>NC_064619.1:567196593-568446593 GCF_023898315.1 Schistocerca nitens | reverse complement strand
TTGACATATTGATAGGCACACACCATCCATTTCTCCTGGAGAAATTATGGTGTATGGCTTAAGACTGTGTCCACAGACTATCACACCCCGATGTCAACACTATAGTACCTCTTGTTGCCATGTGTTTCGTCTGACCAGGACTTCAGAACGACTGCCATCAATGGGCATGCATCTGCACCACATATCAATGTGTCAAAGTCAGGGGGACATCCGAGCACTTGTCTGCACCTTTCCTGATGTGACACGACACATGGTGCATGTCCATATGGACATCGTGGGCCTGCTTCCTCTGCTCCATAGCAAGTGTTACCTGCTAATGATGGTGGGCAAGTCTTAGGATTTTTTACTAGGTTGGTGTACAAGATTCACCAATATTCTCATAGAAATTCAAACAGCACGTGGGTATGTCACCAATGTGATCATATACATTTGGAAAACTGCGAAAAAAGTATAAAAAATGACACAAAATCGGTATTATTCGAGGAGAACCTGGTATAATCACGAAAAATTGATGTAAGATGTGCAAAAATTGAGGGAAATACGATGAAATATGTAAAACTGCTTAAACCTAGTAAAATTAGAGAATTTGACTGAGAATACATAAAATTAGAGGAAAATACCATGAAATGAGTACTGAACAAAATCAATAAAACTGCATGTTCTGGAGGTGGAGAGTAAGCTAATGCTACATATACATGCCTTAACAGTGGAAAGAGGAGGCATTCTAGAGCCATCACATCAAAGTGAGACAGTAATACTGTATTAGCCCACACATGAGCAATACCACCTAACATTGGACTTTCATTTCTGTGCGCAAGAAGAAGGTTACCAGTGGTGGTGGTAAACTGTGATAAGACTTGTACATCTTCCTGATTACTGATTGTGGTGTTTATTTCCTCATATGATGTCACTGTTTCTTCATATGCATTTTCGGCTGCTGGCGATGATTTTATAGGATTGTTGCGAACTTATCATAACTTCCAAACCATAACTGGGCTTGAACTTTGTAAACAATATGCGTCATACAAAGAATCAATGTTTTCTTTGGTGTTCAAGCCAGTAGTTTTATCATTTTACAGTTTGTCACCATAGTTTATCGTAGAGAAACTTGCAAAGAGGAGGTATGTCCTGAGCTAGAAATATATTTCTTACATTGGAATGTTGGCAGGTTGCATTCCACACGACTAATATACTTATATGGATATGGTGCCTGTTTTTTCGGACATGTTCGAAAGAACAGACACTATTGATGACCTGCAGCCATCTAGAACGAAATTAGAATTATATATTAATACCTTCAGCTGCTGACGGGCGTTGATATATATCAACACCTGTCTGCAGCTGAAGGTATTAATATATAATTCTAACATGACTAATACGTTGAACATCGCACTGCTCTATCATTATAGTGTCTCTAAGTGCAGAACTGTTTAGCCTCTGAAATGTGTTTATGCTGCATGATCATCTCTCTCTTTCTGATATCGTCTCTTTATGGACTTCAAACACCAGAACAATTCTTCAGAATTGATAGCACAGTTGATTTACGTAAACTGTTGCAAACTACGTCAGCTTGAGCTACATCATGCGTAAGCCACATGTTTCTTCTTAACTGTCAGTTATATCATCACTCCACTCTCATATCTACTATACACCAATAATGGTTGCTAACCTTCTTCACAAGCACACACCTGGAGAGAACTTGTGCACTTAGATGGGCAATGTGATTAAGATTGGTGAGGAACATTCTTCACTGAACAGCAGTTATGGACTCTGCTCTCTTTGTTGCAGCGGGTGTAGCACCATCCTACTTCTGGTCACCTGCAAATTAAATCAGTGACAGAGCTGCAGGGTGGGTTGGTCAAAGACAATACAGGAAGGTCTTTCAATCTTCAACTTTATACTAAGTTTGCGAGAATGCTCTGTGGCTCCCATCCACATAGGGAAAAATGGGCAGTCGTATTCGTAAATTACGCACTACGGTCGAAGTGCTTGAAATATGTAGATATCCTAACTGCATAGTTATTGGATGCTGTCTGGTATATTTTTGTGTATTCACCATGAATGCATGTACTGCACAGTCATCTGCCTTTATTCACAATCTACTATATGGTACATGCAATGTAGTGGAGGGGTGATCTAGCTATGATACAGTAGAATGCCGCCACTTGATGCTTTGTTTGGGGGCCGCAAGGTCAAAGGAGGCTGATATCCCTTCGATGGCTGGTGGTATTTAGTAACGTGATCTATGGTTAGGACATTGGGCCGTTTTGACATTCGCGGGGCGCCCTGGCGATAGACATGCACACGGGAGACCCTAAACGGTTGCTACCACACTGCACTTTATTCTATTCATGATCTGTAGGCCACCAAATGGCCAATCAACTGAGTCTGTTTTCCATCTGTTCGCGGGTTTGGGAGGGGAGGGGAGTGCTGGAGAGTTTACCAAAGGGGGAGGGGTTAATTAATTGACAGATTTAATTAATGAGGCAATCAAATGATATCAAAAGGGTGCTTTCATCGAGGGGAGTTCCCAGATAGTTGAAGGAGGAAGAGGGGAGTAGGAGAAAGAGAAGGTAGGGAGAGGGGGAGGGAGAGGTAGTTTTGCAGAGGGATAGATTATTTCCTGGGGGTCATAATCCACTTAACAGAACAATGTGTTAAGGAACTGTCAATGAAACGAGAACAATATGTTTGCCTCCAAATGTATGCTGCACCTGATGTAGGCAAGCCACAATGAGGAGTGATGCCGAATTTACCCAGCTAGTTATGAGTCTTCACCTTAGAACCATGTGATTTCTAAAAATCATCAAGTTACTACATCATTGGGAGACTGTTGTAAATAGTGAAGGAGAATATATTGTTGATGTCTTAAACTCCTGTTGTGTTTATTAAACTAATGGAAAAATGCTACGAACTTATCCACTAACCTAATATAATAGAACATCAAAGGTCCCAGCTGGGGCTATATTGAGGACATGGCGACATAGGCCCCAACAAGGATGCAAAACTCATTGGGATATCAGGATAAAAACATTCAAGAAATAAAACTAGAAAGTATACGATGCTGATAAGTGAGTTCTACTCATTTTGTTCTTATCTTCTGCCTATGACCGCAAGATTTACCTTTGGGCTGTGACTCTAAATGCACACTGTTGTCACAGAGTCTTTTCTACAACGCCATTTCGTCCAAGAAATATCATAAAGAAACGAATACTACCACTTGATTCACACAACAGCCACCAACACAGTTCACTCATATTCAACAATAGAGTTGTTGCTGCTGCTTCGCTACAGTGTTGTGGGATCTTAAAAATCTGCAGGCAGGTGTCAAAGCAAATATACCATGTGAACGATGGCCTCCGATTTTTCCTGGTTTTTACGGACTGGTGACTGGAGCGAGAGACAACATTGTCGGAAGCAAGCAGAAAAGATGGAAGTGATCTGCAGCTTACTGGATCTTCCAGCCAGTACTTTTATTCTGAAACTGGACGATGTTCTGGCGTACTGGTACTAAATGTTTAAATAGCTTGCAAGAATGCAGCTACATGACGTCCTCGACAACCACCGACATTTCGACAGGTGACCACCCCATCATTTTCGAGGCACAAATGAAACTAGAGTGCCAGTAACACTTTTCGGTATGCAACATCTCATATGCTTTCCATCTTCCATCGTGGGTAGGAATTACATTTATAGATGTTTTAATATAATAAGAAGTAATAATTCAGAGATTAACCATGTTCTGAGACAATGTTAGCCATAGAGAAGATAGAATTAGCTGCCTACCTTCTGTGTTCTCCCTTTGAAAGACGAAGCCAAAATTTACGAATTATCAGCCTTGCATTGGCTGTCCTAGTTGACAGTCTGTAGAGAGCAGAATATACGCGAAGAGAAATGTTCCGCCATTAGCGAAACCATACTAAGAGGAACTAGGAAGCTATTCTAATGCCGGTAACTTATTTAAGGACTGGTTCTAATGGTTACTCTAAGACATTTTACACATTGCATACTAGGCCATTTTGTCAGAAACAGATTGGAACACAAATAAGAAAAAAGAGGCAGATGTAACATTTTAGTATTATGTAACAAAAGACATTAATACTCTTGAAAGTGTTAATTGAAAATCCTGTCTCAATCACCACAGTCCAATTTAATTTTTTTCTAAGATCTGTTCTACATTTATTTGCCTTTTCTGGGGCAAAAATGTAACACTGAAAAGCTGGGGTAGATTTTATAAACAATGTTTCATTGCTGTTGAACATATATCAAATATGACATTCGATAAATCTATAGAAAAATGTACTTTCAGAGGGATGGAATGGGGTGGAGTAGCTTTGGCACTTCTGCAGGATTGCCTCAGTACAGCTCTGGTTCCGGCACATGTCCCTGGGGCACACCTGTACTTACTTCTACTTCCAAGAAAAAATCTCTATCCAAGACAACATGCTGCATTCTCCCTATCAAGAAACCACAGTCACAAATTTTGTTTGATAGTACATATAATCATACTTTTGTTAGCAATTGTTCGTTTGGTACTGAGTCAAATGGTATTCTTCCTGTAAGTAACATATTTTCTCACTGAAAAATATCAACTGTTTGAGAGAACAATCTGCAAATCAGATGAAGGTTTCGGAAATTATTTAATACACCACTGAACTTTGAAGAAACATATTAATATCAGAAAAATGTGAGTACTCATTACACAGTTGAATTGTGGCTTAGCAAGAGAAACAATGAAAATCTTCTAAGCATTTTTACTTCCAGTTTCCGATCTGTAGCTGTAAGTAACTTTACTTATACTAGTCAGTTTGAGTGACTTACGTTATCTTTAATTTATCCACAATAACAGTTGTTAAGCTTCATGGATTAAATTACTTGGTGATATACAGGAAAAATGATAAACATAAAGAACCAAAGTATGTGTGTAATTGGAGAACAAGCTACAGCATTAGTGCTGGCTACATGTATGCTTGCTCACTCAAGTAAACTCCAAAATTGAAAATTGTATTACTATTTTTCTTTCAATATATATATATATATATATATATATATATATATACGCCATACCCTACTGGCACTATAAAGGTTTTTCCTTGCAATGATGTGCAGCTGGGTTGTGTAATACATTGATGTAAAAAGGTTTTCTTAAACCCAACTGATAATTGAATTTCTAGGAAAAAATCAATGCTGACTTGTAAGTGAAGAGACTGTTTTCTAGAAAGTTTGAATATTAAGGGCATGCCATTTGTTAAGTCAATAATATGAACTGAAGGTGGTAACTTTTAATTAATATTATAATTCTATCAAATTACTAGAAATTAAGCTGGGTGTGTGTGATATGATGAAAACGTTTATGCTATCTAGTACCAATTTAATTAGCGGTTTCTTTTAAGATAATCTTTTGACACAACCACATATATTGCCAGTGAACCAACATACCTGCTGTGAAGAGTGCCACATCGCTCCTAGCTAAAACATTCAGTAAATGGACTGTAGTTATAACAACTTGGCGAAGTTCTTTGTGCTTTAATTAGCATCTCTGCTACAATCATGAAATGCAACATCTGATGAGAGATTTTGTTATTGTTAAATCATGTTGGATATAGTGTAACTTACACTGAATTTTAATTTCCAGACTTCACGAACTGAACGAAAAACGAAGCAGTCAGAAGTCGGATAGTGTAGACCACTACACATTAGTTTGTGTTCTGTTTTACATGGGTCCACTGTGCTTTGAATTATATTATGTCTTCATGTCTTGCATGCCAAAATCGTTAAAATGGATAAGTACAGGGTGATTCAAAAAGAATACCACAACTTTAGGAATTTAAAACTCTGCAACGACAAAAGGCACAGCTAAGCACTATCTGTCGGCGAATTAAGGGAGCTATAAAGTTTCATTTAGTTGTACATTTGTTCGCTTGAGGCGCTGTTGACTAGGCGTCAGCGTCAGTTGATGCTAAGATGGCGACCGCTCAACAGAAAGCTTTTTGTGTTATTGAGTACGGCAGAAGTGAATCGACGACAGTTGTTCAGCGTGCATTTCGAACGAAGTATGGTGTTAAACCTCCTGATAGGTGGTGTATTAAACGTTGGTATAAAGAGTTTACAGAGAATGGGTGTTTGTGCAAAGGGAAAAGTTCTGGACGGCCGAGAACGAGTGATGAAAATGTAGCACGCATCCAGGAAAATCGACTCGCAGAGCTAGCAGAGAGCTGCAAATTCCACAATCAACTGTATGGAGAGTCCTACGAAAAAGGTTAGTTATGAAACCTGAACGTCAACTACCCGAGGCGATGGATCGGCCGCCAGGCAGCCCGTGACCGAGTACTTCATCACTGGCCTCCAAGAAGCCCTGATCTTACCCCCTGCGATTTTTTCTTATGGGGGTATGTTAAGGATATGGTGTTTCGGCCACCTCTCCCAGCCACCATTGATGATTTGAAACGAGAAATAATAGCAGCTATCCAAACTGTTACGCCTGATATGCTACAGAGAGTGTGGAACGAGTTGGAGTATCGGGTTGATATTGCTCGAGTGTCTGGAGGGGGCCATATTGAACATCTCTGAACTTGTTCTTGAGTGAAAAAAAACCTTTTTAAATACTCTTTGTAATGATGTATAACAGAAGGTTATATTATGTTTCTTTCATTAAATACACATTTTTAAAGTTGTGGTATTCTTTTTGAATCACCCTGTATAAGTGAAATACAGAAGGACTTTGACTGATAATTGTGATGGTGATGGTATTATCGAATCGACAGTGCATAGCAGTAAAATTTATCCATCTTTAGCAGCATGTGACAGTGAAATCTCCGTTGCTATTTCAAGTAAATCCATGCAAACTGATACTGTCACTGAAAGTGGCAGCTGCATGGACAAGACTTGTCGACAACATGGGTAAAAGCATATACAAGGAGTCAGTATGACGAAAAATATGACAGTGTTTATTGTTTTTTTTTTGTAGGTCTATGTGTGAAAACAAGAGGATGCTTCCAAAACTGTTTCTGCAAACAAGGATTTCTGTAATGCATTAATTAAGTATGGCTTTAAGAACTAGTCTGTTGCTCTAAAACTATTCAAATGTCATGAAAAAGTAATTTTCATATGTGTTCAGTTAGTAACAATAATTATATGAAAAAAATGAGTGAATACTCTGTCATCAGTTAGCCATTCTAAAGCAAAAGAAATGCAGGCTGCTACTGTCTGTTTAAGGATAATTTTTAATTCTATATTGTTCGTGGTGTGGTAAGGTTGGCCTTACGTGGTCATGTTGATGAGTCTTCTAATTTTGACAATCTTCTGAAATTACGTTTCGATGATGTACTCGAGTTGAAACTATGGCTTAATCAGGCTAGTTTCAGGTAGATGGCTCATGACATAATTAATGAAATTATAACATTGATAAGCATTATTGTAATTCTGTCAGAGACAGCAAAGGACTTGGAAGAGCAGTTGAATGGAATGGATAGCGTCTTGAAAGGAAGATATAAGATGAACATCAACAAAAGCAAAACGAGGATAGTGGAATGTAGTCGAATTAAGTCGGGTGATGCTGAGGGAATTAGATTAGGAAATGAGACACTTAAAGTAGTAAAGGAGTTTTGCTATTTGGGGAGCAAAGTAACTGATGATGGTCGAAGTAGAGAGGATATAAAATGTAGACTGGCAATGGCAAGGAAAGCGTTTCTGAAGAAGAGAAATTTGTTAACATCGAGTATAGATTTAAGTGTCAGGAAGTCATTTCTTAAAGTATTTGTATGGAGTGTAGCCATGTATGGAAGTGAAACATGGACGATAAACAGTTTGGACAAGAAGAGAATAGAAGCTTTTGAAATGTGGTGCTACAGAAGAATGCTGAAGATTAGATGGGTAGATCACATAACTAATGAGGAAGTATTGAATAGGATTGGGGAGAAGAGAAGTTTGTGGCACAACTTGACCAGAAGAAGGGATCGGTTGGTAGGACACATTCTGAGGCATCAAGGGATCGCCAATTTAGTATTGGAGGGCAGTGTGGAGGGTTAAAATCGTAGAGGGAGACCAAGAGATGGATACACTAAGCAGATTCAGAAGGATGTAATTTGCAGTAGGAACTGGGAGATGAAGAAGCTTGCACAGGATAGAGTAGCATGGAGAGCTGCATCAAACCAGTCTCAGGACTGAAGACAACAACAACAAGCATTATAACATTGATTCAACAAATAAAAGAATATGATTTATATGCATTAATGTTGGACAAAACTTCCTATATATCTATTAGAAAGCAGATGTCTGTTTGTTTTCGTATTGTTGACCAAAATATTGCAATTCATGAGTTGTTTCCTGGTTTTTATTATCTCCCATAAACTGATTCAGATACCCTGTTTAAATCTTTGAGAGATATATTATATAGGTGTTCTATTTCTGCGAAAAATTATAGTGAGCAATGCTATTATGGCACAACAAAAGTTAGCAGCTTCGTGCAGGGACTGGTCACAGATGAAAGAAATTAAATCCAGAGCTATTTACATTCACTGCTTGTCTCATTCCCTAAATTTAGCTGTTCAAGACTCATTTAATAACATTTCAGTATTAAGACATATTCAGCCGATTCTCAAAAATTTGATTTCATTTATTTCTGATTCAGCCAAGAAACTAGGAATATTCAGAAATCTTAAACAATTGCTTTCAGATTTTCATGCCATTGAAGCAGGTCAAGATTTAAGACCATTCTGTGCAATGAGATTGTGCATACCTGTTGTGACTCTGTTATGTGTAGATAATAATTATGAAGTTCTTTCGCAATTTCTTAATAATATGCAAATTTAAGAAATAACACTGGTACAAAAACTAAAGGATTTCTAAAATATCTGCAAAAATTTGAAACTATTTTAGATCAAGATGGTAATTTTTGTGTTACAAAGAATAGAAAAAGTTAATACAGTACTTCAAAAAGTTTCAGTGAATTTCGGCCTTGCTCATAATTCTGTAGATGCTGTTTCGCTTCCAATGGAAGGAGCAAGAAATACAGATACATTTTCATCACCTTGGGAAGACATTAAGGAAAGAAAAATGTGATGCAATAGAATTAAGTCTCCCCTCTCTGTCATGCCATAGAAAATTGCCATTCAAATTAGGAGGTGGTAACAAGCATAATTCATCAGACATTCAAGAAAAGTTGAAATTTTATTTTTTGAGGTAGTAGATCAATCAGTAAGGAGCTTTAAAAGCAAATTTTCGCCCAAGACAATGTCACACCTTGTCAGAATAGACAAAGAAAAAAGTAGTTACATTACTTCTTTTTATGGTGACATTTTGACTGTGTAAGACTGACTCTTCACGAAGATATTTTGTTGGATGTGGTAAAACAGCACAATGTTGCACTAGATAGGTTTGAAAGTGTAGTGCGGTACTTGAGTAGGACAGAGATGACAGGTGTGTAGCTCTGAAGAACATGATACCAGAATATGTAAAATTATTGCGACTTCTTTTAACGATACCTTCATCCACATGTACTGCAGAGCGTTCGTTTCCTGCACTTCGAAGACTGAAAACTTGCACCAGAGCCACCATGAACCAAGACCAGGGAAATCATATAAGATTATTGAATACCCATTTCGATTTCACAAGGGAACTGAACCTGGAACCTCTAGTCAACGAATCCATCAGCAAAACAACTGTCAAGAGGAGCACATTCCAGTCACTCCCTATTCACGTGAGTGGTCAAATATGTTAAGTTACTTTTGTAGCATTTAAATTTACTATAATTATGTAGGGGATAACTGTTGTTGTTGTTGTTGTTGTTGTGGTCTTCAGTCCTGAGACTGGTTTGATGCAGCTCTCCATGCTACTCTATCCTGTGCAAGCTTCTTCATCTCCCAGTACCTACTGCAACCTACATCCTTCTGAATCTGCTTAGTGTATTGATCTCTTGGTCTCCCTCTATGAGTTTTAAAGGGTTACATCATGAGCAGACCCCAAGATTTTCACAACTTGGCGCCTATGACCTATGGTATTAAAAAGAATGCGAACTACACAAGAACTTTTATTGCAACAGGAAATAGATTATCTTTTGGGGTAATTTTATATTTTAATGAACCATTGAATAGCGAGATAACTTTGATGTGAACATAGGGTTTTTCTTTATTTTGATACTCGTTTACACAAATGTTAAGGATTATAATATAGGGGAAAAACATGAAAGTACAAGATGCATCGATGTTTATACAACATACATATACAGTCTGAGTATAAAATTTAGGTTTTCTAAAGAAATTAGATTATTTGCAGGAGTCATTCAGTAATGAAGTAACGAATATTTGTGGGCGAAATATGAAACCTATAATTAGCAGAGTAAATTGAATGTACGAGGGTTGCCCAGAAATTAATGCACCATTTTTTCTTCTCAGCCAAAAACAATTGTACGGATGCAAAACTTAAGATCTGCATTATTTGAAGTTCCCAATGAGCACACGCGAAATCTACGTTTTCTCCAACAGATAGCATAACTGCAGCAATGTTTCAAAATGGCATCTGTAAGTGATGTATGTTACAAGCAGCATGACGTCATTGATTTTGTCACTATGGAGAAAGAAACTGATGGGAACATTCAGAATCGTTTGTATACTGTTTATGGATCATCTGTGTTCTGGCATAACCACAAGCACTGGAACGAAGACGACGAACGTAAGACGAGAGAAGGCGGTGAAACGACATCGCCCAATGATGCGCTCAGTAGGATCTCACCATGATTGCAGTGACATCTGCAAAAAGTGAATATAAGTGCCGCTCCTGCCAGCTTGGGAGGACTTTAGTGCTGAGTATTTGGACATTAGTGGACAGGCTTCGCAGTGTATTAGCACGGCCGAGCAGTGAGTGCTCTGATATCAGATTGTAGTGACCCATATCTAATGCTTGTTTGAACACTGTGTATAGCCAGGACTCGGATTTACTTTGCGTGTTGCCCATCGCTTGCGACACCTTTGGATATTAATGTCAATCTGCTTTATAGAAACAAAACTACTAATGTTATTTGCTTGAATTGTTGTATAGCATTCAGAGAACGCATCATCCCTCAGGCACCTTACACGAGACGAGTGGGCAAGATCAACAATAGGCGACGCGAATCTTTCGAACTCCATGCCTGACGACCACGGCCTTTCATGTATATTGTGCTGGCGCCTTAATACACTACTGTCCATTAAAATTGCTACACCAAGACGAAATGCAGATGATAAACGGATATTCATTGGACAAATATATTATACTAGAACTGACATGTGATTACATTTTCACGCAATTTGGGTGCGTAGATCCTGAGAAATCAGGACCCAGAACAACCACCTCTGGCCATAATAACAGCCTTGATACGCCTGGGCATTGAGTCAAACAGAGCTTGGATGGCGTGTAGAGGTACAGCTGCCCATGCAGCTTCAACACAATACCACAGTTCATCAAGAGTAGTGACTGGTGTATTGCGACGAGCCAGTTGCTTGGCCACCATTGACCAGACATTTTGAATTGGTGAGAGATCTGGAGAATGTGCTGGCCAGGGCAGCAGTCGAACATTTTCTGTATCCAGAAAGGCCCATACAGGACCTGCAACATGTGGTCGTGCATTACCCTGCTGAAATGTAGGGTTTCGCACGGATTGAATGAAGGGTAGAGCCACGGGTCGTAACACATCTGAAATGTAGCGTCCACTGTTCAAAGTGCCGTCAATGCAAACAAGAGGTGACCGAGACGTGTAACCATTGGCACCCCATACCATCACGCCGGGTGATACGCCAGTATGGCGATGACGAATACTCGCTTCCAATGTGTGTTCACCACGATGACGCCAAACACGGATGCGACCATCATGATACTGTAAACAGAACCTGGATTCATCCGAAAAAATAACGTTTTGCCATTCGTGCACCCAGATTCGTCGTTGAGTACACCATCGCAGGCGCTCCTGTCTGTGATGCAGCGTCAAGGGTAACCGCAGCCATGGTCTCCGAGCTGACAGTCCACGATGCTACAAACATCGTCGAACTGTTCGTGCAGACGGTTGTTGTCTTGCAAACGTCCCCATCTGTTGACTCAGGAATCGAGACGTGGCTGCACGATCCGCTACGGCCATGAGGATGAGATGCCTATCATCTCGACTGGCAGTGATACGAGGCCGCTGGGATCCAGCACAACGTTCCGTTTTACCCTCCTGAACCCACCGTTTCAATATTCTGCTAACAATCAATGTATCTCGACCAACGCGAGCAGCAATGTCGCTATACGATAAACCGCAATAGCGATAGGCTACAATCCGATCTTTATCAAAGTCGGAAACGTGATGGTACGCATTTCTCCTCCTTACACGAGGCATCAAAACAACGTTTCACCAGGCAACAGGCCGGCCGAAGTGGCCGTGCGGTTAAAGGCGCTGCAGTCTGGAACCGCAAGACCGCTACGGTCGCAGGTTTCGAATCCTGCCTCGGGCATGGATGTTTGTGATGTCTTTAGGTTAGTTAGGTTTAACTAGTTCTAAGTTCTAGGGGACTAATGACCTCAGCAGTTGAGTCCCATAGTGCTCAGAGCCATTTGAACCACCAGGCAACGCCGGTCAACTGCTGTTTGTGTATGAGAAATCGGTTGGAAAGTTTTCTCATGTCAGCACGTTGTAGGTGTCGCCACCGGCGCCAACCTTGTGTGAATGCACTGAAAAGCTAATCGTTTGCATATCACAGCATCTTCTTCCTGTCGGTTGAATTTCGCGTCTGTAGCACATCTTCGTGTTGTAGCAATTTTAATAGCCATTAGTGTACTTGTCTTTACTTTGCCGCGGCGCTGGCTTTACTTTACCAGTTTCTTGTTTTTGCTAATTCCTGTTTTCAGGTGGCGTTGCAGAAAATTTCTTCGATCATATTTTTGCCTGTTGTTGTATTTGTGTCTTCCAACATGACCCCCCCCCCCCCCCCCCAACTGTCCCACCCCTCTGCCCAGGCGTTAGATGCCACACAGCTAATGCATATGTTGCAGTTTCACCTGCAGCAAATATCTATGCTGCTCAACGCTCAACACGGTGCAGCAGCTACTGGCCAATGCTGTGCGCCCGGCAGAACAAGCACCACCTACTACAGCTGCTATACCACCTTTTCGACAGTTTAGTGAACAAGACGAGGAATGGCTCGAGTGACTGCACCAGTTCGATGCCTATATGCTAGCTCACAACGTCCCAAGTACTGTGAAACTTCCCTGTCTATTAGCAACGGTATGAAGTCCGGTGTTCAGACTTGTTCAGTAATTATATCCTAATGCCACTCTGAGTGAACTGTCGTACGACCAAATAGTACAGTCCCTAATAAACTATTATGACCAAGAAGTGAATGTAGTAGCATCTAGGTATCAATTCTTTAATTGCAAATGCGGTCAGAACAAACTTACCGCGAGTGGGTAACAGATTTGCAAGGTATGACAAGGAAATGTATATTTAAATGTGCTTGAGGTGCTTTATATTCAGATGTTATGTTGTGTGACGCAATGTACAATGTACCTGATGTCCAACTCAGGGAACAAATTTTGAAACAGTCTGATCCTTCATTTCAGCAGGTAGTGCAAATACTAGATCAGTATGATTCCAGTGCCTTGTCGGCTCATAGATTGGATTAGATTAGATTAATTATTCATTCCATAGATCCATAAAACAGGGTATCCTCCTGGGTGTGGAACATGTCAGATAAACACATTGCAAAAATGTAATTAGAAAAACTTGAGTTTCATTAATTTTAATGATCCTCAGTCAATAAACAGTAAAATTATGTACATGAATTAAATTTAAACTGCTAATATTTACAGGTTTAATACTTACATCTGCTCATTAAATCCATGATTCAGACATTTGCTAGTTTCTTGGCTATTACAACCAAGTATTGTCAAAAATTAAAGTAAATTATTCATTTCAGTGATCCTCAGTTAAGAACAGTCATTTGAGCAGCCAGTTTTTTTTTTTTTTTTTTTTTTTTTTTTTTTTTTTTTTTTTTTTTTGAGTCCCTTGATTGTGATCGCCCCATTCCACAGTGGTTTGCACTAGCCAAGCCGAGTAAACTACATTCAACGCCACAAGCCGTTTGCTAAACAGGCGGCTACACAGGCGAACAGAATTAAGTCTTGCCCTAGGTGTTATTCACAGCACAAACTCCGTGACTACCCCTCCCAACAGGCATGAACAGATATGTGCAATCCGTATGTTTGCAACAGAACAAACATAGAAATTCGGTCCACTCACAAAATTCTAGTCATAAGGCCCATGTCATTAATGCAGTATATTCCAAATCTGCAACTAGCAAACGTGCAGTTTCGTCAGTGATACGTCAGTCAAACAAACTTTTTGTTCATTTACTTATTTGTTGGAAATGTGGGAAATTTCAGTTGGACACGGGTGCCACGGTCACATTGCTCAATCGTCACACATATGAACTGTTAGGCTCCCCACACGTGCTTAAAACTAGCATGCAACTGACGGCTTATAATGGACAAGACATTCCCGTTCTCAGAAAACGTACATTGCCTGCCGTATATCGCTCGCAAACGCGAACAGTGACTTTTACTGTGCTATAATCACGCAGGTGTGAGAACATATTTGGTCTTGATTCTTTTGATTTGTTTATCTTTAACATTCAGGACAATGTGTTGTCAGTGTCTGCATTCAATGCAAAAGACATTGTAGCTAGCTTGCTAAAAGAATTCCGGGTCCCCTTGCTGAAGGTTTAGGGAAAATAACAATTTTGTTGCGCATAATACTCTGAAATACAATGTTCAGCCGAAATTTTGCTGGGTATTCCCATTGCATTACGAGACAAAGTCACTGCTGAACTTAAAGAATTGCAAGATAATGGAGTAATTGTCCCCTTATCAGCTAGTCAATGGGCAAGTCCGCTGTTGTTGCTCCCCAAACCTTCAGATCACATTCACCTCCATGCTCCATGTTTACTTTAAGTCTACAGTCAAGCCACGAACTGTGATTGATACTTACCCATTGTCACTCAGAGAGGATCTTACAGACAAATTAGGCGGTGGACACTACTTTTCAAAAACTGATTTACGTGATGCGTATCTTCAAATACCGTTCGATGAAGAATCTCAAAAATAGTGTATCGTAAATACTAATTTGAGTTTGTTTAAATATTTGCTATTGCCTTTTTGCAGTGCTTCCGCACCCGCCATCTTCCAACAGTATTTGGAACAGCTGACTGCGCAAGTGCCATACTGTTCAAACTATTTGGACGATACTGTTCGTACGAAACAGTTAGAGCGTTAACACTGTACTTGGCAGGGTATGGACACCAAAATAGAACAGAAAACGTCACAGTGTTACGCATGTGCGGAAAATCAGTCCGCTCCGCCACAAAAGTTCTCTGCTTGGCGTAAGGCGCAATCGCCATGGTAACGTGTGCACAAAGACTTTGCGAGACCTTTTTGGAACAACTGTTGATTGATTGTGGTTGACTCATATAGCAAGTTTCCTTTTGCTGTGCCAATGAACTCGACAATGTCACGTAGCACAATTCGGTGCTATAATCGATTTTTTGCCTAGAAGGTTTATCTGAAGTAATAGTTCAGATAACGGCCCTCAGTTCACGTCAAATGAATTTGAAACATTTTGTGAACGAAATGGCATACAACATCTAACTAGTGTACCATTCCGTCCACAGTCAAAAGGTGAAGCGGAACGTTTTTTTAACAACCGTCAAGCAGCAGATGGCCGCTCCGCACACACCAGGGATCAAGCCTTGCAACTGTTTCTCTCTTCATATCGTTCGCACCCACAATATGGACCATCGTCGGCGGTATTGCTTCACAGCTGCCGCCATCGCACACTGCTCCACCCTCCTCTGCATACGACGTCGAAGGAAGGCAGCAAGTATCGCTTCGCGCCGCACGATATTTACAGGGTTTTTAGCAGCAGCAGACGGTGGGCGCAAGGCGAAATCGTCCGTTGACTTGGCTCTTGCATGTATCTTTGTACATTACGGTTAAGTATTGTCAATCTGCTTTATGGAAATGAAACTGCTAATGTTGTTTGCTTGAACTATTGTACATTCCGAGAATGCAGCATCCCTTAGGCACGCTATATTAGACGAGTGGGCAAGACCCAACAATCTGCAGTCGACGGAGGTACTGTTATTCACTGACCAAAGAGGGTGAGGCCATAATGAGATTGCGGTTCGGCAGAGCTCTAAGATTCGTAGCATTGCAGGACACCACCCACGGCTGTCACACCTCAACAAGATATAGCTTACTGATGTGTTCATTCATGAAACCAAGAGGAGCCACCATTAATTCCGAAACATGTGTGAACACATTAGCAAACTCTAGAAGCGCTTCCAGCGACTTCAGCGCCATAATAACCCAGGTGATCGTTTGATTCAAGGTGATAAAGCTCAGCTACACATAAGTCTGAGGACTTTGGAAAACATCACTAAACTGGGTTGGGCAGTGTTACTCCTTCCACCCTAAAGCTCTGACCTAGCTCCCTCAGACTTCCAATTGTTTGAGCCATTAAGGGATGCCATTCGTCAAAGACATGATGTCATTCATCAAAGATATTTTGAGAATGAAGAGATGATTTGCACAGTGAAGAACTAGCTTCATGACCACAACGAGGAATGGTACTGACAGGGCATATATGCCATTGTGTCTGACTACTAGAAGACCACAGAACAGGAAGGAGATTAGATGGAAAAATGGAGAGTGTAAAAGAAACCTCATTCTTTCATGTGTGTACATTTCATTGTGTTCAATAAGCTCATTTATTCATGTGTGTACGTTTCATTGTGATCAATAAATAACTGTTGAAGAAACAAAGTGGTGCATTACTTTCTGGGCTACACTCTAAAATCTTTACTAAGACAAAAGTCCAAAATATCGGTTTTTGGCACTATAAATCCTATTGTTGACGCAAAACGTTATGCATCAAGCTGTAAGCAATAAACAAATTCCTCTTTCTCAAATAAAATATGTAACAGTAATGTACAGAAGACAGATCAGTCCAAATTGACCATTTAATGGTGTGAAATATTGATTGAATTGTTTAATAGATATTTTGTTATATGGTAGTGGCTGCATAGAGAGATAGAGAGAGGGGGGAGGGAGGGAGAGTCTTTGTCAGTCTGCTTTCTGTTTTTGTGTTTTCATGGTTGGCTTGGAGTTTGAAAATAAATCAGAAAATGGGAAAAATGTTTGATTTAACAGTTTAATGTACCCAACGATCTATGTCGTAATATTAAATATATTTATTGTATTTTTTGTGTTTAATGTAATGTAATGTACACCTGTGCTTGAGGTGTAGTTGTAGCAGTTTAGATTGAAAATGCAACAAAACGAAGGCACAAAGCAACTCTTATTATTTTTCAGTGTAATGAAAGCATGAATTGGCCATATTTAATAGTGGGCTATGATCCACTAATGACAAACAAATGCAATAGGTTGTTAGCTCACATAAAAGTTATGATCTGCCAAATTCGTTCTGTGTCAGTACTGGGATCACAAAATTTAGTACTGAACTGGTGAAAATCTGTGAAATTGACACTAATAAAGTGCTTGTAGCGTTTCTACTGTTTTGGAGTGGGCGAATGTAATTAACATCAGTCTGTTCCATACTCCTGTACCTGGATGTTCAAAGAACATTTTAACTCTGACCCATGTGAAATGTACACCAATATGGTCTGATTACTCAAACCATCAGATAATCGTAATGGGTAGATGGATAGTGGTTAAAACTGTCTATTTTGGGTTCTTAATATACAGCTGAGTTTATTGTAACAAAGATTGTTCCCTGATTATATTTTTATTAGATTAGATTATTTTTTCGTTCCATATATCCGTGCTGAGGAGATCCTCGTGAATGTGGAACATGTCATTTTTTTAAAAAAAAGCTGAAATAACAATACTAATAGTATGAATATGTACAATACATCATTTGTTTATATTAAAAAATTCGTCAATGGAGTAGGAGGGGTTGGCCACTAGTAAGTCTTTCAGGCTCCTTTTAAACTGATCTTTATTTGTAACTACATTTTTTATGTTTGCTGGCAAATTATTGAAGATGAGTGTTCCTGAGTAGTGGACCACTTTTTGAACTAAAGTAAGTGCTTTTAAGTCCTTGTGCAGATCATTTTTGTTCCTGGCATTGTATGTATGAACTGAGCTGTTTGTTGGAAAAGGAGATATATTATTTAGGACAAATTTCATTAAGGAGTAAATATACTTAGAGGCAGTAGTTAGTATACCCAGTTCTTTGAAGAGGTTTCTACAGGACGTCTGTGAATTTACTCCACAAATAATACGTATTACACGCTTTTGGAGTCTGAAAACTTTCGTTTGACTTGAAGAGTTACCCAAAAATATTATTTATCCTATGTAAAATCATGAAATTCAGAGAAAATCTATATGTTCAAAGGAAGAAGTGTTCCTACTCAGATACCATAATGTTCTCCAGATTAAATGGAAGTTTACACTGTCTATTAATAATCAAACTAATCATCACACTTCAATGTTAATGCACAAATATTTTCAATTGAGAATGAGAATGATAAAATACTGAGAACACACAACTTCCTCCATATTCTTGAAATGACAGATACAAGGAAGCACCACATAATATTCCTGGGATAATTCAATAAATATATACAACAAATTCATTCAAATAATAAGAACTGGTGCAATATTTATGTCAGTCCAGTCCTTGTATAAAATAATAGCTGGTGTGCACATAATATATTTTATGTCTTCATTAAAATGCAATGATCCCTGTATTTCTTTGCTTTCTGGTCCATTGTAATACTGCCATTGCTGTCCATGTTGCTATGGTCAGCTACAGGAGTCCCCAATGTGAAGAACTAGTGTATGGTGGAATGTTATTCTTGCTACAACATGTTAGAAAAAATCCCCATGCAGCCCACTTCTGTCCCTCAGAAACATTTTTTTTTTCGAATTACCCCAGCCTTATTGCTTACCTAGAGGGAAAAATGAAGACATTTGGACAGTCAATATAATTAGATTATCACACACTTTTGCTCTAAGATGAAGTAATTTTGTCTAAATTTCTGAGTTGACAGAACAAGCTATAAGCTGGGTTGATTGTAAACTGCAATCTTGTGCATTATATGTCTTTAGCTAGTAATAGATATAGAATTTCTAGTATTAGAGATGGAGACCCTAACTTCAGTGGATCACTGCTTTATTAAACATAAATATATTATATATTAATAACATTCCTTCTTTCCAAAGAGTGTGTACCTACTTACATTTTTATAATACTTCTTATTACAGTAACATATGATTCTAAGTCATTCATTATAATCTTAAATACTCTCGTCTTTACCTCCAAAACAACACGCTTTGTATGACATATATATAATCACATCCTTCATCTCCCTCTCCCCTCACACACCTTGTATATTAGTACACATAACAGATCTGATTAATGCTTTACCTAGTACAACAAATGAGATAAGTTTTTTTACTTCTTTCTACACTATTGGTGCCACTGGTATCATTTCCTAAACTACAGCTTAATCTTTGTATAGAATGAAATTAACTCTGGTATCGAAACTACACATATCATTTTTTTCTATGAATATTAGTGATCCATTCATCTTCAGTTAGGCAGTAAACCCATTTAATGACCTATGACCTACTCAACAAGCAAATTTACTTTAAATTATTATGTTAGACATTGGCAGTAGAAATAAATCTTCTGTTCCATATCTATAATTTACTTTCATAGCTCAGTTCAATTACATGTAATGCCATTTAGCAACCACTCATTATTTCTTTTAAACTTTAATATGAAATACCCATAAGCTAACAAGATACTTCTTAAATGCAATACACTCTTCCTTCTTTTTACATTCGATATTAATATTTAACTATTTTTCTTAGCTAACATTAAAAGATTTCATTCAATAATCAATTACTGCAACTCTGCAAAAGCCACTGCGAGTTTAATTAGGCAGCTTCACATTAGTGACTGTGGGGACTTCTTTTAAATTAATACTTACGCTCTGTTAAAGCTATAAACATTAAATAGGCAATCTGTTAGGCTGTACTTGCGATAATAATAGAGATAATTTAAGATTCTACAACAGCTTACAAAAACGGCTGAAAACTGATAACATTGTATGATTCTTGAGTTTCTCCCGGCGTATTTGATAATCAAAATATCCACGGGTGTACTGCCGGTCTACAGTGCCCGTTGGACACTGTAGACGGGCAGTACACCCGTGGATATTTTGAATAACATTGTAATTCTTCAGCCTGTCCCAGTGGTCTGTTGACATGTTGAGAAGTCGCGTGTTCTGATGGATATCAGCGTCGCTCATACACTATATTTAGACAATGTGACTTTTGTTTTCATCAGGTACTACCTAAGACTGCTAGTCGTCGTCTGGATGTCTGTGTATTCATCTCTTGGAAACACCACTTTACTATGCCCCTTTGACTTCCAGCATAGTTTTAATGTTTTACGAAAAATGGCGGTGATTACGAATATGAATGACTGTATGCATGTATGATAATTATTGGCAGTCTGCTATAGTCTAAATTGTGTGCTGAGTGTGGACACAGATCTCTTATCTGAAGCGTCAGGCTTCTGTGTACCTAACTTGCGAATGAGTTGGTGGGTCGAAGTGGGAGAGGTTTCCAGACTTCGCCTCTTTGCATGTGGAGAGGGATGGTTCGCTTAATAGGTCCCCAGTGTGAGTGTTTGGCGTGTATCGGTCTTTGTAATGATGTAAAGGATTTTACTTTGCAATGATTGTAGCTTCTTCAGATGTGTGCTTGCTGCTACTTACCATATTTCTGATCTGCACAGAATCTTTGATAGGAAAATACTCCTGTAAAATCTAAGGTTTGTATCCACCAATAAACTCCCTTACTTTAGGAGTGGGTTCTGTTGGTAAAAAGCAGCACAGCCTATGCTTCTTACTCCACCTATTTGTTTCACAAATATCAGGCGCCAATTGAGATGTAGGCCTAGGTATGTTACAGAGTCATTCCACTTTAACACTCTGTTAGTCACAGAGATCTGTCAGTTTAGAGCAGTTCTCTTGCTTGTGAACATTACAGCAACCCTTCATGCTGGATTTATTAATTTTCCAGATGTTGCACCAATGATTGATGGTATCTAGGTGTTACTGCAGTTTTAGTGTAATGAAGTTTAGACTGCTGTTACTTTTATACACCACCTTATCGTCTATGTAGAGGGAAATTTCACCTCCTGCTAATTCTGGCACGTCATTGGTGTAGAGAATGTAAAGAACAGAGCTCTACAGGACCTCGGTCACAGCTTTCCTGATCATGTTAACCAGTTTGCTGAACCTAAAAGAGTACTGCGGTACCACCAGGAGTGCACCAGTCATTCTGATCAAGTGTCCTGGGATGTCTAACTCGCATAATTTGTATATTAAGCCATTATGCCAGACTTTATCGAGTACTTTCTCGATTTTGAGAAAGACCACTTCTGTATTGTGTTTCATGTCTCTCGCCCTGGATATGTGTTCCACCAGATGTTGGGATAGGTCGAAAACGAAACTGCTCTGGGCTGATTATGTTGCTGTCTTTGAGAAATCGGAAGAGGGCATAAGTCACTCCGGTACTTCTCCTGGAAAGCACAGAGGTGATATAGGTCTGCAGCTTTGGGAAAGGATGAGGTACTTATGTAGTTTGGTTAAGGTGATAACCTGAGCAGTTTTCCATTTGGGATGTTGGTTATGGAGAGGCATTAGTTGTAGATTGTGGTGTGGTAGATTACTGCTGAAGGAGGCTGGTGTTTTATGGGGGTGACAAGGGCCTTGACACTGCAACCAGTTTGAGTGCCAGTTTCATTAATAATTAGAGTATATTCCTGACACCAGGGTAATTCTATATGGATAATGTTACTGATATCATAAAACACAGTAGGGTGCCCTGTGTAATTTGAATGTCTCTCCTTATTAACTCAGTGACAGTTTTTAATGGGTCATGAATGTCTGGAGTACATGCGAATGTGAAGAGGATTCAAGACAGAGCAAGAGGAAACACTTGGGCCGAGCAGAGCAATGGCCAGTGTATGAGACTGCGCTATGGGTGGCATAAGATTCTGGGAGGGAGATCGGCCTGGTCCCATAGGGGGAGGCAAGCGTTTACCTCCCACAATGACCGCTGACAGTTGGCCCCAGGCAGTATAACGCCACATGCATGAGTCAGGGGCGACTTTTCCAGGTTTTTCGTACATCTTTTGAGGATTAGTATTTTCCCCTTGTAGAAAGTACACTGGAAACAAGCGCTAGCCTTGTAGCGGTCCTCTGAATTTCTCTAACCTAGTTCTGAGGCTATTGGCATTGATGAGAAATGTGCAGTTGACGTAGAAAGTTTGACGTCAGATCGCTGCATTGAAATGAATACTTTCAGGAAGTAGGGGAGAGTTTCGCTTTGATGTTGGAGGCTGAAAAAGACGAGTTAATTATGCATGGATTCTCTGTTGGAGGAAATTCTCGTGGTTATCTTGTCGTTGGCGACTGGATCTGGTTTGGCAGGAAGGACTCTTCATGGTGTCAGTGGGAACTGCTTGGGAAGAACTGGCTGGTAGGAGGCAAAAGTGTCCACACTGGAGAAATACTTGCCACTAGGACATGAAGTTGTCTGTCACAGACAAGTACTGGCCAGTACAACACAAAAGAGTCAGCATTGGAGAACTTCTTGCAGGTAGGACACGAAGGTATCCAGATCGACTTGAAGCAGCAGCATGGTAGAGAGTGCCAGATCTTACAGTCATTCTCAGGTGCTAACTTTTCTGTCTATGAGAAGCGGACTGCATGTCTGCACCAAACTGATGGTTATTTCTCGAGCACAGTGTCTGGAGGACGGTTATAAAATACTCAACAGCCGATTCCGCCTATCTTTTATTTCGAATTTACGGTATGTCCTCCAGGCGAAGTCCTATGGGGGTGTTATATTGTTCTCAGTCAGTGGTGTATGTTGTATTTACCATCCTTCTGTCTGGGGCTTCAATATCGGCTCATTTCAGAACGACTGGGTTGTGGTCTGAGTCCAGCTCATAACGAACTGTGGTCGCTGTTTTCCGTTGCAGTCCCTTGGACTGGTAGACATCCATGATACGTGGCCTGAATGGGGTTTGGTGGGGGATCTGAGTAGGCTCCTTAGAAGTTATTAGCCTCAGGGAGGTTTCGCCCTCTACAAACCATCTCACTCCCATTCTTCTAGCGTTTATGGAGTTGCAACGCCAATCACTGTGTTCGACGTTCAAGTCCCCTGATACTACTACATACTCGAAATTGCCCATCATTGCCCGAAGGTCGTGTGGCGCGATGTCGTTCTGAGTAGGATTATATGAAGAAATTATCATGAGGACGTTATCCTCCATCTCTAACTCTACACTGGCAGCCTCTTCTGTGACCACATTTTGTATATCTGTTAATCAGTGACAAATCCTCCAAGGCATTAAGTCGACCATCCCTCCTCTTCTGCCTTCAGGCCTATCTGTCCTGTGAACAGAGTAGTTGCACAGCTTGAATCGATCGGTCGGTAACAGGTGCAGGCGACGAGTACAGCTGGTGGTGTAGAAAGGACTGCAAGTGGATAATATTATCAGAAATGCCGTTGTCATTCCAATTTACGACCCTGAAGTTCCTGTATCCAAGGATCATCGAATAAGATCATAGTGGCTTCTGCAATTACTATCGCTTTTGCTAGTTTATCGACACCAGGCATGCCACTGCCATGGATTCTTTAAGCTTTTCTGCCATACTGCTGAAGATGACTCAAGTGAATAGTGCTCTAATTTTGTGTCTATAGCACATCCGGTTCGTGACTTCGCTTCCTGCACTTTTCAATTATTGTTGCGCTGTCACTGCAGGTTCTGGAGCGACACTGACTGTTCCACTGTCTGTAGCTCGTGTCTGGGGTGGTGGTGGGTGTCCTAGTGGTTGGGCAGTCCAGTCTCTGGCGCAGCTGGAGAAAGCACAGCAGGAGTAGAATGGAGCTGGCAGGTCCACCATTTTGTCTTGACCTGAGTGAAGGAAACTGTGACAGTTGCAATTGGAATCCTGCTTGCCAACGAGCTTGCTGTCCAGATCCAGCAGTAGCAGTGGTGGCCGCTTTCTGCTGCCTCTGATGCCCACTATTTTCTGCTAGTGGAGTGAAATGGGTCCAGTATTTATACCTACCACCTTCCCCATCCATGACCGGTTCTAGATGTTGCATCTGGAGTCCGTTCCTGCTAAAAGTCTTCTGAGACGTTCTATTTTCGTCGCAGCGCACCTGGAAGTGATCTGGCGTTCCATTTACGGTCAGCTGTGCCTCCAAGTTCGGTTCTAGGCGGTCCACATGTGATCTATTCCCACTTGAAACATCCGGAGACATTCCATCTTCGGTCCAGTGCGCCTGGTCGAGATCTGGTATTCCGTTTTTCGTCCAGTCCGGCTGACAGCAATCTGGCGTATTGTTTTTAGTAAGGTGCTTCTGTTGCTCTGTCTGGGTTTCGTTCCCCATGATCACATTCTCAGTTTCCTTTTCGTTGAGTTCTGTAGCTGCCACCGCTGGATTTCTAGCAGCTGCAGTGCAGAATCCGAGATATTGTTGAGCTGGTATCCAGTGTCACAATTCGAGCAGTTCTCTGACACACTTAACTTTATTGCCTCTCTTACAATACTACCTATGGGTCTGTGCCAGAACTTTGGTTTCTTCGTAATTCATATTACGATTAAGTTCCACACACTTCTCAGTAATGGTTTAATTAGCTGCCTGTCTCAATCGGATGTGCCTCTGATGTTCTTTGCATCTGGTTGGGGTTGTTTGGGGAAGGAGACCAGATAGCGAGGTCATTTGTTTCATCGGATTAGAGAAGGATGGGGAAGGAAGTCCGCCGTACCCTTTCAGAGTAACCATCCCGGCATTTGCCTGGAGCAATTTAGGGAAATCACGGGAACCTAAATCAGGATGGTCGGACGCGGGATTGAACCGTCACCCTCCCGAATGCGAGTCCAGTGTCGAACCACTGCGGCACCTCGCTCGGTCTTTGCATCTGGTGTCCACTATCCTAGCTGTTTGGCCATTGTACAATGTACCACATTGGCATGGTATTTTATAAATTCCTGGTTTGCTTAGGCAAGGTCATATATCACATTTTCCACTAGTCCTCTTATTTTGATAGGTCAACAGGACACACACTAGATGTTATGTTTCTTTAGAATTCTACTGATCTTTGCAGAAATAGATTCCATATAGGGCTGGCAAGCCAAAGCCTTTGTTTCATCTTCTTGTCATGTGGCAGCGGGGTTGGTTGAAAAAATTTCTGAATTTGTGCAATAGTGTATCCATTTTTACAGAAGACTGAGCATAGTGCTCTATTTTTTATGTCAGACTATCAGCCATCATATATACCAAACACCACAGATACCTGCCCAGACATTGATGCCGAGGGTGTGCTGAAATCTTCGTGGCTTTCTTGATCCCAAATTTGGCTATTTCGAGCGTTCAAAACACCTTCCCTGTTGAAATGCTCTTCATCAGCAAACAAATTTCGCCTTCAAAATTGAGGAAAATCCACACATCGGTGTAAAAACCAAGTACAAAAATTGACACGTTACGTAAATTCCGCCTGGAGTACCTTCTGAGGATGATAGGGGTGGAGCTGCTGTTCATGAAGAAAACGCCAGACAGACAAGTGAGACACATGCAAGTGATGTGCAGTGGCACGAGTACTCATCGATGAGTTCTATTCGACTTCATAAGCACTTCCTCTTCCAATACGACACTTTGCTCTATCGCTTGTGAATTTCACACTTTCCTGCAGGCATTGTTCTGCTTTGGTAAAAACCTGGGATGAGTCATTTAGCTTCTCTTCCATTAAGACGAGCTTCACCATAAATTAACAACATTTTTGTGTACTCTGCGAATGTGTACTCAGGCATCCTGTTACTGTAGGCCTAGTCACTGTAATGTCAACTGACACATTACCAGGAAGCATGAAAAGAAGACAGATTAAAACTAGAGGACATCATGTGACATGGCGTCATTGTACCATTCATGACTGTAGGTAGCCCTCCATAACAGGCGAACTGCATAGGGAAACACCTAGTGCACAACTGACTATCTCTTGTTTTCCTTGTAACGAACCGTTCCCAGACATGGGTTCCTTGATCTACTAAGTCCACTCTACTGTGTAACATGAATTGTGAAACACCTTGTTCATGACATCACATTTCACGCGCGCAAGTACACACACACACACACACACACACACACACACACACACTTTGTTGTCATTAAAAGTTAATTACTGAAGTGATCTTACATTTTTCATAGTTTATGTTCGATATTCATACATCAAAATACTCATTCGAAAATTTCCCATTGTATAATATGTTTCCTGAATTTACCTTGCAGTTTTAATTTTTAAAACGAAAAGTGCTTTAAATACAGCACACACATAGGAATCAGGCTATACTACAGATCAGTGTATTACCACAACCATCACTTCGCAGTCTCATTTGTTGCCTTTGCCACTCTATTACTACCTTCCAGTTATTACCTCCCAATCTAACATAGACCTTTGGTGATGCTCTGTCACCACAACCAAGATTTCATGGGGTTGGGGAGGGAGGGGGGCATTATCACACTGCAGCCCAGATGCCCTCTTGTAAAATTTTTATACGCTCTTCAATGTCATCTGTTGAGTCACAGACCAATGTAACAGCATCAAGAGAAGTGGACAAGATAAGACACATGAAGAAGTTACCTGGCATCTTAAGTACTAATATTTTATGCCTGTTAATCAAATGGTGAAGACAATAGGTACAATGTTTACATAGTGTTTGTGTTTCTCTTGGTTGGTTTATCTGATTTCTGTTCCCAGTTATTGTAATATACATTCAGGCTTTTGATTTTTATTGACGTATTTGCAAAACAGAATATACAAGTGTAGGTCTGAGAATGCCAATGTTGTTATAAAAATAGACAAATGAAGTGTTCTACACTGGGACAGTGCAGGAAATGTATTTAAGATATATGCTAAAATTTCACCCAGTACAACATTTCTTGCTTCCCAGCTTTTATTTATTTCTCAGATCTTTTTTCCACATTGTTACTGGCACATATTTCAATTACTATTTGCTTTCAGTATTTTGTACTGCAAGGAGCTGTCACTAATTAGGCCCCCAACACACACACACACACACACACACACACACACACACACACACACACACACACACACACAAACAATTTTTCTCTTCTATTGTGGAAAATTAGATAAAACTCAGAAATGTTTCCTCTTGTTACAGAGTACCACATGGTAAATTCATTCCTGTTTAAAACAGTAAAACTGACCTTAAATAATGTGTGTATACAAATGAATCAAGGGGATATAGTGTAGCTCCTACACAGTTTCTTTTCAGTTTCACTGTCCAAAGAAATGGACGTATGTGGCTGTCGATTACTAGTGCCTTTTATGTGTGTGAAAACCAAGATGGAATTTACTGTTAGAAATGACTGCTGCAAATGTCATACGACTTTGCTCAACAACCCTAGGAATTCTGCATATATAAAAACAGATTTTAAACATTTATTCAATATGCAACCAAAACAGCACAATACATCAGTGTCATCATATAATGCGAACGTTTGCTCGTTTCACGTGTTTCTCTTTGAATCTGGTGCAACAATAATAATTCATCACTGCTATTACGAATTAAAAACATTGTAAAAGCGCAGCAGAGTCGTCTAATACTAAAGTTTTGAACTCCGCAGAAAGTGTATTCTAAGACCACATAACAACCCCCGTTTAATGCTGACAACATGCGGAGAACACAATGCTCCCTGCAGAAGATTGGTGACATACAACAGCACTTATCGTTAGACACAGCTTGACCTGAAATAAGAATAACCAATAGCATTTCAGGTCAGATCACAAGTCGTCACTCGTTTGTTATTTCGGACACTCCATATTTGATTTCAGTGGATTCTCTTCTTCAGTATCATAACTTGCTCGTTATGACAGTATGCCATTTGAAAGCAATGGCGCACCAAAAGTTATCACAAACCTTATTCTTGGTACGATTTATTACAACTGAACGTCTGTTAATGACAGGTCAGCTGTTAAGATCAGGAGCCTGTAGAGGAACTATGGCTCAAATTTAAAAGAATAATTGACCATGTTGTGGATAGATAGGTACACAACAGGACAGTTCATGGTGGGACAGACTCTCCATAGTATACATCACTGTAAATAAACTTCTAAAGAAAAAGAGACTACTGAATAAAGAGTGTAAAACAAAACCCAGGGCTGCAGACAGACAGATGCTGAATGAAATATGTTTGGCTGTCAAGAGAACAATGCGTGAAGTTTTTGATGACTACCGTAGCAGTATATTGTCAAATGATCTTTCACAAAACCCAAAGCTAATCTGCTCATATGTAAAGGATGTTAGTGGCGCGAAAGCTAGTGTTCAGTTCCTAGCAAATTAGACGGGAACTGAAATTGAGGATAGCAAAGCAAAAGCTGAAATGCTTAACTCCATTCATAATGTTCCTTTACAAAGAAAACCACGGAGAATTTCTCCAATTTAATCTTCGTGCCAGTGAAAAGGTGTGTGAAATAAGTATTAGTGTCGGAAATCGTTAAAGTTGAACAAAGCTCCAGGGCCAGAGCCCCCAAACAAACAATCGTTGTTAATCCTCAGAAAAAAGCACAGGTAACACATGTCTACAAGAACGGTGAGCGAAGTGATCTGCAAAACTGCCATCCAATATCCTTGACATAGATTTATTTCTGAGCTATTCTGAGCTCAAACACAATGAGTTATCTCCAAGCCAGCCAGCATGGTTTCAAAAAATATCGGTCATGTGAAACACAATTCGCACTTTACTCACATGACATTATAAAAGCCTTGGCTAAGGTAATCAGGCAGATGCAGTATTTATTGATTTCTGAAAGGCATTTGTCTCTGTGCCAAAGGTACAATTGCGGCCTCACAGTCACTGTGCATCATGTTTCAACGTCCTGGGCTTTGTATAGTGATAGGCTCGAAGACTACTGAAGGACATCCCTAAATTTTAGGCGATGACGAAAAAGTAGCTATTTTGTCTATATTTCCTGCCCCTATTAATAGAGCGGAAGATTTAATGAATTTTTAGAGGCTGGCTCATTGTATTAGTTCCGCTAACAACAAGCCTTCTTATTGACTTTCACTGTTTTATTAATTGTATTAACATGTGACAACGCTATTGTAGTCGTCACCCCTTGAGTTGCCTTCTGTAACACTGCCACTCTTCGCATGCCCCAGATACTGATTGTGACGCATGGTATGAGCTGGATCTCATTCTCTACAGTCTGCGCCAAACAATAACCTTAAAAATTTATATGCACATCCAGAAGTTGGGTCTGATGTGCTACAGACAGTCCTCCCTTCTTCAAAATATCGTCCCAAATTTTACATTGGTCCTACCCTACAACAACTTCATAGATAACGTTTACAGTGGTTTGTACTGTATAATCGTGATAAGTAGCTCATGAGAGTGCGTTAAATTATTTGCTTCCTCTTAAATCTAGTTTTAACTCTCTTAAACAGTCGATGTCTTTCTTGTTCTGCCTGCTATAATTCAGTTACAATTATTGGTTCAAATGGTTCAAATGGCTCTGAGCACTATGGGACTCAACTGCTGTGGTCATAAGTCCCCTAGAACATAGAACTACTTAAACCTAACTAACCTAAGGACAGCACACAACACCCAGCCATCACGAGGCAGAGAAAATCCCTGACCCCGCCGGGAATCGAACCCGGGAACCCGGGCGTGGGAAGCGAGAATGCTACCGCACGACCACGAGATGCGGGCCCAATTATTGGTCGAACAGGGTTTAGTACCTAATTTGTAGCTATAGCGTCAAGCATTTCTATGGGGATCTGGTGCAAAGATGGGTCCAGAGGACTGTCAGCCTTTTGCCTCAAGGATACTTAGCGTATACAAGTTGCTACAAGAGACACAGCTATGATATCTCCATTTTTGTTTTTACACCAATTTACAATGTTTCTTGTTTTGTCAGGTGGTTTTTTAATCCACTGTTTTGGTATATCATCTGGAACTTGTCTTAGAAGTGAAAGTTTCCCTTATGTTTTCTCAAAACACACATCCCTGAAACTATCTACTCACTGTGCTAGGACATACTATATACTGGTCAGTAGCTCTGATTCCATCTCTTATAGTACAGTTACTTGTACCCTCTCTGAACATCAAGTGACCACTGGTATAGATATGTTGGACATTTCAGGATTTAAGCTAACTATCTACTTCTGCAGAGCAGATATGGATGGAGAAGGAGTTGCCGCATTTATTAAAAACTGCCATAGATTCAAGAACATTGACATTAATAAATTCTGTTTAGAGCAGCATCTAGAAGCATGTGCAACAGAAGTAGAGTTCCATAACAGATCCTATATAATAGCAACTATTTACCGGGTACCTACAGGAAATTATAATCTATGCAGAAATCATCTAGAAGATCTTTTGGGTTATTTAACAGGAAGAAACAAAGAAATTTTGATTGCTGGTGACTTTAATACAGATTTTCTAATGCAATCTTCCAGTAAACATTTACTGTAATACAGATTTTCTAATGCAATCTTCCAGTAAACATTTACCGCAGTTAGTAATGTTGTCTTTCAATCTAACTCACACTGTAAACTTTCCAACTAGGATCACTAAATCCTCAAGGACAGCCATTGATAAAATTTTTATAGACAAATCAAAGGAACAAAATCATATCATAAAACCTGTAATAAATGGACTATCAGATCATGACATGCAGCTCCTTGTTTTAGATGTAAATTGTAAGCAGATTATCAAGACTGCTAAATCTGAGTACAGGAGAGTAGTCAGTCAACCAAAAATTGAGTGTTTTAGAAAACTGCTCAAAGTAATGAACTGGAAAGATGTTTATAGTGCTCATGACATGAATGAAATATATAAAACATTCATGAACAATGTTAGTACCATGTTTGAAAACTGTTTTCCTCTGAAAGTTACTCAAATTAAACACAAGTCAATAATAAAACCATGGATTACACAAGGAATAAAGATTTCCTGTAAGACAAAAAGGAGAATGTATCTGTCAACCAAGAATAGCTCCAATGCTGATGATTTAGCTAAATACAAGGAATACTGTAAATTATTTAAAAAAGTAATTCAGACATCTAAACAAATGCACTACGAGAAGAAGATAGCAATGTCAGAGAACAAAATAAAAACAATATGGGATATAGTGAAAGAGGAGACTGGTAGAACCAGAAAGGAAGAGGAGCAAATAGCACTAAGGGTAGATGACACATTAGTAACCGATGGGCACAGTGTGGCAAATCTATTTAACAAGTACTTTATATCCGTTACTGATAGAATTGGATTGTCAGGATCAGTAAATAATGTCCTTGAATATCTGAAACTATCCTTTACAAATAGCTCCAGGTACATGAATATGTCACTCACTTTACCAAAAGAAATAACTTCCATAATAAAATCTTTAAAAACTAAGCATTCTAGTGGTTACAATGAAATATCAACAAAGTTAATTAAGCCATGTTCTTGTGAGTTTAGTGCAATTCTAAGTTACTTGTGTAACCAGTCAATTATAACTGGGACATTTCCTGACTGGCTAAAATATGCAGGTGTTAAGCCTCTATTCAAGAAAGGGGATAAAGAGATACCATCAAACTACAGACCAATTTCACTTTTGCCAGCATTCTCAAAAATTTTAGAAAAAGTCATGTACAGGCAGCTTCTCAACCATCTGACCACAAATAACATATTATCAAGAACACAGTTTGGATTTCTGAAGGGTTCTGATATCGAGAAGGCTATTTACACCTACAGTGAAAATGTACTTAATTCATTAAATAACAAATCACAAGCAGCAGGTATTTTCTGTGATTTGTCAAAGGCATTCGATTGTGTGAACCACAACATCCTTTTAAATAAATTAGAATTCTATGGTGTCACGGGCACTGCTGCAAAATGGTTCAAGTCATACCTCGCTAACAGGAAACAAAGGGTGTCAGTGCAAGGGACTAGTGAATTAAGTCATCAGTCATCATCAGACTGGGAAGCAATTACATGTGGTGTCCCACAAGGAGCCATCTTAGGGCCATTGCTTTTTCTTGTGTAGATTAATGATCTCTCATCAGTTACACTGCCAGAAGCAGAGTTCGTTTTGTTTGCAGATGACACAAGTATTGCAATAAATAATATGTCGAGTGTAGTTTTAGAAAGATCTGCTAATGATATTTTCATGGATATTAATACACTACTGGAAATGGAAAAAAGAACACATTGACACCGGTGTGTCAGACCCACCATACTTGCTCCGGACACTGCGAGAGGGCTGTACAAGCAATGATCACACGCACGGCACAGCGGACACACCAGGAACCGTGGTGTTGGCCGTCGAATGGCGCTGGCTGCGCAGCATTTGTGCACCGCCGCCGTCAGTGTCAGCCAGTTTGCCGTGGCATACGGAGCTCCATCGGAGTCTTTAACACTGGTAGCATGCCGCGACAGCGTGGACGTGAACCGTATGTGCAGTTGACGGACTTTGAGCGAGGGCGTATAGTGGGCATGCGGGAGGCCGGGTGGACGTACCGCCGAATTGCTCAACACGTGGCGCGTGAGGTTTCCACAGTACATCAATGTTGTCGCCAGTGGTCGGCGGAAGGTGCACGTGCCCGTCGACCTGGGACCGGACCGCAGCGACGCACGGATGCACGCCAAGACCGTAGGATCCTACGCAGTGCCGTAGGGGACCGCACCGCCACTTCCCAGCAAATTAGGGACACTGTTGCTCCTGGGGTATCGGCGAGGACCATTCGCAACCGTCTCCATGAAGCTCGGCTACAGTCCCGCACACCGTTAGGCCGTCTTCCGCTCACGCTCCAACATCGTGCAGCCCGCCTCCAGTGGTGTCGCGACAGGCGTGAATGGAAGGACGAATGGAGACGTGTCGTCTTCAGCGATGAGAGTCGCTTCTGCCTTGGTGCCAATGATGGTCGTATGCGTGTTTGGCGCCGTGCAGGTGAGCGCCACAATCAGGACTGCATACGACCGAGGCACACAGGGCCAACACCCGGCATCATGGTGTGGGGAGCGATCTCCTACACTGGCCGTACACCACTGGTGATCGTCGAGGGGACACTGAATAGTGCACGGTACATCCAAACCGTCATCGAACCCATCGTTCTACCATTCCTAGACCGGCAAGGGAACTTGCTGTTCCAACAGGACAATGCACGTCCGCATGTATCCCGTGCCACCCAACGTGCTCTAGAAGGTGTAAGTCAACTACCCTGGCCAGCAAGATCTCCGGATCTGTCCCCCATTGAGCATGTTTGGGACTGGATGAAGCGTCGTCTCACGCGGTCTGCACGTCCAGCACGAACGCTGGTCCAACTGAGGCGCCAGGTGGAAATGGCATGGCAAGCCGTTCCACAGGACTACATCCAGCATCTCTACGATCGTCTCCATGGGAGAATAGCAGCCTGCATTGCTGCGAAAGGTGGATATACACTGTACTAGTGCCGACATTGTGCATGCTCTGTTGCCTGTGTCTATGTGCCTGTGGTTCTGTCAGTGTGATCATGTGATGTATCTGACCCCAGGAATGTGTCAATAAAGTTTCCCCTTCCTGGGACAATGAATTCATGGTGTTCTTATTTCAATTTCCAGGAGTGTAAATGGTTTAAAGCCAACTCACTGACATTAAACTTCCAAAAGTCTCACTATATGCAATTCAGAACTGCAGAAACACCTTAACAAATCTGTATTTGCAATTCGAGTGTTAGCTGACATAGGCGACATAAACATGAAAAATCTTGCATACTTTGCCTACTTTCATTCCGTAATGTCATATGGTATAATATTTTGGGGTAACTCCCCAAGTCAAACAAAAGTTTTCAGAGTCCAAAAGCGTGTAATACGTATTATTTGTGGAGTAAATTCACGGATGTCCTGTAGAAACCTCTTCAAAGAACTGGATGTACTAACTACTGCCTATCAGTATGTTTACTCCTTAATGAAATTTGTCCTAAATAATATATCTCTTTTTCCAGCAAACAGCTCAGTTCATACATACAATACCAGGAACAAAAATGATCTGCACAAGGACTTAAAAGCACTTACTTTAGTTCAAAAACGGGTCCGTCCACTACTCAGGAACACTCATCTTCAATAATTTGCCAGCAAACACAAAAAATTTGGATACAAATAAAGATCAGTTTAAAAGGAGCCTGAAAGACTTACTAATGGCCAACTCCTTCTACTCCATTGACGAATTTTGATGTGTTGTATATTTCATACTATTAGTATTGTTATTTCAGCTTTAAAAAAAATATTGACATGTTCTACATCCACGAGGAACTCCTCAGCACGGATCTACGGAACGAAAAACTAATCTAATCTAAGATTTACTACATGGCAAGGTAGCGGATACATATGGGGGACGCACAGACCGCGTCCCCCCCATCCCTTTGCGCGGCCGCTGCATTACCACCCGCGACGCCCACGACAGTCATCGCGCATGCTATTTGTTCGTTCCTTTCGTCAGTCGACTCGACTGAATCGAGTTATCGAGTAGTTGTACTTTTCTATGTAGCACGCGCGTCCGCGTCATCGTACTTGACGATGTAATTAACCACTTGCCAGAGAGAATAGGCGCATAGAATTCATCATTTAAGGAAGACAACCACAATTGTAACTTTTTTATCATAAGATGGCATTGTCTTGTATATGCGTATGATCAGTTTAAATAAAACTTTCTTAAACTTTGTTTGTGACTTAATTATTTTTTATTATGGTAGAAGTAAAGGTAGTTCAAGATGTCTTTAGCGCTCCCTCCTTGAGGTTTTTCTGTGTCCGCCACTGCCTTGCAATGCCATGCTTTCTAAAACCTTTCCTTTTTACAACCAACTTCCTTTTCGGCACTTTATCATGTATATTGACTCTTAGTGATGCTGCACACAGTGTAGGTGGTACTACATTCATGATAACAAATCTTTGCAATTATGTACCATCTGCAACCGTCTCCTTTGCCTGAATCAATGTCTCCCTAAATTTGACTGTGCTTTTAAGAACATTTACACAAGGTGTTTTCTTACACTCATTACCTACAACATTGCAAGTATCCTCAAATTTACCCTGATCCTCAACTACAATCCCTGAAAGAATTCAGTTCTGTCTGCTCGTCAGCTTGCTCTTTAGTCATACAAGCATTCTTCCTCCTTCCTGTCTTCCTCTCTTCCCCTTTGGAGAAGGTGGCGACGAATATGCAGCCTCAGAAAATAAGTGTTCAAAAAATGGTTCAAATGGCTCTGAGCACTATGGGACTCAACATCTTAGGTCATAAGTCCCCTAGAACTTAGAACTACTTAAACCTAACAACCTAAGGACATCACACACACCCATGCCCGAGGCAGGATTCGAACCTGCGACCGCAGCAGTCCCGCGGTTCCGGACTGCAGCGCCAGAACCGCTAGGCCACCTCGGCCGGCTAGAAAATAAGTGTATCTCTACTACTTCATCATCCTCAACATTCGCAACAAAACTAACATCATCAGTAGTCTCCTGTCCATTCTCAATGAGGTCTACCTTACAGTCACCATCTCCAGTTCCACTCTGCACATCGCTAAAATCAGTGGCTGATGTACTTCCCTCTGCATCTGCCCCAGGCACTATGGCCACAAAACAACAACCCCTATCACCTAATGGCGTAGATACCACAGTACATAAATCAATATCACACATATTTCTACCTACGCACTTTGTTCGTTTGCTACTTCAGATTCTTCAGACTCTGCATTTTCACTAGATACTGGAGATGACACTTCTACACTACTCACCTTTATTTCCACAACGCCAGTACTTCTTATATCAAGTAAACTTACAGGGACTTCCATATCCTTCGATTCCTGACACCTGTTCTTCTTGTCTGGTCTTAGACAAGCTCTTTTGATCCGTAATTCCTCACAGTGACACCTTCTACAGTAAGCCCCCCATAAAACTGGTACACCTCGCACCTGAGATTAAGTAACAATAAATTAACTAACAAAGAATAGATAATAGCAATGTTAAAATGCATGTAGTTACCTGTGTATTAGAGATGGTGGAAGTGGTAGCCATGGGCATCAAGGCATTGCTGACTTCATGTGATGACATTACCGTCAACATGCTGTAATTCTGCAGGTATGGTGTTAATTTCTCTAGCAATGTTCCATTTAAGATCGTCTATTGTGCGATGTTTGCCAGCATACACACTGATTTTTAGTGTACCCCATAAATAAAAATCACATAATATTAAATCTGGGGACCTTGGGGGCCAGAGACGTCTACTGACAGGACTGTCTTCAGGAATATGTTGGTGATGTGGGTCATACTTTGGTTGGTTGTGTGACTGGTTGCTCCATATTGTTGGAATACTGCATACAGCTTCCCTGCATCGGTTAATTGTGCGTAGAGAGAGTAAAAAATCTGTAGATATCTGGAACTGTTTAAGGAGTAAATGAAAAATATGAGGCCAATGATGCACGTGCCAGACAACACTCACCAAACACCTATCTTCTCTGGGTGGTGAGGTTCTTCATTCAGAATATGTGGGTTGTCCTGCGACCTGTGTCTGCAAATCTGGGAGTTCACATAACCAGACAAATGAAACCAGGCCTCATCTGACATGTAGTTCAGCAAGAGGTCCAAGTAAGCATTAGCCATTGATGTTAATAGCCAGTTACAGTAATGAACTCTTTTTTCCTTATCCTAAAATTCCAATCCTTGCACCAAACTTACACAACAGCCTTTTGATCTCAAATCTTTTCGTATGCAATGGGAGGATGTACGAGATACATCAACCTGCTGCAACGACCTCCTTACCGACTTCCGATGACTTCTCTTAATGAGAATTCTGTCTACAGTTTTAGGGGTTCTCATTGTTGGTCACCTATTTCTCTGCACATTCTGAACAGATCGTATAGCCCTCCATTTCTTGTTCAGATCTTGAATTGTGGTGGTCGTGGGGAGTTTCCTACCAGGATACTTCGCTTTAAACATTTCTTTACAGTCCTCGAAGGAGCCTGCCTTTATGCAGTACTCCACAATATCAAACCACCCTTCTAATGTGAACTGCCTCATTTCTGCAACAACACGACAATACAAGTTTCTCACAATAACTGACGCATGAACACACAGCTACACTCAACTTTCCAGCAAAATTCGGTGTAGCCAGCTTTCGAGACAGTGTTGCCACATCACAAGCAATTCGAAAATCAGTCCTCTCATGTGTTTTATTCGACAAGCATCCCATCCCTTCTCTTCCCTCTCTATTTCCACTACAGCTGCGTCCATTTGGTTCTCAGCTTGCACTACACCTGCCTGGTACTTATAATGTTCTAATTCCCTAGCTTTCTGTTCGAGTGATGCTTGTGACTTAGAGATCTGCTCCAACAGAGCTACAACAGAAATACTCTTACTAGCTGCGTGTTTCTACCAGTATCTTACATATTCTACTACTGTCCAAACATGAATGAAACATAAAACACAAAAGGGAAGAACACCAGGTCACACTACAGAATACACCTTACACAACGTGTTACTCTACTTATTAAGGCCTATGATAGCCCATCTAGATTCACCACAGTCTCACGTCAAATGACTGCAGTTCCAACAAGTGTAACATATGGCTGGGACAGCCTTTGTGCAAGGTGTAGTGGTTTGATTAAATACAGCTAATATTTACAAAACTTCTCTAGTTATTAGCAGAGACAGTAAACGCTTACACTTACAGAGAGACACTCTGGTTGAATATCATTTGGGAGTCTGCAGTTCATGGTCTAGTGGCTAATGTTGCTACCTCTGAATCACGGGGTCCTTGGTTCGATTCCCAGCCAGGTCAGAGATTTTCTCCGCCCAGGAACTGGGTGTTTGAACTTCCCTCATTATTTCATCATCATTCAGGTAAGTGGAAAGATTGGACAGTGAAAAGATTAGGAATTTGTTTGAGCGCTGCTAACCATACAGTTGAGCACTCCACAAACCAAATAACATCATATTGTCGAGATACGGAACTAAGTACATCTTGGGGGGGGGGGGGGGTATTTAGGTATCTTGCCCCACAATGTGTAGGTTGTAGTTTGCAGTAATTGGTGTGGGCCTTCACCAGGCACTGAGACTGAGGTTTCTAAAATGGTCATATTTAAGCTGGACATAACGTCATCACAGCCAGCGGTGTTGAGATTCACCCTCATTATCCGGAGGTGTCAGCAGACACGTCCCCGCCATTGTGTATCAATTATTATCAATTCCCACTGCCTTCCCACTTCCTGTCAGTGCTAGGTCACCATGGAGTGCCCGAACTTAGACGTTAAATGTTATGGTTTCATATTGCAAGACTAGGAGAACGGCGCATTGGGTGCTGTCGTGCTACGACATTTGCACTTCTTAGTTACGTTTCGGCTCAGTGTGGAGATATCTTATGGGCAGCACCCTTCTTTCTGCAAAAATTGCACTCCTTATGTGCCCCAGAAACCGACTGTGACACACGGTATGAGTCGGATCTGATACTTCACCGTCTGAACCAAGTAATAACTTTAAAAATTTATATGCGCACCCTGGTGTTGGATCTGCTGAGCAACAGTATTAATAGTTCTTCTGGGTATTGTAAGTGACGTTTTCTATTACTGTGACTATAGTTATACGGCCTTTGCTTTTCGTTTTAACGAGAATGCTATGCATTCACCATTATCAGAAACTAGTGAAAAGCCGCTGATGATCACACTGTTTAGCGTCCAACAAATTCATCCACCGATTTTGGTTGCGATTGCATAAAAAATATAGGGAATTTTATGTCTTTAGTTGGCTATCTTTGTTTCCAAACTGTCTCTGTGTATATTCTATCGGTGTGGAATTACTTTCAGTATTGTTTTGTTTATGTTATTGTTTTGCAGTTGTTTATAGTTCAGCTTCTTTAGCTGAGTCGTAATGAGCTTATGTGAGGTGTGTAGATTTTATAACAAAATCCTTGTGTATGTGGTTCTGTGCTGTAGTTTTGTGCATATGCTTGGAGTACATTAATTAATGAAATGGCAGGCAGAAATGTGTTACAAGGGCAGATGGACAGCGTATTGCACAAATACCTAATAGTAGAATGTCGAATCAAGTTTAAACCAGTCTAGCCCCCCAATTTTTGCATCTTGTTTGTAGTGACGAATTCATTTGTAAGACAGCCGGGGGTATCCGTTTCCTCGTGAGTTAAGGAAACGACCAGAAGTGTGAATTTCACTGTTCCGTAACAGATTGATGATAGCCCAGCCAAAAATCTAAACTCGTTGATTGCGACATACACTCTATGGCCACATGCGTTGAGTGAAATTGTGACTGTACTGTATCTCTTTCTCTCTCTCCCTCTGTCTCTGATGTCGGAGGACTATTCACTTGTTTTGGGACCCTCTCTTTACACGTTTGTTGTTGAGTTTTTGAAACGGTAAATAGTTCTTTATTTAATCTGTCATGTCTGTCCACAACAGCTCATGTACAGAAATACGTGATGTATAAGACGAATAGGACCACAGTGGTAATAACGTCTGCATCTATACTCAGCAAGCCACATTATGCAGTGTTTAGCACTGGGAACCACTCAATTTTTTTAGTTAATCCACGATATATGTAAATGCATAACATGCATCAAAGAACTCCTCTGAGACATTTTTATTATCTATTTTGCAATTTCTGAATTTGCGTTCAAGTTGTGGTATTTGTGATGAAAAGTGCTCTAAATTCAGTAAAGTGTGTTTAAATACAGCCCAGACATAAACAGTAGGCAATGCAACAGATCTGTCTGACACTCACATTCATTGGTTTCATCAACTTTAAACCAAATTATCACCTTTCATCCTAATGTAGACCTCAAACAATGCTACAGTTCAATTTGTCGCCATGGCCAAGATTTTAGATGGAAGGGGGCGGGGGGGTCTAATATCATACTCTAGCCCCCTTTCTGCCTCACATTTGAATGTGTGTATCAGTCATTGGTGTGTGATATTCACACAAGCTTAGAGGCTTTTGGAGATCACTTCAAACACCTCATCAGACAGTTGTGTCATCACAGCATGTCATACACTCCATTGCACTGTATAGATATGTTGAATTAATAAATACCCTGTGGTACAGATATCATACATTTCCTGTTTGCTCCTTATCCTTTCTGGGACTGTTTCCTGCTGCTTGTCCCCACTTAGCAAAATTACCATGTATAAACAAGAAACATAAAACCTAGCACTAAAAATCTGCTCCAGAAAGTTCTCACTCTACAGTAAAAACCACAAAATCCACAACCTCGTAAAACAGAAATAAATATCACTGTCGTAGACATATATAAACAGTTAATGCCCACTAGAAAGTCAAGTCGCACAAATGCTAATGCTTGAAAAAATATGCAGTCACTTATAAAATGTAATTAATGCTAGTCAACTCTGATTAACACACAGATATTATTCATTTCTTTGACAGAAGCTTGTGATAAAAACTCTAAAATAAACCATGTGTAGTAACAGAAACTGCTGCTGTCTGCCGCTCTTGGCTTAGATATTGGAGCACTGAAGGCTTTGTATGGAAAAGTCGTGTGTATAATTTAAATTCAATAAACCACATGTCCCATGTTAAAACATTGTCTCCAACCACCTTTCAAATTGTGGAAAAGTTTTACCTACTGTACCCTAATACACTGTCCAGTCACATTAATATTACCACCTGTCAAGAAGTCTGGATAACCACCTTTTACAGCACAGACCACTGCGAGGTGGAAGAGAGTCAGTGGGGTTCTGGAAGGTACTGACAGGGACATGAAGTCATGCTGACTCCAGTACTGGCCAGCTGTGCTAGGTGTCTCGGTTAAGGAGCCATGGTGTGTGCAGCCCGATCAAGGTGGTTCCACAGATTCTGGAGTGGGCTTAAACTTGGGAAATTTGTTGGCCATGGAATGCAACAAACTCAGTCTGGTGCTCTCTAAACCATGCATGTACACTACAAGGTGTGTGACACGTTGCAGTGTCCTGTTGCTAGATGCCATTGTGCTGAGGAAAAACATGACTGCATGTAGGAGTGGACATGGTCCCCAGGGATGGACGCCCACTTGTGTTGATCCATTGTTCCTTCCAGAATGATGATAGAACCCAGAGAATGGCACGAAAACACTCCCCAGACCATAATGCTCCCTCCTCCGGCGTGGACCCTTCCAACGACTGTTACAGGGTATTTGCTTTCAGAAATTTCACACTGTACATGCCGACTGTCTTCTGTCCAATGGAGCATAAAATGTGGTTCATCTGAAAAGGTCACCTGTTGCCTCTCAGTGGACGTCCAGTTATGGTATTGGCATGCAAATGCCAGCCTTTGTCGCTGATGAACGGTTGTCAGCATAGATGCGTAAACCAGGTGCCAGTTGTGGAGGCTCATATGCCGCTGATCGTGGCCTTTTGGAAGTCAGATAAATCACTCTGTTTCTGCATTTTGACAGTGACTGCACTGCTTTCTGCATCCCCTAACACATTTTATATCTCCTCCGCTGCTAGTGCAAGTGGTGTGAGTGATTATTGCACATTGACATCAAACATAGGCTGTGGTCACATTAACATATCTAGACCTTGTATAACTGACCTTTTCTTCCTGAAGGCCTGTCTGTTTGGAAGCAGTTTGAGTTTTTTGTGACCATTTTATAACTTTGTGAAACACTTTATGCATACTGCTGTTAGGCCTGTAAATGGTTTTTTGTTCCTGCCTTCTTCTGTTTTTATGTTTATAATATTCTATCTGTTGATTTGCCATGTGTTATTTCATTGTCTAGATGACTTTATTTTTAAAGTTCATTAGTTTTGTCACCTGAGAACTTAAACTGTAAGCTTTACAATGTCACAGAGAAAGTCTTGAACCTGCCGTACAGTGTCCTGCAGAAAAATATTTTCCATTACTGCGTTTTGGTAAATGGAACTTTTGAGTGTAGTTCGCAACTTTTTCTTGTGGGTAATCTCAATATATGCAATGTTATTAACATAGTACAAAAATTCCCGTATTCTTATGCTAGTTCACCACATATAGCCCAACTCAAAATTTGTTCACTAGAATTTTATATCTTCAATAAAATTCTTCAGGGTATCAGACCGCATCGTCATAATTTAAAATGCGCCAATGTTTCGGCCAGCATTGCAGCTAGCCTTCATCAGGGCCTTATGTTAACTGCTAAATGAACACACTTGGTTCCTTAAATAGCTGCACGAGAAAACCGTGTCGTTACTTGATTGGCTGTAAAAGGAGGAGTAGGAGGGGTAAAAGGTATGCTTTATTGGTGTTTACTTTATTATCTGTCATTGGCTGAAATAGCTGTTTTCTATTGGTCTTTATATTAATCCACCCCATTGGAGAAGACGGACGAATAGCGAACAGGTGATGGCTGTGACGTCACACTGTTTCCATGCTGTCCAGGAGCCGGCTGCGGCGTGCCATTGCTTTGTGTGCTCGCGACCACTACTGCGGCTCTCCGCGTGTCTGCATGGGCCGCCACGGCTCTGCCGCTCCGTAGCCCTGCTATTGCAGGCAGCCAAGACCTCGGAAGCTTGTACCCGTCCTCTCTATTCATGTTGGCGGGTCTTTTGGCTATTTCTATCGCCTCTCTAATCTTTCTTTTGAAAGTGAGAGGCTGTTTCGCCAGGACGCGGGGTACTTGAAAAAATATTGGTTTCCTGCACTCGTCTCGGTGTTCCGCCACTGCTGACTTAGTGTGTTGTTTCAGGCGGATATATCTTTCATGTTCCGAGAGCCTTGTGCTAATCGGACGTCCCGTCTCACCTATGTAGACTAATCCACACGCACAACCAATTTCATACACGCCAGTTGTGTGTAGTTTGTCAACTGCATCCTTGGTAGAACCGAGCATGTCTGATATTTTGTTTCTGCTTCGGAAAATTGGTTTGATGTCAGCTTTTCGTAGAATTTTGCCAATACGTTCGGTGACCCCTTGTACATATGGTAACACAGCAATGCTCTGTGCCTCCTTCTCCTCTTCCCTATTAGTCTTCTCCCTTGTCGACATGGTGCTGTCTATCATCTGCTTCCCATAGCCATTAGTTCCGAAGATGGACCTGAGGCGTTCAAGTTCTGTCTTCAGATGTTCTTCGTCACTTATCCTGTACGCTCTCTTCGTTAGCGTGTGCAGGGCGGACTTCTTCTGCGTGGGGTGATGGTGGGAGGAGGCGTGAAGGTACCTGTCTGTATTGGTTGGTTTCCTGTACTCTTTGTGGCCAAGTTTACCATCAGGTTTTCGATAAACTTCCACTTCGAGAAAAGGCAGCACCCCATTCTTCTCTGTTTCCATTGTAAACTGAATTTTCCTATGCTGTTGGTTAAGGTGCTTGTGGAAGTTCTGTAACTCCTCTTCTCCGTGGGGCCAGATGACGAAAGTATCATCGACATAGCGAAGCCAATAATTTGGACGTAATGGTGCGGACTGGAGGGCTGTTTCCTCAAATGCCTCCATGAAAATTTCTGCTGCGATAGGCGATAGGGGTGAGCCCATAGCTACACCATCAGTTTGTTCATAAAATTGACCTCTCCACTTGAAATAGGTGGTCGTCAGACAGTGGCGCACAAGCTCACATATATCAGGTGCCACGCGTTCTTCTAGGATGTTCACAGTATCTGACACTGGGACATATCGCAGCAGAAATTTTCATGGAGGCATTTGAGGAAACAGCCCTCCAGTCCGCACCATTATGTCCAAATTATTGGCTTCGCTATGTCGATGATACTTTCGTCATCTGGCCCCACGGAGAAGAGGAGTTACAGAACTTCCACAAGCACCTTAACCAACAGCATAGGAAAATTCAGTTTACAATGGAAACAGAGAAGAATGGGGTGCTGCCTTTTCTCGACGTGGAAGTTTATCGAAAACCTGATGGTCAACTTGGCCACAAAGTGTACAGGAAACCAACCAATACGGACAGGTACCTTCACGCCTCCTCCCACAATCACCCCACGCAGAAGAAGTCCGCCCTGCACACGCTAACGAAGAGAGCATACAGGATAAGCGACGAAGAACATCTGAAGACAGAACTTGAACGCCTCAGGTCCATCTTCGGAACTAATGGCTATGGGAAGCAGATGATAGACAGCACCATGTCGACAAGGGAGAAGACTAATAGGGAAGAGGAGAAGGGGGCACAGAGCATTGCTGTGTTACCATATGTACAAGGGGTCACCGAACGTATTGGCAAAATTCTACGAAAAGCCGACATCAAACCAATTTTCTGAAGCAGAAACAAAATATCAGACATGCTCGGTTCTACCAAGGATGCAGTTGACAAACTACACACAACTGGCGTGTATGAAATTGGTTGTGCGTGTGGATTAGTCTACATAGGTGAGACGGGACGTCCGATTAGCACAAGGCTCTCGGAACATGAAAGATATATCCGCCTGAAACAACACACTAAGTCAGCAGTGGCGGAACACCGAGACGAGTGCGGGAAACCAATATTTTTTCAAGTACCCCGCGTCCTGGCGAAACAGCCTCTCACTTTCAAAAGAAAGATTAGAGAGGCGATAGAAATAGCCAAAAGACCCGCCAACATGAATAGAGAGGACGGGTACAAGCTTCCGAGGTCTTGGCTGCCTGCAATAGCAGGGCTACGGAGCAGCGGCAGAGCTGTGGCGGCCCATGCAGACACGCGGAGAGCCGCAGTAGTGGTCGCGAGCACACAAAGCAATGGCACGCCGCAGCCGGCTCCTGGACAGCATGGAAACAGTGTGACATCACAGCCATCACCCGTTCGCTATTCGTCCGTCTCCTCCAATGGGGTGGATTAATATAAAGACCAATAGAAAACAGCTATTTCAGCCAATGACAGATAATAAAGTAAACACCAATAAAGCATACCTTTTACCCCTCCTACTCCTCCTTTTACAGCTAATCAAGTAACGACACGGTTTTCTCGTGCAGCTATTTAAGGAACCAAGTGTGTTCATTTAGCAGTTAACGTAAGGCCCTGATGAAGGCTAGCTGCAACGCTGGCCGAAACGTTGGCGCATTTTAAATTATGACGATGCGGTCTGATACCCTGAAGAATTTTATGGAAGAAGACAACGGCCGCGGAAGCCTACGCTTACAATTTTATATCTGTTTGTGTTGTGCGTAGACTTGCTCAGCAGTGAAGAAATTTTTATATTGTCATCACTTAAAACTATCCTTCCTTTTATCATTTGCACCTTTGTATTGCTCTCAACATCCTTGCAATTCAAATTACAGCTTCGTTATATAAATTACTTTGGAATGCACTTACTGAGAAATAAATGATGAATTCTGGAAATAGAGACCATTCATTTTTCTCATAATGCATAGTTGAGAACCTTAACTTCCATAAGGTGTGCTGTATCTATTTCATATCCATCAGTTCAGAATTCTAGTATTGATACAAAATATTTGAGAAGTATTGTGTTGACTTCAAACAGGAAATTGTTATTTATGACAATTCTTAAATGAAGAACTTGCATGCCATGTTAGCTACTTCTTCCATAAAGTATTTAGATTGTGAGATTTCAGATCCTAAATACAAACACATACGGAATTAGGTTTTCCATAAATCCCCTAATTTTCGTAATACAGATGCTGGTAGAGTTTTGTTGAAAGGGCATGACTGAAGTCATTTTCCAATCCAGCTAATACTCCCTTCCCAATGACTATATTATTGATAGAAAGTTAAACCATATCTGTTAGCGGGTCGACAGAAGTGTCCGATCCCACGCGTCGGCTTTGACCCGTGACGTAAGGGTGTTGTTGTGTGTGACGTCATGACGGCACCGAGTTTGGTTTGTGAGTGTGGTGTATTTGTAGATGTCGTCGTGTTGTGGTTTGTTGTGCTCTCTGGTGGTATGTTTTCGTTTGTGTGGTGTAATGGGCTCAGTTTGCTTTCGCTCATTATCCAGAATTGTTCGAGTGTCGGCTGTGTTTGTAGTGGAATTCATTTCAGTGAGTTAACGATTTTGTGTGAAGGTTAATTTAGTGTTGTTCGCTGTACATCATGTGGTAATTTTAGTAAAATTAATCTGTTGTTGTTTATGTTGAGGAATGGATATGACGGATAAAATTAACGGTGCGCAGGTCAAGGGAAGTGTTCGATCCCAATGTGTGGCTGTGTATGTTGATATTGGTAACGGGAGATGTTTTTGAGCTATATAGGCCAAGGGAAGTGTTTGATCCTAATTTATGGGTTCAGGAGCTGCTGTTGATCTATATAGGTCAAGGGAAGTGTCCGATTCCAGATGATATTGTATTTAGTGGTATTTGTGGAGTTTTGTGATGTCGGTTTTTTTCGTCATTTTGTGTGGTTTTGTATGGGGGTGGGTGGCTAAATTTGTTTATATTTAGTTTGCCCCCACCCAAAAACACCCCATTTCCCGCGCTTGCCCCATTGGTGTCATTAGGCTTTTTGTGAAAGTGTGTGTGTTTGTTTTTCGATGTATTTTCGTCCTCATAATGTATATGTACCGACTTTATATGCGCCATATTGGATTCGTGGTTTATGGTCGTTTCCGCCATATTTGTGACGTCATGGGTCAAAGCAGACGGGCGGGATCGGACGCTTCCGTATTTCCCTGTCAGCAACCATGTAAACAGATTGGCTTTGTTCAGTTATCCGTAAAGGCTGTGGACCTAGCCTTCATCAGAATTTAGAGTGTAATCAGAATAAAGTAAATGCCAATGATTGGTATTACGTGAATAAGAACTGTCAACAGTGCAGATTAGTAATTAGTGTAGCACACAGAAGGGATCTGTAATAGATGCTTTATTTATTTATTTATTTTTATTGTTTACTAGCTGACGAACCTGACATTTCCCAGGTATCCATTCTGCCAGTTTTTTATTAGAAAGGAAAAAAAAATTACTGTGTTTGTGATGTACAAAAATTTCATTTCCATGTATTCATGAAAACATCTTTGAAATTATGCTGTAGACACAGTGTGAAATGATGCCGGACAGCTTGTGTATGCTGAGAGCAGCTGCTTCATGTGTCTCTGTAGACAGCTGTTATTTCGCCTACACACATTTGTGCTTCGCAATTAAAAGCTGTCAAAAGTGGTGCCAGGCATCAAAGATTTCCTTAAGTTGTTTCAACTGTAGGAATGTCTTCGAAGTAAAGAATAAATGTATTAAAACTTTAAGCATGATGCTGCAGTTTTTCATACATTTCAGTGTTTATGACATAATATCTCTCGAACTATGTGTCATAGAATGATATGTTTGTGTAGGTACATTCAGTGTCATATGTGGATACTTTGTGCAAAATATGTTTCAAATAGAGTAAGTAGCAAAGAAGTAATAACTTTAAATGTCATGTATGATGTGGTAGTTTTCACACATCTCATTCTTTGTGATATCATATCTCAAGAACTGTGACAGGTAGACAGTTCTTACCCTCACTGTGATAGTTACTTGGATACATGCCCCAAATTTGGTTAAAATTGGTCCATTGGTTCAGGGGGAGATGTGGAACATACATACACATGTACATACATCCATTTTTGTAATACGTATGGATTTGGCCAGGGGTCATCTGACAATAATATATAATGTGTTCTGACGTGTTCTTTAAGGTATTTCATCTCCTTTCATTTCAGAATCTATGTACATATTGTTATATCGTAGCCAGTAATGCCACCCGAGCCCGCTGCCAAAAAGGTTGGCAGCATCAAAGTCCGGACGCCGTCCGCATAAGCAGCGCCAGCGATACAGGGAATCGCCGCAAGTCTGCGCGCGCCACCGCTGGCTTCTGGCTTCTTAAGCGCTGGAGTCACGAGCGCTAGGACAGTTCTGGATTCGCCGCTCAGTTGTATACTCGCCACCGAATTGTGTACCTGCTAGTCAGTTGTGTGTTCATCGCAGCAGAGTTGTTGTTTGTCGTCAGCCGACGCTGACCTAGCCGCACCGACTCGAACTAGACAGATTTCTGTAGACCATGTTCACCACTGTGTTCTGTATCGTCGTTAATAAAGATAAGTACCGACTTTCATTTAATCCGAGTGTTTGGGTTTTCCTCTTTCTGTTCACTGTTCCAGCGGACCGGTCGGCCCGCTATTAAAAGTGTGGCGGTGACTTCGTAGGCCGTTTCTACAGCGAAGTGTTGTCGCTACGAAGGCTGTCACAAAACATATAATATATTGAATTCGTGTATGTCACATTCAAATGGTAACCAAAAGTAAAACAAAGGTATTTTGGCTGCTTTGATCAGTAAAAAGTTATGATATCTTACTGACAGTGAAAATGGCAATAATCACTGTAGATCACTCTTTTTTATTAAAAATAGCATTGTATCTAATTTAGAATTGACATGTTCACATTCAGTTTATCATTTACATAATTCTGACCACATTATGTTGGTCGTTTGCAACCATGCTGGAAGTTTCTTCATGTAGTGGTGCCTTCTTCCAGGAAGGGTCCACCAGTATTTTCACATGTCCCCGTTGCGTCAATTTTTGAAAAAATAAGAGAACAAGACTATTTCTTCCTGCAATCCATTTTATTATATTTCTTGAGGTTCTAAAGTTCGTTGTAGATAAGGAATAGGCATGCAACATATTCTACATAATTGTGAAATAATGGTTTTATTGCTCATATTATAAAGGGCATTGATCATTTGTAGCACACATTTATTTTGTGGTACACTTTTCTGATATTTCATATGTTCTGATAAAGTATAAACTAGTGAAATGTAGTTATAACTGTTGTATCTACACTACTGGCCATTAAAATTTCTACACGACGAAGACGATGTGCTACAGACGCGAAATTTAACCGACGGGAAGAAGATGCTGTGATATGCAAATGATTAGCTTTTCAGAGCATTCACACAAGGTTGGCGCCGGTGGCAACACCTACAACATGCTGACATGGGGAAAGTTTCCAACCAATTTCTCATACACAAACAGTAGTTGACCGGCGTTGCCTGGTGAAACGTTGTTGTTATGCCTCGTGTAAGGAGGAGAAATGCATACCATCACGTTTCTAACTTTGATAAAGGTCGGATTGTAGCCTATTGCGATTGTGGTTTATTGTGTCGCGACATTGCTGCTTGCTTTGGTCGAGATCCAATGACTGTTAGCAGAATATGGAACCGGTGGGTTCAGGAGGGTAATACGGAACGCCGTGCTGGATCCCAACAGCCTCGTATCACTAGCAGTCGAGATGACAGGCATCTTATCCGCATGGCTGTAACGGGTCGTGCAGCCATGTCTTCATCCCTGAGTCAACAGATAGGGACCTTTGCAAGACAACAACCATCTGCACGAACAGTTTGACGACGATTGCAGCAGCATGGACTATCAGCTCGGAGACCACGGTTGTGGTTACCCCTGATGCTGCATCACAGACAGGAGTGCCTGCAATGGTGTACTCAACGACGAACCTGGGTACACAAATGGCAAAACATCATTTTTTCGGATGAATCCAGGTTCTGTTTACAGCATCATAATGGTCACATCTGTGTTTGGCGACATCGCAGTGAAAGCATATTGGAAGTGTGTATTCGTCATCGCCATACTGTGGTATCACCTGGCGTGATGGTATGGGGTGCCATTGGTTACACGTCTCAGTCACCTCTTGTTCACATTGACGGCACTTTGAACAGTGGACGCTACATTTCTGATGTGTTACGACCCGTGGCTCTACCCTTCATTCAATCCGTGCGAAACCCTACATTTCAGCAGGATAATGCACGACCACATGTTGCAGGTCCTGTATGGGCCTTTCTGGATCCAGAAAATGTTCGACTGCTGCCCTGGCCAGCACATTCTCCAGATCTCTCACCAATTCAAAATGTCTGGTCAATGGTGGCCAAGCAACTGGCTCGTCACAATACACCAGTCACTACTCTTGATGAACTGTGGTATCGTGTTGAAGCTGCATGGGCAGCTGTACCTGTACACGCCATCCAAGCTCTGTTTGACTCAATGCCTAGGTGTATCAAGGCCGTTATTATGGCCAGAGGTGGTTGTTCTGGGTACTGATTTCTCAGGATCTACGCACCCAAATTGTGTGAAAATGTAATCACATGTCAGTTCTACTATAATATATTTGTCCAATGAATACCCATTTATCATCTGCATTTCTTCTTGGTGTAGCAGTTTTAATGGCCAGTAGTGTAGCTTTTTGATTAGTTTCTTAGTCATTTTATAACTATCAGGTGTTTGCATTTTTTTCCAGACTATAACAAATCCACTACCACTAGACCCACTACCAGAAAATAAGTTAGAAGACAGAAGATTATGGATAGGAAATCTTGATCCAAGGATCACTGAGTGAGTCTCAAAATGAAATAACTTTATTTGGTACATGTTCTTGATTCTGAAAGTATGAAGTTCCCACTGTGCTGCAGAGAAGATTGACAAAAGTGTTCCATTGCTTTACCTGGTCCTACTCAACCCAACAAGCCATCTATGTTGATGTTAACCTCCATGTCACAGGTGGCTACATCAGTACCTCCATTCATATCAAACCTACTAACCACCAGAAATACTTACACTTTTACAGCTGCCAGGCATTCCATACCAGTAAGCAGTAAGTCCCTGCCATACAGCCTAACCACCTGTGGTCATTGCATCTACAGTAACAAGCAAACCCTCTCGAAACGTACTGAGGGTCTCACTGAAGCCTTCACAGATTGTAATTATCCTTCTGACCTTGTACAAAAATAAATCTCCCGTGCCTTGTCTTTCCAGGCTTCCACCATCCGGCCACAAAGGAGCATTCCCCCCATAAAGTAACACCCAGGACTGGAGCAACTGAATTACATTCTCCGCCATGGTTTTGACTACCTCTCATTGTGCCCTGCAATGAGAAATGTCCTGCCCACTATCCTTCCCACATCTCCTACAGTGGTATTCAGCCATAAACCGAACCTACACAATATACTCGTACATCCTTGCACAACCCCTGCTCCCAATCCCTTACCTCATGGCTCATACCCCTGTAGTAGACCTAGATGCAAGACCTGTCCCATACATTCTCCCACTACCACCTTCTCCAGTCTGGTCACAAACATCACCTATCCCATCAAAGACAGGGCTACCTGTGAAACCAGTTATGTGATCTACAAGTTAAGCTGCATTCACTGTGCTGCATTCTATGTGGGCAGGACAACCAACACGCTGTCTGTCCACATGAATGGCCATTGACAAATTGTGGCCAAGAAACAAGTGGACCACCCTGTTGCTGAGCATGCTGCCAAACATGACCTCCTTCATTTCAATTACTGCTTCACAGCCTGTGCCATATTGATCTTTCCTACCAACCCCAGCTTTTCCGAATTGCGCAGGTGGGAACTTTCCCTGCAGTATATCCTATGTTTCCGTATCCCTCCTGGCCTCAACCTTTTTTAGCCATTTTCCTCTCCCATCCAGCCCCCTCCCTGTTCACACTCCAGCACTACACAGCCCTCATTTTACCATTGCACCCAGTCTTTTTACTTCTCTCCTTTTGCATTACTCCCTTCCCCCCTCCCCCCTTCACCCCACCTCACCACTATGCTCCATCCAGCCTCGTGAATGCACATAGCTGCCCTACCCTCCATCTCATCCCTGCGCACTCTCCAGCAGCATGCCACTGTCCGACACCCCTACCCTACTATCCCTCTCCCTCTCCAACCCAGCCTCCTCCTTACCTCCACCCATTCACCACTTCTATCATGCACTGGTGTTGCTGTTTGCAGTGTGGCCTCAGCTGACTGAGACTGCAGCCATGTGTGTGTGAGTTGTGTTTGTGTAAGTGTGTATTTGTGTGTCTGTCATCTACTTTTGATGAAGACCTTACTGGCCAAGAGCGTTACTTGTGACAGGCTTTTTGTTGTGTCTATCTGCAATGCAGCATCTCCACTATATGCTGAGTAACAACTTTCCTTTTCATAAATTGTGTTCTATGTTAATAAATTTTTAAAAAATCGTTTTTGTAATTGTAATTATCAGCTGTCCTGTTTTCAGACTATTACATTGTCTGAAGGTGTAATAAAATTCCCTCATACAGTGTTCTACAGTACTTACAACACTGCCAGAGAAATCTTAATTAGAGTGTCTGTGGAAGAATGGGAACCAATTCCTCCTGGAAAGCAAAGTCAATGTACTTTGTAATGAGGGCAAAATTCGTATTTCTGCATAAGTAGTTGACTATTGCCAGTATCAAGATAATCTGATTTTGTAGGAAATGAAATCCAGGGACTCTTATTTGACTGGTTAACAAGCACAGAAAAAATACCTGATACATTCAAGCATCTGTCCCATTAAGCTTCCCACAGTCTGTGAAGTACTTTCTTCAATGGCCCTTTCTAATTTTATTGTCACTGTATCTCAACATGTGTTTCACAGTCACACTACGTGTGGTGTGTTGATGTGTTTCTGGTATCATAACAACCTACAAACAGTAATTTCCAAAATGAAACAGTCTGTGAAGTACTTTCTTCAATGGCCCTTTCTAATTTTATTGTCACTGTATCTCAACATGTGTTTCACAGTCACACTACGTGTGAAGTGTTGATGTGTTTCTGGTATCATAACAACCTACAAACAGTAATTTCCAAAATGAAACAATAACCATAAGGTATAAAACATCTTCTACCTGCAGTGTGGGAGAAGGCATAAGTAAAACCCAAGGTGATGAAAATCTTGGCATTCAAGGTAGGTGTAGAGGTTACTTTGTTTGACAAAAGAGAAAAACTACATTAAAAATTATACAACTATGAACTAGTCTGTGCTAGATTTGTGAGCACCCTTGATCTAATCGCTGTACTTGCACACTACCAACTGTGGGTGGGAGAACAGTTTTTGCTTTTATACAAGTGAATGGGATTGTAACACCAGATGCACATTTGGTGATCTATTCAGATACTTTGGTCAGGTAGTGTAATACTTCTTAGGCTTCAAGTGCTTCATTTAAATCAATGACTGTCTTGTATGCATAGCCAAACCGAATTTGATTACACATTTGTGTGGATATTATTATCCTGTCCATAGAGCTAACATTTTATTTGTCTTATTTTTTTTATTACTGGTACCACCTCCTCAAAATCCTGCAAAAATATGGAGATTTCGAGAGATTTGATCTGCTATTCCACCGTTCGGGGCCGTTAGCAGGGCAGCCACGTGGATATGCCTTTGTTACCTACAAAGAGTGTGTCGATGCCAAAAAGGCCAAAGAAAGTCTTGATGGAAAGATGTTGGGCTGCAAAAGAGTTGCAGTGCGATGGGCAAATAGTGTTAGCAAGGTAAGTTATTTCACTAAGTATGTAGTTAATTTTTTTAGGCTACTGGACTGAATTAATAGTAAGATCTCACGTAAGACAACATGTTTCACCTATAATAATAATAAAACCGTAAAAATGTCATATCTGTGTGTCTGAAAATGCTTCTCCAAAACTACCAGACAATTTTCATGGGCTTTTCACAGGTAACCTGAGCATAGCGTGGGGCACTGTATAGGCTTTATTCCATCTAAATCGGATCGTGGGAAAAAAGACATCATAAATTAGATTAGTTTAGATTCAGTTTTTGTTTCATAGACCCAAAAATATGATGATTCTCATGGATGTGGAATAAGTCAAAGAGTACAGCATAAAAAAATAAAACATTTGAATATAATACTTAATACCCTGATCATTTGCCAGGAGATTGTCAAAATAGGTGAATACATTACAGTAAACTGGAACTATTATCATTTACAGAATTAATACATTGTCAGAATGAAACATAGTTATGCGCTTTTAATAAATTTATCATATACAAAATACCTAATCTTGACTATTGTGACCAAGTGCTGTCAAAACTGAAGTCTGACAGACATTTTTTCCTAAAGCTAGTCTTAACAGTCCCTGTTAAGATATTCGTCTAAGAGTAGGAGTTGCCTATCAAAAAGTCTTTCAAACTCTGTTTATACTGTGCTTTATCTGAAATAAAGTTTTTAATGGTTGCTGGCTATTTATTGAAAATGTGTGTTTCTGAATATTGAACCCCTTTTTGGACCAAGGTAAGTGATTTTAGGTCTTTAAGTATATTGTTCTTATTCCTACTATTGATACTATGTATTGAGCTATTGGTAGATATATATTACTTGCAACAACTTTTATTAAGGAATAAATATACTGAGAAGCAGTGGTCAAAATACGAAGTTCCTGGAACAGGTTTTTACTTGATGTTCTTGAACTTGCATCACAAATGAGTCTTGTTACATGCTTTTGCTCGGTTTGAAGAGTTACCCCAGAATATGATCCTGTTAATGGAATGAAACTAAGCACAGTATGAAAGTTTTTTTAAATATTTATTTCTCCTATGTCTAACATCATTCTCATAGCAAATAAAGACTTGTTTAGGTGCTTCAGCAATTCTATATGCTCTTCCCAATTGAATTTATTATCGAGTTGTAATTCCAGAAATTTAACAATGTCAACCTCTTTGATCTGCATGTCTTATATGTTATACACATGCTGAAAGAAAATCTCTTACTGGTTCTGAACTGCATAGTGGGTCTTTTCAAGGTTTAATGACAGTGAATTACCTTTAAACCATTTATTAATGTCAGTAAAATTTGATTAGCAGCTATTTCTAAGTCTGTACCTGTTTTGGTAGGGTATTGCAATGCATCTGGCAATGTAACAGACGAGAATGTACACAAGAAAAAGCACCGGATCCAAGATGGAAGCTTGAGGAACACCTCATGTACTTAATTCCTGATCAGATGAAGATTGACTGCTTACTGCACATGTATTTTGCAACAACACCCTTTTTTTCCTGTTAATTCGGTAAGACTCAAACCATTTTGCAGCACTGCCGGTGGCACCATAATATTCAAATTTGCGTAAGAGAATGCTGTCATTCACACAGTCAAAGGCTTTTGACAGGTTGCAGAAAATCCCAGTAGCCTCTGATTTGTTATCTAGTAAATTAAGTACATTCTCACTGTCCGTGTAAATAGCTTTCTCTATATCGGAACCCTTGAGGAACCCAAACTGTGACTTGGACATATTATTATTTTCAGTCAGGTGCTTAAAAAGACGGTTGAACACAACCTTTTCAAATATTTTTGAAAAAGCTGGCAAAAGTGAAATTAGTCGATAGTTTGGTGGTATCTTTTTATTGCCCATCTTGTAAAGATATATATATTTTAACCAGTCTTGAAATGTTCCACTGATAAGAGATTGGTTACCCAAATAAGTTAAGTCAGAACTCAACTCACATGAGCACTCTTCAATTATCTTCGTTGATATGTTCTCATAACCACCAGAATACATATGTAGATTTTAAGGATTTTATGCTGGATCTATTTGTTTGAGAGATGTGAGTCTCATTGTCATTTTACTAAAGTTGTTTGTAAAGACTGGTCTCAGATATCCATTGCACTGTTTACTGAAGTTGATAACCCCAAGCTGTCCATAACAGAAACAAAGTATTTATTTGACAGGTTTTCAACACTACATACACTTGTTACCAATGTCTCATTTATTTTTAGAGCTATCTGTTCCTCTTCCTTCTTGGCCCCACCAACCTCTGTCTTCACTGTGTTCCATATAATTTTTATTTTGTTGCCTCATGTAAATATCTTTTTCTTGTAATAAAACTGCTTAGATTTCTGTTTTACTTCCTTCAATATTTTGCAATATTCTTTGTAATGCATTATAATGCTAACAGCAGAGGTGTTCCTAGGTAGTAGATACAGTCTCCTTTATTTTATCACACAATATCTTTATTCCTTGTGTAATCCATGGTTTATTAGACTTCTGTGTGATCTGAGTTACCTTTAGGGGAAAACAGTTTTCAAAAGAGGAAGAAATTTTGTTAGTGAATACAATGTATCTTCCATTTGAGTCAGAAGTGTTGTAAACATCTATCCAGTTCATGTCATGGAGCAGTCATCTAAAATTCTCAATTTTTGATTGATTTATTGTCCTCCTGTACTGAGATATAATAGAGTTTTTATCTTTACAAGTTTCAGCACTTAACACAAGATGTAACTGAAAAGGCACCTTTTCACAACCAACCCACTCAACTGATTTCCATAGCTTGAACACTCAGGAAAAACTAAAGCTACTTTAGAAAGTGTATTGTACAAAATCCTTATTGATTTGAAGAATATGACATGAATTTGGGAAAAATTTTTGCTGTCTGAAAAAGCTATTTACTCTTTGATTTTTGAACTTTACCACATTGGTGAAACGTGATGACTGGGTGTTGTTTGATGTCCGTAGGTTAGTTAGGTTTAAGTAGCTCTAAGTTCTAGGGGACTGATGACCATAGATGTTAAGTCCCATAGTGCTCAGAGCCACATTGGTGAAAATGCTTTTATTGGTTGATAAGTGCTACGTGATGTGATTCAAAGTAATGAATACAATCCAGAATGAGATTTTCACTCTGCAGCGGAGTGTGCGCTGATATGAAACTTCCTGGCAGATTAAAACTGTGTGCCCGACCGAGACTCAAACTCGGGACCTTTGCCTTTCGCGGGCAAGTGCTCTACCATCTGAGCTACCGAAGCACGACCCACGCCCAGTACTCACAGCTTTACTTCTGCCAGTATCTCGTCTCCTATCTCCCCAAACTTTACAGAAGCTCTCCTGCGAACCTTGCAGAACTAGCACTCCTGAAAGAAAGGATATTGCGGAGACATGGCTTAGCCACAGCCTGCGGGATGTTTCTAGAATGAGATTTTCACTCTGCAGCAGAGTGTGCGCTGATATGAAACTTCCTGGCAGATTAAAACTGTGTGCCCGACCGAGACTCGAACTCGGGACCTTTGCCTTTTGTGGGCAAGTGCTCTACCATCTGAGCTACCGAAGCACAACTCCTACGAGAGGAGACGAGATACTGGCAGAAGTAAAGCTGTGAGTACCGGGCGTGAGTCGTGCTTCGGTAGCTCAGATGGTAGAGCACTTGCCCGCGAAAGGCAAAGGTCCCGAGTTCGAGTCTTGGTCGGGCACACAGTTTTAATCTGCCAGGAAGTTTTAATGAATACAATGCTTATACTGTCTTGAATGTGTTTAATCCATACTTCCACACTATTTGGTGCATAATGTATACATTATATAACGTAAAGCTAGTCCAATACCACAATGCATAGATGCACGCTCCTGTCCATGCCTCTGTATATGCACTACTCAGCAGCACAGCTGTGCATGCTGATGCATCTTGCATTGGGACAGCTCGGGAGGGTGGAGAGCAGGGTGCACATCATAAACTACGCTTACCTGAGTATGCATACACATGAGGGCAGCTGATATTATTGCATGTACATTAGCTTATTTACTATCACTCATCATAACAAAACTGCTGATATGCGAGTGCAGCCATGGATAATGGCTAGTGTGGGGGAAATGGCTGTTTGTAAAAAGGGTACATGGAAAGTTTTGAACACATTTTCAAAATAATTTTCAGTGCATTTAGTAATCTTTTAGAACCATTATTTCCTAGTGTTGTCAGTTAACCGAGCGCATTCAGTGCCCTGTATCCACAGAAGTTCTTTCTTCACAGAAAGTTCAAGTTATAGACAGCATGCTATATAAATTTGGTACCAACTGCAATTAAATGTTCAGTAAAATGTTTTGAGTGATCTGCTGGAACATTGCTGTGATGAAGGAACTAGTTTTAGGGTCTTAAAGCTTTTCTGTGGTAGAATTCGTTTGTTATGCCATTTCACAGTGACTTATCTCTCATATTGACAGGCTGAAATATTTAGACTGTGTCACTTGCGTCCTCTCTTTCAAACGCTTCTTTAACTGTCTTGCATTGTAGTCAGAACATGCACTAATAAAGCCAGATTTTTCTTAACTGTAAAAGTAATATTAATCAAACCAGGACATTTCTTTTCATCAGTATGTATGGCATGCTATCTTTTTGTCCATCAGAACCATGAAGACTCTTCTTGCACACAGGCCCAAGGATTAATTATGTGATGGTATGTCAGACATTAGTCTTCACCGATTGCTTTTTGTACTTAATAACAAACTTTCCAATGATCTCCAAAGAAGAAGATGAATAGTGTTCTCAAGTTGAAGTTACTCTTCGTAAATACCCCAATCCAGTCTTTTTTGCAGCCATAGATTGCATAAGCCTGTTTTGTCACTGTCCGAGGGCTTCTCCATGGTCATTACTGCTGTGGTTCTCCTCTTGCGACATGCAGTGGTCATGCTGCAGCACAGGAATCCAGCATTAAATCTTTCTTGAGGCTTTCATCTTTCTTGTTGAAGCTATTGTCATGTTTGTGGATTTATATTGCTTCCATGAACTAGTGAGCGTGATAGCTCCTCTCCACAGCGAGAACCTTCATGTCGGTGAATTTTATGATGTGGCTGGTCTTGTACAATGCACAGCCCATCGCAGCTGAGTTCTCCACCATCCCAACCTGCAATACCATTCATGTTTGGTTTTTGATTGAACATCCAGTCATTCCACATATACAGGGTGTGTGGAACAATCCGGTGGAGCACCCATTGCTCCTCAGAACCCTTTCCAGGTGATGTACCTCATGTCTGAGGTGCTGTGTCTCTCATATTCATCTTGTGCGTGGTATGGCTAGGGTGGAAATTTGACAGTTTGTACAGGTCGTGGTCTGTATGTGTTTGTTTTCAATACATGCTGTGTTCCAAGTTCTCACCATTCCTCGTAAGCAACACATCTGGAAAGTGTAGCTGTTGGTCCTTTTGTACCTCCATAGTAAATTTTATGTTGGCATGGAAACCATTCGGGTATCTTAGGAAGTCACCAAGCTGTTCCTCACCATGGCTCCACACAACAAAAGTGTTGTCGACTAACTTGTATCCCACTTTAGGTTTACAACATGTCAACGCAGTGTCAGTCTTCCGAAATGTTCCATGAAGAAGTTGGCTACCACTGGACTAAGTGACTACCCATGGTGACACCTTCCAGCTGTTTGCAGAAGTCACCATTCCACATGAAACAGCTCATGGTAAGACATGCATGAAAGATCTTGGTGATTTCATGTGTGAAAAGGAATTGATATACTCCAGAGGGTTATTGAGTGTCACCTGAACAGACAAAGAAACAATATCAAATATGACCAGAATGTTGTTTCATCCAGGTTTTAGTTTCTTCAGCTCTTCAGCGAAATGTCCTGGGTTCTTTATGTATTTGTGCATCTTTCCCACATGCAGCTGAAGCAGAGAGGGCAAGTGTTTTGCCATCTTATACATCATTAAGGCAGGAGCCCTTGCAATTGATTTTTGTGGAACATCACCTTTATGGATTTTTTGATAATCCATACATCCAAAGTGTAGTGGTTTTGCATTGTGCAGGTTCCTCGGTTTGTCTGCCAAGAGAGGAAATTCCTTGGTTACCCAATTTGTGATGTGCTGTGTCAGATCAGTGCTTAGCCTTTAGTGCTTTGTTGCATCTAGTATGTCCCAAATATTCTGCTCAAAAATAGCAGTCTTCATTGCAATGGTCACATTACCCTTGTTGATAGGCACTTCCAGTACTCATGTTGGCATTAAGGCTCTTTATATCTTGTAACTCGTCCTTCTTCAGGCTGCAAGCTGGTGTTTTTGCTCAGTGCAGTATCTTGGCAGTTTCACTGCGTATTTCCTCAGCTCTGTAACAAGGAAGGATCCAAATGGCAGTTTTGATGTTAACAATGATTCCAGCAGAGTTGTAGTTCTATAGTGTAATCCTCCCTTTTTGACGGACTGTGATCATTCACTGAGGTTGACTACTGTGCGTGACATGTCAGAAATCAACTTGTTGATCTGCCTCCCGCATCTTGCATCGTCTATCATTCATTCCAGTGCTAGAGCTCATTCTGCATGTTCCTGTGAATGATGCTTTGGATCTTATCATGGTGATCTCGCTGCATGCTGTCATTTAGGTGATAGAAATGCCCAAAATTTGCTTATCTATTCTTTCCAAGCCTCTCCATGCACCATGAATTCGCTTACAGAGAAAGGCTCATGCTGTTCTGTAGTATATGTGATGTGCTCGGACGGTGGTGATTAGGCACTTATGTTTTTCAGGAACTTTGGTGTGGCCCTTTCATCCCAGCACTGTGACAAGGAGGTGAGACCAGACAGAACATGGGCCTTCTTCTTCCATCGTTGGTCTGGCAAAACACTCGGCCTCTCTGTGTCATCCATATGTAGGAGGTTTGACATGTACAAAAACGACTCAGAGCATTTCACTGAGAAACTGAAGAAACTAAAATTTGAGCAAAATGGCATCCTGATCAGCTTTGACGTTGTTTCTTTATTTACCCAAAGCCTCTCACTGGAGTATATCGGTTCCATTTTCCACTAGACATCACCAAGCTCTTTCATCTGTGTCTTACCATGAACTATTTCATGCGGTATGGTGACTTCTACAAATAGCTGGAAGGCATTGTCATGGGTAGAGTAATGGTGACAACCTTCATGGAACATTTTGTAACATACACACTTCAATTGGCACTTTGTAAAGCTAAGGTGTGTTACAGAAATATCGACAACACCTTTGTTGTACAGAGCCATGGTGAGGAATAGCTCAGTAACGTACTGAGACATCTGAACAGTCTCCATGCCAACGTAAAACTTACTAAGTGGTTAAAAAAGGGCAACAGTTACACTTTCTAGGTGTGCTGGTTATGGGAGATGGTGGGAACCTGGAACACAACATGTATCAAAAACCAACAACCTTAGACCAATACCTGGATAAATTGCCAAATCAAGACAAATATGTGAGCCGCAGCACCTCAGACATGAAATGCAACACCTGGTAAACATTCTGAAGAGCAATGTTTACTCCACCAGTCACATAAGAAGTGTCACAAAATCTAACACTCGGCAAAGTGACATTTAAGGAGAAGAAATATTGGGTGTGGCCTTTCTGACATACATCCTCAGCGTGATGGACAGAACCAGCCATATATTGCGGAAACATGGCATACAGACTAATTACAAACCAGAAAAGATGATCATTGAGCGTTTCACATCAGCAAAGCACAAAAGGGACCCATTTACAATGTCGGGAATGTTCCACATGTGCCTTTACATGTAGAAAAGTCTATGTTGGAGTGACTGCCCTATCAGTCAACACCAGGATCACCAAACATACATGGTATTGTAGGTTGGGGCAGTGGAGAAATCAACCTTGGCAGAGTAGGTACTGTGCAAGACTAACAACCTCATAAAGTTTGCCGACATGTAAGTTCTTCCTGTAGAGAAGAGCTACTATGCCCATCTGTTCAGGTAAACCACAAAAATCCACAAACATGACCATTGCTTCGACAAGAAAAAGGAAAGCCTCAAGTTGAACGGGTCCTAAATTCCAGTGCTGCAGCGAATGACTGTTGCAGGTAGCAAAAGGAGAAAAAAGTGGTAATGAGCATGGAAAAGCCCTCAGACAAAGACACTACAAGTAAATGTGATCTACAGCTATGAGGTTGATTCCAGTTTGCCATCAGCAATGGAGGGTGAATCTTTGACAAGGCCAGCCATTCATTCTAGTGAAACGTAAAAAAAAATAATAAATAAATAAAATAAAAAATAAAATTTCTAAACAAACATCGGCCAAAGAACCTGAGACAGAAGCCAACAATGAGTTTATTGACAAGCCTTAACAGTTTTGTCACATTAAATTTTCTTCAAGTGCTTATAGTCTACATGGATCAACAAAGCCTTTATAGCCGTTTAAAATATCAGCAGACCCCTTCTATCCCATTCCCTGTCTTCATATCTGTGCATGTGTGTATGTGGACAAAGGCAGGTGTTGAAATAGATAAGAAGTGTGATTTTTTTAAATAGTCTTAATAGAATTACAATTCCATAAAATAAAAATTAAGGACATGTTTCCAGCACCCCCTTTTTCCCAAGCATTGAAGAGCAAAGTAAAATCTGTGAGTAAGTTTTCACATGTAGCAGTAGCACCTAACACTTAAAATCTTTTCGCCAAATAGAGACTATACTTAGTGGGACAAATAAATATGCTGAACATTTTACATTGCCATGTACCCAATGTTTGCCCAAAGGGGTCAGCAATTCCTTAGACAATAAAGCATCACAGAATTGCATATGTACAAGGTGTTACCTCCTTGGACTGCGTCAATCACAACAAGGACGACAGACAGCAGGACAAGTGCCACCAGAGGTCATCCGTGCCAGAAATCTATTTCCTCTGCTGTGTCGTATGAGGAATTGGATTGGCACGAATTTCTCTGTGCCCCGGCTATGTAGGGTGGTGCAAGTCAACACATCAGCAGTTTGCTCCACCGAAGCTCTGAACCAGTTCATGCACTGGCTCTTAGCAGCCCATCAGTCAGAACCCGGTCAGAAGCCACTGCAGCAGGACCTACGACTTTCCAGAAGTATCCAAAGACATACCTGTCGGCCAAGTACATCTACATCTACATTTATACTCCGCAAGCCACCCAACGGTGTGTGGCGGAGGGCACTTTACGTGCCACTGTCATTACCTCCCTTTCCTGTTCCAGTCGCGTATGGTTCGCGGGAAGAATGACTGTCTGAAAGCCTCCGTGCGCACTCTAATCTCTCTAATTTTACATTCGTGATCTCCACGGGAGGTATAAGTAGGGGGAAGCAATATATTCGATACCTCATCCAGAAACGCACCCTCTCGAAACCTGGCGAGCAAGCTACACCGCGAAGCAGAGCGCCTCTCTGGCAGAGTCTGCCACTTGAGTTTATTAAACATCTCCGTAACGCTATCAAGGCTACCAAATAACCCTGTGACGAAACGCGCCGCTCTTCTTTGGATCTTCTCTATCTCTTCCGTCAACCCGATCTGGTACGGATCCCACACTGATGAGTGTTTTGTAAGCCACCTCCTTTGTTGATGTGTCGTATGAGGAATTGGATTGGCACGAATTTCTCTGTGCCCCGGCTATGTAGGGTGGTGCAAGTCAACACATCAGCAGTTCGCTCCACCGAAGCTCTGAACCAGTTCATGCACTGGCTCTTAGCAGCCCATCAGTCAGAACCCGGTCAGAAGCCACTGCAGCAGGACCTACGACTTTCCAGAAGTATCCAAAGACATACCTGTCGGCCAAGTACATCTACATCTACATTTATACTCCGCAAGCCACCCAACGGTGTGTGGCGGAGGGCACTTTACGTGCCACTGTCATTACCTCCCTTTCCTGTTCCAGTCGCGTATGGTTCGCGGGAAGAATGACTGTCTGAAAGCCTCCGTGTGCACTCTAATCTCTCTAATTTTACATTCGTGATCTCCACGGGAGGTATAAGTAGGGGGAAGCAATATATTCGATACCTCATCCAGAAACGCACCCTCTCGAAACCTGGCGAGCAAGCTACACCGCGAAGCAGAGCGCCTCTCTGGCAGAGTCTGCCACTTGAGTTTATTAAACATCTCCGTAACGCTATCAAGGCTACCAAATAACCCTGTGACGAAATGCGCCGCTCTTCTTTGGATCTTCTCTATCTCCTCCGTCAACCCGATCTGGTACGGATCCCACACTGATGAGTGTTTTGTAAGCCACCTCCTTTGTTGATGGACTGCATTTTCTAAGCACTCTCCCAATGAATCTCAACCTGGTACCCGCCTTACCAACAATTAATTTTATATGATCATTCCACTTCAAATCGTTCCGCACGCATACTCCCAGATATTTTACAGAAGTAACTGTTACCAGTGTTTGTTCCGCTATCATATAATCATACAATAAAGGATCCTTCTTTCTATGTATTCGCAATACATTACATTTGTCTATGTTAAGGGACAGTTGCCATTCCCTGCACCAAGTGCCTATCCGCTGCAGATCTTCCGCTCCGATCATTAGGGATTATCAGTGGCATAGTCTTCACGTCCCCTAACATTTATTCACTGTTTGTCCCTGGCGTATGCCTGTTAGTGTCTGATAAGCTGTAGTATTTTTTATTGAGAAGAGGTTTTCCGTTGTTATTAAATCTCTCTACTGTGGTCATAATAAACCCTTGTTTGTATTTACCCGTGTCTTGTTATTGCTTGTCAAGCATCTCACTGTGGGAGGTATAGCACAGTTTATATTGGTTATGTAAATGTTGAAGTCAGAAATAATTCGTTGATTTTAGACACATTGTAGGAAATACTTGTATTAAATGGTGTTTGCTTTATGTGAAATATGAAGCCTATGAATTCAGTAATTTTGGAAAAGAACACTTTATTATCAGTTATTTGAAACTAGAATGTGGTCGCCATAACTTCAAAATTGCAAAAGCTGGTGAATCCTGCACATTTGATACTAGTGTTTCAAACTTTTGTCATTGAAATAAGTTGGGTACAAAAATGATATCTGAAAGTAGTGGTAGTAACTAGAGATGGGCAAAACTGTTCTTTTCAGTGAACTTGATCTTTTTCATGACTCACCACTCACCATTCACTCACAAAAGTAAGTAAAAGGAAGGTACATTACCCTTTTAATTCAGCTCACTAAACCTGTATTTTTATCTGATTTGGTCCTGTTTTGAAAGGACATATGAAGAGGAGCAATAATTTTGAATTATGTCCCCAGTAATTTTCAGATACAAAAGTTTTAAATTTTGTCTGCTGCAAAATTTATAAATATTACAACAAAATCCTAAATATTTTTATCAAGTGGAAAAATTGTAAGAATGAAGACTGATTATAGTTATGTTTTGATATTGCTATCAGAAAAAAACACAATATAAGAATTATAACAACTATAATTGAAGTGTATCTGCAGTCATCATTTATAGTCAGTATTACCATATTTTCCCATAAAAGAAAAATTAATCAGTACTGTCATTTATGAATAAAATTTGACCCATTTTACTCGATGTGAATCTCTTTCTCTTCTCAATGCATATTCGTCCTGCTTTTGAAAACATTTGTTCACAGGCCACTGATGTTGCTGTGATACATAATACTTTTAGAACCAATTGATACAGCACTGGCCACAGAAATATTCCTTCAATAAATATTTGTCCACTTTGACAATTGCTTCATTTTCCGGGTTGTGACTTGCTTGAAGTTGACTAATAGTTTCATTGAACTACCAGACTGAAAAAGTCTCATGGATAATGGTGTGGTAACTGGTTGAGACATGAGCTCTGTTTTTTTCTTATTGAACAACCAATGCTTTTATTTCTGCAACAGCCTTCATGTAGCAGTCCTGAAATGCTTTGTCATCTGAAAATCCTTGCCTCTGAATCAAGCATCCAGTGCTGTTGCCTGACTAATCATTTCGTTGGTGGAGATAACACCAAACCGCTCTAATAACCCTTTAAGCAAATTATCAACCAGTGACTTTGTTTCTTGAGAATATTCGTTATTTTTGTCTTTAAAAGGTTTTAATTGCCATTCCATTAATCTTGGCAAGATTTTCATTAATGAAACTGAGACTGTTTTCTGTGAGGGCATCTCTTCAGTTACCTCTCCAAAAACTTTCAAAATATGTAAGGCCTGTTGCATTATCACCCAGTCTGTGTCCTTCAAGGTGATTGATTTTCCACCTAAAATAGCTAGGTAATAAATTATGGGATCTTTATTTAAAGTAAATATTTTCAACATTTTGTAAGTAGTTCCATCTGGTTGGGACATCTTGTTTCAATTTCAGTCGGTCTTTTATTTCTTTAATTTTCTTGCATTTCATCAAGCTTGCTTAAAGCAAAGGGTTTCTCCTAAGAAACACAACTCATTTGAACTCATCAGTAGTTTTCTGAATTGTGTGTTGTGCAGTGTGGTTTAAAGAATGTGCCAAGTATGGGATGTGTCAAGTTTTAAAAGTGTGGCTCTTAATTTCAGCATTTTCTTTTATTATGGAGATTGTTTTTGGGATAACAGACTTTACCCAGTTTGAGATGTTTTCTGCAGTATGTCTGTCTTCAAATGGCGAGCACTCTAAAAGATATGACTTTAGTTCACTCTTCTCAAACTAATGTTACTTATATCAATATAATAGAGGGAAACATTCCACGTGGGAAAAATATATCTAAAAACAAAGATGATGTGACTTACCGAACGAAAGCGCTGGCAGGTCGATAGACACACAAACAAACATAAACACACACACAAAATTCAAGCTTTCGCAACAAACTGTTGCCTCATCAGGAAAGAGGGAAGGAGAGGGAAAGACGAAAGGATGTGGGTTTTAGGGGAGAGGGTAAGGAGTCATTCCAATCCCGGGAGCGGAAAGACTTACCTTAGGGGGAAAAAAGGACGGGTATACACTCGCACACACACACACATATCCATCCACACATATACAGACACAAGCAGACATCTCGCAAGCAGACATATTTAAAGACAAAGAGTTTGGGCAGAGATGTCAGTCGAGGCAGAAGTGAAGAGGCAAAGATGATGTTGAATGACAGGTGAGGTATGAGTGGCGGCAACTTGAAATTAGCGGAGATTGAGGCCTGGTGGGTAACGGGAAGAGAGGATATATTGAAGAGCAAGTTCCCATCTCCGGAGTTCGGATAGGTTGGTGTTGGTGGGAAGTATCCAGATAACCCGGACGGTGTAACACTGCCAAGATGTGCTGGCCGTGCACCAAGGCATGTTTAGCCACAGGGTGATCCTCATTACCAACAAACACTGTTTGCCTGTGTCCATTCATACAAATGGACAGTTTGTTGCTGGTCATTCCCACATAGAATGCATCACAGTGTAGGCAGGTCAGCTGGTAAATCACGTGGGTGCTTTCACATGTGGCTCTGCCTTTGATCGTGTACACCTTCCGGGTTACAGGACTGGAGTAGGTGGTGGTGGGAGGGTGCATGGGACAGGTTTTACACCGGGGGCGGTTACAAGGATAGGAGCCAGAGGGTGGGGAAGGTGGTTTGGGGATTTCATAGGGATGAACTAACAGGTTACGAAGGTTAGGTGGACGGCGGAAAGACACACTTGGTGGAGTGGGGAGGATTTCATGAAGGATGGATCTCATTTCAGGGCAGGATTTGAGGAAGTCGTATCCCTGCTGGAGAGCCACATTCAGAGTCTGGTCCAGTCCCGGAAAGTATCCTGTCACAAGTGGGGCACTTTTGTGGTTCTTCTGTGGGGGATTCTGGGTTTGAGGGGATGAGGAGGTGGCTCTGGTTATTTGCTTCTGTACCAGGTCGGGAGGGTAGTTGCGAGATGCGAAAGCTGTTGTCATGTTGTGGGTGTAATGGTTCAGGGATTCCGGACTGGAGCAGATTCGTTTGCCACGAAAACCTAGGCTGTAGGGAAGGGACCATTTGATGTGGAATGGGTGGCAGCTGTCATAGTGGAGGTACTGTTGCTTGTTGGTGGGTTTGATGTGGACGGACGTGTGAAGCTGGCCATTGGACAGGTGGAGGTCAACGTCAAGGAAAGTGGCATGGGATTTGGAGTAGGACCAGGTGAATCTGATGGAACCAAAGGAGTTGAGGTTGGAGAGGAAATTCTGGTTCTTCTTCACTGTGAGTCCAGATCATGAAGATGTCATCAATAAATCTGTACCAAACTTTGGGTTGGCAGGCCTGGGTAACCAAGAAGGCTTCCTCTAAGCGACCCATGAATAGGTTGGCGTACGAGGGGGCCATCCTGGTACCCATGGCTGTTCCCTTTAATTGTTGGTATGTCTGGCCTTCAAAAGTGAAGAAGTTGTGGGTCAGGATGAAGCTGGCTAAGGTGATGAGGAAAGAGGTTTCAGGTAGGGTGGCAGGTGATCGACGTGAAAGGAAATGCTCCATCACAGCGAGGCCCTGGACGTGTGGAATATTTGTGTATAAGGAAGTGGCATCAATGGTTACAAGGATGGTTTCCGGGGTTAACAGATTGGTAAGGATTCCAGGTGTTCGAGAAAGTGGTTGGTGTCTTTGATGAAGGATGGGAGACTGCATGTAATGGGTTGAAGGTGTTGATCTACGTAGGCAGAGATACGTTCTGTGGGGGCTTGGTAACCAGCTACAATGGGGCGGCCGGGATGATTGGGTTTGTGGATTTTAGGAAGAAGGCAGAAGGTAGGGGTGCGGTGTGTCGGTGGGGTCAGGAGGTTGATGGAGTCAGGTGAAAGGTTTTGCAGGGGGCCTAAGGTTCTGAGGATTCCTTGAAGCTCCACCTGGACATCGGGAATGGGGTTACCTTGGCAAACTTTGTATGTGGTGTTGTCTGAAAGCTGACGCAGTCCCTCAGCCACATACTCCCGACGATCAAGTACCACGGTCGTGAAACCCTTGTCCGCCGGAAGAATGACGATGGATCGGTCAGCCTTCAGATCACGGATAGCCTGGGCTTCAGCAGTGGTGATGTTGGGAGTAGGATTAAGGTTTTTTAAGAAGGATTGAGATGCAAGGCTGGAAGTCAGAAATTCCTGGAAGGTTTGGAGAGGGTGATTTTGAGGAAGAGGAGGTGGGTCCCGCTGCGACGGAGGGCGGAACTGTTCCAGGCAGGGTTCAATTTGGATGGTGTCTTGGGGAGTTGGATCATTAGGAGTAGGATTAGGATCATTTTTCTTCGTGGCAAAGTGATATTTCCAGCAGAGAGTACGAGTGTAGGACAGTAAATCTTTGACGAGGGCTGTTTGGTTGAATCTGGGAGTGGGGCTGAAGGTGAGGCCTTTGGATAGGACAGAGGTTTCGGATTGGGAGAGAGGTTTGGAGGAAAGGTTAACTACTGAATTAGGGTGTTGTGGTTCCAGATTGTGTTGATAGGAATTTTGAGGTTTTGGAGGGAGTGGAGCTGGAAGTGGGAGATTGAGTAGATGGGAGAGACTGGGTTTGTGTGCAATGAGAGGAGGTTGAGGTTTGACCTGCACCTGTCCAATGGCCAGCTTCACACGTCCGTCCACATCAAACCCACCAACAAGCAACAGTACCTCCACTATGACAGCTGCCACCCATTCCACATCAAACGGTCCCTTCCCTACAGCCTAGGTCTTCGTGGCAAACGAATCTGCTCCAGTCCGGAATCCCTGAACCATTACACCCACAACCTGACAACAGCTTTCGCATCTCGCAACTACCCTCCCGACCTGGTACAGAAGCAAATAACCAGAGGCACCTCCTCATCCCCTCGAACCCAGAATCCCCCACAGAAGAACCACAAAAGTGCCCCACTTGTGACAGGATACTTTCCGGGACTGGACCAGACTCTGAATGTGGCTCTCCAGCAGGGATACGACTTCCTCAAATCCTGCCCTGAAATGAGATCCATCCTTCATGAAATCCTCCCCACTCCACCAAGAGTGTCTTTCCGCCGTCCACCTAACCTTCGTAACCTGTTAGTTCATCCCTATGAAATCCCCAAACCACCTTCCCCACCCTCTGGCTCCTATCCTTGTAACTGCCCCCGGTGTAAAACCTGTCCCATGCACCCTCCCACCACCACCTACTCCAGTCCTGTAATCCGGAAGATGTACACGATCAAAGGCAGAGCCACATGTGAAAGCACCCACGTGATTTACCAACTGACCTGCCTACACTGTGAATCATTCTATGTGGGAATGACCAGCAACAAACTGTCCATTCGCATGAATGGACACAGGCAGACAGTGTTTGTTGGTAATGAGGATCACCCTGTGGCTAAACATGCCTTGGTGCACGGCCAGCACATCTTGGCACAGTGTTACACCGTCCGGGTTATCTGGATACTTCCCACCAACACCAATCTATCCGAACTCCGGAGATGGGAACTTGCTCTTCAATATATCCTCTCTTCCCGTTACCCACCAGGCCTCAATCTCCGCTAATTTCAAGTTGCCGCCACTCATACCTCACCTGTCATTCAACATCATCTTTGCCTCTTCACTTCTGCCTCGACTGACATCTCTGCCCAAACTCTTTGTCTTTAAATATGTCTGCTTGCGAGATGTCTGCTTGTGTCTGTATATGTGTGGATGGATATGTGTGTGTGTGTGTGCGAGTGTATACCCGTCCTTTTTTCCCCCTAAGGTAAGTCTTTCCGCTCCCGGGATTGGAATGACTCCTTACCCTCTCCCCTAAAACCCACATCCTTTCGTCTTTCCCTCTCCTTCCCTCTTTCCTGATGAGGCAACAGTTTGTTGCGAAAGCTTGAATTTTGTGTGTGTGTTTATGTTTGTTTGTGTGTCTGTCGACCTGCCAGCGCTTTCGTTTGGTAAGTCACATCATCTTTGTTTTTAGATATAATGTTACTTATACTCACACAAGCATTAGACATATGGCAGACTGCCTTTTCCATGGCCGAAATTTTTTTAATTTTTACTGCAAATCATTTTTAAAAGCTGTACATCTATAGCATACATTTACGAAATGTGAACTGCTGTATAGTATTAAAAAGATTACTTATTGGGTGTTGTAAATGAAAAGCAGCTGAGGGCACCACAAAGGAGATAAATCAGGACTTGGTCCAGAACCAGATGACACTGGTGGGCTGGATAATGCTTGACTGAGGTGGAAGCAGATGTTGGTGAGGACAGTTCACGAGAAATGTGATTTCTATTTCTCGAATTTCTGCATCAGTTGATGGCAATCTTGATCAGCTTCCTGGCCCATATTGTTCCAGAGATCATGTAGGATGCTTCGATTTTAGATGTCTCTTCAGGTTTGATGATGAGCCAGAAGCCATGAGGATTATCTGCTGACAGTAGTAACATTTTCCTTTTTCTTCCATTTTGGTAAAATGATACCGAACGTCACTTGTAATTCTTCTAGGTGAAGGCAATGTAGATAACATATTGTTGTGCAGCACTGAAAGTACACTGGTAAAATTAAAACATTTGCTATTAACATAGCCATTTTACATTGTAAAAGCTTAAAGTAAGAACAGATGTACTTGCAGCACATTCCATAGTCAGTAGTTATAGAGTAGAATGTAGGAAGTTGTGATCTGTGAAACCTAGAGCCACAATCATGAAGTTTGTATCATATACGAAAAGGTATGAAACAGTCATAGTGATTAAGAAACTCATGAAGACAAGCCTGACAATATGCGAGGATTTCACTTCTAAAGATAAAAATTTTGAATGATGTGATATCTTCATTTGGGCTAGATAGCATGTGAACAAGAGACTACAGGATAATGGTGCAGATAAAGGCTGGGAAAAAGCAGTGCAAATGAACTCTAAAGTCTGTGCTTTAGGAGCTACAAACTTGTCTACTCATGCAGCCACTATGTCTACCAGCGTGTTTGTGATAGAACATAGTTGGCCATCACGTTCAACTCATTTCAACGAACTCCGACATATATTTCAGAATATCGACATCCATGTCTTTCTTCTAACGAACATGGACACTTTGCTCAAGTGAAGCACGATCTTACGTAAATATAGGCTCCAATGTCCTACGGTGTCACTGAGGTAATAGATGAGGAGGTGCAGTAGTGGCAAAATAAACACTTTGAGTTGTTACCGACCATGCTACTCACGTCCAATACTAATGAAGACCAATACACGTTCGTAAACATCAAATCCCTTAAAAAATTTGCCTAATTTGCATCGTCTACAGACCTCTGAAAGTAGGCGGGATAGCCTATTTCAAAACTGACCTTTTAAAATTTGATTCGACTTAGGCTCATACATATAATGCTAGCCCCTTCACTGTGAAATTCAAGTGTGTAGTTCCTTCTTCAAATACAACAATATTTCAGCTAACCATAATGTAGCCTATAGTCAGGTCCCCATACATAAATTTGTCACTAAATCCACAAGCAAAAAAATTCATACCTGGAATATCAGCTCACAACATCATTACCAAACTAACTCTGTTACATAGTAAATATGCTCCCCCAAAGACTGGAAACCTGAAGGGAAAAACTGCACCTTGGCTAACGGAAGAGCTAAAACAGTCAGTGAATGTCAGAGACATTGCACAGCAGACTCACAGATGACCTCCTACCCTTGAAAATAAAAGCGATTACACGCAGAAAGCAAACAGAATCAATCAAACTCAGAGAAACGATAACTAAGACATAAAGACCAGATGCTCTATGGAATAGCTTGTGTGATCTAGGGAAAAATAGGCAAAGTAAAAGCTGCAGCTGGTCCCATTGTTGAAACCAAGGAACTAAACCAGTATTTGACTTTAGCAATAACCTTCATTGAACCGTAAACAAAACATAGACTTACTGATTACTTCGCAGAGGTAAATCACAGTAGTTATGAAAAACTCTTTCTTGAGCTGACAACGCTGTTGAAAAATCCTTCAGCTCAGCATTTACTGTACAGGATGGCATCGCAGCCCAAATACTCAAGCTTATTGTTGATCCACTACTGCTCATAATAACTACTGCTCCCTACACCTTGAAGATATTTCCTGGACAACACAATAGCAACACTCATTCCCATCAGAATACAAGCACTAGAGATCCGATTGCTAAGAAGAGTAGTTGGGTACATTCTGTCTGAGGGGAGAGTGAATTTAGACATCAGAAAAGAACTGAGAGTGAAAAACGTAAATGAGCAGATTAAAGAATACAGAACCAACTGGATGGATTATCTCAGAAGAATGGAAGATGACAGATTACCAAAATTGGTGATAATTATTACCCAGTGGGGAGAAGATATTTAGGAAGCCTGAGGAAAGTTAACAATTTCAGCCAAGAGGGTGTAACAGGCAAATGCCTACTACATGCAAAGAGAAGAAGAGATATTATATTAAAAATAATATGTTTTTCTAAGTAACCGTGAGTTTAATAAGTTTGGTAATTACATATAAAACTCTTGTCTGATGTAAGAGGACTCCTGAGGGCATTCATCTGTTCAGGTTAAATGGATCAATAAAAAATGAAACATAATATACAGGTCGTCCCAGGATGAATGGTCAATACTCAGGGATATCACAGGAACGATTATTTGAATCAAAAAACTTCATGTGGACATATGCACTCTTCTGAATGGTTTTCAAGATAGAACTTATTCAATCTGTGCCTACATTGTTACTTATTTTCTTTATTATTCAGTACATTGTCATTGTTTACAATGTACCACAGTAGTGTAAACAAATTCAAGATGAGTAATTTGATATAGGACACGTGGTCTGTCAAGTCGAGAAACTTCCTCAAACTGACTTACCCACACCTCAATGCATGCGCGTTGCGCAATAATTTCCATATTCTCTCGCTCTCTTCATACAATCTAAAAGTCCTTGAGAAAAAATGAATAGGATCCTTTTAAAAGAAATTTAATGTAGTTTAATTTTGTAATGCAACAAGTTTTCGCTAGAGGCCACAGATATCGTGTTATTCAAGAAAAACATACAATAGTAACTTTAAATATGTTTCGCCTCAGAAGCCATTAGGAATAGGGCACATGTCCATATTTAGCTTTTGCTTCAAATGATCATTCCTGTCATATCACTGAATATTGACCATTCCTCCTGAGACAATCTGTACACATGGACTATCATGTATGTTAAAATAACCGTTCCATTTAGTATCCTATCTGCCCAAAGTAATTAAAACCTGCATAAAGGCTACTGACACACCAACAAAAGCAACTATAAATGGTACAACCATAGAAGAAGGCATAATAGTACACCTATTGAGAACACTCAAACAACATGAAAACAGAAGAGCAACGACACAAGAAGATGACAATTAGAAAAGATCAACTAAGGATACAAAGAATAAAGAGCTGAACTCAGATGGAGACATGCTCAGTCATGAAACCGAGATGCAAGCTGTTTCTATGTGCCAAGAGCGCAGAGAACAGAGTGACGCCTCAAGTCGGCATGTGGTCTGCTCTGTGTGATTTCGTGCACGAGAGCTAGTTGCTCTCGTGGGGAGCAGTGAGTTAGTTTGCAATCCAGTCCTTAAGAGTGGTGGGGAACAGTGAGATAGTGAGAGCCTGTGGTCCATTCAGTGAGAGTGGTGGAGAGTACTGAGCTATTGGGAGGGAAATGATGCCTGGATCGCATTGCCATGTGCTCCGACATGTGGTGGCCCAAGACTGCAGCCTTTATGATAGCTGGCAACACATTACGAATGTGATGCTAAGTCAAAGGATAAGATGTAACTACTCGCTCAAAAGCATGTAAACATTTATCGAGCTTCTGAAATTTGAGATATTCTTTTGAAATCAAGAGCGGAAACATGCTGGAAGTGTTTTCTGCATTAATCTATCATTCTGAAGATGTTGACTTTCGTTTGTCTCAGTAGCTGCATGGTCAGCACGGCAGATTGCAAAGTGAGGGTTCCCAGGTTTGATTCCCAGCAAAGTCGAAATGTTTTTTTCCACTCACAGACTGTGTGCTGTGTTGTACTTACTTTCATATTGTCATAATTAGCATCACTATTGAAATGGCTGAATGGATACTGCCCGACAGCCAATAAACTGGAAAAAAATGGATGAGAAAAGCTTCATGTACTAATAAGGTTTGCAAATCCACATGTGCACATGGTCTGTAACACATTTTTTGTAGTTTATGAAATGTTTTCTTAAGGGTGTGGCGTGGGGCGCCATTGCAGGAGCCTAGTGCAGAATTTTGTTCCCACTCATTACAGCCACCAGAAATGCATTTTGAAATCAAATGAGCTACCATTCATTTTTTCTGAATCATCCATTATTCACTCTTTAGAAAGATCTGGCTCTTTGAACAAGTTCAGGAGCAGAGTGCCCATCTCCAGTAGTAACAGAATTAGGGAAAACTATTGCTGTGATTCCAGTGATGTCTGTTTATATGCTAATGTGCTACAGCACACTGTAAATATCGCACTAAAATTATACCATTTCTCTTTGAATGCGAGCCAGAAGTCGCACTAAAATTATGTCATTCCTCTTCGAATACGAGCCAAAAATCACATCATTTCACTTTCAGTGTGTTCGCTGGTATTCAAATAAAACAGACTAAAATGTGTTTTGTAGCACACTCACCACGATAACTAGAAACCAATGTCGACTGTTAAAATGATGCTGACCCGAGCTAGATTACCTCAAAGAAGAGATACAGCTGTCTGTTTACGAGTGCACATGCTCTGATATGACATCATTGCTTCTGGCACTACGAGTGCTACATTGCTAATGTGTGAATGTATTGTGCAAGCATAGGATATGAGGAATTTTTGAGGAGCAGTTGACGTAATGGTTCTGTGGCCCAGTGATAAAGTGCACTGACTAGCAATTGATCGGCTCAGGTTTGACTCCTGCTGCTATTTTCCCCCCATGCCGTCAAAATGTTAAACTATTATAAACAGATCAATTTATGTTGTTGTTGTTGTGGTCTTCAGTCCAGAGACTGGTTTGATGCAGCTCTCCATGCTACTCTATCCTGTGCAAGCTTCTTCATCTCCCAGTATGTACTGCAACCTACATCCCTCTGAATCTGTTTAGTGTATTCATCTCTTGGTCTCCTTCTACGATTTTTACCTCCACGCCGCCCTCCGATACTAAATTGGTGATCCCTTGATGCCTCAGAATATGCCCTACCAGCCGATCACTTCTTCTAGTCAAATTGTGCCACAAATTTCTCTTCTCTCCAATTCTATTCAATACCTCTTTATTAGTTATGTGATCTACCCATCTAATCTTCAGCATTCTTCTGTAGCACCACATTTCGAAAGCTTCTATTCTCTTCTTGTCTAAACTATTTATCGTCCACGTTTCACTTCCATACATGGCTACAATCCATACAAATACTTTCAGAAACGACTTCCTGACACTTAAATCTATACTCGATGTTAACAAATTTCTCTTCTTCAGAAACGCTTTCCTTCCCATTGCCAGTCTACATTTTATATCCTCTCTACTTCGACCATCATCAGTTATTTTGCTCCCCAAATAGCAAAATTCCTTTACTACTTTAAGTGTCTCATTTCCTAATCTAATTCCCTCATCATCACCTGACTTAATTCGACTGCATTCCATTATCCTCGTTTTGCTTTTGTTGATGTTCATCTTATATCCTCCTTTCAAGACACTGTCCATTCTGTTCAACTGCTCTTCCAAGTCCTTTGCTGTCTCTGACAGCATTACAATGTCATCGGCGAACCTGAAAGTTTTTATTTCTTCTCCATGGATTTTAATACCTACTCCGAATGTTTCTTCTGTTTGCTTTACTGCCTGCTCAATATACAGATTGAATAACATCGGGGATAGTCTACAACCCTGTCTCACTCCCGTCCCAACCACTGCTTCCCTTTCATGCCCCTCGACTCTTATAACTGCCATCTGGTTTCTGTACAAATTGTAAATAGCCTTTCGCTCCCTGTATTTTACCCCTGCTACCCTCAGACTTTGAAAGAGAGTATTCCAGTCAACATTGTCACAAGCTTTCTCTAAGTCTACAAATGCTAGAAACGTAGGTTTGTCTTTCCTTAAACTATTTTGTAAGATAAGTCATAGGGTCAATATTGCCTCACGTGTTCCAATATTTCTACGGAATCCAAACTGATCTTCCCCGAGGTCGGCTTCTACCAGTTTTTCCATTCGTCTGTAAAGAATTCGTTTTAGTATTTTGCAGCCATGGCTTATTAAACTGATAGTTCAGTAATTTTCACATCTGTCAACTCCAGCTTTCTTTGAGATTGGAATTATTATATTTTTCGTGAAGTCTGATGGTGTTTCGCCTTTCTCATACATCTTGCTCACTAGATGGTAGAGTTTTGTTAGGCCTGGCTCTCCCAAGGCTATCAGTAGTTCTAATGGGATGTTGTCTACTCCCGGGGCCTTGTTTAAAGTTAAGTCTTTCAGTGCTCTGTCAAACTCTTCACGCAGTATCATATCTCCTACTTCATCTTCATCTACATTCTCTTCTGTTTCTACGATATTGTCGTCAAGAACATTGCCCTTGTATAGACCCTCTATATACTCCTTCCACCTTTCTGCTTGCCCTTCTTTGCTTAGTACTGGGTTTCCATCTGAGCTCTTGATATTCATGCAAGTCATTCTCTTTTCTCCAAAGGTCTCTTTAATTTTCCTGTAGGCAGTATCTATCTTACCCCTAGTGATATGCGCTCCTTCATCCTTATATTTGTCCTCTAGCCATCCCTGCTTAGCCATTTTGCACTTCCTGTGGATCTCATTTTTGAGACGTTTGTATTCCTTTTTGCCTCCTTCATTTACTGCATTTTTGTATTTTCTCCTTTCATCAATTAAATTCAATATCTCTTCTGTTACCCAAGGTTTTCTACTAGCCCTCGTCTTTTTACCTACTTGATCCTCTGCTACCTTCACTATTTCGTCTCTCAAAGCTACCCAGTCTTCTTCTACTGTATTTCTTTCCCCCATTCTTGTCAATAGTTCCCTAATGCTCTCCCTGAAGCTCTCTACAACCTCTGGTTCTTTCAGTTTATCCAGGTCCCATCTCCTCAATTTCCCAGCTTTTTGCAGTTCCTTCAGTTTTATCAATTTATGTAAGTAACATTAATATATTCAATTTAGTTATGATTACTACTCTTGTAAGTCAAAAGGCTGTAGGCCAGTACATTATAGCACATTTGTAAAATTTTGTATGAGCTGCCACTGTATGATTCACATGGCAAGTGAGATTTGCAATGAACTGCAGCTGATCAGTTGGTCAGCTACAAGTCCCAAAACCAAGAGCACAGTTGTAATCCACATTATATAAACAGAAATGAAAAATAAAGGAATAAATTAACAAGCACAGGAAAGGATTAGAGGAAGGTAGATTATAACTCCACATCTTGTCAACATCAAGGTCATTAGAGCAGGAGTACTACGGTAACTCAGTTGGGCAGGTACATGGAAGGAAACTAAGTGCAATTTGTTCAAAAAAACATCCCAGCATTCATCTGATATAATTTAAGGTGTTACAGAAAATGTAAATCATGCTAGTTTTTCAGATAGTGGCGAAAAGAGAGATAAAAGATTTCAATAAATAAATAAAAAACAAATAAATCAAGGAAGTGTGTAAATAAAATACAAAAGCAAAAGCTTGTAAAGAATGAGACTCAAAGAGAAAAGGGAAGCAGTAGTGAAATAGGATGAAAATGGAATAAGACATGAAATTTGGCTTTGCAGGACTGTGATTTTTGACTACTGCCAAATTTTAATGTGTATAGTGATTATTCTATGATGTTTCAAGATTGCAGTTGGAGTATGTCACTGTCTTGCATTAATAGCACAGCTGACAACTGATCAGCCATCCTTAATTGAGCTCTGTGACTGGTGCTAATTAGTATTTGTAACCATTGGCACATAACTCCACAAGAGTGCAGTTCAATAGCAGGCACCTGTGTGAATGCATGGTACGCCACGATTGGTGTGAAATTTGACACAATCTTAGATATGTATGTATACACCATTTTTCACTATAAATATGACGACATACAGTAGTAAACACTGCAGTGTTCTGTAATGTTACTGGTTGGCAATGTAAAGTTTGCTCAGGAGCTACAATTCCCAGTCATTGATTTGCTTACATTGTTATTTCTTCACACTCGCCAATATTTTTTGCCTGGACTTCGTTTCTCAAAGTGCTGTAGTTATCATTGGAAGTCAAGAGTATAATCCATTCTCAATTTACAATGACCATCCATAACAAGTTCTGTTTCTTAGAACACCACAAATACATCAATATGGACATTGTCAAAAACTAGCAGTTATGAATAACAGAGTGAGATTTAATTAGAAATATAACTGTTTCTCTCATGTTACCATGATGTCACTGTGATTGTTATGGCCTTTCTGCTGTGGAATGCACCACATGTCCAAGACAATATGCTGATGACACGGAATAAACCACCCAAATAGCAGGTACCACAAAACATTGTGAGAGTGCTGTCATCATCCCTGCTCACAGATACACTCCATACATCTACTCTAGAATACTTGCTCGTAAGGAAAAAAAAACTTTTGAACAACATACTGCACTAACTCATTACTTAAAAAAGCTTTTATGATGGCAGTCATCATTTGTCAGTTCTGAAGGTGCCATGCAACATATCACTTCACAAAAAAATGTTGTACCACCAAATGTAGTTGCATGTGTAGAACTAAAAATTTCAGTAATATTAATATTAGCACTATTCACGTGTGTATATATATCTTGCAATCTGACTTGTTCCGCATCATATCGATAAAATAATCATAAAAATGATCTATGGAACATGACATAACTAAACTAAACTAAACCAAACCAAACCAAACCAAATGGCTACAACACCAGTTCTATAATTCATGTCAAGATTGCTACGTGGTTACTAGCCAAAATATTAGCTGCGCTGATATCGCTTCGTATAGTACTTGGTTGCAGAAGAGTAGAGGCTATTAGCCACTTTAAAATGTTGTACTTCTTAAAAATGAATAAGAGCCTGCAGAAATCCTATTATTTGTTGAAAAAAGAAGACATTTAAATACATTAAATTTAAACCAACTATAACCTGAATAATATAGTGGGTTCTGGGTGAGAATCACTGCTAGTGGGCAGTGGGAGCCGTCTTCTCATTAGTTAGGACGGGCTCGAGCCCTCTGGTGTCTTGGGTTCTTTTCATGGCTTGGGAGATGGGAGTGGAGATGTGTGCAGCTGTATGTGCAGCTGTAGAGAATCAAATGGTGGCCCTAAACAGTTCTTTATTAATTCACTAAACTTGGACAGCCATTCGAGTGTGCCCTCGTCTCCACTGTGGTTAGGAGTAGGCTCATAATATTTCCGTTGTGCTCGGCGGATGAGGCAGCGCAGTGTGCGATGGGCACGCAAGGCTGAGAAGGAGGTAGACTGAGTTGACATAGCCTGCACTTGGGGAGCTGAGTCAGCAGGGCAACTAAGCAGTAGGCATGGCCCTGCTGCAGCATTCGGAAAAGTCATTGGCCTCTTCTGACTTGCGGCTGTTCTCAGTACTGCGCAGATCCAACTCCGGAACAAAGCCTGAAGAGCAGTGGTAAGTAGCTGATGGACTCCAGAGGCAGATATGATGTTGAGTGGTCCTGTAGAGGTGATGGCAGTGTGTTGGCTGTCAGGGCTTTGGCAGTCAGGCAGTGGTCCATGGATTGCGGCCCAGTGAGGGTAAATGCTGACACTGTTTCAGTAGTATTCACAGCAAAAACTGACACACGGCAAGCACCAGGAATGGCCCTGCTGCGCTGGTCATGCCATAATTGGTTGGGCTGGGGTTTGGATGCAGCTGCTCACCAGTGACTTCCCAGAAGGGATTGCATTTTTGTGTCACCAAAGAAATGTCTGGGACAGGGTTTGTGACCAGAATTCTTCTATTGTCACATGACAGTCTGTTGAACTGCAGAAGCTCCCCGACATCCCAGGCTGTTGACATGCAGAAGTCTGACGACACGGAAACGGTTGCTTCTGCTGAGCTGTTGTACATCGACCTGCAGCAGCCAATGCTGGGCTCGTAGTGCTCTTTCCGTGGCTCTGTATATGTCAGTTCCCTTATATTGCTGTACTAGGAAAACATAAGCGTTCACAGCAGGAGTCAGTGTCAAAAAAATCCTTTGGGAGACTATATGATCACATAATTTTCTAAATAAATACTGCCAATGTTTTGAATATTGTTACAGGCAGTTTTATAATTGTGACCACTTGTAAAGTGTTATTGAATCTGTACTATGGCACTAATTGAGCATTTAATTTATATCAGATCTTTGATTTCAATATTAAATGTACAGAAAGTGTCTGAATTGTACAGTTTTTCATGTACCATTGATCACTTTCAGTGGAATAGTTTTAGCCGTTAAATATACAGTTGACAACACAGGTATTTTTATAGAAAAGTTCTAACAGTTTAATTCCACTTCTTTATCGACATTCTTAAAAATAATGTTGATACTGTTTGCTTTGGAAGGTTATGTTATCTTGTTGAATGAGCATGTCAGCAATCAATCATAAATTGTAACTTGAAAAATGTGTAGGGCAAGGAATGAGTACATTTTCAAAGTTTATTGCAAAAAATTAAAGATGTTATTTTGTGTGAGTTTCTGGTCTTTGCCAGTTTATGTATCAATACATCGAAGTCCAGTTTGCTTGTACATTTGTGGTGGTCATGGTCTCTCTAGTGCCAAATTCACTGAAGTTCCTTTTAATGTAAAGTAATGATATGTAGATATACACTGATCAGTCAGAACATTATGACTGCTGACCTACTATTGATATAAACCAGTCTAGGCAGTAGCAGCATCACCTGGCGAGGAATGACTACTAGTCAGACACAAGCACGATGATAGTAGTATCAGTGAGCGTGCTGTCTGTGTGTAGAATGGGGAAGGCGCGTGATCTCTCTTAGTTTGACCAAGGACAGATTGTGATTGCCCTGAGACTCGGCATGAGCATTTCAGTAACTGCACAACTTGTCCAGTGTTCGAGCAGTGGTGTGGTGAGTGTCTTCAACACGTGGTGAAAGCACATCCAGATGTTGTGGGGTGGGGCGGCCACTGCTCATTACACATGTCAGATGTTGTAGGCTGGGCAAACCGGCAAAACAGGAAAGGCAGTGAACTGTGGCAAATCTAACATCAGACTTTAGTGCTGGGAAGGTTACAATTGTGTCTGAATGCACAGTGCACTGAACACTCCTAAGCATGGGCCTTTGCAGCTGATGACCCATGTGCCATGACTTCGGCAACTACGACTGAAATGTGTACGTGACCATTGGCACAGTGGCAGAGCATTGCATGGTCTAATGAATCCTTATACTTTCTTCATAATGCCACTGGGATGGCACGAACCCATCGAGTTCCAAGGGAAGAGCTCCTTGACCCTGTACTGTGGGACGGAGACAAGCTGTTGGCAGCTCCATTATGCCTGGGGAACATTCACAAGAACATCCATGGGTCCAGTGGAGCTCATGCAAGATACCAGGATAGCCAAGGAATATCATACTCTGGTTGCAGACTACGTAACCCCTTAATGACGATCATGTTTCCCGATGGCAATGGCATTTTTTAGCAAGAAAATGTGCCTTGTCACAAGGCCAGGAGTGTGATGGAGGGGTTTGAGGAACACAGTAGCAAGTTCCAATTGATGTGCCGGCCCCTCCAACTCACCAGATCTGTACTCGATCAAACACTTCCCGAAATCCCGGAATTTATGTGAGTTAGTTGACTTGTGTGTGCATATGTGGTGCCAGCTCCATCCAGTAGCCTACCAAGGCCTCATTGCTTCCATGCCACGATACATAACCACAGTTATCTGTGCTAAAGGTGGACAAGCTATTAGTTTGGTATTTACAATGTTCTGGCTGATCAGTGTATTTACACTGCTTACTTGTTTTAATTTTTCAGTTTCACAGATACAGCAGGAATGTCCCCATATCTGCATGCTGTAGGAGCTATGTAACTGGAAAAGTCCATGGTCTGCCATCTTCAGATACTCATTAGTGATTGCATTTGTCAGATTCTACATAAGCTAACTCATTCAAGTTGTTTGCTAGCAGACATGGCTATTATGTTCTTCCCATTTATTGTGAAACCTACCTCAGTTCCTCAAAGCCTAATAGTTTTACTCATTTACTTAGACTTAGTAACCGTGTTTTATCGGGAATACAAAGGAGCTTGTCACAAGAAAACTAATTCACTACTAGTTCCAGTTTTCCCTGAATTGCCTAATACAGTTCTATAATGTCATGTCATTTGCATAACATACCACTAAATTAGCTCCTACATAAGAAAGTAAATCATTAACTGCATTGTTGAAACGAAACGAATAAAGGACCAAGCCATGCAGCACACCAGTCCAAACTTCCTTCTCTGAAGAGCATCTATTTTTAATTGAGACAAATTTTCTCCATTTTCTTAGACAGGACTTGATTACAGCTAAATACAGATTGTTTATGCTACAAAATTTCAGGTTTGAAAGAAAGGTGTTACAGGGTTAACAATCAAAAGCTTTATAGTGATCACAAAGTATAACAGATATCAGATCCATATTTTAAAATGAAGTTATCTCCTGGTTAACAACTATATTGACAGCAGTAGCTTTTTTTATCTTGTAGGAATCCATACTGTCTGTCGGAGAGGAGATCATACTTCTTGAAATAGTTTTTTTAGCTGGTTGTACACAAGACAGTCTAAAAATTAGGATAAACTGAAATAGTAGAAAATGGTTGGTAGTTTTGGGGCAGTTACTTATCCTGCTTTCTGAAGATCAGTATAGTTTTAGCACCTTTGAGCACATCAGGGAAAGCTCAAGGTCCTGATCATGTGTTATACATGAAATTAAATTGTTGTCAGATAATTTTTTTTTAAATTACACAATTTGGTAACCATTAACAGTTCATGCTTCTGGAGTTAGAAAACTTCAACACAGTTCTTATAATATCCTTGGAGGTGATAATATCCAGCGCAAAGCATCCATCCTCGTAGCTCAGCACCTGGTGGGTCTGATGCACATGATCAGTTTTATTTTATTTTGTTTTTCAGCTCACTCACTGAGGTTAAAAAGTAATTATTCACTTCTATTAGGTCCAGAATTATGCCTTGTATGTGGGTGTGGGGATTTTCTTATTCCATAGTACTCCATGATACTTTGCATTTTTTGGGAGCCCTGTTGTGTACTTATCACAGGCAAGTTTAATGAGTAATATCAGAGTGCCTTTTTGTAGGTTTTTCTAAATTTTCAGTAAGCTCTATACATAGTGTCATTCAGTTTGGGCTCTTGTCTACAAGATTTGTTATGTATGCTTTAGGCCTGAGAGTTTTCTCCCTGCTGTGAACCAAATTATCAGTATACCCTTTTAATCTTCCTGTTTTCAATGTGGTGTCTAGCAGTTCTAAGTGGAATTGACCAAATACTCAGTAGTTTGCAGTATTTTCTATCACATACTAATTGCTTTCCTTCTGCAGTTTGTGTATTGCTTATAAATTCCAACCATGTGTTTTGTAGGAAGATATGGATAAACCAAAGCCTAAACTGGAAATACCAGCACTCGCCGGAGCCAAGAGTGAGAAAAAATTGAGGTAACTCTATTCTCTCTTCAATGTCTATATAGTAGCGGTAACAAGATTAGTATAATTGATGTGTACTGGTGCATTGGGATAAATAATATCATTTTTGCTTTTGTTTTAGCCGTGAAATAACAATACAGGCCATTGAAGCAAAGCTGAAGATGATGGAACATAATAATTCTGATGAATTTAAGATCAACAACAGTCCTTGTGGCAGTGCACCTACAACACGGGCATCACTCTTGCAGCAAAATAACACGCACAACAAGGGCAGAGGACGACATGACACAAGACCATATAAGAGATTAAGTAACAGGAGATGATTTTGTGTGTGCTATTAATTGGCATTCATCGAAGTTGAGCGTAGGGGAAAGATTCGCACAATTCAAAGCAATACACTATTGTTTTCAGATAATGTAATAGTGATCATTTAAATTTATTGATTATTCAGATTAATTCCGAAACGATACCTTTCTTAAATAAATGACCATAAGTATATTGAGTTGATCTGTATTGAAGAATGAACTAGAGTTTTGTGATTGTGAGAAATTTTGCTGTCAAGAAAGAACACTTGTGAGGTATACAGTAGTACATTAGTGCTGGACTGATCTTAGATCTTCGTACTGGCTTTCATTTCATTTAGTAACAAGTGCTGCAGGTGACTCTTCAGCCACAGATACAAATAATAAACATACTGCTGCTGCAGCTTTAGACTTACGTCCTTGGAAGAAAAGTGAGATAATGGTGTTTTCCCCTTGTGCCATCACTGTAGTTCATACTGTTTGAAATCTGTCATTGGCTGACTGACAGTAAACCATGCTGGTACACACCTTCTTCTTGTGCTGTGACTACAAGTAATTACTTTTGCTAAGACTGCATAGCACACCTTACTATCTAGACCTCTTTATGAAACAATATGGCAGGACAACTGCACTTCAGTAATCAAAGTAATGGAAACTGAATGTTTTCAGGGCGATAGCTGTTTCAAAAATAAATAAAACTGTAAAATTTAGCACCACGAACTCTTTCTGTCTTATTCTTGTTGTACATCAGTTGAAATGCCTGCTTGACACAGGAAACATATGTCACCTAAATTGAGGAAGTATTTGGATACCAGATGGAATACTAGCTCAAAATTTAAGCTTAATGTTTACTTTCCTGTATATACTGTTGATTTTTGAAGAGATTATATATCTTTCGGTATTAGAACTCCTGTTTGTAGCATTTCCATGAGACTAATCATTGATTACTTTTATTTAATCAAATTACATTTCAAGAACTGGACCTTATAGCTTAGTTGTTATTAACTTACAAATAATGTGTTTGTTTTTTCAAAACATATAACATGTCAAAATTTAAACAACAAAGTCATTACAAATGCTAGTTATAAAACACATTATAAATTAAGTTTCACATTTTTACTATTGTGTAAAATGATCCTGTAGTGTCAGAAAACATTTATTCTAGTTTATTCCCTAAAGGAAGGCAATGTTCTTAAATTTATTACTGTCATAAAATATTTTTATCAGCAGTAGAAGTTGATCTTTTTATGCATCAGTCAGATTTGCACATTTATAGAAAGGAAGCTGTAACATTGTTTGTGTTAAATATTTAGTACTTATCACGAGTGGAATGACTAAATTTTTATCTTATTAACTTTGCATCAAGAAATAATTTTGTGGTAAATCAATTACAAAATAAAATAATTAGTTGAAATAGAACTTTCTTGAATTCAAGAATAAAAAACTGCAGTAGTACCAAGTAGGAAATGTCATAATAATGTTTGATTTTCATGATTATACAAAGCTTAAGTGACAAATATGGCAAATTAATAGATGCAAGTTACTATAAAACATCACTGTTGACCTTATTTTATTTCTGACCGTGCTGTGTTTTATTGTTACTTGAAACCTGTGTAGTCTCATGCTGATTAGTGCAGAAAGCCATCTGAAATGCAAATTTAGTTTCTTGAATTTAATTGAAATACTTTTGTTGCTGTATTTTTTGAAATTTTACTGTGGTGCAGTTTAGAATTTATTACTTCCCTTACAGTGTGGATACAGTACCTGCTCACTGAAAAAGAGAAGAATAGCAAGGTAGTTTTGCATGATGACTGAAGTCTGACAGAGCAGACATTTTAACATAAGTGGCTCTAGAGCTTGTTATTTATTGTTGTGTGTCTCAGTTATAAGGAAGATTGTAAAAAAAATCTTGTACTATAGGTAGTTGCAAATATATGTATGTTCTGTACCTGAGCTTGTGTGTATTTAACTATTATGTGAATATTCTCATAAAGAGTTAATGCATATGTTGCTAAACCAAGTGTGTTCAAGAAGTTTTTATTTTGTATTTAAATGTTAAAGAATTCACTGCTTAGCTTATACCTGACAATGTTAAGTTTAGGTATTCTTTCTCTATCTTAAGCTTCGTTGAATTACAAGAGTAATCACCTATTAATTTTACAGGCATTGTTAGAATAGTTTTGGTATAACGTGTGACCTGAAATAATTTCAAGCAGGTTTGAGAGACTTTCACATAGTAGACAGGAGGATCATTAATGGTTGATGCCCATAATTAACAATACAGAGTTATCATGTGACTGAAAATAATGGAGTAAAATTACTCCAGCCTCCTTGGATTGCTTCTTTGAAGTTTTGTGTGTTATAAATAGTGATTTAACTTACACCCACTAGAGTCAGTTTCAGTTATACACAGAATAGCGGGTTAAAGTTATCCAATTATTCTAGAAAGATAACCAGATTAAGTCCAACCCCTTGAATAAAATATTTCCTCCAAAGCCCAGGTATGCTGAGAGAAACCACATATTGTAAGGAAACCTGAAATAAACATATATTTACAGCATGATAATTTTTTAGGATCAACAAAGCAGAAAGAGTCACTCAAGACATAGTAGACCTTAAAGGACGTAGATCAGGGTGACACTCAATTTTGGAACCAATACTCTTTAAAAAAAAAAAAAAAGTACAAAATTTTCACCCAGATGATTCTAGATGACATTGAAGTGCTGGGGCAGTTGTTGGAAGCTCTGAACACCGCAGTTTCAACTTAGAACAAAATTTCAAAAACTGGATTGCAACTGATGATATTGTCTAACAATATTTAAAAAAAGGAAAATGGTTTTTGACAACATGGTAGCACTCTGAAATAAAAGTCAATTTTTTGACAAAAAACTCATTATAGTAGAATAAATGCTGACTCACAAGTTACAAAAGATATAACGTAATTGGATGCATATTTCATGAGATATAGCTCCCACAAACTTGAAAAATTGTTGTTTTGAAGCGGAAAAAAGCGTTTAAAGTTTCAACTTGTGTTTTTTGACATTGAAATTGAACAAATCTTTACTCAGCAATGTCGGCACCATACAGTTGGCCTTTTTCTCGCTCATTTTGACAAAATTATATTGCTTAACTGGCTTCTGCTTACCAATCAAAGTGTTTTTTGCATAACTAGGATTGCTTTTTGAACCTTTTCTGTGCATATAAATATGTTTGTCATTTTCAGGCACTCAGGTTTTACTCCATACAAAAACTAGTGAAATGACAAGTTAAGCAGACATGAACCAAGCATGTGCTTTCAAACTGTTTATCATAAACAAATCATGTTATGGAGAGGAATCTTGTTGAGAATAGTATTTTAATTGGTACTAACAGTACCCCTATTCAATTAGTAACTATCATAGTATTTGAATGGTTAGTTAAGCAGACATGAACCAAGCATGTGCTTTCAAACTGTTTATCATAAACAAATCATGTTATAGAGAGGAATCTTGTTGAGAATAGTATTTTAATTGGTACTAACAGTACCCCTATTCAATTAGTAACTATCATAGTATTTGAATGGTTACAATCGAGTGTCCGGATGCACCAGACCCCCTGCAGAAAACCGCAATTTTAACATTTATGGCACTCTTTAACGAACATTTTAAGCCAATAAAAAATTAGTCTCATTAAAAATTTCTGCTTTGGTCTACCCCATTAAAAAGTAAAATAATTTTTTCTGTGGCTTTATGCATTACAACTGGAATTGAAAAAAAAATGGATGGCTGAAGTACATGTCACTCTAGTCGTGTAGGTATTTTTGTATAGTATTAGCTGGAAATGTTAATTTCCAAGCTTGTCAGACAAACATGAATATATTTCCTCATCCAAGGGGTAATGAAATTCTGCATGTTATATTATGAAGTAGGAAAGAATAGAGCTATTTTGAACTTTTCAAATTGATCCATGTTATTTATTTATTTATTGTTTAACTCATCATTCTGGTCACATGGGGCTACTGGAATCAACTGCACTCAGAAAATTTACAGAAGTTTGATGATACAGCAGTACTACTACTTTGTCCAATTAATAACTTTAATTTTAAAAAGGCTATACAAATCATACATACATTACAGTGAAGGGAAGTACATAGCTGTGAGGACTCTGTACCTTATAGGAACTTACCACAAAAATATATTTCAGCCTATATGAAGCAGTTCATGATACATACTGTTCTTATGACACATTTTTCAGTTACAAATATCCCATGACAAACCAGTTTGTGGCAAATGTTGTCAGAAGTCACATGTGGCAGGTACAGTGGTCATCACCAGGCAACTGTGTGAACTGGCCAAGTTGAATGCTTCCTTGGACCTTATTTTCCTAATGGGGTGTTAGGAGCAGGCTGTTGAAACAGTCCAGTAGTCAATTCATAACTTTTACATCTTGCTAGGTTTCTTACTTTCTCTCACAGTTGTCATACAGTATCAATGCTGCAAGTGTCCTGCTATTCAGTACCCTTGAACCATGACACAGCTTCTCCCCCCTTAACTTCAATCCATTGCATTGAAAATGCTGAAAGATACTTTTCTTGTTCCAGTGGAATAACACACACAGAGATGAAAGTTGTCACACTCATAAACTTAATTCTAAAAGTTTTCAAATAATTGTGTCATTTTATAAGTTTACAAAATACTAAGATTGTATGCAGTTCATTTCCCTCATCTCAGGTCATATATCAGTGATTACTTCCTGTCAGAACTGTACCCAACACCAAGCTATGTTCAGATCCAGTTCCTATGGGACTCGCATACAGTTTCCTTCTTCGTTGCAGTTTTTGTTTGTTGCAGTATAATTTCACCTCCATTCCATCTCTTGGACATTTTAATCTTGCGATTAACTTTAGAATTCTTCTTTCATCCTTATTACCTGAGCTACATGATCTCTGCTTCCCTCAGCTACACATATTCTGACATGGACAAACGTTTCTGTAGGTTTCTCAAGATATTACACATAACTAATCATTTGCTTTCTTTTCTGTACATAGGTGACACTAGTTTACTGTCATGTTCTCTAACCTCCAGGTCTTGCCAGAGGTATTTATGTAATGCTTATTCACAGTTTTAAATTACTTCATTTAATCCATTCACTTCTCCAAAGAGTTACATCCTGGATTGAAATCAACAATCCGTTTAACTGTTGCTAACCTCAGGTACTTGCTTCCTTAAACTGTGGTAGAAATGTACTCAGATTTATGAAGTTTGGTCAACTTGGTCCCTACTGCATTACATTTGTCTGGAGAATACATCTATAATGTCAGCATTCTCCCGGTGCACGATACTTCTCAATTATCTTTCCATTTGAGATGCCAGCGCCCTTTACAGCTCTCCTTCCACAAAAACAATATGGGTCCTTCCTTTTTTGGATCCATGTTACCTACGGCATAAGCCATCATTTCCTCCTAATGTTCCTCCATGTTACTTACGGCATAAGCCATTATTTCCTCCTAATGTACTGCCTTCAAGCACACCACAGCATCACTTTTCAATTCCTGAATGAAGTATCCTACCCATCTTATTCTCTCATAAGTGGAAGACTATTCCCGCTTTGTTTGACTCTAGTGATCACTACCTTGTGTCATTCTCACCCTCCTCAGGTCTTACCTTACATTAATACTTAAACCTCTTAACAATTTTATGCTGTTATGTTACCTTAATTGTGAACTATTTATCTTTGTCGTATGCTTCTCCTCATGCAATACCTTCTGCCAGTAACTCTGTTCCGCCTGCTTATCTTGGTCTGTGGTCACCGTAATTGAACTTCTTTTTCACCCTTTCCTTATTTGTAATCTCACATGTTATAGGTAATTATTGGGATAAATACTAAGTGGTACATGTAAATATCTGTTCTTTTTTATAATACTTATATTATAAAATATATTTACTTGATTACCCATCAACTTAAAAGCGAATTAATTTTTTAAATTTTTTCCTTTACTAAATGTCGTTCAGTTATCCACATTTGTGACTTTATTTCCACATCAGAACACTCCTTTTATACCATGAGAATTCTGTTGCAATTCTTTCATATCTCCATTATTATCATAATTGATGTGCAATGTGTGCATGTTTGTCCATCTCCTTCCCCGCCAGTTTGCTATGCACATCATTTCTCTCACAGCATGTGACGCGACTAGCAAGTGACACATAATTATTAGTCATAAAATTTTGTCGAAGTGTTGTCATCATAGTGTCCCATGTGTACCATTTTCCTCAGCTACCCTGTGAAGACAAGCTGTACTAAGACAATCTGTAAGAAGGAAGGGTTTCAGTGATAGAAACTCATGAATATGAAATAGCAGGAAAGACAGAGTTGGCCCTCCTTTTGAAGATGTAAGAAAGGAAAAGAAAGATGAGTTCTTTAAGACTGAAAAAAGAAAGAAGATAGCCCCAAAACATTGTGTCCTATACCATGCCACACCCCATGGAAACCCCTTCTGCTAAAGTCCTTCATTGTAAGGTTGGTTGACATTCCCTTCAGAATGGTCTTGTCACAACTTCACTGTTGCAGACTTTAAAAAGTGATCCCAATAAACCCCGGTTGTAAGCATATAGAGAAAAAATGAACACCACATGGTGAAGAAATATATATCGTCGATGTCCTGTGTCCACACTGATACCTCCCCTAGAAAATCTTCATAAACACAACCATTGTCTAAGATTTTATTAGCAAATGTTAACAAAAATCGTCCGTATAAAATCTTAAACAGAAATTCATTGTTGACACTTATCCATGTGTCTATATCCCCTATTTGTGCGATGCGTTACCAACACACTGTCAGCAATATTCCATAATGTTAGTAAACTGAACTGTTAATTGGTAAATCTGAAGGTGCTTAGCACACTTTTCATACATTTCACCGTTAGCTGATATACCTTCTCAATATACTTAAATTACTACATGTAAGTAAAACACATACATACACACACACACACACACACACACACACACACACACACAGAGTATTCATGCAAAATATGTAAAAAAAAAAAAAGATTTGAAATGATTTGCAAGTTTTAACCAGCGTAAATGTTATTCCTTTATGTATGATACAACATTTTAGGAGTGATTATGTGTATTCTCATACACCACATATATACTCTGGTCTGTCTTAGCTGTTTCATATATTCAATTGTAGGATACGATAGTTATAGATAATATCTTTCAAAAGATTATAGGATAGAAAAAGAGTGAAGAAACTTTTCTACTGAAAATGGAAGTGTAAATTATAGAACAGTTTACTTGGGACCTGATAGACATCACCCCGCCAAACTTACTTAGAATGCAGTTTCCCCTGAGAACTTAAGTCATTTTATTATATCAATATTATATAGACCTTTATCTAGGCTTGTTTTGGGGTATAAGATATACAGATTTAGGGTGTGTTATACTCACATTCTTGTAGGATCCACAGTACATTAGACCGAGCGAGGTGGCGCAGTGGTTAGACACTGGACTCGCATTCGGGAGGACGACGGTTTAATCCCGCATCCGGCCATCCTGATTTAGGTTTTCCGTGATTTCCCTAAATCGCTCCAGGCAAATGCCGGGATGGTTCCTTTCAAAGGGCACGGCCGACTTCCTTCCCCGTCCTTCCCTAATCCGATGAGACCGATGACCTCGCTGTCTGGTCTCCTTCCCCGAAACAACCAACCAACCACAGTACATTAGGAAAAATTTACTATTTTTGTTCTTTATATGGGAACTGTGGCAATGATCTTGAACAAGCCCAAATTCATCAATAATGAAAATTGAAGTCTATGCTTCCCTACTAAACTTGTGTACCGTCATATCTGCATGTATATGTAATCCGTGTTGTATGTATGTCTTCCAAATTTTCTGTGGGTGTAGATGGCCACTTAAATCATTTCTGCACCCGTTCTCCCACAAAGGTTTTATCCATGATTTCTACTGGAAATAATTCAGTAGCCATGTGTCGTAACTCATTTATTATCACCTGAAGCTCAGGAATCAATTGTGCTTACTTAGTATGTTTTTCTGAACAGTATGTTCTACATAATCGTCTCATTCTTTCATTTCTCTGTCATAAGGGTTGGTTTGCAAGTGGTACCTTGAGACAGCTACATGTCTCACTCCTTCCCAAGCAAAAAACTCTTTAAAATTAGTACTAATAAATTGTGGGCCACTCTTGTTTAATAATTGTCACTGTTCCCCTACATCCTTAAAATATTCCTGTATACATTGTATCACAGTGGGTGTAATGGCATGCTTAATTGTATAAAGCTTAACATATTTTGACCGACACACTATAAGCACAAAGATATGTATGACTCCACCAGGACTACGAGGTAGTTGACCAAAAAAATCAGTGGCAGTTAAGTCGTGTACTGCTTTAGGCATTATGGGATACAATTTCTTAAGAAATAGCTATTTCCTTCGCCCTCTGACACAATTCACAGCTTTGTAAGACCTCCCTAATTTTTCTACTTGTATTCTTAAAACAACGTGCGTTGTATACATTTTCATATGCCATAATGACCATAGCATTTATGGATAAACCATATTCTATGAGGTTTCGGGGTTGCAACCATATCATGTTGACTTCTTGGTGCAATATTCGGGTGGCAACCGTCCAGCTGAAATATTGTGGCAAGATGTCCAATGTCATCTGGTTGTAATCCCGAAACCTCATAGAATGTGGATAAACTGTATTAGATCTCTTTCTACTGTTTGTAAGATACATAGCCTCCACAGTGACTTACCTCGTTTTGTCTTCCAGACCTTGTGCAACTCTTGCTGACTTTCCATTAGAAGTAGGTGTAAAAAAGGAATCAGTTACTTCCTGTAAATTTTTTTCTACAAACTCTTGCAGTTGTATCTACAAGGCAGATAAGGTGGTATGATGACTCAAAATTACATTGAATGCCAATACCGTGCTCCAGTGTGTCTACCCTTTCTTTTGTATTACAGATTTCCTTTTTTACTGTACACACATTTTTCTGCATACCTTTAAAATGTTCATCAACTTCATTGTGAACTAAATTGCAGTGATCATTTATTTCTTTCATAACACCTGGGATAAATTAATGGTTATATTTTCCAAGGTAGGAATTATATTTCCTGTGTTGATATTACATGTAGTACTTCTTCTTGTTTCATATTTATTCTATTCCCTTCAGTTTGAAGAGCTTCCTCTAGTTCAATATTAACATCAACTATTTCTGCCTCAAGGGTTTCCTCTTGTTCAGTATTAATATTAGCTACTTCTGCCATAACATCATCCCTTGATCTTTAATAGCTTCCTGGAATTTTTTTAAACATATTCTCTTGAAATTTAGCCAATAAAGCTGTTATATCTATCTACTTCCTGTGCCTCAGTTGTCATCACAGGAGTGGTTGCAGGCATGGGATGTTACTAAAATTATAATTCATTGAGTTTGCCACAACTCTGCAGTTCATCTGTGTCACTGTTTAACAATGTCCACCATGAACATACAAATCACAGAGTTTTGTCGCAAATTTGTAACTCCCACAGCTCCTCATATGTCTTTACTGCATGCTGCAGTGAACTGGGATCGGACTGCTGGCTCACCGTGGACATGTTGCATCATTCAGCTGTAGCAGGCTGCCGCTGGAACTGCTATGTTGTGGTCAGTAATGCATAACTGCATGACACTTTAAACCTCTTGTTGAGTTGAATTACTCTCGTAACTTCCGTCAACTGCTATGCCATCATTAACCTTCTTCTCTGAGACCAATGTAAACTCTTCCATGTTGCAACTTGAATTATATATGCGTGACTTGTGTCCAACTTTCATAAACAAACACAATAATTACTGGTTGATTCCATTAATAAAGATAGTCACATTTTATATCCTCCAATTCCCCAAAATTTTCTTCCTTTTTCTCTCTCAGGCACACATAGATATCTTCTCCTTTAATAGATGGATAATTCAAATGCAGCTATAAAACACGTTTACTGTTAGATGTTTCTTTGTTGACTCCCATTGTCCTGAAACGCCATGTATTCTTGGGTATTTTCATGACCTTTTTTTCCCCACCTTCTCTTCACTTCCTTCATCAGTGTAGCCAAATGGAATGTTTCCTTGGTCTTCATTTTGTTAATGGTGTGTTAGGAATAGGCCATTGAAACAGTCCAGTAATCGATCCGTAACTTCCATATCTTGCTAGGTTTCTTGTGGTCACTGTATAGTACCAGTGCTGCAATGGTCCTGTTATTCAGTATCCCTAAACCATGACATGCATTACATTCCAACTAGATGTTGTCATGCATCCATCTCCCCACAAGACTCAGAACAATAGTATAATAAAATTGGAACATCAATGCCATGACGATTTCTTTGATATCATGGAGGTCACATGTGCTTCATGCCTTTCCCTCACAGTCCTGTGGAGCAAACAACTCCACCTGCCAGGTAGAAGTGGCAGTTCATGGTCTGCATTGCCAATAGCACAGGATCGGTACAATTCTGATCTGTGCAAGCCATAAAAAACCTTCCAAAAGATGGGTGTTCCCTGCTTATTGACTAACTTAACCCATTAACATCTTTCATCGGCCAGTGGATATCAAGGATATGGAACATCTCATTCTACGAATGACATGTTACACGTCAAAAGTTCCATTTATTTAGAAGCATTTAAAATACAGGAATTAAAGATGATTTCCATGTGTTTAATCCTTCAAAGCAAAACAGCTGTTGACTGTCACAATGTCTTTCACTGTGGGTGAAGTAAAACTAACTTCAAAGGAAACACATGCAAATGAGGCTGACATGAGCACCAGCAGTTATATATGTACATGCAAATGAAAAACACTTAAAAACTGGTCATCTTCAATGGATCACCAGTGGTAAAGCACTACACTGACATTTGGAAGGGCAGCAGTTCAAATTCCTGCCCGGCCATCCTTATTTAGGTTTTCCACGATTTTACTTAAATCATTTAAGGTGAGATGGTTCCTTTGAAAGGGACATGGTCGGTATCCTCTCCTAAACTGACCTCAGTCCCTAATGACCTTGTCATCACTGGGACATCTACATTGCTAAATGGCCATCTTTGTTCTTGGTGGACTGTTCCACATGCAGGATGTCTACCTAACAGCATCCAGTGACAAGAAAGATTTGGTATTCAGTATTTTGTATAATTATTGGCCAATTTAAATTGCTTTCAGAATCTACTCATTAAGAGGCATAATCTTACGTTAATGGTTTAACACAATAAGACTACCATTACAGTTAGACACTGTGTATTCATTGCTCTTGCAATAAAACTTCAGCATCAGGCATGATATTTTAATTTATTACTTCTTTACCACTAACTCTGTTTGCAACTCATTTTGCAAATAGAATTCACATACACCAATGAATATAACTGCAAAATTATTTTCATTGTGTGTGACACACTTCAGGAGACACAATGTCATAAACATTGAGATGTATTAAAAACTGGTTTTCACTTCAAACAAAGCACAAATATTCAGACCATACTCTCACATTAACTCATCTGTAAAGTAATCAAATGAAAGTGTCGGTCAGAATATTGTAAAACATAATGTACTATTTACAGAGTTGATCAAAGAAAACGTAAGTAGTTCACACTGCACTGTAATTAATCCTACATCTCCCCCTAAATGTGAACTTCAGACAAAAATCAATAAAACAAAAAATACCCAAAAACCATCAGACCAAGACACATTGTTTACTTATCTTTATTCCCAAAATTTATCTCTTATCACAGCAATTTCAGAGTCACTAAATTCTATCATCAGTAAATCAAATCACATTTGAATATAAGATAGTCAAGAATACAGAAATAAATTTGTGGAATAAGGAGAAGTGAATAATATTAAAACTGAGCAGTTCCATCCATCCTTCAGTAGAGTCCCATATCATGTTAAATTGATTCTGCCAGAGGGATCAGGTGATAACCATCCATTTCATCTATGGAGATTTAGTATCTGCAGAAGGCGTGACAAGATTGCTACACAACACGGTTGGCGCGGGTACTTCACAGGCCAATGATGGCTAACAACCATGGGACAGAGCCCCATTCACTTAGATACACGCACCACAGTACACGCAGCAGGTGGCTAACAGCTGAGTGCACAACTCGGCACAAAGTGCATAGCTATGTCTGAGGTGGTTTAACTCTGCAGGAGCACTGATGTGCTCCACTTACTGCCCCTCTCAAGTAAACTTCTGTCAGCAGGTCTGCCCATATGACTTGATGCATGTACCCTCCATGTCAAGTTTCTGAACTAAACTGCTGTTCTACCCAAGCTAGCTCATCAGCTCCCATCATGACATCCACTGGTGGTGATACTAAATTCCTCCCTGTGGAAAGGCCATGTAGGGCCAAAAATGACCAGGCTTGGACTGTGACCTCTGGCACAGAACCAGAGAGAGTGCTGGAGAACCTGGCAGTAGACTGCCTATCAAAAGAGGCAACAGTTATGCTGTGAGCTCCACCAGAAGAGTGGAAGGACACAGAGGCTGCAGCAACAGCAGGTCCATGGGTGGCAGTGGGGACAAGACTACCCCATCAATGAAGGTGGAGAGGAGATGGAAAGGGAGGGGGCAGCTCAAAATCCACGGGGTCCACCTTGGCAGGCGGAGGCATGAGCTGCACTGGGGCCTGAGGCTGCAGGCAATGGGAGGACAGTGGAAAGTGTGGCAGTGTTAAGGCACGCTGCTGCAAGTAGGAGCCTACTCTGGGAACAACATCGTAATGAATCCTGCCACTCAGCTGACTGTAAGGCTGCAGTGGCAACACTCCAGCAGGGCATGAGGCTTGTGAGTCAGTGCAGCAAAATTAAGAGAACTCGTGGCTGGTGCCCATGCAAACATTTTACTGGACTGCACATGTTGACTGGCATCGCCTGCTACTGCTACCTAGCCAGAAAAATTGACAATGTGTCATCGCAGAAAGGGGCTGATATGGACTTCTTCATACGGGTCTTGAATGTATGAACAAAGCGTTTCACCACTGAGCTAGAAGCTGGGTGAAATGGGGCAACAGTCACATGCTGAATAACGTTGCAGATGGAAAAGTCTTCAAATTCCTGCAACAAAAAATGCCTACCATTATCAGACATTAGGGTTCTAGAGGATCTCTCAATAGCAAAAAACCCAACAACATGCAAACAATGGTTGTTGATGACATTAACAACAGCTTGGCTATGTACAGGAAATTCAATAACACACCGACCACCAACAACCATTTGCTGCCCTAAAATGGACCCACAAAATCGACGTGCACTCTGTCCTAAGGGTGCACTGGAACTGGCCAAGGAAAGAACTGGCATGGTTCTCTGCACCAGATGCCTGATGTCACAATCAATCACCAGCTAGCGGACATGATGTCACACCTTTGCCTTCATCCGATTCATACCCCAGTGCAACGCATGCAGCAACTGGATAACGCTGGAACGCAACACCGGGGGGGATAACCACTTGACAGCAATGCTCCTCTGTAGCAAACATGAAGACTACGAAGATAACAATGAGTTGAACAAGTAGGAGAAAAAATGCATGCCCTGCTGGATCCACACCCAAAAAATCATGCTATGGCAAAGAGAATGGGACAGAGGTGATAAAATTTCAGGAACCACTGACACCTTAAGAGAAACATTCCCCAAAATTTTCTCGTTAGCCAAAGGTATTCTCAAACAGCAGGCTGTAGGACTGCAGTAGGTGTCGAGCTCAAAGGTATTTTGCGCCAATGGTGAGTTGACCGCGATCAATGTAAATTGCCATTCCACTTTCCATTGTAATGCATGAAGATGGAGAACTGACCTCACAAAATAATGCACTGTTTACTGTAAGAGACAACTTGATGGAGTGCCATTGCAACTCAGGGCATCCCAAGATCCTGTATGCATCCAAATTCACGAAGCTGACTAACTCTCCTGTTGTTGTTGTTGTTGTTGTTGTGGTTTCAGTCCTGAGACTGGTTTGATGCAGCTCTCCATGCTACTCTATCCTGTGCAAGCTTCTTCATCTCCCAGTACCTACTGCAACCTACATCCTTCTGAATCTGCTTAGTGTATTGATCTCTTGGTCTCCCTCTACGATTTTTACCCTCCACGCTGCCCTCCAATGCTAAATTTGTGATCCCTTGATGCCTCAAAACATGTCCTACCAACCGATCCCTTCTTCTAGTCAAGTTGTGCCACAAACTTCTCTTCTTCCCAATCCTATTCAATACCTCCTCATTAGTTACGTGATCTACCCACCTTATCTTCAGCATTCTTCTGTAGCACCACATTTCGAAAGCTTCTATTCTCTTCTTGTCCAAACTGGTTATCGTCCATGTTTCACTTCCATACATGGCTACACTCCATACAAATACTTTCAGAAACGACTTCCTGATACTTAAATCTATACTCGATGTTAACAAATTTCTCTTCTTCAGAAACGATTTCCTTGCCATTGCCAGTCTACATTTTATATCCTCTCTACTTCGACCATCATCAGTTATTTTACTCCCTAAATAGCAAAACTCCTTTACTACTTTAAGTGTCTCATTTCCTAATCTAATCCCCTCAGCATCACCCGATTTAATTTGACTACATTCCATTATCCTCGTTTTGCTTTTGTTGATGTTCATCTTATATCCTCCTTTCAAGACACTGTCCATTCCGTTCAACTGCTCTTCCAAGTCCTTTGCTGTCTCTGACAGAATTACAATGTCATCGGCGAACCTCAAAGTTTTTTCTTCTTCTCCATGAAGTAAAAACTTTGAGGTTCGCCGATGACATTGTAATTCTGTCAGAGACAGCAAAGGTCTTGGAAGAGCAGTTGAACAGAATGGACAGTGTCTTGAAAGGAGGATATAAGATGAACATCAACAAAAGCAAAACGAGGATAATGGAATGTAGTCAAATTAAATCTTCTTAAAATTGGACTGACTACCCATCTGCAATCAGCGTCAGAAAAATATGCGTCCATGGGAAACACCGAGCCATCTGATGACAGACTCATGGCTCGCCAATTGTCACAAACAGTTATCCTATCTGACAGCATACCCCACAAATGGGCTCCACGTGTGAGCAGTCTTGGCAGACAATGCATCAAATGACAATCAGGGTAGGACTGCTGGCTTACTAAATTAGCGGAAGGAGAACAATCTCCAGTACTGAAAAATTGCCTTGGGGGGGGATTACAATACTGTGAGGGTTATGAACCACCGAGCTGGGTGCAGGCAAAGACGGACAGCGCCGAGATGCTTAGCACCAGAATCATAAATGGCAACAGCACACTGTGACTCGGCAGGAGGCAAGGCTGCTTGGGCTACCCTGCAGGGCACTGGAGGCTGTTGACCATGCACGCCTAATTGTGCCACATGGCAATTATCACAAAGGATGCCACAAGCTGCCGTAACCTCATATGACTCAGCAATTTAGGCAATATCTGCTAAAGAAGGGTTGGACAAGGTCAGTGCCCTAGTCTCAACCCCAGGATCAAGACCTGACCAATCACATCCAAAATAAGTGAGTCTTTATTAGCGGTATTACATTTGGGATACTCAAAATGACCCTTGCACAATAGGCCTTGCAAATTGGCAATCCAGGCTGCATATGACTGCCCAGGGCACTTGTGGTGCTAGTTAAACTGCAACTGGTGGTTGAAATACTGTGTAAGCAACAAACAAAGCTCATCAAAGGGAAGCTTCTTGAGCTCAGTGGAGGGCTTCAAATTTTGGACAACTTCATATAAACCCATGCTGCTGGACAACAACACGATGACCTTATCAACTGGGTCAATGATACGCCTTACCTGACAGTGCAGGGAGAACCTGAGCAGATAATTCTCCCATCTTTCTGTAGACTCATCAAAACTGGCAAAAAGCAGTGGAAGCAGAGAAGAAAACTGCCCCATGGGCAGATGGCCCCCTGCTGGTGAGCAAGATCATCAGCACCTGCATCTGCTCCTGTTGCTGCTGCTGCTGCTGCTGCTGCTGCTGCTGTTGCAGCTGCTGGTGATGCTTCTGTAGGCACAACTATTCATGCCAACACTGCGGAAATGCCAGGTCCATGGTAGGCTAAAGTGAAGACTAAGAAAATGGGAAAGGAAAAAATAAGGACAACACAGATGTAGGAACATCCCATCCTTGTCGCCACTTTAGTATCTGAAGAAGGCGTGATGATGCTGCTAGTCAACAGGATTGATGCAGGTACTTCACAGGCCGATGATTACTCAGTAACTACCAGAGAACAGAATCCCATGAATGGAACAAACTTGCCATACATACTAAACTATGGGAAGTGGAGCATTTGAACACACATAGATACATGCACGACAATATACTTAGCAGAGAGATTAATATTTGATTAAGACAACAGAAAATTCCTTGTGCATGTACTCTATGGAGGGCTATCCACTTTTGCCATTGAGAAAGGGGAATACACACAGGTAAACATGATTGCTGGTGTGACTCCTGTACAACAGAAGATTATTAATAGGTTCAGGATCATGAGGAGGAACCACTGATCTTTCACTATGGCCTCAAAGATGATACTAGGTGGGAAGTAATCAATAATTACCACACAGCTGATCTCTTTCTTATCTAGATGCACTTGACAGATTGATTAGTATCCAAAAGGAAGCCGCAGAACTGAGTGGACTCAGAAGAGTTAATTGTCTTTTTTTAAGATTGTGACAGCATCTAAAAATGAATGGCTCACATTAAAATGTGGGTCACAACGTTGCTGACAATATATTTCAAAGCTTTCATTCCACCTAAGAAGACCAGCTGTTCTCTGGTGGAGTGAGAAGTGCTGCTTCTCAATCAGGAACAGGTGTGCAGTTTTGTAGCAGTACAAATATTGACCAATTGCAAAGAACCACTTAAGTGTTTGAATGGTAAAGGTCACATGTATAATAAGAGAGAGTTAAAGATCACAACTGAAGTTCCTGATATGGGAAACCATTATCAGAATTTTCAATATCCAAGGAAGTTTCCAACGTATATTATTAATGGTAAACCCCTAACAACTTTTGGAGACATTGCTAGGGCCATGGCTGAGCATTACACTAGCACTGCTTCTACAGCTAACTAAGACTCAGTGTTTTGTCACCAAAGGGAGGAGCTGTAGAGATTTTGTTTTCAACAACAAAGAATAATAAATCTCCATTTGGAAGTCTGAGTCTGTTTTATCACTGGCCTTAGAAATTTTTATTGGTAACAACCAGGTATAGTAAATGGTATTATTCCTTATTAACACAAACAGTCCTGTTGGAAGAACATCCGCAACTGAGCATTATAGCAGAGTATGAAAATAATGCATTAGTTGTTAGTTACTTTATTTTCACATGACAGGTTTCAGACTGTTGTAAGCCCATCCTCAGGTGTCATAGCTGTGCTGAGGTTCCCGAGCGCCGTGTGTATTAGGTGCGATGTGCTGCCTATGAGTGCAGAACCATGCAGATTATAGTGGCCCTGAAGCTTCCCCTGATGCAAACATTTTGGCTTGGAGACGTGGAGTATAGTGGAGAGTAAAGGCCTACTAGCTAAGGTTCCCCATGGTACATTGGTTCCAGACAAGCCATTTACTTTGTCTACAAGAAGAAAGAAGAATCTGAATGCTGATGAATACCTCTTTATTTGGGCCAAAGTAGGGAATTAACAGATGGATAGAGGAAGCCTTTCTCAATTAATTTTATAAACTTTGGTACAATGGACAATATTCCAATTCTTCACAAAGTCACATAGTGAACTATAGACTAACTGTTGTTCTTGAAACCAACACAATTGTTAGTCACAGCCAGTGTGGGTGCAAGAGATACCATTCCATTGTTAATAATGTGATCTAACTGGAAATAGCTACATAAAATGTTTATCTATGCAGATAACACCTGACAGTTGTTTTCTTTGAGGCATCATCCTAAGACACTTCTGCAAAGGGGACTTCTGATGATGAATTCTTATTTTCTTATAGTCTTTCCCGTACAAACATTTCTTTACAATACCAGTTTGGTTACTTTCTGACTAACCATTTTGAGCAAAATATCGGTTTTCCCAAACTGTTATTAAGTATAACTGCATCCACAGTAGCTATTGAGAGAATATCATTCACAGTGTGAAGTCCATTTCAATGTTAGCTTTTTGTGGATGATTTCACCATGTTCTGCTCCTCCTCCAGCCTAATAATCCTAACTCCTCAGTTTCAGCTGACGAAAATAGATTACAGGAACGAGGTGAACACAATCATTTAATTTCTTATCAGAAAAACTGTATGTATTAATTTTCAACATACTTGTGATGTTTCAGCACACTTTTCTGTGGATGAGGGTTGGTGCTCTCTATTACAAAATTTCAGTTAGATATTTTGGCCTAACACTGATGAAAAATTAATATATCAATTAATATATTAATATCTGAAATATGACAAAATATAAGGCTTGCATTGACTTGTATTGACAAGTGACATCTAGAAAGTGCCTCTACCACAGATAATCGAAAACAGAGTTGAGCGAGTCTGATACAACTGCAGAAGGCTTATGTATGACCATAATTATATTTTTTATGTACAGTATATTCTTCAGCTCAGCAATCATACTTCACAATTACTGATAATTTTCACCATGAGGGGATCAGGATTGCAATGAGACTTTTGATACTGTCTCTATTTCCAGCCTCTGTCCTTTGATTGGTGAACCACCATTTAAGTATCTCTTTGTTATGCTCCAAGCCAGTCACCAGTGTTCCAAACTGTTACTTGTTCTCCAGCTGAATGACTTTTTGAGAGTTGCCCATGATAAGTGAGGTTATTAGATATCCATGAATTAGTAGTTTTGGATATAGATAAATTGCCTGTTCTTAAGCAAGGATGAAACCAATCATCACCTTAGCTGCTAAGGAACCCAGACATCCACTAGATCTACATAAGAAGCTAAAGGGAAATTTGTATGACATAGTTGCTTTGGGTGTTGGAATAATTCAACAGCTGTACTTGAAAATTTTTATGGATGGACTGGAATTCAAACTCAGATGCTCCACTACTCTATAGACTGGCATATGATTATTTCATTGTGGGTGCATACCATCATTCGCCCTCTTGTGGTCAACAGGGAAAATCAACAGGGTCACATCATCAGTGGTTAGCAGGACTCGGGAATTTGAGATGGACAGAAAGTCATCATCATCTTCTTCTTCTTCTTCTTCTTCTTCTTCTTCTTCTTCTTCAACAAGGGCTACAGCTGGTTTGCAGCTTCAGTCACCTCAGAGGCGTTATGTCTTCTGCTTCTATATCTAAATCCATATCTACATCAATACTCTGCAAGCCACCCATGGTATGTGGTGGAGGGTACTTCTGGTACCACAAATTGGCCCCCCCTTCCTTGTTCCACTCATGAATGTTGCAAAGAATGATTGTTAGTAAGCCTCTATATTAAATCTTAATTTCTCTAATTTTCTCATCAAGGTAATTTCTTGAGATATATATAAGGGGAAATGATACATTGTGTGACTCTTCCAGGCAATAAATCTCTCAAAATTTCAATAGTAAACCATTCCGTGATGCACAATGCTTCTCTTGTAGTGTTACCAGTGGAGTTGATTGAACATCTCTGTAATGATTTTGCACTAACCAAATGATTCCATGACGAAACACACTGCTCTTGTTGGGCCTTCTCTGTCTCTTCTGTCCATCCTACCGGATAAGGGTCCCAGATTGATGGACAGTTCTCAAGAATTGGTTGAACAAACACCTTGTAAACCAGTTTATTTGTTCTGATGACCTTCTCTTGGCCACTAGAAAAATTATTAAGTATTCCTGATAAGAGCAAAAAGAAACAGAGAGACAGGCAGCCTCGAAAATTTCCACTGCAGATATGATTGTAACTACTGCTCCCTACTCTTACCAGGTCCTCTTTCCTTCCTAGTATTAAATGATTTAAATAAATCTGTCCTTTGGTGTTACATTTGAATACGAAAACTGAAACTGACTTTTTCATCAAAAATAAAATATTTTGTGCTGTGTATCTTAATTACTGTCATCTTGGCTGAAAATAGTAAATTATTAATTTTGCAGTAATATGTGGCGTCTCTGGAGTGCAATCAAGCACACCCAAGGTTAAAGTTCTTCTTAGCAGCCAGCATAAGAAACAGCTTTTCAAGATCTGCATTGTAATGTAGCTCTGTAAAATTCTTGATGCTTTTATTGAAGAGCAAGTCAGACAGATACGATTCTGAACAACTATGATAGTCTGTGTTGATAGGGCAAGTTCTACAAATTTTTCGCTTTTCATAAAAGAGAATCTGTTCATTCCTAAAGACCTTGTTATTAAACAGGGATCGCACAGTACTACCTAACATTCAAATTCCTAAGTTTCTGCTTGCTTGCACTTTGTATCATCATTACTAGGAGAGAAAACATGAGCATAATATTCACTTCAGGAATGAGAAAAAATTTACCTTTGAAGATAGCAATTATTATTTCATAAAAACATTCTCAGTGCTCAGCTATTACAGTATATATTCTGCTTTTTACAAGAGCATATATTGACAAAAATTAATATTTTCTGTTATCTCACAGCAATGGTGGTTGTCCTATCTTTTTTAACAGTAGAAGTACACCTCCTTTGAAAATACATCCTTCCTTACTCAAGTCTACAACCAGAAGAAAAACTCATTAGTAAAGTCAAGTTTGTTGAAAACCACGAAACACTAACAAGCAAGCAATGTTATTTACAATGTTGTGCTCTCACAGATAATTCAGGTTATTTATAACTGAGAGTTTTTCCATTGCTTCTGTTTCATAATGTTCCACAAAACAATTAAAATATAGTCTTGCTCTACCAAATAGACCCTTTTACAGTCTTTTACTAGCAAATAAACAGAATATTATTATTGGAAAATGTCTTTCGAGCCGTTGCAACACTCAGTATTTACATTTATGTCACAGTTTGCATTACACGTTATGAAATGTTACTATATCGTGGAAGAGTTACATTTCTGTAAGATTTGGCCTATGAATCCTAGTTTGGTGTCTGCTTTTCCTACTATTTGTTTTATGTGGTCATTCCACTGAGTATCACTCTGGATAGTTACCCCTAGATATTTCACAGTAGATACTGTTTCCAGTAATTTGTTGTCAATAATGTAGTTGTATGGTAGTGGATTTCTTTTCATATGATTCGCAGTACATTACATTCATTTACACATCATCCATCATCAATCATCTGTAGATCATTCTGCAAACTGATACTGTCTTCTGGCATTGCTACTTTCTCATAGACAATTGCAAACAGTTTTAAAGAGCCTCTGACATTTTCTACTAGATCATTTACATACATTGTAAACAGTAATGGTCCTGTCACACTTCCTTCGGGTACTCCAGAAACTGCATTTACTTTTTTTGACTCTGTTCTGTTAACAGCAAAGTGGTAAGTTCCACCTGCAAGGAAGTCCTTTAACCACTCACAAATCTGGTCCAATACTTGGTAAGCTTGAATTTTTTTTATTAAAAAGCAGTGAGGGCCAGTGTCAAATGGCTTCCTGAAGTTAAGGAACATGGAACCAACATGAGTGCCATCGCCTACAGTGCTATGGATCTTGTGAAGGAACGGAGTGAAATGAGTTTTGTAGGATCTCTGTTAGTGGAATCCATATTGAGTTTTATCCTGATTATCAGATCTCTTTGTGTCTGCTTCTGCCCTTTCTACTAGGGTGTGCACTTTCTGTCAGCTCAGGAGAGTTGATGTCTGTTGCTTCTGGCTTGTCAGGTTTCCTTGGTCACTTCTGCCTTTTGCCATAGCAGTACAGTTAGCAGCTCACTTGAGTATTTTGCGTGCCAGCAGTGACAACTGCAGGGCAAGCAAACACAACTAACTCACTACATCTAACCACATCGGCCACCTGCTCCAAGCATGTCTGACTTACTTCCATGCTCAAATTCTCAAGGCTTATATTTATAACAGGAGTGGATCACATGTGAAATACTTATTGATTTTTACACTTGCACAGAGCTTGTAACAGTGAATAATTCACCTGATGAAGCATTAAATTGCTTTCCACAACCCAATATGGGCTTCTACCAACTTACCGATTTTTTTCTTGAAAGGAGATCATTTGCTCTCTCTTCAGTGCAAAGCTTATCTTCCTATCCATAAAACAGTGCCCATAGTAATTTTTCTAAGTGACACAATTTTGTTTTTACAACTTTCAGATGACCCTCCAAATATTCATGTCCAGCATTAACAGTATGAAGGACCTCAAACTTGGCGCATATTCATCCTTTGAACTGCCTTACACAATGCTATTAATAATTTTCACTCACAAACAAAGCTGGTACTAGATAATTTGCAGTGATATGATCAAAACCAGAAAAAAACATGAATAACTCAAAAATTATTACTACAATCACAAAAAGCACCTAACCCCACAAATGCAATGTCTACCTAGACTCTCATACGAAATTTGACCTTCAAAGCTTTTCATTCAGAACTGTTCTTAATTTCAATATAACACTAACTACTGAACTATTATTCAAACAAGCTTGAAATTTTAGCTCTTTGAGTGTTTAGACACCCTTACACAAACCCGTAATCAAAATGATAGGACATCATAGGACACAATTTCAGTAGCCGGAAAATATTTTAACAAGAGTGATTTCACTAGTAACAGCTCAGTGCTCATCTGCAGCAGCAGTATGCTCCATACTAATGGCTGAATAAACCATTAAATCTCAAACTGGTGATTTTTACCATTTTAAAGTCCGTCATGCAGTAAGCCCTTCCCCATGAACCATGGACCTTGCCGTTGGTGGGGAGGCTTGCGTGCCTCAGCAATACAGATGGCCGTACCGTAGATGCAACCACAACGGAGGGGTATCTGTTGAGAGGCCAGACAAACGTGTGGTTCCTTAAGAGGGGCAGCAGCCTTTTCAGTAGTTGCAGGGGCAACAGTCTGGATGATTGACTGACCTGGCCTTGCAACATTAACCAAAACGGCCTTGCTGTGCTGGTACTGCGAACGGCTGAAAGCAAGGGGAAACTACGGCCGTAATTTTTCCCGAGGGCATGCAGCTTTACTGTATGGATAAGTGGTGATGGCGTCCTCTTGGGTAAAATATTCCGGAGGTAAAATAGTCCCCCATTCGGATCTCCAGACGGGGACTACTCTGGAGGACGTCGTTATCAGGAAAAAGAAAACTGGCGTTCTACGGATCGGAGCGTGCAATGTCAGATCCCTTAACCGGACAGGTAGATTAGAAAATTTAAAAAGGGAAATGGATAGGTTAAAGTTAGATATAGTGGGAATTAGTGAAGTTCGGTGGCAGGAGGGGCAAGACTTTTGGTCAGGTGAATACAGGGTTATAAACACACAATCAAATAGGGGTAATGCAGGAGTAGGTTTAATAATGAATAAAAAAAATAGGAGGGCGGGTAAGCTACTACAAACAGCATAGTGAACGCATTATTGTGGCCAAGATAGACACGAAGCCCACGCCTACTACAGTAGTACAAGTTTATATGCCAACTAGCTCTGCAGATGATGATGAAATTGAAGAAATGTATGATAAGATAAAAAAAAATTATTCAGGTAGTGAAGGGAATGACTGGAATTCAAGAGTAGGAAAAGGGAGAGAAGGAAACATAGTAGGTGAATATGGATTGGGGCTAAGAAATGAAAGAGGAAGTCGCCTGGTAGAGTTTTGCACAGAGCATAACTTAATCATAGCTAACACTTGGTTCAAGAATCATGAAAGAAGGTTGTATACATGGAAGAATCCTGGAGATACTAGAAGGTATCAGATAGATTATATAATGGTAAGACAGAGATTTAGGAACCAGGTTTTAAATTGTAAGGCACTTCCAGGGGCAGATGTGGACTCTGACCACAATCTATTGCTTATGAACTGTAGATTAAAACTGAAGAAACTGCAAAAAGATGGGAATTTAAGGAGATGGGACCTGGATAAACTGAAAGAACCAGAGGTTGTACAGAGTTTCAGGGAGAGCATAAGGGAACAATTGACAGGAATGGTGGAAAGAAATACAGTAGAAGAAGAATGGGTAGCTCTGAGGGATGAAGTAGTGAAGGCAGCAGAGGATCAAGTAGGTAAAAAGATGAGGGCTAGTAGAACTCCTTGGGTAACAGAAGAAATATTGAACTTAACTGACAAAAGGAGAAAATACGAAAATGCCGTAAATGAAGCAGGCAAAAAGGAATACAGACGTCTCAAAAATGAGATCGACAGGAAGTGCAAAATGGCTAAGCAGGGATGGCTAGAGGACAAATGTAAGGATGTACAGGCTTATCTCACTAGGGGTAAGATAGATACTGCCTACAGAAAAATTAAAGAGACCTTTGGAGAAAATAGAACAACTTGTATGAATATCAAGAGCTCAGATGGAAACCCAGTTCTAAGCAAAGAAGGGAAAGCAGAAAGGTGGAAGTAGTATGTAGAGGGTCTATACAAGGGTGATGTACTTGAGGACAATATTATGGAAATGGAAGAGGATTTAGATGAAGATGAAATGGGAGATACGATACTGCATGAAGAGTTTGACAGAGCACTGAAAGACCTGAGTCGAAACAAGGGCCCGGGAGTAGACAATATTCCATTAGAACTACTGATGGCCTTGGGAGAGCCAGTCCTGACAAAACTCTACCATCTGGTGAGCAAGATGTATGAGACAGGCGAAATACCCTCAGACTTCAAGAAGAATATAATAATTCCAATCCCAAAGAAAGCAGGTGTTGACAGATGTGAAAATTACCGAACTATCAGTTTAATAAGTCACAGCTGCAAAATACTAACGCGAATTCTTTACAGACGAATGGAAAAACTGGTGGAAGCCGACCCTGGGGAAGTACAGTTTGGATTCCGTAGAAATATTGGAACACGTGAGGCACTACTGACCTTACGACTTATCTTAGAAGAAAGATTAAGAAAAGGCAAACCTACGTTTCTAGCATTTGTAGACTTAGAGAAAGCTTTTGACAATGTTGACTGGAATACTCTCTTTCAAATTCTAAAGATGGCAGGGGTAAAATACAGGGAGCGAAAGGCTATTTACAATTTGTACAGAAACCAGATGGCAGTTATAAGAGTCAAGGGGCATGAAAGGCAAGCAGTGGTTGGGAAGGGAGTGAGACAGGGTTGTAGTCTCTCCTCAATGTTATTCAATCTGTATATTGAGCAAGCAGTAAAGGAAACAAAAGAAAAATTCAGAGTAGGTATTAAAATCCATGGAGAAGAAATAAAAACTTTCAGGTTTGCCGATGACATTGTTATTCTGTCAGAGACAGCAAAGGACTTGGAAGAGCAGTTGAACGGAATGGACAGTGTCTTGAAAGGAGGATACAAGATGAACATCAACAAAAGCAAAACGAGGATAATGGAATGTAGTCGAATTAAGTCGGGTGATGCTGAGGGAATTAGATTAGGAAATGAGACACTTAAAGTAGTAAAGGAGTTTTGCTATTTGGGGAGCAAAATAACTGACGATGGTCGAAGTAGAGAGGATATAAAATGTAGACTGGCAATGGGAAGGAAAGCGTTTCTGAAGAAGAGAAATTTGTTAACATCGAGTATAGATTTAAGTGTCAGGAAGTCGTTTCTGAAAGTATTTGTATGGAGTGTAGCCATGTATGGAAGTGAAACGTGGATGATAAATAGTTTGGACAAGAAGAGAATAGAAGCTTTCGAAATGTGGTGCTACAGAAGAATGCTGAAGATTAGATGGGTAGATCACGTAACTAATGATGAAGTATTGAATAGAATTGGGGAGAAGAGGAGTCTGTGGCACAACTTGGCAAAAAGAAGGGACCGGTTATTAGGACATGTTTTGAGGCATCAAGGGATCACAAATTTAGCATTGGAGGGCAGCGTGAAGGGTAAAAATCGTAGAGGGAGACCAAGAGATGAATACACTAAGCAGATTCAGAAGGATGTGGGTTGCAGTAAGTACTGGGAGATGAAGAAGCTTGCACAGGACAGGGTAACATGGAGAGCTGCATCAAACCAGTCTCTGGACTGAAGACCACAACAACAACAACAACATGCAGTGAGCCGGCTTTTGAAAAGTTTGTGGAATCCCCAGGAGAGGTCAAAAGTATCTACATTCTTGTAAACTGGTAATCTCATTCTCCTTCTGTATCTTCTGCTGATGCTGCGGTACGGCATGGCTGTCTGTACTGTGCGGCTGCCTCGAGTCGAATGAGCATGCTGTTGCCTCACGAGCGAGACTGGGCCCCCAGCGGATGTAGCTGCTGATAAGAGCGCAGCACCAGCCAATCACACCGGAAATGCTTTTTAGCAGCGGATCGCGCTAAGTTAAAACTGTAGCGCGATCCTCCGAACCCTAGTGGCGGCTGGTGGAACTCTCTTCAAGGTCACCCGCCTTGCGCGGCATTATACAACAGCCATGTCGACCTTTTGTCAACTGTCAAAGCTGTGTTGGTAAAGTACCGGAACTTCAAGCGCTGATAGAAAGAACCGAAGCCGAAATTGTTATAGGTACCGAAAGCTGGCTGAAGCCAGAGATAAATTCTGCCGAAATTTTTACAAAGGTACAGACGGTGTTTAGAAAGGATAGATTGCATGCAACCAGTGGTGGAGTGTTCGTCGCTGTTAGTAGTAGTTTATCCTGTAGTGAAGTAGAAGTGGATAGTTCCTGTGAATTATTATGGGTGGAGGTTACACTCAACAACCGAGCTAGGTTAATAATTGGCTCCTTTTACCAACCTCCCGACTCAGCAGCATTAGTGGCAGAACAACTGAGAGAAAATTTGGAATACATTTCACATAAATTTTCTCAGCATGTTATAGTCTTAGGTGGAGATTTCAATTTACCAGATATAGACTGGGACACTCAGATGTTTAGGACAGGTGGTAGGGACAGAGCATCGAGTGACATTATACTGAGTGCACTATCCGAAAATTACCTCGAGCAATTAAACAGAGAACCGACTCATGGAGATAACATCTTGGACCTACTGATAACAAACAGACCCGAACTTTTCGACTCTGTATGTGCAGAACAGGGAATCAGTGATCATAAGGCCGTTGCAGCATCCCTGAATATGGAAGTTAATAGGAATATAAAAAAAGGGAGGAAGGTTTATCTGTTTAGCAAGAGTAATAGAAGGCAGATTTCAGTCTACCTAACAGATCAAAACGAAAATTTCTGTTCCGACACTGACAATGTTGAGTGTTTATGGAAAAAGTTCAAGGCAATCGTAAAATGCGTTTTAGACAGGTACGTGCTGAGTAAAACTGTGAGGGACGGGAAAAACCCACCGTGGTACAACAACTAAGTTAGGAAACTACTGCGAAAGCAAAGAGAGCTTCACTCCAAGTTTAAACGCAGCCAAAACCTCTCAGACAAACAGAAGCTAAATGATGTCAAAGTTAGCGTAAGGAGGGCTATGCGTGAAGCGTTCAGTGAATTCGAAAGTAAAATTCTATGTACCGACTTGACAGAAAATCCTAGGAAGTTCTGGTCTTACGTTAAATCAGTAAGTGGCTCGAAACAGCATATCCAGACACTCCGGGATGATGATGGCATTGAAACAGAGGATGACACGCGTAAAGCTGAAATACTAAACACCTTTTTCCAAAGCTGTTTCACAGAGGAAGACCGCACTGCAGTTCCTTCTCTAAATCCTCGCACAAATGAAAAAATGGCTGACATCGAAATAAGTGTCCAAGGAATAGAAAAGCAACTGGAATCACTCAACAGAGGAAAGTCCACTGGACCTGACGGGATACCAATTCGATTCTACACAGAGTACGCGAAAGAACTTGCCCCCCTTCTAACAGCCGTGTACCGCAAGTCTCTAGAGGAACGGAGGTGTTCCAAATGATTGGAAAAGAGCACAGGTAGTCCCAGTCTTCAAGAAGGGTCGTCGAGCAGATGCGCAAAACTATAGACCTATATCTCTGACGTCGATCTGTTGTATAATTTTAGAACATGTTTTTTGCTCGAGTATCATGTCGTTTTTGGAAACCCAGAATCTACTATGTAGGAATCAACATGGATTCCGGAAACAGCGATCGTGTGAGACCCAACTCGCATTATTTGTTCATGAGACCCAGAAAATATTAGATACAGGCTCCCAGGTAGATGCTATTTTTCTTGACTTCCGGAAGGTGTTCGATACAGTTCCGCACTGTCGCCTGATAAACAAAGTAAGAGCCTACGGAATATCAGACCAGCTGTGTGGCTGGATTGAAGAGTTTTTAGCAAACAGAACACAGCATGTTGTTATCAATGGAGAGACATCTACAGACGTTAAAGTAACCTCTGGCATGCCACAGGGGAGTGTTATGGGACCATTGCTTTTCACAATATATATAAATGACCTAGTAGATAGTGTCGGAAGTTCCATGCGGCTTTTCGCGGATGATGCTGTAGTATACAGAGAAGTTGCAGCATTAGAAAATTGTAGTGAAATGCAGGAAGATCTGCAGCGGATAGGCACTTGGTGCAGGGAGTGGCAACTGTCCCTTAACATAGACAAATGTAATGTATTGCGAATACATAGAAAGAAGGATCCTTTATTGTATGATTATATGATAGCGGAGCAAACACTGGTAGCAGTTACTTCTGTAAAATATCTGGGAGTATGCGTGCGGAACGATTTGAAGTGGAATGATCATATAAAATTAATTGTTGGTAAGGCGGGTACCAGGTTGAGATTCATTGGGAGAGTGCTTAGAAAATGTAGTCCATCAACAAAGGAGGTGGCTTACAAAACACTCGTTCGACCTATACTTGAGTATTGCTCATCAGTGTGGGATCCGTACCAGATCGGGTTGACGGAGGAGATAGAGAAGATCCAAAGAAGAGCGGCGCGTTTCGTCACAGGGTTATTTGGTAACCGTGATAGCGTTACGGAGATGTTTAATAAACTCAAGTGGCAGACTCTGCAAGAGAGGTGCTCTGCATCACGGTGTAGCTTGCTCGCCAGGTTTCGAGAGGGTGCGTTTCTGGATGAGGTATCGAATATATTGCTTCCCCCTACTTATACCTCCCGAGGAGATCACAAATGTAAAATTAGAGAGATTAGAGCGCGCACGGAGGCTTTCAGACAGTCGTTCTTCCTGTGAACCATACGCGACTGGAACAGGAAAGGGAGGTAATGACAGTGGCATGTAAAGTGCCCTCCGCCACACACCGTTGGATGGCTTGCGGAGTATAAATGTAGATGTAGATGTAGAGGTCAGCGCTAACACAAGTGGTTCACATGATATTCATTGGACTGTTGCCTGTAAACACATGCCACAATAGTGCTCTTGGAAGAGAGCTGTGGTGGTGACATGGCTTTGTTGTTGTTCCCGCATAGTGATTTGCGAAGATGTAAAAAATCGAGATTTGAGCAGTGATTAAGTACTTCATAACGAAAGATATGAAAGCAAAGGACATTCATGCCAATTTCCAGAATACACTGGGAGACTCTGCTCCTTCATATTCAACTGTTGCCAAGTGGATGAATGAATTTAAATTTGGTCAGGAGAGCTTAGATGATGATCCACGTAGTGGTTGGCTGAGATGTGTCACTACTCCAGAAATCATTGCACAAAATGGTCATGGAGGATCGCTGATTGAAAGTGCGTGAAATTCCTCATGCTTGCCATATGTCATCTGAAAGGGTATACCACATTTTAACTGAAGAATTAGAAATGAATAAATTATCTGCAAGGTGGGTGCTGCAACTCTTGATGCTGGATTTTCAGCCAAAGTTTCATCTACCTGATGAGCTGTGAGCTGCCTCTATACCTCATTCACCAACTCATCTGTAGTTTCATTCTCTTATTTGTGTAACAAGAAAAAATGAATGGAAGAAAACTCTGCATCTTCAATTTTGTTTGACCTAGCAACTTGAGCATGCTTTAATACAGCATCCTTGAGTGGTAACTTGTTGCTGATGTAGTCACAGGCAGTATAAAAGTAGTTTCTCACTGGTGAAAAGAAAAGGGATATATCTGTATCCTACAGATCATTCACCATGTTCGAAGTCTGAATGCCAATAACCAACTCATCATCACTTCTTTAATTTTGAATCGAGTTGTGCTCAACTTCAAGCAATGAGAAACCTTTGACAATTTAGGCTTAACAAACTTGGTGAACAGTTGTTTGAGCAAATCCATTAGAAGTTCTAAGAAAAAGCGAATTTGTGGGGAAGAATTCTGATTGGGCAACAATCAATTTGTCAAATACAGAAATGGTCACATGAAGGAAAGTGCAAAAGGCCTTGTTCAAGTTTGAGGACAGCGACATAAACAATTTTTCCTCCAGTGGTGTATCAGAAGTGTTACTTTTTTGGATGGGTTTGCCATGTGTGGAAGAATATGCTGTTCTTTTAGGGGCATGTGTAGTAGCAGGATCAGAATTTCTTTGGATCCACTTTGTTCAGCTACAGGTATTCTGAAAGATGTCAAACTTGTGGAAATGTTTTTGTACATAATACTACTTCCTCCTTGAAAAGAAGAAAGAAGTGGACCACACTGGTCCAGTAGTCTATCCAAATATCTGCATAAAGATAACCACCTAGTACATACATGCTTCAGAATTTTATTTGCCTCTCTATTGTGCAAGTTGTGAAATTTCAGGAGGCATTCTTTGCTTTTGACACTCTTCTCTCAGAAATAAAATATATCAACAAGGATCTCATCCACTTTAAGTGATAATCTTCCAGCACCTTTTTCAGCTACTAGATTAATCAGGTGGCAAATGCAGCCTATGATGGCAATACCTTCAGGTTTCCTACGTTTCGACCCATTGAGTTCCTGTCTAATGCTGGTATGGATAGCACAGTACTCACTACCTTTTCCCACAGACTATCATGGAATGTAACAACAGGATGTAACTTGACAACTATTTTGCAGGCCTAGAGGAAATTCATTTTCGATATGGGATCAAGGCACTGGAACATCATTGGACCAAATGCATTAATCTACAAGGAGACTACATTGAAAAATAAAAAAGTTTCAGTGATGTGAGTACTTTTTTCTATTCCATTCCGAGAACTTTTCAAACCACCCTAGTACTGCCAGAGACACACACAATTTTCAAGGTGTAGGCTCAGATGACGGTAATTGATCAAACATGTGATTACAGACGCATGACTGTGGTAAATAGCTTGGTCACTGATACGAAGGGTGCACACTCCACAGTAAACAAGTGCGTAGTATGGACTCGCGGCCATGGAGAGACAAAGGACTTGTGTCCAGCCAAATGTGCAAAGTACCTCTTGTCTTATGTGGTGCCATTTAATTTGTGGACATAACGGGATGGGGTGAATGATTGGCACATGTTCAGATTTCTGAATGCATTAATGGGGAACATGCACTGTACTCGACCCGTGTACGTACCTGCCAACTTTTGAAAAGAGTTATCAGTAAAACTCATGCACGACAAAAAATATAATGTTTTTCAACATACCCTGGCTTGACAAAAATAATAATACTTCTGGGCTACAAAATACAAAAATTCATGCTTTAAGAAGATTGTTTCAATGAAATCACATCTACTTACATCAAGGGCCAATGATTTGTAGATTAACTTAACAATCAAGAATAAATCCATGTTTAACAGCAGCAGGCGTGGTGAATATTGGTTTGGAGCATACATAACAGGACTTCCTTGATAACTTAAGCAGAAATGCGATAATTGAAAAAGGCTTTACACAATAAAACTTGTTTAACATAACACAGGCAAGAATTAATGTAATACACACTGCAAAACGCATGCTAGTTTGACTTTAAAGTTGTAGTTATGGCCTTTTTAGCCTCCTGCAAAAAGTCTTAGAAAATGTTTTGCTGTAACAGGGATCAGAACTCCTGGTCTTCAAAATAGAAACACACTCCAGAGATTCATTGGGCATGGATGATCTGATCTGAACTCTGTTCTATTTTTCTTCACAATGCTGAAAATACGTTCACAATCTGCATTGCTATGGGGTATGGTGAGAATAGAGAGTATTACTCTAGAAATTTGGTCATACTTAAGAAGTCCATTGGCTCCACAAATTCTGATATTTGTGCCTAACTGGAATCCCTTGCAGTATCTTGATTTTCAGTGTCAGTGTCATTTTGTGGGTCCATTCTTATACCCATGGCCCATATGTTTTGATTGGCAGGAAATTTACCATTCCATCTCTTCCAAACGTTGCCTCATCTGTAAACAAAACTGAAGAGACAAACAACAGATTAGTAGTTTGTGCAACAAAACATCAGCAAACGTTCTCCCATGGTGAGTGACTGGCAGCTGTTAGGCCCTGCACATACTGAAGAAGATATGCATACAGGAGTTGCTTATCAAGTATCCCTCACACTGAAATTGAAGAGGAACTACAAGCCAGGGCCAATTGTCGTGTGCTGATACCTGGCTCTTCTTTGACAACACATACAATGTGCTCTTCCTGGTCAGGTGTGCAAGCAATGGGTGGTTTTCCTCAGTCAGTAGTCAGTGGTGCTATCAATTTTGTCTCAACAATGTGGTGATACACAGCACCAAAGGCTAGATAACACTACTGTCTTCGACCTGGAAATGCAGTCTTGTGCCCATTACCATTTGCAAGCCTGTATATAAAAGTCACATCTGCCTGCTCATAACAATCATGTCTGCCTGCTCATGAAATGAATATCTCACTATAAACTAATTTTTGGTGTCAGTTTTCTGTTTTACTTTCTTTCAGCTGCAACATATGCATTGGTAACTCATTTTCAGAATAAAAATATAAAAATCCTGTTATTGTTATCAATTTAAAAAAGTGTGGTGTTACGGATATTGCTGTAGCGACGTCATTTCATTGGTTGTTTTCGTGCTTTCTTGTATTCACTGTAAGCAATTGGTTCTGTGGGGCCTCTAATTTTCTTTGTTTTGCAGATCACATTGTACTTTTTACCTGTATTGCCAATAAACTTCAACGATGAATGGCTGAACTTAATGCAGTAACTCTGAAAGTAAACTGAAACTCAATTATAATAAAACTAAACCAATGTATAATTAACACACAGAAAAGAAAGTACTACAAATTAACAATGAAATCATAGTGCCAGTTTTTTGAGTTTACGGTATTTAGGGCAGTTTATGACAGCTGAATGAATAGCAAAAATAACCACAAGAGCATAAGTGACCTCACATTGTTTTGGTAAACCACATTCATGGCTATTAAAATTGCATCTCCAACAAGGATAATAAGTTATAAAATTTTATTTATTGTGAATATTCAATACACTAAGAAGAATTTTTTGAGTCATTGGCCTTCTGACTGGTTTGATGCAGCCTGCCACAATTTGCTCTCCTGTGTCAAACTCTTCATTTTAGAGCAACACCTGCACCAAACTTTCTTAATTATTTGTTGAATATATTCCAATCTCCGTCTTCCCCTACAGATTTTACACTCTGCAAGTCCCTCTAGTACCATGAAAGTTATTCCCTACAGTCTTAAAAAAAATGTCCTATCATCCTGTCTTGTCAATTTTCTCCACATATTCCATTCCTTGTTAATTATGTGGAGAACCTCCTCATTCCTTATCGTATCAATCCAATTAATTTTCAGTATGCTTCTGGAGCACAACATCTCAAATGATTCAATCTCCTTCTTTCCCAGCTTTCCCACTATCCAAGATTAGCTTTCATACAGTACTATTCAGCACTCATCCTTCAGGCCACAAGTGGCCCATCGGGACCATCCGACCGCCGTGTCATCCTCAGCTGAGGATGCGGATAGGAGGGGCATGTGGTCAGCACACCGCTCTCCCGGTCGTTATGATGGTTTTCTTTGTCCGGAGCCGCTACTATGCGGTTGAGTAGCTCCTCAATTGGCATCACGAGGCTGAGTGCACCCCAAAAAATGGCAACAGTGCATGGCGGCCCGGATGGTCACAACATCCAAGGGCCAGCCACACCCGACAGTGCTTAACTTCGGTGATCTGACGGGAACCAGTGTATTCACTGCGGCAAGGCTGTTGCCATACAATACTATGCTCCCAAACATACATTATCACAAATTTCTTCCTCCAATTAAGAGCAACATTAGAAACTAGTGGACTTCTTTCAAACAGGAATGCTGACTTTGTCTGTCTGTTTTATATGCCCTCCTTGCTTCATTCATCATTTATTTTGCTTCAAGGGTAGCAGAATTCTTTCTCTTCATCTACTTCATGGTCACCCATTTTGATATTAACTCATTTCTTCCCAGTGTTATTTACAAGCAACACAGAGTTTGGAGTGTTTATTAATGAATGATGACTGCTGTATTTAGTTGGTGTGGTGATGTTTTGACTGCTTGAGCAACATCTGTTCTAGACCTATTACTTCATGCAGCTACACCTAACACCACCGCCTTAACACTCCCTTATTAGATTGGTGTAGAGAATCAACCTTGCAACTCTTGTGATTTATCTCAGGGTCTAGCTATGCTGTGCCCTGTTCTTCCTCGGCATAGAACTTCTTACTTCCACACAGGTTTCTATAAGTAAAATGGCTACAAAACAAAACACTGCTTCTCCACTTAAATGAAGTGTAGATTGATTCCAATTTATTCTGTATATTGTCACAAGCTTTCATAAACAGTTACACATTACTTGGGGAGTTACTACTTCCAGAATGAACTAATACTATTGTCTCAAAAGAACTCTCATTAACATGTCTGTCCATAGTGTATAACAACCATCACTTGTATACATCAACCAAGTGGGATGGTGCAGTGGCTAGCACACTGGACTCGCATTCGGGAGGACGACAGTTCAATCCCGTGTCCGACCATCCTGATTTAGGTTTTCCGTGATTTCCCTAAATCACTCCAGGTAAATGCCGGGATGGTGCCTTCGAAAGGGCACGGCCGATTTCTTTCCCCATCCTTTGCTAATCTGATGAGACTGATGACCTCGCTGTCTGGTCTTCTCCTCCAAAACAACCCAACTTATATACATCATATTCATCTTCCTGGGTGCCGGAGGTCCCCCATGGTACCAGAGCTCCTTCATTCCTCCTTGCTCCATGGAAATTACAAATGCTCTCCAGTAGGTAGATTCCACAGGTAGATTCCCAAAGTACGTGGCCCGATGTTTAAAAACTAATTGCGATCATTCACATATTTTCTCTGAGCTCTATATTTGATGTATGTGATACATGCCCTTCCAAGAATGGCTTGGATCACTACAAGTTTTCAGAAATTTATGTTTTTCGCAAAGTTTTTGACTAATTCTGAAACATAAAAGTCAGTGATAAAGAGCTTATTAAGGCCTTTTAACACATGCATGAGGAGTTTTGTGTAATAAGTTCATTTTGTGAAGTTAAACTTCATGTTGCATGTACATAACACTGGGAAGAAATGAGTTAAGTTTATGGAGATTCTCATTTCTGCTACTCTTCCTCACTTTCATCTCTCGTTGGTTTATTCTCAGTCTGCATTCCATCCTCATTACTCTATTCATCCAGTTCAATATGTCCTGTAAGGAAGAATACATAATTAATATTGTAGGTGATGTGGGGATATATAGAGAGCGAAATGTAGACAGACTTGCCACCTCTGGCAGCAACTGTGCCTCTAATCCAGCTGGGTATTGAGCTGAACTGAGCTTGAATGACAGATATGGACATGCCATTCTATGCTACTTCAATTCTAAGCAAGATATCTACTGTGTTGGCTGACATGTGGTGATGACCCACCTCTTGAAAACCCTTGACCACATACGTTTTCAGTGGGTGAGAAATCTGTAGGGCAATAGAACACTGTCTGTCTCGAGGTAAGTCAGGACAGCACAAGCAATACAAAATCTTGCATTACAGTCTGCTGCCCAGAGTTTTGGTTATGCAAAACAGAGGTTATCTTGTTTTGTACCGAATGGTATCGCACACTATCACCCAGTGTGCTGGGCCCATATGACAAAGATGAATGCAATTTGGCAGTGATTGTTATCCTCAGAGCCTCCACACATGGACACATTCTGTACCAAAAACTGAAACGCAACTGAAAAAACAAGGTGTGACTCGTGCAACCAGTGTACTTGTTGGGTGCCCCTGTCTATTTCCATATTAAGGAAACCACAACAATAATTGCCGTGCTGATAGTATATGGTGCTCCAGAAATCATCACAATGTCCTCGTGGATACTTATCTGGCTGCAAAGAAGTACATTTCTTCAAGTGATGCAAGTGATGTGGTTGTACACTCCTGGATGGCTGATCAAACGATGTGTGCGTGCTCTTGGGTGATGATCGCACGGAGCCATTGAGATGTTGCATGACTGAGCATGGCCCTCCTGAACCCATCAATTCCATATTCATACAACAGTAAAAAAAAATGTGTGTGAATTATTATGGTACTTAACTGCTAAAGTCATCAGTCCCTAAGCTTACACACTACTTAATCTAAATTATCCTAAGGATGAACACACACACACACCCATGCCTGAGGGAGGATTCGAACATCCGCCGGGACCACGACTGCAGCACCTTAGACCACTCCGCTAAACCCGCGCGGCATACAACAGTCGTGGCACCCTGAACAATGCAAGCAGCAATATTGCAAAAAAGATAAGTCTGTCTTGATAGGCCAGGATCCTGCCACTGTTGACTTCCTACACGTGCTGGTAAATGTTTCTTCTTCACACAAGAGATACATCATCCTACAAACAACGTTCCAATTTGATTTCTGAATGAGAAGACCATTATCTCTCATATACGCTATGTACATGGCACTGTTCGTACCTACTTTGTGTGGTTGCATTAAAATATTAATTGTTTGCTTATTCAAGCATGTAGTACACTTCCAACCACTTTCAAGGCATTAGAATCTTAATAGATACCAGAATAAATAAAGTTCTCAAAATGAGGGTTAAAATCTGCAATCAATGAATATTGCACTTTGGGGATTCACTTGGATAGGAAAATGCAGTCATGGGTAAGGGAACTTATGGGAGTGAAAGGCATAATTATGACTAATGGAAATTAATGGAGGTGTAAGGGACATGTAGTCAGTGAATGGATGATAGCTGGATCTAGGAAGTATTTTGCTGGATTATGCGAGATAAGAAAAGAATGAGACACCCTAATGCAAGGTGGGTGGATAACATTAGAAAATGCACAGAGTAAAATAACATCTGTAGCTGAAGGCCGAATAATGATTAGATAAGTCTATAGTCACACTGCTGGAAGAAAGTCCCTGACACTTCGTGCACATGGAGCGGATTGTGTGCATGTGACACACTGCTGCCAACACGAGTTCTGGAATTTGTAAACACTGCCATCCCTACAACTCAAGGTTGCATGTTAGATTAGATTAGATTCAGTTCTCATTCCATAAACCCAATAATGAGATGATTCTCGTGGGTATAACATAAAAAACACACAACATTTAAATATAATTCTCATTTCTCTGATCATTTGTCAGATTGTCAAAGTATGTGAATATGTGACAGTAAACTGGAACTAATGATATTTTCAGAATTAATACACTGCCAGAATGAAACATAGTTATGCACTTTTAATAAATTTATCATACACAAAGTACCTAATCTTGACTGTTGTGACCAAGTAGTGTCAAAACTGAAATGTAACAGACACATTTACTTGTGCTGGTCTGTCAATCCCTGTTAAGATATTCATCTGTAGTGTAGAAGGAGTTGCCTGCCAAAATGTCTTTCAGAGTCTGTTTAAGCTGTGAATGATCTGAAACCAAGTTTTTAATGGTTCCTAGCAATTTATTGAAAATGTGTGCTCCTGAATATTGGACCCCTTTTTGGGCCAAGGTAAGTGATTTTAGGTCTTTATGTACATTTTTTATCCTTGTCTGGAAAAAGAAACATATTAATTGCAACAAATTTCATTAAGGAATAAATACAGTATACTGAGAAGCAATGGTTAGAATACCCAGTTTCTTCAACAGGCTTCTACATGATGTTCTTGAATTTACAGCATAAATGAGCCTTATTACATACTTTTGCACTCAAAATACTTTTGTTCAGTTTGACAAGTTACCCCAAAATATAATCCCATATGATATAATAGAATGAAAGTAAGCAAAATCTACAACTTTTTTATATTTATGTTTCCTGCATCTGACATCATTTGCATTGCAGCTACAGACTTTTTAGGCGCTTCAGCAGTTCTGTGGTATACCCTTCCTAATTAATTTTTTATCGAGTTGTAATCCCAGAAATTTAACACTGTCAGTGTCTTCTATCTGCATGTCTTCATACGTTATACACATGCTGGAAGGAAATCTCTCACAAATTCCTAACTGAATATAGTGGATCTTTTCAAAGTTTAATGACAATGAATTAGCTTTAAACCATTTATTAATGTCAGTGAAAATTTGATTAGCAGCTATTTCTAAATCTGTACTTGATTTGCTATTTATTGCAATGTTTGTATCATTTGCAAACAAAACAAATTTGGAATCTGACAATGTAACAGACTAGAGGTCGTTAGTATACACAAGAAAAAGCAGCGGACCCAAGATAATACCTTGAGCAACACCACAGTAATTCGCTCCCAGTCAGATGAAGAATGAGTGCTTATTCCACAGGTATTTCAGGACTACACCCGTTTTTTCATATTAGTTAGATATGATTCGAAACATTTTGCAGCACTGCCAGTGACACCATAAAACTGTAATTTACTTAAGAGAATGCTGTGATTTACACAATCAAAGGCTTTTGGCAGGTCACAGATAATGTCACTAGTCTCTAAGTTGTTATCTAATCAATTAAGTACATTCTCACTGTACACGTAAATAGTTTTCTCTATATCGGAACCCTTAAGCAACCCAAACTGTAACTTGAACAATATATTGTTTGCAGTCAGATGCTTGAGAAGACACTTAAACACAACCTTTTAAAATATTTTTGAACAAGTGGGCAAAACTGAAATTGTTCAACAGCTTGACAGTATGTCTTTATCCTCCTCCTTGTGAAGAGGATTAACTTCAGGATATTTTAGCCAGTTTGGAAATGTTATGCTGATACAAGATTGATTATGCATGTAACTTAAGACAGAACTCAAGTCACATGAACACTCTTTGATTAACTTCATTGATATGTTACCATAACCGGTAGAATACTTTGATTTTAACGATTTTGTGATAGTTGCTACTTCTTTGAGAGAACTGAGTGTCATTTCCATTTTACTCAAGTTATTTATAGAGACTTGTCTCAGATATTCCATAGCACTGTGTACTGAACCTGATAATCCCAAGCTGTCAATAACAGGAACAAAGTACTTATTTTAGAGGTTTGCAACACTACATGCATTTGTAAAATGTAAACTTTCATGGACAGAATTGTCACAATTAATAAAATATTCCAGGCTATTGTGCCGTGGTCAAAGGGATTTCCCTTTAAAACCAGATGTTTCATCCCCATCTGCAGAGGACATTTTCAAGGGGGATTGTAGCTTTGTGGAATGTCCGATTCACACCCTGGCTTGCTACTGGGACAAAATGTTGGGTTTTGAAGTGAAATCCCTTTGACCATGGCATAATAGCCCAGAACATTTTATTAATTGTGACTTCGTGCAATTGTTACCAATGTTTCATTATTTTTAGAGCTATCTGTTCCTTTTACTTTTTGGCCCCACCTAGCTCTGTCTTCACTATATTCCATACAGTTTTTATTTTGTTGCCTGATGTAATTATCTTTTTCTCATAATAAACCTGCTTTGATTTCGGTATTACTTGTCTCAATATTTTGCTGTATTCTTTGTGCCGCATTACAATGCTAACATCAGACCTGTTCCTAGATAGTAGATAAAGTTTCCCTTTTGCCCCACATGATACCTTTATTGCTTGTGTAATCCACAGTTTATTTTTAGACTACTGTTTGATTTGAGTTGCCTTTAGCAGAAAACAATTTTAAAATGAAGAAATAACTTTATTGATGAATAAAATTCTCAATTTTTGACTGATTTATTACCCTCCTGTATTAAGATGTAATATATTTTATATCCTGACAAGTTTCAACATTTAACATAAGATGGTATATGTCATGATCAGATAGCCCATTTACTATTGGTCTTGTGATAAGAAGTTTCCCCCTGGGTTTACCTACAAAGTTGTTAACAATAGCAGTCTCAGAGCATTTACATACTCTAGTTGCTAAGTTCACAGTCGGAATTAACTAAATGACAGTGTTACTGATTGCAATAATTGTTCGCCGACAAGAGCTTTTCAATAAATCCACATTAAAATCACCAGCAACCATTATTTCCTTGTTGGTTTACTGTCAGATGGGACAACAGAGCTTCCAAATTTTGTATGAAGAGGTTAAAGTTTCCTGAAGGTGCTATGTGTATACTTACTACTATAAAGGAATTATTACGAAATACTACTTCTGTTCTACAATCTTCTAAGAGCTGCTCTGAGAAAAATTTATTAATGTCAATATTCTTGAAATTAAACAGTTTCTGACAAATGTGACAACTCTTCCTTTCTCCATATTTTCCCTGTAGAAGTAATAGGCTAAATTAAATCCTGTAACATTTAACATATTATACCAGTGGTCACATGATGTTCAGAGAGGCAGATTACATCAACTGGTTTGCTCAACACAAACAAGCAACTCATTAAGCTTACCCCTCAGTCCTCGGATATTCTGATGCAATAAGGATAACTGATTTTGTGCACTGACTGAATTACAACAGGATGAACCTAATTTTTCTGTCACTTTCTGAATGTATTCAGTTTCAATTAGGCGCTATTTGCATGAATTGTATATATTAAAATTTGTTTTCTGGCTGCCTGTTTTATTAATGTGAATGTCATTTTCAACCTGTCTCTGAACATCTTTTGTTTCTGCCATTCATACCCTAAAAAAACTGCTGTTCTGTCACTTTAACCACTGGTACTGTACCCCCCTCTCCCCCTTAAGTGGTGGTATATTTTCTCAGTGACTGCAAAGTGTTTGTCATGTGCTGATTATTCCTCACAGATCAATTCAGCTCGTATTAACACAGCAGTATAATGTGTTGTTAATTTCAAATCTATGTATGGCCTCTTCCTAAGCCAAAGGAAAGTAGGCAGAGACACTGTTTTGAGAAAGAAAGAAAGAACGATGGGCCTCTTATGTCATTCTCAAAAGCTGAATGAACATCTGCAACTCTAAATATTGGAATGACTTTTGTGAAGAAAATAATTAGGGAGAACGGCACTGGAGAGTTACATGAATCAACTGCTGCTCTTTTGACTCCACAGAAAACCAGTGGACATGCCGATAAAATGATGGAACTGGATAATTTTCAAGAGGACACAATTCAGTAACATATAAATATGATTATTAACTGCAGAAAGAATATTCCATCCGGAAGAAGCTGCTTCTCACACTGTGCGATAGTAAGTTGTTTTTTGGAGGAGAAACAAGCCTTTCAGTGATAACAAAGAAGATAGGGTTTTGACGGAAAAGGTTTTCTCGAAAAAGAGTTCTGCTTGAATGAATGGAACGAACATCACGAAATCATTTTGTTGGATGAAACTTAGATAAATGCTGATCATTCCAGACCAACTGCATGAACTGATGACACTGCATGAAGAACAACAGAAGCTTCATTTGGAAAAGGCAGTTAGTTCATCCTTTTACATGCTGGAGCAATTGGTATATTTGTTCCAAATGTTTTGTTGATTACATGAAAGAAATTTCGGGAATACCACGAGAAATGATGGCAGTGAATTTTAAAGAGTGGTTTGAATACGCTCTGCTTCCAGATGTAGAAAAGAACTCCGCCATAATATTCAATAGTGCACCACATAAATCTGTTCAAGTAAATAAAGTATCTACGTGCAGCAGTGGGCAGAGTGACATAGCGGACTGACTATAGAATTCATTTTAAAGGGAAACGAAAAAAAGAGCACTCTGGAAATCATGAAAGAGCACAAATCATGTAATATTGTTTATGAGGTTAATGGTCACAGATTGTTGTACCTTCTGCCATATAACTACCATTTCTATGCAAAAATAACTCGTGAGCGAAGGTGAAATCATAAGCTGCAGATCGAAATGAAAGCCTTGAATTTTAAAAAAAAAAAGGTCAAATTCTTTGTGTGTTAAGCCTTGAGCAATATTACTCCAAAAAAGTACCAATATTGTTAAACAAACATGGCACATCTTGAGAGAGGCAAGTCATGAGAAGGTGCACTGAAATAGAGTGGAAGAGGTTAGTGACAGTGACACAGAAGTTTTGGATAATGAGAACACTGTCCTTGAAGACTGTAGAGTCTACCCTCTTCAACGAGTTGTAGGTACGAAATGCATCTGTGCATTAAAATATGTAATAAAATACTGAAATGATCCCTGAAGTTATTAGTGCCTTTTTTCATGCTTCCGTGGTAAATAACCAAATTGCTCTAACGTCAGTCATTGCTACGAGGCAGGCGCATAAGACATGATAGCCACTCCGCATGCATTACTCCAGAGCATGCCCACCAGAGAGTGACAGCACAGCTATAACTCAGCACCACCTGCAATTCTCCATTTACATATGCAATCATCTCCTGGTGATTGCTCTCATTCTGTTCTGACTCTGCATGCTATTCACTGTGTTACTGAACTGTCTAGCATTTGTCTGCTATGTGGCACTTCTAACAATAACTGGTTTCACATTGTGCTGTATGAATGTTACATACATTGTTCTTGAAGTGGCATTTTGTGTTCTTATGTTGTGAGTTACATCATAACTGGAGACAAGGATCGAATTTTTTTCATGTTCGTTTTGTAACCATGGATCCTGCACCACAGGCTACCTTACCTTGCTGTCTGTTAGAATGCAGAGGGATGGTGGTGGTCATCATGTCAGACCCCGAAGAGGGATCAACTCTGTCAATGTGTCCAAGGCAACAACAGTAGTGTGCAAACACTGTCGCCCTCCGATTCTTGTTGCGTAAACAAGGAAAGAAGCCTTGGCCCCTGATTGCATTCATTTCTGTCATGCACAGATTGTTTTTGAACACGTCAGAGAAGACTGGCTGACAGGTGGACACAGTGCAAGGCATTCTGGAAGGACAGGCATCTTGCGTCTGTCTGCTGTGCTCTGGATAAGAAACACTCACCTCGACAGGACATAATGGACATTAATGTACTCTCACCTGAATCTCAAGCCCCGGTGGAGTACCCTCAGAAACTGTTCATCATGCTGAACAGGTTAACACTGGTGCCTCTGTTTCCCTTTTCAATTTTCACACATATTTCCAGTTGGGGGCACCACCCCTTCCCTCCACAGCTTGCTGCATAGCGGCACAAAAAAAAAGCATTGTCATCAAAGGACAAAGCATGATTATGGTGAAGTACAAAACTCATATGACAACTCACCTTTCTTGCAGTTCACAATATGGATACAGAGAATCTCTTCGCCCTTGATGCCTTTCCAGCTTTCAGGTTTGTTTGTCATCGATGATTCAGCCCACATAATCTTGGAGCAAATACCATTTTGGGAATTGGAAATCTTTAGTGAGGAGTACGCTGACATTTACTCTGGAGTGGAGGGAGGGGGGGGGGGGAGGGCTGCACAAGTCAAAACACTTTACAACGTAGATCACCTTATAGGCATTGGCATGCCCTCACTTTTTCCATGGATGGCCAATGCCCTTGCACTGTGGGATGCTGTCAAGGCTTAATTAGATAGTGAACATTAGATGTTACTGAAAAGATGTCTGCTGGTGAATGGACAGCACTCTTGGTTATGGTAAAAAAAAAAAAAAAAAAAAAAAAAAAAAAAAAAAAAAAAAAAAAAAAAAACATTGAGAAAGTAGCACCTGTGTGTAGTATTTAAAGTTGTAATCAATTCCCACTCTTATGATCAACATATATCCCAGTCTGAAACCAGATGGGCTTTTCTCTGAATTCACCAACATTTTTTGAAGGTGGATCTTTTGGAAGCTGTAATGTAACATCGGATTCTTCAGAATAACATTCCATTCTTATCCTCTTAGGCTGACAAAAGATGTTTGTGAGAGCCAAAACTGTAGGTTAGGTAGTTGGTAAGGATAAAATGTCCCACTCTGTGCTCTCTCATTTTATGTCTGTGCAGATAAAGTGTATGTCACATCAGTTCTGAACAACATCGGTAAGATGCAACTGCGACTAAACTTCTTCACCTGCTATGGTGGAGCTTTTATTCTTTGGATGTTGCAGCTTGGCTGTGCCTTGGTTGTCGAGGAACAGTCACCCACACTCAAGAATGTAAATGAGCAGAAACAAATGAAATATTTTTTCAAGCACAGTCACTTACTTTCAATCACTAATGTCATAGTAAGATACATGTTGTTTTAAATAGTCAATCATGGGCTATGAGATATATTCATCGATCACTATAATTGAAGCTGTATATGAAAACCAGTGGGCATAAAATATGGAAGAATTACTGCTAAGTTGTTTATGTCATTTAGTAGCTTGGCCAGATTACAACTCTCTTCCTGCACCTACTGATTGCAACAGAGTATAGAAGAACAAGAGAACTGTCATGTGGCACTGCATTGCAGAAAAAAGCAGGTAATTAACTTTGAGAACAGTGGCGGACAAATTGTGCCTAAAGTGCAAAGCATGAGATAATACCACAAAACACCTCACCTGGCATAGTCCTGCAACAAGACTAGTCGTCACACCTTATTTGGCTCGCTGGTAGAGAATGTAAATTGGAGGTGTGAAAAGCAGTTGGGATTTTACAAGAAATTTTGAAGAAAATAAGACAAAAAGATGCTATGTTACCCTCAGGAACACAAATCAGCAACAGCGAAGATATAGGATTGTACATGCTGTGTAGTCCCCCATGGTGATTACAAATTTAAAGAAGTATTTCTGTAATTTGGTAAAACCCCAGTAAGTGTAACTTATCACCTTAAAAGAGATAAATAAGACCAGTGGACCACAGTAACAAGGTCAACAACAAGAAACAGTTACACGTCAAAAGAACTGTTGACCCATGAATCATGAAATATTATGTAAATGAATCAGAAGATCTCTGCATGCTGTTTCCAAGACTACAAGTGCAGCCATGTTTCTGACAGCATTGGCAGCAGTCAACCAATGATGGCAGCGCAGCAATGCAATGCACTGCAGCAGCTGACTGTGGCAATGGTTACATAGTGGCTCATTGAGACATTGTTGTGCACATAAACAATGTGTCAGCAGCATGGTGCAGTTAGCAATGCAAGTCATTAGGTGAACTGTACCAGCCCTAAATGTAATTTTTTTCTTTTTTGGGGGGAGGGGGGGGGGTGATTTAGATAATTTTATAACTGACTCTTTGGGTTTGTTTCAAAACAAAATTGCAGAATATCTAAGAGTAGACATTATTGTGTAGTTAATGTGACATTTCATTACGAAATGCTATGGTACTCTCTTAGGCTCTTCAAGAAATTGAAGATATTCAAGTGAATAGAGAGAGAAAAAGTGTTATTTTAAGTTAACTGGAGTAAAGTGGAGCCAAGAATATACGCAGAGTTGAACATTCCATGGGCATGAGTGGTGAACGGAAGTCGTCACTTGCTGTGGTGGACTTTTCATTCTGTGCAGCTGCTGATGGAAGCTGTTGTGGTGGTCTGCCAAAGAATAATCAAAGCACCTGAATTAGCACTAGCCACATGACATTGCATTTTTTCACTGAAGGTTATGTAAATTGTAATGTAATAGACTTACTCTATAGTATATGGACCATAGAGGAGGAAGAGCCTTGTGCCCATTGTAAAGTAAATTGTAATAATGGTTAATCTGACAATATATGGTTGAAATGCTGGAATTCTAGTTATGACTGCTTTACGTTATTTGGGGAGAGAAATGAGCTCTTTTTCCACTAATTCAAGAAATATTCCCGGAAGAGGATTCAAGAATGGTGAAGAAGATTATTAGTTGGGACTGAATAGCAGGACCAGCTCTACAAGATAAATTTATAGGTGACCGTAGTATCCAGAAGATATTAGTAAACAAATTAAATCTAATAAAAGAGTTGTGTGCTATACCGGGCAGATGTATGTAATTGGTAGGTTCAATGACTCTCTGTGAGCACTATGCACACGATAATTGTTGTTATTAGATGTCAATTACTAAGAAGTGACATGGAAAACTCTGTAGATGAGATATTAGAAAAACTGGAAAATTAGAACAGCTCAACTAGCTGTCAAACATAATTAAAAATTTAAAACTCAAGGGGGGGGGGGGGGGGGGAGGAGAGATAGCTACAAAAGTAAACTTCTCATATAGTAAAATTTCCAAATAGAAGCAAACTTACAGGAATCTTCAACTCAAGAAATAAAAATTAATCAAATCTCAGACAGTACAGAAATATTAGAACATAATAAAGCAATATTATGAAAAGGAAAATTGCCACTCACCATATAGCAAAGATACTGAGTCGCAGATAGGGACAGCAAAATGAGTGTCCCAAATAAAGCTTTTGGCCAGTAAAGCCTTCGTCAAAAATAGCCGACAGAACTACAGACACACACACACACACACACACACACACACACACACACACACACACACACACACCTGCGAGCGCCAAAGTTGCCTGAGACTGCAGAGTGAGTGAGTGAGTGAGTGAGTGAGAGAGAGAGAGAGAGAGAGAGAGAGAGTGTGTGTGTGTGTGTGTGTGTGTGTGTGTGTGTGTGTATTTTTGATGGATGAAGGCCTTTAATGGCTGAAAGCTTTATTTGTGACAGTCTTTTTGTTGTGCCTTTCTGTGACTCAGCATCTCCACTATATGGTGAGTGGCAACTTTCCTTTTCATAATAGTGTTATATTTCATCTCGGATTTTCTACTGTTAAAAAATAATAAAGACTTTATTGAAGTAACAAGTAACCCATATGTCTTAACTAGTTTGGATGAAAGTCAACACACATTAGTTGAACAGAAAGTAACATAAAGTTGAATTTGTCAACGCTACACTTAATTCTTTGACAATTACTGTAGAGAACCAAACGGAATTTCTAAGTCATAGCGAGTATGCAAAAGTACACCACTATCGTAAACCTCAGTATGAAAATAGTTATGTTGTATTTCACCATTTCAAGGAAGTACATTTAATATTAAATAATTCATAGGTACACTACATTTATGCTTTATGGTAACAAGTGTTGGAATGTTAATCAATATTTAAAGGAAGGAAGCTATAACAAGTTTTAAAATGAATATTTTGGCTTGAGACACACTGGAGGTGAGAAAAGTAGAACTAAGAGTTGAGATACTCGAATACATACAAGATTTTAAGATTTACTGCAGCAAGCATATGACTTTAATTGATACGAATGGACTCCAAATATTGTTTGGTATTCCGTAGATGTATTTTGTTTGGTATTACGTAGATGTATTTTGTTTGGTATTCTGTAGATGTACTGTATATGCTAATAAAATTAGTATGTGCATTGTTCAGTCCAACCGATAGAAGTAAAGATATATGAGTATCTATTCTCCCAACCCAGGAGGAAGGTTACAGTAATTAATTTAGAGGACATCACTGGTCATTAGTGATGCGATGGCTCTCTAAGGGTTAGCACAATACAGTAAATCATGCTTCCAGTAACTGTATGTTAGGATCAGTTTTCAGGGTTTGTACAGGTTTAACTGAGACAAGTCCATCCTGTAGGGATACCTCTGGTAGCTTGGTGATGAACCCTACAGGTAAGGGATCCTGGTGTGTGGGGTGGTATGAGATACTGTCTTTGGGGCTTCTATCTTCTTTCTTCCTTCGATCCGAAAACCTCATTCTTAATTTCCTTTTTCTTACTCCTCCAACTGGACTACCTAGTCTAACATCCCTCTTTCCACATTCATATGTTTCTGTCACAGGAACCCTTCTTTTCCAAAGACCACATTGGGGTACTTACAACCTATCAATGTATGGTAGCATGGGGCAATAACACATGAACAGAGACAAGAAACACATACTGTTAACTAACACAGACTACGTAACTGGGAGAAATACATACATTAGCCACAAAAGAAAAACATGTGGAAGTACGGAAACAGAAATCTTGAGAATGTGCATACTGTTAAAAGTTTTGAGATGGGGTATGCCTAATTTTGGGTTGGTTTGGAGATTCAACAATAGGTGGACTAAAGGAAAGGGATGACGGATGTCTAGGTCATGCGATGGAAGGAATGGCCTGCATCATTTTTTTTATGTAAAGAGTTGAGGAGAGGGACACTCGCATAGAGGAGATTAAAAGAGTATCTCAGCTCTTACAGAGGTATGATGCTGGTCAGTGACAGTCATATTGCTGAAATATTCTCCAAAATACCTGAAGTATAATAGACTTGCCTGTGCACTTGTATCCCAATTCCTCACATATTGACAACTCCAAATCTCAGATTTGTGGTAAGCCGAGAGGATTGTAGTTTAAAATGTCAGCATGTAACTCCTTACAGTAAAGATGAAACTAATCTTTTTTTTATGCCAATAAATTTGAGAAATGTATGCTCTTATGATTAATGACAAAGGCACAAGAAGAACTGTTACATCTGAGTAACCAGAACAAAATCTGGACAAGTGAACTTACTGTTTTTTTACATTCTTTGCTACATAAAGGGAATCAGGGTACATGGAAATGCCACCCAAAGAAAGGAAACGTCTGCAAAAGGGAGGAATTATTTGCTAGAATTTAGGATGTGGTGAACAATGGAATGGTTGGTGGGGCATGCATGACTGTTATCAATTAAGTATACTAGGTATGACTTGAACCTTTGTCGGATCAAACTGGATTAACTGAAGGACATTTTCAGAAATAAAAAAAAAAGAATTTTGCTTTAAAAGACTAAGTGTGGGAAATCATGCAAATAAAACAAACAATGAAACTATTATTATTTAAAGAACATTTTGTCATTATGGAGTGCTGTGATCAGTTAAGCATGTTGAGGTACACAACATTTTTCACCTAACTTGGGGGATCTGTAGTTTAACATGGAATTCTCTGGAATAAGATGTTCTACTCTTATCCTCTTAGGCTGACCAAAGACATTTGTGAGAGCTGAAAACAATTTAGATAGCTGGTAAAACATCACACTCTGCACGCTCTCATTTTATGTCTGCCCAAATAAACTGTTAGTCACATCAGCTCTGGACATTAGCGAGACACGACAGTGAGCAAGCTTCTCCACCTGCTATGGTGGAGCACTTATTCCCTGGACATTGTGGCTTGGTGGTGCATTGGCGATCAAGGTACAGAGATACTTGCTCAAGAATGTAAATGAACAGAAATAAATGAAATATCTTTTTAAGAACTGCCGCTTAATCATTTTCAATCGGTAAAGTCAGAGTAAGAAATTTGTTTGTTTTAAACAGTCTGTCAAGAGCTACGAGATCTGTCCACCCATCACTTTAATTGAAGCTGTATATCAAAACCAGTGGGCCTACAATACAGGAGAATTATTGTTAAGCTGTTTACGTCAGTTAGTGGCTAGGCCAGATTACAACTCTCTTCCAGCACCAACACATCAGAACAAAGTGAAGACGTCTGAGAGAATGGTCACATGCCAATGCATAGCAGAACTATGCAGGTAATGAACTTCGAGAACGGTGACTAGTAATTATCTACGAGGTAAACTAATACACACGTATCCTGGCTGATAGATCATGCTTAAAGTGCGCAACATGAGGTAACACAACGAAACACACCTCAAAGCTTACCAACAACTACACCTACATGAAGAATCACAGGTCTTGGTGGTCAACACACCACTTGGATTATATATGTCCAAACACTTAAGTTTTTGGGGGTGAACACTGCCTTGGCCATTTTCAAAGATTCCTCAAGCAACTGCTACAGGATTTTCTGGACAGCATTAATTATCTGGAGAACATAGTGGTAACAGGAGCCACAACAGCAGAACACTTAGTCAACTTGCAGTGGCTGTTCCACACCCTCTAGTCCGCGGGTCTCAAATACAATCCAGAGAAATCTCTCTCCTCTTTTCTTTTTCAACCATCAATGGAATACCTAACGCACATTACCTTCTACAATGAGATTAAGCCCACGCAGAAACTGGTTGGGAAGTCGTCGTTGCACTTACTTTCTCCTCGAATTTCAAGGAGCTCCAGTCTTTTTTTCGGAATGGTCGCATACTACGGGAAATTTATCCCAGGCACAGCATCCATTGTGTACCTGCTAAGCGACCTGTGGAAGAAGGGCATACCTTTTGTCTGGTTGCAGGCATTTCAGGTCTTTAAGAAAGCCCTCTTGTCGGTCCCATGTCTAGCCACATTTCAAGCAGGCAAACAGCTGGTGGTGGTGGTGTACACTTCTGATGGGGCCTGGGGGCCGTCCCGACACAGAGATGCGGTTCGTTCTGAGCATCTGATTGTATTAATATCAAAGGCACTCAGCGCTGCATAGACAGGTTTTCGCAAATTGAAAAGGAAGCTCTTGCAATCATCACGCTGAAGTAATTCTATGTGTTCTTCTAAGGAGCAAAGTGTCAGCTTATTATGGATCACAAGCCATTGGTCATCCTTCCCGGTCCTAGGGAAAGCTACCCGAGAGGACTGTCCACCAATTCCCATGCTGGGCACTTTTCCTCTGCAGGTACAATTATGAAATTTACTTTTGCAATAGAACTCAACATGCCAACGCGGATGCCCTGTCCCACCTTCCGATTGGCCCCAATCCGTAGTTTCACCAAGATGAGATTTTGTGTTTCCACTTGGATCATGAGGTTCAGCAGGTGATCAACACATTTCCCATCAGGGGGCCCCACGTGGCTGCAGCCATGGCCAAGGATGCCATCTAACCACAGGTCTGACAGCGCACCCAACAGGGTTGACAAGACTGCATTCTTGCTTTTGACTCCAACTCACTGCAACTTTACTACCACCTATGCCACTAGCTAATCCTATTGGAAGGTGTTATCTTCCTCATCAGGAATCAATGATCTCCCAGGGTAGTCCCATCGGAACAACTACACCTGACAATCTGCACTAAATTCACTACACCAAACTGCTCACCCAGTGCTGTGTGTGCTGGCCGAGCACAGACTGGCAGATCAAACATCTTGTCCGCAACTGCCAGCAGTGTGAACAACTAGTGGCTCCCTGCCAGACATTCTCTTCTTGGCTGATGCCCTAACACCCATGGGAGTGGGTTCATCTCGATTTTGCGGGCCCTTTTTTGGATACCATCTGGCTGATTGTCATCGACGCATACTTCAACTATCTGTACGTGGTCAAATGTCGGTCCCCGAGTGCGGCGGCTGTGGTTGCGGGGCTCGGTCAAAATTTCATTACTGTAGGACTTCATCTCACGTTGGTGTCAGATAGTAGATGGCAATTTCATACCCAGAAATGGCTTTTACCACCTGCTGTTCCCACCTTTCCACCCCAGTCAAATGGTGAGGCCAAAAGGCTTATGCGGACTTTTAATGAGGAAGTATATGGCCAACCCTTCTACGGATGAATCAAACAACAGAAAATCCAGAATGCCTAGCCAGTCAGAGACTGGTTACATGTGTGCGAGTTGTGGCTCCATGATTTATTTTGGTGTGTGTGTGTGTGTGTGTGTGTGTGTGTGCGCGCGCGCGAGCGCGCATCTGATTCCAATGAAGGCCTTTTTGGCTGAAAGCTCACATGGTTAACAATCTTTTTGTTGAGTCTATCTGCAACTCACCATCCTGCTACATGGTGGGTAGCAACCTCTCCTCCCATGGATGAGGTAGTCACATTTTTTTTTCAGTTTCTACAGGACAATGCCAAAAAGGAACAAGAGTACGGCAGCGCTCCTACACGGCCATTGACTCCACATGCTCCTCCACCTAATGCAGCCAATGCCTAGAGGGCCGTCCACGGCATAGTCTCCATGCTTCCTGCTGGGCACCTGCATGTGGGCGCAGACGTCAGGCTAAATGGGTTCCAGGAGCCATACAATTGCAACAGGGTCACCACATGTTCATTCAGGACACGGGGGACTGGACAGGAACATGCCATCAAAATCAGCTCCACCCCTGGTGAGGGACCTAGCCAGCTACATCACTGAACCCTCCAGCAGTTCCTCATTGTCGTGGCACTACCTTTTCTTCCTTTGCAACAAATCCACTGCTCCCTCCTCTCCCACTCCTGAACAGTTCCTGCCCCTGGTTTCTCTATCCTATTAGCCAAGCCCAACCCCACCTCTGTTTATAGGACACTCACGACAGACAGGATGCCCAATGGAGTTCCAGATGCTGTAGCAGCATCGATGGTGCCACACCCACCACTTCTGTTCCCTTCTGTGCTGGGGCCGGATGTGGACATTGTGGGAACACTGGCTAACTACAATATTGGCAACCAGAAAGTGATTAGCAAAACGTAAAACCTGTAATTAGAATTCCTAGTGCCCACTTCATCTGAGAAATACATTTATAGCTACAGCTTATAGCTCTGAGGAATTAGGAGATTGTCTGGGATTCATAATCAAAAACCATTCTCTCTAAAATGTTCACTATATTCTGAACGTCACAGACCAAAAAGGATCCACACAATCCAACTACCAGAGCAGTTCAGAGTCTAATGCGTTGATGCCACTATAACTGTTCAAATTAAATGTTTAAGTGAATGCTCGCCATAATTCGATGATAATGTTCATCAAACGTCACGTTAAATAATGGTAGAATGTCTGTCCTGCGGCGGCACGCGAAAATACGACATACGCAAACTAAAGATAGATCATTAACGTCATCCCAAAATTAACACTTCACTGGAAAACGATTTCACGGTTACGCGTATCCCGAGTAACTTATTACTGCATCCAAGGCTGTTTATATCAATGATACCGACATGACGCGACTCCTGGCACAGGTGGTGTGCTAATCAGCGTCTGGAGAGAACTGGGGCCTTCTTTTCTTTTTTAGCGCAGGTGTGGACGGCTAAGGGAACGCCTGATCAAATCTGCTTTCCCGACTAGCCGCTGGGCTAGTAATGCACCACTTTAAGTTATCAAATAAGTCATTGCTTCCTTTGCTGATGGCCGATGAAGCTCTCAATTTAATTGTGCAATCAGCACACAAGTAAGTAATCATAATACAAGTCTGACGTGGCTAAGTCAAATATTTTGGGCGAGAGAATTAATTTAATTACACTACACGCAGTAGACGAGCTCTGAACTTGGTCTTTGGAGATAAGCTATAGCTATAGTTTTATATTTATTCTGTTGAAACTTCTCACATTTTTATGATTATAGCGGATCTCCCTTCTACTTAAATTTAAACATCCTAGCTTTATTTATTCGCCTACTTAATCTATCTTGCTTCCTTGATTTCTAAGACAAAAACCAGAAAATCATGAATTTCAACTAAAATTTTAATTTGTGAGATCCAGAATACTGTTTCTACTAAATTATTATGCAAAAGGAATCTAAATATAAATTTTTAAGTTTCTAGCTCTTTTCTTTTGCGCCAATGATTTTTACAGAAAAACGTCCAAATTTCGAAAATGGTTAAAGTTATTGAACTGATATCCAACACATATTGATTTTGTATTACTCCTGACATGCTAGAAACGTTTCGGGTTATTTACTTCATTTTAAAGTATTGCGCAATATTTATGATGTCAGAGCTAGTTACAGTGGACTAGGCTGGCACACAATGGAAAGACTGATGTGAATTTTATAAGGCGTGAGTAGGCTGCTTCCCTACAGCATGGTGGTCTCTGCTATAAGCATTGGCCCTGTTCACACCGATTGGAAGCTGTTGGCGCCACAGCAGGTATCCCATACTTCTGATGACATTGGTTTGGTTCAGGGGGGGCTAAGCGAGCATTTGGCTCGGCGAGAGTCACCTCACTGAGACACTGCTCGCCGTTTCCCCATCCAAGAAGGGATGGGGTAAACCACCGAGGTACCACCTAGATGTCGGGCACTGGACAAAATCTCTTGACACTGACTATTGTCACAAGATGGGCATGAATGACACGACAGCCACTTCATGTCCATTAGTGAGGAGCATGGCTATTAGGTGGCAACACTGCAGTTATGTGACAGTGCTTGATGACTGCACAGGTGCAGCCTAGCATCACCTGCAACTCACTCTCTATTATGTGATCATCACCAAGTGATTACTCTCATTCTGTTCTGACTCCACATGGTGTTCACTATGTCACTGAACTGTCTACTATTTGTCTGCAATGTAGCATTTCTAACACTGTATCTAGGAGGGTCACTCCAAAAGAAAGGCACACTATTTTTAAAAAAATCCATCTTTTACTCTACATGTTTAAAAGTTTTACAGTGTTTAGATACATCCTCTACGAACAATATTTTCATTTCTCCACATAATTTCCATCCCTCTCAACTGTCTTACGCCATCTTGGAACCAGCACCCGTATACCCGCCTGGTAAAATTCTGGGCCAACCTGTTGGAGCCACTGTTTGGCAGCATGCACAAGGAGTCATTATCTTCAAACCTTGTTCCACGAAGAGAGTCTTTCAGTTTCCCGAAGAGATGATAGTCACATGGAGCCAGGTCAGGACTGTAAGGCGGGTGTTTCGGTGTTGTCCATCCGAGTTTTGTGATCACTTCCATGGTTTTTTGACTGACATGTGGCCGTGCAACAACAAAACATCCTGCTTTTGCCGATGTGGTCGAACACGACTCAGTCGAGTCTGAAGTCTCTTCAGTGTTGTCACATATGCATCAGAATTTACGGTGGTTCCACTTGGTATGATGTCCACAAGCAAAGAGTCCTTCGGAATCGAAAAACACCGTAGCTTTCCAGCAGAAGGTGTGGTTTTGAATTTTTTTTTTCCTTGGGTGAATTTGCATGATGCCACTCTATTGACTGCCTCTTCGTCTCTGGTGAAAAGTGATGGAGCCATGTTTCATCACCTGTAACAATTCTTCCAAGAAATTCATCTCCACCATTCTCGTACTGTTCCAGAAGTTCACTGAATACCGTTTTTCTTGTTTCTTGGTGCGCCACTGTCAACATCCTGGGAACCCACCTAGCACAAACCACTTTTAATGCCAACACTTTTAGTATTCTGTAAACACTTCCTTCCCCTATCCCAATGTAGCATGACAATTCGTTCACTGTGATGCGTCTGTCAGCAGTCACCAATTCGTTAACTCTCTGCACATTGCCTGGAGTGTGTGCAGTACGAGGCCTGCCTCTGCGGGGACAATCCTCAATATTGCCCTGCCCGCTTTCATCATGTAACCTGCTTGCCTACCGACTAACTGTAATGCAATCGACTGCAGCATCTCCATACACCTTTTTCAACCTCTTGTGGATGTTTCCCACTGTCTCGTTTTCACAGCACAGGAATTCTATGACAGCACATTGCGTCTGGCAAACGTCAAGTGTAGTATCCATCTTGAAGACATGCTGTGACGGTTCCACTCACGGGAACAGGTTGAACTAAGTTTGAAAACAAGCGGGAAGGATGTAACTACACACTATAAAACTTTCACACATACAGAATGAAAGCTGTATTTTTACAAAAATAGTGTGCATTTCTTTTGGAGTGACCCCCATAGTTTCATGCTGTATGGTATCAAAATTAAATACACTTGTTCTGGAAGTGGCATCTCATGTTTTTATATTGTGAGTTACCACAGCTTCAGTAGCATGAATTACAATGGCTCTACAATTTTCTGGTGTGATATTCAGTCACAAACAGCTGCATAGTAGTATTGATAACATATTTTATTATCAAGCAAACTTCATTTAGAAGAAATGCATGATATGAAGTGAAAGCACTGTTTGAGTAACACAAGATTTTCACCAAGGTATTAATTTTGTAATATCTGAAGACTTCTCTAAAATTATTCTGCACTCAAACCACATAAGGTGTTATTTTATAAATTGATCATCTGAATTCTTGTATGTCACCAGAAATACTGTATTCAGTGTTTTCAGAAACGATAAAAACCTGTTTTGAGATGTGACTGTGAAGGTGTGTGTGTGTGTGTGTGAGGGGGGGGAGGGGGGGGTTCTAAACACATTTTTAATGTTTGACACATAAGAAGGGTTAACTATTCATGTGTTTTGGCTAGCACTCCAATAGCATCTATTTTCTTTTTTGAACAAGCATGTCAAAACTAAATATGAGAAGAACATCTGAAAGTCTACAGTTGAAATATGTGCATTAATGTTTGTTTTTCGTACAATACAGTTAATTAAACAGACAGTGGGAGGGAAGTTACTTGAATTCAAAGTCAGTGCTTATGTAAGTTTTCTTCTTTTGTTTATTTTTTTATTTATTTGTCAAATAACTTTCCTGGTTCGTTTGAACAATCTTGTCTCCACATTCTGCATAACTAAAAGGTCAATTACTTGCTATTAATTTTTTTGGTAATTGTGTCACATCCTGCTGAGAGCAAATAATTTTGTTTTGTATAGGGTAAACACAAATGACTCTTAGATAAACGATGTTTCTGAATTGGCCACTTATATACTTTAAAACATCAAAGGTGTCTTCTGAATATTGCAACACATCTTTGTATGTACTTGTACACTAATGAAGCTAACAAATAACAATAGTGTGATTGGTGCTAACTTACATTAGATTTGAAACTCAAATGATGATGAATCAACAGCAGGTGGTGCACGACTGACAAGAGTGAACAAAAAATGACTGAACTTGTCATTTTGCCAGTACTGCCGTGACAAGCACATTAGAAAGGAAAGTTACTGTGACTGTAGGACATGTAAAATTTTCTTTCAACGAGTTTTCTCATCCATGGCATTCAAAGGTTATACGTGGGAAACATGGCAATGTTCTGGCAACAGGAAAAAGCTTTCGGAATAATTTTGATGGTTGCTCCTGTACATGAGTCTGCAGAATAATATATAAACAAAGCAGGAAACAATATTTATGGTTCCAAACACATTAGTTTAAGCATTAACGTTAATAGTATTAGATGTAGCTGGGATGTGCCTTTCATCTTCTATGTTCACTGAACTTCTCGTGCAGCCTTTCATTTAGCATGCAATCTGAACTAGAGTCAAACTTTGTACTGCCTGAGGTGAGGGGCAGACAGGATTCTTAACTCCTGTATTGCTGTATTCCTGGCTTTTTAAATGAATGTCAACACCGTTTTGTTTTCTACCAATTTTGTTCAGATGGTGAAGGAAAAAGTTTTGAAAGGCAAATTAATATATGCAGGAACAGTTTCTCTCATTCTGAAACACATCCATTTTTAATAAGACTTCTACAACAACATTAGTATGTCACACTTATAAGATAATTGCTTATTGAGTGAACAGCCTTTGGCAGTTCACATACTGAGTCAGGTACTATTTTATAATGTTCTGGAATGTTGCAATACCACAAAACTTTATTTTGCAAAGTTTTTAGAAAATAATTTCTTCCAGCTCCACACAGTTAAAGAGTCAGTCTGCTGTAATAACACATTCGTGAGACTAAGAATTTTCTGTTTCTTTGTATCTGAAAAAAAAAGTGAAATTTCAAATTAGCAACTTTACAACATTGTATGCAGAAATAAAAAGACAATGTATAAAAAAAAACAATAAAACATTTCTAAACTGGCACTGTACAGTAATTCACTAAATTCAACAGCAACTACAACTGATAAAGTTAAGCTTTCTTTACTAAAGATATTCCTTATTACCAATGTTTCCCCACGAGACTTTTCTGCAGTGACTCAAATACTGTGTTTTACTGATAAAACCCAAAACCGTTCAGTTTTAGTAGTCAACTATTCCTCTTTTTGTTCAGGACTGAGCTGCGTTACTTTCACTCAACATGTGAATGAAAATTCATACACAGGTATGGGAGGATCTTTGTATGTTGTTTGCATCTTGTACTTGTAATATTTTATCTTACTGTACTAAGTTACGTTGCATGACATATTCCTTACTTTCATAGATACGAAACAGTATGCACAATATTCAATATACTAGAGAATTTGATGTGATTCATTCAATGAAATAAGGGAAGATAACTATCATGTGTACTGTAATATGTTTGACATTAGCAGTCAAAGTTAAAGGAGCAGAATGGTGACTCCTTTACAGAACAAATGAAAGAAATAGGGAGATAAAAGTTACTGCATAAAATAAGAGATATGAGAAACTAAATGTTCATGTGTTACAAATGAATTTTTCCATATGCTTCCCATGCACTTTTAATAGATATTAGTCAACAGGTCAAATCTTCACCAACTGTTTGGCAACCCAGAGATAACTGGATGTACCTACCATTTTTCTCAGATGTAGGTATGAGAGTTACAAAGAAAGTCAGGCTCACAACACACACACACACACACACACACACACACACACACACACACACACACACACACACATCTACTCACATGAGCGCAAAATGCTAACTGTCGTTGTCGTTCTCTCTCTCTCTCTCTCTCTCTCTCTCTCTCTGGTATGTATGTGTGTGTGTGTGTGTGTGTGTGTGTGTGTGTGTGTGTGAGACATATTTACAATTTGAGCTCATTATCAACCCTAATTATACTCAGTAATCATCAACATAATATTAAGCAAAACCCACATTCTGAAAGTTGTTTGCTTCTCAAATGCAGATGTTTCCTTCCTATAATAAATGTAACCTACTGAAATTGCACAACAAAATTGGTCTGAGATGTTAGGCAAATTACAGATATTTTTAAAAGCTATTAAAATTTATGATTTCCAACCATATAGTTCTGAGATAATTGCTAATTTTAACCCAACACGCCAAAAATAGCAAGCACCTTTAATGTTACATTTCTATCAAGCACTGAAAGCTCATGTACACGGTTGATTGTATGCTCCTGAAAATTGCTGATAGTATGTTCACACAGCTTTGAAACATTCTGGTAAGTAGATTCATGTTCAGTTCATGTTTTATATATTCCGCTGGAGTCCCTTGAAGTTAACTGAAGTGATCACGAACAGTCAACATCCAGCTACATTCTTTCGGACTCTGATTTAAACCTAACATTTGATATACACAAATCACATTATTTCCTTAACTTAAATATAAAGTTAATATGGCAACAGACACAACACACTCCTGGGAAGCATATATGTGTGTGCACTCACTTTACACGCCTCTTTGCCTTTGCAGGTTAAAGTACTGATACTAAAGTTGGTAGGATGAAAGAGATTGATTCATCACACAGCAGAACTGTAATACTCACTTGCATTTTGTGCAGGTGAAAAAAATTGTTTGCCCTTCATCTGCAGATCGAAGCTGCAAAGTGGTATATGACATTTTATCATTGTTACATTTTGGGCACTTTCGCTCTACAACTGGACCAGCTGCTTCATCATCTTGCATTTTTTGTTCTTTCTTTTTAGCCTTTACTGCTGCATAATCATCAAGATTATTGAAGTGTACTATGTATGATGTTTCCATTGCACCAAAAACTGAAAGAAAGAATGCCTAGAAAATTCTACAATCTAAAAGACACGAGTTGTACACTATTAACGAAGTTAAATTTACTAAGCTCTCGTAATCACACAATACAGAAATAACAATGAAATATTAAAGAAAAAGAAATATATTACTGACAAGAATTAATCATTGGCTGTGGTAAAGCTACAAAGAAAGTGGGAACTTTCACCCTCTTGTTAACTGTGGTAGGGGAAACAGTGGCATTATATTCATGACCATCGTCCATGGAGTTGTCTTGATGTATAGAGTATTCTGTGAGGTTCTGGGCTTGCAGTTGGATGACATCAACTTCCTGAAATGATATTTCAACTGACAACAATTCGGCTATCTTCAGGTGCATTTGCACTGAATCTGTTTTAAGACGGCTGAATGGTTGTGAGCTGAAATATTGTGGCAAGATCTTGACATCATCCAGCTGCAAGCCCAAAAATCCATAACCATCCACTCTGTTGACATCCATTGAGGAGGGGGGGGGGGGGAGATGGCCCAAGGTCAACGAGAGAGAGAGAGAGAGAGAGAGAGAGAGAGAGTGCTCTACCAGTGACAGTTGCCATGAAAGGTGTGTGTGAGAAAACCCAACTTTATCAAAGAAACTTTCAGTTGAGAAAACTAATAAATTATGAGACAGAATTTCTGGCCAGTGCTTACTTCTGGGGGGAGGGGGGGCTAAATGCACAGACCCCCCAATAATACATATAAAAAGTAAAATTGCACCCTAACTTTTAGAACTAATAGTCCCTCCCTTGGGGAGGAAAGGGAACTAGGCTGGGAAGATTAAAAAGGAAGGATCATGTGGGTACTCAACAGGATGGTCATCATCACTCTTATGAAGCGTCAGTGTGCCAATCGCCTGGGGATGTGGGGTGGGGGTCTCAGGTTGACTACATGGGTGGAGTTGCTCATAACATATGAACGTCCATCTATCAATTATAAAAACCACCACCATGAAGCACTAAACTATAACACACAAAATTGAGTAATAAAAATACCAAACTGCCAGGGAAAGCTGTCCATTTAGAGCACACTGACCTTCCCTCTCCAGCACTTTAAGAGATGAGACCTGACAGTCCACAAAATTTCAAAACTTGCATTACATTGTTTTCAGAGTCGTCGAGGATGTGGGCAGATCTCCAGCCCAACTGAGAGTTGCTCCTTATGTCAGTAGATAAAACATACACAGCCAAAAAATGCTGAACTGAAAGCAGCACAAACTTCACAAAATGGTAGATCCTTCCGCCAGAGCAGAAAACTGTGTGTTCGGCGGCTATGTCCTATGCATGGTCTGGTAAGCAGCATTTCCGTCCATTGGTGCGGTTGGCATTAAATCTGCCATGCCTGCACGATTGATTTGAGCGACCATAGTTTGTTGTTCACCAATTCCAACCATTCAGTTTCCCACTGATGCACAATTCTTCTGTTAAGCCATGAGAAGACCGTGTGCATGAGAATGACACATCAATGTACACTACCTCTACATGCTTCTTTGTCAGATGTGGCACTTCCCCGTATTCTTGTATGCCCAGATGCCCAGCAAAAGATCACCACCTTGCCTTGGTGTTGGACCTGCAGTGAAGGTGTCATGGATGATCCAAATCAACTGGTCTACTGGGTACACATGACGACTGCTTGTAGTGCACTGAGCGATTCAGGGCAGACAAGAAACTTTGTACTGTGATGTGTCTGAATCCACTCTAGGGTTGTCACAATGCCATACAACCCTACATCATAATTTGTAAAGTGTTATAGAAGGCATATTTGGAAAAACCTATCACAGAAAACAGCTGACAAACGGGGTGCATTCCTTTGCTAGGAGTCATTTGTGTACACAACGATAAAACTGTAGCACATAGTTAAAATTGAAGAAAACATGTTTGCATAACCATGATCTGGAGCACACATTTTCTTATACTGCATCAAGCTTAAAATCACTTTGGGCCTCTGAAGACACCAAGGTGGGATTTGGTCCAACCCTGGCTGCATATTCGAATGTCTAATACAACCAGGTCTTTGAGGCAGTTGGTAGCACATATCCCAATTGGCTTGGTTGCATGGGGGCCAGTTCTCAAACAGCTACTCAAACTGAAGGTGGACAGCAGTAAATGACAATGACAATAACAACAACAATGCTAAGATTTTCAGGGACTATCGAGCCAGAAGGAGGTGCTGCTGAACCGGAGTGATGGTTCACAAGCCTCTGCACACAGACTCTGAACTGCGCTAGTCCAAAAGGATCCAGGTAGTATTCAAATGATCTCATGGCGGACAGCATCTTAACACTTTGAGTCAGGTAGTACGTGTTACTCCATAAACCATGTTGCCATGATCTTATTGCGACCTGAAAATGCTCTATGAAACTATAAGAGGCAGGACCTGCCTGCTGCTCACACCTTTCCACTGAGGCATTTCAAAATATTCAATGATTTGATACTCTTTTTTTTTTTGCAGGTCTCTCTGGTGCAGAAGCCAGGTTCATTTTGTGCCAGATAGTAGGCCCAAAAGGTTTACATTGTCCATATAACTGAAATCAATTGTTCCCTACCACGAGTTCTGACAGGTTAAAACTTTGATGAGCAGGGTTAAAATTGATAGAAGTAGTGTTCTCTGGTGAGTACCTCAAACCCAGTTTATTGACCCAAGTTTCCAGCCTTCTGATGGTGAGCTACAGTTGCCTCACCACTGTAAGATTGGAATAACAGTAGAAGATCACGAAGTCATCCACAAACAAAGAGCATTTAACAGAGATCCTGAATGCCTATGAGATGCCAGTGATAGCACCTGCCAACAGTGGACACTAAGTACATTGCAGTGGGGGACCCAATCCTCATGAAGCGGCAGACATATCATGTAGCACCCATTCATGAAGTTGCAAAGGATACTGTACCCGAAGTGGTGTCATATGCTTTTCCAAGGTCAAAAAACGCTCCGACCAAATGGTTTCAGCTTAAGAAGGGTCTTGTACCACTATCTGCAGTAGAATCAAGTTGTCAAGGGCAGCATGGTAGCACCTGAAACTGCTCTGCGATTGTCACAGGAGATCTCATGATTATAGGAGCCATATACGGTAGCAGTTGACTGTGACCTTGAGAGCATACCCCATACAGCTGGTAAGGGCTACACTCCAGTAACTGTTAGGGTTGTTATGATTCTTGCTTGGTTTCCATTATGTAATTAATACTCCCTTCATCCAAGTGGTGGGGACAGTCTAGCAAACCATATCTGATTGAAACACGACTGATTCTGGGGTCAGCTAGCAGAGCATAGCATAAAAAATCTGATGTGGCCCTGGAGTAGTGTCTCTGGCTACAGACAAGATGATTTCGATTCCCCCATATGAAGAATGGATGACTGTAGACCTCATTACATGGGAAGAAATGGAGCTGCCTCATGTCCAGAGTCCTACAGAATATCTGGAGTTCATCTGCATGACACAGTGAGGGTAAAGAAGTGTTCAGCTGAAACCCGAGCCACATCTTTAGGCTCATCTACTAAGACTCAATTTCTTAACAAGGGCACAAGGCAGCATTTCCCAAACTGTTGTTGTGCAGAACCCTGCTGTTTTGCAGGAAGTGAATAAGTGCCCTGCAAATAACTTAACACCACATTGGTTATTTTCTAAGGTTTTTGAAAATACTAATAACATTGTTAAATTTCATAATGATTTCTGTCTTATCAGTTATGATTTAAAATTGAGGTAATCATAGAAAAAAACAAGATTTCCTCATTTTTTGAAAATGTTATTAACCTTCAAAACAAACTGTCCGATGAAAGTAATGGGACTCTCAACATGCTCCATCAGAGGACAAATCTGGGAACCCCTGAAATACAGGGAGGTGTACCATCCTTGCCTGAAATCCGCCTTACTGATTCCCAAACTTCTGCAATGGAAGTGGACACATTAACTGAAGTTGCAAATTCTTTCCAGGAGTTCCTCCTTTGTCCTTTTATTTCTCACCTTGCCTGTGATGTCTCAGACCTGAAGTCATGAAGATTTTCTGAAAAACTGCACGCCTGGCTCCAATTGTCAAGTGACACACTTTATTCTGTCAAGGAATAGGCCATTGTCTGAGGCAGTTGCCTGACTGGGGAATGGAATAGGCAACAGCTTGCTGGATCAAACAGCTGATATGGTCCACCATCTCCTGGACACATTGCTGGTGTTTGAAGATGGCCTACTGACTATCACAAGCACTGTGCACTTTGAAACATCCATCTTTGCAGTCTCCTGTCAATCACCATCTGAGTCAGCAGGTGGATCCACACTGGAAAGTCACTGGTAATCCATCAAAGAAAGTGGGACTGCAGCTGGACATGAAGTACTTGAATAATGACAACAAAACCAGCTGCTGTATTTGAATCCAACATCATTTACTTTTTTTAAAACATGTTACCAGTTCCCTACATGTGGAAACACAGACAACATAAATCACAGTTTATGACTAAAAAGGGATAAATCACATATAAAATTACATAATACAAATATAGTATTATTATCCACACAAAACAAAATTTAGCATCTAACTTATACTGTAATTTTCTTTTTTTTTTTACACTAATGACATAATGGACTTGAGGGGAATCCACACACACGAGCTACACCAGCAAACAATTGCAGTCACATACATCCCTCAGCATAATACCTACCATACGCTTAAAGATAGCGTACATGATATATGTCGGCAAGTATTATCGAGGAACATCTTACGTGGCAAACCCACTATTTACATGTAACAACAGATTCTTAAGAGTAACGTAGCAAAAGTCGATCAATAAAACCAGTAGCCACATATGTGCAACTACACGTACCAGACCATTAACTTAGAAATGCCCATATGGAAACCCGGCAGGATAAAACAAGAGCATGTACGTATTAACACACAAGAATGAGACAAAGAACTCTGAAGATTCCAAAATAATGGTAACATGACAAATGTTGAGCACATCCACGTACGTCCTAGAAGTGTAATTCATATCTTAAAACTCTGTACACCAAAACTACACTGTGGTAGGAGTACACCCGTATAAGCAAACCGTGCGTCCTAAAGACATTTTGTGCTGAGGAAATAAACACTGAACCCACTCCCAATTACTACTAACCTGGGCACAACCATACATTCAGAACAAAAATAAAAGTGGCAGTTGAAGTCATTCATTATATAGCATTACATCAATCACAGCAAAGTGATAACCGAACACTGCACAAACAAACACAGAGTAATGAAAGGGCAAACAAATGACATGCTTACATTCCCTTAAAAACAAGAAGTGTTTGTTAATTATCCAGACCAAATCGTCCACACAACCATTAAACATTAAAAAAACTGTAAGAGTAAATAAATATTCACACTGGGAATGGCACGTTATAGAAAACACATATATATACTAAAAACACAGAATGACGAAACATTTGAATATCTGCACAGTAACAAATGGCACAAAAAACAATCACCCAAGGATTCCCAATGTGAATGTGTATTTAGTTTTAGAGTTTTTTTAATGTTTTTGTTTTTAATGGTTGTGTGGATTATTTGGTCTGGATACTTAACAAACACTTCCTGTTTTTAAAGGGTGTGAGCATGTAATTCGTTTGCCCTTTCATTACTTTGTGTTTGTCTGTACATTGTTCAGTTATCAATTTGCTGTGGTTGATGTAATGCTATATAATGAATGCCTCCAACTGCCACATTTACTTTTGTTTTGAATGTATGGTTGTATGCAGTTCATTAGTAACTGAGAGTGGGTTCAGTGTTTATTTTCTCTGCATGAAGTGCCTTTTGGGCGCACAGTTTGGTTATATTGGTGTACCACCGTTACAGTGTAGTTTAGGTGTGCACAGTTTCAAGATATGAATTAAGCGTCTAGCGCATATATGGATGCGCTCGATGCTTGTCACATTTGCGTATTATTACCCAGGTTCCCATTATTATGGAATCTTCGGAGTTCTTGTCTCGTTATTGTGAGTTAATACATACATGTTCTTGATTTTATTCTGCTGGGTTTCCAGATGGGCATTTCTAAGTTAATGGTCCAGTATGTGTAGATGCACATATGTGGCTACTGGTTCTACTGACTGAATTTTACTAGGTTACTCTTTATAGCCTGTTCAGGTAAATAGAGGAATGCCACATGGATGTTGTCAACATATATTATGTATGCTACTCTTAACCCTGTGGGTACATATTGACAGTGACTGTTGTTAGTGTTGACAACACTGTTTTACGCCTGGTACATTTCTTATAATTACTAGGAATTTTGATGATATTCTTCATTGTTTCTTTGGAGATAATGCATCAACTGTCTTTTACAGACACAAGAACACATTTGCTAAGCTTCAGTCATAGACCTTAGGAATATGACTGGGTTGCTGTAGAGTAATATCAGTGGAGCACATGTCTATTTTTATACCAGGTTTTAGACCAAGTTTTACATTGTTTATGTTTTTGGGGTGTTAAAATATATGTTGGCATATTGGGTTGTCTGAATTTTCCAGTGAATGTTTGTCATTAGGTCTGTGTTGCATTTGTCCACTCTGGCCACTTGGTACTATGTCATTAGTTTGTTTCGTTTCTTATTATTGATATATTTGTAGGTGTTCTGGTGAATGATACATGTGACTGCAATCCCTTTGCTGGTGTAACTCATTGTACGTGTGGGTTCCCCTCAAGTCCATTATGTCATTGGTGCAAAAAAGAATTGCAATATACATTAGATGCTAAATTTTGTTTTGTATTGATAACAATACCATATTTTTATTATGTAATTTTTGTGATGTCATTTATCCCTTTTCAGTCAAACTATGATTTATGTTGTCCATGCTCTCATCCTCTCCTATCATGTTATGTGTGTTTCCATATGCAGGGACCTTTAGATGATAACATTTGGTGCCGCAACTGGTAGCATGTTTTAAAAAGAATAAATGATGTTGGATTCAAATACAGCCACTGGTTTTCTTATCATTATTCAAATGCACTGGAAGGTGGTCACTGAAACACAAATCTGTGGCCATCTTCCACTAAACTGAGTTTGCAAGAGTTGGGGAGCTAAAACAAAGGTCAATGGCTGAAGATGACCCTGTGGTTGCAGTAAAGTGTGTCATCTGACTGGAGTTCAAAAGACAGAAACTTGAAACGGTCAAAGCCTTCGATAATTCGACCCCTGAAGCGGCGTCCACATTGTGCTCATTACATTGTCTGTCTGTCTCATTTTCATTTGCCTGTCCCTTATAGCGACTGTGCCCCACAGCACATTGTGTCCACTTAAGTGACTCATGAGGAGAAATGAGTGGGGCTGTGCCCGAAAAAGTTCTGTCAGTATATCTGCACTCAACGGATCATGAGGTGGAAGATATGAAGAAAAGCTGGTGTGAGAATTTCCACTACAACTGCTTATAGAGCCGTGGCAAGATGGAACAGGAGATAATGGCATCTGTCATCGAAAAAAACAGCCTCCTCACTCTTAGCCCTGACTCTAGTAAGATTGTCCTTCCTGTAGGTGTGGTAGACCCTCAATGCAGATGCATCAGTGACAGTAAAATAGTCTTGTAAGCAGATGGAGAATGGTATCTCTCGTGGGTCAGAAGCTGCAATTCTTCAAAATTCAATTGGTATCCATTAGATTTCACTACAATACAGAAGTCTCTGTGAGCACCATTGATTAGCTATGGTTGTCCTTGTCCTTCTCTCTTGGCAGCAATGATTTACCCAAGAGGACGGGGGAACAGGAGATGGTGCCCTGTTCTCTGGGTCCTCCACATCAATATTAAAACACCTGACAGTAAAATTGTGACTGGGAAGGACAAGTGCTCACCAATTTTACAGTTTAGATGTCACTTTCTTCGATTTTGTATAACTTTTTATTCAACATTTTCCATACACATGGGAGGGATTAGTTGCATAAGTAGAGGGTACTTGCTTGACCTCAAATTATACTGCAGCCCTGAAACTATAACTGCATTACTGGCTCACCTATTCCTTTGACATAAGTCTCCTCATTCTCCTATTCTATCATGCTGTTGGCAATTCTTTCACTGAAAAGACCTTCATTCTACTCCTGCTTTCTGCAGTATTATACAACTTTCCCAACTACATTTTACATCTTTATTTTTACATCACCAAATTATATTTAATTTTCTTGTTGCACACAATAAAGTTTTCCTATCACCATCTAATTCCTAATTTATTTACATTTCTCTCTTATCCATTGTCATTTAGTTCTTTGAATGTACTGGTGATTTCATTCTCAAGTAACCTATACTACTGGCTTCCCATTTCATGTTTGGCTATCTTATTATGTCCCCTTTGCATCAATAAGCTGGAATGTTTCTTATGTCATTGTAGTGTCATGAAATTGTTAGTGACTCACACAACCTGTAAATCATTGACCCAATGTATGTACAAGCTGTTTTAGAAGTTGTACCATACATTAAAATATGTATTTTTTATGACTCTACAGAAGCTTCATTTCTCTCTTTCTCATGGAACCACTGATACAAGGGAGAATGTGTGACATCTTTGAATATGAGCCACTGGCTGTAATACAACATGCACCACTGTCCCTTAGAGCAACACTCACATATTGTTCTCATCTTTTCAATGAGTCTTATATCATAATTTGCAACGTTTTGTTAATGGACTGGTTTGATTTGAGTCTAGTTTATTAGATTAGGCCTGTTTGTTTGAATGTAAAAAGCTCATATCATCAAAAATGTTTATTTAAGATCTAAAGCTAAGGAAATAATTCCCCTAGATAAGAATAGATTTTAATTTTTGTTATATGCTGGAGCCTGGACAGGAGTCCATGGAACATGCGACAAAAAGTTGGTGAATTATTTATACAACTTTAACAGAGGAGAATTTGATTTAATATTTGTGAACCATACATAGCAGTCTGTATTGCTCAACAATGATTAGAAGACACTTTCAAAGTTTACCACAGTTGACATGTCAGCTCTATGTATACTGTAATCTTTTCCTCTTCACACTGTACAAACCGGTTTATCAAAGATTGCAGTACCACCTGTCAGCTTTTACCCATGATGTCATTAAGATGGTAGATACACACATCTCAAGTTTATAAGATATGGTGACCAAGTTGTCGCACATTACATGACAAACTTAATAATGAAGACTTAACAAAACTACTCACGCAAAAATCAAACAAACAAAATCCTAAAAAAAACACACACACACACACACACACACACACACACACACACACACAGAGAGAGAGAGAGAGAGAGAGAGAGAGAGAGAGAGAGAGAGAGAGATTGTGTGTGTTCACATATTTGGCAATTAGACCAATGGTCAACATGTCATCACCTATTGCAGCACGCAGAAATCCTGAAGCATCTGATTCCACCCACCTGCTTTGACCCATGACGTCACAAATATGGCGGAAACGACCATACACTACAACTCTAATATGGCGCCTATGACGTCATTATGTGAACATAACTTCAAACACAAAAATACATTGAAAAACCAATGCACACATGTTCCACAAAAAACCTAATGAAACTAACGGGACAGCCGTGGGAAACTGGGGGTTTTTGGGTGGGGACAAAGTAAAAGTAAACAAATTTAGACATACACCACCATACCAAACCACACAAAATGACGAAAAAAACTGACAACACAAAACTCCCCAAATTCCACAAAACACAATATCCTCTGGAATTGGACACTTCCCTTGACCTAAATAGCTCAACAGCAGCTCCCGATCCCAAAAAATTGGAATTGAACATTTCCCTTGACCTATATAGCTCAACACAGCAATTCCCGATACCGGAACACCCACAGTCACAACCACACATTGGAGTCGGACACTTCCCTTGACCTATATAAGTTAACAGACACTACCAATACCAAATCATAATACCCAAAACTTCAACCACGTCCACAATCATCACTACCTCAAAAAACACAACAAATCAACATAATTGGAATCTAACACTTCCCCTGACCTGTTATCCTTATGACATCTCCACATATAGCCTCCCCTGGTCTGAGACGCCAATATCCACAACCACACATTGGAATCGAACACTTCGCTTGAGCTATATAAGTCAACAGAAACTACCAATACCCAAATCATAAAACCCAAAACTACAACCACGTCCACAATCATCACTATCTCAAAAAACACAACAAACCAACAAAAGTGGAAATGAACACTTCCCTTGACCTGTTATCCTTACAACATCTCTACATATAGCCGTCCCTGGTCTGAGACGCCGGAACTTTAGTAAGCCTCATTTCTTCACGACACACTGAACACTTCACAACTTCATCCAAAAATCCAAATAGTTGAAGAAATTTTATTAGAAACGCACTGTCCCCCATCATTGCCGACAACCGAAAACTGTTGACCTTGTCAGTCATATCCATACCTACCAAACACATAAAAAAAGCAATTTACCAAAATTCGAACACAGTGAACAGAAAACAGCTACAATAACGTCGACATAACAAAACCAAAATCATTAACTCACGGAAAAATATTCCGCTGAAAGCACAGTCACTACCGATACCACATACGTGCAATGTTACCACGCAAATGAACCCAATATGCCACGTAACACGCTACCCATAAACACACCACCAGAGAGCACCACCGATCACATCAAAACGACACCTAGAAACACGCCACTCTCACAAACTAAATTCCGCACCATCATGTTATCAAACGCCACAACAGCCTTACGTCACGTGTCAAAGCCAACGGGTGGGATCGGACGCTTCGGTCAACCCCAGCACGCAGTGATCTACTTGTGGACTTCACTGCTGTATCCAAATCGTAAAAAATTCCCAACCACAAACAACAGACCACACTTATAATTCTAAACCAGAAAACAAATAATTTCCTGTGACAGCCAATAACAAAATAACTTACTAAGAAACCACAACAAATCCTTCCAATATTAATCTTATGAACAGCACTAAAGCATTCCAACAAATCACCAGCACTGCTCACAAACAATTTATGAAGATATCCATCCCACATTAGAGCGCACCACCACATACTCCAACACACCCTCTAAAAATACAGACCATTCCAAATACACCATACCACCGTGACATTACACAACACAACACAATTATGTTATGGGTCAAAGCAGGCGGATGGTGCCACAAACATCAGTTGACCCATCAGAATAAAAGTTTGGATTTCTAAAGGGCTCCGCTCTTGAGAAGGCTATTTTACGTACTGGACCAATGTACCTAACTCATTAGACAATAAGTTATAGGTGGTTCCCTGCCTAAATCACAATATCCTTTTTTAAGTAAAACAGAATATAATGATTTAACACGAGGTGCCGCAGAATAGGTCAAGTCGTCTCTCTCCTACAGGAAACAAAGGTGTCAACTGCACATGATATAAACATTGCAATAAATAGCAAATGTAGTTTTAGAAAGAGCCGTTAACAAAATTTTCATATACATATACAGGGCTATTACAAATGATTGAAGCGATTTCATAAATTCACTGTAGCTCCATTCATTGACATATGGTCACAACACACTACAGATACGTAGAAAAACTCGTAAAGTTTAGTTTGGCTGAAGCCGCACTTCAGGTTTCTGCCGCCAGAGCGCTCGAGAGCGAAGTGAGACAACATGGAGACAGGAGCCGAGAAAGCGTATGTCGTGCTTGAAATGCACTCACATCAGTCAGTCATAACAGTGCAACGACACTTCAGGACGAAGTTCAACAAAGATCCACCAACTGCTAACTCCATTCGGCGAAGGTATGCGCAGTTTAAAGCTTCTGGATGCCTCTGTAAGGGGAAATCAACGGGTCGGCCTGCTGTAAGCGAAGAAACGGTTGAACGCGTGCGGGCAAGTTTTACGCGTAGCCCGCGGAAGTCGATGAATAAAGCAAGCAGGGAGCTAAACGTACCACAGCCGACGGTTTGGAAAATCTTACGGAAAAGGCTAAAGCAGAAGCCTTACCGTTTACAATTGCTACAAGCCTTGACACCCGATGACAAAGTCAAACGCTTGGAATTTTCGGCGCGGTTTAACAGCTCATGGAAGAGGATGCGTTCAGTGCGAAACTTGTTTTCAGTGATGAAGCAACATTTTTTCTTAATGGTGAAGTGAACAGACACAATGTGCGAATCTGGTCAGTAGAGAATCCTCACGCATTCGTACAGCAAATTCGCAATTCACCAAAAGTTAATGTGTTTTGTGCAATCTCACGGTTTAAAGTTTACGGCCCCTCTTTCTTCTGCGAAAAAAACGTTACAGACACGTGTATCTGGACATGCTGGAATATTGGCTCATGCCACAACTGGAGACCGACAGCGCCGACTTCATCTTTCAACTGGATGGTGCTCCACCGCACTTCCGTCATGATGTTCGGCATTTCTTAAACAGGAGATTGGAAAACCGATGGATCGGTCGTGGAGATCACGATCAGCAATTCATGTCATGGCCTCCACGTTCTCACGACTTAACCCCATGCGATTTCTTTCTGTGGGGTTATGTGAAAGATTCGGTGTTTAAACCTCCTCTATCAAGAAACGTGCCAGAACTGCGAGCTCGCATCAACGATGTTTTCGAACTCATTGATGGGGACATGCTGCGCCAAGTGTGGGAGGAACTTGATTATCGGCTTGATGTCTGCCGAATCACTAAAGGGGCACATATCGAACATTTGTGAATGCCTAAAAAAACTTTTTGAGTTTTTGTATGTGTGTGCAAAGCATTGTGAAAATATCTCAAATAATAATAAAGTTATTGTAGAGCTGTGAAATCGCTTCAATCATTTGTAATAACCCTGTATAAATGGGTTCTTAGCCAATTCTTCATTACTACACGTTGAAAAGGCATATTATATGCAGTTCAGAACTGTTAAAGAGGTTACCACTCAGTATACGCCCAAAACATGATGATACACAGTTAATTTGTGAAAGTGGATTCTTGGAATTAAAGACTGATATTAACACTAGAAGTAACGGACTTCGCCATACCCCTAATATTACCATGTGGGTCATTTTTGACCCATGGTAAGAAACCACTGTTTTATTCATATTTGGGTGGTATTTTAAGTGCCACTTTGTTGACAATATGTTCAGGAAGACTATAAGGTGAAAAAAAAAAAAAAAAAGCTCCGTCTTTAGGCCACAAGTGGCCCTTCCGGGACCGTCCGGCCGCCGTGTCATCTTCCGAAGAAGATGCGGATAAGGAGGGGCGTGTGGTCAGCACACCGCACTCCCGACTGTTAGGACGGTATTCTGTGACCGAAGCCACTACTAATCGGTCGAGTAGCTCCTCAATTGGCATCACGAGGCTGAGTGCACCCCGAAAAATGGCAACAGCACGTGGCGGCGGGATGGTGACCCATCCAAGCGCCGGCCACGCCCGACAGCGCTTAACTTCGGTGATCTCACGGGAACCGGTGGAGCCACTGCGGCAAGGCCGTTGCCCTATAAGGTGAAACCAAATGATAATTTGGTCTCTAAAATGGATAACAGTCGAACATAAATTTTCAGAAACAAACTTTTTTTAATTTTAAAAGGGGTAAAATACAGGGAGCGAAAGGCTATTTACAATTTGTACAGAAACCAGATGGCAGTTATAAGAGTCGAGGGGCGTGAAAGGGAAGCAGTGGTTGGGAAGGGAGTGAGACAGGGTTGTAGCCTCTCCCCGATGTTATTCAATCTGTATATTGAGCAAGCAGTAAAGGAAACAAAAGAAAAATTTGGAGTAGGTATTAAAATCCATGGGGAAGAAATAAAAAATTTGAGGTTCGCCGACGACATTGTAATTCTGTCAGAGACAGCAAAGGACTTGGAAGAGCAGTTGAACGTAATGGACAGTGTCTTGAAAGGAGGGTATAAGATGAACATCAACAAAAGCAAAACGAAGATAATGGAATGTAGTTGAATTAAGTCTGGTGATGCTGAGGGAATTAGATTAGGAAATGAGACACTTAAAAGTAGTAAAGGAGTTTTGCTATTTGGGGAGCAAAATAACGGATGATGGTCGAAGTAGAGAGGATATAAAATGTAGACTGGCAATGGCAAGGAAAGCGTTTCTGAAGAGAAATTTGTAACATCGAGTATAGATTTAAGTGTGAGGAAGTCGTTTCTGAAAGTATTTGTATGGAGTGTAGCCATTTATGGAAGTGAAATGTGGATGATGAATAGTTTAGACAAGAAGAGAATAGAAGCTTTCAAAATGTGGTGCTACAGAAGAATGCTCAAGATTAGATGGGTAGATCACATAACTAATGAGGAGGTATTGAAGAGAATTGGGGAGAAGAGTTCGTGGCACAACTTGACAAGAAGGGACCGGTTGGTAGGACATGTTCTGAGGCATCAAGGGATCACCAATTTAGTATTGGAGGGCGGCGTGGAGGGTAAAAATCGTAGAGGGAGACCAAGAGATGAATACACTAAGCAGATTCAGAAGGATGTAGGTTGCAGTAGGTACTGGGAGATGAAGAAGCTTGCACAGGATAGAGTAACATGGAGAGCAGCATCTAACCAGTCGCGGGATTGAAGACCAGAACAACAAAAACATGTCGATGTTATTGTAGTTCTTTTCTGTTTGTCGTGTGTAAATTTTGGTAAATTGCTTTTTTTATGTGTTTGGTAGGTATGGATATGACCGACAAGGTCAACAGTATTTGGTTGTCAGCGATGATGGGGGACAGTGCGTTGTCTCTAATAAAATTTCTTCAACTATACGGTTTTTGGATGAAGTTGTGAAGTGTTCAGTGTGTCATGAAGAAATGAGGCTTACTAAAGTTCCGGCGTCTCAGACCAGGGATGGCTATATGTAGAGATGTTGTAAGGATAACAGGTCAAGGGAAGTGTTCATTTCCAATTTTGTTGGTTTGTTGAGATAGTGATGATTGTGGACGTGGTTGTAGTTTTGGGTTTTATGATTTGGGTATCGGTAGTTTATGTTGACTTATATAGCTCAAGCGAAGTGTTCGATTCCAATGTGTGGTTGTGGATATTGGCGTCTCAGACCAGGGGAAGCTATATGTGGAGATGTCGTAAGGATAACAGGTCAAGGGAAGTGTTAGATTCCAATTTTGTTGGTTTGTTGTTTTTTGAGATAGTGATGATTGTGGACGTGGTTGTAATTTTGGGTTTTATGATTTGGTATCGGTAGTTTCTGTTGACCTATATAGGTCAAGGGAAGTGTTCGATTCCAATGTGTGGTTGCTGTGGGTGTTCCGGTATCGGGAGTTGCTGTTGAGCTATGTAGGTCAAGAGAAGTGTTTGATTCCAATTTGTGGGATCGGGAGGTGCTGTTGAGCTATATAGGGCAAGGGAAAAGTTATTTGTGGGATCGGGAACTGATGTTGAGCTACATAGGTCAAGGGAAGTGTACGATTCCAATTTGTGGGATGGGGAGCTGTTGAGCTATGTATGTCACGGGAAGTGTCTGATTCCAGAGGATATTGTGTTTAGTGGACTTTGGGGAGTTTTGTGTTGTCGGTATTTTTCGTCATTTTGTGTGGTTTGGTATAGTGGTATGTGTGTCTAAAATTGTTTACTTTTACTTTGTCCCCACCCAAAAACCCCCAATTTTCCACGCCTGTCCCGTTAGTTTCATTAGGTTTTTTGTAAAACTTATGTGCGTGTATGTGTTAGTTTTTCAATGTATTTTCGTGTTTGTGGTCATGTTTATGTAATTACGTCATAGGCGCCATATTGGAGTCTTAGTGTATGGTCGTTTCCGCCATATTTGTGACGTCAGCAGTCAGACGGGTGGAATCGGACGATTCTGTATTCCCCACATTTTCAATAACTTGCCAGTATGTCTAGTCATAAAAGTTCTGCTACTAATGAACTTCAGTTTAAGAGAAGCCTGAAGAACTTACTGACAACCAACTCCTACTCTACTGATTAATTTCTTAGTAAAACCAGTTCCTGTATACAATATTGATAATTCTAGTGTTGTATTCACACATCATCAGTCAAAAAGTAGAAGAAAGATACTGGCGGTAGTAAAGCTGTGAGGTCAGGTTATGAGTACTTGGGTAGCTCAATTGGTAGAGCACTTGCCTGCAAAAAGCAAGGGTCCCATGGTTAAGTCTCAGTCTGGCAAACAGTTTTAATCTACCAGGAAGTTTCAATAAAACCACACATTTTATGACGTATTTGAGTTGTTCAATTATTTCACTTTAGCTATGCCAAAGCCATATATTACAAATTACTCATGTTATTTTATACTATGTACACAGCATTTTATCGAGAATATCAAATCAAAAATTCTCAAGTATGGATATCTTCAGTGAATTATATGATCCCTGCAACAATGTGTTGAAAACTGCTTTCTACTTGATGATGAATGTATATAACACACGTCAATTTCAGAGATCAAGACAATTAAAAATCTGAAGGAAATGAGAACAAAATTAAAACTAATTTTATTAAATCACTGATTCTACTCTGTTACTGCATATCTTGACACAAAATTCTGATGTCTCCCCAAATCTCATCTTCTTATATATGCAACGTTAGTCCGTTGAAATAGTTTTTTTTTCGGTCCATTCTTTATGCATTCTTCTTATATAAAATATATGCCTGTTTAAATTGTTACATTTTCTGTCCATGCTCTGAACTTCATAATACAGAAGTGAGTTTTCCCGCATTTTTAATGTATACTTTTGAATTTCGATGGAGATACCATGTTCTTAACACAGAAGTGTCACCTTTATAACGCGCCAAATTAGTTGTTTCAACGTATGACATTGAAAAGCTAAGCTTAACAAAGTTCTGCTATAAGGAGTATGTAAATTGTTACCTTCAGGTCCATACTCTTTTTTGCACGTGTAACACGTTACTCCACCAGAACTTCCTAAGTCAGGTAAGATGGAACCACATTCTGAGCAAAATCCGGGCTCTGCTACGAAATTCATTCTTCTGATAGATTATGCCTTCCATTAACTACCTTAACACACACTTGTGTTTGTTTACAAACATGCAATGCACACAATAGTTTCACTCAAAAGACATCACTCATTTCGAGTTTGAGTACCACGGGCAATGAAAACATGCGTATGCAAATCCGAAACTCCACACGTGCCAGCGAACTGGCATAATTTTGCAACTGGAAAGTGGGAACGTCTTACTAGCTCACTGTCATGCCAGCTGCTAGAACAGTAAAAAAAGTCAAGAACTAACTACATCTATACTGCAACCCACTGTAAAGTGCATGGCAGAGTGTACCAGTTATTAGGTTTTCTTCCCGTGCCATCCACGTACTAAGCGTGGGAAGAACGACTGTTTGAATGCTTCTGTGCTGTAATTAATCCAACGTTGTCCTCACGATTCCTATGTGAGCGATAAGTAGGGTGTTGTAGTATATACTTAGAATAATCATCTGAAGCTGGTTCTTGAAATCCTGTACGAAGTCTTTCTCGGAAGAGTTTACGTCTATCTTCAAGACACTGCCAGCTCAGTTTTTTCAGCATGACACACTTCCATGGGTCATACATGCCTGTGACGATTCTTGCTGCTCTTCTCTGCATGAGTTCAGTATCCCCTGTTAGTCCTATCGTAGCACAGCTTGGATTTTGCTCAGAATGTGATTCCACCTTACCTGGCTTAGAAGTTCTGATGGAGTGACACGTCACGTGCAAGAAAGAGTGTAGACCTGACTGTATATGCAGATGTGGTACTGAGTCCGACACGTGAGCAATAATAGATTAGATTCAGTTTTCGTTCCATAGTCATAAAAATGAGATGATTCTCGTGGGTGTGGAACATGCCAGTATCGGTCACACAAGTGATTTGTATGTAACCTCCTGCGCAAACTGATTCTATTCTCCCAATATTATACCAAGAAATCGAAGTCTATCAGCACAACTGAGCCTATGTGACCGTTCCATTTCATATCCCTACAAAGCGTTAGACCCAGGTACTTGTACGAGTTAGCCGATTCCAGCAGTGACTCGTTGATATTATAGTGATAGGAAACTACGTTTTTGCATTTTGTGAAGTGCAAAATTTTACTTTTCTGAACATTTAAAGCAAGTTGCCACTCTCCATCCAAGACAACGCTCTTCGTCCTTCCTACCAAAAGATTCTCAATTAAGTCAAAAATATTGCTTGATACGCCATATGATAGTACTTTTGAGAATAAGCATAGATGTGCTACTAAGTCAAAATTTTTCGGAAGTCAAGAAATACTGCATATACCTGATACTGCATATACCTGACTGCCTTGGTGCAAAACTTTTAGTATTTTACTTGAGAAAATTGTGAGTTGGGTTCTCTGCGATCGACGTTTCCGGGATCCAAGCTGGTTGGCATGGAGGAGATCATTCTGGTCGAGATACCTTATTATGTTTGAGCTTCTACCACAAGTCGATGTCAAGGATATTGGTCGGTAGTTTTGAGGATCACTCCTGCTATCCTTGTAAACAGGGGTGACCTTTGCTTTCTTCCAACTTCTGGGCATGGTTTTTTGTCTGAGAGATCGACAACAGAGACTAGTTAACAGAGGAGCTAACTCTGCCACAAATTCGGTATACAATGTAATAGAGATTCCATGGGATCCCAGAGTTTTGTTCAGTTTTAACGATTTCAGCTGTTCGTCAACACCACTGTCATTTATTTCACTCATACCTTCAATGGCATAAGGATTAAATTGGGGCAATTAACCTTGGTTTTCCTTTGTGAAGGAAAATTTGACAATGGAATTAAGGATTTCAGCTTTTGCCTTGCTACCCACAATTGCAGTTCCTGTCTCATTCGCAAGTGAGTAGACATTAACTTTGGTGCAGCTAACAGCCTTTACATATGACCAGAACTTCTTTGGATTTTGTGAAAGATCATTTGATAATTTTCTACTACAGTAGTCATTGAAGGCTTTATGCCTTGCTCTCTTGACAGCCAGACGTGTTTCATTCAGCATCTCTCTCCATCTATAGCTCTACACTTTGTTTTACACCTGTTATGCAGTAGTCTCCGTTTCTTTAGAAGTTTCATTACAGTGATTGTATGCCATGTAAAGTCCCTCCTATTATGAACTGTTCTACTGGATACATATCTGTTCAGTACATGATGAACTACTCTCTTAAACTTAAGCCTCAGTTACTCTGCATGCTCCTGCCTGTGCTGAAACTTTCAGGTTCCTCAATGAGATATGGCACTACTGCTTTTTTTATCTAATTTACGGAACAAATGTAACTTTCTACTTGTTTTAGATCTTCTTTATACTTCGTTAATCATTGTCGCTACAACCATCTCATGATCACTGATACCAGTTTCGATGTGGACATCACCATGGAAGTCAGGTCTATTTGTTATCATTAGATGTAACATAGTTCCATCATGAGCAGGGTTCTGAACTATTCGTTCTAGATAGTTTTCAGAGAACGCATTTAGCACCATTTCACAGGGTGTCTTGTCATACCCAACACTAACAAAACTGTAATTTCTTCAGTTGATTGTTGGATGATTAAAGTTTCCAGCAATGATTACACTATGATTGGGGAACTTACGTACAGGTAAACTGAACTCTTCTCTAAAGTTTTCTGTGACAGCTGGAATCGAATACGGTGGGTGATAGAAGGATACATTTTCCATTTTATGCCCACCCCATACAGTAAGTATTATCTGAACAATCTCACATGCACATTCAGTTTCTGTCTGGTGGATTTGAGTTTCTTGTCTATTTGCAACTAATGGACTACCATCGTTTTCCATTAGTGTGTCCTTTCGTTATACACTTCAGTTTTCCCCTAAATTCTCACTTCTACCACTTTCAGGTTTCAACCAGCTTTCTGTACCTAATATTATATGAGCTTTACTGCTTTTCAGGTGTGCATCAAAGTCTGGCACTTCGTTGCGAATGCTTCTGCAGTTAACTACCAGGATTTTAATACCCTCGCCTGTAGGGGGCACTGTTTTGGACCTTACACTTATACTTCTGAGTCTCTTACAGTTTGCGTAATCTGGTTTGGATGGAGAGCCTTCCAACCTAAAAAAAACCTCAATTATTTCACCCACAGCCATCCAGGGCCTTCAGCAACTGCAGCTAAGTGCATATGATCTCATTCTGCTTTAGTTCGTTCAAGAGCACAGACTGTTTCTGGTTCAGACTATCACTCTCAAAACACGGAAAGCAAAAAGTTTGTGATAGAAGAGTTTTGATTCACAAGATGGTGAATGAAGTGCCCATAGCTTTTAAGGTATGCATTTTAAAGCCCATATGTACTAGAACCTTTTGCTTCGAACGATTCTTGTAATAGTCCTGAATATTTATTCATTATGTAACTCTCAGCCAAATTAGTGGCATTAAGAAGATAAAAGTTACATTGCTTGTCCATAGCCATTCATAATTAGAATGCGATAAAAACGTTGGATTATGGAATGTAGAGACACTGATGGAAACACCTGAACATTTCAAGGAAATAATCGAAGCATACAGATGTAAGCAATCTCCTCTGACTGTGGCCAGCGTTAATTAAGAACTGGGGATCACCACTGGACTCAAAGTATAATGCAGATACCATTTCAAATCTGAGCCTGTTAAGATAGTAGCATCTGAGTGCATCAATATTATCTGAATGCATCCACTACATTTTTCTGGATTATCAAACGACTTATCACATAGGAGTGCAAACTGGCACTACAAGGATACCATGACAATGTCAACCAGTGGATAGGCTGTTTAAACTGCTCATGTCTGCTAATAACAGTATGTTTAACTTCAAAATTACTTTGCTTGTTTAGTGCACTATAGCTTTGCAATTTTCTACTCTTTGCTGTAATGTGAACTCAAACAACTGCATTCTTTGTTTACGTCCGCAGCTCGTGCTCGTGCGGTAGCGGTCTCGCTTACCGCGTCCGGGTTCGGTTCCCGGCGGGGTCAGGGATTTTCTCTGCCTTGTGATGACTGGGTGTTGTGTGATGTCCTTAGGTTAGTTAGGTTTAAGTAGTTCTAAGTTCTAGGGGACTGATGACCATAGATATTAAGTCCCATAGTGCTCAGAGCCATTTGAACCATTTTTTTGTTTACAGTTCAGGGGTAAAATATAAAAACATAAAAACCTGCAAAAGCTGAATAAGTTTTTCCTTCATGGTGCTGTACTTTATCCAGCTGCCCCATGGCTAAGTATACCTGATATGAGTAGTGTTGCTGTATGATCAAAACCATAAATTTATTTAATTGTGATTACTATGGCATTATTACACCTTTTTTCGTTTGGCTTAACCATTTTCTTCCACTTACAAAGGAAGGTTTCAGTGGATTTGGAAATAACTTCTTTTGTAAATCCTTGTCGTCAGTTTTGTGAAGGCCTCATTACTGCTGCTGTGGAGGTCGAGTTGCCACTGTTGTTACGGTAGGTCGAGTTTATGAGCTCGTGAAACAGCTTCTGGTGCAGTCCACCACTAAGACAATTTCTCTCTGCCACTGTTACACAGCTGTGCCTCAGGATCAGGTAACAGGATAGGAGAACAAAGGTCCTACAACACTCCAACAAAACAGTAACAAAGTCACACAAGTGAGTTAAAAAGGTTTGCTTTTCTTTGTAACCAGCCGAACAACGAAATCTGCAGCACTGGTTGTAATGTAACACGAGAAGGCCCTCAACTGCAAATAACCGTAGGTAAACATCAAAGTGCATAGAAAATGCAATTACAACAACTGTCTGTTTACTTCTAAGAGTTCACTAAACAACATTCCCAGCCTAAGTCAGCCCTGGGCGATGATCTATAGCCAAGTGAGCGAGTGCTGCTGTTCTGTCTTCCGAGCTGGTGCAGTCATTGGCAGACTGTAGTCGGCTAATGGCCGAGGCGAAGTCAATATCTTCATCCTCGGCGCCGCCCGTGGCGCTGGTGGAACTCGCGCAAGTGGCGAGTCTCTATGGTACTGGCACCAGCTCGCATCTTTGGGCCTGTGGTGCTTTTACCACGGTTGTGTCTTGTTCGACGACGCAGCAACTTCATTCAGGAACACTCCATATGCCAATAACGCTAGTTTCACATTCGATGCATTTAAGATGTTTAATTTATAAAATAAAAGGTATTGTGTGTTCTTATACATTGATGTACTCGCAGTTCTAATCACTTTTCACAGAGTATCATAAAAATGGACTTACTTGGTTCTTTCCTCTGACCCTTCATATGTGGAATAGAGTTTTCGAAACCAAATTTTAAACTGCAAGACATTTGCAGGCGCAGATTCAGATATGATAATTTATTGGTTGTGAACTGATGATTACAATTAAAGAGATACCTAAAGTAGGAAATTAAGGAGATGGAAGCTGAATAACTTAACACCCAGAGTTTGTCAGTAATCTCAAGTTATCATTAAGCAACGACTAACTGAAACAGAGGAAGGAATCTATCACAATACGAATGGGCACCTTTTAGAGAAGATGTAGGAAGACAGCACAGGATGAAAATGGGGAAAAAGTACAGTAGAAATCACTAGATGACGTGCAACATTTTGAACTTTATTGACAACAGGGGTAAATATAGAAAACCAACAAATCAAGTAGGCAATAATGTTACAGATGTGTAAAAAATAACGTTGACAGAAAGTACAAAGTCGCAAATTAAATGTGTCTATTAGGAAAATTAAAGGTTGTATCAACAGCCTTGAATTTTCCGCATAGCCTTTCTTGCTTTACGATTTTGCATATGCAAAAGGTAGATACCACATATAGGAAAATTAAATTAAAACATACCTTTGGGGCAAAGAGAAACAACTGTACTAGCAGGAGCTCAGTTGGTATGCCAGAACTAAACGAAGAAGAGCATGATGGAAGGTGGAAGAAGAATATTGTGGGGAAGGAGGGAGGGGCTATACAGACTAACATGAATGTGATGTTAGATCCCTGATCCTACCACTTATCTTAGTATATAAACTGAAGAAAGAGAAACCTGTGTTCATAACATATATAGATATAGAGAAAGTTTATGACAATCTTGACTGAAATACATTCTTTGAAGATCTGTAGGTATCACAGATAGAAAACAGGAACACAAGATTATATGCAACTTAAACAGAAACCAGACTGCAGTTGTAAGTTTCAAGAATTTGAAAGGGAAACAGTAACTGTGAAGGCAGAAGTGGAGAGAATATAAGATGCTAACTGGAAGTAGCAAGATAAGCGTTTATGAAAAAGAAAAAATTTGTTGACATTGCATATAAATTTAAATGTTGGGAAGTATTTTATGAAACTATTTGTGTGGAGTGTAGCTTTGTGTATAAGTGAAATGCAGACGATAAACACTTCTGTCAAGAAAACAATGGATGTTTTCTGAAGGTGATGCTGAAGAAGAATGCTGAAGATTAGATATGTAGGTCGTGTAACTAATGAGGGGGTGCTGAATTAAGCTGAGGAGAAAAAGGAAATTATGGGACAACTTTTCTAAATGGAGGGATTGGTTGACAGGAAATATTGTGAGACATAAAGGAATCGTCATTTTGATAATGGAGGTCAAATTGTGGAGGAAGACCGAGACTTAACAATGGTAAGCAGATTCGAATGGACGTAGGATACAGCAGTTGTGTTGCGATGCAGAAGCTTACACAGGATAGACTAGTGTGGAGCACTGTATCAACCCAGGCTTCATCCTGAAGACTGCAGCAAACAAATAGTGAGACAAATTGTATTTCTTGTTAATGCAACTCAACAACAACTAGCAATACCGTCAATTAGCTAAGTCAGTTGCGTATTTATTGCCAGAATATTTATTTAATATAGCTTCTAGAATATATCACTTGGGATGTAGAAGTTTATATATCTCTATTGCCAACTGCAAGCAGTCTTATTTTAGGAACAAGTTATAACTTGTAATGCGTTTTTCTTATGGTCTGTCAGCAAACGATAATGTTGAATAACTGTGATGGTCCCTTTACAATATGTGGCGTTTTCTGTAAGACATCAAGTCCTTCATGAAACAACAACCAATGACTGGTCACATATTATGCTTGACTGTCGAATGTGGTGACAGTTCTTACACTGTGCAGGAGTCGTCGATATCTAATATATCAAAATGAAGTTCCACAAATAGTAACATACATATCCGGTGCAGGGGAGGCTTTTCCACTGCCTGCAAATATCATGTGGCCATTCTCAGGGCTATTAAAGGATGCATTAAAGTGAAACTATTTTTAATTACTGTTTGGCCTGGGGAAGTAGGTTCATCAAAAAATAAACACAGCACTTTGGCAACCAAATATCGACTCGACCATTGTATTGTAACAGTTGAAGTGGTAAACCTGTAGCTAGTTATTATGACTGATTCTACGTAACTGATTGCAAGACTGGACTCAGTTAGAATGCTCTTTTAACACAATGTATTGTGCTCCACAGCTTGGGGATAACGAAGTCGCTGCACAGGGTATTGTATTTTGGTCTTCACACCAAGCTGTTTCTCATGGATCTGATCAGGTATGTACAATCTTTCTGTAAAAGAAACTGACTTATCAGAGGCTACACATACTGGCTGTGAAGACTATTTTGTGCGACCCTGGAAAAAATAATTGGAAAGCTGGTGTTATTATATACAGATATGAAGTATTCTACACGCTGCAAATAAGCAAAATGTCTGGAGGCAAAGTAATGTTATTAGTTCTTGCAACAGAAATGCTGCCTGACTGTTTTTTGACATGTTCTGTATGTGAAAGCAATAAACTCAGGAACTGAAGAATAGATTTTATTAACTGCATCACGTAAGGCTACACTCCACATGTAACTCAAAAATAGCTCAATTGAAGCCTTAGCCTCCTTACAGAATAACAATTTTAAATCAGAAAGGACGCAGGAAAACTTTGTAGCATGGTGTCAGAGAGTAGACGAACAGTACAACAACAGAAAATAAATTTAAATCTAAGAATAAACATGTGCATGGAGAAACGAATCACACATGCAATGCAGCGCTCCTGGTGGCCAGACACAGAACTATTTGAAAGAAATTCACTTCGTATGCACACATGACACTGCACCATCACTGCACAACACTGCACTTTGTAAGAGTACATGAAGGTTGAGGGTTGTGGCACTACATCAGACACCCCCGCCCTCCCTCCTAGAGGTTGGTTGATTTGGGAAGGGGGAGGGGGGGCAAACAGCGAGGTCATGGGTCCCACCAGATTAGGGAAAGGGAAGGTTGGGGAAGGAAGTTAGCTGCGCCCTTTCAAAGGAATCATCCCTGCATTTGCTTGAAGCCATTTATGGAAAACATGGAAAACCTAAATCAGGATGGCCAGACGCGAGTTTTGAACGGTTTTCCTCCTAAATATGAGTCTAGTGTGCTAACCACTGCGCCACCGCGCTCGGCACCCCCAGAGGAAGTGGAGCGTCACTGTCGAGGAGCCTTACCAGGAAGTGAACTTGGTGAAGTGGGTCGTCCGTGCTGGAGGAGGTCACACGATATTCGGTGGATGCTACACTGTATGAGGCGGCGGACGCGTCATGGAGTCCTGATGAGAGGTTTGTCGTTGTTTACACTCGGTCACTTCAGTGGTGTCTCATGTAAGACATATGCTGACTTTACTCGGTTCAATGAGACAGTTGTCGTCTTGCAGTTCACAAGAATGCCTATTGTTTGTGCATGTTTCTAAAGAATCTTGTATGGGCCAAAATACGGTGCTTGAAGCGGAGCTTTAACACTCCCTGCACAGAGCATTACATAATTACTGTACTCGAGTCTTGGTGCATAAGAGAATGCAGTGGACAACGTCCTGAAGCCAGCTTTATAACATTTGCTGTCTTAAATGCCGCAAAAAATCTGGTTGGTTCTGCACGATCGTCTTGATTGTTTCTGTGTCGAAAAAATCACCAGGCAGGCTCAGTGTTTCGCCATAAACAAATTCTGCTGGTGACACGTTGATGTCCAACTTGAAAGTTGTCTGCAAGACGAATAATACCACGGGGAGTGCTGACACCCAAGACTTATTATGGCACTTTAACTCTTCCTTCAGACAACAGTGCCAGTGCTCGATCATCCTGTTGCTGGCTGGGTGGTAGCTTGTGGTCTTGTGATGGGTGTATCCATAAAACTTGGCCAGCTGGATGAACAGGTCTGACTCAAACTGGTACCCTCCATCAATAGTGAAATACAGTAGGCACCAAAGTCTCACCAACCATGTCGATGTGAAAGCAAAAGCTAATATCTCGGTAGTGATATTGCCCACAGGTACTGTTTCAGGCCAACAGGTATAACAAGCACTCATGGTCAACAAATACCACTGTCTGTGAGATGGGAGAAGTGGGCCACACACATGGGGGAAACATGTGATTGTATCTGGAAAATCGCCAGTTGTGGCACGTATATGTAGAGAAATCATGCATCATTGGCATTTGAGACAGGATCTGACCACTCGTGGGAGTCTTTCTGTGTGCCTGGCCACATTTAGTGCTGAGACACCAGACGGAAGGTTAGTCGCACACCAGGATGGCACAACTCATGTATTATGTTGTAAGCTTGCCGTCTGAGTGCTGGTGGCGGGAAAGGATGAAGTGGAGCATAGGAGAGATTACAGAACAGACATGTATCTTCTCCTGGTACGTCCATGAACTGCATCTTCAGTGCTGATGCTGGGTTACTCACGTAGATACTGAGCTCTTTGTCTTCCTGTTGCGCTTGTGTAAATGCGAAAAAAATATACTGGACTCGAGACACTGCTGACCTGTGTCAGACAGTTCCCAATGACGTTATTAATTCCAGATATGTGTCTAATACGAGATGATTAAATTTCCCAGGTGAGCAGTTGGCACTATTCTGCTTGAATCCAGATTTCAAGGGCTTGTGATTCATATAAATTATAAGGACTCACGCATTGGCTTGCGGACAAAAATATCTGACTGCATGGTACACAGCCAGGAGCTCATGGTCGTATGTACTCCTTTGGGAGTAATCAGCCAGTGGCTGCCAAGCGTTGACCATCCACTGCTGCCAAACATCTAGGCCTGCATACTACAGGGGGTCTGTCTGTTGTTTTGATATGGAGCACTATATCATGTTGTATGCATCTTGGAGCACTGGGTGGTCTGGTCAGATTCCTGTAGTCACTCAGCAATGCAGGGTACTCAGCACCGGCAAACTCCATCAACTTGGCGCTGTAGACTGCTAAACTGCAGTGAAAGCCAGTGGCGGTGAGACCAGTGATGCTGTCCACCAAACAGCCATTCGCCGAGTTCGGTAGTAGCTGGTAGTGTGCCATGAGATCTGCTCCAATGATGGCCTCTGCGATTTCCATGACAGTGAAATCCCCCACGCACATGTGACACAGTCGAGGTTAAGCTCTAAACCCTTGAGTGCCATACGTTACGATTGAAGAGTTGTTAGTGACTGTCAGACGGAAGGTGGTTGATGGCTGGTAATGATGCATGGACGCCCGGGGCAGGATCCTTAGATCTGACAAAGAATCTATTAAGAATTTCGCGCCAAGACCTCTATCAGTGACAAACACTCGCTTGAAGAAGCCTAGCAATCGGTTGCGCCTTCTGCCGACTGTCGCTTGCATTTGGGTGAGAGCACATTGATTTCACTTCTTCACCTGATCTCTGAACTGGCGGTGGTACCAACAAATCTGTGCGTCACTCGATCGAATTGTAGCGTGGATGGCAGACTTATTCCTTGAACGTCGTCGGTATCGTCTTCTGCTGTTTCTGGAGCCGTCGTGTGATAACAGTGCAGTGACATGGCCACAGAACATTTCAGCTTTTGCCACAAGTCACAAGTGATTTAAGGTCTGCTTGCGCTGTCGTTGACTTGGTTGTTGCTCACACAGCCGAGGCCAGAGGTGCATTGGCCTGCATAAGTGCAGTTGCATCTTGAATGTGATCAGCTACCTGTTCAACGACGTCCAGCAGTTATCTGGCACTGTCCCCTGTCAACTTTACTGCACAGATGACGCAGGAACTGTGATGGCTTCCTATCGCCGATCTCTTCATGTGTCAGCACTGGCCTAATGCGAGATTCCTGGGAGGCAGCCACGCATCGTATCATGCTGAGCGTAATATACGTGTCCATCTTGAGTGGGGCGGTAGTAATGTCTTTTACTCTGGCTGCAAAACTGTCGTCTAATTGACTTATGATAAGGGCAAATTTAGGCACGTCGGCTGTTACTCCTGTGCAGCAGAAACATACCTCTGCTTGCACAAACCAAAGGACAGGATTGTCTGGCCATAACGGTTTTTAAATGTTGGTTGGCTATCTGTCAGAAAATATCACTTTACAACGAGTACTTATGTATGTAGGTGCATCTAATGTGCGGCACGACATGGTACTTTTTATCCATGGCATGGCAACAGGGGTGCTTTACCAATCGAACTGCTAGCAGCATGGTAGGGAAAACCGGCTCACCATTGGTGTTACCTGGGCAACAGTGTCATGTGTCCTCCAATGAGCCAAATGTCAAAAGTTGCCACGAAATTTAAATGCACAGTAGTTATGTCTGACACTCTTTCTTTAAATAAAGAATTAAATCCCCTTCTCCACAGTGGAATGTCATTGGGTGGCAACTCAAGCAGAAAACAGCATATGGAATAAAACACATAATATAGAGAGTGAAAATACTTTGTAAAGAAATGTGATGACTGGGTAGACTGGATCGAAATTACGTTATTTATCATATTACATATAAAGAAAGTTATTTACAATACTTCATATCATATGTGAAGAAAAATGTTCACAAGAAGAACACCTCCTTCCAACTTTCAGAGTGTTCCCATAACTGCAGGCCATGATTAATGTGGCTAAGAAACAGCGCATTGTCAAATAAATTGGTCCGTTAATATACACTTTAATCCATATAGGAGAGCTTAACAGCTTCCTTATTATCCTAGCATCAAATGTTGCTCAGGTTGCATCTGAAATAGTGTATTTTTAGCATAATTTATTTTCATTCTGTTTTTGATGAACCACACTTGGATGCTGTAAAGAGTACATCAATTTCTAGTAGAGCTTGTGCAGCAGTTTGTGCTTTGGCAAAAACTGTGGTACCATCAGCCAATTGTAACATCAGGTTGTTAAAACTTTATTAATGACACAGATAAAACAGGAGAGGTTCTAGAACAGATCACTTGCGTACGTCATGATGCAATTTTTTGTTCAGTTAAGATTGCTCCATGGACACTGCCTGCTCTCAGATTTCAAGATAAGATTGAATAGTTGCCTTAACAATACCCCCAATACACTCACACTTAAATTAGCAGTTGCGCACTATCAGTGATGGAATTAAAGAAATTTGCAATGAAATTCAGGTTTTAGAGCTGCCACTTCCTGAAATGCAAGAAGTGGACACAGTGCAGTGAGAAGAACCGAACACTGCAAGGGTGCACAGCCCCATGTCAGTTCAACGAATGCTGACAATGATGCCAACTACATACTTCTGTGCATTTGGTCTTTACACTACACCAGGAGGTGATATTACACCAGATGTGAAAATCTGAACTGGGGTGATTTCTTCTGCATCATGATTACACCCTGGAGCAATGCAGTGCTGATCCATAGGTTAAAGTGGGTCTTCTATGCCAGTTATGGGACCCACTATGTACGCTCGTCCAACCACAAATTTGGTTTGCGTTCACGAAAATTATTTTCATGCACCAACAGGTTACTGTTGATCATAAACGATTTATGCTAGTGATCAGCAATTTCGACCGAAGGTCGACAGCACTGGTGTCAGATATTATTGATCACCCAGCACATCATCAAACTTACCTTGCTCTAAAAGCTGAATTAAATGGCTGCTGCACCAATTTGACAGATCAAAGGCTCAGAGAAGTGCTTTAACAAGAAAAAAGGGGCGACAAAACCCTTTCAGAATATTTGCAGAGCTTATGAGGTATGACAGACACAATTACAGTTTTGCTCCATTTGTTGTGCATATTTGACAACAGCAGCTACCGTAACAAGTGCAAGTACAGTGCAGACACTATAATATTACAACTGGTTGCATGCTCAAACAAATGAGAACTTAGACTGCCTGCAGGGGGAAAAGTGGAATGGGGCAACAGGACCCACCATCTTCTAGCATGGCTAGCAGTCTACAGCTGTGTTCTGTGCTCCTGCAACAGCAGAATTGACATAATGATCAGAGGGATCACTGGTCCATTCTGCCTGTTTGGGAGGGTCGTCCTGGAATTCTATCATGATCCAATATTAGTCTTTTATTCATCTCAAAACAAGGAAGGAAAACAAAACACAAATCCAGAATGAGATTTTCACTCTGCAGCGGAGTGTGCGCTGATATGAAACTTCCTGCCAGATGAAAACTGTGTGCCCGACCAAGACTCGAACTCGGGAACTTTGCCTTTCGCGGGCAAGTGCTCTACCATCTGAGCTACCAAAGCACGACTCACGGCCGGTACTCACAGCTTTACTTCTGCCAGTATTTCGTCTCCTACCTTCCAAACTTTACAGAAGCTCTCCTGCGATCCTTGCAGAACTAGCATTCCTGAAAGAAAGGACACTGCGGAGACATGGCTTAGCCACAGCCGGGGGGATGTTTCCAGAATGAGATCTTCACTCTGCAGCGGAGTGTGCGCTGATATGAAACTTCCTGGCAGATTAAAACTGTGTGCCCGTCCGAGACTCGAACTCGGGACCTTTGCCTTTCGCGGGCAAGTGCTCTACCATCTGAGCTACCAAAGCACGACTCACGCCCGGTACTCACAGCTTTACTTCTGCCAGTATCTCGTCTCCTCTCGTAGTAGTTGTGCTTCGGTAGCTCAGATGGTAGAGCACTTGCCCACAAAAGGCAAAGGTCCCGAGTTCGAGTCTCGGTCGGGCACACAGTTTTAATCTGCCAGGAAGTTTCAAAACACAAATCAATATTAAATACACAAAAGCATTTGAAACAGCTTTTGCCAGCACGAATTCAGATAGTATTGTTCTTGTGCAACACATACAACGCTTTATTTTCATGAACTAATGAGTTCTGTCGACTTGGGATCTCAGATTGATTAATCATTTCTCGATTTCCATGAGGCTTTTTACATCATTCCTCATATGCAGCTATTAAGTTGTGTGCCTATCGAGTATTGTCTCAGTTTTGTAACCGGATTTGGGACTTCTTCTCAGAAAAGTCACATTTCTCAGTAAATGACAGAAAAGCATCGAAAAAAACGGAATGTCTTGGGTTCATCAAGGTAGTGTTAAAGATGGTTCAAATGGCTCTGAGCAATATGGGACTTAACATCTGAGTACATCAGACCCCTAGAACTACTTAAACCTAACGAACCTAAGGACACCATACACATCCATGACTGAGGCAGGATTCGAACCTGCGACCATAGCGGTAGCGCGGTTCCAGACTGAAGCGCCTAGAACCGCTCGGCCACAATGGCGGGTCCTGGGAGCCTTCTGCAAGGCATGCATATACACAAGACACACAGAAAACAGATCAAACGCTGTCTGAATGTGGAGGCGACTGGACACAGTCGAGTATAGTGCTATATTACGCCTCCCGATTAGTACATTTGGGCTAGGTGTTGGCAGCTGTTCTACATTTACAGGCAATTTTAGAACACAGAACGAGAGGTTATGTCATGATAACATGGATAGATCTGACGTAAAATCGATAGAATTGCGAAAAATTGACGAGGGAATAGGTATAAATTGACAGAATATACACCGAAATGCCAGGAAATTGAGGACATACTTGCGTATCTTCTGGTTCGAGCTAAACAATTTGTACATGGGAACAAGTACACGGCAACAAGAGGAATCTGACAAAACATCGACATCGAAACGAAGGGAATCAGGGAAGGTGGTCAATTTTTTCCTTAGAGGCAGCTTTATACTGCATGTCTATTGCGGCACCAGTGATACATGCCAGTTGACTTCTGTATTTGATGCTTTTCAGGAGGACAGAGAACCATTCACCTCTAAACTTGATAACAGCGAGTGTACGGGGTGATCGATTGAGATGGAGCTGTAACAGGTACGATTTAATGGTTGACTGGTGCATTCTAGAGAAGTGGAAGTTGCTGCAGGTCAATTTTTCAAGTGTTCTATCTGGATGCATCAGTCGCGTGACATAGCTTGCATTCTACTCGCATATGGCCAAGTGTTGTCGTGGTTTAAAGCACTGTCTATTTGCGTTCGTTAACGGTGAAGCTGTCGGTCATCAGAGGACTTCCATCTCATGTGTGATGAAACGTGACACATTCCTTTAAGCGAACTATGATTTATGCGATGTATTCCATCCCCCTGTCGCATCTTGGGTGTAAAACCGACACTTCAGCGTCATAATAAAGTTAGCGATAGGAGCTTGTGAGGCGCTGCAATCCCTGAGTACACATTTGCCCGACAGATTTGCTGTTTGCAGAGTTAGTGATGGAATGACTTATAATTTTCACATGTCAGACGCTGCTGCTATGCGTTTATCTGTTTCCTTGTGGTAGGTATCCCCCGCTACTAACGATCATTTTATATAGGCATGATGTAGTCACTGTATAATTTCTGAACCGTGATCGGATGTGAGCAATGGACACTATACGTCTCCGAAAAGCTATATTGTGCTCGCATCAATTTTTTATGGAAGTAGTTTTTTCGTTTTATGGTTTGATAACATAGTTTATCGTAGAGAAATCTGGAAGAAGGACGTATGTCATGCGTTAGAAATATATTTCCCACAGTGGGATATTAACAACACTACATTCCACACGACTGATAGGTCGGAAACGCAGGCGATCTAACATTATAGCCCGTTTTAAGTGCAGAAGGTTGTAACCTTAAGAGTGTGTGTGTTTATGTTCTCCCTTAACAGTACCTTCCAGGTACCGATCCTAGACTCTAGAACAGGGCTTAAGAACTGGTCGGTTTTGAGAGCGAGTACTCGCGTCTGCTCAGGCACGTGCTCGCGAGCCGGTGCAAGGTCGCTGAGTAGGGAGGGAGGGGAGGGAGGGGAAATGCGCGCGCACGTTTGAATAGCGTCGCAGCGTGCCTATTCAATTCGCGCCGACTGTGTAACGTTTAAAGTACTACAATCAGCTCTAACAGTTACTTCGCTGGTTAAGAATCATGTCAAGTCAGCGTTGTGTAACCCCAACCATGCTTTCGCAGTTCAACCCCCATTGGGAGGAATTGTATCTGTTTACAGAAAAAGATGGTGTTGCAAAATGTTTAGTATGTCACAAAACGCTGAATTCTTTTAGGAAATTTAATTTGCAGCGACATTATATGTCGTACCACGCGAAAGACTATGGAAGTGGAAAATGTGATGGACCAGATCGTGCACAGGAAGTTATTAAACTTAAAAGGAAGATATCCGAAGAAGATCTGGACGACGAAGAAAAACCAACTGAGGCAGCTCTCAGAGTGAGTTACAAAATTGCTTTGCTTTTAGCAAAATCCCTGCGCCCCTTCACTGATGGCGATTTAATAAAAGAATGTTTGGTAGTTGCGGCGGAACATTTGTGTCCATCTCAAGTTGAACAGTTTCGGATTGTGCCATTATCTAACATGATCATGATGTGTTGCATACAGGACATGGCAGACGACGTCCAGAGCCAGCTTGCAAATATCTGTAAAGATTTTATGGCGTATTCTCTAGCTCTGGACGAAAGTGTTGATATCACTGGAACAGCGCAGCTTGCCATATTTATTAGAGGTGTTAATAGAGATCTTCAGGTTAGGGAGGAGCTCCTTGATGTAGTAGCCATGAAGAACACTACAACCAGAGGTGATATTTTAAGTAGTGTTGAAGAAATGTTGAAAATATAGGATTGTCGTGGAATTCTTTAGTTTCAGTGTCTACAGACGGTGCACCAGCGATGACAGGGGAAAAATCAGGTTTCGTTGCGCTGTTGAAGGAGAAAATGCAAAAACTGACCATGCCGAATGAAATAAGGGGCGTTCACTGTGTGACCCACCAGAAAAACTTTGCAAAGAGTATCTCTCTAAAAAATGTGATGAGTGTTGTTCGTACAACCAATTATATAAGGAAGCATGGGCTACAACACAGGCAATTTAAAAGCTTTCTTGAGGATGTAGAAAGCCAGTATGGTAGCCTGCCTTATTACAGCGAGGTTCGCTGGCTTAGTCGTGGCGAATTATTAAATAGATTTTTTTGCCTATTAGATGAGATAAATATGTTCATGGAAATAAATAACATGCTTGTTCCTGAATTGAAAGAGCCTTCAAGGAAATGTGATCTCGCGTTCTTAGCAGATTTAACTAGCCATCTGAATGCTTTGAACATTTCACTACAAGGTAAAGATCTGCTAATTACTCATTTCATAGATCGAATACGAGCTTTTAAAATGAAATTGACACTTTGGGTGAGTCAGCTGGAAACAGGAAGTCTAGCTCATTTTCCTAAATTATCATCCGTGCAAGATGTTCACAAAGACTGTGAACGTTATTCACATAGTTTAGTTGCCCTTAGCCGGCCGTGGTGGCTGAGCGGCTCTAGGCGCTACAGTCTGGAACCGCGAAACCGCTATGGTCGCAGGTTTGAATCCTGCCTTGGGCATGGATGTGTGTGATGTCCTTAGGTTAGTTAGGTTTAAGTAGTTGTAAGTTCTAGGGGACTGATGATCTCAGATGTTGAGTCCCATAGTGCTCAGAGCCATTTGAAACATTTTAGTTGCCCTTAAGGAAGAATTTGATCAACGCTTTCAAGATCTGACAGCACTAGACAGTCATTTTGATCTGTTCTCCTCTCCATATTCCGCGAATATTGAAGAGATTCGTCCTGAGCTGCAACTAGAAATTATTGACTTGCAGTGTGACAGAGAATACAGAGGCAAATTTCAGAACAAGAAAAATATTTTGGAATTCTACAGACACTTCCCTCAGGATAGATTTCCTCGTTTTCACAAACTGGCGGCTACAATAATATCAATGTTCGGTTCCACATATGTTTGTGAACAACTGTTCTCTGCAATGAAATGTTACAAGACGCACCTGAGAAACGCATTGTCTGATCGAAATTTAAACTGCACGCTGCGCCTACAATGCGGAAGAACAATTACTCCGAACATAGACGCAATTGTAAAGGGCAAAAAGTACAAGATAACCGAGAATCCCACACTTCAGTGACACCTTTTATTGTGTAACAGTTCACAAATTAATACGAATGTAGAGGCATACACTAAGCTAATAAAATTATGTGGCACGTGTACGTTCTCCTTTATTTGTTTCATTTGTCGCAGTAATAATTCGTGAGCGATATCCCTGCAGGTGGCCGCGGATTTACATTGACTGGCGGCAGCTGTTTTGTGTCCCACGTGACTCTCCCCACTCTCCGCTTTGATCCGGTAGTGGGGGTAGCGTGCTCGCGCTGCTCCGTGCTCGCGCCTTGCTGCTCACAGCTTGCTCCGCGAGCACATATGTTGTGAACCCCTGCTCTAGAACAATACTTTAGAGTTTATAGCTTGGTTGATTTACGTAAAAATGCGTCGAACTCCATCCGTCTGTAGCTCCATCGCACATAAAAATCATTCGTTTCTTGTTCTTCTTAATTCTCTGCTATTACATCATGGCACTTTGTTACCACACATCGATAAGGAGTGCTAAGCTCCTTGACATAGGCGCATCTCGAGATGGGTGAGGACTCGGAAAGCTCCATTCATTCACGAGATGTGGAGTGTAGCGGTTTTCTTCTGGTCGGTTGAAGATTAATTCGCTAACGGTACTGCAGGGCAGGTTGATCAATGACAGTGTGAGGAGAGTTTTTCACTCTCTAATTTTACCCTAAGACAGCGAGAATATCTATGACTCCCATGTGTGGAGAGATAGATTGTAAATTAAACACTATGCCCGAGGTGATAGAAATATGTGGAGTGCTGTCTGGTATACTTTGATGATTTATGTGTTCGAGAATTAACAGTGAATGGATGTACTGCACAGTCATCTATCCATGTTTGCTATGATACTCGCTAATTGGAAAAGGGGTGGTTTAGCTATGATGGGGAAACATGTTGTCACATCATTGGCCGGTGTTGAAGTTACTGTAAAATTGTTCACACTATCAACTGTGATGCTTATTATTAGATTACAAAGATGGTGTCTTTTCCATCCCATTCGTGCACTGGCATGCTGTTGGTTCCCGCATAATGATTGATTGATATCGCTTGTTTGACATGGGGAAAAGTGTTTTGGTGGATGAACAGCACCTTCTGGGGTGGATAGCACCGAAACACTGATCGCGTACATGAGTGCAATATGAAGAATCAGTCGAAAGGGACTGCAGAGCCATCAGCTATTCAGTCAGTGTGAGAGATGAGTCTAAATGTAGTGCTTGTGCATCACCTTCAGACTGTAGTTTGGAGACCTACGCCAACGCAGTAAAACTCTTCCAGTTTGCTTATGTTGTAACTGCCTTTAATTTAAAATGAGCCAATGCGTGACATGTTATGCTATCCGCCGTAAGAACATGATTTACACAATGCAACGTCTAGTTTCCTGCAAAAAGCCGTGGATCAGAACTTCTTAATGTCAGTTTAGAACCTGGCACAGGCCTCAAAGTCTTGGCAGAAAAACGAAATGTTTAGTATTGTACAAAAGTGTGTTAGAAAACATTGTTTCAAACAATTATACAGGACCAGAAGAAGCGTCTTTTGCGACTTACTATAGTCTGTGGGATACGATCATGCGTCAAGAGCAGGTGATCAAACTTTAAAGTGACCTCTGCAGTGCCTGTATATTTAATACGATCGTGCCACACTGACAGCAATAGCAGCAGCAGTTTGAGGTGTAAATTCGGTAAGGGACGGGGTATACCGTTAGGAATGCTTGGAGGGCTGTACGCTGCGCTATTCTGGGGAGCATTGCGAAATCTCTTTCTCCACACTGGACCACACCGCAGCTTTGCGTCATTGCTCCAGCATCAGTGCATAGGTGACTTCTACATCGGATGAAGTTAGTGGACCTTTTATAGTTCGTAATTATTTTCTGTTTGGGGGTAGAGAATAATGATGATACGATGTTGAGCCGATAGATTTGAATGTATGCAGATCTGCTTCGGACTGTAGTATCTTTATCTAGTTTGGATACGTACCGCATTGTGCGCATTTCCGCCGAGAGGTCAAAGCACCGTCCTGTTGCACTAACTCAGGTCATTCAGTTTCTACATGGGCTGCAGAAGGTGGTGGATATGGTTTTCTCCGAGTTCTGATCAGTTCCGACTTAAATTGGAACGATCACATGTGGAAAGCTGTGGAAATGGGGGCAGTTGCAAGATTCTTAGGGGCTGACTAAACCCAGGTAGTAATTTTACTGTTACATCGCCGAGATCAGTATTCACGGGTGGAAATGTCATTTTTCGTCTGTTCGTTTCTAGTTACTCAGCGGTCTAGTGTACACTCTACTAGACTGTGTTTGTATAGAAATAATTCCCAGTTTATATCTTCGGAATTATGTTGCGTGAGCGATCGGCAGGATGCTGCCTAATGCTTGATATCGAGAAGTACCGCGAACAGCGTACAATATTATGGCGAACCATGCGAAAATATGTGTGTTTTTGTAATCCCCGAGTCTGGCTAAAAATGGTTCAAATCGCTCTGAGCACTATGGGACTTAACATCTGAGGTCATCAGTCCTCTAGAACTTAGAACTACTTAAACCTAACTAACCTAAGGACATCACACACATCCATGCCCAAGGCAGGATTCGAACCGGCGGTCGTAGCGGTCGCGCGGTTCCAGACTGAAGCGCCTAGAACCGCTCGACCACTCCGGCCGGCCCCGAGTCTGGAGATGTGTGTAGAAAAGCGAGCAAGCAAGGAAGCAGGTTTGGAGCAGAAACATTAACGTGTTTGTGCCGAGGGGAAACGATAGCGAATTTGTATAACAGTTCTGAGAGCGACTTTGGTCTGCTGAGGGTGCTCTCATTGTGCATTGGTGGTGAATGACATGTGATCATCAGCTACAGGAAAATATCTGGTGCTACGAGGAACATATATACGGTACTGCCCGTCTTTGTGGTACATGTACGAATGATTCTGTTTGGCACAGGATACGAATTGTATGTTTACTACATCAACACGGTACGCAGTGATATATTGCTGGATTGGAGATCGGTTTCGCGCACTAATATACAAGCTCCTGTCCTTGGTGGGAGAGCAGTGTAACTGAGTAGGAGTCTTTCAGTATTTGACATTATGTAGAGCACGCAGTGATATATTGAATGGTCGCAGGTCGGCTTCATGTTCTAATATTCTACCTCCTGTCCTCGGTGGGAGAGCAGTGTAAACAAGTAAGAATCTTTCCATATTTGATGACATGTATGGTAGTTTGTAAGATTTAATTGCCAGTGCAATATGGGGATCTGTGTAAAATAACGGCTGAAAGTCTCGTCTGCAGAAAGAAAGATAAGGTGGATGGTGCTTCGATACCAGCAGCATCACTAATTCGGCGGGTAAATTCGATAAAAGCCAATCATGATGCACGATTCATTCACATCCTTTGTGCTGTGATATGTGCCTCTACATAGCGGAGGGAGCGTTTGTGTGTGTTGAAAGCGGGAAGGGTAACACACGGTGGACGGGATACCACGTTAGGTCCACGAGGAAGACTGCATTCGAGGTTATTCTGCGCTATTTTCGTAAACAAGTTATGTTAGAGCAAGAATTTCCGAGCATACAAGCTTCTCCCATCCGGAAACTGGAGGGAAAAGGACTCACTCTGGGCTGGGCTGTTGTATGGGTTAGATGCAAGTCTTTATTTCGCATGTGTTGCAGTATATTGTTTATTTAAACAATTTGAGATGTCATTGATTGAGCACTAGTCATTAACTCCATCCAGAGTGTTCACCTTGAGGTCTGGAGTACAACTGACCTAGTTCACAACATCACCACAAGGGCACACTGTTGGCCCTCCCCATGGAAAAATGGTTAGAAATATGCTCAATCTGTGCTGAGCTTCCCAAGAGGACAGATGTAATTGTTTACTGTGTACTTTGTGTTCAGTGGAAAAGATGTCTCTGTTGGAGGAGGAGGAGTTTAATGGGCATATTAGCTGTAATTATGCAGCTGAGGACTGTGTCCATAGCCACCTGCACGATGCTTGGAAAGCTATGATATTTGGTGAATGTATGAAGAAGGCGAAAGCACTTCATCAAATAATGAAAATGCAACAGAATGGGGCAAAGTTATACTTCACAACTCATGCTGATAAATACATGAAATCTAACTGTAGATCATTCGATAAAAGTCCAGTCAGTCTTCCGAAGCACAAGAGGGAAGACGTTCACACACTCCAGTGCAGGCATCCATGTGTACAATTGAGAAACTGCTGGTGATGAGCAGGGATGAATTTAATAAGTGTACTACATGCAAGCACACAGCTGAGCACTATACCTATAATCTCCTGCATAACAAGTGGAAACAAAAAATAATGGATGAGCTTGTGCTGAATACTTTTTGACTAGTAATAGCAATGTAGAAGCATAGTATGAAGATGCATGAACTCACATAGATAGATGCTTGTGCTAGAACTGCCTACCTTTGTGAAACTGCCTAACACGCCACATCAACTTTGCCCTATACCACAATGAACTTTAGATGTTCACCTTGATGTTCGGAGAGCAGCTGGCCTCGTTCATAACACAGCCACCAAAGGGCACTGTAGCCTTCCCCCATTCCCCTCCTGTGACATTATGCAAGATGGCGGTCCAGAAAAGAAGGGGGGAACCAATAGGAAAGCTGAATCTGGTGTCATGGTAGGCTTCGGTCAATAGGATGGCAGTAGACTGTGACGACATCAGAAGAGATATAGGGCACGCTCTGCAGCTTCAGAGCCTCAGTCTCACTCAGTCATCCAGTAGCAGAAGAAGAACCATGAAGCATAAGCAGAAGTAGTCGAGACCCAGCACAACACAGCAGAACAGGAATAAATGGAAAAGTAAGTATCCCATATCACATCTTTGTCTGTAGTTAACGTTATTATTCATTGTTTTCGAGTCTTAATCTATATGTAATGCTTCCTCCTCGTTGTTCAGCAGTAGCCTTTAACATATCAAGGTCTGCAGGGATGAGCACTAACATGTCGACCTCTGCCACATCCGGACCAGCAGCAACCTCAGCCGCCATCTTGTTGAGACCTGCACTGACTTCTGGACCTGCATCAGCTACAACCTCCGGCATGTCCAAATGATTTAGCGACCACATGGGATCCTGTAGCGCACATTGCCCACATACTGGAGCAAGACAAGAAGCTGTTATTGTTTGTCCCACTCATTGATTTAGGTGATGAGGACGCTCTGCCTATCCCCAATGTCTTGAATGCTGCTGGTGGTCTTAAACAACAGCGAGCTGGAGGCCACTACTGGTCATGGACATATGTCCTGTCCCACTAGAACATACCTGTGGTAGAGCAGGGGCATGGTGCAGATGCTGTTGATAAGACAGTTCCACACATAGCCCACTTGCTGGAGCAGGGCACAGAGCTGCTATTATCTGTCCCACTCATCGATTTGTCTGATAAGGATGCACATTCTGTTCCCAGACTCCCAAATGCTGTTGGTGGTCCTAAACAACAGAAAGATGGAGGACAGTACTGGTCACTGAGGTACAACTTGTCCCACCTGAACATCCCTGTGCTAGTGTAGGGACAGAGTGCAGGTGCTGTGGATAAGAAGATATCAAGTGTGCCCATGCTTTTCAGTTCTACATGAATGGAACGAAGAGTGTAAATGGAGGTACAGAAGCACATCATGACTGGGGCTTGATGGGAGGATAGAATTTGAAAATGCATTGAATGGTGTTCAAGTGCCTATTTCTGAATTCGACTGGGATGAAATATATCCTGCAGAGTGCTACATCAATCAGCATATAACCACAAAGTATTATCCAACTCGTACAGCCCCGCCCCTCCCCCCTCCCCAGGACATTCTCCTTACTGGTGTGACACTATCTATTAAAACAGTGTATGATGATGCACTATGTATGAAGCCAGGTGAAAAGGGTGCTTATCTACAGCACACCTCGGTTATGAACTTATACAATGTAGATACAGCATTACAACTTGCATTGGAGAGACTGAGTCATTGGTTGCAAAGCATGGAATCTGCGTACAATGAAGTGGTAAACTTTCTATGTGTGCATAGTGTACATGTTGATGATTTTGAGCAGGACCTTTGCATGCACATGAACTCAGAGCCAAAAGAGAAGCAAGTTAAATGTGCATGTGAAAAACTGGAGTATTGCAAGGTACCCATCAATTTGAAGGAGATATGCAGGGAATTTGTTGCATAACAAGAAATTTTATTTGGGAAATATTGTGCAGATGCAATGAAGATAAAGAAAAATTCTGACGATTTTTTTGACATACTACATCTGATGTACGATATTTAAATAAATAATGTGTATGTCTATAATTTCAAACTGTGTTTGTGTTTTATTTCTTACTTCTCTCATTATAGATCTAGTATTACACTTTTTAACCCCTTACCGCATACTGTGCCAGATATGGCACATACCACTTTTCTCATTGTCAATCTCATATCTGAGAATATATTTCCAAACTGCATGTTGGGACAGATATGGTTCAAATGGTTCAAATGGCTCTGAGCACTATGAGACTTAACATCTATGGTCATGAGTCCCCTAGAACTTAGAACTACTTAAACCTAACTAACCTAAGGACATCACACAACACCCAGTCATCACGAGGCAGAGAAAGACAGATATGGCACACAGTCAAGAGCAGCTGTGCAAGTAGTGTATGCCATCTGTTGGGAGAGTAAGGAATTATGTGTTATGAATCTTTGCTTTGTGTTGCTAGCTGTTTACATCCAAGTTTGGTCACACAAACAGTTGCATCAGGTGCAGTAAACGATTGATTTCAGTGTTTATTATTATTATTATTATTATTTATGAATTCTCCCAATAACGGAAGACATTAAGCAAATGACATTAAGCAAATGACAATCAACTTTTTTTCTAGAATGAGATTTTCACTCTGCAGCGGAGTGTGCGCTGATATGAAACTTCCTGGCAGATTAAAACTGTGTGCCCGACCGAGACTCGAACTCGGGACCTTTGCCTTTCGCGGGCAAGTGCTCTACCAACTGAGCTACCGAAGCACGACTCATGCCCGGTACTCACAGCTTTACTTCTGCCAGTACCTCGTCTCCTACCTTCCAAACTTTACAGAAGCTCTCCTGCGAAACTTGCAGAACTAGCACTCCTGAAAGAAAGGTTCTTCTTGTTGCTCCAATAGATCTTCATTCTTTTTGAGAAGGCTTGCTTTCGCTCTTCTGACCACTTCGGTCTGTACTGTTTTTGTTTTGGTTGCTCTGGTAAAACTTTCCACTTCTCTACTTTGTGCTTAAAAGTATCTCTGTCTGAAATATCGGTTGCTGTTATATCCGCGTTGGTGAGGTCTTTTCTAACTTCGATCATCCAAGGTGTTGAAGCTTTAAGTGAGGTTACGTAATTTATTAGCTTTCTGGTCAAACGGTTTTCAGTGTTTATATTATTTGCAGAGGGAAAAGGACATCTGTGGACAGTTATAAAGAGGTAAGTTTATATATTTGTTCATTATAATACACATAATATTGAAAAATAGGTCTGTGACGGATATGGCACAACATGCAGTCTTGAAAGCGTAGAGTAAAAATTGAATGAAACCTAACCTTTCCTACTAACATATAGCACTTCGTTTTCTTTCTTTTCAGCTTTGTTACTGCAATGAACGTAAGAAAGATTTATGGCTTTTCGGCCGCAATAAGAGTTATAGAGGACGGAAATGCTAGTGAGAATCCTGATATGTCAGATGACGAAACATTGTCCATGGAAAAAATCTTGCAAAATGGACATCTCGTTTTCTGTTAGGAATCAGACAGTGATGATATTAGGCCTAAGAGTTACAATACAAAAAATAAAAAAACTGTGATGTCAGAAACAGAGTCAGAAACAGAAGACCACAGTGAGATTTGGTCTACTGATGATTGTGACCTTGAAAGCATTCCTCTTGCAGACAGGATGACAGCAATGCAACGAGATTCAAAACCTTCAACTAAGGTGGGGAAACCTACCTTAAATTGGAAACCAGGACATTTGATTAGAGGGAATGATGAGACGAAATTCGCCGGAAATACCGCTCTTCCTCAGGAAGTATTGAACTTGACACTCCAGTGGAATATTTCCAGTATTTCTTCACTAAAGACATAGTGCAGTACATAGTCGAACAATCCAATCTGTATTCGATACAGTGCCGATCCAATAAATGTGTAAATGTTAGTGCTGTAGAAATTGAACAATTTAATGGTACTGCCTTGTTTATGTCAGTCATTTAACTCCCAGCAACAAGACATTATTGGTGCAAATATCTTGGCCACCCTGCTGTGGGTGACATAATTAGTTGTAATGGATGGGAAGAAATAAAGCGCTTCATACACTTCTGTGATAACAGTAATCTAGTTCCCGCTGGTGAACCCAACCATGACAACCTTTTCAAAATTCGCCCACTGCTAGACCAACTGAGTGAAAGACTGTTGCGAGTGCCAAAAGAGGAATTCTTAGGTGTGGATGAACAGATTATTCCAACAAAATGCAGATCTTCACTAAAGCAGTACAACCCCAGTAAACCACATAAATGGGGCTTCAAAGCTTTTGTCCTCAGTGGAGTGTCAGGCTTCAGCTATGATTATGAAATTTTTGCTGGAGCTCAGAGTAATATCATAATACCTGGTGCTATGGATCTAGGAGCTAGCAGCAATATTGTTGTGCGTCTTACACAAACAGTCCCGATGTAGGGAAGCAGCCTACTCACGCCATAATAAATTCACATCAGTCTTTCCATTGTGTGCCAGCCAGTCCGCTGTAACTACCTCTGACGTCATAAATGTTGCGCAATACTTTAAAAATCAAGCAAATAACCTAAAACATTTCTAGCATGTCAGGAGTAATACTAAATTAATGTGTGTTGAATATCAGTTCGATAACTTTAGCCATTTTCGAAATTTGGACGTTTTTCTGTAAAAATCATTGGCGCAACAGAAAAGAGCTAGACAAGTAAAAATTCATATTTAGATTCCTCTTTCATAATAATTTAATAAAAACAGTACTTTGGATTTCACAAATTAAAATTTTAGTGGAAATTCATGATTTTCTGGTTTTCGTCTTAAAACTTAAGGAAGCAAGATAGATTAAGTAGGCTAATAAATAAGGCTAGGATGTTTATATTTAAGTAGAATGGAGATCCGCTATCACTATAAGGATGTGAGAAGTTTCATTTCAATACCTATAAAACTATAGCGATAGCGTATCTCCAAAGGGCCAGTTCAGAGCTCGTCTACTGCGTGCAGAGTAATTAAATTAATTCTCTCGCCCAAAATATTTAACTTAGCCACATCAAAATTTTATTATGATTACTTACCTGTGTGCTGAATGCACATTTAAATTAAGAGCTTCATCGGCCATCAGCAAGAGAAGCTATGATTTATTAGGTAACTTAAAGTGGTGCATTACTAGCCCAGCGGCTAGTCGGGAGAGCCGATTTCATCAGGCGTTCCCTTAGCCGTCCGCACCGCGGCTTTATATATAAGAGCGCTGCGCGAGGAAAAAAGGCCCCAGTTCTCTCCAGACGCTGAACAGCACGCCATCTGTGTCGGGAGTCGCGTCGCGTCGGTATCATTGCTACAAACCACCTCGGATGCTGTATTAAGTTACTCGAGATACGCGTAAGCATGAAATCATCTTCGAGTGAAGTGTTAATTCTGGGATGACTTTAATTATCGATCTTCAGTTTGCGTATTGTCGTATTTTCACGTGCCGCCGCGGGACAAACATTCTACCATTATTTAGTGTGGCGTTTGATGAACCTAATCATCAAATTATGGCGAGCATGCATTTAAATATTTAACTTGGACAGTTATAGTGGCATCAGCGCATTAGACTCTGAACTGCTCTGTTAGTTAGATTGTGTGGATTCTTTTGTTTTCATCTGTGACTTTCAGAATACAGAACGTTTGTTTTACGACCGTTTTTGATTATAAATCCCGGACAATCTCCTAATTCCTCAGAGCTATAAGCTGTAACTATAAGTGTATTCTCAGATGAAGTGGGCACTACGAATTCTAATTACAGGCTTCACGTTTTGCTAATCACTTTCTGGTAGCCAATATTGTAGTTAGAGAGCCAGTGTTGAGAACGGCGAAAGACAGCATAAATAACATTCTAAATAATAGGAACATTAACAACAATAATTCCACCTGCCGCCACACATATGGTTAATTGGCCGGGAAAAGCAGTGTTTCTACATTCTACATGCAAACATATATAAACAACATAAAATTGACATAATTCCACCCGCCGCCCCACAAATGGTGCATCGGCCGTGAAACAAACTGAGTAAAAGTGAAAGTGATTTTTTAACTATTCGGATTCGCGAGTGAAATGTGACACGCAACTGAGCATAGAACAGTGAATGTGTTACGTGCGTATGTGGACGACGCAATTGGATTAACAACGCCTCTGGATTGACGGAGCTGGCACTGAGTCTAGCGGCGCTGCCGGCATCGAGAGAAGCCCGTTTCGCCTCACCGCAGTTATTTGCTGCAGCAGCCGGAGCCACGCCTGCAGTTGCGGGCCACGCAAACACACAACAGCCGTCGGGGTGCCGTCTGCAATTCAGCAAGCTGCGTCGCATCAGTAATCCTGGTACACCACGCCGGCAACGCCATACGTCGTGCAGAAGGAACTAAGTTAATTGAAAAGCTGTTAAAAATTTTACTAACCTGCCCTAAAAGACTGTCGGCGATGGAACCGCCAAAAGAAACTGAGGTTAAACTTGAATCAGAACCTATGTCTGTTGAAGGAACTGTAAATCCAGACAACGGTTCAAGTGTAAATATGCATGAAAGTAGTAATGTTAAAGTGAAATATGAAGGATTGTCACCTGATAGTAGTGTGGGGAAGGGCAATGATTCAATAATAGAGACCCCTGTAGTAAAGCAGAAATCAGAAATTGTTAATTTATTGGATGATAGTTTATCTGATGAGTTAAAAACGAAACCGCCATCAGAAGTGGTAGAGTTTAAACAGGAGATGTTAAATATGACTGATCAATCAGAAGTTTCGTTTAGTTTTGATGATTCTGGTGTTGGAGCTAGTTTTTCGTCACATGAGTGTGAAAAGAAACCAGCTAGTGAGCAACCCAAAGATACTGGGGCTATTCATTTAAATGTTATATTACAAGCAATAGCTGCCAGTAATGCAAAAATGACAGCTGAATTAAAGTCTGAAATAACTGAGGTCAAAAGCAGTAATGCTGAATTAAAATCTAATATAATTGAGGTAAATAACAGGATTGTGGCCAGTCAAACCAATTTTAATAAACGATTTAAGGTAATGGACAATAAATTAGAATCCAATAAAGCTGAATTAGAAACTTTCTTCAAGGCTGGTTGCAATAAGTTGAAAGAAGATCTGGACAGTTTGAATTACAAAATTGATTACAATCATGAGGATATTAAGAAAAAGGTTGCTCAACAGTTTTCTGAAATGTATAAAACAGTAAAATCCGAAGTTGCTGAGGTTCGCAAAGACTTCCAAATGGAAGATGCGAAGCTGGAGCACAAGTTAACAGAAAACATCGAGGCGGAACCTGAATTGTGCTCAGATAGGTTTAAAGATGTTAATATAAAAGTAAATATATGTCAAGCAGAAGTAGATGCAATCAAAACTGACACTGCTCATATTGTGCAAAGAGTAAATAATGTTGAAATGAAAGTAGGAATTGAGAGTAAAGTAGCTTCAGTAACTTCTGGTAATGGTAGTATACAACAAGTTGTAGTTGCAAACGCCGCTTTTATCGGGTGTCGGCAGTTCTTGCGGTTCGATCCACATAAAAATATCCACCCGCTAGATTTCTGGAACGATTTTGAAGATGTGATTCCACCAAATTGGTCTGAACGAGAGAAAATCTCATTTATTAGAAGCCATTTAGCAGGTGACGCCATGCGTTGGTCAGCTGATGTTATGTTGAAGTGTAAAACATTAGCGGAGTTTAAAACAGCTTTCATTAATGAGTATTGGTCTAGTAATAAGCAAAATTAAGTGTTGAGAGAATTTTGGAGTGGAAAACGCTTCAATGCAGGCAAGGAATCAATTAAAGAGTTTGCTAGGTCATGGATCTCACGTTTGTCACATTTGGCGGAAAAGCTAAAACCGGAAATGATTATACTAGGTCTTGAAGCCAAACTGCCATGGTATTGGCAAACTAGAATTATATCTGCCCCTAGAGACAATCTGGATCGTTTCATTGAATATTTGGAACGTGTAGAACATGTTGATGTCAATGAGGAGCAAGCACATAATAACAGAAATGCTAATAACAATAGTAGTAATTTTAGGAACGAGCAAAATGGCAATGTAAACATCAGAACAGTAGGTGTTCGCCATCCTAAGAGAGGTAGGAATTGGAGAAATGATTATCAGAACCAACAATGGCATCCAAATGGTAATAATTTAGTTCCAAACAAAATTATGCATGTAAACAACAGTACGGAAAGCAATGCTATGCCAGTTAACTATAATGAAAATAAAGGAAACAGTAGTAGGCCGAGGCAGGAAAACTAGTTCCCGTCTATGAGGACACTGGCGCTCACCAGGCGGTTACTTTTCCTAAGCCAGTAGCTATGGGAATTGGTAAGACAGATCAGAATACTCAGACTGAACATGGGGATGAAGAGACGGTAGCATCTAAGAAATATTAGATCACTCACAGTATTTGATAGATACCGTGTTAGAGACGCTTTCTAAGTGGGAAGAGAAAGAGAAGGCGCAGCAGTGTAACGATAGGGAGGAGCTACAAAATACTGAATTGTCAGGTGAAGAAGCAGAAGAAATTCATGCTTATATTTACGATGAGGATGATGTGCTCGTATCTAAAGTGCCTGTGCAGGATGCTGATAATGTACTAATAGATTTAGGACAGGAGATAAGTGAGAATGTAGAGGGTAGCCTGTTGGGGGTCGATGAACCCAGTAGTTGTGACCAGTTGTCACTTGAGAAGGAACCCGACGATAATGGTTAAATTGGTTTAGCTGTAACTAGTGTTATGCCCGGTCTGGAGGCGCAGAATCGCTCAGACTACAGTAATTTGGGTCATGTTCAGCAAACTAAATATAATGAAGTCGTGCGGTGTTTCGATTTGAAATTAATAGACCGACTGGAAAAGGCAGCTGAAAATGTAATTCAGGAAACCCCTACACACTTTGACCTAAATGTAATGAAGACAGATGTCGATCACTTTAGTTGGAGACAAATCCAAAAGGAACTATTGGATGAGTTTGAGGAACCACCTGTACAAACTAGAATAAGCCACCCTATAATAATAGTGAATATGTTGGGTATCAATGTACGTTGTCTCTTAGACAGTGGAAGTGAAGTGAGTGCGATATCTCAGTCCTTCTTTGATGCATTACCTGGTAAAGACAAGCTTACAGTAATGAGGGTATCAGGACTAAGAATAATTGGTGCTACTGGCAAGGTGTCAAAAACGGTGAAGCAAGAAGCTTTGCTGCCCTTTAACATTAATGGTAATTTAATTGATCATCCATGTTTAATGGTAAACAATCTCAGTATTGAGGTTTTAATTGGCATAGATTTCTTGTCAAAATATCAGAGTGTTGTTGACTTTGAAAGAAGCCAGTTAAAAATGGTCTTGCCAATAACCTGAGTAATTACAGTACCTTTTAGTGATAAACATGTAGTGACTAATGATGAAACTTGGGAGCTGCCTATATGAGTTCTGAAAAACAGGAGATATTGGGACGAAGGTATTAATCTTAGTAAAAATAAGCTGAACACAGAAGAAGAAGAAGCAATTCTTTTGGACAAAATAGAAGCTAAATTGCAGGAAATCGATAAAATTTCAGTTAATCAGAAGGAAGAACTGAGACAGGTTCTAAAAAGGCATCATAAGGTGTTTTCAGATCGACGTGGCGTGGTCAAAGGTTATGAATGAATGCTGTAGGGAGGAGGTTGTTCTGTAACCTCTACACAGTGTGGCAGCTGTGCAGTCCCAGCTGTGTGAGATCTTCTTTCCATTTCAGGTCTCACTCATTCTTCATCTTTCCTATCTACAAAAATTTCGACCCTTTCTTTCCAATATGAAAATTTTCTGAAACCAATGAATGCTGTAGGGAGGAGGTGAAGGACACGTTGTGATAAACCTTTTGCATTTTCTTTATGTTTTCGTCTTCTTTAAAGGCAAAGAGACAAGATGAAGCGGTAGCCCATCATAGAGCCTATGCCTACCGTCATGTATTTTTTGACTTTCAGTTGTTAATAAACAGAGGATTTTTTCTGGTACCAGTAGGAGTAAGGAGGGATTCGCGCTCAGCTAGTGAAAGAGTGAGAAGCACGCCAATTTCTTAGCGAGTAATTGTAGACCGCCATTTTGGGGTCGCTATGAATAAGTGAGGAGTGTGTATTTCATATGTGTACCGTTTAGAAAAATACAGTATTGTTTTATTAACAGAAAGGTCGTGTGAGTTGTTATTTCAAATAGTACAATAATTACAATAACTGAAGCCCACCTGTGTACTTTGGAAAATTACGAAGATCCGATAAGCTTAATAGGAACACGGTCAAGACTTCAAAGGTGAACGCGGCGACCAAACGTAGTATTATAAAGAATGGTAAGCACAAATCTACAGCGGAGAAAGAAACTACTCCGCCCTGCAAAATAATATGAACTAATACGAACTTATTTCCAGGCATAGCTCAGCTTATTGTGCTTGTCATTCACGCCGAAAATTAATCTCATTAATTCAATACATTTTAAAAAGCAATGCATTTTATTATCATCTATTCCATTATTTTATCCCCTACTGTATACTGTCGGAAATAAGTCCCTTTATTTAGGGAGACAGTATAACGTCCCTGAAGTATTTATAAGGTTGGAGCTGGCCATTATTTTGATGTAGTGTGTGACAGAACACACCTACATGTATTGAGGTTATGAGTTGGAGGCATGAATGCGACCATAGGTACCCTTATGTTAGATGAGACAGAGCAGCTCATGGTGTCCTATAGGTTTAAGGAATTTAGCATTACGCTCGTCCATAATTACTTGATGCACTTTAGTGGTAGGTCGAGAGAGACTACCTGTGGTTTCAGCGTCCGATCGAGTGGAAATGGATTGCCACGTGAGCAAACTGATCAGCTTCAATACACTATAGATATGGAATAAATGTGCTATCCTATGATTTAAATTTCAATAGAGTGAGTATTACTTAAGTTCATACACTAGCAAAGTAAATAAGTAACATAATGACAGACGTGAAACATTATTGATAACTCAGCATAAATACACTTCAAAGTAAGTAAGTACCTAATTGCAGATGTGGAACTGACACAGCAGCAGAGGACCAATAAGTGGATTTAGTAGTCAACTAAACGTAGTGTGTTTTGAACACTCAGAACTGTACTATTACCAAAAGTTACTCACATGTACAAAGAAGCTGAGAAAACTACTAATCAAATATACTCATACTATCTCTGAGAATAAGGTAATCGAAGATGAGTCAGCTAAGTAAATAAAATACAGATTTGTCAGGAATGTACCGAGCATTGGTTCAGTGTTCCGGCCCAGAAATAATAAATTCAGATTATATAGGATTTATGATTGTATGCCTTGAGCATAAATTTTCTCTAATACGTGAGTAACGGCGTTTTGAGCCATTTGTTTACCGATTTTAAGACAATTAAGTAACCACGAGAGTAAAATTGAAAAAGTTCTGTTAACTTCGTTCCAGCAACATATTGAAGGATAAAATGTATATATCCCCATTTCTTTGTGACCCACCCTTAGATGTTAAGTGAACAGAGTCTGAGGCACTCTTTTTGTTTGTTCTACAGGACAAACCAGATAATGGCAGCCTGGTAGCTGCGTGAAAACGTGGAGTGACTTGGACACAACTCACAGTGACCCCTCCCCTTTTCCCATGTAATTTAGAGTGAACATGAAGGACGCACACCATAGCAACTTCCCCTCCTCTACCCTTGTGAATGGAAGTGTAGAACGCCAGCCAAAGCGGCTACAACCACGTGTGTAAAAATGATTTGTGAAATTTTATTTCAGGTTTAGAAAATACTGCTAAGAGATAATCATCTGTTTATGTATATTGAATAACTTATCTTCTTTGAATTTGTGTATGTAAAAATGTATTTAATGGATTTAAGATTTTCATAATTCTACATATTTTTATGTGTTTGTTTGTCTAAGGCAATATGTATGCCGAAGTGTTTCATTAACTTTGCTTAAATTTTGAGGAATAATGTTGCTTAAGAGGCAGTGAACATGCCTGCAATTTAAATAATTAAAGTAGGTAATCAGTTTTCTTTTAATATTTATACATGTTTACATTTCAATTTTAATTTTTCATCGGCAGTTAAGCTGTACTCTTGCTTCCCTTTTTGTAATTAATTTTTTTTGTCATTAACATTCATAAACAAAAAATTTAAGTAGAGGGTGATGTAGGGAAGCAGCCTACTCACGCCATAATAAATTCACATCAGTCTTTCCATTGTGTGCCAGCCAGTCCGCTGTAACTACCTCTGACGTCATAAATGTTGCGCAATACTTTAAAAATCAAGCAAATAACCTAAAACATTTCTAGCATGTCAGGAGTAATACTAAATTAATGTGTGTTGAATATCAGTTCGATAACTTTAGCCATTTTCGAAATTTGGACGTTTTTCTGTAAAAATCATTGGCGCAACAGAAAAGAGCTAGACAAGTAAAAATTCATATTTAGATTCCTCTTTCATAATAATTTAATAAAAACAGTACTTTGGATTTCACAAATTAAAATTTTAGTGGAAATTCATGATTTTCTGGTTTTCGTCTTAAGACTTAAGGAAGCAAGATAGATTAAGTAGGCTAATAAATAAGGCTAGGATGTTTATATTAAGTAGAATGGAGATCCGCTATCACTATAAGGATGTGAGAAGTTTCATTTCAATACCTATAAAACTATAGCGATAGCGTATCTCCAAAGGGCCAGTTCAGAGCTCGTCTACTGCGTGCAGAGTAATTAAATTAATTCTCTCGCCCAAAATATTTAACTTAGCCACATCAAAATTTTATTATGATTACTTACCTGTGTGCTGAATGCACATTTAAATTAAGAGCTTCATCGGCCATCAGCAAGAGAAGCTATGATTTATTAGGTAACTTAAAGTGGTGCATTACTAGCCCAGCGGCTAGTCGGGAGAGCCGATTTCATCAGGCGTTCCCTTAGCCGTCCGCACCGCGGCTTTATATATAAGAACGCTGCGCGAGGAAAAAAGGCCCCAGTTCTCTCCAGACGCTGAACAGCACGCCATCTGTGTCGGGAGTCGCGTCGCGTCGGTATCATTGCTACAAACCGCCTCGGATGCTGTATTAAGTTACTCGAGATACGCGTAAGCATGAAATCATCTTCGAGTGAAGTGTTAATTCTGGGATGACTTTAATTATCGATCTTCAGTTTGCGTATTGTCGTATTTTCACGTGCCGCCGCGGGACAAACATTCTACCATTATTTAGCGTGGCATTTGATGAACCTAATCATCAAATTATGGCGAGCATTCATTTAAATATTTAACTTGGACAGTTATAGTGGCATCAGAGCATTAGACTCTGAACTGCTCTGTTAGTTAGATTGTGTGGATTCTTTTGTTTTCATCTGTGACTTTCAGAATACAGAACGTTTGTTTTACGACCGTTTTTGATTATAAATCCCGGACAATCTCCTAATTCCTCAGAGCTATAAGCTGTAACTATAAGTGTATTCTCAGATGAAGTGGGCACTACGAATTCTAATTACAGGCTTCACGTTTTGCTAATCACTTTCTGGTAGCCAATATTGTAGTTACAGCATAAATAACATTCTAAATAATAGGAACATTAACAACAATAATTCCACCCGCCGCCGCACATATGGTTAATTGGCCGGGAAAAGCAGTGTTTCTACATTCTACATGCAAACATATATAAACAACATAAAATTGACATAATTCCAGTCGCCGCCCCACACCACGACATGTGAATCACAAGTTATTTTTTGATAACTGGTTCACTAGTGTACCCTTGGAAGTGCATTTGTACAAGGGAGGTATACAATCACTAGGGACAATCCGGTCCAATCGAGTACGTGGTTGAATTTTACCTAAGGACGCAGCAATGAAGAAGAATGGTCGAGGCAGCATGGAGGAAAATATAGCTACAGTAGACGGTGTGCAACTGTCAGTAGTCTCCTGGTTTGATAATAAAGTAGTCAACACTTTGTCAACTTACGTTGGACGCAAACCAGAAGGCGAGATCAAGAGGCTTTTCAGGAAGGAAAAAGAATACAAAATGGTACCTTGTCCACGCTCTGTGATGATCTACAATTACTACATGGGCGGGGGGTGTCGATCTATTAGATTCCATGCTAGGATATTACAGAATTCAAACCAGATCAAAGAAATGGTACTTGAAGATATTCTTTCATCTAGTTGACATGGCTTGTGTGAACAGCTGGCTGTTATGGAGAAGAAGAAATACGGACTACATGCCCCTTGTTGATTTCAAGGTCGCAGTTGCAGAGGCCCTCTGTAAAACTGGGAAATCCTTATCCAAGAAACGTGGTAGGCCAAGCAATGAACTACAAAAACAGCTTGACTGCAAGAAGAAGAGAGGACCTACAGCAGATCTCCCACAGCGTCAAGTGCGACTGGATGGGATAGATCACATGCCTATCTGGCTGGAAAACTGTTGTCGTTGCAAGTATCCAGCATGCAAGGGAAAATCCTATATAGCATGTATGCAGTGCAGTGCGACATTGTGCTTGAATAAGGAGAGAAATTGCTTCATCAAGTTTCATAATGAATAGAGAAAAATGGAAACAGAATTTGTGTTATTTTCTCAAAATATGTGTATTGTAATGAGTAGAAAGTGTAATTGTTTTATATAAATACAGTTCTGCTAGTTCATGTACGTATCTTATTGTAAATTTTTCACATTGTGCATCATCAATCCAAAAACTGGTATCACATGGCATTAATCATTACTGCATGCTGTCCCATATATGGCACCAACCCTTAATTCTAAAATAACCGCCCATACATAAGATACATAACATGTAACATTTTTTTCAGAAAAATAAAAAAAATCATGCAGTGAGGAGTTAATATAATTACTTTCAATTCTTCACCTATAATCGTACTGCAGCAGACAATTACCTCAAACACCTACTCACCAGTCATTGACAAAATTGAAGAGGAAGTTATTTTTCATGGGGGTATATATATGTAACATATGCCACTACTTGTCAGTACCTGTTGTAGTCAGTATCATGACAGAGTGGGTGAAACATCCTCATCACATGGACTTTGTTGTTGGTGACTAGTCCTGTGAAGATGCAAAAGAAGACCTGAAGAAGATGAAGAATGGAATACTCTTTCCTGATAATATACGAGCAATTATTGTAAGTCCATCTAGTTGTGGCAAGACTTATGGTCTCATGATGCTGCTAACACACATGGATGTAATCCGATCTGAACGTGTTAGTATATTTTCAAAAAACTGTTTCAGTCCACGTATCATGCGTTACATTGTGTGGTGTAAAAGGTTATATACGCGACATTCAGTGAAAGCAGTGAAATTCCCACCACCTGAAAAAGTAAAGCCAAACACTGTGTTCACATCTGATAATGTTGCTGTGGAAAACCAAGACCAAATTCGGAAATATTACCGTTTTGGTCGTCATATTTCAGAGTCCCGAAACAGGTGGTTAGGGATAATACAAACCTCATTATAACCTTCAAACAAGACAATCTGAATTTAAAACACATTTACCAAGCACATGTAGAAACTTATTTTGTACAGATATATCCTTATTGCTGGAATCATTCACATTATGGGTTTCTCGCTGTTGATAAAACCAGAAAACTGAATGATGGGGGGTTAGGCGAAACTTCCAAGAGTTTCTCTATATATAGCCCAGTAAGAAAGATGAGTACATCAGTATACGCTGCACCATGGACAATATGTGCGGATGTCTGGCTCTCAACCTGAATAGAACATTCACTTGTACATGGATGCGAAAATTCAGGTTTTCATGCGTATAAGTTAGACGTATGTGCAAGGAGCTATATACATATTACCGGACTCTTCTGAGATGGATCAAGGCGTTAAATGGGTTAATTAATGAAATTGGTAAGAAAGTAACCGACTTAACTGAAAACGGTGTGGCTATTTAGGGAAAATAGATGTAGAGCCCCTTGTTATTGAGAAAAGGGAGCAGTCACATAATAAGAGGAAGAAGATCAGATGTATAAAGCTTCACGCTGCAGAGAAGTCTCTGGTTAGTATACATTGAGACATCAAGTACCCGAAAGTCATTCAGGTCCAGAAAGCTGTTCGAGAGATATAGCGATTGCTAAGGTTAGGACATATGGATCGATAGCAAACACTAAGATAGATCTTTAAGCCAGTTACTGAATCTCTCAGGCAGCTCTCTGAGATAACAAAACCAAACGAGAATGATGGTGTTGCCATTGATGAATTCATTATCTGTCACACCCCTGACCAGATAGATGGAATATTCGGCGTCAGTAGGGGAAGACTGTACATACTGGTTATGCAGCCTTTAAATGTAGCTGATGACACAATACAGACTGGCGATAGACAGTTTGAGAAAACACCTGGCTTAATGAACCTTATTTTCCTAAAACCCATAAAAAACAAATTATTCAGTTAATGATAGGGAAACATACCATGAAACACTCCATTTGACCAATGTACATAAAATCACAAAAAGCCTGAGCAACAAGAAATATAAAACCATTATAAAACCAATGGTGAAAACAACAACAGCAGCAGCGGTGATGGTATTGACATTGAGCATAAAGCAGTGGACAATCAAATCCTCCAATTTATATCTTATGACGACCCCAACGAGCTAATAGATTGACTACATCTGCTCATGGCATCAGCTGCTGCAGGTAACACAGCTCATTCGAAAGAGATATTTTCAATACTCTGCGAGCTTAGAGAGAGGAATATCATCGAATAAGTATGAGAACTGCACAAACCAGCACGCAAAACATGCCTTCATAGGTATGTTATGATTAAAGGTTTGGATGACTTATGGCAGGCTGATTTTGCAGATATGAGGGAATATTCACGCGATAATAATGTATTTATCTATATTTTAATGGTTATGATACATACTCAAATATTTACTGGGCATTATCTATTAAAACAGAAATGTGGAGAAATGTTGCGGATATGTTTGAGCGTTTGTTGCAGACAGGGATGAATTAATGCCTGGACAACCTCCAAATCGATCATGGTGGAGAGTTTTACAATAGGTAATAGAAGACAGTAATGCAGTGGTATGGAATACATCACTACTCAACATTCACCCAGCTGAAGGCGAGAATCGTGGGATGTCTGAAGAGAACAATAAAAGGTCAAATGAGGACGCATTTTAATCTTCATGGTTCATAAAAATGGACAAATATCCTCCCAGAATTAATTGCTCAATATAATGAATCACACATAGCACAATAAAAATGAGACCAATCGATGTTCATGACAATGGACTCATGAATATGGTATACTATTGCATTAAAATGCTGGACTCACCCAAACAGAAATTTAACAGAGGTGATTTGGTACATATCTCAAAACACAACATAGCATTTGAGAAAGCATACTTGCCAAACTGGTCAGCAGAGATATTTACAGTTTACAAGATAATACTTTCCAGTGACAGTTCCAACACTGAACTATTAGGAGTTGCGTATTGTGGACCAGTATAATCAACTTGTTGACTTTCACAGTGAGGAAATCATTGTACGATTACACCTAAGACAGGATGGGCTTATGGTATGAAACCAGTACACGCAATCCACAACATGTCACTTCGCAGCTGAACCGCAAAATGATAACACATGTGAAATACGAGTTTCTTAAATCAGTTGGACTGAAACCTTACAGTGACATCTCACTCAGTATAACAATTCCAGTAGAGTATGATGAGCGAGTTATACATCAGGAATACTTCTTGCATAAACCTTATGGTTAACCACATTTAACAAGAATGATGAAATAAGTATTTTCATTCAGTAGCAAGATACATTGACTCTTCCATGCAAGATTTTAATACATTTGGAGGGATCATTCAAGAAAACCCCCTGGCAGCACTACAATGGGATCCTATCTTACACTTGATGCTTTAGCGATCCTGTTTAAGGGATATGCTATGAACTCAGTGGGCCTGATATTCACCATATGCGCAATGTTAGCATAACATCGACCCTTAAAACATAGATCTGTGCATCAGCCACAGATCTGAATGATTTAGAAAATGCAGGATGGTTCGTAGACGATCTAGTGGATAGAAGAATGCAGAGTACAAACGAATTACCTCATGCATACGTCTAAAAATCCTTAGGGGCTACTTTGAGAACATGAAGAAGATTATTATGAATGCTAAACAGGAATTCATTCTGGTACAGAGTGTGATGGATAATAACTCATACATTCAAGGAGTTCAAGGGGAGAATGTGATCACAGACAGCAAGGTAATATAGAAAATGTCTTACATCAGTGTATCAGATGAGGAGCGTTTGAACCTTTTAAAAGTTTTGAATTCTGGTACATATCTACCACTAACATTCCACTCTAGGGAGGTTTTCGAGTACCTAGTGCTACCGACTGCAAGCAGAGAAACATGGGCTATTAAAACCTCTTCTCAACTAGAGACACCTAGACGCATGATACTTGAGTTTCAGACTTATTGAAGAGGAAATATATCAAATGATTCCACTGTATTCGACAACTGCAAGTTAACTAATGACAGAGTCTACCTGAATTCAGAATTCTACCCATATGACAATTTACACTAGCAGTGGGATGAAAATGTATACAGTCTAACATATGACATGTATGCAAGGTTTTGTGCTTCTTGCTACGAAAGTGCTGAGGAAGAAGGAGAAGGGTGTCTACTCAGTCCACGGATATTGAAGGAGCTATCACCGATCATCGTAGTAGACTGCTTAAAACAGAATGAGATAATTAAATCTGGGCCTATAGATGTACGAATTAAATACGAATCTTCGGCAAATTTCCCAGAACACACTGAAGTGTATGTTCTAGTTCTACATAACCATGTGCTTATCTACTGCCCTCTCACCGACTATTGAGCAACGAGCTGAGTAAATGAACAGGTGCTGCACCATACCTAGAGCATTCCACAATGGCTCTTCAAGGTGTGAACATCACTGCAGAAGCAGTGCTGATGGGTGTAGATAGCTCATATTTAAAGATGTTGCATTTGTAGCATACACAGAAGATGCCTCAACACTAGAGCCATTCTCAACAAACCTTGCATCACTGAGGTCTCTCAAGGATGTGAAGTGAGCTGAAACACAGAAGAGTGCAACGTGATTAACACGTTTCTGCCATGGGATTCACTGGGATGATCCTGGCATACCCTATAAAGAAAGGGTGATGCCACTTCGATTATTCAACCACATAGATACCATCATCTACATGAAGGGAAAGGAGAAGGTCTTATGGATGTGTCGTATCTTCAAGTCTGCTGCTATTCAATACCTGCAATTCTATGGGTCTCTTGCTCTCTATTGGCTCAAGAAGAAGATGTGTGAAAATAGTCTTGCTTATTCTGCTTATGAAAATATAAAATTACTTTTACGCATGGATGAGAAATAAATGAATTTTTACCTCATAGTACGTGTATGATTTCTCTCCAGTCTGTTCCCACTTTGATAGTATACAGTTTCATCCAGATACCATGTCTGCGGTTTTCTTCAAGTACAGGAGATATAATTTTAGACATTTTTGCCATATGTCTTTGGAAGTGGACGTGGTCAAGTGCCTCCTGCTCCCACAAGCCGATTTGTGCTGCATGATAAGCATTATTCTACATATTTTGTTATCTATCATCTTAAACTTCACCTCACTGATAGCACTAATCTTCAGAAAAAGGAAAGTCATTTGTATCATGCACATCCTTTATACATGTACACACAATGCAACAGAGGACAGTTGTTTTGTAAATAATAACAATATAGACGTATGGTAATTAATTTTTCGTTTGTTCAGTGCATTAAAATGCAATATAGTTCTTGAGATACAGTCCAGTTCTTGCTGTAGAATATAGTTCTTGAGATACAATATAGTTCTTCAGGTACAATTTGACTCTATTATTCCAATGCAGAGATACTTTTAACTTACAAGCTACAACAGTAACACTGGTTGAGAATATTTACAATTTTTATTCTAGTAGCACTGGATGAGGATTTAAAAAAAATTTCCAGATATATAAATCTACACTAAAAACTAATGCAGAGATACTTTTTTGACTACCACAACTAAATTCCACAGTTCAAGTAGCATAGTTTTACAGTAATTCTTATGGACTGTGTGCACTTAGAAACTAATTTCCACAGCCCCAATAGCAAAGGTTTTTACATTAGTTCTGATGGACTATGAGCTGTATAGCTATGTGCACTTAAAAACTAATTTGACTTGGATGGCTTGCAGCAGGCAAAAAACTTAAAAACTATTCTATTTACAAGACACACACGGTATATATATATATATATATATATATATATATATATATATATATATATACACGTTGTATAAGAATAAATAAATAGGAATTTACAAGACACACATGGTATATATATATATATATATATATATATATATATATATCTTCAAACACAAATATATACAACACAAAAAACAAGAAAAAAGTGTAAATTTATGTGTGTGGGTGTATATATATATATATATATATATATATATATAGACCCCCCCACACACACACACAAGACCCACACACATAAATATACATATATATATATATATATATATATATATATATATATATATATATATATATATATATACACACACAGACCCACACATATAAATATTCACTTTTTTATTGTTTTTTTATCTTTTTCTGTAAATGGTGTGTGAATATACATGTGTACATAGTATACAAAAATAATTATTTACATCACACACACACACACACACACACACACACACACACACACACACACAAAATTACTTACACCATGATGAAAGGGTCATACTGCTACATTGCAGACTCTCTCTCTCTCTCTCTCACTCATTCTCGCCCTCTCAGAATTATACCTGACATTATATTTATAGTGATTAAGACTCGAAATATAGGATGATACAATTTGGTATGTTGCATATAGTATGTGTTTTTCCGTGAAGGTGGTATGGTCACATTCACAGTGGGTCACAGGAGTGAGGAGGCATTCACAGTCGGTGTACACTACAAACGGGCATCACTCCTGGTTGTGAGAATATTTAAACTTTAAGAATTTGTTTTCCTCAGTAGGCATAATGACATTTACCAGGTCCTTGGAAGTGCAGCCTACTAGATGCTCTGCTAATGGCTTGTCTGAGGAAAAATAATTGAGGCACCTTAAGCAAATAAGCTGATTATGTTCATGTTTGCTCATCTGGGAGATAAGGAGGCGGGACATGTGTTTGATCCAAACATAATGACCTTCAGAGAAGAGTAGCCTGTTTACTTGCACCTTACACTCACTGGCAAATTTTGAGAAATGGAGGAGGCCGACGATTATATGCTTGATCTGCTCATCTAGTTTACTTTTCTTCTCCAGGCTATAAACATAAACCGATATTCTGGTATTCTGAGCCTCAAATTTAAGTACATCCTCGAGCTTGACGGGTAACTCAATACCATCAAAGTTATAACACCCATGGATATTATCACCTACGTGGTATGTACCGACTCTCAGGATGATCTCTATGATCGTAATTTCTCTCACAAGCCAGGACTGACAATGAAAACAAGCCCGATCCTTCATATTTTCGACATTACTGCATGCTGTCTTATTAGCTGTATCCTTAGGGAGGCTGATCTAGCTGAACCCTCCATTTGCCAGATTATAGACATGCATATGGATGTCCATAATTATGTAGTATTCAGCTGAGTGCTTTAGCTGACCCTCTCACTTCCATCTCGGAAAACCAATCCCTTATGGCACTCAAGGTGGATTCATGAAACCACTCGGTGATTGACATGCTCTGTGTTATCACGCCATTTTCCTTACAAAGATAATGAAGACTTGTCTCTTCAATGCCAGAGGCAACTTTAGGGGTGAGGGGAGGGGTGTGATAGTTCGACACAAAACTCTGCACTATATTTAATGGCAGGATACTGCGGATCATGTAATACTTTGAGATCAGTTTCCATGACAGGAAGGCACACTCTTAGAAACTCAACAGGGTTGCGGTACCCTTCTGTTGATTTCTCGATCCTCTTGAATGAGATTCGCTCCCCAAAGCCATCTGCAGTCACCGAGTATTCTAATTGCAGTATGGTGTCACTGACCTGCTATCCTTCACTAAAAGGGTGGGAGATGAGACTGTCACTAGCCACAGGATCATCTCTATTACTAATAATTACTACTACCGAGAGCAATGAGGACCATGTTGTTGATGATGGAGTCGACAATTGCAGAGGGTATGTGATGAGACATACCTTTTGTTGCTAGCAATGATTCTGATGAGGCTGCGAAGTAGGATGAGGTGGCATTGCCTGGTCAGGCCAGTGGAATCAGCTGGCTATGGCGACAGCTCGCGATGCTGCTGCTTCTGCTGCAGTAGGCCTGACCTGCTAGTCTGAGGGGTGGTAGCTACTTGTTCAACCCACAGACGCGGCGCTAGGATGGCTGTGGCGGCTGTGGTGCTGCTGCAGTCTCTCGCCTGGCGCCTAGCGACGCCCTTGCTGGTGAAGTGTAACGCACAGGACCCAGCCTTAATGTTACAGGCTTTACCACCACTGGTACCTGCATCACAGTGTGCTGCAGATGTGGAGATGTAGCTGCTGTAGAAGAGGGAAAGGATAATGAACACAATTAAGTACAATGTTCTAGATATTGCCTGCTGCTGCTGCAAGAAAAAAAAGAACACTGATTATCTGTAAGTACAATCAGTGATTAAATTTTACGTTCTGGGTCCATGGCGTGAATATTTCATCAAAATTGCTAGGTACCTCTACCATCCCTTCAAGAAACTCATCCTCTAAAAGGGCCAGCTCACGCTGCCTTGCAGCTTTTTATCTAGGGTCTCATACTCATCAGAATCGATATGCTGCCACTGAACCATCTCGTCTAGAACGACAGAAAGATATATACACCGATTTGTTAGACATTCTATACTAAAGACACAAACAAACAAACAAACAAACAATAAAAATTAGAATTCTTTTTTACACTTACAGAACTTATCTGCTGTCTTACTGGGTGCCACAGACTGCTGCTGCAGTTGGTGAATATCCTCCAGCTGCCTGTCTAGTAGGTCCAACCTCTCTAGAATTGTTGCTGTAACAAGACGAAATTAATATTTTTTGAATTACATAGCTGCTGCTACATAGATGGCAACGGCCTTGCTGCAGTGGATACACCGATTCCCGTAAGATCACCGAAGTTAAGCACTGTCAGGCTTGGCCGGCACTTGGATGGGTCACCATCTAGGCCGCCATGCACTGTTGCCATTTTTCGGGGTGCACTCTGCCTCGTGATGCCAATTGAGGAGTTACTCGACTGATTAGTAGAGGCGTCGGTCAAGAATACCATCGTAACGACCGGGAGAGCGGTGTGCTGACCACACGCCCATTCAATCCGCATCCTCATCTGAGGATGACATGGCGTTTGGATGGTCCTGGTAGGCCACTTGTGGCCTGAAGATGGAGTGCTTTTACTACATAGATGTTTCTTTTTTACTATACTTACGTGACTGTTGACATTGTGTATTCGCTGCTGGAGGCTGTTCCACAGCTTGTGGCTGTTATATTTTTTCAGCCTCCAGCTCAAATTGCATTTTAACCATGTAAGCTATAGCAAGAACAAATATAAAATAAAAAATAACCTAACGGAATAAAAGCAAATTACACTACTACTACTATGAAACTTGTTTATACTCACATGCTAATTCTAGTTGCAGGCTTTCCGCAGGAGGCTGGACGTCGACAGGGATAGTTTGCTTTGGTCCAGCCTCCAGCCTCCTCCTCCTCCCATCTGCCCTTGCAATACAGGATGAAATCCTGGAGTTACGCTGTAAAACAAGGAAAAGAGACTGACTACAGGCGGGAATTTTTTTAACTCAGTAATTTTTTCCCCATTTAAACACCATAAATACATATTTATTAAAACAAATTATTTACTTACGTAGCAGCTCATATTATTATTCTTCTACAAGTCTATGTCGTTTGCTGCTAACGCTGATTGTGTTGATGTCGCTGAACGCTTCATTTTTAACAACAAATGGAAGCACACACAAGTAAAAGAACAACTATACTGGCAGACTGACGCTGGCAGAATGAGACTGGAGTTGGAGGGGATAGGGTTTATATAGACACACTGATTTGGCAGGAATCAATCAGGACAGGCGTTTGGTGGAAAGTCCTGAACAGTATTTTCAGGATCAAATAGGAGTGCAGCACTCCACCCCACGTGCCGATGAACACTGGTCTGAGCGTGTAGGACAAGTTGGTGCTGGTCTGCCGGTCACGGATTTCGCTCGCATTTGCTTGTGGGATTCTGAAAATATCAACTTGTTCTGCTGATCCGTTCTTTGTGCCAGAGTGCTCCGAGCCTCCAGGTCACCAGTTCACTCTGTGTCGGGCTGCGGCCGCTGAGCGACGCGCCGTTTCGCGGGTCCCGAGTTTACGACCGAACCTCGTGTAGCAAACAACTGTGTTAGTGTATCTAACAATATTTTTTTGCATGATTTAAAGAGCTGCGACCTGGTGTATTTGCGCTCATTCATTTTAGTTTCAGTTTTTAAACAACATTGATGCACAATGTATTTTCGAGTGTATTTGCATTAAGTTTTTTTACATAATGTACTTCCGTTCCATGTGAACCTGGGAAGACAAAAAAATGGTTCAAATGGCTCTGAGCACAATGGGACTTCACTTCTAAGGTCATCAATACCCTAGAACTTTGAACTACTTAAACCTAACTAACCTAAGGACATCACACACATCCATGCCCGAGGCAGGATTCGAACCTGCGACTGTAGTGGTCACGCCGTTCCAGACTGTGGCGCCTAGAACCGCACGGCCACCTCGCCCAGCTGGGAAGACAGTACAGTGTCTTGCGTATGAATGTCTTTGAAACAAATTACTGAAAGCAGCTTTGCAAATGTATTGAGACGTTCAACACTTAGACTAATTTATTTAAGCACACAGTATTCCAGAACAGTGTCGATCTGTAGTTTTAATTAATATTTCCTACTGTGCAAGTGTATATTCAATTTGTGAAAACCGTTCTGGCAGTTTGCATAACAATTTATTTATGACACATCTCGAAGCAAACTACTGTGCAGCGATCTTTTTTCAAAGTGTATTTATGGACATATTCAATTGGATTTAATAACACCTGAATCAGCCCATTTTCAAAGACAGGGTAAGGATGTGGTAGTCTCCAAAAAAGTGCATGAAGTGTCTCAGGGAGGAAGGCTAGGAGGTTTAACAAGTGTGACACAGTCTTATTAGAGTCTTTATTCAAGTGTGGCTATATTCATCGTAAAATTGAATCAAACTATTGTGCAGCGATCTTTTTAAAAGTGTATTTAGAGACATTCAATTGGATTTAATAACGCCTGAAGCCGGTAGTGCTAAAGGACAGGAGAAAGATGTGGTATTGCCCACAAAAGTGAAGTGTCTCAGGAATGGTTTCACAAATGTGCCACAATCGTTTTTAGAGTCCATGTTCAAGTGTGGTGTCGGTGGTGGTATTGCTCAGAATAAAACGTGTAATTACATCGCAAATTGCTTAAATACTCTTGCATCACCTGCAACACACTCTCTCTCTTTGTGCAGTGGTACATTTAGTTCCTGTAACATCTACTAGACATGTATGTGACAATATTCCGCACATTGTTAAACAACAGATTTAATAACCCTGAAGCAGTTAGTGTTCAACAACAAGGGTCATCCATGCATGAAGGATGAGTAGGAGGAAGACTGAGGGTATTCCCACCATGATAGGAAATGCTTAGCACATGGCTGCCCTGCAACCGCCACGTGCCAGTGTCGTGAGCACTTGTACCCAAGTGGGTGAATGTCCTGTGTCTTGGGCTTCAGAAGACTGACTAGATTTTTATAGAATTATCTACAGTTACACCACACACATTTATCAGCATGAATTAGGAAGTATAACATAGCCCAATGCTGCTGCATCTTCCTTATTTGATGAAGCATATTTCTCTTCTTCACACATTCAACAAATATCATAGCTTTCCAAGTATCGTGCAGGTGGCTATGGACACAGCATGATTACAGCTAATATGCCCGTTAAACTCCTCCATCTCCAGCACTAACATCTCATCCATTGAACACATAGTACACAGTAAACAATTATGTCCATCCTCTTGGGAAGTTCAGCACATACTGAGCGAATTTTCCACCTTTTTTTCCCTGAACCGCCAACCTGGATTATGTCACAGGAGGGGAGGGCTAACGGCTCCATCTAGTGGTGGTGTTGTTAACTAGGTAGGTTGGACGCTGCCCCTCAAGGTGAACACACTGGATGGAGCTACTGTCTAGCCCAGCACAGACTCAGTACTTTTCCCACCAACATTCAGGTGGGGGACAAGAGGGGTTGGGAGGGGGAGGGGAGCTGGGCGGAGTTACTTTAGTGGAGATAGCCCAGTTGACCTATTTTTCCACCAAATTTTAACTTCCCGCCATGACGTCAGTGTGACATTCCACATCTATGGCCGTCATCTTGGATCCGCCATATTAAATAAATTTGGCAACAATGGAACGTGGGTTGGTGTTGGCCTTGCGCCACTACTCTTAGAGGCTGATAGATATGGAAAATGCGTTCAAGAGCGTAATAGAAAACTGAAAAACTGCTGCAGTCTCATACAATGAAAATATTAGTGACAACATTTTAATAAATTGGTTGGATACTTATATGTATAACCATATAATGATCAGTCTTGAAATTAGTTAAACATTCAGGTATTTGTTCTTTGATCAGTGAGAGACCTTTCTAGATATCCGAATAAAGTATGGTAAAAAATGTGCAACAGTTTCCATTCAAGAACAAATTCACATAGATTGACGGGGCAGCTACAACAGACATATGGTTATTTTTTTTATAGAAACAAATACATAAGTATTACATGCAGAAAAGCTAGGAGAGGCTACAGATTGGTGCCATCCGAGTTGCAAATTGTATACAATGAAATATGTGATTTAATAAAATTGTGAACAGAACAACACCACAGTCAGTTTGATTCAAATGCTACATTTCTAGACATGGTAGCACTGCATCAAATGCAGCTATATGGTAGATGATGCATTATAAGTAGGCAAATAATCTAGAAAATTTGTGAAATGCAGTCTACTTTGTGAAATAGTTGATCTTTTCAGTCTCTCTAACAAACTGACAACACAAACATTATGGAGTTTGATTTGACTGAAAATTCTCAGAGGTGTTAGTTGCTAGCTTGCTGTTTTATTTATGTCTTAGAATGATCAATTCGTTAAAGCAGCAATGAATGTTCTACAAAAAATACCCTTACTGAATTACTGAACACAATTTGTGCATCCACTTTTGCAGTTCTTGGGCACATATAAATCCTGTTTCTGTGATTATTAATATACTGACAGTATACATGAATAATAAGTTGCCATAATTTATAATAAGCAATCATTTTTTTTTTGTAAGTCTGGGATGGAAATGTGCTTATAGTGCACATCTAACTGAAGACTGTTGTTATTTTATCTCAGTCTACTTTATAAATGTAGTAGGGAGCAAGTAATTTATTACAGTCGGCTGAGTGGCCTGGCGGTTCTAGGCGCTACTGTCTGGAGCCGAGCGATCGCTACGGTCGCGGTTTCGAATCCTGCCTCGGGCATGGATGTGTGTGATGTCCTTAGGTTAGTTAGGTTTAATTAGTTCTAAGTTATAGGCGACTGATGACCTCAGAAGTTAAGTCGCATAGTGCTCAGAGCCATTTGAACCATTTGAATTTATTACACTCCTGTCATACAGACTGCTGCCGCACTGCTTCAATTAATCTTTCATCATTATCATAAATTTTAACAAAAGAAGTAACGAAACGAAACAATTCTGTAGCAAATAACAAACAAAAAACAACTTGTGCTAACCACTAAAACCGAAACGAAATATGGCGATCTGCACAGGGGCGTGTATCAATAGGAAATGAGCTTGGGGTCATATGATCAACAATGGACGGATGACGTTAACCATCAAAACTTTCTTGCCGACAAAACCTTGATGGTACTGTGACGTGACGTGACGGGATAGGAATGCTAGTGTGGATGCCGGCATTTGAAATTCCTTGCAGAATGTATATATAGACATTCATCAAACATTATTAATAAGGGTATAAATAGAGCCTACTTACCTTATCCATTGTTTCTTTTGCTTTCGTAGCTGACAACGTGATAAACTACTGTAATTTTTCCCTTCATTGATGTGCCATTTCACTTAAAAATTTTATTTACTGAAAGGTGCTTCATTGACCTCTGTTCTTAACTGTATACTCTGTAGATGTCAACTTTATTCTGTGATTGTAAAAACCTAATTAACTTTTGGCGATATCTGATCTCACTTATGGAATAAAATTGAATGGAAAAATAGCCAGGTCGTCATGGAACATGTGCAATTTGCCACGAAAACAAAGTAAAATAATAAAATAACGTTGAAGAGAAACAAAAGCACGAAAACAGCTATAAATGAATACGCGAGCGTGGCGAAAAGAGGTTAATTTTCAATGTAGCAGGCGACGACTCAATTAAAACTTTGTTCCCTTGACGGTGATGTGACGTGAGGTGACGGGTTGTTGACAACGAATGGAGATGCAGTCATCTGAAATGCATTGTGGAACGTTTTGACGTGACGTGACGAGAAGTATTTTAAAAAGTCCATAAATCTTGAAATATCAAACAGGATGAAGCACAGTGAAGTCTACTACAAGATTGTCTCTCTAACAGACCGAACATACGGTTTTTATACAGGCCGAAATGATAATATAAACATATGCACCAAATGAGTCGGGTTGTAGCTTCTAACTTAGGAGATTTCCAGAGTGTTTCACTGAACGGCTAGGTCGAGTCATTGGACGCGCCAGTATTTCATTTGTTTATCCAGTACGCGAAAACCTGTGGAGGAGTTTGTTGTCAGTAGCCATCACATAGATTAGTAAATGTTGAGTTTGACTGTTCAGTGTATATGTTGCTGTACATAATTTCGAGTCCACAGTACATATGGTTATGTACTTGATAACAAAAAGCTTCTATGTTTATTTTCAAGTGTCACGAACGTTATTATCCACAATTTGACAGCTGCGTGTGTGAAATTTCGAAACGCTTCTGTTAGTTGTAAGGAATATGAAGAGAAGAAATGCCGAATGTGGCAAACTTCGTAGACCTGTCAAACGAAACAAAATAACGGAGGGTATTTATGGAAGGTGAGAGCACTGGAGTATATTCGTCATATCAACGAAGCAGCTAAAATTATTCAACAATGCGTTTCTTTTTTACTGATTATTAAACATTCGTTGTGTGAGATAATCGAATCTGATTTGTTTATTGTGCATACTATTGCCGTTTACACGATCTTTAGTGTTGAAATTTTATTGGGTTATTTCGTGGATACAGATGTTAATTTTTCCCGTGTAGATACACAATTTACTAATTTGCGACTTGTGTTTAATCCTGTTTTCATAGCTAGAAGTGCTTTGTGAGATGAATAACACTTACGTCAAGTTTACCATATAATTGTTTCTTTCTGTTTTGATAGTTTAATAGTGGTAGGAAATTGATCATAGTACTTGTGACAGAGTATTTGTAATATAGTGGTGATATCGGAGTTAACCTTTCTTAATATCTGTTTCTTTTCAGTACGTTGGTATATTTAAAGTTCCTCGTGGTATGGGGTGTAGTGCTGCTAGCTGATTTTATTTTGGAGTTCAGATTTGAATTCCTCTTGCCGTTTTGGCTACTTCTTCGAAGTGTTTACGACTCGTTCAAGTTCCAAGGCTTGGTAAGTTCCATGTTTTATAAGAAGTTGCTTTAATAGATATGGTGGATATTTATCGAGATGTTCATGGCCAAATCATTGTAGTTTACTGTCTTGTGATTGGTGACGGGATACAGTGTCAAAGAATAGTAATTTCACTGACAAAAATACCTCTTTATTGCCTGCAACTACAAGCGGACATTGCCTGTATCATGTCTGTTTTTTTAATTGTGGATAAGCGTATTTTTTTTTTTCCAAGTATACCTGTCGTATGAAGGATTTCCTGATCATAGCCTACATAAAGTAAATAATTTAATCTTTCGTAGTGTCTGATAAGGAATAAATATTGGTATCTAGTGTCTTTCATAATATTTATGTTTTACTCCATGTGATTAATGGATAGGCTACTGAAGAAGGAAGGTCATTAGACAGAGTATGTTTCTAGATTGGGGGAGTATATTTTCTGTGAATTATGGTAAGTCTAAATCTCAAACCACACTTTCATGAGTGGGTGGGAGTTAGAAATGCTGTCCTCTGGTATATTAGGCCAGTGACTTAACATTGTGGTGCCTTGTTCCGTAGTGTAATTGAAGACCATTAGGGAATGGATAGTAAAGAAACTAAGTATTATTAAGGGGGAATCCCATCATTAAACCACGTTTTATAATGTCCCCTGAAAATATTAATCTCATTTACGATAATACTATTAAATGTCACTGTGACACGCTGCAGTACTCCACATTCTATTTCCTGTGCCTTCTCTCATGATACATTGTGTGGTGCTGCCAAAATTAGGGTTAACTAGCAGTCTACTGTTAGGAAAGAAATATACTACAGTTTTTAAGGTTGCATGATGAAGGGGCTGTGGATTTCATCAAATATTGTAATTGGTAATGTGCTGACATAACAAATTATCTCTGGAATTCTGCCATAATGCATTATTCCTGGCTATGTGAGGACTGTCCTTTCAGCTTGCAGCCAATTGATACAATGTGTGATATGGCTAATTGTTACTGGAATTACTGAAAGCATTCTGACGGGTTGTGAGATGACTGTGGTTAGGGTGCTGGATTCTCATTTAAGAGGCATGAGGCTCAAATCGCTATCCTACCAGTCAAGTATGGATGGTTTTCTGTCAGGTGGTCTAGTTTTGTAGTTGTTCCCCACTCAACACAATCAGATTTAAATTGTATCACTTTGTTTGGGGATCTTACGGATACTCAAATATTGTGGCAGAAATTTTAGCCATGTTTGAAGTGCTAATTACATATATGCAGACTGAAGTAACAAATGAAAATTTGTACCAAGACCTGTATTCCAACCAGAGTCACTTGCTCACTATGCAAATGCGCTAACCACCATGCCGCCCTGACACAGTGACTTTGCACAACTGCATGGACTACCCTAGCACACCTCTCTCCTCAGTCCAAATTCCCATTCATGCCTCAGCCACTGTGCCAGAGTAGCATAGTGGTTAGCACATCTGCTTAGAGAGCAGTACACCGAGATTTGCATCCCAGTACAAATTTTCATTTGTCGCTTGTATGCATATGTAAACATAATTGTTTGAGATCCCTGGCGCCATATTGTTTGATTTAGTTATTGGATAACTGTCATAAAACTGCAAAATATGGCGAGAAAATTACACTGTTTGCAGTCTGGTTTTGTCATTTGGTTCACTATTTTTTCTCCAAATGCTATTCAGATTTGTCGGTAAAATTTGACGCAGCAAAATTTCTCCCAAGTAGAAGTAAATGGCTAAAGTGCACTTAATGGTGTCTGCGGCTTTTGCATTGTGTGTCGATATTGGCTGTTTGGTGATGTTGGCAGACATGCCACATTGTATGGTTTGTCTGTATTTATCATGATTTCTTGGCTCAAATTGCAGTATTACGGAAACCCATGCTAAAATTATGGAATTCACTATTTGATTTGTTTTAGTAGTTTGTCAGCACAAAGTTTTTCGTTGCATCTTTTTGTGAATCACTATTGTTTCAGAAGTAATGTAGACTATATAATACACACACACACTTCTCTGGGATTAATGGAGACATCTGATCCCACCTTTCGGCTTTGACCTATGACGTAAGGGTGTTGTGGTGTGTGATGTTATGACAGCGTGGAGTTTAGTTTGAGTTGGTTGTGTTTGTAGATGTTGTCTTGGTGCGGTTGGTAGTGTCCTCTGGTGGTGTGGGCATGGTCCAAGTGTTATGAGGTGTATTGGGATCATTTGAGTATTGTTGGTCGTAGTGTGAAGTAATTTGCATTGCCTGTGATTGAAGAACGGAAATTGGTTTAAGTGAGTTATCAGTTAATTTGTCTTTTGTTTATGTGAGCCAGCCACTGTGCCTGAGAGGTTCTGGCTGCTTCAGTCCGGAACCACACTGCTGCTATGGTTGCAAGTTCGAATCCTGCCTCAGGCATGGATTTGTGTGGTGTCATTAGGTTAGTTAGGTTTAAGTAGTTCTAAGTCTAGGGGACTGATGACCTCAGATGTTAAGTCGCATAGTGCTTAGAGACATTTGAACCATTTGTTTGTGTGATTTCGGTTTCGATTGGTGTTATTGGTTTGCTGTTTGTTGTGCAGTAAGGTGTTCAATTTATTTATTTATTTATTTTTTGGCTTCTTTTGTTAGGTATGGATATGGCAGTGTAATTTAACAGTTTGCGGTTGCATGCTGCGATGGGGGAAGACATGATTCCTCATAAAATTTTTGCAAATGTTTGGACTGCTGGCTGAAGTAGTCAAGTGCAGTCTCTATAAAGAGATTATGCGATTGGCGAGAATTCCAGCTTCTCAGACCAGGGACTATTACATATGGCAGTGCCAAAGGGATAAACTATGGAACTCCATTAGACACGGCACCTGGTTCGAGACATCTAGGCTGGCCTTTTTTTAAGAGAAGTGTGTTCAGGATATGTGAATTGTAGGGATAAGATAAGTTGGGTGGGCTGGGGGTGGTGGTCAAGATAGATGAATCGCAGTTTGGGAAGAGAAAATGTGGGAGGGGTAAATCTCTGGAGGTTTATGTGTGTGGAGGGCTGTTATTTCAGGTTTGTGTGTGTGTGTGTGGGGGGGGGGGTATGCAGGGAATTGGTGGGGTTAATTGAAGAGTATATAGAGGAGGGGAGTACGGTGGTGTCAGATGCTTTTTCTTTGTATAGGGGGTTGAAGAAGAGAGGTTACGATACAGTAGAATGGATTTTTTTTTGGGAGGGGGGGGGGGTAAATCAGTCATAGGGGCGGGGAAGAGGTGCTCTTCTAACCTGCAATCTCACTTAGAAAAATGTTGCTCGTGGAAGTGTGTCACTGGGGAGTATTGACCCCCCCCCCCTTTTTTTTTTTTTTTTAATGGCTGTTAGTAAAATGCATAGGACAAGGGTCTTGTATGTGGCGGACGGGACGGGTTGTTGGTAATAATTATGGATTTAGGTGGGTTGGGTGGGGGAATTGTTTTATGATTATGTTGTGGAGGATCTCTTTTGTTTCAGCCTGTTTTTGAGTTGTAGTGTGTGATTGAGTTTCGTTTATTTTCTGGGTTTTATTGGTTAGCAGATTTTTGTTTTGTGTGGTGGGTGAAGTTTGTGGGGCGGGGGGCTGATAGGTTGTGGGTGGGTTGGGAGTTTTTTGGTTGTTTTTTTCTTTTAGTTTGTGTTCGTGTGCGCGCAAGGGGGGGGGGGGGCTGTGTTTGAGGCTATGGCTGTGTTTGATTGGGGTTGCTGACCTAATGTGTAGCACCCGAATTTTTCGTGGTAAGTAGGCATTTTCTTGAGTTTTTTGTTCATGAGTTGTGATGTTTTTTAGGCTTTTTCGTGTGTTGTTGGTACGGTCTTATTTATTGCAGGTGTAGGTGTTTGATGTTTTGGTATCGTCATTTGTGGTTGATTTATGTGACTTAAGGGATTTATTAAAATTCTTGACCCCGGTTTCGGTATATCTAAATATACCCTCATCAGAAGTAAAATACACTAAAATCACATCCTGCAGTGGAGATACATAAAACAATTGTGCTAAAGGCGTTAGCCGGCTGACGTGGCCGTGCGGTCTGGAACCGCAACGGTCGCAGGTTCGAATCCTGCCTCGGGCATGGATGTGTGTGATGTCCTTAGGTTAGTTAGGTTTAACTAGTTCTAAGTTCTAGGGGACTAATGACCTCAGAAGTTGAGTCCCATAGTGCTCAGAGCCATTTGAACCATTTTGCTAAAGGCGTCGTCAGTAGTTAAAACAATTGTTTATGTATCTCCACTGCAGGATGTGATTTTAGTGTATTTTACTTCTGATGAAGGTATATTTAGATATACCGAAACCGTGGTCAAGAATTTTAATAAATCTTTATCCTGCAACTGTTTGACTGTTATTATTTACCATGAAGAATTTTAACAGTTGCTGTTTCAGCTATGTTTAAAATCTTGATTTAAGGGAAGTATCCCCTTCCAATTTTTGTAGTTGTAGATGGGTTTTGGTATCGTGAGCTGTTGTTGACCTGTATAGGTCAAGGGAATTGTCAGAGTCCAATGTGTCATTGTAGCTGTGTGTGTTTTGGTATCATCAGTTGTAGTTGACCTATATAGGTCAAGGGAAGTGTCGGAGTCAAATTTTTGTTGTTGGTTTTGTGGTATCAATAGTTGCGGTCTGGGTGTTATTGGTTTTTATTTTGCGGTATCAACAATTGCGGTGGAGCTGTGTAGGTGAAGGGAAGTGACTGATTCTGGTGAATATTGTGAGTGAGTGTAGTGGAATGTGGGAATTTTGTGTTGTTTTTCGGTAGTCCTTTTTTGTGTGGTTAGGGATCATGGTGTGTGGTTTTTTATGTTTATACTTAGTTCGTCCCCACCCAAAAACCCCCAATTTCAGGTGCTGATCCCGTTAGTTTGATTATATTTTTGGAGGGAGATGTGTTTGTTGTTTTTATATGTATTTTCGAGTTTGTTGTTGTGTTTATGTGATAGCGTAATAGGCACCATATTGGAGATGTTGAGAATGGTCGTTTCCGCCATATTGGTGACGTCATGGGTCAAAGCAGGAGGTAGACCAAGTGAAGTTGCCGAAAAGGAAATAAGATGAAAAAAAAGCAGTTTTTTAACGTAACTCTTGTGTCTCAGAAGACACACCTGACATGTACTTGTTTTAACTATTGTTTGAAAAGTATGGTTTTTGCTACAAAATATCAAATTTTCATGAATGTTCTTCTCTTTGAAGGTCTACAATTAATTTTCCATACAAATCAATAGGCTTCAGGGTCTCACTTATGCATCCCCTTGCATTTTGTATTTTATGTGCTATATATGGGTCAAAATACTTGTGAAGGACTTGTCCAGTATCTAATATAAGATTTCAAACAATGGAAAATCCAGGATGGAATGTAACAATGCGAGAGAAGGAAAGTTGCTACTCACCATATAGCGGAAATGCTGAGCCGCAATAGGTACAATAAAAAGATTCACACACAGAATCTCTTTATTGTGCCTATCGCGGCTCAGCATCTCCGCTGTATGGTGAGTAGCAACTTTCCTTCTCTCATATTGTAATATAGGATTTCTGAATTTTGCAGTTCTAATTTTTTGTGACTAGAAGTTTGTTAAATATGGTACAAATGTAAACTTCAGGCTGTACTACAGATGAAACTGTTACCACAGTCTTTATCTGGTTTCCACATTTGTTAGTTTTGGCAGCTCGCAACTGATCTGCGACTGTCAGCCTAACCTAGGCCTCGGGCTGTGCTATGGATCTGTCAGCCATCACAGTCGACTTTTAATTAGTACCTGATATCACACTCTAGCTGTCTAGAGCATCAGAAAACCTAGGGTTTTTAAGGTAGTTATCAGTCACAGTGTAACTAAGAGCTTGTGTTGCTCCTTGGTGGTTTTTGCCAGTTAGTAAAAAGCTGGCATCCCCATCACCAAGGGGCTGCACCCAATAGCTAGGAAAGTCCCACAATGGGTTGTGGCTTTTCCCATATTCCCAAGCCAGCTGGTTGCTTGTGAATTGCTCAGTAAAGGTTCCCAAGTGATGTGTGGGTTTCTTAAGTGCATTATGAAGCCTTTTAAGAATTTAACAGTTTTTCCCAAGTCTCATGTGTGGATATCTTTATTTGGTTTGCAAGCCAAAATACTGGCATTTATAGCATTAGAGCTGCAGTCATTTAAATTCATCACCAACTTTTGGAAAGGCTGGTTTTGGAAAATTGTATTGCCAACTTATTGTTGGTGTAGAGGCAGTGGTAGATTTGTGATAATGACTACAAAAGTCAACTCAGGGAGCTTTGTTCTTTCGTGAGTTTGTGCATGGTGCACACAGGGCCCCGAGCTGTTGCTGCCCACTCTTCCGTCCCAGGCTGCATTTCCTATCCCATGTTCATCCGTCTTTGTCCATTCTCCTTTCTCTTTTTGGTGTACTTGCTTATGTCAATCTGGCTAATCTCCTGGTTTCTTGTTTCCTTCTGGTTATTGTTACCCTTGGTTTTTCCTTTTCGTCCTTCCATTTTGGCATTGTTGACCCCACTTTTGGGTTGGACCTCCACTCCTAAATTTTCTCCCATAGTGTGAGCCATTTGGGGAAGAACTCCCTTCAGATATTCCATTCATCATAAGAATAAACCTGATTTCAACAAAGAGACACAATGATTGGTTAGCAGCTGTAGCTCTTGTACACTGGTGTTGTTCCGCTCTTGGAAGTAGGTCCACCTTATGTTTTAGATATTTTATTACTGTGTTACTGCAAGTGAAACTTTAAGACATTCTGATGTATTAACAGCCATCAATGTTTTTCTTAATCATACTTTAGCCATGTCATTTTTATTTTAAAAAATCGTGTACAGTCACAGTCTCTGTAAGCGCTACTTGTGCGCTAATTGTCTCGCTGTTCATATGGTTGACACTGCTTCGTGATTTGTAGTGAAACACATGCATGGAAACCATTAATGGCTAGAAAAAAATTGTTTTTAGTGTTTTTCACAACATTACAGGGAAAAATGAGCTTTGGTGTTTGTTGAGAAACATGATCAGATAATTGAGTGGGCCAGTGGGCAGTGGTTTGAAACTTGTTGTGATCAACAATTTTTTTTCCCCATTTGAATACCTAAATCTTTTAAATTTGAAATTTAACACTATACGGTAATTAATTCATACTCAACTATCATTTTTTCAAGAAAAATGCAAGTATTCCGGTTTCTAATTACATATCACACACAAAATTCTGGCTTTCATTGAAATGCACATTCTTAATTATCGATATATTACAAACGATTGTTACAGATTTTGAAGTTAAGAAAACATTACACAATTAAATTTTTTGGGGAAATATGAAAAATCAAAAAGCCTTTGTTTGAATATGTCCACTGCTTTATAGGACAGATGTGGTCCTGCGCGAGCCAGAGTGGTAAGCTTCGTAGAAACATGGTGTCGAACACACTGTACAAATACTGCATTTTTACAGTTGTCACTGCACACTGCTATCTGTACCCAATAGAATTGATCTGGAGCCAAGTTAAGGGATTTGTCGCGCAAAATGACAAGACATTCAAGCTGCCAAACATACGGGAACTAACACATGAAGCTTTGTGACATGTCACTTCCGAACAAAGGTGAAATGCAGAACAGCACATCATAAGGAGGAGGAGGACATGTGAACTTTTTCATGGATTGGGATTCTGTTGTTGATCACCTCGTTATCAGCGTAGTAGTATTGAAATTTACCACTTTCCTTGGAGTCCAATATGGAAGCAGTTCAGACATTACCAGACAACTGACTGTAATACCTTAAGTGGCTTCAACATTTAACTCCATAGTGAAATCCTAGCAGTGTGTTTTTACGTCACACATAGCTCATGCAGAAAAAATACCTTTGTTAAATAATTTTTTTCATAATGTGGGGCCACAGTCATAATATATTTCTTTAAAGTCAGTACCACCATTAGACTGTTGTTAATTTACAGTGTTACATTTACACTTACACAATCATGATTTCGGCTTCAAAGTGCCATTATCAAGTGTTTTAAGCGTTATAAATTGCCTAAGATGGCATAGTGTCATATTAAAATACACTATACACCTTTGTTAAAGTCAGGGATTGTCATCATTCATGTTTTTAATTATAGTATTATGTTAGCTAAGATCGAGAGCATGTTTCCCCTCAGATTACCATTATTTCCTTCAAGTCAAAAATTAAATGACATTCAATACTATATTGTTCTCTGCTCATCTTTACTACAACTCTTCATATCATTGTAGTTTAGTTGGATGAGGTGGCTGGCCAGTGCTTTCCAAGTTAAATACACCGATAAGACTGTTGTTCCGTGTTATTGCCGAGTTGATGTACGCCTAACACACAGCATAAAACATATCCTAATTATCGTACTTGATTGTAATCAAGACAGATTGGCTTCTGCTCCACGTGAAACGAAGTCCAATGAGGTTCCAGCAAACGTGGAAGAATACATAGTGTAATGTTTACGTGAGGTTTATTCTTATGATGAATGGAGTATAACATATTCGGTGTGGATTCCTCCCCCACACTTCCCATCCTTCCCCGTCATAGTCACCCTATCCTGCCCCACTAGGTAACCAGCACTTGTAGCCAGTCTGTGTGGTAGGGTTGTTATGTACCCACCTGGCTGAGCCCGCTGTCAACACAGGGATCGCACGTCCGATGCCTGAGCTATCACCTCTCCATGTATGCCCAAGAGTGGTTGCTTGTCAATGTGGAGCATTGTAACTCCTGGCAAGGGGCGGATGCTTTGCGTATCAGACGTATCAAGCTCAAAAAAAGTTGGCCATTCTTCTATGGCCATCTCTTTGGTTAGTAAGGGATCATTTAATTCTGCTTTGTATGACCTGGTGGCTTTCCATTTCCAGACTACACCCGGGTGCGGGCAAGGCTCGCTGGCTTGGAGTTAAACACTTCCACTGCCACCAAGCCATTATGTTTTGTGGTATGTATCGAAGACAAAGTTTGGCGAAGTGGAGTCTCTCAGTAAGATGCGGTTGGGTTCGCTGTTGATCAAAACTACTACTGCTGCCCAGTCTGCAGCTCTTTGTGCCTGTGACTATTTTGGTGACCTATCAGTGTCCATTACTCTCCATCAGCCTTTGAATATGGTTCAGGGAGGCATTTTTCATAGGGACCTCATTCTTCAAACTGTAACTCCAGGCCAATCTGGAACGACTGGGTGTTCATTTTGTTTGGTGTGTTCAGAGAAGTCATAAGGACAATCACACTGATATTGGCACCCTTATTGTGGCATTTGCAGTTTGATACCCTCCCAGAGAAGGTCATGTTATGTGTTATTGGTGTAACATGAAGTCGTACGTCCCACCACCCATGAAGTGTTTCCAGTGTTTGCATTTGGGGCACATGTCTTTCCAGTATACAGCAGACCTTCTATGTGATGAATGTGTCAGTGAGAGGCCCCTTGTATTTCACAACCCATTTGTTTTGATTGTCTCAACCGTCACTCTCCGTGCTTGCCAGTTTGTCCAGTTTATAGGAAGCAAAAGCAGGTAAAGGAGTACAAGTCCCTGAATCATTTATCTTAGACTGAGGCTTGTTACAAATATGACCGACTCTAGCCCATGTGAATGTCATGCCTCTGTTACGTTCTTTACCCCCCTTCCCACCTCCTTATCCCTGTCCCACCACCCTCTCCTCTCCCCACCCCCCTTCCCCCTATGGTTTGCATCCATTTTCTCTGTGTGCAGCTCCCTCTCCCTGGCTGGAGAAAAGTCCCCCTTCTTTGACCCCTCCCCCCAGCCCTCCTTCCCTTCGTGGCCTCTCCCAGGCCGAAGGCCTGCTGCCACCCCTTGGCTGTTGGACCCGCAGTCTGTCTACTCCGAGGTCGCTCGCTCCCTCTCAGTTCTGGATCTTGCAGAAGGCTGCTCTTCGTCTGTGTCCTGCCCTCTGCATCCTATGAAAGAGCAGAAAGGGAAACAGACGACCTCTCCTCCCTCACAACCTTAGCCTGACCTTTTGCTTATGGATGGCACCTGGTCCACATTGGTAACGGATGGTCTCCAGCCAGTGTGATTGGCTCCAGCTCGTTCACCTCCCATTTAGATTCCCATATTGTGCGTATTCGACAAGACTGTAGTGGATACTACTGTCACTTTTTGGAGTTGCAGTCCCTTACTTTCTTTTACTCGGCAACTGATGTCATTCTCCAGGAATCTCATTTTACTGATGTTCACTCACTTACCGTCCGTGGGTTCCAAGCTTTCTGTCAGAACCAGGTTAGCCCTTTGATGGCTTCCAGTGCAGTTTGCATGTTGGTCCATACAGATGTTAGTACAAGGATCCCTCTTCGTACCACATTGGAAGTAGTTGCCATCCGATCCACTTGCTCTCAGTAGTCATGGTTTGCAATCTCTATCTCCCCTCTGACAGGCCACCTACACCTGCTGCCCTAACTGCCCCCTTCAACAACCCAATCCTCCCTTTCTCCTCCTTGGGGATTTTAATGCCCATCACCATTTGTGGGGTAGTGTTTCTTCATCTAGTTGAGGGCTTTTCGTTGATCAATTTCTTGCAGACCAAGAATGTGCCTTTTTAATGATAGTTCCATGTGATCTCATAGAACACCTCACGATCCATCTTGCAATGGCATTGGTGACAGCCTCCTAGCCTTTTACCTCCCTCCTCCAGAAACAGCAGGCTGAAGCTTTCTTCTTATGTTTTACCACTTGTCAGGTGGAGTACTACAATGAATCTTTTACAGAATGGGAACTTCTACTGACCCTCTCTTCTTCCCATGATTCAGCCCCTGGCCCTAATTCTATCCATAACCAATTGCTTCAACACCTCAGTCATCCACAACGACCATATCTCCTCCAGGTGTTTAACCATATTTGACTCCAAGAAATTTTCCCCACTCAATGGGTCAGCGAATCTCGGGACCTTTTGTCCCCTTACCAGTGCGGCTTTCGGGAGAGACAGTTTTCGATTGGAAACTGTAGTTCACCAGGCCTTTACTCACTGCTGCCGTCACATAGGAGTTCCCTTCAATCTTCGTAAGACGTATGACATGTCTTGGCGCCATCTGAGTGGGATCTTCAGGGCCTCCTCCCAATTTTTATTTACGAGTTCTTGTTCCACCAATCATTCAGAGACTGGGTTGACACTGTTCTCAGCTCTCTGCAGACCCAGGAGAATGGAGTTCCATGGGGCTCTGTATTGTGTGTCCTTGTTTTACTCGTTGCTATTAATGGACTTGTAGCTGCCACCGGACTGTTGGTCAGCTGTGCTCTGTTTGTGGACGATTTCTGTATTTGGGTTAGCTTCCACTTGGTGGCCTCTGTGGAACGACAGCTCCAGGGTGCCATCCGATGCATCTCCATGTGGACACACTCGCAAGGTTTTCAGTTCTCTCTGCATAAGTCGAGGGTGTTGCATTTATGTCGCTGTACTATGTCCACCCTGATCTGGAGCTCTACCTCAATGCCCAACTCCTGACCGTGGTCCCCCAGTTCCTTTCCTTGGGTCTTCTTCTTGGTTGTCCTATATTCGATGGCTGGCTGTTTTCGTAAACTCAGTGTTTTTGCTTCCTTGCCCACACCTTTTGGGACTTGGATTGTTTGACCTTTATGTGCCTTTACTGGGTGTTTGTTCTGTCCAGTCTGCACAATGGTTGTCAAGTTTATGACTCTGTTATCCCACCATGCTGCTCCTCTTGGACCCAGTACACAGTCGTATCTGTTTAGCCACTGGTGCCTTTCGCACTAGCCCTGTCAATAGTTTTCTGGTTGATGCTGGGATCTCTCTCCTTTCAGTTCGGTGGTCTGAGCTCTTGGTTTCCTAAGCCATCAGTATCTGCTCTTCACCTGCTTACCTGTCACATTTTATTCGTTTTGTGACTTCGTGATGTCTCCTGATTGCTACCTGCCATCAGGAGGGTTTACAGGTTGGGTTCCGCCTCGCTTCTCTCCACTGCAATTTCCATCTCTCCACCTTGTCCTCATTCCAATGTTCTCTCCTCATCATCCCTCTTTGGTTATTTTCTTGGCTGTAGATTTGGATGGATCTCTTCTGGGATGTGGACGGGTCCCTCACTCCTTTGGCATTCTGTTGTTTTTTCAGAACACACTTACAGGAGTTCAGGATGCCATTGTTTTTGACACTGATGACATTGATTTCCTCACTCATGGGTCAGCTCTTGGGAGGCTACCCCTTTGCCTAATAAACTTCATGCAAACAAAGACTCTCACCATGTGGCACTCTTCCCCCTGTCTCTCCTGGTGGGAATCTGCCACCCTCTGCCATCTTCATATTGGCCATTCTAGGTTGATGGTTTTTAACTCCACAGTCAGTTCTCTCCTGTCCCTTCTTGTGATCCATAATTTGCTGGATTGCTTCATCTTTTGGGCATTCAAACTAGATATGCTCTGTCTTTATTGTCACAGCTGTTAATGGATCACACTTGCATAGTTATGTCTGTCCTACATTTTCTTTGTGGAAGAGGTTTGTCCTTCCAGGTTTAAGTCCTTGAATATCCATCCAGTATTGGAGTCCCTCAGGTAGCATTGGCGTTGGCTACTGAGGCTTTGGCCTGGCCTGTACACCAGCCAGATTCTTCGCCTTTTGCTTTTTCCCATATGTTTTGTCTGGTCTGTTGTGCAATTTTGTTCCCCTTTTCTTGTGTCTTTTTCCTGATGTATTCCCCATTGTGTCATGATCGTGGAATGGTGTGGGGGTTGGTATGGATCGGTGTCGGTGCTGGTGCTTCAATGTGTGTAGCTTTTCTGGGGCACTCGTCCTCTTGTTGGTTCTCCCTTCCCCCACTCCCTTCCTGTTCTTTCCTCTTCCTGCTGCCCCAACATTCCTTTGCCTCATTGTTTGCCAGTTTTTCCTTTCACCTTGGCTGGACAATGTTGTTCCTCCCTTTGTTTCTGCCACCTTAGATCATACGGCTGACCACCTCACTGATTGGTCCCCAATCCCAATCAACCAACCAACCATCTCCTCCTGCCCCTTCTCTCCTTACATGTCTCGTTCTGTTCCCTCCTGCCCTACTCTTTCCCTGTTGGTCCCCTCTTGGCGTGCTCTCCCCCTACCATCCCCTCCCTTCACCTATCCATCCCCTCCTCTTCCCTTATCCATCCCCTCCTGCACTCCTCTCCCCATCCATCTGCTCATGCCCTGCTGTCCCATCTTCCATCTCCTCCTCTGTCAGTCTCATCTTTTCCCCAGCCATGGCCATCCGCACATGTAGCACCTGCAAAACAGGCTAATAAAGCAGGTAGAAACTACTCTCGCAATGGAATGGGCGTATTGTGCATAGTAGCTTACACATCAGGGGCTTAAAAACAGTTTTTTGAGTGATGCGTAGGCTGCGTTGCATAGCAGGTTGTGACACACTACACCAACACAACACATGTGATGGGCAGGGAAACTACACGTTGGGAGCTGGAAAACTGTTCCTTGCCCCTGGCACGTAGGCTGCCCTTTAAAGCAAGTCAATAAGGCCAGCCGATACTATTATCATGGAAAACATCTGCCATGCAGGCAGCTTCTACAGTAGGGGCTCAGAAAACACATTTTTGCCTATATCTCTAGTCTTTTTGGAGCTGATACATGGGAATTTTGCTATTTGTGTGACCAATTTGGTTGAAATCGATCCAGGGTTTGGATGAAAATTCTGGACATACGTATGTTCTGTCAGACACAATCCTTCAGCCAGGATAGAGCCTACTGAACTCATCATACTCAAAAAGTTCAAACACTCGAGTCTCTGCTCTATCAAAAAGAACTGCAGCCTGCTTTCTGGTGCTACTTGAACACTCCCATCACTTTTTAGCGTTCTGTTTTATCCATTCTGTCGGATCCACAAAATGCTGCTTGAGATTTTTTTTATGTTGTTACCAATGTGAGAATATGAAGGGGTAGAAGTGTGCATCTTTTTCTTTCAAACCTGACAGCAGCTGATTGCAATTATTTTGATTGCACTAATAATTCATGCACTCCCATTTACCTGGACATGCTCTCCAGGATAGAAGCTACTAGCGGATGCAGTGTGGGTACTTACTGAACTTTGTGCCTGTTTAACTTTGTGTTTGAGATAGCCCTTTAAATCACATGCACTGACCCTCTGGATTTTAAGAGGGTAAGCTGCAAGAAGACTAAAATTGATATCAATCTCATCATCTGCCTCCATCTGCACATCAGATGAAGCCGAAGCTGCAGCTACAACACCTGCCAGTTTGTTAACTGGATTCCATATTGATTGTTTAAACACAAATTTTGCCCAATTGTATGATATTTGCTGAAATTTTTAAGGTGGTTTGCCAGAGTTTCAAATTTTTCTGGTTGTTATGAATCTTCTTTGAAAAAGGTTCACAATATGATATTTGCAGGTTCTAACATTATCAGCAAATAGGCATTGTGATGAAGACCAATTGTGCATTCGTCACTGAGTCTCCGATCAGACTGACTCAATGAAAGTTCATTTTCTCCAACATATAGCAGCCTTATACTGGAATTGTACATAAATAAATGACAACCTGAAGCATCCAAATTACCAAAAGAACACTTTGATGAATCTTCTTACTCACTGAATCCATCAAGTGTTCAAATCAATAGTATGTTTCATGCACCAAAATAAAGTTTGATTAATTTTTTAACCCCTCAGGGGGTTCACAACTCTCTCTTGTGGTCCCCCAGGAGACTCACCACTCTTTGGTGAATTCATGCTTGGCTACTACAGGGCTCCAGGCTTTGCAGCACATTGTCCCTTCTGTGTTGCGTGTCTATCCTCCTCCTATTCTTTTTCTCCTCCCTTGGGGAACATGTCTGCAATATTTCTGGGAGTGTGTTCTGCATTTTCAGTAGTCTGGCAGCAAAACAGAGCTTTTTAAAATCTCTTTTCTTCATTTTACGTCTCCTATCCTTCCTCTGCGTCAGTGTTTGAGGTTCCTTTTTATTTCTTCTCCCTGCATGTGCACAGAAAGGCCAGCCCACGTGTCTGGCTCGTAACAGGTGACTGGGTAACGCGTAATTCTCAGCCCTGGGTCAACCGGTAGGGTTTGCACGCATCCCCTGGTACAGGCTAGGCCAGGTAGGAGTGATTGTCTGAGCTGTGACCTTCCCAAATTGCCAATTGATCCCTCCGTCAGAAGTGGTGTGAAGAATCACCTAAGGCGGGTGAGGCCCCCCCCCCCCCACCCCACCCCTCCCTCTGAGGGGTCCCCCAGTTGGAAGGAGCATGCCATCGGAGATGCTGGCAATCATGGGAGATTTTCTCGCAGTGAGCCAATCACCTTCTCAGTCTATGTCTGCTAAACATCAACGAAATGAGTCTAAAGATTCAAAGACTCTCCCAGCTGCACCCCGGTTCCTTGTGTTCCTTCATGTACTGAAGATGGCCAGTCCTTCGCTACGGTTAATCCGTTAATATTTGGAAAGGTGTTGATGCAGTTGCAGGCCCTGTGACAACCTGCTCTTATTTACATAATAGCACTTTGCTTTTGGAGACTAATTTTGATTATCAAGCACAAAAACTTCTTGCAGCTTTGCTCCTCCATGGTTATCCTGTTTGTGTCTAGGCCCATCGAACACTGACTTCTTCGTGTGGTGTTATTTTTATGCTGGGCTGCTTGGTGGTCTGATTTGAGGATAAATCCAAACTTATCTCTCTGATCAGGGCGTCACTGCAGTCCATTGGGCGATGAAAAAGATTTATGCCTCCTTAGTGCCTATATGCACTTTTTTTTCCTCTCTCTCTCTCTCTCTCTCTCGTGTTTGATAGAGTAGTGCTTCCATCAAAGATCAGAGCTTACTGAACACAATGTGTTGCTACCAGTGTCAACATTACAACCCTACTCGAAAGTCCTGTTGAAACTCGGCCAAATGTGTTACTTGTGGTAGCGTTGCTCATGAGGTTGATTGTTCACCTCCTTCTCCCCGCTGTACAAATTGCAATTGCAACCATGCATCCTAATCCCAAGAATTTCCCGTGTATCTTGATGAGTAGTCCATCCAGGAGGTCTGAGTGAAGGAAAAAGTGCCTTACCCTGTCACTCACAAGTTGTTGGCTGGTCGACAGTGCTGCGTTTTACCATCTGGCATTTAAAGTACCATTCTTGCTACACCTCGCTGTACAAAGGTCATGGCCATGCAAACTCACGACCTCAAATTCATTACCTCGCTTGTAAAATCGCCCAGTGTCACGGTAGCATCCCATCTCCTTCTCCTCCAGTTGAGCAACGAATCACCATATTTTTGCCTCGTGCAGCAAAATCACCTGCTACACAACTGGCAGGCCAGAAAGGACAGAAGGAATACTTCTGTGAAGACTTTTTATGTCCCTCCAGCCAGCAACCATCTGAATCTTCATCTTCCAACCACAAAGGCTCCAAGATATCAAAGACAAATGGTCTTCTTCTTTGCCGACTTGGAGATCCTCTGCAACGGTGTCATTGCATGTTTTGCCGGTGCATACCATCAACCATTGTTCTGTCCTGGAGTCTGCAGACCGACTGAGAGAGAATGCAGACACCTCTGTACATCTCGTCGAGCAGGATCCTCGAGCCTCTGCGCCTTGTAGCAGTGTGTCTTTGAAGACAGACCCTCGCAGCTGCTGAGGTGACAACCCTTAATTTTTTCTCCCGTCCCTTTCCCCATCATGACTCCTCTCCAATGGAACGTTCACAGTGTTAGATTCAACAAGGAGGAATTGCGGCTGCTCTTGGAATTGCAGCAGCCATTTGGTTTCTACACCCAGGAAACAAAATTGCATCCTCACAGTTGTCTTGACCTCTCTCATATCCTTCCTGTCCACATTAACCCGGAACCTTGAGGACAGCATTCCACCTTGTGGGAGGGTCGTGCTGCTCATCTGGGATGATGATCATAGTCAAACCATATCACTGAGCACAAGATGTTGTAGTCCGCATTTGCCTTCCTCACTTCACCTTCTCTCTTTGTACCGTCTTCATCCTTCCACCACTTGGCTGTCACTAGGACAGACTTTCTCCAACTTATTGGGCAACTCCCTCACCCTTTTTTGCTGCTCGGTGACTTTAATGCGCACTATCCCCTTCGGGGCTCATCCAGACCCTGTGTGAGAGAGGTGCCCTCTTGGCTGATCTTTTCAGTTAACTCAACCTCATCTTCCTTAACTCTGGAGCATCCATGTTCCTTTCAGACTCCACGCACACCTATTCCCATTTGGACCTCTCTTCCTGCACTGCCGAGCTTGCCCATCATCTTGAGTGGTCTGTTCTCTCTGAAACGTATTCAAGTGACCATTTCCCAGGTGCTGTCTATTTTCTGACTCCTACACCATCTATGTGTAAATCCAATTGGCAGCTTTCTAAGTCCGACGAGGCTTTTCTCCTGCCTGGTGACCTTCAATGAACACTTCCCCAGGTGTGATGAGAGGTAGAATACCTTACAAATGTTGTCCTTCCCTCCGAAGAACATTTCATTCTTTGCACTTCACATGTCCCAGTTCCTTAATGGACTGAGGCATGCCGCGACGCAATTTGTGTGCAGAGATGTGCTCTCCACATTTTATCCCTCAGTCTGTGGTGGTGAACTGCATTCGTTATAAAGAGTTGCACGCTCAGTATTGTTGCATTCTTCAGGGTAGCAGGGGGGGGGGGGGAAGCTAACTGGGTTTCATTTACTAGTTCTTTTCCCCCCTGCGGGTTCGGGGATTAGAATAAGCCCGCGGTATCCCTGCCTGTCATAAGAGGTGACTAAAAGGAGTCTCAAACATTTCGGCCTATATGTGATGGTCCCCTCTTTGGTTTGACCTCCATATTTCCAAATTCTTCCGAAGAGCGAGCCAGTTGGGGAAGGGCGCCCTACAGGGTGCATTGTGTCCATCGTGCATTGAGACCTTTAGCAAGCTTTCTCGTCATCGCATTGCCGTCCCCCTTGTTCTCCATCTCTTGGGCAAGGGTACATTCTGGGTGCGATTTACACCATCCACCATGCACTGTGCAGTGTTGCTTTTTGTGTAGACGATGACCATGGGCTTCCTTCTACCTAATCTACCCAATATCCAGCATGGTAGCCAGTCCGTTGTGGTGGGTCTGCCATGTACCCTGTTGGTTATCCCCCTGACAACACAGGGATCGCTCTGCTGATGCTTGCAGCATTAACTCCCCACATATGCCAAAGGGTAGATGCCTACTCCCGGCAATGGCCGTCCTGCCAGGTGGCCCTTGCTGAGGCTGGGTGGCACCCATGGGGAGGGCCCTTGGTCGGAGTGGGTGGCATCAGGGCGGATGACCCGCAATGAAGCATGATACATAATCTCTCGTTGGTGGCCAGCCGCCAGCAGTCTCTAAGCTTTGTCAGGCTCAATTCAACACTCAGAAATATGATCCCAAATCGTTTCCCTTCCTGGTCACACCGTGGGAGGAGCATAAGGCTCAGGACTCCCAGCAATGGCCATCCTGCTAGGTGGCCTTTGCTGCGGCTGGGTGGCACCCGTGGGGAGGGCCCCTGGTCGGATTGGGTGGCATCAGGGCAGATGACACGGGATGAAGTGTTGTCATCATCTATTGCTGGTGGTGAAACACCAGCAGTCTCTAAGCGATCACGAGCTCAATTCAACGCACAGAAGTACAACCCCAAATTGTTCCCCTCCCTGGCCACACCATGGGAGGAATGTCAGGCTAAGGATGGCAGCAGATCTTATTCGCTCCGGTACCTTGTATGTTTGAGAGTTGATGGGGAATCTTTCATGACGATGAAGCCTCAGGTTTTTGTTGAGCATTTAGAGGAAAAGTTTGGGGAGGTGGAGGGTTTGTCCAAAATAAGATCTGGGTCAGGCTTGATCAAAATGGCATCCTCGGCCCAGTCACGAGAGTTAGTCGCTTGTGACAAGCTGGGAGATGTTTCTGTAACGATCACGTCCCATAAGAGCTGAAATATGGTCCAGGGTATCATATTTCACAAGGACCTTCTTTTGCAGTCCAACGATGAGCTGCGCGCCAATTTAGAGCGGTGAGGTGTACATTTCATCCGGCGTGTCCACAGGGGTCCGAAGGATAATAAGGTTGCCAAAGGTGCCTTCATCTTGGCCTTTGAGGGTAATACATTGCCCGAGAAGGTCAAGGTGATGGTCTACCGATGTGATGTAAAGCCCTATATCCCTCCCTCGATGCAGTGCTTTAAGTGCTGGAAATTCGGCCATATGACTTCCCGCTGTACTTCCAGCATCACATGCCGAGATTGCAGACGCCCATCACATCCCAATACTCCATGTGCCCTGCCTCCCTTGTGTGTCAGCCTGACTGCAGGATTCTCCAGAAAGAAAGGAAAATCGTGGAGTACAAGAACCTGGACTGACTGACCTACACTGAGGCTAAGATAAAATTTGAACGCCTGCATCCTGTGCATATGACATCGTCTTACCCCACCACTACAACAGTTCTGGCACCATCGGCTCCGCTAGCCCCCGTCACCTCTCAGAGCCAGAAGACTACACCTGCCCCCTTGATCGTGGGAGGCATTTCCCTTCTTGTTGCTCCTGCACCACCTACTTCTCCAACCGGAGAAGCTTAGAAGCTTAAGTCTTCTTCGGCTTCTCTTGTTAGGAAGGGGTCCCTTGGGTCACTCCCTTCCCAGGTTTCTTCTGGTGGGAAAGACGACACCTGCCAGTGGCTGAAGAGCCCAAAAGCAGCTGGTCGTAGGGCTTCACGCTCATCCTCTGTCCCTGAGACTGAGCCAGTGAAGTCCTCCTAGCCAGGGGGAAACCCAAGGAGCAGTGAGAGAAATCCAAAAAGAAAACCCCTAAGACCAAGGAAATTGCGGTGGCACCCACACCACCGTTACCTATGAGCTCTGCGGCTGAGGATGGGGTGGAGATTTTGGCGTCCGCTGAGGACCTAGATCTCACCAGACCCTCAGACATAATGGATATAGACTGCTCAGGCAATAAATCGATGGCAGCAGGTGACTCTGAGGCATAAACTGCCTCATTGAATGTTCCATGCCTTCCCAGTCTCACAATGTCATTCTCCAGTGGAATTGTGGCAGTTTTTTCTATCGCCTGGCTGAGCTACGGCAACTGTTAATCTTTACACCCGCTATCTGCATTGCCCTCCAGGAAACCTGGTTCCCAGCAATGCAGACCCCTCCCTCCGTGGCTATGAGGGATATTACAGGAACCGTAGCAACTGTAATCAAGTGTCAGGTGGAGTTTGCGTTTGTCCTATGCTAGGTCTGTAGTGAACATGTGCCCCTTCAAACCCCTCTTGAAGCTTTGGCTGTCAGAATAAGGATGACACAGGAAATAACTGTCTGCAATGTATATCTTCCTTCAGATGGTGCAGTACCCCTGAATGTATTAGCTGCACTGATTGATCAACTCCCCAAACCTTTCCTACTTCTGGGAGATTTTAATGCCCATAACCCCTTGTGGGGTGGTACCATGCTTACTGCCCGAGGCAGAGATGTCGAAACTTTACTGTCGCAATTTGACCTCTGCCTCTTAAATGCTGGGGCTGCCACACATTTCAGTGTGGCTCATGGTGGTTACTCGGCCATTGATTATCGATTTGCAGCCCAGGATGTCTCCCATCTATGCATAGGAGAGCACATACGACCTGTGTGGTAGTGATCACTTCCCGATATTCCTGTCACTGCACTAGCGTCAGGCGCATGGACGCCTTCCCAGATGAGCTTTGAATAAGGCGGACTGGGGAACTTTCACCTCTGCTGGCACCACCTAATCTCCCCCACACGGTAACATTGATGTGATGATTGAGCAGGTGACTAGCACAATTGTTTCTGTGGCAGAAAACGTGATCCCTCACTCCTTAGGGTGCCCGAGGCGTAAGGCAGTCCCTTGGTGGTCGCTGGAAGTTGCTAAAGCAATTCAAGGAGTGTCGGTGAGCTCTACAGCGGCATAAGCGGCACCCTTCCCTGGAGCACCTCATAGCCTTTAAACGACTCCGTGCCTGTGTTCGCTACCTTATCAAACAACGGAAGGAGTGGTGTTGGGAGAGATACTTATCCACCATTGGATGCCACACATTACCTTCCCAAGTCTGGGCAAAGATAAAATGTCTTTTCGGGTACCAGACACCAACAGTTGTCCCCAGTGTTACCATAAATGGTGAGTTGTGTACCGATGCAAACACGATTGCCGAGCACTTTGCTGGAGCCCCTGCTTGGGAGAACTACCCCCTAGCCTTTCGCACACCCAAACGGCGGCTGGAAGGGAACATGCACTTTACATTAATGAAGATCTACTCCCTGTAGTGGAGACATATCAGTTCCTAGGACTGGTTTTCGATGCTCGATTGACTTGGCTCCCTCATCTTCGTCAGCTTAAGCAGAAATGTTGGCAGCATTTCAATGCCCTCCATTGCCTGAGCAACACCAATTGAGGTGCAGATCAATATGGGAGTGTGGTTTATGGTTTGGCAGTGCCTTCAGCGTTGCATTTACTCAACCCTGTGCACCACTCTGGGGTTCGATTAGCGACAGGAGCTTTTAGGAGGAGTCCGGTGACCAGCGTACTGGTGGAGGCTGGTGTCCCTCCACTGCAGATCACATGTGCGCAACTGCTCGCCAGTTACGCAGCACACAATCATAGTTCCCCTGAGCAACCGAATTACCGTCTCCTTTTCCCGCCCGCGGCAGCCCATCTCCTGCATTGGCGGCCCTGATCTGGGCTAACGATTGCAGTTCACGTGCGGTCCCTTCTCTCCGAACTGGAGTCCTTCCCTTTACCACATCTAGTTGTGGTCCGTTCATGTATGCCTCCATGGTGTACGCCTCGGCCACAGCTTCGTCTGGACCTTTTGAATGGCCCTGAGGACTCTGTTAACCCCGCCACTCTGCGCTGTCACTTCCTCTCGATTCTTGATGTGTTCCGGGGCTCTGAAGTGTTTTACACCGACGGCTCAATGGCTGATGGCAATGTAGGCTTCGCATATGTTCATGGAGGTCATATTGAGCAGCACTCCTTGCCAGTTGGCTGCAGTGTTTTCACTGCAGACCTGGCGGCCATATCTCATGCTCTTCAGTACATCCACTCATGCCCTGGAGAGTCATTTCTCCTGTGTACTGACTCATTGAGCAGCCTACAAGCTGTCGACCAGTGCTACTCTCGCCACACGCTGGTAGCGTCCATTCAGGAGTCCATCTATGCCCTGGAACAGTCCCGCCATTCCATGGTGTTTGTGTGGACCCCAGGACATGTCGGAATCCCTGGCAACAAACTTGCCGACAGGCTGGCCAAACAGGTGATGCAGAAACTGCTTCTGGAGATAGGCATATCAGAAGCTGACCTGCCTTCTGTCTTACACCGAAGGTTTTCCAGCTTTGGGAGACGGAATAGCATAAAAGCACACACAGCAAATTGCGTGTCATTAAGGAGACTATGAATGTGTGGAAGTCTTCCATGCATGCCCCTCGCAGGGAATCAGTTGTCCTCTGCCGACTCCGCTTTGGCCATACGTGGCTACCGCATGGTTACCTACTCCGCCGCGAGGACCCACCCGTGGCTCCCAAATGACAGTCTTCCTCCTCTTGCTGGACTGCCCACTTTTAGCCACTCTGCGGTAGACTTTTAACTTTCCCATCACCCTGCCTGCTGTGTTGGGCGACAATGCCTCCACAGCAGCTTTAGTTTTACGTTTTATCCGTGAGAGTGGGTTTTATACTTCTATGTAAGTTTTAGCGCATGTCCTTTGTCCCTCTGTGTCATCCACCCTAGTGCTCTTAGGGTGGTGGTTTTAATGTGTTGCAGAGTGGCTGGCTTTCCCTTTTTATTCCCACTGTTCAGTCACATCAAATGTCAATAGGAAGAAAATGGGCTGAAGTCAAGCAAGGCGTCGAGTAAGAACTTAAAATTGAGGTAAACTTTACTAGGAAGAAACACAAAATTAGGGAATTTTTAGCATTGGTGTTACGGGTTTTTCACAGTTGCTATGAATTTATGGCGTAGAAATGTGAAAAGTGTAAAATCAGAGAATGTAAAATCGAAGTTTCACTGTATTTTAAGAATAAAGTAATAAATTTAGAGGGCTGTCAAGATAGTACAAATAAATCAGTTACAACATGGACAGAAAATTAAACAGGTGGCATAGGGAGAAGATAGAGCACTGGAAAAATTGGAAATAACAAATAAAGAAGAGTCATCAAAAAAAAAAAATAATAAAAAAAATAAAAATAAATAAATTAAGCAAAATGGTTATTTCCTTCCATTAAAAACATGAAACATGCAGGCACGTATGGTCAACCCCAGCTAATGTGGAGTGCTGAGTTTTGCAGGTGTAAAATGTCATGATGGCTAAGGGTTAACACAAATACAGTTTTTCATTTCAAGAGCAGTTTTGGATGTCATGTGCTTTTAAAGCATTTGGTAGCATTGCAGTTACTACATCAGTGTGAAATTTTATCTTTTGCCAGTTATCAAAGTTCAATTGTAACCACTTTCTTTGTTGCAGGCATTTTGTATATTTTTTATTTGTGTTGCTGTGACGTCAGATATGCTCTGCTTCTTCTTCATCCCAGCTCACTGGCTCTTTTTTGCAGCCAGTACTTACGTGTGGGTACAATATGTGTGGCACACAGGTAAGCTTCTGACAAGTCTTTGTAAATGATTGTCCTATTATCTAAATTAATACACAGTGCTTTGTTTATTGTATTAAAGTCAGCATACAATTACTTAATAACAAAAATCATCCTTTATCGAGGACTAAACAGTAATCGTGTATAGGTCACAAATTTTTGGAGGATTAATATGTTGTAAGTCTATCTTTTTCTATTAAACATCAGCTAACTATTCAATATTGCAATTATTGTGACTTCAAATGATGATACATGCTCTGATTTAACACGTCACACTGTTGTCACTTAACTTGTGAGTTACCACTGTGTCCCTCCAAGAGAACTTCTTCATTTGCTCAAATGATCAAACTATTTCAGAATAACTGAGGCCATGCAACAAATCTCGTATGTTCTAAAAAAGCATAAATCTACTTCTTTTCATGTATTGGAGCAAGCGATGGCTACTTAGGTGGAGGGAAGAAATTTTGATGGTAGCAGTAGAAATCCACTTTGTGAAAGATTGTAAAATGTTAAGGCTCTGCGAAACATGTTAAAAAAGTATTGAAATTGGTTGGTGAGTGTAAGGGAAGTCTAATGGCCACCTTGATAAATTGCCACCTAGCAGAATATCAGTCACAGCTTGGGAATATACAGCAAAGGACAGAAGTAACATCAAAGGCTATTCAGTCACGTAGCTTCTTGACAGTGTGTTAAATTTCTCCACGAAGCACTGTATGAGGCGTTGCTGGATACTCACTGTAATAAATCCATAGGTGAAGTTTCATGGATCCAAAAGGTGTTATGTTACAAATGTCAATTAAATACCTTGTGCACGGTTTGGTGACAGTGATACCTTTCCTGGTTTCTCCATAAATAAAGCTAGTCCCACTGTACTGTATTCCCAGATAGTGTGATCATAACTTTTTGCCTTTGTAATTAATGATTAACTGAATATTTTAATAGTAAAAGAAACCACTCGGGGGAAAAGCAGAAGTGTTAAGTCGTTGACAAGCACACACAAAAAAGAAAGCAAACTTGCTAGCTTCTGGAAGAATCATTAACGGAAATATACAGAAACAGTCTCTGATTAGATATTAGTTTGTTGTTAGGGTTTAACATGGTATTGATTAGAGTTACAGTTTTCCGGCATCGGATTGTTTTCAGTAATTTGTATATCATCCCTTCTCTCCAGACTGTGGCATATGCCGTGGTTAGGTGTACGAACATGACAGATGTCTTGACGTTTTCTTGGAAACCAGCCTCTAAGTTGTTAGGGCCGGTACCTTGTCGCAGCAATTTCTCTGTGGCCTGAAACCCGCTTGAACAGCGGGGTTGTGTTCCAGAATGAAGCCGCTAATTCTGTTATAGATGAGCCTCTCAAAGAGTTTATAAGTACAGTTCAAAAGGGAAATTGGTCTGAAACTTTCAGGGTGGTCACCTTGTTTACCTGGTTTCAAAATTGCCACTATTTTTGTTCTCTTTAGCTTGTTGGGCAGTGATCCACTATCTAGGATGTTGGAGGAGGAGTGGACCAGCCATTTTTTTTCCACCTTTTTCTTATTGCTGTTGTGTATAGTATTACTAATGTCATATACCTCTAAATGTAAACTGCTTGTGAGCCGTATGAATAAATAAAATAACATTGTTAGGGTTAGAAGCTAACTTCCGAAAATTTTATGTTATGAGTTAGATTTATTGTAGGACAATTGGTGTTTGGTATTTAATGTTGTAATGCCCTATTAATGGCAACTGTCAACATTTGCGGTCAGTCATTGTTATTTGTGCTTGTAACAGATACCTTTGCCTCATCTGTCTTCATATTGTATTAATGTGCTTGTATTGTATATTGAAATGTTTTATTTGAATGGTTTTAACAGTACTGTGATAGTAACTCAGAATGCTCCTGTGCTGTTTACACGATAATGTTGTATGGTATATGCTCATTGCAACTTAGGATATTGTTTCTCGTACGTGTATAATCTTAAACATTGTTGTTTCGTGCCTACATCAGACTTTGTCTTAACACGGGACGTGTGTAGTCTGATTAAAAATAACTTTGTGGTAGACGTTTCAGGAAGTCAGATGGTAAGATCCAGTCACCTCACAATTTAAGTTCTTTATCGAGTGCCTGTTTTGTAAGCACATGCAGGAGCCTTGTCAAGACTGGCTGGACACGTTCTGACACCACTGCCCTTTACCACTATAATCTATCAGTCAAAGTTATTTTATTCACGTTATAAGTAAAAGTATTCAACGAAGGAGAGATGAATTGGATATCTTTAACTGTTTTAACGGGTGCTCTGCACTAAGAAATTTAGCAGTATCACTAGGTGCAATGATTTGTCTTTGAATATACGTATGAAGTGTGTGTGTGTGTGTGTGTGTGTGAAGTCTTCTGATTCAGCCATTCTGAAATCTATTGAATTATTAAGAAAAAAGAAGAGGAAGAAGTAGATTTACTCACCTTACATTTTTCTTTTCAGAGAGGGGCATTTGTTTGCCTACTGTCATTCTGTGGTTCCTGTTTGTCTATGTTGAAGCAGCAGTGCGACTTCGAGATATCAAACATCTTCCATTTCACTTGGATTTGTGCAGGCCATTTGCAGCCCATTGGTAATATATACTTTTGCGTGTTAACATATCTCTATGGTCATTTATTTTGGGGAAAAAAGGAACTAAATTGGTGTTTAATTTCAAGTTAAGATTGCCAAAATAAATTCTCTTGTTTGTGACTTTCAGGATTATTAATTTTTATGAGTAATATTTTCAGGTTTCACTGTGAATAAAAATTTAACAAGAAGCTGTTTTAGTTGTGCTTGTCTTTCTTTATACCAGTGTGTGTATTGTACAGAGCATTCTTTATCATCATATTTGTTCTACCTTTCACTGCTGGCACACCAAAAATATCAAAATGTCTCTGGACTGTTTGCATTTGTCTGTTGCGGAGAAGTCTCATGACGTGCATGTGCATGTTCATGTTGCTGGAAAAGCTTTATTGCTAGAAACTTAGTGGGTTGTCAACAATCTAGTTGCTAGTCTTAATTTTGAAATAACCTGTTGTATTTGTAGTTTGTATTCTAAAAAGAGATAAGGATACATTTCCTTAATTTGAAGCCATTTGCTTTCTCTCTCTCTCTCTCTCTCTCTCTCTCTCTCTCTCTCTCTCTCTCTCTCTCTCTCTCTCTCTTTCTGTTGCAAATTTTTTTTTTATGCTGGGAGTTGCCGTTTTAAAAGTACATTACTCTCCACTGGTATCAATGTGATAATCCGACTTCATGTTAACATTATAGTTATGAATTCCATTTTTGTTTTATTTATAGCAATAATATCATAACAAGGACATACAACACCAGATAAATTTCCGTATTTTCAGCAGAGCATCATTAAAATTGCTAAGTCACAAAAGCTGTATTTCGACCTCCTGAATTTGAAAATGTACTCAAAAAATCATATCACAGTTTTTGCCCAGATTACGTATGTTGTTGTTGTGATCTTCAGTCCTGAGACTGGTTTGATGCAGCTCTCAATGCTACTCTATCCTGTGCAAGCTTCTTCATCTCCCAGTACCTACTGCAACCTACATCCTTCTGAATCTGCTTAGTGTATTCATCTCTTGGTCTCCCTCTACAATTTTTACCCTCCACGCTGCCCTCCAATGCAAAATTTGTGATCCTTTGATGCCTCAGAACATGTCCTACCAACCGGTCCCTTCTTGTCAAGTTGTGCCACAAACTCCTCTTCTCCCCAATTCTCTTCAATACCTCCTCATTAGTTATGTGATCTACCCATCTAATCTTGAGCATTCTTCTGTAGCACCACATTTTGAAAGCTTTTATTCTCTTCTTGTCTAAACTATTCATCATCCACATTTCACTTCCATACATGGCTACACTCCATACAAATACTTTCAGAAACGACTTCCTGACACTTAAATCTATACTCGATGTTAACAAATTTCTCTTCTTCAGAAATGCTTTCCTTGCCATTGCCGGTCTACATTTTATATCCTCTCTACTTCGACCATCATCAGTTATTTTGCTCCCCAAATAGGAAAACTCCTTTACTATTTTAAATGTCTCATTTCCTAATCTAATTCCCTCAGCATCACCCGACTTAATTCGACTACATTCCATTTCCTCGTTTTGCTTTTGTTGATGTTCATCTTATATCCTCCTTTCAAGACACTGTCCGTTCCGTTCAACTGCTCTTCCAAGTCCTTTGCTGTCTCTGACAGAATTACAATGTCATCGGCGAACCTCAAAGTTTTTATTTCTTCTCCATGGATTTTAATACCTACTCAGAATTTTTCTTTTGTTTCCTTCACTGCTTGCTCAATATACAGATTGAACAACACTGGGGAGAGGCTACAACCCTGTCTTACTCCCTTCACAACAACTGCTTCCCTTTCGTGTCCCTCGACTCTTGTAACTGCCATCTGGTTTCTGTACAAATTGTAAATAGCCTTTCACTCCCTGTATTTTACCCCTGCCACCTTTGGAATTTGAAAGAGAGTATTCCAGTCAACATTGTCAAAAGATTTCTCTAAGTCTACAAATGCTAGAAACATAGGTTTGCCTTTCCTTAATCTTTCTTCTAAGATAAGTCGTAATGTCAGTATTGCCTCACGTGTTCCAGTATTTCTACGGAATCCAAACTGATCTTCCCCGAGGTCGGCTTCTACTAGTTTTTCCATTCGTCTGTAAAGAATTCGTGTTAGTATTTTGCAGCTGTGGCTTATTAAACTGATAGTTTGGTAATTTTCACATCTGTCAACACCTGCTTTCTTTGGGATTGGAATTATTATATTCTTCTTGAAGTCTGAGGGTATTTCGCCTGTTTCATACATCTTGCTCACCAGATGGTAGAGTTTTGTCAGGACTGGCTCTTCCAAGGCCATCAGTAGTTCTAATGGAATGTTGTCTACTCCCGGGGCCTTGTTTCGACTCAGGTCTTTCAGTGCTCTGTCAAACTCTTCACGCAGTATCGTATCTCCCATTTCATCTACATCCTCTTCCATTTCCATAATATTGTCCTCAAGTACATCGCCCTTGTATAGACCCTCTATATACTCCTTCCACCTTTCTGCTTTCCCTTCTTTGCTTATAACTGGGTTTCCATCTGAGCTCTTGATATTCATACAAGTGGTTCTCTTATCTCCAATGGTCTCTTTAATTTTCCTGTAGGCAGTATCTATCGTACCCCTCGTGAGATAAGCCTCTACATCCTTACATTTGTCCTCTAGCCATGCCTGCTTAGCCATTTTGCACTTCCTGTCGATCTCATTTTTGAGACATTTGTATTCCTTTTTGCCTGCTTCATTTGCTGCATTTTTATATTTTCTCCTTTCATCAGTTAAATTCAATATATCTTCTGTTACCCAAGGATTTCTACTAGCCCTCGTCTTCTTACCTACTTGATCCTCTGCTGCCTTCACTACTTCATCCCTCAAAGCTACCCATTCTTCTTCTACTGTATTTCTTTCCCCCATTCCTGTCAATTGTTCCCTTATGCTCTCCCTGAAACTCTGTACAACCTCTGGTTCTTTCAGTTTATCCAGGTCCCGTCTCCTTAAGTTCCCACCTTTTTGCAGTTTCTTCAGTTTTAATCTACAGGTCGTAACCAATAGATTGTGGTCAGAGTCCACATCTGCCCCTGGAAATGTCTTACAATTTAAAACCTGGTTCCTAAATCTCTGTCTTACCATTATATAATCTATCTGATACCTCTTAGTATCTCCAGGATTCTTCCAGGTATACAACCTTCTTTTAGGATTCTTGAACCAAGTGTTAGCTATGATTAAGTTATGCTCTGTGCAAAATTCTACAAGGCAGCTTCCTCTTTCATTTCTTCCCCCCCCAATCCATATTCACCTACTATGTTTTCTTCTCTCCCTTTCCCCCCAGGGGGTCCACAACTCTTTTGTGGACACGTGCATAGCGAGCACGGGACCCCGAGCTAATGTGGCCCTCCTTCCTTTCCGGGCTGCATACCTTCCCTTTCCGCATCCTTCCCCATCCCCCATCTTCGCCCCCCCCCCCCTCACCTCTGGCTCTTTCCTTCCTTTTCTCCCCCTCTGGGGGAATGGTTTGTGCCTACGTCCGGAGACGGACGCTTGTAAATGTACCACATTCTTCGCCTTCCTTACTTGTAAGTCTTCATCCTTCCTTTGTCCTTCTCTTTTCCTTACCTCTTCTCTCTACCCTTTTCTCCGCTGCGGCGTTTGAGACCTCTTCTTTCCTTTCCCTTTCTCTTTCTTCCTCCCTGTGCGTGTCTGAAGGCCGACCCACGCACCTCCATGCGTAGCCGGTGACGGGGTAACGCGTAATTCCCCGCCCCGGGTAGACAGGTAAGACACGTACGTACCCCCTGGTAACGGCCAGGCCCAGGGAGGGGTGATTACCCGAGCTGATACCTTCCGAAAGTGCCGATTGGTCCCTCCGTCCGTTTGTCGGGAGGTGTGACCTGAGGTGTGAACAATCACCTAAGGCGGGAGTGCCCTCAGAGAGGGCCCCCACAAGGGAGGAGCGCGCCATCGGAGACGCCGGTAATCATGGGGGATTCTTCCGCAATGGTTTCCTCACCTTCCACTATGTCTGCTCACAAACGTAAGTTCACTGAGTCTCAACCACAGTCAGTTCTTCCATCGTTGCCACAGTTCCTTGTTGTTTCTCGGTCTGATGAAGGTCACGACTTCTCCACGGTCAACCCTTTCATTATTCAGAAAGGTGTCGACGCAATTGCAGGTCCTGTAAAGTCTTGTTCCAGATTACGGAATGGCACCCTGTTGCTAGAAACACACAGTGCCCTCCAGGCACAAAAATTGCTGCGTACCTCACTACTACACACTTTCCCTGTCCGGGTGGAACCGCACCGTACCTTAAATTCCTCGCGTGGAGTCGTTTATACACGCTCCCTCGATGGACTGTCTGACGAAGAAATTCAGCACTACCTGTCAGACCAGGGCGTAACGGCTGTTCATAGGGTTATGAAAAGGGTTGACACGAACATCATTCCAACCCGCACTGTGTTTTTGACATTTGACAAAGTGCAACTCCCATCGAAAATCAAAGCCGGCTATGAGATAATTTCCGTTCGTCCTTACGTCCCAAACCCTACGCGTTGCTATCGGTGCCAGCGCTTCAATCACACCAGCCAGTCCTGTTCTAATCCGGCCAAATGTGTTACGTGTGGCAGGGATGCCCATGAGGGTGCTTGTCCACCTCCATCCCCTCGCTGTATCAACTGTATGGGTGACCACGCTGCATCCTCTAGAGATTGCCAAGTTTTTAAGGACGAAAAGCTCATCCAGGAAATAAGAGTGAAGGAAAAGGTGTCGACCTTTGCTGCTCGAAAATTATTCGCCAGTCGACAGCCCACCGTGCCTCAGACAGGCAAATACAGCACTGTCCTTGCTACTCCTCGGCCAACAAAGGAGGCGGCCACGCAAACTTGCGACCTCACCTTTAGTGCCACGGTCGTCAGATCGGCCAGCGCAAAGATCGCCCGTTCAACTTCACCACTTTCGCCTGCCCACTCTATGGCTCACTCTTCGTCGGGTTCTACTAAATCTCGAGCCCAAAAGTCCGACACCAAGTCTTCGAAGAAAGAGCATACTCGTGAAGAGTTTTTACGTACGGCAACTTCACCACCATCGGTTCCTCCTTCCTCTAAACCTCATACTTCCAAGAAGGCTACAAAGAAACCCAGTTCCTCTCCTTCTCCGCCAAGGCGTGTCCCATCCACAGCGCCACCTGGCGGAAATCGCCCTCGGCCGTCTTCTGTGTCGCCGAGGCGCACTGCTGGTGGCCGGTCAACCGGCCGATCACTGGTGGCAGGAGCTGCTCCTGACCAGCCTATGGATCAAGATCTTCTGCCTTCGGCTGAATGCCATTCCATGCCGTCGGTCGCAAGGTCTGAGCAGTCGTTGAGTTGACAGCACCCTTGGTCACATTCCTCCATTTTCTGTTCACCCTATGTCCATTATCCAATGGAATATCCGCGGCATTCGAGCCAATCGGGATGAATTGTCGATCCTCTTACGATCCTACTCGCCGGTCATCTTCTGTCTTCAGGAAACAAAGCTGCGTCCTAATGACCGCTTTGTTCTCCCTCATTTTCAGTCTGTCCGATATGACCTCCCCTCTGTGGAAGGCACTCCAGCACATGGAGGACTCATGATTCTTCTCCATGATACTCTCCATTATCATCCAATCCCCTTAGACAGTTCCTTCCAAGCTGTCGCCGTCCGTCTTTCCCTTTCTGGATACACGTTCTCTCTTTGTACTGTATACATTCCATCGTCCACGCCAATGGCACGAGCTGATCTCCTTCATCTTCTTGGTCAGCTTCCACCCCCCTATTTGCTGGTTGGGGACTTCAATGCCCACCACCCGCTTTGGGGATCTCCACATCCTTGTCCACGTGGCTCCCTATTGCTAGACGTCTTCCACCAAGCGGATCTAGTTTGCCTCAACACTGGGGTCCCCACGTTTTTGTCTGCCTCCACGACAAATTTCTCTCATTTGGACCTTGCGATCGGTACTGTTCCGCTAGCTCGGCGCTTCGAATGGTTCGCCCTTGATGATACACACTCGAGTGACCACTTTCCATGTGTCCTTAGGCTGCAGCCTCAACTGCCATATATGCGCCCGCGACGCTGGAAGTTTGCCCAAGCCGATTGGACACTTTTTTCGTCTCTAGTGACATTCGATGACCGTCGCTTTCCCAGCGTCGACGATGAGGTCACACATATTACCGACGTTATTCTTACCGCTGCGGAACGTTCAATACCACGCACCTCCGAATTGCCCCGGCGCCCCCCAGTTCCTTGGTGGAACGAGGCATGCCGTGACGCAATCCGTGAGCGGCGACGTGCTCTTCGCATTTTCCGTCACCATCCTACTTTGGCAAACTGTATCCGCTATAAGCAACTCCGTGCGCGATGCCGTCGCGTCATCCGCGATAGCAAGAAGGCAAGCTGGCAATTCTTTATTAGCTCATTTAACACCTTCACTCCCTCCTCGGAAGTTTGGAGTCGGCTTCGACGGTTCTCAGGCGCGCCTAGTTTCTCCCCGGTCTCTGGGCTCACTGTCGCGCATGATACCTTAGTGGACCCTGTCGCAATTTCTAACTCATTGGGTCAGCACTTTGCTGAGATTTCGAGCTCTTCAAATTACCCGCCAGCGTTTCTCCCGAAGAAACGTGCAGCGGAAGTGCGACCTCTTGCTTTCTCCTCTCAAAATCGCGAAAGCTACAATACTGTTTTCTCCATGCGGGAACTCCAACATGCCCTCTCTTCTTCTCGCTCCTCCGCCCCTGGATCGGATGGTATCCATGTCCAAATGTTGCTGCATTTATCAACCCATAGTCTGCGTTACCTCCTTCGCCTTTATAATCGAATTTGGACCGACAGTACCTTTCCCAGACGATGGCGGGAAGCTATCGTCGTTCCCATTCCGAAACCTGGAAAGGACAAACATCTCCCCTCTAGCTATCGCCCCATTTCTCTCACGAGTAGTGTCTGTAAGATTTTGGAGCGTATGGTGAATTACCGTTTAGCTTGGTGGCTGGAATCACGCAGTCTTTTAACACCTGCCCAATGCGGATTCCGAAAGCATCGCTCTGCAGTTGACCATCTTGTTGCTCTCTCCACTTATATCATGAACAATTTTCTCCGGAAACGCCAAACGGTAGCAATATTTTTTGATCTGGAGAGAGCATACGATACCTGTTGGAGGACAGGCATCCTCCGCACACTGTTCTCTTGGGGCTTTCGAGGCCGGCTGCCCCTTTTTCTTCGCGAATTTATGGCAGAGTGAACATTTCGGGTGCGGGTGAACACTACTCTCTCCCGTACTTTCTCTCAAGAAAACGGGGTACCCCAGGGCTCCGTGCTGAGTGTTGTACTGTTTGCCATCGCTATAAATCCAATTATGGATTGTCTCCTTCCTGACGTCTCGGGCTCCTTCTTTGTGGACGATTTTGCGATCTACTACAGCTCTCAACGGACCAGCCTTGTTGAACGACGTCTTCAAGGATGTCTCGATCGCCTCCACTCTTGGAGCCTCGAAACCGGCTTCCGTTTTTCTCCCAGTAAGACCGTTTGTATTAATTTTTGGCGACGTAAGGAGTTTCTTCCGCCCTCCTTACATCTAGGTCCTGTCAACCTTCCGTTTTCAGACGTCACTAAATTCTTGGGTCTTATGTTTGACAGAAAACTGTGCTGGTCCTCCCACGTTTCCTATCTTTCGGCTCGCTGTCTGCGAACGCTCAACACCCTCCGTGTCCTGAATGGTACCTCCTGGGGAGCGGACCGAGTGGTCCTTCTCCGCCTCTATCGCGCCTTAGTGCGCTCGAAATTGGACTATGGAAGCATAGTCTACTCCTCTGCTCGGCCGTCTATTCTTCGGCGTCTCGACTCTATCCACCACCGTGGATTGCGTTTAGCGTCTGGAGCTTTTTACACTAGTCCTGTGGAAAGCCTTTATGCCGAGACTGCTGAACCTCCGCTGTCCAATCGGCGAGCGGTCCTTCTGAGCCGTTATGCTAGCCATCTGTCTTCCATGCCTGCTAATCCAGCCCATGACCCTTTTTTCGACGCCTCCTTTGATGTAGGGTATGCAGGCCGCTCCTCCTCCCTACTACCCCCGGGAGTCCGCTTCCGTCAACTGCTCCATTCTCTTTCCTTCCGCTTTCCTAAAACCTTCTTGACACCTTGGGGTACAGCACCGCCTTGGCTGCGTCCCCGGATCTGTCTGCTCCGTGATCTTTGTCAATTTCCCAAGGACGGTACACCTTCACTTGTTTATCATCGGGCATTTGCTGCTCTATGTGCACAAATGACGGACGCCACATTTATTTACACCGACGGCTCGAAAACATCGTTGGGTGTAGGGAGTGCCTATATTGTTGGCGACGCCCCAAATCACTTTCGGCTTCCCGACCAGTGTTCGGTTTATACTGCGGAGCTTTTCGCTGTTCTCCAGGCTGTCCACTACATCCGCCGCCATCAGCGGATACAGTACGTAATCTGCTCAGATTCTCTCAGCTCTCTCCTCAGTCTCCAAGCTCTTTACCCTGTGCACCCTCTGGTCCACCGGATTCAGGACTGTCTGCGCTTGCTCCACCTGGGGGGCGTCTCGGTGGCGTTCCTCTGGCTCCCGGGACACGCTGGTATCTGTGGGAATGAGGCGGCTGATATAGCAGCCAAGGCTGCAGTTTCTCTTCCTCGGCCAGCTATTCAGTCGCTTCCCTTCACCGATCTACGGAGCGGTTTATGTCGCAAAGTTGCTCATTTATGGCATGCGCATTGGTCAACACTTCCCCGCAATAAATTGCGGGAAGTGAAAGCCCTTCCTTGCGCTTGGACCTCTTCCTCCCGAACGCATCGTCGGGAGGAGGTAATTTTAGCTAGACTCCGGATAGGGCACTGTCTTTTTAGCCATCGACATCTTTTAAGCGGCGATCCTCCCCCACTCTGTCCCCACTGCTCTCAGCTGTGGACGGTACGACACCTTTTAATTGAATGCCCCTATTTTCATCCGTTACGCTCCCGTCTACAGCTATCGCCTGATCTATCATCGATTTTAGCAGATGACACGCGCTCAGCCGACCGCGTTCTCCAGTTTATTAGTGACAGTGAAATGACGCCAGTCATTTGAAGTTTTATCGGGGACCATCAACCCCTCTCTGTAGTGGAATTTTAAGCCTTGTTTCTGCTTTTAGTGTCCAATTTTTTGAGTTTCGTTCCCATTTTTGCTGTTTTCAATTTTCAGTTTTTATTCTTTCCTCAGTCACGGACCGGGCGCTAATGACCTTAGCAGTTTTGCGCCCTAAAACCATAATAATAATAATAATAATAATAATAATAATAATAATAATAATAATAATTCTCTCCCTTTTCCTACTGACGAATTCCAGTCACCCATGACTATTAAATTTTCGTCTCCCTTCACTACCTGAATAATTTCTTTATCTCGTCATACATTTCATCAATTTCTTCATCATCTGCAGAGCTAGTTGGCATATAAACTTGTACTACTGTAGTAGGTGTGGGCTTCTTATCTATCTTGGCCACAATAATGCGTTCACTACGCTGTTTGTAGTAGCTTACCCGCATTCCTATTTTCCTATTCATTATTAAACCTACTCCTGCATTACCCCTAATTGATTTTGTGTTTATAACCCTGTAGTCACCTGACCAGAAGTCTTGTTCCTACTGCCACCGAACTTCACTAATTCCCACTATATCTAACTTTAACCTATCCATTTCCCTTTTTAAATTTTCTAATCTACCTGTCCGATTAAGGGATCTGACATTCCACGCTCCGATCCGTAGAACGCCAGTTTTCTTTCTCCTGATAACGACATCCTCTTGAGTAGTCCCCGGCAGGAGATCCGAATGGGGGACTATTTTACTTCCGGAATATTTTACCCAAGATGACGCCATCATCATTTAATCATACAGTAAAGCTGAATGCCCTCGGGAAAAATTACGGCCGTAGTTTCCCTTTGCTTTCAGCCGTTCGCAGTACCAGCACAGCAAGGCCGTTTTGGTTATTGTTACAAGACCAGATCAGTCAATCATCCAGACTGTTGCCCTTGCAACTTCTGAAAAGGCTTCTGCCCCTCTTCAGGAACCACACGTTTGTCTGGCCTCTCAACAGATACCCCTCCGTTGTGGTTGCACCTACGGTACGGCTATCTGTATCCTGTATCGCTGAGGCACGCAAGCCTCCCCACCAACGGCAAGGTCCATGGGTCATGGGGGGAGGAGATTACATATATTGGCAATAATAATATACACAAAAACATGATATGAAGCTCAGAAGCAGTGCACTGCTTTCAACTGTTCAACATGTGCACCACTAATGGCACATAGTGAAACTGTCTCATTGTAAATGACACTGCCTGTCTGTCACTGAGTTTTGTATGTGGAAGTAAGTTTGTGTTAGTATAAAACGTTCACCCGAGGCTGTGTAAACTCTCCTAACACTTTTTGTTACAGAAAAAAGCCCAAAGAAATATTATTGCTTTCGTGAGAAAGGTCTGCCAGGCCTATTTCAGAGTAAAAGTGGACAACATCAATAAGACGTGGGATCCACTTCTTGTGTGTGTGGTGTGTAGATGATTTACGATGGTGGGCAGCAAGAAAGAAGATATCACTATGTTTTGACATCTCTATGGTCTGGCAGGAGCAAGAGAATTGCTGTACACTGATGACTGCTACTTCCACTCTTGTGTAATGGTTTCAACAAGAAAAACAAGAAGACTATAGACTATCTGAACCATAGTCACTCAGCGATTTGTTCTGTTCCATATGACCCAGATACACCGATACTACAGCCACTGTAGACATCAGATACGGACGACAGTGATGACAGAGATACTGTGCAGGAGGTGGATGAAACTGAAGTAGGCACAGATGAAGGCCCTCATCTGTTCACTCAGCTGGATCTAAATGACATAGTCCATGATGTGGGACTGACAAATGACAAATCAGAGCTCTCAGGGGCAAGACTGCATGAAAGACAATTGTTAACAGCTTGTGTGTCCATTAAATTTTATAGAAAAAGGGACTTGATATTCACTCAATATCTGGCTGAAAACAACTTGTTAATGTACTGCAGTAATGTGCAAGTCGTGATGGGTCATTTCAACATTCCATATGCACCAGATAACTGGAGACAGTTTATTGACTCATTTAAAAGAAGCCTGAAGGCAGTTCTGCTGCACAATGGTAACATTGTACCTGTCAGCCGTTCTGTACACCTCAAGGAAACATACGATAATGTGAAGGTGCTTCTTACTATCATTCATTATGGGGATCACAGTAGGATGGTGTGTAGTGGATTTGAAAGTGTTGGGTATGCTTCTAGGACAACAATCAGCATATACCAAGTTCCCGTATTTCATCTGTGAATGGGACAATTGGGCTTGTAACAAGTGTTAGGAGCAAAAACAGTGATCCTGAAGGTTGGAATTGCCTCCATGGTACAGAAAGACAAAAATGTAAAGTGTGATCGTGTAGTTAAAAGAGACATAATACTCTTGCCACCTCTGCACATCAAACTGGGCTTAGTGAAGAAGTTTGTCAAGACATTACCTAAGTGTAGCAACAGTTTCAGATATCTGTGTTAAAAGTTCCACAACCTGTCAGATGCTAAGTTGAATGAGGGAATGTTCACTGGTCGTGATATTCTGAAACTAATACCACATGAGGATTTCCTTCATTCAGTGAATGCTGTGGAGTGAAAAGCCTGTACTGCCTAAAGTGTGTGGTTCAAAACTTCTTGGGAAACAACTATGGCCCAGAGTATGTTGACATAGTTGAGAACAGGCTGACAAAATTAAAAACGCTGAAAGAGGTTGAAGTTACATTTTTTAAATTCACACATTGACTTTTTTCTCCCAAACTAGGTGCTATGAGAGAGGGACAGGGTAAAAGATTCCATCGAGATACCAAGAACATGGAACAACCAATATCAGGGAATATGGGATGTTCGGATGATGAGCAGCTACAGCGGATGCTTCACTGTGAGCACCTGGAAATGCCCCGTAAGAGGAAAAGTGGGGAATACGCTATGGCAACTAAGAAATTAGGGAATGAATGAGGTTAATGCATGTATTGTACCACATTCTCTGTGTGCATCTGTTCACAGTGTGTGTGTGTGTTTCAATATGTTGTTGTTTTTAAACTTGTGTTCTACTGCACTATGATTCATGTGCCATATATATGTACATACTTCAGTATGTGACATCAGTATTGGCAATGTATACAATTAGTGCCAAAACTGTGGATGATATGATGTTTTGAGTATGATTTGCAAATTCAGGAGGCAGTTATATACATGAAGAACTCCTACATTTGCATTGTGTAGTGGTTAGAATGTAGTGGTGGAAAGCCACTGGCAATTCGATGAAAAAGGCAAATTGTTTAATGTAGGTCAACAGATTTCCAGTACAAACATTGGATGTAGGAGTTTTTCCTTCAACTTATTCACTGTTAATAGTAATTGCAGAAAAGTAGAATTAATGCTAATAGTTGAACTTACATTTTATGCCTTTGTGTAATACTGAGTTGGGCATGAAATGTTACATAATCACATTTTATTCTTAAAGCTATACTGACAGGTTATCAACTTTCCACTCCTGTGTGTAATGTTGAAAACAGTAAACCATGTTGGTTTGTTATGATCAGTAAAGAAAGGTTTACTCTCAGATAGAAAGTGAAGAATTCTGCTGCTATTTTTGGCAACAGTGTTAAACTGTCAGAAATGTTTCCACGTTCACTATACTGCATAGTGGTTCGCTGCTCACACACAACACACAGGTTATAAATCCAGTGTGAATGTAATGCGTTTGTTATAGAAAGTAAGCAACAATATATCCCGGTGGGGTTTAAACACCAGATTATTTTGTAGCCGTGCCAATGGCTTTAATTCAACGCCTGAGTAAATAAACTTGAATATCCAGTACTGTGTTGGTGAAATAACATTGATATTTGCAATGTATTAATATTTGAGTGACTTGTTTCCTTATAAAATACAGTGACACACTTAATTAAATCATTATGTTGTGCACATATCATCAAGGAGAGTTATGTATTACACATGAAGCAACCACTGCAGGCTATTTCAGTAAAGGATGCTAACAATAAATTACCACTAGTGGTGATACACTGAAACTGATAATTATTAGAGTTGCTTACAGATATGTTGTATATATATGTACAAAAACAGCTACTTGAAAGAAGCCACAGTTCCTCTTCTGAGTGTAATCTTATCCTGTTTTATGTAATACACACATCAAAAAAAGTTTGACATCACGCATCACCCCGGTTCCCAGAACTCCTGAAGATAGACGTTGACTGTGGATATTGTATCACTGAAACAATCCTTTTGATCGTTCAGATATGTCACTAAAGCTGCCCAGAGATGTAAACAACCATGCATGAGCAGCAGTTATTAGATGGAGGGGTTCTGACAGCTGATCAGTTCCAGTCATTCCACCAAGAAGGAGGCATACAACTCGTGTTGTCTGTAGTTCAACCATGCCTAGGCGGTCAGTACCGCGATTCGATTGCGTCCACATTGTTACTTTGTGCCAGGAAGGGCTCTCGACAAGGGAAGTGTCCAGGCGTCTTGGAGTGAACCAAAACGGTGTTGTTTGGACATGGAAGAGATACAAATAGACAGGAACTGTCGATGACATGCCTCGCTCAGGCCGCCTAAGGCCTACTACTGCAGTGGATGACCGCTACCTACGGATTATGACTCGGAGCAATTCAGACAGCAATGCCACCATGTTGAATAATGATTTTCATGTAGCCACAGGATGTCATGTTACAACACAAACTGTGTGCAGTAGGCTGCATGATGCGCAACTTCACTCCCAATGTCCATGGCAAGGTCCATCTTTGCAACCACGATACCATGCAGCATGGTACAGATGGGCCCAACTACATCTCGAATGGACCGCTCAGTATCGGCATCATGTTCTCTTCACCGATGAGTGTTGCATATGCCTTCAACAAGGCAATCATTGGAGATGTGTTTGGAGGCAACCCGGTCAGGCTGAATGTCTTAGACACACGGTCCAGCAAGTGCAGGAAGGTGGAGGATCCCTGACATTTTGGGATGGCATTATGTGGGGCCGACATACGCCACTGGTGGTCATGGAAGGCACTGTAATAGCTGCGCGATACATGAATGCCATCCTCAGACTGATAGTGCAACCATATCGGCAGCGTATTGGCGAGGCACTCGTCTTTGTGGACGACAATTCATACCCCCACGTGCTCATCTTGTGAATGACGTCCTTCAGGATAACGACATTGCCTGACTAGAGTTGCCAGCAAGTTCTCCAGACATGAACTCTATTGAACATGCCTGGGATAGATTGAAAAGGGGTGTTTATAGACAATGTGGCCCACCAACCACTCTGAGGGATATACGCCAAATAGCCGTTGAGGAGTGGGACAATCTGGACCAACAGTGCCTTGATGAACTTATGGATAGTATGCCATGACGAATACAGGCATTCATCAATGCAAGAGGACATTGTACTGAGTATTAAAGGTACTGGTGTGTGCAGCAATCTGGACCATCACCTCTGAAGGTCTCACTGTATGGTGGTACTACATGCAATGTGTGGTTTTCATGAGCAATAAAAAGGGTGGAAATGATGATTATGTTGATCTCTAGTCCAATTTTCTGTACAGGTTCCAGAACTCTCGGAACCATAGTAATGCAAAACTTTTTTTGAGGTGCTTACTTTCTCTTAAGCATTTATGCGACTCTGCACAGAAGACATTAGCTATCTATATACTGGTTAAAAGCTTGTGTAATATGAACATTAATGTTCATCAGAACTTGCAGATATTCTCATAAAATGTAGGAGTGGCTAGTAGGGTCTGTTTTACTTTGTTTTTGAATAACGGGGGATTTCCAATATCCTGCCTGATGCATATGTGCAATCTGTCATAAACTATTGCACCTGAATATAAAATTGGATTCTAAACACTAGATAGAGATGATAAGTCTATATTGAAAATTTCAACTGTAACATTTGGATTGTGAACTTGCCAGTTTATTGTACATTCAATCTTACTACTTAAATCAAGCCCACTAGAGTGGAGATTGTGCATGCTAGGAAGATGATGTGTTATGTAACAGTTGGTGATTTGCTGAAACTTACATTAGTGTGAATGAATGATTTCTGTTAGTTGTGTTGTAGAGCTATCACCAATATAAAAATGACACTTGAAGGATCTAAGAGGTAAAATTGTGAACATGTGGGAAACTTTGGACATTAAGGGTATTTGTGCACTGTTGTGGTTACTTTCACATGAATGTGCTTGACCAGAATAAATATACAATTTATAAAACAAATACAATGACATCTCATGTGTCACTCAATATGTATGAAAACCAACATTCATAATTTTTAAAAATTTTTTAGCATTGGCTACCCAGTCGTGACTCTTGGATTTGGATTTAAGAGCTACGTTGGATACCGAATGCGGCAGGTATTTATATATTTACCATAAGGTGCATATTAAGTATGTAAAAATGTGTAAAGTTTGTTTTCCTGAAGAAGATACTCACAAGGTGATGTTGTACATACACCTGCCTAGTATTGTGTAAGTAATATCGCCTTCTGTACCAAGCACCTAACAAAATTTATTTATTTGCGTTTGAAAACCAGGATGCAAATAAATTAATTTTGGGAACTCCTTAATAGACAAAAAATAAAATAAATTCCTTGTGCAATGAAGACTGCAGCTGAGTACCCAACAAATTCCAACACAGTGTGGAAATTCCTAAATCTCTGTAGCAGAATAAAACATCCTTTTTGTGTTGATGACAGCAGTGACTTGTGACAATAATATTCAAGATGCCTTTATCAACATTTGTGTTCAGCCTCATGGGGTATGATGGAGAGTACATAGTCCATTATGTACCAGAATTATCTCCTGCCCCCCCCCCCCCCGCCCCCCGCCCCCCCCCCGCTCCCCCCCCCCCCCCATCTCATCAGATTTTCTGTTCATGAATGGTGCATTATATAATAAGACTTGACATAAGCCCAAATTTCTCTAATGTTATTGCCCTAGTGAATTATTGAGGTATATGTGAGAAGATTTATTGTAGCGTTTGACTCTTTTTGGAGTATATGATGAAAAATACCGTTCAATTACTTGGAGGCAGAATGGCTGTAATCAAACCTTAAAGAGGCAAAATTTCAAGTGCTACTGTAGACACACATAAAAGTAGGGGGGAAAACTTTACCTCATGCTCAGGAAATTTAGTTTCTTTCTTAGGAAGGAGAGAGAGGTATGTTGGGGAATGTTGGAAAGGAATGGCAGGTCACTCAGATACCATGTTGTGAAGGAGTGATCTGTTGATAGAAGTAAGTAATTGGAGGTGGTGGGAGGGTATACAGGAAATGTTTTGTGCCTGGCTCATCCACTTTAAAATGGCAACAGTGGTGCAGGATTGGGAGCAGGGTTGGAGGGAGAGAGAGAGAGAGAGAGAGAGAGAGAGAGAGAGAGAGAGAGAGAGACTAGGTTTGATTTCAGAGGTAACCATCTTATTTGCTTCGAGATGTAGGTTAGGCACAGATGTTGAGTCACTATTTAGGAATCATTTTTGTTTTGTGTATCTGGTCAGTAGCACATTTTCTCTTTTTTGTTACAGCAATACCCTTTTTATTTGTCAGTTATTTATTTACAAAAGTAATAGAAATGTATAAGTATTTGACTGTAGTTATGCATTTTTTGTGTCTACTATTGTAATCTTCTCAAAATACTTTCATTTTTTAATTTAACCAGGATAATCTGAATAGTCTTTCCTAGTCATATTGTCTGACATTTCAAACACAACATGTATGAAATAGGTGCAATATATGAGGATGGAATGAAAAAGTCTTGGACTAATCTGATCTGAGATCAGCTCATTTGGTCTTGAGATTCCACCTTTTTTTCCCAGAGAAATTAAAAACAATTATTTTCAACTTATTTACGCCTCCAATAATGTCTCTGCTTGAAGATTTCTTCCTTGCTAGCATAGTTTTGAGCTCAGAGAACAGAAAATGTTCATGTCAGGCCCAGACTTGAGGAATATGTTGGCAGGGAACTATTTGAAAGGTTGCTTTTGTTGTCACCACAGTCAGTGAATGAGCAGACATTGACTTACAGTGTGACCTGTGATAACAGTTGCAATGGGCTCGGCCAGACTGCTTCGCGTATGTACATCGACTGATCACATACATGATTTTGTATACATCTCTGTGGCAAGTGTTGCTGTAGCATCGTAAGACGACTATTCTTTTTGCGTGAAGATGTTTGCATTTCAGTTGAGAGCTGGTAGCAGTACTGCCAACTGTCGGGGATTGTCTTCTGATTACTCTATTACATCACGAGTGCTATTTCACCCTTTGGCTTTAACCCACTACACAAATGGCACAATAATGCTGCATATTAAGAGACAGTGTTTTACACTTTTTCATATATCGTATCATGACGATATCCTAATGCTTCCAGTTAACAGCCACCAACATTTTCTCACATTAGAAAAATATTTTTTCCTTTTTCCAGTGCATTTTCAAATTTCATTAAGTCACTGTTATGACATCAGCTATGTTTCAGGGTGCTTTGATGTATTGAAATTAACCTAGTCACATTAAAAATTTAGCACTATTACTTGCAGAAAGTCGTTGAGGATATTGTGTGCCAGCTCGTGTCTCAGATATCTCACAATACTTTCAATTTCATCAGTTTTTTCTTCAGAAAAACCTCAGTTAGGAACGCGCTGCAATCCTTGAAATATCTATACCACATTTAACATCACTTATCCAATAATAATAGGTATGTATGGTTTAGAGTATTGGTATAGTATTCATGCAGACTTCTCAGTTCAGTTTGCTCATGTGGTCTAGTACAGTTGTTTCATCAGTGCACAAATGTGTCTTTATAATAAACATGTGATGCAAATCACTAAAGACAACTCAACAAGCAGCATAGAACACATGTGATATTGGAACCAAATTTTTAGAAGATGTGCGAATAGTAACAGTTTCAAAACTTCCTGCTGTTTTGCAGAAGTTTACTAGACTCAGCAGTCCATCGTTGTAGAAAAACTGTCCTGTTTCGTCCATGATTTTGCTTTATGGTTGGCTTAGTTATCCATATGTTGTTGTGGTCTTCAGTCCTGAGACTGGTTTGATGCAGCTCTCCACGCTACTCTATCCTGTGCACCGAGCGAGGTGGCGCAGTGGTTAGCACACTGGACTCGCATTCGGGAGGACGACGGTTCAATCCCGTCTCCGGCCATCCTGATTTAGGTTTTCCGTGATTTCCCTAAATCGTTTCAGGCAAATGCTGGGATGGTTCCTTTGAAAGGGCACGGCCGATTTCCTTCCCAATCCTTCCCTAACCCGAGCTTGCGCTCCGTCTCTAATGACCTCGTTGTCGACGGGACGTTAAACACTAACCACCACCACCACCACTCTATCCTGTGCAAGCTTCTTCATCTCCCAGTACCTACTGCAACCTACATCCTTCTGAATCTGCTTAGTGTATTCATCCCTTGGTCTCCCTCTACGATTTTTACCCTCCACGCTGCCCTCCAATACTAAACTGGTGATCCTTTGATGCCTCAGAACATGGCCTACCAACCGATCCCTTCTTCCAGTCAATTTGTGCCACAAACTCCTCTTCTCCCCAATCCTATTCAATACCTCCTCATTAGTTGTATGATCTACCCAGCTAATCTTCAGCATTCTTCTGTAGCACCACATTTCGAAAGCTTCTGTTCTCTTCTTGTCCAAACTATTTATCGTCCATGTTTCACTTCCATACATGGCTACACTCCACAAATACTTTCAGAAACGACTTCCTGACACTTAAATCTACACTCGATGTTAACAAATTTCTCTTCTTCAGAAATGCTTTCCTTGCCATTGCCAGTCTACATTTTATATCCTCTCTACTTCGACCATCATCAGTTATTTTGCTCCCCAAATAGGAAAACTCCTTTACTATTTTAAATGTCTCATTTCCTAATCTAATTCCCTCAGCATCACCCGACTTAATTCGACTACATCCCATTATCCTCGTTTTGCTTTTGTTGACGTTCATCTTATATCCTCCTTTCAAGACACCATCCATTCCGTTCAACTGCTCTTCCAAATCCTTTGTGGTGTCTCTGACAGAATTACAATGTCATCGGTGAACCTCAAAGTGTTTATTTGTTCTCCATGGATTTTAATACCTAGTCCAAATTTTTCTTTTGTTTCCTTCACTGCTTGCTCAATATACAGATTGAATAACATCGGGGAGAGGCTACAACCCTGTCTCACTCCCTTCCCAACCACTGTTTCCCTTTGATGTCCCTCGACTCTTATAACTGCCATCTGGTTTGTGTACATATTGTAAATAGCTTTTCGCTCCCTGTTTTTTACCCCTGCCACCTTCAGAATTTGAAAGAGAGTATTCCTGTCAACATTGTCAAAAGCTTTCTCTAAGTCTACAAATGCTAGAAACGTAGGTTTGCCTTTCCTTAATCTATTTTCTACGATAAGTCGTAGGGTCAGTATTGCCTCACATGTTCTGATATTTCTATGGAATCCAAACTGATCTTCTCCGAGGTTGGCTTCGACCTGTTTTTCCATTCGTCTGTAAAGAATTCGTATTAGTATTTTGAAGCCGTGACTTATTAAACTGATAGTTTGGTAATTTTCACATCTGTCAACACCTGCTTTCTTTGGGTGATCTACTGCAGACTATTACTTGTAGAACTATAGTTTTTCATCATATTAGTGTTTACATTTTACTGTGTGATGATGGAGCATTTATGCCTTTGAAAAATCTCTTTTCTAATGCTGAAGTTAAATTTGCAATCTTGTCATATAAGCTTGGCTTGATGAGCCTTTACAAGTGTTTTAATTTACTGCATATATTTTTCAGAGGAAGCAGAAGGAAGTAGCAAAAGAAAACGAATTCTACATGCAGTTGCTTCGACAAGCTCTCCCATTGGAGCAGCATGAGACACACCAGCATTTACTACCACAACAGCACCTCCTGCAACAGCAGAAACATCACCAGACTTGCCACGCGACTTGTCTTGAGAAGAACAAAGGTAAAGGAGAATTATTTTATTTGGATGTGTAATAGTGAGTTAACTCAATATCCCAGAGATATCTTCAGTGGAGCTGTAGCAAGTGAGGAACAAACAGTTTTGTGCCATAGTTATAATTTGGCAGTGCTTACATGGGCTGTCCTTGAATAATGTTCTGTGTCTATGTGAAGAAGATTAACAACATTGGATGTTTGGATTAATCTTTGCACATTTGAAGTTATAAGGACACTGTAGGATGTACAACGTTTGTGCATAGAGATAGAAAGGGGGGGGGGGGGGAGAGAGAGAGAGAGAGAGAGAGAGAGAGAGAGAGAGAGAGAGAGAGAGAGATTGACTGACCGGCTTTTTGCAACCACCTATATGGTGTTGTAGGTTGGGATAACAAGTCTCACACCCGGAAGATATTCTCCCTGGTGGGTCCTCATTTATAACTAATTCATGAAAAAGAATTTCAGTTGCTACTGTAGAGTGTGATATTTGACACTTTTCTTTCGACTGGCAGCATAGTTCAATGGTTACCATACAAGATTAGTATGCTGAAGATGCAGGGTTCAAATCTTGTCAGAGCATTGTAGATATTTATTTTTAAATGTTTATCAAAATTACGTAAATCATCATTCTTCTTCAATTATTTGGTTCAAATGTAATTTTGTTTAAAATTTCTAATCCTTTCCCACATCATTTTAACCATTGTATTAACTTTATTTGTTCCCATTTTGTCTTTCTGTCATTCTTTCTTTATTTAGAATATCTGTCCATCTTGTTTTAATTGTTTCTGTGTATATTTTGTAACATTTAATTGTTTAAAAATGCTGATCAATCAGTTGGACAACAAAAACAAAATAATTATTAATCTTCATATTGATTATGCAGTAGTCAGATCAGTTTATTTTTCATTGGGAGATTTGCTTTCTTTGTATTGGCAGTCGTCATCTAAACATTTGAAACATAAATTGTTGTCACACTATCGACAAAATATAAAAGCTACCTTTCTGCGTTCACATTGTTTTTTCATCAGATTCGGCAAGAAGCACACTTAATTGATATTATGAAATACTATCATTTCATTACGTAACTTCAATTCTTACCTGGCCTGGTGCACACACAATTCAGTAAACAATTGAATGTATTTTAATTACATCTTCACTTTTATCAGTTTCATATTTAACTTGAAGTAACTTGGATGCACTTGGAAATTTTTTAAATCATGAAACCAGAATGAGATTTTCACTCTGCAGCGGAGTGTGCGCTGATATGAAACTTTCTGACAGATTAAAACTGTGTTCCCGACCGAGACTCGAACTCGGGACCTTTGCCTTTCGCGGGCAAGTGCTCTACCATCTGAGCTACTGAAGCACGACTCACGCCCGGTCCTCACAGCTTTACTTCTGCCAGTATCTCGTCTCCTACCTTCCAAACTTTACAGAAGCTCTCCTGCGAACCTTGCAGAAGTAAAGCTGTGAGGACTGGGCATGAGTCGTGCTTCGGTAGCTCAGATGGTAGAGCACTTGCCCACAAAAGGCAAAGGCCTCTAGTTCGAGTCTCCGTCGGGCACACAGTTTTAATCTGCCAGGAAGTTTTTTAATCATATTTTTCACCAGATGATAAAAATATACAGCACATAGCAGACACAGTGGAGAACACTTTGGAGGAATAATTCTCACAGTGCACATAGCTTTGCCAGTATTATTCACAAATGTTTTCTCATATAATTTGTTGTCCATCCAACCACTTCATGAACCAACGACTAAGAAAAAAATCGTTTTCTTTGACATAAGATTTCTCGACAGATTTCAAATATTGTCTATACATTTCTTTCATTAAATTTACTGATGCCGAGCAGGTGATGACCACATTTCTGCATTTGTCTCCAAGCTCAATTTCTTTAGCAACTCTCGGTCAGAATTTATTTCAGACTACCTGCATGCATAAGAACAAGTGTGGTAGCAATTCGCTGAAGAATATCAAAACATGTAGCACTACATATGAATATAACAATGAAAACAGTCAATTTTTGACAAAATGATTTAATGTATATGTAAATAATCTATTCACCAAGCAGCGGAAGAAAAAAAAAAAAAACACAGATACACACAACGTTCCTTTATGTGTGTGTGTACTGCACTGCTTGGTGACTATATATGAATGAACAAGTTTGCCGAATTTCTCTTTTGTACCAGAACTGTTCTTGATCCCCAAAACGACAGTGATCGATGATATGTTGATTTGTAATTGTGACTCATTTGATTAGTATTAATACCAAGTTTTGGACTGTAACTGCTCATTATCAATTCTATTTGTTTTCTGAATTGTTCAGCTGCTTCCACAGTTTCTTCAAGTGTTGCAACATCATTTACACTGACGAATTTAGTCACTTTTCTCTGACTTATTGTGTCTTATATTTCAAAATTCTTCACCCACTTACCACTTGCAAAGAATGAGAATTTTTCTGATAAATATGGTAGGGCGACATCTCTGTAGAGTGTTTTTTTAGTGTACATATTGTTACTTGTGTGTTGTACATTCTAGCATCCTTAACTTTTTGGATGTTTGGATATCAGAAACAGCTTTTTGAATTTAGCACATCTTTGTTTGTCATCTTGTTTCAATTTCTTCAAGTGTTCTTTTCTGTGTAAACAAGAGAAACCACTTTGTTGGATACTTTTCAGTGAATAATTGTGATGGGTTTCAGTGAATGCAACTGGTTTTGCTTTGTATTTTACTGGAATGTATGTTGATGGAGGTGCTAGAATATTGGATGGGTTATAACATATTTCCATTTCTTCATCATTGAGATTACACCACAAAGAACAATTTTTTCATGTTAATATTGGATGAAAAAATCCGAAAATTAACAGGCTTACCTCATGCTGTTCAAAATGAGTTCCTTATTGTGAACAATAATAATATCCATCGTGAGTTGAATCATTCCTCTGTGATTTGTTCGCCCATTGCTATGGCATTTGCATTTATAAATACAGGAGGTTTTTCAGAAAATTGATATCTCTCCTCATAAATAGACTATCCATAGCGAAAGGCATTCATGAAAACTCTTCATTTCTTCTTAATATTCCTCCTCTCTTTTGTCATAACTTTTGCTGGCTGATGAATTTGCTTTGTTGTGCATTTTAAATGCCACACATGCATAAAAAAAAGCAAGAAGAAAATACAAAACTAGAAATTAAAAAAAACAACTGGTTTGTGATTGGTAAATGCAAGTTGGCCAATATTCTGAGCACATTGGAGCAGTCAAACATTGACTATAATTCGCTCATACTCCCTCTGATAAAAAATAACTTACTGCCAAGGGTAATTTTGGAATATTTATTTTGATTATAATGATACTGATGAAGTTTGAAACAAAAGAAGGGATTACAAATAAAATGAAATTCATGCAAAATGAGGAATAGAAATAGTGACAGCATTAACATGGATGAAAATATAAGGCAATGAAAATGGAAGGATTTAAATTCAGGTTACTATGTAGAAATAATCAAAACCGTCTGGACAAAGATTCCACACAAAAAAAGAATGATGGGAAGACAAAATGGGAACAAATAAAAAGGTTGATACCATGGTTAAAATGACATGGCAAGGGATTGGAAACTTAAAAAAAAAATCCATATGAACCAAATAATTGAAGAAAAATAATGATTTAAGTCATTTTGATAAAAATTTAAAAATAAAAATCTAAAAATGCTCTGACAGAATGTGAACCCTGTACCTTCAACATACCAGCCTTGTACACTAAATATTACACTAAGGTGCCAGTCGAAAGGAAACTGTAAAACATAACTAGAGTAACAGACAAGATTCTTTCTTGTCAATTACTTGTAAAGGAGGGCCCACCAGGGTGAATGGCTTTAGGGCGTGAGACCTGTGATCCCAAACTACACCACCATACAGCTGGTTGCAAAAAGTCGATTCCTCCACTAGGGACCTCTGCTTAGTAATGTGATCAACACAGTTCAAATGGTAGGAGGCAGCGGAGTTGGATCTCGCCGCTAAAGTGACATCTTTACCATTGCTGATGATTCCACCACACTGTACTCCTTCTCAGTGGCTAAAAAATAAGACCTAATACTTACTGGACACTATGTATGCAGGTGTGCAACCATTATGAAGTTGTTTCACCTACTAGTAGTAGAATTATTGTAATTATAAACGATCGTGGTTAACTGATATTTGATTCAGATAAGACAAATGCATTTTACAGTGTTACATGAAATGAAATCATAATTGATGTGCATTGAAAACCGGGGCTCCGAGTTGATTATGAATCATTATCACATGTAACAAATAAAACATTTGGCAGCTAGTGTGTTAAATTGTGTGAAGTGAAGAAAGGGTTGTGCAGCAGGAAGAGAACAGAAATATACCAATTATCATGGTTACAGGATTATATTTTCGTTTTAGAAGTTTGTCTTATGGTTAGCTCATCTATACTGTGCCAGTATATCAAGAATTTATCAAGTTTTAAGGTGAGTTAGAGGTTTTTCATTTTAATATTAAATCATGTTCTGATTGAAGGTGATCTGCCTAGTTGTGCCCAATGTTGTGAGTGGTAACTGAATATGTGGAATCCTTGTCAAGAATCTAAGTTTTGGTCCATCGAGGTTATTTTTGTATAGAACAGAATGATTGGATACCACAACTATGTCTACTGTGCATATGAAAAACTGTGTGCTGGTTTGAATAAGCAGTTAAATGTATCATGAATAACAGTATTGCGTGCATTTCATCTTTGATAAATTTAGAGGCCATTCCTTTTCTTGAAAACAGTAACAGGTTATTCATATTGCAGGATAGCTTTGTACCAGATATTCACAAATTCTAACTGAATAGCGATTACTTTTTCCAACTGGATAATGGTCTACCAAATTAATCTTGAGAAATTTGCGCATGACAAATGTAATTGTGGAAGGCATATAGTGTAGTCTACCCGCGTGGTCTGAGATGTCTTGCCATGGTTTGCATGTCCTCTCCTGTCAGAGGTTCGAGTCCTCCCTCAGGCATGGGTGTGTGTGTGTTGTCCTTGCGTAAGTTGGTTTAAGTTCGATTAAGTAGCGATGACCTCAGCTCTTTGGTCCTATAGGAACTTACCACAAATTTCCAGTTTCCAAAGCAAGTATGGTTAATAGTTATGTCACATGTTATTGAGTACCCTTTTCTCAGGTACATTGCACATTATGAGGTTAAGGTTAGGTTAGGAAATGAGTTTAAATTCAGGGCTACAAAATGTCATCTACAGGTTCTCAGCTGACGCTGTGATGTGTTATCCCGTACGCATGCTGTAGTCTCTCTAGCAGCATGCGCGTCCAGGCATCTGTTTGTAAACACAGAGCGATGTAGATGTGCATCGAGAAGCAGGGGCTCAAGGATGCAAGAGTTGATTCTATATAAGTAATGAATCTGGTAAGAAGGCATCAGTCTTCGTGCAGCTGCTCGAGAAGCAGCATTGGTTCGCTCACATAGAAGATGCCACTATATTATAGGAGGAGAAGGCCTTACAGTTTATAAATCAATAGACAATATTTCTATTAATACCAAGAACTATGTAGGCGCACAAGTCATCCTGCATGGTCCATCAGTGTTCTGTGGTGGAATTCTTAACTTCACCCTTAGCAACAGTGATACCTTGCAGCATGGTAACGGCTGGGTAACCGTAGCCCTCATCCGTGGACCTAAAGTCGATAAAGTTGCAGGGCTTGAAAAGTTTAACAGCCATGACGTCATCGCATATCGTACAGTTCACACCGCAGATTTCTACAATAGAGATATTGGTGAATCATATTACTTGTTGTCGATGCCGTTGGTTCTATGGTCTAGGAATCATCGTAAAATAAATGAATCTGAATCTGTCAGTCTGGGTAAAAGGTTTTGACAATTGTAAAAACAATTAAAGTGACATGTCAGCTAAAATTTACTTTTAGTTAGACTTTAGTGACATCAGTTCATGACTTACAGGGACAAATCATTGCCTGACTGTGTTGAAACGAAGTATGTACAGTTTATCATTCAGAACTTTAAAAAAAGTTAAATTTTATGATTGCAGGCTGTTAAAATAATGAGAAAAATTGGAACTTTTTAAATTATGGGATTGAAAAGTAGATGAAAAGCTATGGTGAAGTATCACATTCAGGATACTGTGCAGAAAGGTCGCACTGCTTTCTTCGCTATGTGAATAATGACATCATTATTTTCTCTTACATTGTCATATTTGGGACAACTCTGCTAGTGTCTTGTAATTTTAACTCCGCCATCTCTGTAAATGTACTTCATCATGAGATTAGCAGTTAATCATGTGAACTAATTAAAAAATGCAAATGTAGCATTTGCCAAATTAACTTTAAACAGGAAAGCAATTTGAAGATGGATAACACCTTTTTAACCACTGTATTGAAAGGTGTGCACTATTCTGCTGGTAGCTTTTTCAGTATGTTTCTGACAGAATTGAGAAGTAAAATTGATGAACCAATATTTTAAATCTGATCCTTCTTTGAGGTACTCTACTTTGTTCTATGCAGGTTTTGAGCCTTTCTCTGTAGTGTGTTTTTTATTTTTATATATTACCATACATGTCTAGTTTTTTTATTGCTAAATTGGAAAAGAAAATAGTAAACAAATATTTTTAATGGATGTAATGCTAATTATATTATGACTTGACGAAATCACATGTAATGACTTGTTCTAGGAATGAATAGCTTGGTTCATATGAGCTCTCGTAACCTGAGAAAAATAGCCAAATAAATAAAAAAATACACTTTCTGACGCCTCTGATAAAATTATTACGAAGTAGAAAGCCCACTCAAAACACCGTATTTATGCATTGCACAGACTTTTGTTTCTTTCGAGATGTTGTTAACATATAGAAGTGCATTATACTTAAAGGGAAAATATTTGAGCTTTCTGTATACTCCTGCTGTGGTACAAAAAAAAAATAGTGTGTACAATAAAGGATACAACTAAAAAATGGGGCTCATAACGAGACAAAAAGGTACCAATGTTTTCCATTATAAAAGAGAAATTTTATTGTGCTGTGGAGGCACATAAAACTTTCATACATCGTTGTTAAAAAAATTCTAGATATGGAAGGAATAGCCACAATTAATTCTAACTGATTGAATGCGTGGAACACTTTACCAGGAATAACTGTTTAAGATGACAGGGAGATGACTCAGAAGTTGAAAAGCACTTGGAAGAGGTTGCTGTTCACAAGATTCGTTTGGTGAAGAACCTACAAACAGTTGAAATATTTGTAATTATCAGATGACCTCCACTGCAGTCAGCCCTACTGTGGTGGCTTTTTATTTATTTATTTGTTTAGTTTAGTGTGCTTCTAAAGAAGCTGGTGGGTCACAAAAAGTAGTCACGAGAAGTTAATGGAACTCCTTTATATTTAAAACCCGTTTAGGGTGTGGTCCATCATCAAATCACCTGCTAAATTAATAACACATTTTTATATTACCAGTGTGAATGTTTACAGAAAAACTGTTGCCTCATCAGGAAAGAGGGAAGGAGAGGGAAAGACGAAAGGATGTGGGTTTTAAGGGAGTGGGTAAGGAGTTATTCCAATCCCAGGAGCGGAAAGACTTACCTTAGGGGGGAAAAAGGACGGGTATACACTCGCACACACACACACACATATCCATCCACACATATACAGACACAAGCAGACATCTCACAAGCAGACATATTTAAAGACAAAGAGTTTGGGCAGAGATGTCAGTCGAGGCAGAAGTGCAGAGGCAAAGATGTTGTTGAATGACAGGTGAGGTATGAGTGGCGGCAACTTGAAATTAGCGGAGATTGAGGCCTGGTGGATAACGAGAAGAGAGGATATATTGAAGAGCAAGTTCCCATCTCCGGAGCTCGGATAGGTTGGTGTTAGTGGGAAGTATCCAGATAACCCGGACGGTGTAACACTGCGCCAAGATGTGTTGGCCGTGCACCAAGGCATGTTTAGCCACAGGGTGATCCTCATTACCAACAAACAGTGTCTGCCTGCGTCCATTCATGCGAATGGACAGTTTGTTGCTGGTCATTCCCATATAGAATGCATCACAGTGTAGGCAGGTCAGTTGGTAGATCACGTGGATGCTTTCACATGTGGCTCTGCCTTTGATCGTGTACACCTTCCGGGTTACAGGACTGGAGTAGGTGGTGGTGGGAGGGTGCATGGGACAGGTTTTACACCGGGGGCGGTTACAAGGGTAGGAGCCAGAGGGTAGGGAAGGTGGTTTGGGGATTTCATAGGGATGAACTAAGAGGTTACGAAGGTTAGGTGGACGGCGGAAAGACACTCTTGGTGGAGTGGGGAGGATTTCATGAAGGATGGATCTCATTTCAGGGCAGGATTTGAGGAAGTCGTATCCCTGCTGGAGAGCCACATTCAGAATCTGATCCAGTCCCGGAAAGTATCCTGTCACAAGTGGGGCCCTTTTGTGGTTCTTCTGTGGGAGGTTCTGGGTTTGAGAGGATGAGGAAGTGGCTCCGGTTATTTGCTTCTGTACCAGGTCGGGAGGGTAGTTGCGGGATGCGAAAGCTGTTGTCAGGTTGTTGGTGTAATGCTTCAGGGATTCCGGACTGGAGCAGATTCGTTTGCCATGAAGACCTAGGCTGTAGGGAAGGGACCGTTTGATGTGGAATGGGTGGCAGCTGTCGTAATGGAGGTACTGTTGCTTGTTGGTGGGTTTGACGTGGACGGACGTGTGAAGCTGGCCATTGGACAGGTGGAGGTCAACATCAAGGAAAGTGGCATGGGATTTGGAGTAGGACCAGGTGAATCTGATGGAACCAAAGGAGTTGAGGTTGGAGAGGAAATTCTGGAGTTCTTCTTCACTGTGAGTCCAGATCACGAAGATGTCATCAATAAATCTGTACCAAACTTTGGGTTGGCAGGCCTGGGTAACCAAGAAGGCTTCCTCTAAACAACCCATGAATAGGTTGGCGTACGAAGGGGCCATCCTGGTACCCATGGCTGTTCCCTTTAATTGTTGGTATGTCTGGTCTTCAAAAGTGAAGAAGTTGTGGGTCAGGATGAAGCTGACTAAGGTAATGAGGAAAGAGGTTTTAGGTAGGGTGGCAGGTGATCGGCGTGAAAGGAAGTGCTCCATCGCAGTGAGGCCCTGGACGTGCGGGATATTTGTGTATAAGGAAGTGGCATCAATGGTTACAAGGATGGTTTCTGGGGGTAACGGATTGGGTAAGGATTCCAGGCGTTCGAGAAAGTGGTTGGTGTCTTTGATGAAGGATGGGAGACTGCATGTAATGGGTTGAAGGTGTTGATCTACGTAGGCAGAGATACGTTCTGTGGGGGCTTGGTAACCAGCTACAATGGGGCGGCCGGGATGATTGGGTTTGTGAATTTTAGGTAGAAGGTAGGGGTGCGGGGTGTCGGTGGGGTCAGGAGGTTGATGGAGTCAGGTGAAAGGTTTTGTAGGGGGCCTAAGGTTCTGAGGATTCCTTGAAGCTCCGCCTGGACATCAGGAATGGGATTACCTTGGCAAACTTTGTATGTGGTGTTGTCTGAAAGCTGACGCAGTCCCTCAGCCACATACTCCCGACGATCAAGTACCACAGTCGTGGAACCCTTGTCCGCCGGAAGAATGACGATGGACCGGTCAGCCTTCAGATAACGGATAGCCTGGGCTTCAGCAGTGGTGATGTTGGGAGTAGGATTAAGGTTTTTTAAGAAGGATTGAGAGGCAAGGCTGGAAGTCAGAAATTCCTGGAAGGTTTGGAGAGGGTGATTTTGAGGAAGAGGAGGTGGGTCCCGCTGTGACGGAGGACGGAACTGTTCCAGGCAGGGTTCAATTTGGGTAGTGTCTTGGGGAGTTGGATCATTAGGGGTAGGATTAGGATCATTTTTCTTCGTGGCAAAGTGATACTTCCAGCAGAGAGTACGAGTGTAGGACAGTTAATCTTTGACGAGGGCTGTTTGGTTGAATCTGGGAGTGGGGCTGAAGGTGAGGGCTTTGGATAGGACAGAGGTTTCGGATTGGGAGAGAGGTTTGGAGGAAAGGTTAACTACTGAATTAGGGTGTTGTGGTACCAGATTGTGTTGATTGGAATTTTGAGGTTTTGGAGGGAGTGGAGCTGGAAGTGGGAGATTGAGTAGATGGGAGAGGACACCATTCGCACATCACTGATCATTTTAGCCGCTCCCCACAGGTTTTAACTTCATTATTTCTTCGTCAGACAATTTTTAGCCCCATTTTCGTAACTTTCACCACAACACCACTCCTTTTAATACGTTTTTTCGAAATTTTCCCGAATTTCTCCGTCCTTTAACGTGTTTTAGCGGCAACACAACCACCTAACCTTTATGCACATCGCTGTCTACCAACCCAAGTTCACCACAGGATCAACTCAACCAACACTTTTTCGCCTTTTTTCATACCAGATCTCCAGTTGCTTTCTTGTTCACCTTTATCTCTCCCCATATATTTTTATCTTTCATTTTCATTTCAACCTCATGTTAAACTTTCCACCTTCAATACCATGTCACCCTCACAACACCCCCACAACAACCCCATTAAGTTTTATTTACATTCCCTCCGCAAACATGCCTTCACCCTAGCCAGATTACGCTCGCATATTTTATTTTCCCAGGCTTGTCTGACATTTGGCATAACCCCCAAAGGCCTCACACTTAAAGTTCCCATCTCTGGCTGCAACCCTTCTTTCCATCAGTCCCTATACCAGTTCGAAACTGAACAATCCATTGCCCTCACCCACCTAATCCTTCACCTACACATCAACTCAGCCAATGAACACACCCGTCAACTCCTATCCTTAATAAAAGTCCTCAATCTTTCCTCTCCCACATCCACACCGGCTATTCAGAGCATCCTCCTACAGGCCAACCGCAAATTAGAGCAGCATGCCACCCTTCACCTCAAAAAACTATCCAATCTCCTGGTTTTCCACCTCCGGAAAGGCAACTCACTCACCCTTCACAACCTTTCCAGCAAACCTCAACCACCTCTCATTGCGCACAAACCCAGTCTCTCCCATCTACTCAATCTCCCACTTCCAGCTCCACTCCCACCAAAACCTCAAAATTCCAATCAACACAATCTGGTACCACAACACCCTAATTCAGTAGTTAACCTTTCCTCCAAACCTCTCTCCCAATCCGAAACCTCTGTCCTATCCAAAGGCCTCACCTTCAGCCCCACTCCCAGATTCAACCAAACAGCCCTCGTCAAAGATTAACCGTCCTACACTCGTACTCTCTGCTGGAAGTATCACTTTGCCACGAAGAAAAATGATCCTAATCCTACCCCTAATGATCCAACTCCCCAAGACAACACTACCCAAATTGAACCCTGCCTGGAACAGTTCCGTCCTCCGTCACAGCGGGACCCACCTCCTCTTCCTCAAAATCACCCTCTCCAAACCTTCCAGGAATTTCTGACTTCCAGCCTTGCCTCTCAATCCTTCTTAAAAAACCTTAATCCTACTCCCAACATCACCACTGCTGAAGCCCAGGCTATCCGTTATCTGAAGGCTGACCGGTCCATCGTCATTCTTCCGGCGGACAAGGGTTCCACGACTGTGGTACTTGATCGTCGGGAGTATGTGGCTGAGGGACTGCGTCAGCTTTCAGACAACACCACATACAAAGTTTGCCAAGGTAATCCCATTCCTGATGTCCAGGCGGAGCTTCAAGGAATCCTCAGAACCTTAGGCCCCCTACAAAACCTTTCACCTGACTCCATCAACCTCCTGACCCCACCGACACCCCGCACCCCTACCTTCTACCTAAAATTCACAAACCCAATCATCCCGGCCGCCCCATTGTAGCTGGTTACCAAGCCCCCACAGAACGTATCTCTGCCTACGTAGATCAACACCTTCAACCCATTACATGCAGTCTCCCATCCTCCATCAAAGACACCAACCACTTTCTCGAACGCCTGGAATCCTTACCCAATCTGTTACCCACTTCCTTATACACAAATATCCCGCATGTCCAGGGCCTCGCTGCGATGGAGCACTTCCTTTCATGCCGATCACCTGCCACCCTACCTAAAACCTCTTTCCTCATTACCTTAGCCAGCTTCATCCTGACCCACAACTTCTTCACTTTTGAAGACCAGACATACCAACAATTAAAGGGAACAGCCATGGGTACCAGGATGGCCCCTTTGTACGCCAACCTATTCATGGGTCGCTTAGAGGAAGCCTTCTTGGTTACCCAGGCCTGCCAACCCAAAGTTTGGTACAGATTTATTGATGACATCTTCATGATCTGAACTCACAGTGAAGAAGAACTCCAGAATTTCCTCTCCAACCTCAACTCCTTTGGTTCCATCAGATTCACCTGGTCCTACTCCAAATCCCATGCCACTTTCCTTGATGTTGACCTCCACCTGTCCAATGGCCAGCTTCACACGTCCGTCCACATCAAACCCACCAACAAGCAACAGTACCTCCATTACGACAGCTGCCACCCATTCCACATCAAACGGTCCCTTCCCTACAGCCTAGGTCTTCGTGGCAAACGAATCTGCTCCAGTCCGGAATCCCTGAACCATTACACCCACAACCTGACAACAGCTTTCGCATCTCGCAACTACCCTCCCGACCTGGTACAGAAGCAAATAACCAGAGCCACTTCCTCATCCTCTCAAACCCAGAACCTCCCACAGAAGAACCACAAAAGTGCCCCACTTGTGACAGGATACTTTCCGGGACTGGATCAGATTCTGAATGTGGCTCTCCAGCAGGGATACGACTTCCTCAAATCCTGCCCTGAAATGAGATCCATCCTTCATGAAATCCTCCCCACTCCACCAAGAGTGTCTTTCCGCCGTCCACCTAACCTTCGTAACCTCTTAGTTCATCCCTATGAAATCCCCAAACCACCTTCCCTACCCTCTGGCTCCTACCCTTGTAACCGCCCCTGGTGTAAAACCTGTCTCATGCACCCTCCCACCACCACCTACTCCAGTCCTGTAACCCGGAAGGTGTACACGATCAAAGGCAGAGCCACGTGTGAAAGCACCCACGTGATCTACCAACTGACCTGCCTACTCTGTGAAGCATTCTATGTGGGAATGACCAGCAACAAACTGTCCATTCGCATGAATGGACACAGGCAGACAGTGTTTGTTGGTAATGAGGATCACCCTGTGGCTAAACATGCCTTGGTGCATGGCCAGCACATCTTGGCGCAGTGTTACACCGTTCGGGTTATCTGGATACTTCCCACTAACACCAACCTATCCGAGCTCCGAGGATGGGAACTTGCTCTTCAATATATCCTCTCTTCTCGTTATCCACCAGGCCTCAATCTCCGCTAATTTCAAGTTGCCGCCACTCATACCTCACCTGTCATTCAACAACATCTTTGCCTCTGCACTTCTGCCTCGACTGACATCTCTGCCCAAACTCTTTGTCTTTAAATATGTCTGCTTGTGAGATGTCTGCTTGTGTCTGTATATGTGTGGATGGATATGTGTGTGTGTGCGCGCGAGTGTATACCCGTCCTTTTTCCCCCCTAAGGTAAGTCTTTCCGCTCCCGGGATTGGAATGACTCCTTACCCTCTCCCTTAAAACCCACATCCTTTCGTCTTTCCCTCTCCTTCCCTCTTTCCTGATGAGGCAACAGTTTGTTGCGAAAGCTTGAATTTTGTGTGTATGTTTGTGTTCGTTTGTGTGTCTGTCGACCTGCCAGCACTTTCATTTGGTAAGTCACATCATCTTTGTTTTTAGATATATTTTTCCTACGTGGAATGTTTCCCTCTATTAGAACTAAAATATATATATATATATATATATATATATATATATATATATATATATATATATATATATATATATATATATATATATATATATATATATATATATATATATATATATTTCCCCCACGGAATATGTACTGCATACAATATAATTACAGTGTTGGGACAGAAAAGCCTCAGGTCATTGCCATGTGGTCTGGAGGTTCCTGCATGACCTTAACAGATTTTGATGAAATTTTGCATGAACAATCACACATGCTCCTAGTGAACATTAGTAAAGTTTCACAACCATTAATTCAGTAGTTCCTGATACATATATTGGCAGTAATTTGTTTGACCCTAAAGCACAGCTATCAACAATACATCCATGAGTTTTGGCAAATTTGAGGCATAATATCTCCAGTTATATTTTCTTGAAAGATACAAAACTAGGTCACCTTGTACAGCACCTTGCACTGTTTTAATCAAAATAATACAAAAAAAGTCTTCTGAGCTATATGCATATGGATAATATGAAGCAAGTCGGCCAACGCAATATCTGCTCCGGGTAAAAAGTGAATTTCAGTTTCATATATGTCTGGAATAATTGCGGAAAATATCTGAAACGTGCACGTTCATTCTCATACTGCTTTCCAGTAGTGTACAAATTGAGGGTAATTTGACAGTTTTTTCTAAAAAAATGTAAAAAATGCAGTTTTGGTCCACTTTTGCAAAAGAATATTCTGCAAATTCTGTTAACTGTTTTTCTTGGAGAGACCAGGTCCTAAACCATCTCGGAAACTATGTTTGGTTGTGCAATGCAAACATATAAGGCCTTAAAATATGGACTAGGTGAAGGTGCATTGAAAATGGGACCATATTCCTGTGGTATTAAAATATGGCAAACGGTAAAATCAAAATCACTGACAATCGTAGGCAGCAGGCAAAAAAATGCAATGTGCTTTTTCTAGCGGACAATCACGGGAGAAAGCTAGCTACTATTTTACAGGAAGTGAATACGGATTTTCGTGCAACTATCATTGTGAAACCCGGCGCGTTGACCAAAAACGTTATTGAAGGTGTCTCAGAACACGGGAATACACTGAAAAACAGTGGTATCGTTGTTTGTGTGACAGGTGCCAACGACGTAGCTCATAATGAAGCCGGAAAGTGCATAACAGGTTTGCGGGATTTTTTAAAACGTAAATATGATGGAAAAACACTGTTGTTGTGACGATACCTCATAGACATGACCTTATGTATTATGCGTGTGTGAATAAAGAAATCCACAAAACCAACACTAGAATAAAACAATTATGCTCTACTTATGCAAAATGCAATGTAGTAGATATTAACAGACTGGCGAAAAATCTGCACACTGAACACAGTGAGCATCTGAATTACCAGGGTAAAAAATTTCTCTGTCACGTGATAAGCAAAATTATAAATGAAATTCAAGAACGCAACTGTCTAGTTTTTAAAAGACACTATTTCTGGGGAAACTTATGGACCTCCTTTTTTTAGGCAACACAGCGTTACAAGGGAAGGAAGGGTAGAAACCACGTTAAGGGAAAACTGCAGCAAAGTAATCAGTTCAGATAACTGTGTTGTTTTAGATCTATCTGTGAAAATAAATGAACATACAAGACCTTGTGACATCAAAATACCTTTCTGTGCAGATAACAGTGTTCTCCTTCTACATATAAATGTGCAATCACTTCGTGGTAAAATCAATGAACTGCATTTCTGGCTTGATAAAATTAACTGAAGTATATTGTGTATCAATGAACACTGGATGAAAGAGTCTGAAATAGACTTGCGTGTTCCTCCGGGATATTTGCTAGTTACCATCTATTGCAGAAGAAGCATTTCACATGGTGGAGTCTCAATCTACGTTAAAAGCAAATTAGATTTAGATTATTCAGTAGTAGACCTTAGCAAAATGTGCCTTGAAGGCATATTTGAAGTAGCTGGTATGGTAATACACACACAAAAAATTGTAATTATGTCAGTGTATCGAACTCAAAGATCTGATGAAATAATATTTATAGAAAAAATTAACACACTAATTTTGCAGTTGTCCAAATATAAACAACATAAAATTATAATTCTAGGTGATATTAAGAAATATATAAGGGCAAAGAAGAAAAATGTTATCTATATGGTTAATTCTTTGAACTATTATTGTCTTAATGAAAAGCCCACCAGACAAAATGCATGTCTTGATAACATAATTAGTAATGTATATAAAGATACTCTTGAATGTGACGTAATAGAATTAGGAATATTAGATCATGCAGGACTATGGCTTCGGATAGAAAATTCAAAACTCAGCACTAAAGAAAGACAAGTGTCATATAGACTTCTAGGAGAATCCAGTGTAAACAACATCATTAATGAGTTACAGAAAATTGATTGGTCTCATAAAATTAATAATAATAATAATAATAATAATAATAACAACAATAATAAGGCAACTGATAAATGCTTTACTATTTTCCTCTCCGAAATAAAGCACATTGTAGAAAAGATGTGCTCCACTGTAACCGAAAGACAACATCCTAATAATACACATAAGCAATGTCCTACTAACAAGTGGTACACTCCAAAACTTAACAAACTTAGGATACTACTTCTAATTCTGAAGGATAAGTCTAATAAAAGTGATAAAGACAAGGCATAGCACATATATATGAGAAAACTTTACTAATCAGAAATAAAAGGGGCTAAGTGCAATGCAAATGATCAATACATTTTGAATTCCAAAAATAAATGTAAAGCAGCCTGGAATGTCATAAAACAGGAAATTAATAAAATCAATAAAGAAAACAACATCCCTATCGACTGTGATACACTCAATGATTATTTTGTAAATAGTGCCACTACCACTCCACTCAGTAATTCTACCATAGATGCAAAAGCACTACTCATCCGTACAAAACAGACTAGTGAGAAATTTACTTGGACTCCTATCACCCTAAATGACATTTTCAAATCGATAAACAAACTAAGCAATTCCAAAACAGAAGACTATTATGGGCTCAGTAATTTCATCATAAAGCGTATAGCAAAGGAAACCAAACTGCCACTTCTCTCACTGTCAAACAGAGTACTAGATGAAGGAATTTATCCAAAATGTCTTAAGCTCACAGTTACACTACCTATGTATAAACAAGCTGATAAAAACCTCTCAAGCAACTACAGACCCATATCAGTAGCAGCAGTCATATCCAAAATAATAGAAAATTGCATGCATATGCAGCTATACAGCTATTTTGAAAGCTACAAACTATTAAATGAACATCAATTCGGATTCAGGTCTCACCATCAACTGTAAAAGCAATTGAAGCTTTGGTGAAAAATGTATATGAAGCATATGAAAAGAGGCTGCATATATCTGGAACACTTATTGATTTAAGCAAAGCATTTGATTCAGTGTCTCATGTCATAATCATTAAAAAGTTAGAATACTATGGCATTGAAGATATACCACTCACCTTATTCAAATCTTATTTAAACAACAGGTTACAGCTTTCCAGAATGAGACTTTCACTCTGCATCGGAGTGTGTGCTGATATGAAACTTCTTGGCAGATTAAAGCTGTGTGCCAGACAGAGGCAAAGGTCCCTCATTTGAGTCTTGGTCCGGCACACAATTTTAATCTGCCAGGAAGTTTCATATCAGCCCACACTCCGCTGCAGAGTGAAATTCTCACTCTGGAAACATCCCCCAGGCTGTGGCTAAGCTATGTCTCCGCAATATCCTTTCTTTCACGAGTGCTATTTCTGCAAGGTTCGCCGGAGAGCTTCTTTAAAGTTTGGAAGGTAGGAGACGAGGTACTGGCAGAAGTAAAGCTGTGAGGATGGGGCGTGAATCGTGCTTGGGTAACTCACATGGTAGCCAAAGATCCCGAGTTCGAGTCTTGGTCCGGCATGAAGTTTTAATCTGCCAGGAAGGTTCAGGTTACAGCTTGTATTTGCAAATAAACACAGATCAGCAGTACTCCCTATAAAAAGAGGAATACTCCAAGGCTCGGTTCTTGGGCCTTTCCTGTTCATTGTCTATATTAACAATTTCTCAAATTATATACCATGTAAGAATATACTGTATCCAGAATGAGATTTTCACTCTGCAGTGGAGTGTGTGCTGATATGAAACTTCCTGGCAGATTAAAACTGTGTGCCCGACCGAGACTCGAACTCGGGATCTTTGCCTTTCGCGGGCAAGTGCTCTACCATCTGAGTCCCGAGTTCGAGTCTCGGTCAGGCACACAGTTTTAATCTGCCAGGAAGTTTCATATCAGCGCACACTTCGCTACAGAGTGAAAATCTCATTCTGGAAACATCCCCCAGGCTGTGGCTAAGCCATGTCTCCGCAATATCCTTTCTTTCGGGAGTGCTAGTTCAGCAAGGCTCGCAGAAGAGCTTCTGTAAAGTTTGGAAGGTAGGATACGAGGTACTGGCAGAAGTAAAGCTGTGAGTACCGGGTGTGAGTCGTGCTTCGGTAGCTCAGATGGTAGAGCACTTGCCCGCGAAAGGCGAAGGTCCCAAAGGCGAAGGTCCCAAGTTCGAGTCTCGGTCGGGCACACAGTTTTAATCTGCCAGGAAGTTTAATATACTGTATACTGATGATATGACACCAATAACCTCAGGTGACAATTTACAAACTGTGCTGGATAACAACAGAGAAATAATGCAAATGACTAGTCACTGGTGTCAGCCGAATCAACTGTGCATAAACAGTACAAAAACAGAAGAAATAATTTTTAACCTAAAAGCTACAAAAAGTAAAAATAAAGCAGTGAAACTACTTGGACTGCACATAGACCAAAAACTCTCCTGGGAAGAACACACCGTCACCTATCCAGCAGACTAGCCCGTGTACTTTTTTTATTGTACAAATTGAAAAACAGTGTGAGCAAACAGCTGTTACTCCACTCGTAATTTGCTTTCTTCCATTCCCATCTGGAGTACATAGAATTTTGCTCTGGGGTAATTCCTCAGGGGCTAAATTTATTTTCAGATGGCAAAAGAAGGCCATCAGATGTATACTAGGATTAGCACCCAGAGATTCCTGCAGAAACCACTTTAAATATCTCAGTGTAGTGACAGTACCTAGCATGTACATATATAACTGTTTAATGTATGCTAAAGAAAATCTAGACAACTTCAGCACGAGATGTGATGTACACCCACACAATACCAGAAATAGTCGCTTGTTGGATTTTCCTTTCTGTTGTCCATAATAACTATAAACATTTGGGCATAAAATTTTTCAATAAGTTACCATACTCAGCTTGTACAGCCCCATTTAATAAATTCAAGAGTGTATTGCAAAATTAGTTAAAATGCAGTGAATTCTATACAATTGAAGAATTCCTAGGAAATACTCCTTATAATATAAGCTTTTAATAAGTGATAAAGAAATGTTTTCAATTCTTAAATAAGCTAAATAATTCTATGTATGTAAGTGTTTATTGTGATTAACTGTACTACATTGTAAACTTTGACGAAGCCAATTGTATGAAAAATACTGAAAGGCAAATAAAAATATTCTATATTCTACTCAAGTTGGACATATGTTATGTTCTGCAATTGTTTATTACTCTCTGGAGAAGGCAGTATCAAAACTCTTGATGACTAGGAAGTGTGACAAAGCCTGAACAACTCGAAAAACTTCAAAAAAGGGATGTCCGTTGTCACAAATTATCGTGACATATTTCAGTCCATTTTTCTTCTATAACTGCAGAATCAAACTGGTTATAAACTTCACAGTTTAACTGTGCGTTACCAAGGCAGTGGAGATCATGATGTAAAATTGTTGCATAATAGCGGCAACACACTTCATACATGTAGCAGTCACATAACGTAAATTTTGGTGAAGTTCACACCAGTCTTACTGACGTTTTTTGGAATGGACTCATGGTATGTAGAATTGCTAGTATGTCTTTTTATTGTGTAATACTATTGACGTGCTAGTTTAATTGTAGTTTAATTCTGCTTTAAGGTATAGCATACTTTGTGTTAGCATAGTTTGCAGTTAATGTGGACCATTAGTGTACACATGAAAAATTGTACAAATCTATTGGTATCATCTTTGGTGGCTTAATCACTGCTGGTTCCTTTTAAAGTGAGAAAACCAGCATTCCCATTACCATAGGGGCCTCACCTGATAATTGTGCAACAGCAGCCACAGGTGAGTTTCTGTATCACAGCCTCCCAAACCTGATAAGATTTCTTTACACGGGATCCCAAGCCAATGATACATTTCTGTAAGTGTCAGAGACCAAAGCTAGAAGAGCTCTCTTTTGGGATCCTAACCTTATGTTTACTTCAAGCTACTTGAATTTTTTTACAGTTGTCATTAATTTGCTGTAGAATGTACTGAGGAAAACTATGCTGCTGGCTAGATGATATCACTGATGGGTGGCGTTGTCTGGGAAGAAATTTTGATAAGACATAACCCAAAAGATCACCCTTTTCAGACTTGATTACCATAATTATTAGAGCCACGAAAAAGAGAAATCATTCTTTTTAATGTATTTGTTATTCAGTTTTATTTCTTACAAAAAGAATTTTGTTGTTCTGAACGCTGTAGAGATGTCTTGAAAATAACAAATAGACCACTTACTTGCAGTTTTTCTAACTTGAGCTCATTTCCAGGGACTTTCAATATCTTCCATAGTGAGCAATAAATGATTGTGGAAAATGAAAAGCGATGTCAGATATAATTTGAATACCATCTGAATATGGGCCCATTTTCCTTGCACCTCCACCTCATTATTCTTGTTAAGAGCCTTATATGTTCAAGTTGCAGAACCAAATATAGTTTTTAGGTGGTTTAGAACAAGATCTTTATAATAAAAACAGTTCAAAAGAGTTTGCAGAAGATTTTTCTTTGTCAAAGTATGCCAAAAATTGGCATTTTTGGAAAAATTGTGAAGTTTGCCCTCAATTTTTAAACTATTGGAACGCAATAGGAGAATGAAATTTTATATTCTAAGGACATGTATTGGCAAGTAATTAAGTGTGAAGCTTCAGGTATATCCCATAATTACTTCCGGTAATACAAGAAGCTAAAGTTAACTTTTTTTTTATTTTAGTGTCCCATTTTCTGTGGCCGACTTTGTTTCAAATGATCCATAAACAAATCACTCAGAAAATCTTTTTTTTATTATTTTACTTGAAAGAACACACAAAGTTGTACAATATGGCCTACTTTTGTTTCTTTCAAGAAAATATTGCCGGAGTGTTATGTCCCAAATTTGCCAAAAACTCAAGAGTGTACTATTGATAGCTGTGCTATGGGTTCTAACAAATGACTACATCTCTGCAAGTATTATTGTCCAAAGTAAAACTTTACCATTGTTCATTGGGAACACAAAATGTCAGCAAAATCCATGACGGCCGTGCGGGAACTTTTTCAAAATTAGACCACTTGGTATGGAATGACCCTCTTTCTACATTTAAGGCCACAAAGTTATTATATTCGCATAAAGAAGAAATACTGATATGACCTATAGACAACTAGCAGACGATTGAATGTAGCAGCCCTCATTATTGAATACGTAAACTTACTCACGATGTGTGGCATGTTAGAGGTTGCATTTTCACGCGTGCGCGTGTGTGCGTGCGTGCATGTGTGTGTGTGTACCGCTGACAAAGGCCTTAATGGCCGAAAGCTTTAATTGTGTGAATCTTTTTGTTGTGCCTATCGCGACTCAGCATCTCCACTATGTGGTGAGTAGCAACTTTCCTTCTCTGGTTTTGTTACATTCCACCCTGTAAAATGTGTTATGTAACATGCAGCTGAAAATGCTTCAATTATATATTAGGACTCTGTTACTGAGTTACTATAAAGAATTGTACAGGAACGGAATGTACCAGCATTTTGCACAAAACTCTTTCGGACATGAAATAAACAAATTCTCTTGTCATTTTATCTGGCAAGTTATAATTCTTGAGTTTCAGAGAAGGTAATGGCGATGTGACACTCTTCATTGCATTGCTTAAAATGTGGGAGAAGAATTAAATTGAAAGTCAGCCAGAGTGCTGCAGTAGAATATATTGAAAATATGAGAGGAGAGAAAGATAAATTAATGGAGTAATGTCAGTAAATGAATAAATAAATAAATGTGTGCTTAGGCATCTGATAGCATTACAAAATTTCAAGAATAATGGCATTACTTCAGTTCAGAATGCTAACAGTTAATTAATTGTTAGATGGCGCATACAACACATTGCTGTTGGCTGTTGTCGTTTTCTGTTGCCAGTGATATCCCGTCCTTAATCATGTAAATGTCAGACATGTTGTGTTCAACAAGACCACTGTAACACTAGTGCTAGAGCAGTAAGTTGTGTGAAGATTCCATCTAGGTATGGAAAAGTGTGTGCGTGTCTCAAGACACTTGAGAGCTTCTCAATAAATTTCTCTTAAAGCATGTCTCATGAGACTGTGGAATGCACATATGCTTGTGGTGTCACTGATGCTGGCTCTGAGGATAACAACTACTCTTGTGGAATGGACCAGCAGACTTGTTCATAAATGGATTTTTAGCTCTCTCTTCACAGCCAATAACATATGTTCAGTCTGATAGGCCTGCAACATCAACTGTTCAGACCTGCATTGGTCTTGCCTCATTCCAAACAAGTGTGAATGAGCAAGTTGGATGTCACCTTTTTATCAGTACAGTCCACCCTGTCATGGAAATACCAAGCATTTAGTACCCTTAACAAATCTATGCAGTCACGGGCCTCATTTGCAATCTGTTTATCCAATAATACAGTCTTAAAAATGTGTTGTTGTTGTTGTTGTTGTTGTTGTGGTCTTCAGTCCTGAGACTGGTTTGATGCAGCTCTCCATGCTACTCTATCGTGCGCAAGCTTCTTCATCTCCCAGTACCTACTGCAACCTACATCCTTCTGAATCTGCTTGGTGTATTCATCTCTTGGTCTCCCTCTACAATTTTTACCCTCCACGCTGCTTTCCAATACTAAATTTGTGATCCTTTGATGCCTCAGAACATGTCCTACCAACCGATCCCTTCTTCTAGTCAAGTTGTGCCACAAACTTCGCTTCTCCCCAATCCTATTCAACACCACCTCATTAGTTATGTGATCTACCCACCTAATCTTAAGCATTCTTCTGTAGCACCACATTTCGAAAGCTTCTATTATCTTCTTGTCTAAACTATTTATCGTCCATGTTTCACTTCCATACATGGCTACACTCCATGCAAATACTTTCAGAAACGACTCCCTGACACTTAAATCTATACTCGATGTTAACAAATTTCTCTTCTTCAGAAATGCTTTCCTTGCCATTGCCAGTCTACATTTTATATACTCTCTACTTCAACCATCATCAGTTATTTTGCAAAACTCATTTACTACTTTATGCATTTCATTTCCTAATCTAATTTCCTTAGCATCACCCGACTTAATTCGATTACATCCCATTATCCTCGTTTTGCTTTTGTTGACGTTCATCTTATATCCTTCTTTCAAGACACTCTCCATTCCGTTCAACTGTTCTTCCAAGTCCTTTGCTGTCTCTGACAGAATTACAATGTCATTGGCGAACCTCAAAGTTTTTATTTCTTCTCCATGGATTTTAATACCTAGTCCGAATTTTTCTTTTGTTTCCTTCACTGCTTGCTCAATATAGAGATTGAATAACATCGGGGAGAGGCTACAACACTGTCGGACTCCCTTCCCAACCACTGCTTCCCTTTCATGCCCCTCGACTCTTATAACTGCCATTTGGTTTCTATACAAATTGTAAATAGCCTTTCATTCCCTATATTTTACCCCTGCCACCTTGAGAATTTGAAAGAGAGTATTCCAGTCAACATTGTCAAAAGCTTTCTCTAAGTCTACAAATGCTAGAAACGTATGTTTGCCTTTCCTTAATCCAGCTTCTAAGATAAGCCGTAGGGTCAGTATTGCCTCACAAGTTCCAACATTTCTACGGAATACAAACTGTTCTTCCCCAAGGTTGGCTTCTACTAGTTTTTCCATTCGTCTGTAAAGAATTCGCGTTAGTATTTTGTAGCCATGACTTATTAAACTGATGGTTCGGTCGTTTTCACATCTGTCAACACCTGCTTTCTTTGGGATTGGATTTATTATATTCTTCTTGAAGTCTGAGGGTATTTCACCTGTCTCATACGTCTTGCTCACCAGATGGTAGAGTTTTGTCGGGACTGGCTCTCCCAAGGCCGTCAGTAGTTCTAATGGAATGTTGTCTACTCCCGGGGCCTTGTTTCGACTGTGGTCTTTCAGTGCTCTGTCAAACTCTTCACGCAGTATCATATCTCCCATTTCATCTTCATCTACATCCTCTTCCATTTCCATAATATTGTCCTCAAGTACATCGCCCTTGTATAGACCCTCTATATACTCCTTCCACCTTTCTGCTTTACCTTCTTTGCTTATAACTGGGTTTCCATCTGAGCTCTTGATATTCATACAAGTGGTTCTCTTTTCTCCAAAGGTCTCTTTAATTTTCCTGTAGGCAGTATCTATCTTACCCCTAGTGAGATAAGCCTCTACATCCTTACATTTATCCTCTAGCCATCCCTGCTTAGCCATTTTGCATTTCCTGTCGATCTCATTTTTGAGACATTTGTATTCCTTTTTGCCTGCTTCATTTACTGCATTTTCATATTTTCTCCTTTCATCAATTAAATTCAATATTTCTTCTGTTACCCAAGGATTTCTACTAGCCCTCGTCTTTTTACCTACTTGATCCTCTGCTGCCTTCACTACTTCATCCCTCAAAGCTAACCATTCTTCTTCTACTGTATTTCTTTCCCCCATTCCTGCCATTTGTTCCCTTACACTCTCCCTGAAACTCTGTACAACCTCTGGTTCTTTTAGTTTATCCAGGTCCCTTCTCCTTAAATTCCCACCTTTTTGCAGTTTCTTCAGTTTTAATCTACAGTTCATAACCAATAGATTGTGGTCAGAGTCCACATCTGCCCCTGGAAATGTCTTACAATTTAAAACCTGGTTCCTAAATCTCTGTCTTACCATTATATAATCTATCTGAAATCTGTCAGTATCTCCAGGCTTCTTCCACGTATACAACCTTCTTTCATGATTCTTAAACCAAGTGTTAGCTATGATCTTAATCATTGTGCTCTGTGCAAAATTCTACCGGGCGTCTTCCTCTTTCATTTCTTAGCCCCAATCCATATTCACCTACTACGTTTCCTTCTCTCCCTTTTCCTACTACTGAATTCCAGTCACCCATGACTATTAAATTTTCGTCTCCCTTCGCTATCTGAATAATTTCTTTTATTTCATCATACATTTCTTCAATTTCTTCGTCATCTGCAGAGCTAGTTGGCATATAAACTTGTACTACTGTAGTAGGTGTGGGCTTCGTATCTATCTTGGCCACAATAATGCGTTCACTATGCTGTTTGTAGTAGCTTACCCGCATTCCTATTTTCCTATTCATTATTAAACCTACTCCTGCATTACCCCTAATTGATTTTGTGTTTATAACCCTGTAGTCACCTGACCAGAAGTCTTGTTCCTCCTGCCACCGAACTTCACTAATTCCCACTATATCTAACTTTAATCTATCCATTTCCCTTTTTAAATTTTCTAACCTACCTGCCCGATTAAGGGATCTGACATTCCACGCTCCGATCCGTAGAATGCCAGTTTTCTTTCTCCTGATAACGACATCCTCTTGAGTAGTCCCCGGGCGGAGATCCGAATGGGGGACTATTTTACCTCCGGAATATTTTACCCAAGAGGACGCCATCATCATTGAATCATACAGTAAAGCTGCATGCCCTCGGGAAAAATTACGGCCGTAGTTTCCCTTTGCTTTCAGCCGTTCGCAGTACCAGCACAGCAAGGCCGTTTTGGTTATTGTTAAAAGACCAGATCAGTCAGTCATCTAGACTGTTGGCCCTGCAACTACTGAAAAGGCTGCTGCCCCTCTTCAGGAACCACGTGTTTGTCTGGCCTCTCAACAGACACCCCTCCGTTGTGGTTGCACCTACAGTACGGCTATCTGTATCGCTGAGGCACGCAAGCCTCCCCACCAACGGCGAGGTCCATGGTTCATGAGAGGGATGTGGGGGGGGAAAAAAAAACCACATATTCGTGTTAAGTAATTTGCTCACAAATCATAGTTGAATAAACACTTATTTTAATGGCAGTGGTCAATTTGCTCACTGTGCCTTGAATAATCATTGTATACACATTTATGACAGCTCATTCTTAGAGGAAATGGCCTACTCTTTTCACTGCTACGGTTGGAATTCATGTATCTCTAACCATACAAAACTACACCAAATATTGAATAAGTAATTAAAATTTAAAAATAAACATACAGTTGTTATTATTTAAAAGTTGTAGGTGACATGTATGTGCTTGTTTGCCAGCACATACTGTCTGAGGATCGTAAAACTGTTTTAGTTTATTTATTAAGCTAATTATCAAAATAAATTGCTTCTTGCTGGATAATTACATCTGCAGTCAAACATGTATACACTCAATCAATGTGTATTGACGAGTTCTACAAACTGGTGAGTTGATCTATCTTGTCGGTATAAAATTACAATTGTTATTAATTATGCGCTGAAAATCTATATATCTGCTGCATTGCTTCTTTCTCCTCTTTAAGAATGTGCAATGTGCTTTACTGTAAGTTACTATGGTTTGTGCTGCATGTACCCAAACATATTCGATGCTACATAATTCTTTGTGAGCGCTGCATTGCAGTGAAGACCTCATGTCCTGACAGTGAGTGGAGTTTGATACTTTGTGTGCTCCTAGCCTCACCAAGTGGACCCACCATGCCCCATGTGCGTGCCATCAGTGCAGTGCCAGCTGGCTTCTGTGCTACTGCACGCGTAACCCAAGCAACTCGCACAATCAAAATCGGTCACCTCTGCTCTCTTTATAGTATGTTGTTTTGCAGGTTTACTGTATTTTTAATTTTTATTTGCTTTTCTTATTTTGACTAGTCTGTGGTGGAATAACGTGTATTCTGTGGAATTCCTGGCACAACCCGCATTAAGGTCTTTTCACAGTGTGTTCCTGAATCTGATCCTGTGGAGATTTATTTTGGAGTTACACCTCATAAGCCTCATATGTTGGTCTCAAGGTGGAAACAGCCCAATATTGTGTACTACAGAAATAAACTTTACGCTTTGTTGTACTTTAAAGAATGGCGCACTTTGTTACAACGTGGAAAAAACAATAAGAAACACAAAGATAATGCATAAACCAAAAGCAAAGAACACACAGTTTTAGAAGAAAGAAATTTCCGTAGTGTTCTGCAGAACAAAAAAGTTGGTGCCACAGTAGTAGGAAGAAAAATATATCACAGTTATTCATTTTCTTCAGTAGACCAGAGATTATTTTAAATTTTTGTTTACTTTTTTGTTGTTTTTGTTAATCCCTTGATGGGTTAGTGCTTATTTCCTGGAGCACCTATAACAACCAGTATGTTCGTATTCTGACAATGTGTTTTTCAAATTAAGTTGTAGAGAATTATTGCAGAATGTAACCTCAGATGATTGCTCTAAGACAGAGCCTGCCTCATACTGTTTCTTTTACTCTCGTTGATACATGAACACAACATAGTATCTGAGGTACAAAGAGTAATAGTGATCTGATTGTTGATACTGATCGTAGTAAAGTACGTAGTTATAAGTTCAGTTATAATGGAATATTTGGCGCATGAATGTGCGAATTAATTTAAAAGCTATAACTACATCCAACTCCAGTGTAGCAGAAAGAGTTCTGATAAGTGCAAGTGTTACAAAAAATGTTTCTTTATTTTATAGGTAGTAAAAAGGAACTATGTATTTCTGAGTTACACTGACATGTCCACCAAGAAACTAAAGGAATGCCTGCTGTGAGGGATTTGAAGTGTATCGACATTGCTTGACTTGGCATTAATGATAAGTGATGCGTATGTCGCATGTTTGCTTGGGGGATTGTGCTTTGTTTTCCTTACAACCTATTCTTGTCATTTTAAGTCAACATTGCTATTGGAACTGAATTATGTCTGTCATTCTTTTGAAATACTGGCAAAATATCTCGTTCATGTTAGTGTACAAATGTTATGAAATTGCATGTTGTTATAAATTTTATGAAACTACCAAAATATGCTTCAGTAGATGTCAGCATTAGCTGCTGTCCAATCTTTGAACTGTGTCTTTGTTGGTAAGTCAGTTTTATTCTCAGACTAAATGAAATTAATACTGCAGCAAAGTGATAAGATTCGCTGCTGTTATAATCGTTGCTAATGTTGTGCGGCACTAAATATTTTTAGAGAAAAAATAAATATTCTAACAATGGTAATAGTGTTTAGCTTTTGAAAAGAATCCTGCATAGTGAAAAATGCACAAGTTACTATGTAAAAGATGTGGAGCCCAAATGAAGGAAACAAAACAAGCAAGATTGTGAGGTCTCTCTCTGCTCTGTCCTAATTTTCAATGTACCAGAAATTTTGGGGTGTAAGATGGCATTACTGTGAGAACTTGGCATTGTGTGCTGGAGAAATGAAGTGGTGATTGATGGACACACAAGGACTACTTCAGGTTATAACCTCTTATTCTTCAGGAAATCCATGGGCACACAGCTCCATAGTCATGTACTGACATCCGATTGGTGTGGAAGATTATGGATGAAGTGAATGAGATGAACTATGAAGAAGCTAGAGTGAGGGAAGGGGCAAAGCTGTGGAGGGTCCGGGCTGGCTGTAGGTCGTGATCTAGCAGCGAGACAAGGGGGATTGCATAATCCAAGGCTATGCTGGAGAGAGCAAGTTTCAAATTATTCAATCCAAAGATGATGGTGTTGGGGGCTGAAGGGAAGAGGGAAATCGAGATGATACAGGTAGTGAAGCAGCCCTATATGCTGCTACTGGGTGATCCAATTTGTCCTTGGCCACAGTTTAGCAGTCACCATTCATGCATATTGACAGCAGGTTTGTGGTCATACCCAAACAAAAAGTTGTATAGTTGTTGCAGTGGAGTTGGTATCTGGTATGGTCACTTTGAGAAGTGGTTCTGTATCTGATAGGACTGTGTGTGCAGGTGACAAGTGATTAATGGTAAATTTCTTGTGTTGATCATATCAGTTAAATATTTGAAGGTAATACCAAAAAAGCAATATGAAATGTGATGAATGTATAAAATCAGTAGTAGCAAAGATAATGAAGAGTTAGATTTGTGTAACAACTTCAAGTTGAACAAATATATTTCAAGGAAAACGCAATACATAAGAGTCACAGATCAAGTAAACAGAGTAAGATGTGTGTACACTTTAACAGTCAAATCGTAACTGAGTCCAAGTCTAGCGGCCGCTGGCTGGCTGGCCGCTTAGGTGGCGCTGCTGCTACATGGCTAGCAGACAGCGCCGCCTGTAGAGGCCGTGCGTAACTGCGCGGTGGCGCTTTGAAAGATCGGTGAGTCACAACAATTTGCCAAAAGGGTCCAGATAAAGTGCAGTGCATTTGTAAAGTAAACTGATAAAAGACACTGGTGCAACACATTCTAGAGTACTGCTCTAGTGTTTGATTCCTTATGAAGTAGAAATGGTAGCAGACATCGAACAAATGCAGGAGTATAATAATTTGGTTATAAACTATACAAAAATGTAACTGGGATGCTCATGGAACTTAAAACGGAATCCTTGGACAAAAAGCCACATTGTTCTTGTGTTATGTAAATGTAGAACACTTGTACGCAGGGAAGAGTGCACAGAAATTATGTTGCTACCATTGTACATCTCAAATAGGGGTCTTGATGTGTGTTAGTGGATCTGTGGTTCAATCATCAGTTGGTCCTACATTTTTTTCCTGTCATTTGTTGCTTCATTTGCTGAGTGATTTGGTACACTGGTTAAGGCACTGGACTCATATTCAGGAGATGGCAGTTAAAATCATGGCCCAACAACCCTCAGTAATGTTTCCCTTGCTTTCTCAAGATCACTTAAGACAAATGCCAATCTGGTTCCTTTGAAAACACTTGGCCAGATTCCTTCTCCACTGTTCCCCCATTACAAACTTAGTTCCGATGACCTTATTGTCAATAGGATGTTAAATCCTAATTTTGGATGTTAAACCGTAATCTTGGATGTTAAACCCTCATCTTCCTATTGCTTCTTTCACCTCTGGCAAGAATTTTTTTAAATTTGGGAAATGCGCATTACATGTCAGTTTGTAGGTCTCCCTTATAGTTTGCTGTGTACATAACTTCAAAGGTCGGACAATGTCAATGGCATACCGGGTCCGACGACGTCGCACTGTGGTGGTCAAGCCAATATTTGGGTCAAGCACAGCTTTACATTTTGGGCATCAATAAAATAAAACAATTATTGCTTGTACTGCGGCATGTAGGCATAATTCTTCTCACACTCAATGTATGATGGGAAGGGGGCAGAAGGTTGCTAATATTGATGTGAAATACATGTCAGTTAACTCTTTTCAGTGGCTTGTGGACTATGTATTTGTATGTAAATGCAGATGTAGGATAGGATAAGTAGAGTGAATTCATGTTGTATGTTTTGGCCATGAATCTTTAACAATAATATGACGTATATGGCTAGTGATTTGCAGCAGGAGTGGCATGGGCCCCAGAATACTACTTTGGGAAAGTTGGAAGCATTTGAGGGAGGATAGTCCTCATTTAAGTGACATGTGCTTGTTGCATCAAGATGTTAATGCCAACATGGTTTCTGCCTTCGCACTTTGTTTCTTATAAAATTTGCTAGAGCTTCTGCTGTGCCAAGTTGTTAAATATCATTGAGCTCTCAGATAAGTGCTCTGTGGCCATCAAGTTGTTGCTGACTGCCAGTTGGTTGCTGGTTCTATTCAACACTATCACCTGTGACTTCATCTCTGTTTCATTTCACACCTACTTACTTACACCTTCTAAAGAGTGCATGGCAGGCACACAATGAAAACATTACATTATGTTTCATATGTTTCATTGGACTACCAGGGACATCACTGGCAGTAGCATTGCTACACAAGGATGAAAGCAGCAGCAACCTCACCACTTGACAGTGGTCAAGGAGCATTCATTCAAAAGTTTGTAGTCATTTATGCACTTGACAGAGCTGGAAGCTTGTAAAAATTTTATTAGTTTTTACCACTGTGAGAACACTGGTGTGTACAGTATTATTTCCTCCCATTATAATGTACAAAATATTTATTGTGGAGCCGAAAGTGCATTTTTAAGGACTGAAGCGTGATTATAGTTGAGTATGTATTGAGGAGTTTTGGTTTAGTTACTGAAAAAACTATAGTTTTAAGAATATTTTGAATTAGTGAAAGAAATAATTGATAAGCACTTGATTATCCACTTAATGTTTGTGGTGTATGGCAGTGAAAAATGTCTGAGTGCACCCATTGACATTTCTCACTAGTGCTCACTAGTGGATAATGAAAATTTTTTATCCAGTTGCCGAAACCAGTTGTTACTTTTTCACCAGAAAGTAGTATGATGTTAATGCCAACATGATTTCTACTGTCACACATTGTTTTTTATAACATAATGTAATTGGATGGATAAAAAATCCACTCACCAAGCAGCAGCAGAAGGTTTTACTTACGCAATCTTTCAGAGCCAGTGGCTCCTTCTTCCAGCAAAAGGGGTGAAGGGGAAGTAAGAGGAGTGAAGGGAAAAGGGATAGAGTGACCCAGAGTTCTCATCCCATCCTGTAAGTCTCCCCTTCGCAGGGGTTCTGATAATTGCTGTCAATGTTTTACATTGCCTTGAGTATCACCAAGTTATCAGTTAGGGCATAGGTAGAGGGTGTATACTGACAATGCACAATATCCTGTTGCAGAGCATGCTCTACAAATTACAGTCATGACCTCAGTTCCTGTTTCACCACACACACCACATGGATTCTTCCCACAGACACCCAATTATACAACTCCACAGGTGGGAACTAGCATTACAACATTTCATTGGTTCATGCTAACCACCTGGCCTTAATTTCCGATAATTTCTTCTGTATTGGCATTTCTTCACAGTAACAACTCCTTTCTTCACACTGTTTCAGTTTTCTACATCTTTCATTTTCTGACCTGCCTATTTTTTACCGTCCCCCTCCTACCTCTGTTACAAACAATACACTCAACTTTTCACTCTTATTAACTCGTGCACCATTTTTTAGCAGTAATCTCTGCCTTGTGCATTACCCTGTCTTCCACTTTTAAGCTCTCAGATTTTCAAATCTTGTCTGGTACAGCCCCCAACAGTCTCTTTCCTTCTTATCCCCTGCGGTAGGCCCCACTCACCTGGGGCTCTAGTAATCCAAATGCTACCCCTTTCCCTAAACCTCTTAAGCTCCTTTTGTCTTCACCCTTCTAATTTCCCCTTCAACACTTCTGCTAGGAGCAGCAGCCACTGGCTCCGAAAGCTTGCGTGAGTAAAACCATTTGTGTGTGTGTGTGTGTGTTTTCTCCTGCTGCCACGTGTGAGTAGATTTTTTTGTCTATCCAATTACATTATATAGTCAAAACTTGATTATTTTTGTTGTTAAATAGTGGTGGTTAAAAGTCAATGGGCCTTAACATAAGTGCTCATCAGCCATCAAATGGTGACTGATTTCTGTCTCAGATATTGATCAGATGCTCATTTCAATTTTGAGCTAGGTTATATTGTTAATTCTGGCACTATACTTCTTCAGTCTTGTTTTGATATCTGCTCAGCAAAAAAACTGAATCAGATGTACTGTTAAGACATTCAGTTCACCAGAAGCTGTACAGAAAATAAACATCACAGAGACCAGAGATACCGCTTTACCATTAAAACAGTTAATATACTCGTATTTTGGCTTTTTCTCTGTTACCCCCACCCCCCCTTCCAACATTTGCTTGTTTTCTGTTGTCTTTCCCTGGCTTCAAAAGACCGGTAATTTTTTTATCTGTTTCATTGTTTTTTCTCTGCTAATGTGTGCAAGTATATATTATAGTGATTATTTCTTACAAATAAAACTGTTTTACATTATTGGATGTATAAAAAGTCTACTCACCAAGCAACGGCAAGAGAACACACATAAAAATCTTATTACGTACCCAGAACCCCAGGTCAGGGGGGAATTACCGAACAGGATGAGAACGAAACAGTCCCTGCTTCCCATCCGGTGAGTCTCCTCTGAGCTGGAATTCTGGATGAATTTTCCAGATTCTACCCCTTTTCCTAAACCCCACTAGTCCTTTTCATTCACTGCTCTCCCTTCCCCTTCAACCCTTCAGCCATAAGGAGTACTGGCTCCAAAAGCTTGTGTAAGTAATACCATTTATGTGTGTGTTCTCCTGCCACCACTTGGTGAATCGATTTTTTATCTGTCCAGTTGTATTTTGAAGAACTGGTTTTTTGTTGACATGTTTTACATTATTGCTCATCTACAAATCTTTCAGGGGATTTGCATTTTGTTATTCAGACTCATGTGGCATATGGGTTTTGTGGACTGTTACCCATTTTATTACATTTGAGAATTTTTGTTGTGCTTACACATGTTGTTTTGGATGTAGTTACACTTACCTCTCCAGTATCAGCTAGAAACAATACTTGCACACAGTAGATTTTTGACATCAATCTTCATATAAACAAAGGTTTCTATCCTCAGAAGTCTCTCGATACGTTATTTTATTGTCAGTGAGGAAACTGTTTGCCAATATGTAATTCCCCTCAAGTGGGTACCAAAAAAAAGGGGGGGGGGGTCATCATTGTAGAGCTCGCCATATGTAACGGTCAAATTGGAAGATTTAAGTATTTATCACTGCTATTCTTTTACTGTTTCTGCCTGTGAATGAATTAAAAACTGTGTAGGTTGTTTTCTTATTTACAGATTGTGGAAATAAAATCCACACTATTGCCACTTGAACATCACTGGGGAAGAAAACTGAATTGTAGAACTTAATGAAGTTTCAAAACTTGTTTATTAGAGATGCAATGAGTTTGTATGTTCCAGTGAAGCAGTATGCCAGTATAATGGTTGTAGCAAAATTCATGACTAAGATAGCATAAATTGAAATTTATCTTTAACTGCTGACAGCAGTGGTTTGTTACCATTAGGAAATGTATAACACCAAGGGAAATTCCTGGGTGGAATAATATGTAAAGTAAAGTAAAGTAAAGGCAACCACTGAACTATAGGTGACTGATTTGTGCCGCATAGAAACACACAACAGTAAACAGGAGTTATGCTAGCTGTCAAGATCTTGCTATTGCTCTCAATATTGCTTTAGTAGAAGTACACATCTTGACACACAACCACATAGACACCCAAACACTGTAGTACAATGGAAAATCCAGAACAGAATGTAACAATATTATGAAATATTTTCATAATATTGTTACAAACACCATAATACCATGGTTAGATGGCTTTGGGTCTCTGTGTGGTTGTGTGTGAGTGAATGTGTGTACTTCTAGTAGAGAAAGAGCAAGAGCTTGAAAGCTAGTATAAATACTGTTTACTATTTTGTGTTTCCTTTCCTTTATTTAATGTGTAAGGAAATGTTATAGAGAAGTGAAACACCCTAAAATACCTTTTAGCCAGATGAATATAATGTGAAAAATAATAGAAGTGTTGCATGAGAATAAAACTGGGAATGCAAAAATCTCTCAAGCTGTAACAGCAAGGCATTGGAGATGCAGTGTATGGTGTTCAGCAAAAGGAAGGCCATTGGTACCCATTGTGAATTTTCGTGCATGTAGCAGTAGTTGTGCATTATGGCACACACTGCTTACCCAGATGCTTTGGAATGTTATACACTGGCTATAGCTTTGACACTGCATATTCAAAGACGAATAAATTACACAAACAAAAGTGAATTAATCCCTGTGAGAAAAACGAGTAATAATCCATTTAGGTGTACTCAGTCCACCAGCCTGCACACACACACACACACACACACACACACACACACACACACACACACACACACACACACAGAGAGAGAGAGAGAGAGAGAGAGAGAGAGAGAGAGAGAGAGAGAGGGAATATACTTTTGAATGTGATATGAGGTTATTTGTTTGAAAATAAGTTTATACTTTGATTCACTTAATTAGCACAAAGAAGGCAGGCTAATGAGTACATAATAATAAAAACCTTTGCTTAGAAGTTAAGGAAGTGGGTGTAAACAACGAAACTGTACCACCACCAGACTAATTACACACTTTACACAAACTTCCCTATTTCACTGAGAAGTCTCTGGAATGCTTTCTATTCATCCTTTTGTGTGTGATGTGATGCAATTTTGTAGCATCTACATCCAAGATGTTATGGTGATTGATGGCCTATTATTTGGGCTTTAATTTCATGTTTTAATCAAATGGTTCTCAGGGTGGTTTGCTGCTATTTTGACCACAAACTGTTCATGAGTGTAATAGTTATTTAAATGTTATAAATTTAAATTGTACTGTTGGCTTACTTCCATGTCAGATGCTGTGTTAAAAGTTCTGTGTTATTGTGGCTATGTCATTGCAGCTGGATACTTTCATATTCTGTTCCGTAACAGCATCCTACGTTGGGATATAGCTAATGGGTTTTAACACTTAGAGAAGCTATTTCAGTGTTAATATATCTGTGTAACTGTAGTATTACTTTTTAATGGGTCTGTGGATAAACAGTATTTCTGAATATGCATTGTACTGTGTCAGGCCAAATAATGTGTGCATTTATTCACCTCATCATTTTCATGGGAAGCTGTCATGCTTTTTATATCAGTCTATAGTCTGGTTATTTAAGGTCTACATTTCTTTTCAATCCTTCTGTAGGTCATACATCACAGAATGATTCTGCAATGTCTAATGGAATTGTTCACAATGGTACATCACACTCTCACACATCTTCTGCAAAAAATAACCACAGAAAGTCTTTAGACAAAGGGGAGAGAGATAAGTCTATGGAACAAGATAGCAAACTTACAGCAGAAAAAGGTCATAAGTACTCATGCGGTCATGGAGGTATTCCAACAGATCTGGACTACATAGAAAGAGTAGGGTATGTAACTATGGATCCAACTAAATGCCTCTTTTATATGTGTTGGTTTTCAGATTGAATTAGTTGATCAGTTAAGTAGCTTCAGTGCTTTTATAAACAGCTGAAAATATTAGGTAGTCCCTTTTGTCTAATTTCTGTTGTCCATAACAGGTGAAGATATATAGCATGGAAATTTGCATGACTGCTGCAGCTTATACTAACAGAATCATAACAACTGTTCAACTGAATGTATACATGTAATAACTTTCTTTTTTGTGACTTGTATCAATTTTGAAGCCAACTGCTTTGCTATGGTGATAGAGAAAAGCATGTTTAAATTTAAGTGCTTTGGTATGGAGGCTATGCATGTTTTGTTGTGTGGTGTTTCATAATTGACCTTTTATTCTAACTTATGCATTTACACTTTTGTGTCAGATATACTGGTAAACATGAATTTTCATTTGATTGCAGGGTTAAATCACTTGATCGAAGCCCTGGAGCAACTCGGAAGTCTGGAGGCTCCAATTTTATATTTAAAAGGTATATTTCGGAATCCTATTTTGTTAAATTGAGACAAAGGAAATTATTCATCAGGTAGTTAAAGGAGATAAAAATTTAATAGTGGTGGGGAATTGGAATTCAGTAAGGAAAGGAATAGAAGGAAAAACAGTAGGTGAATATGGACTGGGGGGAGAAATGAAAGAGGAAGCCATCTGGTTGAGGTTTGCACAGAACATAATTTAATCATTGTTTACACAAGGTTTAACAATTGTGTAAGAAGGTTGTACATGTGAAAAAGACCTGAAGACACCGGAAGCTTTCAGAATGATTATGTAATGTATGTAAACAGGGATTTTGCAATCATTTTAAATTGTAAGAGATTTCCAGGGGCAGATGTGGACTACGACCATGGTTTATTGGCTATGAACTGCAGCTTAAAACTGAAGAAATTGCAGAAAGGCAGGAAATTAAGATGATGGGATCAGGATAAACTGAAAGAACCAGAGATTGCTGAGAGTATCAGAGGGAGCATTTGGCAACGATTGACAAGAAGAGGGAAAGGAAGCAAAACAAGGATAATGGAATGTAGTCAAATGAAATAAGGTGATGCTGAGGGAATTAGGTTAGGAAATGAGGCACGTAAATTAAGAGATGTGTTTTGATATTTGGGTAGCAAAATAACTGATGATGGCTGAAGAAGAAGGATGTAAAATGTAGCCTGGCATGGCAGAAAAGCATTTTTGAAAAAGAAGTTTGTTAACGTCGAGTATAGATTTAAGTTTCAGGAAGTCTTTCCTTAAAGTGGCGAACCTGGGCACAAAGGATTGGAAATTTGTATGGGTGCTGATAACACTAGTTAACAATTTTAGATATTTTTCTGCATCTGGTTTGTAAATGGGTGGATTTACCTAATTTTAGGGTGCTAAATACACTGGTAAAATCAGTTTTTGCTATCACGTCACATTTCCTAGATACACAACAGAATAAAAAATAGTAATAGGAAAAACTGACAGAATTAAGTAAAAAAAAATATATACATTCAGAACGTTTGAAATCAATGCTATTTTTTATTTATATATGGGCATGATGCCAATAAAAGGTCCGAATTAGTTCAGAAGATATTTTCTCCTTTAATTGTATTATTTTGGTTTTTGAAAAATGCGATGACGGAGCTCTTTCGTTTGCTGTTCCATCATTCTTCATAACAAGACCCCAGCAGTAGTCACCCATAATTGAAGAGTTCCAATGGCCTTGATAACAGTGTTCCGTGGTAAGAATGTCTTGGTGAAAGCGTTCACCATGCTCGTCACTTACGGCTCCCAAATTTTCTGGGAAGAAATCAAGGTGAGAATGTAAAAAGTGAATTGTAAGCGACATTATACACCCCATGTTCTCATACTGTCCAAAAGATCATTCACAGTGGTAACTCAGTTTTTGTCTTTTCTGTTACCCAAAAAGCCCTTCACAATTGCTTTAAAAGAAGACCCAATAGCTAATTGGATATCTATGAGTTTGGTATCAAAGGTTGGATCTTTCAGCAATTTTTTTATTTGTGGTCCAACAAATATACCCTCTTTCAGCTTTGCTTCATTTAATTTGGGAAACTTTTCTTTTAAATGATTGAAGGCCACACCTTCTTTATCCAGAGCTTTTACCAAGTTCTTGATAAGACCCAACTTGATAGGAAGGGGAGGCAAAATGATTTTATCGGGCTCAAGCAAAGCTCTGTAAGGAGTGCAACAAATTTTAAATCACAGCAAAGCTGCCATTCGTGATCCTTACATTTGATTGCCTCTAGCAGCAAAGCCATGGTTTCATAAGTTTCTTTCATGTCTGCTGTGTAAGCCAAAGGTACTGATGAAAATGCATTGCCATTATGCAGTAGTACTGCTTCCAAGCTGGTTTTACTGGTGTCAATAAATAATCGCCACTCCTGTGGATTCTGTTGTACACCTAGCTGCATCATCAAACCATTGACATATCTACATACACACATTGGATTCTGCATATCAAAATATTGAACAAAGGAAGCACATCTTCATCTGAAACAGGAAATTTTTGTCCCTTTAGCTAGAAGGATCGGTTGTTGCAGTCTTGACCACCAAGAGTTCAGCTTGCTTATTTGAAAGTTTTGGATCATGAACCAAATCATTCAGTTCCTTTTGATTAAAGAGCTGAGGCGAAGTGTAATGATATTAATGGCAGTACTCTTCTATATGTTCAGTACTTTCTGATTCACTTGACATGGTGTCTGGTTCCATGGCTCTCAAGTTACAGACAGGAACAGGCAACCCCTCATCATGGGGCACAGGTAAATGCACTGAAGATACATTTAGATACTTTATTTTATGTCTAGTTTTGCTTGAATGTCCTGAAATATTTGTAAGACAGAAGTAACAGTCTTAATAATGGTCATTAGGCTCACACCACACCATCTGAACAGCAGATGGCATGGCTTGGCATTTTCCTTTCAACGACTCAGTTAAGATTGTAGTACAGGTTATGCGGACAGTGTGAGCTTGAAAATTTTTATCTTGGTCACCCAACAGGACAACCAAAATACAATTTATATGCCTTCTTAACCAAATCGGTGATTGGTTTTCTTTGGGCTTTTGGAGTGAATTTCCCACACACACAACAAAAGTTGTCGGGGTTGTTTAGACAGCAACAACATTTAGTAGTTGCCATTTTTCTTAGTGTAAGTTTCAAACACAAAAAGTTTGTACAATCTTTCACAGGAAACACACACTGAGGATCTCTTTTACCACTAGATTACCACACCAACCATTTACTGATAATTTATAGATCCTCTGCAAATCAAAAACAAACAATTAAACATCAAAACAGAACAACAGCAAAAAGCGAAATACCCCCCAAAAAAACTTTAAAAACTCAAAAATGGTACGTGCTAGAACATTTTGAAAGGTATATTTGGATTATACACACCAAAATACTTACTAATTCATGTATCACATCCCAGATGCAAAATGGCTGTTGACTAGTGTAACCAAGCAGTGGAGCACCCCACAAACAAAATATCATCATCACCTTCACCGTCATTTTTTGTGAATGTATTTGTATGCCATGTTTGGAAGTGAAACATGAACAAAAACAGTTTAGCAGGAAGAGAATAGAAGCTTTTGAAAAGTGGTGCTAAGAAGAATGCTGAATATTAGACGGGTAGATCACATAACTAATGAGGTGGCGTGGAACGGAATTGAAGATTGAAAGAAGAAGAAGGTGGTGGTGGTGGTGGTGGTGGTGATGATGACAACTGAATTACAAGCAACTGTAAAGTATTTGGCGTTTCTAGATGGGGCTCAGTGTTGCAACTCACAATTGTTGTTGTTGTTGTTGTTGTTGTTGTTGTTGTGATCTTCAGTTCAGAGACTGGTTTGATGCAGCTCTCCAAGCTACTCTATCCTGTGCAAGCTTCTTCATCTCCCAGTACCTAGTGCAACCTACATCCTTCTGAATTTGAATTTGTTCAGTGTATTCATCTCTTGGTCTCCCTCTACAATTTTTACCCTCCACGCTGCCCTCCAATACTGATACATGGCTACACTCCATACAGATACTTTCAGAAACGACTTCCTGACAAATTTATACTCGATGTTAACAAATTTCTCTTCTTCAGAAACGCTTTCCTTGCCATTGCCATTCTACATTTTATATTCTCTCTACTTCGACCATCATCAGTTGTTTTGCTCCCCAAATAGCAAAACTCATATACTACTTTTAAGCGTCTCATTTCCTAATCTAATTCCCCCAGCATCGCCTGATTTAATTCGACTACATTATCCTTGTTTTGCTTTTGTTGATGTTCATCTTATATCCTCCTTTCAAGACACTGTCCATTCCGTTCAACTGCTGTTTCAGGTCACTTGCTGTCTCTGACATAATTGCAATGTCATCGGCAAACCTCAAAGTTTTTATTTCTTCTCCATAGATTTTAATTCCTACTCCAAATTTTGCTTTTGTTCCCTTTACTGCTTGCTCAATATACAGATTGAATAACATCGGGGAGAGGCTACAACCCTGTCTCACTCCCTTCCCAACCACTGCTTCCCTTTCATGCCCCTCGACTCTTATAACTGCCATCTGGTTTCTGTACAAATTGTAAATAGCCTTTCGCTCTCTGTATTTTACCCCTGCCACCTTTAGAATTTGAAAGAGAGTATTCCAGTCAACATTGTCAAAAGCTTTCTCTAAGTCTACAAATGCTAGAAACGTAGGTTTGCCTTTCCTTAATCTATTCTCTAAGATAAGTCGTAGTGTCAGTATTGCCTCACAAGTTCCAACATTTCTACGGAATCCAAACTGATCTTCCCCGAGGTCGGCTTCTACCAGTTTTTCCATTCGTCTGTAAAATATTCGTGTTAGTATTTTGCAGCCATGACTTATTAAACTGATAGATCGGTAATTTTCACATCTATCAGCACCTGCTTTCTTTGGGATTGGAATTATTATATTCTTCTTGAAGACTGAGGGTATTTCACCTGTCTCATACATCTTGCTCACCAGATGGTAGAGTTTTGTCATGACTGGCTCTCCCAAGGCCATCAGTAGTTGTAATGGAATGTTGTCTGCTCCCGGGGCCTTGTTTCGACTGTGGTCTTTCAGTGCTCTGTCAAACTCTTCATGCAGTATTGTATCTCCCATTTCATCTTCATCTACATCCTCTTCCATTTCCATAATATTGTCCTCAAGTACATCACCCTTGTATAGACCCTCTACATACTCCTTCCACCTTTCTGCTTTCCCTTCTATGTGCTTTCCCTTCTATGCTTAGAACTGGGTTTCCATCTGAGCTCTTGATATTCATGCAAGTGGTTCTCTTTTCTCCAAAGGTATCTTTAATTTTCCTGTAGGCAGTATCTATCTTACCCCTAGTGAGATAAGCCTGTACATCCTTACATTTGTCCTCTAGCCATCCCTGCTTAGCCATTTTGCACTTCCTGTCGATCTCATTTTTGAGACGTTTGTATTCCTTTTTGCCTGCTTTATTTACTGCATTTTTATATTTTCTCCTTTCATCAATTAAATTCAATATTTCTTCTGTTACCCAAGGATTTCTACTAGCCCTCGTCTTTTTACCTACTTGATCCTCTGCTGCCTTCACTACTTCATCCCTCAAAGCTACCCATTCTTCTTCTACTGTATTTCTTTCCTCCATTCTTGTCAATTGTTCCCTTAGGCTCTCCCTGAAACTCTGTATAACCTCTGGTTTAGTCAGTTTATCCAGGTCCCATCTCCTTAAATTCCCACCTTTTTGCAGTTTCTTCAGTTTTAATCTACAGTTCATAACCAATAGATTGTGGTCAGAGTCCACATCTGCCCCTGGAAATGTCTTACAATTTAAAACCTGGTTCCTAAATCTCTGTCTTACCATTATGTAATCTATCTGATACCTTCTAGTATCTCCAGGATTCTTCCGTGTATACAACCTTCTTTTATGCTTCTTGAACCAAGTGTTAGCTATGATTAAGTTATGCTCTGTGCATAGCGTTGTCTAGACCATCTATATTCCTGGAGTGTCGCTAACGACTTCCGTTATTCTGGTGAGAAAACCGTCTGTATGAACTTCTGGCATTAGAGACAGTTTCTTCCACCGTTCTTACATCTGAGTCCCATTGCTCTCCCATTTGTGGAGACAACAAAATTTTTTGGTCTTACATTTGACAGGAAACTTTGCTGGTCTCCACATGTGTCTTACTTGACTGCTGGTTGTACCCGTTCCCTAAATGTCCTCCGTGTTCTCAGTGGTACGTCATGGGGAGCAGATCGAATGGTCCTGCTTTGCTTATATTGGTCTATTGTCCGATCATAGCTTGATTACGGGACCTTTGTCTACTCTTCTGCCTGGCTGTCTATCTTATGCCGTCTAAACTCTATCCACCATCGGGGGCTACGTCTGGCGACTCGAGCATTCTACATCAGCCCTGTTGAGAGTCTGTATGCTGAAGCTGCCTAATTAGCGCTAAACTACCGGCACGATATGTTGCTTTGTCAGTACGCCTGCCACCTGATGTCAATGCCCGACCACCTATCATATTTCTCCTTCTTTGATGACTCTCTCGACCGTCAATACGGGCTGTATGTCTCTGCCCTGTTACCTCCTGGAGTTCGCTTTCGTCGCTTGCTTCAGCAACTTGATTTTACCCTTCCTACGACTTTTCGAGTGGGTGAGAGCCCGACGCCACCTTGGCTCCAGGCTCAGGTTCGTGTTCACTTTGAACTCAGCTCGTTCCCAAAGGAGAGGACCGCGGGTTCGATCTACTGCTCGGGGTTTGTCGAACTTCATTCAAGGCTCACTAATAACGTCTTTATTTACACAGATGGCTCCAAGACTACTGCTGGCGTCAGATGTGCCTTTGTCGTTGGAGATGATACCTTTCAATACCAGCTCCTTGACCAGTGTTCAAGCTGTACAGCTGAGCTTTTTGCTCTCTATCAGGCTGTTCAGTATATCCGCCATCATCTTCATTCTCCCTATGCCATCTGCTCTGATTCTCTGAGCGCCATTCGGAGTCAACGTGACCCATATTCGGACCACCCTCTCATGCAACGAATTAAACGGTCCCTTCAGTCGCTAGCTGATACTGGCGCTCGTGTCCTTTTTTTGTGGATTCCTGGCCACGTTGGTGTGCCTGGGGACGAAGCTGCTGGTGCTGCAGCCAAGGCTGCTGTCGTCCTGCATCGGACACTTTTCTTTTGTGTCCCATCAACTGATGTTAGTGGGGTTCTTTGTGGGCGCGTTTCATCATTGTGGCATAAGGCTTGGTCCTCTCTCCATGAAAATAAGCTTAGGGCCATCAAACCGATCTCGGCAGCTTCGACGACCTCCTCACACCCTTCCCGGCGAGAGGAGGTCATTTTGGCCAGGTTGTGGATTGGGCATTGCCGATTTAGCCACCGCTACCTGTTGTCCGGTGACCCTGCCCACAGTGCCCCTGTGGTCATCAATTGACGGTGTGCCATGTTTTATTGTCCTGTCCCCGTTTTATTCACTCTCGTGTTGTCCTGTGTCTGTCGTCTACCTTACAGGAACTTCTAGCTGATGATGCTCGAGCAGCTGCTCATGTCCTTAGTTTTATTACACTGACGGACTTGTCCGAAAAGATCTAACTCTTTTGTTTATCTGCCTCTTTGTAAGTACTTTCTGATGTTGCCCCCTTGCATTTTTCTACGCTATTAGTGCACTAACGTTTGTGATTGGGCGCATGAAGAGAGTTCCTCAGTTGGCCCAATATTGCTGTGTATTGCATTTGAAAAATGTCACAGAAGACCTCCAGCATGATACTGAATGCTACAACAGGTTTGAAGATATAGAAGAACTGGTTATTTCTCTTGATACTCGCTTTGGTTGCGAGTGTCCTCCACAGAAACTGCATAGTAGCAATATTCCATTCCTCATGTTTCTTCTTACTATCTATGGATTTAAAATATCTGTGAATTATTGTTTAGCAGTAAGTGGCCATTATTGAAGAGCAAAAATAAAAAGTATGAATGTTTTATCTACCACAAAGATACTTTTACAGTAGAAAACTGTTGGAAAATAACAGTAGTTGGACACAGCTATCACTCTGCACAGTATTTTGCGACATTTTATTTCCACTAGTTACCACACACAGTACAAAGAACTTTGTAACTGGAAAACATTACCGTCCAGTAAAGAAGTTTGCCATCTGCAGTGGTTATTTTGCAGATCTTATGGACTCGCTCCTCAGGAATGGAATCAACCAACTACAAAAACATCGGACTAACTGCGTCAACCTAAAAGTGTACTACATAAAAAAAAATTGAACGGGTCAGCAGAAGAAAGTACTAACACAAGAGAGCATATTTCAAGGTATTGCATGTCATATCATTGGCTAAAGTTCGAGACAAGTTAAAACAGTTTATGCAGTAGAAAGCACTTTTTAGCAATACATATGAAACTCGGCGTTACCAGCAGATGATGCTTTCAAAAATGGAGCAGATAAAGTGACCGGCCTGAGACTAACAAAATTGAGAATTAGCACTTTACTCTGCTGGACCCGTTCTATTATACTGATATTTCAATTGATCTACAGGATGAGAGTTTGCAGGACCTTTGTTTTAAATATTTCCTGACTCACTTGAACCATTGACAACTGAAATGTGTGGCAACAGTACTTCTTTCCTTTGATTATAACGGTATAGAATTACTGGTTGCATGAGTTAATATTTTCAGAACTGCTTATGTATGCAATGTGTATTTTATGACTTTGAACATGGCAAAAAACACTTTTTTGTAGAAAATAGGTCTATTGTTGTAACTTAAGTGTTCATTTATTTCCAGGTCAGTGAATGATTTTGATGTAAATGAGGTTGAAAAAGACAAAAGTGCAAAAATATCTGTTCAGTCCTTGAAGACTAATTCTTCAAGTAGATGGAGCAGTAATCAATCCCGTGAAAATGCTCAGCGTGAAAGAAAAAATAAAGTTAACCGTGATGTTAATCGTGAAAATGCAGAAGGCAGTGTATCATGTAAAGACGAGTATTATGCAAGGTAAGTCTTCAACAAAACTTAGTTTTTCTTTAAAACAACAATGTAAGAAGCAATGAAAGTTTGAATACAAAAAAACCTGCAAATTGTGAGCTTCGTTGAAACTCAATGCCCAAGGGTGGTCTTCTCAACCTTCTGTCATTCAGCCATTCACTGGCCAGTGGCTGCCGGAATAGCCTCTTCAGCATGTTAAATACGACCCCCAGGCATACACACTGGGTGCATCTTGTGTTCTTTCCTGTGCCTTGCTGCCATTTGTATAAGGTGTATCATTATTCACTGTACATTTAACTGCCAATGATTAATAGACCATAACGTGTAGGCTTTCACAGCCAGCAGCTTCATTAATGAAAAATGTCAGGCTAAGAGGCCATGGTCAAACATTAGAAATTCTTCCTCCTGATATTCGTTGCCAACTGCAAGCAATATCTTCCAAGGTGAGTCAACGACTGGCTATTCGGCCGTGGAGGTCTTGTTTGTATAGAGGGCACCAGCACTCATCACATGCTGTCGACAGTAAAACTATCTCTAACATCATTACTCTCTATCAAAGGTAATTGATTGTCACATTGTTGGTACAAAGTCGACCGCCATATCTTATCTAATTTTAAGCCTTTGTTGTTGTGGTCTTCAGTCCTGAGACTGGTTTGATGCAGCTCTCCATGCTACTCTATCCTGTGCAAGCTCCTTCATCTCCCAGTACCTACTGCAACCTACATCCTTCTGAATCTGCTTAGTGTATTCATCTCTTGGTCTCCCTCTACAATTTTTACCCTCCACGGTGCCCTCCAATGCTAAATTTGTGATCCCTTGATGCCTCAAAACATGTCCTACCAACCGATCCCTTCTTGTCAAGTTGTGCCACAAACTCCTCTTCTCCCCAATTCTCTTAAATACCTCCTCATTAATTTTCTGTTAAAATTATTTGATGTTTCTGTAAGAACATGCTTAATGCTACATCCGAAAATTTCCTGAAATAACCTATTTCACACGTAGTTCAGGGGTTCTCCAGAATTGCTTTGTTTCCATAAGGAAAAATGTTTGAACAGCTATACTTCCCGACTAGAGCTATTTATGTCACCAGTGGTTTCGTAAGTGTCACATACATGGATCTCGGCACCCTCGTAGTCAACGTGCTTTGTCTGTTAATCATAGGGCATAGTTGTTTAAGCCATGCATGTGCTTCATTGGTGTTGTATGTGTTTATCTTCTGTGAATATAAGATCCAACCAGCCAGAGGTCTGACCTTTCTCATGGAATTACATTGGATGTGTGTACAGAATAATTTGTTCACAATGTAGATCATGTTATGTGTTACTGGAATATCATTAATGTAGAGCTTAAACAGCAGGCCCCCCAAGATGCTGCCTTCGTGTACTCTGGCTTGAATGCCATGTTGTGTTGATTGTTTGCCCTCAGTGTTGTTGTTGTTGAAACTTCTGTTTGTGAGATATGAATGTAAGAGACTTAAATGTCTGTCAGGGAAACCAGCGTTGCCGAGTTTGCTGATGAGGCCATTTTGCCAGAGACAATCAAAGGCTTTTTCAATGTCTGGGAACACAGCCATTGTTGCTTTGCGGAATTGTGGCTGTCTGTTATCTTGTATACTATGCGGAGGAGTTGTTGCATTGTAGAATGGCAATTACTGAAGCCAAATTTCTCCAGTCTCAGGGTGTCATCATTGATGCAGTTGGTTTAGAATCACCTTCTCACCTGTCTTATTGAGCAACTTCAGAGACTGATGGGTCAGTAATTCTGTGGGATGGAGTGGTGTTTCCCTGGCTTCCTAATAAAACAACCTCGGCCGCCTTCCAAAAGGCAGAGAAGTATTGGTGTCATAGGATGGTATTTGTCATGTTTATCGTGTATATACCCTAATTTTATGGTTTTACTTGGTCCTTCAAGTAAATACAGAGAATATTCACATGTTATGTCAAGCTAATTTCTGGTGAGAACTGTTTACATTTGAAGAATACAAACAACAAGGTGGTGAATTATCTGGAAAACCTGTAAAATCAGGAAATCTCAGGGAAATTGAACTTACTGGAAAAGTTGGATAAATCTTAGGGAATTCTGATATAATCTGAAGGGAGTTTAACTGTTTGTTGACAAAAAGAAATATGCTAAGTCATACTGTTACAGATCACTCTGAGAGTTTGCTTCATAAACTGGGAGTCATAGTCATATAAAGAAAGGTGAAGTAGTACATTGAATTGTTTACATTTATTACTTGATTACAGCCATGTGTGGTGCACTTTTCAGCCTCAGGAACCTCCGTTATTATCTGTGGCCTCCCGGGCTCCAGCTGCATTTCCCGTTACATAATTGTCAATGCAACTGTGTGTAATTCACACTTGAGAATATATCACGCAACTTGAATTTAGCATTCACACACAGCAAATGTGGTTTTCTTTTTTAAAAGATAATTTATGTACTCAGATCCATATGTGTGCACAATTATTTTGTAGATCAGCACTGAATTTTTAGGCACCGGTTCTTGTTTAGTATTTATTGTCTTCTTCTTCTTCTTCTTCTTCTTCTAGTCCTTTAACGTGTCCATACCATCTTAGTCTTTCTTTACTGTGGTCTCTTGCATAGGTCTCTCTTTTACTGTTACAGTCCTAACCTGCTTCTTAGATGTTTCATTTCACAAGCTTGTATCCTGCTGAACTGCCTTTTATACATTACCCACATTCCTGATGAATACCTGAGTATTCTATCATAGTATGCTCAGTATAATATTTGTTTAAAGTTGTTTACTTAAAGTTATTTAGTATTTCAATGTTGCGACTGTGAAACTGTTCCTGTTGGTTCCGCAAATCATCCCATTTCTAACTAGTGAATGTTGCATGAATTATCTTCAATCCGACAAGTTCCTCAGTAAGCTATGACTTACAGTCCTATCCAGTTATTGTCTCAATACCTTTGGATCATTTGCCATTAACAACAGCACTACTATGAAAAATGTCTGGTTTGAAACATTATGTGCCATGTCATTGCTATCAAGGTCTATTGATATTACTTTACAGTAACAATGGTTCGAAGCGTGTTTCTGCAAAGATTTTTCATATACATTAGGATTCCTCACGATGGGACACCACGGTGTGGAATGGTGATGTGCAGTGATAATGATGAAAATTCTAAAGATGGCCAGAGCTTATAACTTACAGAATTATTGATAAAACTGTAAATAAACTGTTGTTTTGTGTTCACTGTTTTGGTTTAACCACTAACATCTCCATCAGTATACTCAGAAAATTGAAGTTGTAAGATATTCTGCTCTTTTTTGTGATGTCACTAGTTTTATCAACCAGACTACCAAAATCCTACAGCAGAATTAGAAGCAGCCACTATGTTGTCTTGACAGATGTATCTAGTGTTTTCCATAGTTGCTGCATTTTTCCAAGTGCTTACTCCATTATTTCAGGTGTAACATGTATGTTGTTTGCAAATTGCATATGGCACTTCATCTGCATTTGTAAAAAGAAAAGGGGAGGGTTGGTTTGCTGTCAGTGTCATTATTGACTTTTATTTTCTTCTACTGCAGAATGAGCAGAGTTATTCACTGGTAAATTTATCATCAGCTTTACCTTAGCTTCTTTTGGTGTTGGGGAAAAAAATCCATATTGTATTCAGAATATGTTAGTTACTGCTGTGAATGGCAGTGCTAGTTTAAAATCCATTGTCTTCAGTCTGCTTTGTTTAAAGCACCACAATGGGCCATTTGGAATCTGGTCGTGGGCACAGATGTTTCTAATCTAGTGTACTTAGTTTGTAGTTCAGAGGATTACATCACTTGTGTAACTGTGTTACCAAGTACTGAATGATTGAACACGACTTTCTGAACAACAAATAAGTAATTGATGATAATATTAGAAAGGAGAAATGCTAATTGCTTTAAAGATGACACGTTGAGATGCAGACAACAGAATGAAAAGACTGTTACACACATAGCTTTTGGCCAAAGCCTTCTTCACAAAAGAAAAAACACACACACACACACACACACACACACACACACACAAGCAAGCACACGCCATGCATACATGGCTGTCCCTCTGGCTGCTGCAGCCAGAGAGAGTGGTCATTTATGCATAAGATGTGCTAGTTTTTGTGAGTGTGTGCTTGCTTAGCTTTTTTTTTTTTTTTTTTTTTTTTAGGCGGCTTTGGCTGAAAGCTATGTGTGTAACAGTTTTTTTCGTCGTGCTTTTCTGTACTCAATGTGTCCTCTGTAAGGTACACAGAAAATTCGCACAGCTATACAGAAAATTCATATTTTTTTCTTAAAACATTGAAAGCAATAATCCTTGAAACATTAATATCATGCAGTTTTTAACACAAAATCTTTCAAAATATTTAAAGGTAGTTACTGAAATTCTAAATTACCCAAAATTTCCTTTTTCTTTAACGTTAGGAACTACAACCTTTAAAAAATAGTACAATCCAAGGTATTTAGAGTAATCAAAGAAGTTCTGGATTTCCCAAGTTTTCTTTTTCTTTAAACATTAAAACAAACAACTTAAATTTAAAATCATCCTTGGTATTCTTTCTAAACCAAGTAAGCTTAAGTTCAGAAACTCTTTAATGTTAGTGCACTGTAACTGGCCATAGAGATGCTGACATGTGAATGACTTAACGCCAGTTCACTCAATCCAGTCATGAGAAAATCAGCATTGGAGCAGTTACAGAAGAACCACTAACAAAATTTATTACAATTCACTGAAGCGTAACATGCACTAATGTGACCACACACAAATCAACCTTTCTTCAGCGTCAGGTACTTTAGTGTATGGTTCACTTTACTACAGTCCCAGGCTAAGAACATTGTCTATAAAAGACAAATTATCGCTCTGTCTTAACCAACCTTTTATTCACCCGCCTCTTGAACATGAGGCAATTTGAAACAATACAGTTAAACCTTGATGGGACTCTCTTACGTGCAGATTTTGGCCCGTGGAACATGTACCCACAATCACGAAGTGTGCTGAAGATAACATGCCTTCTCTTGAATGTTACGCACGCAGTTCAACACGATTTACAAACCCCCGAAGGTCTACAACAGAAATGCATCCGATTACCCACATATACATAGAAATTTGCAGAACATTACGATGGTACAATTTCGTGACACTACAGTCAACAATAAGCTCAACTCGCTCTTCAGCACAACATCCAGTGTGAAGTATCCCAGAGGAATACTGTTCGAGCAAAGGTGAATGGCCCAGTTCAAATTCAAAATGGGATGCCGACGCTCCCAAAATCAGTAGGATTGCAAGGCACTAGTTCCGAAGTGATGCACTCCTCTCTATCCGCCAACTAAACAGCTACCCATCATGCAGATGACACCATAGCACTTCTCGCACTTGCACATGCTTAAAACTGTTATCCATGCCTGGCATCGCTGACCACGGAGCAATTTTTCTTTGCATAAAGGCATGCTGACGCCAGAGATCAATACCGTCGCATGTATGCATCACATGTATAATACTAAAAGTAGTAAAGTAAGATTTACAGTAGGAAAAGCCTGGAAATCTTGGGGAAATTCTTTGATGGTACAAAATCGTCACTCAGAACAACGGTACTACCTCTTAGGTCTTCATTGCTTGTTGGACATAGAATAAATATTTAGTACATATTTCACTTATAATCCAAAACTCTTTCTGTCTGCAACAATTATGTGTTGCTCCTTACTGCTTTTTTTCTTTTTCTTTTTAAAAAAGCTTGGTCTGTAACATCTAACTATGGTTTTTTTGTTTTCTCCATGCAGGCTTAGCTCCCACTTTTTGCATTCTGTTCACACAGCTGTTATGTAGAAATACTGCATAGACAGTAACATTCTTATGACAGTTACTCTGAAGAAACATTTCATATCACTTTTTGTCATTTCCCTCATTTCTGTGTTGTGATAAATTATGATTAAAAGTAACCACCAACAGAAAGTTTTCAGTTTGGTTACACAGTAGATAACAACAGTGTATTAAATTTGAGGAAAAGAGTTTCTATCTTTTTAGAATAGTTTTAGGATACAGATTGAATCAGTTGTGTGTAACTTTTGAAGTATTATATCCTCTTTTGCATATTCACAATATGAATTAAAAAGCTGACATGTTGGATTTCATTTAAGTCAGTGGTGTATAGGATTTGATCTCTGTTTGTGATTGTCAACAGCCAGTTTCTGTGCTGTTAAGTGTACAACTTCATGTTTCAAATTTTGTCACATAGAACAGTTGCTGAACATATATAATTCAACCTGCACAAATTTATTTCATATTTTACAGGTTAGAAGCTGATGTAAGAAGGTTCAAAGTTGATCTGCAGCTGAGCAGACAAGTAGAACAGGAACTGCGTAGCCAGATAAGCACACTTGTATCTGGCGAGCAGAGTGTTAAAAACGAGCTTTCTCAACTTCAGCAGGATAATGATAACCTTCAGTCAAAGTAAGTGTGTTACCTTGTATGATAGATTTTGAAACTTAGTTTTTACAATTTTCCAGTGATGAACAAATGATGTAGTGTGAAATTTTAAGTTTTAACAACAATTTTATTGTAAATGTAAAATTATATTTTAAATTTTCTGCATATTTATTTCATTTTACAATGTATGATGTAGGATCCATAAATCACTAGCTTGAACAGTACAGTATGTGTTCATTATGTTTACTGCAAACTTGGTTGTGGTTGTAATTGCTCCTCTAAATCTTGTCTTCACATTACCCTTTCTTTCACATTACATTTCTTCTTGTCCTTCTTCCTGGTATCTCCCCAGTGGAGAAGAAAGTAAACTGGGAAAGAGAGTCTTTTGTGAGAGCTTTGTAATCAGGTACTGTGGGGTGACCTATAAGAAGATCAGTGGAGCAGGATTTATGGTCTTTTGGAAGCATGTAAAAGATTGGTGTACAAGGTGGTGGGTGACATTACTGGTGTGAGGTGAGAGTGGGTTAGAGTGACAGATTCTGGTATGGACTTAATGCTTTGACAAATTGCTTGAGGCTGCTTTGGTTTTTTGGAATGGGGTCATAGTAGTGAGAGATTCATAAGCAGAAGTGTTGAAAAATGTACAGAGAGAAATAGTCATTGCTGTTGATGATTACAGTACTGAACCCTTGTCAGTGGGAAGAAGGATAAACTCGGAATTGGATTAAGGTCACCAGTAGATGTTCTTTCCATGTTGTCTACCAGCTGTTTTGTAGTAACCATAAAGTGCGGGGGTGTAGAAGCACCCAGTAACACACCACATCGTTAATGACTACAGCATTTATCTCAGTACCTGTGCCATATTATCTTAAGATTCATGTTGGCTGACATAGAAAATATATTCCTTAGTGTAGACTACTAGAATAAATTAGTTTTCAGGATATCAGCCTCTCCATTTGTATGACTGACGAGAAGAAAGGGTCCGCAGCCACAAATAGTTTGCGTCATCATCATCATTTAAGACTGATAATGCCTTTCAGTGTTCAGTCTGGAGCATAGTCCCCCTTATAAAATTCCTCCATGATCCCATATTCAGTGCTAACATTGGTGCCTATTCTGATTTTAAGCCTACTACTTCAAAATCATTCTTAACCGAATCCAGGTACCTTCTCCTTGGTCTACCCTGACTCCTCCTACCCTCTACTGCTGAACCCATGAATCTCTTGGGGCCTTGCTTCTCCCACACGTGTAACATGACCCCACCATGTAACCCTTTTCGTCCTGACTGCTACGTCTATAGAGTTTTTTATTCCCAGTTTTTCTTTGATTTCCTCATTGTAGACACCCTACTACCATTGTTCTCATCTACCAGTACCTGAAATCATCCTAGCTACTTTCATATCCGTAACCTCAACCTTATTGATAAGGTAACCTGAATCCACCCAGCTTTCGCTCCCATACAACAAAATTGGTCGAAAGACTGAACGGTGCACAGGTAACTTAGTCTTGGTAGTGACTTCCTTCTTGCAGAAAAGAGTAGATCGTAGCTGAGCGCTCACTGCATTAGCTTTGCTACACCTCGCTTCCAGTTCTTTCACTATGTTGCCATCCTGTGAGAATATGCATCCTAAGTACTTGAAACCGTCCACCTGTTCTAACTTTGTTCCTCCTATTTGGCACTCAATCCGTTTATATCTCTTTCCCACTGACATTACTTTTGTTTTGGAGATGCTAATCCTCATACCATAGTCCTTATATTTCTGATCTAGCTCTGAAATATTACTTTGCAAACTTTCAATCGAATCTGCCATTACAACTAAGTCATCCGCATATGCGAGACTGCTTATTTTGTGTTCACATATCTTAATCTCACCCAGCCAGTCTATTGTTTTCAACATATGATCCATAAATAATATGAACAACAGTGGAGACAGGTTGCAGCCTTGTCTTACCCCTAAAACTACTCTGAACCATGAACTCAATTTACTGTCAACTCTAACTGCTGCCTGACTATCCATGTAAAGACCTTTAATTGCTTGCAAAAGTTTGCCTCCTATTCCATAATCTCGTAGAACAGACAATAACTTCCTCCTAGGAACCAGGTCATACGCCTTTTCTAGATCTATAGAGCATAGATACAATTCCCTGTTCCACTCATAACACTTCTCCATTATTTGCCGTAAGATAAAGATCTGGCCCTGACAACCTCTAAGAGGCCTAAACCCACACTGATTTTCATCCAATTTGTCCTCAACTAATACTCGCACTTTCCTTTCAACAATACCTGAGAAGATTTTACCCACAATGCTGATTAAAGAGATACCTCTGTATTTGTTACAATCTTTTTTGTTTCCATGTTTAAAGATAGGTGTGATTACTGCTTTCGTCCAGTCTGATGGAACCTGTCCCGACTCCCACGCCATTTCAATTATCCTGTGTAGCCATTTAAGACCTGACATTCCACTGTATTTGCTGAGTTCCGACTTAATTTCATCCACCCCAGCCGCTTTATTGCGCTGCAATCTGTTGACCATTTTCTCCACTTCCTCAGATGTGATTCTATTTCCATCATCATTCCTATCCCATTGTACATCAAAATCTGAAACATTACTGATCGTATTTTCACCTACATTGAGCAACTCTTCAAAATATTCCCTCCATCTGCCCAAGGCATTAACAGGATTCACCAGCAGTTTTCCTGACCAGTCGAAAATACTTGTCATTTCCTTCTTACCTCCCTTTCGAAGACTGCTAATTACACTCCAGAATGGTTTTCCAACAGCTTGGCCCAAAGTCTCCAACCTGTTTTCAAAGTCCTCCCAAGATTTCTTCTTGGATGCTGCAATTATCTGTTTGGCTTTGTTTCTTTCTTCAACATAACTTTCTCTGTCTACCTGAGTTCTAGTATGTAGCCATTTTTGATACGCCTTCTTTTTTCCTTTTACAGGCTGCCTTGACCGTCATTCCACCAAGCTGTTTGCTTCATCCTACTCTTACACACTACTGTTCAAGACATTCTGTTGCCACTTCTAGTACTGTGTCCCTGTACCTTGTCCATTCTTTTTCCAATTACTGTAATTGACTACATCCAACTAACTGGTACCTTTCTGAGATCACTGTTGTGTACTTGTGCCTGATTTCCCTATCTTGAAGTTTCTCCACTTTTATCCTCCTACATATGGACCTGACCTCCTGCACTTTCGGCCTCACAATACCAATTTCACTGCAGATTAAATAGTGATCAGTGTCTTCAAATAATCCCCTGAATACATGTGTGTCACTCACAGCCTTCCTGAATTCCTGATCTGATATTATATAGTCAATGACACATCTGGTTCCCCGCCCTTCCCAGGTATACCGGTGAATGTTCTTATGTTTAAAAAAGGAATTTGTGATTACCAAGTCCATACTGGCACAGAAATCCAAGAGTTGTTTCCTGTTCCTGTTGGCCTCCATATCCTCTCCAAATTTACCAATAAGCTTTTCATACCCTTCTGTTCGATTTCCAATCCTGGCATTAAAATCACCCATGAGAAGAACACTGTCCTTGTCCTTTACTCTAACAACTACATCACTGAGTGAGTGCATCAATAAACTATCCATCTTATCTTGATCTGTCCCTTCACAATGCGAATATACTGACAAGACCCTAATTTTCTTGCTAGACACTGTCAAATCTATCCACATCAGTCGTTCGTTTACATACCTTATTGCAACTACGCTGGATTCCATTTCTTTCCTGATGTAAAGCCCTACACCCCATTGTGCTATTCCTGCTTTGATTCCTGACAGGTAGACCTTGTATTCTCCCACTTCCTCTTCTTTCTCACCCCTTACCCAAATGTCACTAACACCTAAAACGACCAACCCCATCTTACTTGCAGCCTCTGCTAGCTCTACCTTCTTCCCAGTGTAGCCCCCATTGATATTAATAGCTCCCCATCTCATTACCATTCGTTTGCCGAGTTGTGTCTTAGGAGTCCCTGGTTTCTCAGTCACCTCCAAAGGTCCAAGGCATTTTGCTCTGATTGTTGCCAGCATCGTATTTACAGTACCAGGAAAGCAGGTTGCTAGCCTTACTTGCCCCGGATCCCATTGAGTTTTACCCCTAACGGTTGAGGGACTAACCGGTGGATTTGGTAGTCTTTGCCGTCTGAGCACAAAGGTGACCACGACTCAGAATATGTCCGAGACGCCCAGCCTTATTCCAAAGTAACTGGTATCCCGACTGTCAGGACCACTTACTTGGCCACTCATACGTTGCCAATGGTTCATGAACTAGGACATAACAGGAACCCACACCATGAACCATGAATAGTTTGCATGAATGAAATTATTCAACACTTCTTACATGTGGGTGTACACACATCTGAAGATGAAATATGTAATTCCATAAAGTTAATTAATTGGGAAAGTGTAGATGTTGGTCTGTTTTATTCTTTCAAAAATTGTTCAGGAGAATTCTCACCAATATTTGAGTTTACACAAAACAGTGGATATGGTATCTTGGTAGTCACCCACTGTAGAGAGGAAGGAGGGCTGTTTCTTATTTTGTTACTTTTACTTGCTCCGAACCATGTATTTTTCAAACATTTGAGCCCAAATTGCTTTACATGTGTATTAACACTGGCTTGAATTGGCTGCTTGATACTATCTTGCATACTGTACTTCTACCACATGCAGATGGTGCAGGGTTATTGGCCATGCAAGATCTCCACTGGGCTTTCTTCATTCACTGGTAAGGTCTGATTGGTACTGTAAGGTGCTGCTGTACTCCATTCCTCAGCATAATTCCTGAAACAATCAAGTAGAAAATTGTGCACCATTATCCAGAATTGTTTTGGCAGCCCTGTAATATCAGGTGGTCTCATGGTAAAAAATAATGGAAGTGATTAAAGATGTATCAGAAATCAGCAAACAATGGTATTACTGTTATGCCAGTAGCTGTTGAAAATAAAACACAGTTTCAGTGAACTAAAAGGCTCTTTCTCATAAAAACGAATATCCTATGGGACGTATAGGATAAATTCGCAACTTACTGTATTTTAACAAAGGGAATTGGGCCCTTTAACTGACTCCTCATTTACTTTGTTAAACCTCAACATATGCAGAATAATATGACATGGAAAAGAGGCAGCAATGCACAGAAGGTAGAGCAGAAGAAGTAGCTTTTAGAAATAGGTAGTTTCTCTTGCTGCAGCCTGTCATTTTAGTTAACAGACTTTTCATAACATTTTCACTAGTTTTAAATATGTAATAAATGTACACTCATGGAACAAAGTTTGCAGGCTTCATGGTTTAGTCACTGCTCGACAGTCTGACAAGCAGACAATTTCTCAACTAGAACGTCGATTACAAGAGGAAAGGCGATTACGGGGCTCGTTTGAAGCGCAGCTGACAGCAGAAAGAAAAGCAAAGAAGGCTGAGGAGGCAGTGGCAGCACGGGCTGTTGCTATGGCAGCAGTATCTAACAAGTGAGTCACAGCTTTTATTGTACTATATGCTTAACACATAAATTTTAAGATTATAAAATTATCTGGTGTTGATCAGTGCCAAAGGAAATGAGATTACTATCGGACAAAGGGAATATGAGACCTTGGTGAAATACCCTCTTTAAAAATATGACTTTATGTTTTATGGTATTCCAGTGCGAGGTATCATGCTGCGGATAAGTATCCATACAGGGATACATATCATATACGTCCTCATCTGTAGTCATATACTTGAGGATAATACCGTTAATATTTTTTGTTGTAGTTAATATTATGGGCCTTTGTGTAGTTAGTAAGATTTATTTAATCTCAACTATTATTTAGAGTTCTGTGCAATAATATACTGCTTTTGATCCTAGCTTTTTGATCATCATCATCATCATCATCATCATCATCATTATTGATGGCAGCATTGTCTTCGAGGATTAGGCCTTTTGCCTACTCCGCCTCAGAATTGTTCATGCCATGTCTTTAAGAGATGTCAAACATTCCACTTGCCGGTTGGTTATATTCCGTAGTTGTTTTAACTATATATGATGGTAGTATATATTCCTGAAAGAACAGTTACCGTTGAGGACCATGCAGCTTTGCTGGAAATGAAATGATAATTAAATGGACACCCTAGCTGCAAACAGGTGTTGATGTACTTCATTGGGGACATGTTGAAAATGTGTGCCCCAACTGGGACTCGAACCCGGGATCTCCTGCTTACCGTCATATATAGTTAAAATATGGCTTCCTGGCCATTGACCTTCTTGTGCGAACGCACACGCTATGCCAGAACTCGTACTGGACTTGATGGATTAATCTGCCATGAGTAATGAGTATGATGGGCAAACATCTATTAGGCGCACTACAAATGTAGTGGTGTGGACATGTTGGGAATGTGGGTATTACGGGGAGCGTGCAAGGTACAAGTCCCTGCAGGCGCACTATCCTCTGTGCCCTCGGTGGCTCAAATGGATGGAGCGTCTGCCATGTAAGCAGGAGATCCCGGGTTTGAGTCCCGGTCGGGGCACACATTTTCAACATGTCCCCAATGAAGTACATCAACGCCTGTTTGCAGCTAGGGTGTCCATTTAATTATCAATAGTTGTTTTAGTTATTCTAGCATTTGACATATGTTGGACATGGTCTTTTCAGTTTGATTTGTATTTTTCAGTTACATTTGTAATAGGTTCAACATTTAGTGTTTGTCTAATATTAGTATTTCTTTTATGGTCCAACAATGAATATCGTACTGTCAAGTGGAGGAACTTCATCTCTGATGATTTGATTCTTCATAATTGATCAGATATTAAGATTCACAGATTCTTACTTACTTAAGAAAATGTGTCAAATTGCAGGCAGCACTCACATAAAAGCTTTCAGGCACAGCCTTCATTAGTAAACACACACACAAGTAGGCACACCTCTTGCACACGTGACTGCCAACCCCATCATCTCAGGCCGGAATGTGTGTGTGTGTGTGTGTGTGTGTGTGTGTGTGTGTGTGTGTGTGTGTGTGTGTGTGTGTGTGTGTGTGTGTGTGCGCGCGCGCACTTCTAATGTAACTTGTGGAGTGCCCATTGCTCCCCAGAACACTTTCCAAGTATTATATTTTGCGTGTTAGGTACTGTGGCTGACATATTCATGTTGCTCGCCGTTTGGATGGTTCAGTATAGTCCTCAGGTTTTTAGCTGTAGGCTCATTTTTTACAGTTCTTTCAGGCCTAATTGAGTCATACAGCCACCTTTCTCTGTGTAGTTGATGAAAAAAGAGTAATCTAGGTAATGGACTTTGTAAAGTTGTGGCTTTTTTCTCGCTTCTCGAGATGTAGAGGCATACTAGGTAGTAACTTCACATCCTCTAATGTTGCACTCAATGAAACAGTGAACTGAGTCGCATTCCATCTGAGTATGATCTCCTCAAAAAACATTTGCATAATAAATACTCCTATATTAGTTGCTAGTCTTAAAAGAGAATTGGATAATATCAAGCTACTGTTCTGATATATGCATATGTCAGAATACAAAATTACTTGGACAGGATTTTCCTTAATCGTTTTGGACATGGTGTCCACGACACAGAAAGCAATACTTGAAACAGCTATTCGCCTTGTGTTTCATCGAACCAGTAACACACTGCATCACGATTTTCTAAATTGTGCTTTGTAAAGTTACGAAGCATCGGAGTCTGAGCGTAGACTCCTCCCATGAACCATGGACCTTGCCGTTGGTGGGGAGATAACCGTACCATAGGTGCAACCACAAACGAGGGGTATCTGTTGAGATGCAAGACAAACGTGTGATTCCTGAAGACAGGCAGCAGTCTTTTCAGTAGTTGCAGGGGCAACAGTCTGGATGATTCACTGATCTGGCCTTGTAACATTAACCAAGACGGCCTTGCAGCCGTAATTTTTCCCGAGGGCATGCAGTTTTACTGTATGGTTAAATGATGATGACGTCCTCTTGGGTGAAGTATTCCGAAGGAAAAATAGTCCCTCATTCGGATCTATGGGCGGGGACTACTCAGGAGGATGTCGTTATCAGGAGAAAGAAAACTGGCATTCTACAGATCAGAGTGTAGACCATCAAGATCACTTAAGAGGGCAGGTAAGTTAGCAAATTTAAAAAGGGAAATGAATCAGACAATGGAAAATCCAGGATGAAATGTAACAATATTATGAGAAGGAAAGTTGCTACTCACCATATAGCAGATATGCTGAGTCTCAAGAGAGGTACAACAAAAAGACCTTCAAAATTAAAGCTTTCAGCCGTTGGCCTTCGTCAACAATACACACACACACACACACACACACACACACACACACACACAACCACACACACACACACACACACACACACACACACACACACACACACACACGACTGCAGTGTCACGCAACTGAAACCACACTGCGAGGAGCAGCACCAGTGCATGATGGGAGTGGCGACTGGGTTAAAACTAAATATAGTGGGAATTAGTGAAGTTCGGTGGCAGGAGGAACAAGACTTTTGGTGAGGGTTATAAATACAAAATAGGGATAATGCAGGAGTAGGTTTAAAAAAAAAAAAAAGCATCACGGGTAAGCTACTGCAAACAGCTTAGTGAACACATTATTGCAGCAAAGATAGACATGAAGCCCATACCTACCACACTAGTACAAGTTTATATGCCAATTAGCTCTGCAGATGTGAAGAGATTGAATAAATATAAGATGAGGCAAAAGAAATTATTTAAATAGTGAAGGGAGACGAAAATTTAATAGTCTTGAGGGACTGGAATTCAATAGTAGGAAAAGGAAGAGAAGGAAAAGTAGTAGGTGAATATGGAATAGGGGTAAGGAATGAAAGAGGAAGCCACCAGGTAGAATTTTGCACAGAGCATAACTTAATCATTGCAAACACTTGGTTTAAGAATCATGAAAGAAGGTTGTATACGTGGAAGAGACTTGGAGACAACTGGAGGGTTTCAGATAGATTTTATAATGGTAAGACAAAGATTTAGAAATCAGGTTTTAAATTATAAGAAATTTCCAAGATTAGATGTGGACTCTGACCACAATGTATTGGTTATGAGTTGTAGATTAAAACTGAAGAAACTGCAAAAAAGTGGGAATTTAAGAAGATGGGACCTGGATAAACTGAAAGAACAAGAGCTTGTAGTGAGTTTCAGAGAGCATTAGGGAACAGTTGACAAGAACAAGGGAAAGGAATATAGTAGACGAAGACTGGGTAGCTTTGAGAGATGAAATAGTGAAGGCAGCAGAGGATCAAGTAGGTAAAAAGATGAGGACTAGTAAAAATTCTTGGGTAACAGAAGATATATTGAATTTAACTGATGAAAGGAGAAAATATAAAAATGCAGCAAATGAAGCAGGCAAAAAGGAATACAAACGTCTCAAAAATGAGATCGACAGGAAGTGCAAAATGGCTAAGCGGGGATGGCTAGAGGACAAATGTAAGGATGTAGAGGCTTATCTCACGAGGGGTAAGATAGATACTGCCTACAGGAAAATTAAGAGAAACCTTTGGAGAAAAGAGAATCACTTATGTGACTATCAAGAGCTCAGATGGAAAACCAGTTCTAAGCAAACAAGGGAAGTCAGAAAGGTGGAAGGAGTATATAGAGTGTCTATACAAGGGCAGTGTACTTAAGGGCAATGTTATTGAAATGGAAGAGGACTTAGATGAAAATACGGGAGATACGGTACTGCGTGAAGAATTTGACCTAGCATGTAGAGACCTAAGTCGAAACAGGGCCCTGGAAGTAGACAACATTCCATTAAAACTACCGATAGTTACATGAGCTGGCAAGTAGACATTCTTTACTAAGCATTTAGCAGATTATGATTTTGTACAATAATTTTCTGGACCTATTTTTACATTAAATTATAATTTTGTTTACATCATTTATGCCTTGTGTACTTTCATATGTAGTTATCTCTCTTTTTGATGCAGTAATTGTTTGTCTTGAACTGTAGTGCACATGAAATCATTCACACTGTAGTAACAGCTTTGTATCAACAAAGTTTTGAGAGATTTTTTCTGAAAATATTTTATTGTTTACCTCTCTGAAGTCTGAAGAGAGACAGTTCTGTTTGGTCTCTCTCTCTCTCCCTCTCTCTCTCTCTCTCTCTCTCTCTCTCTCTCTCTCTCTCTCTCTCTCCCTTTTTTTCCCTCTCTCGTTGTGTCTTGTTTAACACGACACAGCATGATCGTGAATTTCGGTTTATGTTGATGGATTTCCTGACAGTTATTCACAATTACTACTTGCTGAAATGTACAACTCATTTAATATTCTTAATCATTAGCAGTAGCTTTTGCAGTATCAGAAAGTGTTCACATTGGAGATAAAACTGAAATAATATTCACAACAATTTGAAAATGATAGATTGCTGTTCACATTCCATTGAGTTGCAGACAGGCATATCAAAAAAGAGTACTAGAAATATTTAAGCTTTTGGACAAAGTCTTTCCTCAGAAGTAGACCTCTCACATACACACAACAACTCACTCACACGACTACTGTCTACAGGCTCTAATGCAGGTGACTTTGGCTGTCTGTGACTTGAACAGCAATCTGCTAGGATAGGAGGTTGGGGTAAGGAGGTGGCATGTGGTGGGGAAGGGGAGGGATAGCAGGGTAGGGTGATACAAGATGCTAGTGTTGCCTGTCAGAGTGGGCAGGGTCAGCAGGAGGCCGTGCTTGAGAGGGTGGCAAGGGGGGGGGGGGGGGGTGCGAGATGGAGAGGAGAGAGATAGAAAGTTGAAAGGACTTGTAGATGCATTGGTGGGACAAAAGATGTATAATGCTGGAGTGGGAGAAGAGAAGGGTATAGATAGGTGGGAGACTAATGGCAAAATTTGAGGGCAGGGCTTTGCAGGAGCAAAGGATATGTTGCATCTGTACAGTTCAGTAAAGCTAGTATTGGAGGGAGGAATCCAGGTGGCACAGGTTGTGAAGCAGTCATTAAAGTGAAGCACATTGTGTTGGGTGACATGTTCGGTAACTGGGTATTCTAGCTGTCCCTTGGCTATAGTTTCTTGATGGTCTTTTGTGCATGTAGAAATTTTGTCTGTAGTTCATACTTGCTGCCAACACTTTACCTCATGTTTCATATCTCTCAATAGACCTAGTTTGCAAGACCTGCACTATACATCCTCCCATTTTATCACCTACTCCAGCCCTGTCACTGGTATTTCCTAGCCTTTTAAAATGTGTGGTTGAAGACATTTGATCTATAAACTTAGCTGGAACCACTGTGCATCACTCTACATGGGTGTTGTTAGCCTCTGTTAAACTGTTGCCAAGAGATCACTGACCACCTAGTTGCTGAACATTTAATGAAACACAATGTGTTTCACTTTTAATGACTGTTACACAGCCTGTGTCATCTGGATTCTTACCGCCGAAATCAGTTTTCTGAATTTAGCAAGTGAGAACTCTCCCTACTACATATCCTTCTTTCCTTTAACCCCCTTTGGCCTCAACCTTCACTTGTCCCTGTCCTCCATTTGCCTACTCCCTGCCCTGTTCCCACTACAGTAAACACACACATTCTATCCCGCCAACGTACTTAAAAGTCCTTTCCTCTTTTCTACTTCTCTTCCCTCCCTTTTCCCCTCTCCTTTAACACTTCCCCTCCCCAGCCTCCACGCAGCTCTAATGTTGCACCTAGCAGGCCTATACTGTCTCTACCACATCGCTGCACACTCCCACAGGCATTATCATCATCTTCTCTTACCCCTACTCTGCTGCCCTCCCTCTCCCTGCTGCATGCTGCCTCCTCGCACGCACCACCCACACCAATAGATTGCTGCTCACGCCAAGTGCAGTCGGAGTCGAGCCTTAGTGCCTGTCGACAGTAGCCACAGGTATGTGAGTTGTGTGAATCCTGAGGAAGGATTTTGTTTGAAAGCTTAAAATATTTTTAGTATTCTTTTTCATTGTGCCTATCTGTGACTCAATGCCTTCTCTATGTGGTGAGTAGCAATCTGTCAGTTTTATATTACTGTTATTCCATCCTAGACTTTCCAACTTTTGAAAAAATATTCATTGAGTTCTTCATACATTCTTCCTGATAACATCAGTCTTTGTGCAGGTTACAGTGTTTCACACTAGGAGAAGACCGTTTGTGTAGATTTTAACCGTTCCCGTTCTCTTTTTAATATCCCTGTTTTAAAACTAGGAGACACTGTTCTCCCCTTTATGGGAAAAGTGAAATATCTCGGGCTTCTTTTTGATGAGAAGCTCACATGGTTGCCACACTTAAAGGATCTAAAGGTCCGCTGTTTCAAGGCATTAAACGTCCTTAAATGCGTCAGTCATAGATCCTGGGGCGCTGACAGGGCACGTCTGCTCCAACTTTATAAGGCCTTTGTGCGACCTCGATTGGAATACGGATGTCAAGCTTATGGCTCTGCCAGACCTTCCTACCTCAAAATGTTGGACGTGATTCACCATGAGGGTATTAGGCTTTCAACGGGGGCTTATCGCACGAGTCCGGTTGCTAGTCTGTGTGTCGAGGCGGGAGAGCCTCCGCTGTCCATTCGGCGTCTTCTCCTCGTGGTACGGCACGCGTACAGGGCCAAGTCCACTCCTCTTTCATTGGCGTCCAACACTTTTTCCCAGCCGGCACTGGAACGTCTCTTCCGCCACCGTCCGAAGGCAACAAAGCCGTTTGGCATCCGTGCGAAGGAGAGTCTCGAGTTAGTCCACCTGGAGGGCATTAAGGTACTCCACCAGGGATGGAGTAGGGGATCTCCCTGGCGACTACAAAGGCCAAGATTACTTCTTGATCTGGCTGCTTACAGGAAGTATTGTACCCCAGACCATCTTTTTAAAATTAAACTTACTGAGATTTTAGAACGCCATTCCGATTTTATTACTGTTTACACGGATGGGTCTAAACAGGGTGATTTTATGGGCTGCGCTGCTGTGTTTCCCGATACTGTCCATCGGATAGGGCTCCCAGAGCAGTTCTCAGTTTACTATGCAGAACTGTTTGCCATTCTGCAAGCATTAGAGCATATGCGCCGACATCGTGGCACGAAATTCATCATCTGCTCCGATTCCCAAGGTGCTCTACACGCTCTTGAACAGATGTACCCAGCAGATCGGATGGTGCAAGAGGTGCAGGACGCACTCCTGCTCTTGCAACAGCAGGGTAAGGATGTAATTTTCTGCTGGGTTCCAGGGCACATAGGGATTCCTGGCAATGAACTTGCAGATGCGGCTGCCAAGGAGGCTTGCTCCATCCCACCTCCTGCTCGCTGTTCCGTCCCCCTGCAGGCCATTACGTCTTTCGTGACTCGGAAGGTCATGCGTTGGTGGGAGGCTCAGTGGCTGGACGTGAGGGATAATAAGTTGCGAGCGGTGAAGGATTCTGTCCGACCGTGGCTCACCTCCTTCCGCCACCGATGCGCTGAGGAAGTAGCCCTTACACGGCTTCGAATAGGACATTGTCCTTTGACACATGGTTTCCTGTTACGTCGTGAGGAGCCACCAACGTGTCGGACAGTGGGACACAGCTGTCGATACGACATATTTTAACTGAGTGTGTTTTATATGCGGGTTTGAGGGACGATTTCAGTTTCCCACCAGACCTACCCTCTCTTTTAACTAATAATGAGGCGAGTGTTGCTAGAGTTTTACGTTTTTGTGTGATGTCTGGCCTTCTTCCCAAAATATTGGGATTGAAGTCTTAATGTGCTGTCCAGTGGTTTGGTCACCCATTATTTGTAAGTGGTCACTCAGCCACCGTTACTTATTTTTCCCTGTTTGTACTGCTATTTTTAGTTTTATCTCCCTGTTTTGATGTGCTGTGTCCAATCTTGCAATTTGAACAATACCAATTCTCTCACAATTCGGCTCTGAATTGAACTTTTGGGAACGGGCGCTGATAACCTCGCTGTTGTGCGCCCTAAAACACTAATCATCATCATCATCATCATCATCATCATCGTGTTTCACACTAATGTGGAATCCAATTAATGTTCTCAGTCTTACAGAGATGAAATAAAATCAAATAATTGAAAATCCAGAATGAAAAGTAATAATATTACGAAAAGGATAGTCACTACTCACCATATAGTGGAGATGCTGCTTCGCAAATAGGCACAACAAAAACACGCTCACAAAATAAGCTTTCAGGCAACAAGGCCATTGTCAAAAATAGATATCTCTCTCTCTCTCTCTCTCTCTCTCACACACACACACACAAAGGGGGGGGGGGGGGCCTCGCCTGTGTCTGTCATATCTATTTTTGACAAAGGCCTTGTTGCCTAAAAGCTTATTTTGTCACAGTCTTTTTGTCATGCCTATCTGCAACTCAGCATATGGTGGGTAGCAGCTATCCTTTTCATAACATTGTTAGAGACGAAATAAAAAGAATTTATTATGGAATCAAAATCATCTACTTCTCTGGAAGAGCTACTTTATTTGTTATTTACTAGTGCATTTCATTGATGTTCATTCTAATGTCTACAACATTTTGTTACAATCTATTGAAAGACTTGAAGAAATAATAAGAAATAACTCCAGTGATTCTGTGGTTTGTGGTTCCAACAATGACATTTGTGCCAATAGGTGTCTGGAACAAGAACGCTTCCAAAACCCTTAGAAAATATACTGCAGTGTGCAAAACCAGTTTCGTTTCATACATCTGTAGGTGAATTGTATAAATGGAACAAACAATAACACAAGTAAAAAATATGGGCCAATATGAAACTCATAAAAGTACGAAAGAAAAAATAACAGACCAGAGAAAAGCAATACATTTAGGCACTTCACAACAATTATTACATTCATTTAGACAGAACTGGGATGGAGTAAGAAATTGTCCTGGCTGTTGTTCTGCATTTTGTGTAGCATACCCGGCATACTTGACCAAATTCGTAAAACATGGCAGCGCAAACTGATGAAGCAAAAATGATAAATCTGAAACGACAAAGAGCTGTATGACATGATATTGTCCAACTCCCTGAAAAACGCTTTCCATTGTCAAAAAAGTTATTTATTCAGAGGTTGAATCACATTTGTTGTTCTGGATAGAATCTGCATTACATCAACAGTCTTTTAGTTACTGTTCTCAAAGACAGAGATGGTGTTATGTCCTGGCCAAAAGTCGAACAAAAGCAATGAAGTACTTTCTGTGAGTGAGTGGTAAGAAGATTCTTCAAATACAATGCTGAAAATTATTCTATCCCATCTTCCCAGATTTTGATACGTCGAATACAAGATTGTTGTTACAACTACAAGAAAATGCATGTTTTTGTCAACAAACATGTTTCATTTTTTTTGGAATAAAACATCATCACTGGTCTTTTTTCACGCCTGGTGTCTTGCATCAGGAAACATTGCCTGTTTGCATGTTTTGGGTTTTTTTCTTCTTTTGGTGCTGTTGAGTGTGGCCTAATCCCACATTTTATACCTATTTGCACAAATATAAATAGTAATAGTGCTGCTAGTGTTTAACATAAAAAACTGCATAGTTATACACAGCAATGTAGGATTAGGCCAGTCAACTGTGCCAAATGGAGAAATAACCCAAAAGAGTGCAAGCAGATGGCATCTCCTGATATGAGTGAGAAATCAGACATGAAATACCACCACTGATAGGGTTTTATTTCAATAAAACAAAATATATTCAGTGACAAAAACACTCATCTTCTTATAGTTGAAAGATGGAATCAAAATATTCTCAATAACTATTTCAATATTGGTAAAACGTGCAACATTCAAAAATTATCATAAGAACTGAGTTACCAGTTCCTGTAGAATGCAAGTACTTTAAAAGTAAAGGAGACCATTCACCAACAAGCAGAAGCATTCAGTTGCCATAGGCACACAAAAAAGAAATAAATAAATAATTATAATAATATAATAATAAAATGGTGTATTTGTGAGAAATATTCCGTTTCAATAAATTAAATTAAAAATTTCCTGATTGATGGAAATCATCTTAACGTGACATCGAACACTGTGCAGTGTAACATATCACTGAAGTACCGACGATTGAGGATTGCCACAATGAAAATATTCTTAGTTTAAATAGTAGGTTTAGACTAGTCTACTGTTTGGAATTTTCATCTAGTTTGTGGGTGAAATCTGGTGCAGACGAACACAGTGTTTCTGCAAGGCAGGACGGCAGTAGCGTCTGTATAACGCTTTGTAGTACTTGCTGATTTGGGCAGTTTATTGTGTGCTGTCTTGTCCCAGTTTAAAGATAACCCCCCTGCCATAGAACAACGCATACCATAACAGTTGGCATCATGCTTTGAGGGGGGGGGGGGGGGGGGAGGCGAAGTGTCTTTTAAGATTTGCGAGATCTGTCATTTGTGTCATGTCATACAGAGTACAGAGTCATGCTATACAGAGATATCAGCACAGTGTGTTACAAAGTGTTTCCTAATTGTAAACAAAAGTCATTATATGAGTGTTTCTGGAGAAGTACTCTAGATAATTTAGTAGAGCACTAGAACTAAGAATACATTTCAGTTGTGAGCCAGAGGAAGATGCAGAGGTAAAGAATTCTGCAATGATGATGAAATACAGTTATTCTGAGCATTGAAGCGGAAAGTTTGAAGGTCAGATTTAATAATTAATGGCAACCAAGTTATTCAAAAAATTAATTATATGTGACATGGTTGGTTTGGTACAAGTGCTTAAAATTTGCACTTCTGCAGCCTGGATTTTTGTTTTACACTCTCTTGTCGTGGCTGCTTCTGCTTATTCACTAATTCAGGTGTTATGCAGGAAGGGCTGTACAAACCACTGTTACGAGAGGTTCTTCATGTGGCAAAAATGAGTAGTAATTTCACCATTAAAAAAATGCAAACTAAAATTTCATTCAGTGTTTTCACCCAGGGGGAAAAAAAGAGAGAGAAAATCAGGATAGGTTTTGACCTGTCAAATTAGACCACTCCCTTGACAGTTAGGGTTGTGAGGGAGTGTAACCTATTGGAATATCATGGATGTAGATGCCAGAGAACTGCAATGGAATGGGAATGCGAAGATGTCATTAAAGATTTGATTGACAAAAAGAGTGCATGGTGAGCTCAAGAAAATGACATCTCTTTTTATGACTTTCCACTTATATCTAATCTCATGTGCTGCTTCGTATGTTAATGCTCAATCACACCACTGTGTTTTGCAAAGACAGCTGTGGAAGATGCAGTTCAGCTGCTCGTACAGCAGGTACTCAAAACACTGCTCCACATGTGTATATAAAATGCTGCCAAAACCATGGAGTTTGGAGCAAATAAGGTCCAATATTCCAATAAGGGAAGAGAATTCAAGAGATAAATGTTATACAATATATCTCATACTCGGAGGTGGAGGAGGCCTTTAAGACTGTTATAGCATAGGGAGGACCAATGTCTATACGTCTCAGGGAGACATTTTAAACCACCTGATTACCCTGAGCTATGTAGCTACACCCTCTAGAGTAAGGATAATCTTTGTGGAGAAAGACTATTTTTGTAAGCAGGGCATATCACTCCTTGTCTCTTCGCCTCACCACCAGCCTACAAATTGCTGTGCAATTGTCAGTTTGCTCAATTTACCTGGCCCCACATGAGTTTCTAGACAATGAGGCTCTCACTGAAGTCATTATACAGCTCCCACAATCCTTCCTCTTGTCTGGAGATTAATTCACACAATATGATTGGTGGCTCTGCAACCACATGCTCCATGAGTAAGTTTTAGAATCACTGAAAGCCTCCTATTGTCACCACACATATGTGTTGGACAAGTGGCGTAAACAATATGTTCCTTTGGCCTGCCTTACTTCTAGATTAAGAGGCCTTCACTGAATTTGTTACCCAACTCCTCCAACACTTCCTAATATGTGGAGATTTTAATACTCACAATATGTTTTGGGTCTTAGCAACCACTTGCACCAAGGTTAGTCAGTGAGAGCATACTTTCCAGCACTGCAACAATGTTGTTCACTGCTATCAGTCTATCTGCATAATCTCCATTTCGTGCACACACACTCAGTGAAACGTGGTTGATGATGACTTGCACCAAAATGATCACTTTTTGATCCGGATTCACATGCCATTAGGATGCCTGGGAAAAAAACCCACAACAATGGGTGTTTAGAAACTGCTGTGTTTGAACACCATGATAGTATCGAGGAATAGGTGGCTGATTTTACCCGCAGTGTCCACTGTGCATCCTTTCCACAGTCCTCAGGCCAAGTAAAAATGCAGCTTGCCCCCTGGTGGACTGGTTGCCGCTCCACAATCGGTCTGTAGGGTGACTCTGTGTGAGGCCTATTGCCTATCAGGTAATGAGGGCAAAATGTCACTGAATTATTAGAGAGCGAGAAGAAATCATGGCAACTGTTCCTGAACAAAAACTGTGGATTAAAGGTACAGTTGTATGAAAGACCATGAAGAGAATTTACAGGAGAGGTGAAAGATACCCAGTAGGTCCTCTAATGTGGGATGAATGTCTCCAGAGCAATTTGCTAGAAAATGACAGGAATATTTTTGCAGTGTTATTGCCACTGCTAGGTGGGATGCAGAATTTTGATGCTGCAGAGTGGCTGCTGAGAGATGGGCAGTTAGGACTTAAGTTCTACCAATGGTGAAGATTACATCTGCCCCATTTCCATGTAGATGCGGGATTCTACATTGTGTGTGCTAATGACACACCAACTGCTCATGAAAGAGTCCAGTACAGCATATTAAGGCATCTCAGAGGCCAGAGAAAAGAAATCCTCCTAGCCTTTTTAACTTCATTTGGGCATCAGGACACTTTTCCAGACTCCTGGAGAGAAGCTATGTGATTGCAGTTTTATAACCTCGGAAGGACTGAACATGCCATGTCAGTTATCATAGTGTTACCCCTTGGCAGCTGTGTGAGGAAGACCTTGCAGCAAATGGTAAACTGCTGCCTTGTCTGGATCTTAGAATCCAAGTAGCTCCATGGTTGCTTTCATTGTGGGTTCAGCAGACATTGCTCCACCTTTGACAACCTTGCCCTTTTGGAAGTGGCTATACAACCGTCTTTCAGTTTTAGTAACCACTTAATAGGTATATTTTCTGACCATGGGAAGGCTTACAATACTACTTGGAGTTATGTGGTGCTACCCAAAAGTTCCTGGAATGTATGTGTAGCTGGTGAAGTCTAGCTAATAGGACGAGCATGTCATGCGAAGTTGATGATAGTGGGTGTCTGAGAACAACATGTGTGCACAAATTTTTGTTTCAGACTTTGAAAAACCACTACATAAACACGTAATGTTGAAGCAAGCATTTGAGAAAGACACCTTAGGTCACAGTCAGACTCAAGACTGTTTTAAACGGTTTCAAAATGACAGAATTTCATTTGATGATCCCCATTCACTACTGCCGTCAACTGGCATTACTCCTGAAAATGTTGCTGCTGTTCAGAATATGGAGCTGGAAGATCGTAGGCGGACGACCATCCTGAACATATGGAAACGTCATGGGGCTGTCTTGTGGGATGTGTCAGCAGATTTTGTCCTATGAAAGTTGTGCACAGGCTATTGGTTCCTCCATCATGACAGTTCAAGGTCACACACTGCATTGATCACCGAGGTGTTTCTGACAAAAAGCAAAATGACAATTGTTCCACATCTGTGATATTCACCCAATCTGGCACCGAATGAGTCTCTCCCCCTCCCAGTATGAAACTCAAGTTAAAAAGCCAAAGATTTCAAACAGCTGAGATTCAAACAAAATCATGGTACTAAACAGACTCATAAAAAATGTATTCCAAGGAGCTTTCACTTCATGGAAAAACTGTTGGGAGTGATGTATACAACCCAAAGTGATTTCTTTGAAGCTGATGGTGATTAATAAGACCCAGGTGAAGTGTAATTTTATTTATTGATGTATTCTGCGAACTTTTGGGTAGCACCTCACGTAATATCCCCAAACAATGTCATAAATCAAGCTTTAGACAACATCTTCCCATCTTTATACAATCATTCCTCTCCCTATGCTACTTTAAATATCAACTCAGTGATGTCCTCTCTAACAACTTTGAACAAGAGAATGTTGTCCCTCAAGATTGTGTTTTTTGTGTGACTGTCTTTGCTGTAAATGTTAATAGCTCAATGTTGACTAGTAGTAGTCCTGTACAGTATTCTTTGTGGACAACTCCTCTGTCTTTTTTTCCTCCTCCAGCCTATCAACAACAACCTGTCAGTTGCAGCTGACTATTAAAAAGTTGGAGAAATTGGCAGAGAAGAAAGGTTTTAATTTGTTGTTGTCAACCAAAAATTCAGTGAGTATCCTTTCTAACCATTAAGGCACAGTTTCGACTACCCCACCCCCACCCCCCACCCCAAAAAAAAAAAAAAAAAAAAAAAAAAAAAAAAAAAAAAAAAAAAACCACGCAACCCACCAGCTTCGAAAAATTGAAGATGAGGGAGAGCCTATTGTTAATAATTATAATACATTCCACCCGGGCCACCATGACTGCTTTAGTCCCCCAGAGGTCGTAAACTTTTTCGATTTCTTTCTGTAGTTCCTCATTATTAGATGAAAGAGAAAAGCAGATTACCATCCATTTCAGAAATATTGTCATTGGTTTCAAAACTGCCAGCATCACTCTTGGAACCAGATTCTTCAAGCAGACCCAATATTTCATCATCAGTCAAACTGTCCCCCATTTTATGACAGAGTTTTGTAATCAAGAAGACTACGGAAGCACACTGCAACAACAAATGTGGAGGAACAGATCATGCTTGTAATATGTTTTTCCAGTCGCGTAGCACTTTTTGGAAGCAGAAACATCCATGTAGCGCAACTCTGAAGTACTAAAAGAGTGAACCGTTTACTGCAAGCCACCGCTGTTCAGATGCGTCTTGAAATAACAATCAGGAAAGCTGCACTCGCAGATTCATGAGTGCTGAGTGTGAAGGAAATCACAACGCACCCATAACTTCTATAGGCACTGACTGGAATGTCTTAAGGAAACAGTGAGCTTTTGGAACCTCACGTTTGACTTTAAGCTTAACTGGTTGCCACACTTCAGGAATCTAAAAGCATGATCCCTGAAATCACTAAATATTTTAATATGTATGAGCCATTTGTTATGGCGAGCAGACTGAACAGTTTCACAGGGTCTTTGTGTGAAATTGGCTAATAATGGGTGCACAGCATATAGGTCCGCAAGGTTTATTTAAATTTGGATGTGACACGCCATGAAGAAATTAGGCTGGCCATTGGGTCCTTTAGAACCAGTTCCGTACCCTGTCAAACCACCATTTGACATCTGGCACTGACTGCTCATTGTGTGACAGGTCAATAAACTAATATCCATGCTATGGACACCTAGTTACCATACTGTTGCTCACCTGCAGACGAAGATTTTTTAATAATTGACAGCAAGTGAGGCTGTATGGGTTGGAGCAATTTTCACCTTGACTCGTAAAGAACCCCAGAATTGTTTTATGAAATTTTAAATAAGTATCACAGTTTTAAAATAGCAGGGGGACTCCTTTGGCAGTCACCTGCTGGCTGTCATGCCACTGTTGTGTAACCAGCTGTGGGAGGAAGAGTGGGTTGGCCATGAGTGACAAGAAGCTATCAGTGGTAAAGACAAATATCCAGCCATGATGTGCCCTGTACAGTTTACTCCAATGGGATGCTGTAACCCTGACCTATCTCTGAATAAAACACTGTTCCTTAATACATGGCTTTTTACTCTGGCGAGAGGAATGCCCAGTCTGTGATGCCTGTGGCATACGGATCGCTATATGCCACTGTTTAACATAGTGCATTTTATATTGTGATGGGGAGGCAAAAGGAAATTTAGGTAGCAATCTGCCCTCTATTTTAGCATATGATGAGGCGAGTGTAATAAAGATTCTAAAATTATGTTTAGTGTCTGGACAAGCCAAAGCTTTTAGGCTGGAAATTTCATTGTGTTACAGAATGGCTGGCTCATCCTTTTTAATCCAGCAATCAGCTAGTCACAACTATCTGTTACGTGTGTGTGTGTGTAGGTCAGTAGGTCATTTTTATAATTTAATTGTAGTTGATTCTGCCACTTTTATAAGACACTAGTCTCGAGCTATTTTTGGACAATACCAGAGTAGGCAGTTCAGAAGAAAGCCAGCGAGGGGTGAGGTGGGGAAACAGACCTTTCTTCTCACTTCCTTCTGCCCCACCCTTGAACTGTAGTCCTTTTCCTCACTTCCTTCCACCCCATCCTGGAACTGCATTACTAGCCATCCAAGCAACATTGGCTTACCAGTAGACTTGATTTTCAGCCTTTTTTTGACTTACCACTAGACTTGATTTTCAGCCTTGTTGTTTGTCATTGTTCAGAGGTTCAGTTCACAGCCCCCCTTCCCTCCCCATCCCTCCTCCTCCTCCTCCCCCCCCCCCAATCCCCTCTCTCCCTCACCACTCTGTAATTGCCAAAGGACAAAATTCAAGTTAAACTTGAGTGCACACTTCAAATCCACATTAAAAGGCAAGAAACAGATGACAAAATGCTATTATGACATTCTAACTGTGTAAAACAAAACATGTATTAAAAAAAATACAGTGTACACAGAAAGAGATTTGAGACAATTTATGTTGCTTGAACCTCTTCAACTCAGACACAGAAACAGTTCTCTCATAGTTGTGTAACTGAATTTCTTCTCCTTCTCCCCCCCCCTCCCCCCCGCCGCCTCTCTCTTTTTGGGTAGCACATACTCTCCTGTCTATACCACTTTACCTCATTCACAGTTCACAACCACATTCCTGCCACACACATTCTCCTCAGCTGCAGGCAGTTAATATCTTGGTGTTATGAATCAAAAACAAAAAAATATCATCACCTTCAATTGTAGAAGTGCTAGCTGGTAATTAAATAGAAGATGAGTGTCCAGTTCTGTTGCTTTGGTCTTCACTTTTCAGGCTGCTACTTTTTGTCGAATGTCAGCAAGTGCAGTCCCAGTGAGACAATGAGACAAGACAACTTCCACAGAGGAGTGTGTCATATACAGTGTGTAACAATGTGACCGATGGTAGCCATAGCTACTGCTCTGGTATGAAGAGATCCATACCATACAGGGCACAAAGGTAGTGCAGAAGTCACCACTGTTTCTGTTTGTGCTCTACAACTATTTTTTTCAGTTTGTGGGTACCGTAATTTCTGGCAGCCACATTCAGCTTGGTATCCAGACATCGCTGCTTAAACAATGAGGTGTGGGCCAATGTAATCTCTAAGAGATTAGGAGTTTCACAATGTTCCAGCAGGTTATCTTCCCAGGAGAGATTTAAACGTCTTTTTCTCTTTCTATTTCTTGGATGAGAAACATGTTTCTCAGTGACTTCGGTTTTGAAATGGTTCCTTTCGTTGGTCAAAAGTTTTCAGTTGCCCATCACAATTGTAGATTTATGGTTAGAACAGGAAGTTTTTTCTGAATATCCTATCATATCCCTATTCTGATCATAAAACAAGTGTAGCATGTAAATACTGAATGCCTCTGTTGTGTATTTGATTGATTGTTCTCATAGAGGAGTGTCCACGACATCAATGACATGCCTTTACCTTAGACAGTTCCATTCAAATAGGTGTCATTCCTTCAGCTGTGTATCAGTCAGTTTGCATTAGTTTACAGTAAACTGTGTTCCTCTAGCAATGCGTTTGTATGTTCATGTCATATTACCTCCTAATGGGGTGGAAGAAGGAGATTGGAATTGAAAAATGTGCTGTAATTGTAGCTCTGCCTCAGGAATGCTATTCTAGTATGATAAAAGCAACAAAAGTTGGTGGAACTCATAACAACTAATCTACATCCTTCGTCATTGCTTTGATTGTCTATCATAATGCCTTGAAATGAGGAACTTCTACTTAGGACCCTTCCCATCCCTCCTAAAGTGGTGTTCCGTTGTCTATTCAACCTTCTCTGCAACATCCTAGTCCATTCCAATGCAACCACCTATTCCAGCACCTTGCCACAGGAATCTTATCCTTGTGGAAGACCTAGCTCAAGACCTGCCCAATGCACCCACGCTGCACCAACTATTCCATTCCTGTCTCAGCCTTATCCTACCCCTTCAGAGGCCAGGCCACCTATGGAAGAAACAGCCATATCATATACCAGCTCTGCTGTAATCGTTGCTCAGCTTTCTATATTGGTATGATGACCAACCAGCTGTCCACCATGATGAACGGCCGCCAACAAAATGTCGCCAAGAGCAAGTTGGACCAACAGAGGCACAGTGCAGCTGAAAATAACATGCTTGATTTCAGTGTGTGCATCACAACTCAAATCATCTGGGTCCTCCTCTCACCACTAGCTTTTATAAACTGCACAGATGGGAGTTATCCTTAAAACACATTCTCTGCTTCTGAAACCATCTCGGCCTCAAGCTACAGTAACGCACTGCCCCAACACTTTCCCCCCAACTGTTTCCGTCCCCTCTGTCCTATTACCTCCTCTCAGTTCACTGCCTCTCATTCTAATTGTCCACTGCTCTCTGCCAGTGAAATATCCGGTTTCTTTCCTTTCTCTGGTCCTCTTCTTTCCACTCTCCTTTTTCACCCCCCTCCCCTTCCATCTGCCACAGTCTCCCAAAACTACACCAGGCAGCCTTGTCCTGCTACTGCTAGTTCCTGCATGCTCCATCAGGCGGTACTAGTTCCTCTTCTCTCACCTGTACCTTGCTATCCCTCCCCCTCCCCTCTCCATATGTTTGTTCCCATTCAACAAGTTTCGGTTGTGTGTGTGTGTGTGTGTGTGTGTGTGTGTGTGTGTGTGTGTGTGTGTGTGTGTGTTTTCCCTTTTTTGGAGAAGGCTTTGGTCAAAAGCTTAGTGTGTAACCGTATTTTCGTTGTGCCTGTCTGCAACTCATTATGTCATCCTTAATGTGATAAGCAATGTGTCTTTTTCACAAATGGTGATACTCGAATATGAGCTTTCTGTTGTTTTAAGAAGAGAATTATTTTTAATGAAAAATTTCAAATACATTGGGAAGCAATAGTTAATATCTCTAGTTCCCTGTGCTTTCACTTGCAAAGAGTAAATCTGAATCATAACCTCTCTTTTACCTTCTTATCTTACATAAAGGAGGGAGCTTGCTATTGTGCATGATTGATGTGTTTTATGTTTCACACCATGTCAACAGTCTCTCTCCATTTATGTCATCAACAGTGTTGCCGCATACAGTTATGTGGTATTTAAAGTTGTCCATCACAATAGATTTACAGATGTGGAGCCGATCTTTTCATGTGGCGATTTATAAATGGGCGTGACTATAATGCTACTGTACTCTGCAGAGATAATGTTAGTTCCCCCCCCCACCCCCCCACCCCCCACCCTCCCCCGGTAGACACTGCATTCTTTCAGGTGTGACTTTATAGATTACACTTCTTTATTGCATATATGATCTTCCAGCTACGATCAACATTCTGGAACTGTATGAGATGTTTCAGCCCCTGGCATCAATTGGTAATTTTTGGACATCTTTGGCAGCATCTGTGTGTGTTTCTTAATTACACAAGATATCAGATTTGTTACTGTGAAAGAAATTATTTAGCAGTTGTTCTTTGGCTTTTTGGTGATTGCCGGCCGAAGTGGCCGTGCGGTTAAAGGCGCTGCAGTCTGGAACCGCAAGACCGCTACGGTCGCAGGTTCGAATCCTGCCTCGGGAATGAATGTTTGTGATGTCCTTAGGTTAGTTAGGTTTAACTAGTTCTAAGTTCTAGGGGACTAATGACCTCAGCAGTTGAGTCCCATAGTGCTCAGAGCCATTTGAACCATTTTTTTTTTGGTGATTTCAGTATTTCTGGTTATAATACATAAAGTAGTTTCAAAAAATAATTATTTTATTGAATTCATTATTTTGTTGGTGCTTTGAGAGTGGAAGGATAGGATAGGCTGCTGATCCACTGTTTCTGAGGGTTTCCAATATGTTTTAATTTTAACACACCATTTCACCCATCATTCCTTCCACATGTTACCGGTTTCCTATGTATTCACTCCTCACTCTGGCACTCAATATTATGTCGCTCAAGGAGTGTAAGAATCTCATTTGTGCCCTGTTTATTTTGGTTTTATAATTTTGGGGAAGAGTTAAATATTCATGGAGGTTTTGGTATCACAATTTGAAATATGATTTCTTTCCTCATTTGTTTAGAAATGTATCTTTTCGGTATTCCATTTATTATAATTTGTGAAATTGTTCTCTATATTTGGTTTGTGGACTGCGAAATATGGCCAGCTAAATATAAATAATCAACATTTTTATTTCAGTCACAGCCATTACCTTTGCTTTGCTGTCAAAAATTTTCATATTTTGGAGTTTTTACACAGATCTTAGTAAAACATCTTTGGTTTCAGCCATTAGTATTTAGCCACCTACAAATAACAATAACAATAATAATAATAATAATAATAACAAAGTAACAATATTGTGAAAAGGGAAGTTGCCACTCACCGTATAGCAGAGATGCTGAGTCGCAGGTAGGGGGGGGGAACCTGTCGCAAATATAGCATTCGGCCAGTAAGGCCTTCGTCAGAATTACAAGGCAAATGCGCGTGCACGCACACTCACACAATAATAATAATAATAATAATAATAATAATAATAATGTTCGTACTACTAAAATCCTGCCTTCCATAAGGTAGGAAAAAGAAATTGGGGTTTAATATTTGCATAATGGGTCACGTTGTCATTAGAAAATTGTTAGGATCTTGAGCATTATAGTAAATTTGTGCTTGAGTGGTAGTTAGTGGTGGCTGGTGGTTACTTGACTTTGCGCTGAAAAAGTTATTGTGCACAACATAATTGCTTTAGCTGTATTGTTAGATTTAAGAGAGTGTGGTTTTTTAAAGTTGTTCCTCTGTGAACATAACAGTTTTTCATAAAAAATTTTGTTGAAATTTCAATGTTGTCTTAACTTTGTTCTAGAAATGAATGCACAGAAAGCTGTCGTGCAAGGAGAAGAGACCTTGAGGCTGAAGGGAAACAATTGAGGCGGGAGCTGAAGCTGAAAGATGAGCGGTTCCTTGCTGCAGAAAGGGAAATGCAGGTATATTTCATATTGAATTAGGTACCTGACAACCTTAAACTGTCCAAAGATCTTGCCTGGGAGTAGTTAAAAACTGGAAATGATTTATTGTGGTTTCTTTCATAATGTGAAATTGCCCTTGAATGCTGTATAGAAGAGTGTGGCTTGTAAATATGGAATTGTTGTGAAAAGGTCGTTGTTGTTTTTACCCGTTCAGTGTGCCCCCACTTTTTTTTTTTTTTTTTTTTTTTTTAAATTGAGTGGACAAAAGAAAGATAGACATAAATGCACTTTTAAAAAATTCTCACACAAAATGGAACAGCATGTTCACCACATAGAATTAAGTTATCTTGATCTCAAATTAAGAACATTTTGTAACACACTTGGGACTGTAGAGCAGTATGATGGAATACACATCACTCATATAATGGCTTTAAGTGACATGAGACACACCGAAGCTGTTCAGCCAGCTGTTTGTTGTTGATCACCAAAACTACATTGAAAAAATTGTGTAATATTTTTAAGACAATATTTACCATATTTCTGATCAAGCTATCTCAGAGTCTTCATCTCAGTTTGAGATAAATAGTACGGGGGTCCAATAGCATTCGTTGCTCTGCAATTAATATTGTTTATTGAAACTTCCCGGCAGATTAAAACTGTATGCCAAACTGGGGCTCGAATTAGGGACCTTTGCCTTTAGTGGGAAAGTTCTCCAGCAATTGAGCTACTCAAGCACAACTCAAGAGTTTGGGTAGCTCAGTAGAGCATTTGCCCTCAAAAGGCAAAGGTTCTGGTTTCGAGTCCCGGTCCAGCACGTAGCTTTGATGTGCCAGGAAGTTTCATATGAGAACACATTCCGCTGCATAGAAAATTTTTTATCCAGAATGTTGTTTATTGATGGAGATGGGGATTAAGGTCCCCAACAAAAAGAGGAATAAAATTGCCATTTCTCTGTGTAGATCATGGTTTCTTGATGTACCCATATTACCTGAGGTTCATTAGGTAATACTGAATGTAACTAATTAAATACAGCAAAGCTTGTTATTGCACTTTTTCATACTGTTTTGCTAACTGGACACCTCTTAACTCGCTGGCAGACACTGCGCGTGCTTTTTATGTCTTAATGTATTAACTCTCCTTGCTTGCTCAAGAAGCCAATATTGACTCTTTGAGCAAGGTGAGAGTGTTAGGTCCATATCTTTTCATTTCATCTGATAAATTCTGTGTTTTCAATGTCTCTGAGTGAACTAGATTTATTACTGTAAAAGTAAATCTTTACTTTTGTAAGTAAATAACTTTGGTTAAGTTTAATTGCAGCTGTATATCTTTTGTTTCTATTCGATAATGGTAGAAAAGTTATGTCTTACAGACTGACAGCCAGATGTTTCTTTTGAGTGTTCCAGGCACTTGTAAAACCCATACTCAGTACATAGATTACTCTTTCCTTGGTTACCTATGTCATGCATCCCACCCATTTGTTTATTAATAATAAAATTAAGATAAAAAGAGGTTAAGGAAGCTCTCAATATTGTGTGAGGATCACTCCAAAACTAATGCTCCCCATTTATTTTAGTGGAAACTACAAGAGATATAGATAACACTATAACACAGTTAAATAGAGCAAGATTTCAGCTACATACTATAATTTTCTGCCTTAAGCCACCACCATTCATTATGCAGTTTTACAAACGATGAACAGGCACCTGCATGCTGCAGCCATAAATGCCTGAACCAACTGAGGCTAGCCACTGTCTTACGCATCTGATGACAGTATTTGAGTCTGAAATAAGTTGACCACCTAGTCCTTATTTCATGTTCCCAAATAGATGAAAGTATGAAGGTGTTAAATGAGGAGTGTATGGCGGATGTCGTAGGACAGCCCAGCCATATTAGGCAGTGAGTTCCATGGTTGTTAAACTGCTGTGTGACCCAGCAGCATCATGGTGTCAACAGTAGTTTGTATTCTTTTCCAGCCCCATTGTGGGTGGAGAGAGGGCAGGGCAGCTAGGTGCAGTCGAAGGGTTAGGCAGAGGGCGGGGGAGGGTTAATCGAAAAGAAGAGAACTAAAACGACTGCAGGTGCGTTGGTAGAATAGAGAACTGTGTAGTGCTGGAATGGGAACAGGGAAGGGGCTAGGAGGTAAGGATAAATACTGGCGATGGTTGAGATAAGGAGGGGAACATAGGATATATTGCTGGGAGCGTTTACACCCACACAGTTCAGAAAAGCTGATGTTGGTGTGAAGGATCCAGATGGCACATGCTGTGAAACTAATTGAATTGAAGAATGATTTGTTGGGTGGTATGCTCGGCAATGGTGTGGTCCAGCTGTTCCTTGGCCACAGTTTGTTGGTGACCGTTCGTGCATATAGACAGCTTGTTGGTCGTCATGCCCACATCGAATGCAGCATAGTGGTTGCAGCAGCTGGCTGGTTTCACAGGTAGCCCTGCCTTTAATGGGATAGGTGATGCTTGTGACCAGACTGGAGTAGGTGGTGGTGGGAGGGTGCATGAGACAGGTGTCACATCTACGTCTTATAGGGAAATGAGCCATGAGGTGAGGGTTTGGGAGCAAGAGTTGTGTAGAGATCGATGAGGACAGTGTGTAGGTTCGGTGGGCGGCAGAATACCACTGTAGGAGGAGTAGGAAGGATAATAGGTAGGACATTCCTCATTTCAGGGCACAAATGATAGGCAATCAAAACACTGGTGGAGAATGTGATTCAGCTGTTCCAGTCCTCGGTGGTACTGAGTCACAAGGGGACTGTCCTCTGTGGCCAGACGGTGAGACTTTGGAAGATGGTTGGTGACAGGAGAGATAAGGCATGCGAGGTGTGTTTTTGGACAAGGTTGGAAGGGTGATCACAATCTGTGAAGGCCTCATTGAGAACCTTGGTGTACTTCAAGAGGGACTTCTCATCACTACAGTTGCCACAGTTGGCTAGGCTCTACAAAAGGGTCTTCTTGGTATGGAATGGGTGACTGCTGTCAAAGTGGAGGTATTACTGGTGCTTGGTAGGTTTGATATGGACGGAGGTGCTGATGTATCCATCTTTGAGGTGGAGGCCAGTATCAAAGGAGGTTGCTGGTTCCTACTTTCCCATTACCTTTCTGGTGTCAACCTTGGTTAGTCTTTGTCCTTACCCTCTAACCCCTTCCCTGTTCCCATTCCAGCACCACACAGACCTCTATTCCACCAATGCACCCACAACATTTATACCTCTCTCCCTTTCTGCTAACCCTCACCCGCTCTCTGTCTAACCTACCGACTGCACCTAGTTGTCCTACCCCCTCTCTATCTCACCCTGTATGCTCCCACAATCTGAACTCCATCGTCCCCCACCCCTACCATGATATCTCCCCCCCCCCTTCCATGCCTCAGCCTCCACCTTACCACCTGCGTGCATCTCCCATCATGCACTGCTGCTCATAGTGTGGCCTCAGCAGTCGGAGACTGGTTACGTGCAGGAGTGCGCGTGCACGTTCTATCTCCGATGAAGGCCTTGTTGGCCAAAAGCTCATTTGATGGAAGCTGCTTTTGTCACAAGAGGTCTACAGTTTTCTTTCACCATCTGTCTCATGTAAGTGATAGGGTTTATGCAGAACTATTTCCCTGTCAGGGTAACAACAATGACAGCCCAATGGTACTTGCAATTTATAATATTCCACCTAAGATAACAAGAACAGGAAAACTGTTTGCTGACAAAGAGTTCATAAAAGAGTACATCAATGATGCTGCAAATCTTCTGTGCCCCTTGAATGTAAATCAGTTTCAAGCAATCAGTCGTTCTCAGTGGACTCTACACTGCTGAAAAATTACTATGACTGGTACTTTTACTGGCATTGAATATTAAAGTTAATGGCTTCATTGCATTTTAAGAGTCCGTGGACATTTCAGGTACTGCACAGTTAGTGATTCTTGGTGTTTATGCTGATTTGCAAGCAGCTGATGATTTTTGACATGATATCTCAAAGAGACCTCCCACTGATGTGGATATCTTAAAAACCCCTGAAGAAGCTGTTGATTCCAGTGGTTTACTCTGGGAATGTTTGGTGCCAGTGACAACAGATGGAGCACCCACTATGAGAGAATAGCAAACGGGATGTAATGGATTTCTAAGAAAGGACCTGCGGTGCATAGAATAATCATTGAACAGCATTTACTACATTGTTGTTGTTGTTGTTGTTGTTGTGGTCTGCAGTCCAGAGACTGGTTTGATGCAGCTCTCCATGCTACTCTATCCTGGTGAAGCTTCTTCACCTCCAAGTAACTACTGCCACCTACACCCTTCTGAATACGTTTAGTGTATTCATGCTTTGGTCTCCCTCTACGATTTTTACCCTCTGCACTTCCCTTCAGTACTAAATTGATGATCCCTTGATGCCTCAGAACGTGTTCTACCAACCGATCCCTTCTTCTAGTCAAATTATGCCACAGATTCCTCTTCTCCCCTATTCTATTCAGTACATCCTCATTAGTTACGTGACCTACCCATCCAATTCTTCTGTAGCACCACATTTTGAAAGCTTCTATTCTCCTTTTGTCTAAACTATTTACTGTCCATGTTTCACTGCTGTACTGGCTACACTCCATACAACTATCAGAAAGGTTTTCCTGACACTTAAATCTATACTCATTGTTAACAAATTTCTCTTCTTCAGAAACGCTTTTCTTGCCATTGCCAGTCTACGTTTTATATCAACTCTACTTTGACCATCATCAGTTATTTTGCTCCCCAAATAGCAAAACTCATTGACTACTTTAAGTGTCTCATTTCCTAATCTAATTCCCTCACCATCACCCAACTTAATTTGACTACATTCCATTATCCTTGTTTTGCTTTTGTTGATGTTCATCTTATATCCTCCTTTAAAGACACTGTCAATTCCGTTCAACTGCTCTTCCAGGTCCCTTGCTGTCTCTGACAGAATTAAAATGTCATCGGCGAACCTCAAAGTTTTTATCTCTTCTTTATGGATTTTAATTCCTAAACCAAATTTGTCTTTTGTTTCCTTTACTACTTGCTCAATATACAGATTGAATAACATCGGGGATAGGCTACAACCCTGTCTCACTCCCTTCCCAACTACTGCTTCCCTTTCATGCCCCTTGACTCTTGTAACTGCTGTCTGGTTTCTGTCAAATTGTAAATAGTTATTTGCTCCCTGTATTTACCCCTGCCACCTTCAGAATTTTAAAGAGAATATTCCAGTCAACATTGTCAAAAGCTTTCTTCAAGTCTACAAATGCTAGAAATGTATGTTTGCCTTTCCTTAACCTACCTTCTAAGATAAGTCGTAGGGTCAGTATTGCCTCACATGTTCCAACATTTCTACGGAATCCAAACTGATCTTCCCTGAGATCGGCTTCTACCAGTTTTTCCATTCATGTGCAAAAAATTCGTGTTAGTATTTTTGCAGCCGTGACTTAATAAACTGATAGTTCGGTAATTTTCACCCTGTCAACGCCTGTTTCCTTTGGAATTGGAATTCTTATAGTCTTCTTGAAGTTTGAGGGTATTTCGCCTGTCCCATACATCTTGCTCACCAGATGGTAGAGTTTTGTCAGGGCACAATTAAAAGCAAACATCAGTGATGGAAATTTTTGTAACCATTAGTGTTCGTCTTTATGTGGAAATTGTGTTCCAGGCATTAGTCTCATTGTAAATTCGGAAAATGGATCTTATGTAATACTTTTCAAAAACATGACATCTTTTCAGCTGTCACATTAAATACTGTTCACTTATTTGGTAACGCAGGCTAGGAAACAGATTTGTTACAGAAGAAGAAAGTGCAGAAATGGTAGGGAAGAGTGTAGAGGATAGGGGAAGCAGATGGCAGGCCAGCCCCTGCATCCATGCCCATCACAGTTACCTGCTCACGCGTAAGTGCACATCACATGAGAAGGATTTCTGTGCGCCTCTAGTCTTGTAGCTTTCAGAATTTCCAGTTGCTTTAATCTCCAAAATTCCAAAAGAACCTTATTCTGCTTATTCCAGGAGACTGTGCATAAATTGGCATGTATGGCTTTGTCTTGAACTACTTCAACAATATTATGAAAAGGATAAATGGCTACTCACCATAAAGATGACCCATTGAATTGCAGACAGGCACAACAAAGAAACTGTTACGTATTGAGCTTGCGGCAGAAGCCTCCTTCAGAAAGAAAAAGGAGGAGGAAGAGCTCAGTGAACTACTTCATTGTTGCAAGGTTTACATCACTACTCCGTGGACTTGGATTCCACCTCATAATGGTAATACCACTTTTCATCTCCAGTGGTGGTGGTGATGTATGTGATCAGAAAATTGACATCTTCAGCCACATATTGGTCCAGCAGCTCCTGAAAAATTTCCATTGATTAGTGTTCACACACTCTTCGGAATAGCGAAGGTTGTGGAGCTTCTCTGAGGCATTATAGCAAACATTAAGCTTGTTATGAACATCCGTTTCACCTCCATTGAAACACATGAACCACTGCCTCACATTACTCATGTCTGCTGTATCATTTCCCTATGCTTCCCTATGTGTGTAGTTCGAAAAGTGACAGGTATAAGATGGCCACAACAGGTGGTAATGGACTACCCCACACCACACCATTGGTGATTTTCTAATATTTTGTATCAAACAGGAGATAATTCCTAAAAAGTGCAGTGAAACAGTTATATTTTGCTGCTGTTAGCCATTTTTAAAATCTTAAAGATGATGTAAGTCCAGCATTCTATATGAATGTGACATGGCATGTGGTACAAACTGTGAGAACAGTCGAGGAGTGGTGCAAGGAACATTAGTGACACAGGGGACTAAAACAGTCGGCTGTCAGTAAGCACTGCCTTTTGAATATAATCATGAAATGAATTTTGAGAAGACGAGTATCATGGTGCAAATCCCTGGTTTCTTTTACAGTGTAATTAGGTTTCTGTGACAGTGTAATTAAGGAGCCTACCAAACTGAAGATGCAGGAAAATTTAGCAAACCTTGGTGGAGGTTTCAGTTTAACCAAGTCTTAGGGTCCAACACTCCATTCGCTAACACATTGCTAGCCAGCTTATCTACTACAACTGGAAAAGATAGAGAGAATATGTGTTTCAGAGAATAGAAGTGTGGGCTCTGGAAAAGAAATGAACATCAAACAGCATTGTGGGCACGAGAAGTTGAACTCAGTTGTAACTATTAGTATAACATTAACACCACTTTACAGCCTCATTGGAGCTCAGATAGTGACTACACATAACACCACCTGCTGGCAGTGCCTGAAGAAGATTGAATTGGTCATTGAAATATTGAGCATAAAAATGGAATCAACAACTTAACCTGGGACCACATAATTAACCAACAGGAAAAGAGTGCAAATATCCAAAAATTACACTGCATCAACATAATCCGGTTCGGACACTTAAGTCAATGCACAAAATTTGGAGGCATTAATTTTAAAATGACCCTCACAGCATTACACAGACCAGGCATGCTGCCATACTGCTACACAGTGACAATCTTATAAATGCTTTTTAAATTGTGTTTGTTTACTTCTGCCAGTAATTTTTTGTTAAGGGTATATCTCGTATCCAATTTTATATTGTGAATAATTTTTTCTTGTACACACTCCAGTCACATTAATGTGACCACTGCTTATGTCTGATGTAAATGTGGGGTAACTGCTTACAGACAGCAGGTGGCAGCAATAGCCGTGGAGGGTATATAAAGCATGTCAGGGGGGATGTATAAAACAGTGCAGCTGTTGTCGTAATGCAGATTCATTTGACATGGAGAAGGGTATGATCATTGGCTTTTGCGCCAAAGGTGAAAGCATTTCTGAAATAGCGAAGTTTGTAAACTGTTTGCATGCTGCTGTAATTAAAATATACCATGCATGGCAAAATGGTGCTATCCAAAATTGGCTCTGAGGCAGCTGTGTGTACAGGCAAATCCTCATGCACCTGTTGAGAAAATGATCACCCAAATTAAAAAGCAGCCATTAACTGTCTCCTCGATGACCGTTCAGCAAACATTGGTGTTTATGGGCCTCCACAGCAGGCTCCCGGATCGTGCTGACTGCCGTTCATTGACTAAAAAGGCTGGAATTTGCACGCCTGTACTGAAACTGAATATCCACTGAGTAGCGAGAGGTGGTCTTCTCAGATGAATCGTGTTTTATGCTCCATCAGATGGCTGTTGGTGTGTGTACGGCCCTGCAACAATCGTCAAATGGCTCCATGCTGGAGGAGGGAACGTTATGCTCTGGGAAATATTTTCATGACATTCCCTGGGTGATCTCGTAATTCTGGAAGGCACAGTCGATCAACACAAATATGCATCTAGCCTTGAGGACCATGTCCACCCCGACATGCAGTTTGTTTTTTCCTCAACACAATAACATCTACCAGTAAGACAATGCAGCATTTCACACAGTTTGCAGTGTGCATGCATGGTTCGAAGAGCTTCATAATAAGTTCACTGCATTGCCCAGGCCACTAAACTCCCCAGATCTAAACCCGATCAAGAACCTGTGAACATCTGGGATCAGGTCCTCAAATGAGAAACCTAATGTAGCTGGCCATGGCACTGGAGTCGGCATGGCTCCACATCCCCATCACTACTTCCAAAACCTCATTGACACTCTTTCTGTACACCTGGACTGCAAAAGGTGGTTATTCAGGCTTTTGACAGGTGATCATACATTTGCAAAAAATTAACCAGTTACATAATATTACATAGGTAATATAGTCTTCAATTCTATAACCAAAGCATGGAAATGTTCTGAGTGCCTCTGTTGGCCTGTTCAGTTGTACTTTAACAATGTAGTAATTTTCTTCTGCAGTAGGCAGCTGAGAAGAATGTCTGTTAGTGTATGTTTACACTGCCTGCGACGCGACGCGATGCGAAGCATAATGGCCAAAGCGATGCAATACGATGGAGCGTTCACATTGCACACGATACAGCCGCGCGCGCAATCTAGCCAGCAATTGAGCAGTCTCGGCACGATGTCGTGTTTCCTCGACCCAGTAAATTTTTTTTTATTAGAAAACAGTGCTCTGAGAATTCAATGCAGTCGTGAATGGGTGCATGAAATCAACAAGGAGAGGAGGGCTTTAGGAGAATTTCATCATTTGTACAGTGACTTGAGACAAGCTGAGGATAAATTTTGGAGTTACTTCAGAATGAGTACAGAGACATTTTATTATACAGTGTCATCTGTTTCAAATAGATTACAGAATGGCTATTACCCCTGAAAAAGTTATGATCACCATTAGGTAAGTACAATATTAAGTTTACAGCAATCATTTTATTATGAAAAATTTACGAATTGTGATAGATTCAAACTTTCTTTTAATAAATTTTGACATAGTTGACAATGAGAAGTAAAATACATCACAGTTCACTCACTTAAGTATCAAAGTTTTCAGAATCTTGGTGGCTTGAAATAACAATGTCATCAGGTTCAATTTCAGAAATGACTATTATATTCTGCGGATTTCCAGCAATTACGATTTCAACTGGATTTTCAGGTGCTTAGGGTGACATCAACGAATGTGCAGTGGAAGTGGTTGATTGTTCCAATTCTTCCAAAAGAACTTGCTGAATTTTTATCCTGGCTCTCAACTGAGCTGCTGGTGATAGTTTTCGCATTGCTGGCAGCAAACTCACTACAAAATGATAGCTGTCATCTTGCGTTTCTGATTTCGACATTTGTTGCTCAATTAGCTTCAACTTTTGCTTCTCTATATTTAGCAATTCAGTTTGTCGATTTCTTGGATCTCTTGTTTTGGTTTGTGTGTAGGGTGGGTGAGGGAGGAGGCATCGAAACGCTACCCTCTGAACTTACAGACACACTTGAAGACCTGGCTTGGTTGGTTTCATCAGGTGAAACACTCTCTTTCTCTGTAAGAGCTGGTGAAAATGGTACGTCGTCGTGTTGTGGTGCTGTTCTTTTGCTGTGATGAACATTAGTCTTGGTCTTCCGTGGCGTCATTGTGTCAGTCAGGAAGGTCATTAGCTCGTACCACGGCCAATTGGATTGGAAATGCGGCATGCCACCTTCGTCTCCTGAACGTTCAGCACGAGTTTTTTTGAGTTCAGAGCGGAAAGTGTCATGTAGGTTCTTCCATTTATTCTTCAGTACCTCGCCTGAAAATATGGACGTGAAATTCCAAAATGACAGAGCAAACAGTAGTGCTTCAAGAAGAGCGAGGAGTGTCAGAGAGGCCTTCAAAAACTATGTGAACAGTCATTAACGCAAATATATTTCATGTCAAAATTATCAAATACTGTAACTATTGTGAACGTCATTTCATTATCAAAATACTGTAATAGTATCTATACACAATTAAAATTAGAAAATAAACGAAGTTGTTTGTGTTACTTATTTCTTGGAGTTTTGTAGCTATTTATTTTACTTTTTTGTACTTACTGTCTGTTCCACAATCTTCAGCTATTTCATTCCATGCTTGACGAACAAAATCCCTATTGTGGTAATATTTATTTTTCTGCTCCCACAACACGGAGCGTTCACGCACACTGTTAATTAGTCTTTCGATGTCCATTGCAAGCAAGCAATTACTTCAGACGCAAGCGCAAACAAGCAGTCGCTCCAAACACTCGCACGAAACGCAAACTCGGTTGCGACTACAGCGGAGTCATTGCATCGCACCGCATCACATCGCTCGGCCCAGCCTGCAGTCTAAACGGACACCGCTCTGTTGCCACTGTTCAACCAAGCCTGCCCATTGTCACGCGATTTCAGCGCTTCATCGCTCCGCTCGGCTCGGCATCGCATCGCATCGCGGGCAGTGTAAATTTAGCCTTAGGCATGAGGTGGGGAGTGGGCAAGCAGTCTTTCCCCCACTCTCTTCTGCCCCACATCTGCCTGTGGTCTGTTACTAATTGAAAAATTTTACTGTTCTAGTGGACTTCGTTGTCATTGTCATTTTGTTTCATTGTTTGCTTTCATGGCATTACTGTTTCATATAATTTTCATGCACAGCATCAGTCTGAAAGAGGAGAATTCTAGTGAAACACATGCAGACATGTCCACATTGTAAGTGAGAAATAAGTGATGTTATAACTGCAAAACAAAAATGACAAAAAAAGCTTTTAACTAGTTACACATGAGTACTAGTATTAATAAATTATTGATGTAGCAACTACTGATAGCACGTACACACAGATAAAGAATTTAATCCATTTTATTTCAGAAGAATTGAAGTAGTGAGAGAAGTAAATATATTACGTTGCTCAGACCTTTTCAAGCCAGTTACAGTTACAATGTTGATCTAATTATTTTAATGAAAAATTGTTATAAAATTGTGAGTTTTGTTGTTTATATCACACCAGACTCCCTGCTGCATTCCCGTCATGCGCGTTCTTCTAAGTTGCTGATAGTAGTTGTGTAAAGACATTAGTTTTATTTTGTAATTTAGTTTCCTAGTCTTTTACTGCCCCTTCTTTCTGTTTAATCACATCGTCTGATGATGGCTTGCTATATAAAAACTGGAACTGTTTATGATACCATTTGTGTTACTCAATCTCGCTTCCCACGCCCGGGTTCCCGGGTTCGATTCCCGGCGGGGTCAGGGATTTTCTCTGCCTCGTGATGGCTGGGTGTTGTGTGCTGTCCTTAGGTTAGTTAGGTTTAAGTAGTTCTAAGTTCTAGGGGACTTATGACCACAGCAGTTGAGTCCCATAGTGCTCAGAGCCATTTTTTTGTGTTACTCAAGGCTGAAAAACTAATAAAAAATCATTGTAGCTTTAATTTAAATTAATAATATAAATGCCTGTTTAGTAATAACATGTAACACCTTAAATGAATATCCTCTGTATAACAGTCATAATTAAAGATGGTATCATTGTGTGACATATTCTTAGAGACATTGTAGTACTGAAGGCAAGAGTTGGAGATTTGATACATGGTGACATTAGCGTAGTGAGATTTTGTTCAGGAGTGTGGAAGGGAGAGGATCCATTTGGTATGTGTGAAGAAAATAGTGTACGGGAGTCATTTCAGGGTATTATAAAAGTGCATATAACAAAATCATCAGAAATATAATTATACATGTTATAACCATTTTAGCCATGAGCTTGAAATTGCAAATTGTTCCAGAACCCTGTACATCTCTGCTGAACTTGCGACATCTCTGCTGAACTAACGCTGTTGTACACACTGATTAATACCATTAATAATGTCATCAGAGTTGTTCTGTGGTTTCTGCAAGATCATATCCAAATTGAAAGCATCATTTTTTGAAAGATTATTGTTCAGGTACAATTCTTGTATGAACTGCAGTTCTGTCATCCTTGTCTTGAAGCACTCTTAAATGGGTTACACAAATGCAATCAAGCTTGTATTAACAAAGTTATGAAAAGGATAGATTGCTACTCACTGTAAACATGACACGTTGAATTGCAGACAGGCACAACAAAAAGACACTTAAACATTTGAGCTTTCGCCAAAGCTGTATTCAGAAAGGAAAACATACACATTCATGCAAGCAAGCACAGTTCATGCACACATGACCTCTATCTCCAGCTGCTCCTACTTGGATTAACTGAGACACTGATCTGTGCTGCTGGTTGTGAATTAATTTTCTCCAGTCTGACAAATTTTAAGCATGCACAGCTAGAGTGACTGGTATGCTTAACTTTTACAAAGTTGTTATAAATTTTGTTCTTGTGTATATGTTCATGAATCCTTGTTAATTGTGCTCCAATATAGCACAGAAAAGCACAGCTGTGAGCACCATAGCACTGTAAAACAATTTATGTTGATCAATGAACTGGTTAACATAAAATGACTGTATGAAACCGGTGATGCAGAATGCAATTGGTAATTATTTGTAACTGTGTAAAAGTGAATGGTTTACAAGAGAGATCACCTGCATATCTCAGCAATTTTGTACAAGTGGTAGTTATCAGCAGGGGCCATACAGAGAGTAAACAGAAGGATTTGCACAATGTGGCTTAGACCACACGCTGTCAGTGATTCTAGTTGTATATGAAAACTGGGAGACATTATTCTTCTTAGGTGTTTAGCATTTCTACTGCTATTCTTCCTTTTCAGTGGAGTGTATTTAACTTTAAAGTTACTGAAATTGGCTTTTTAAGAGAAGTTATCTGTAGATGTCCAAAAAAAAAATGCTTAAATATTTGGTGTACATGGTGGTTATAATTAAACTTTCATTACTTGAGCCAGTGTATATGGTAAACTATTTACTGCACCCAACTTTATTGCAATGATGTTCACACTATGCATGTTCACACTGTGCGCTGCAGGATTTGCGTTGTTAGTAGCATTAGTGTCCGATTTGCTGTTAGGTGCTGGTGCTGGTATGTTGACATAGGGTTCAATCACAAGAATCAATATGCATTACAATTGCAGTAAACGTAAGTCTAGACAAGGTTAACAAGGCTTTACTCATAGAGCTGTTTTACCGAAGCAACAGTAATAGTGCTCCTGCTCTTCGTGAATATCGAAGCATTGCTGAGGTCACTTGCTCACTCATTAATACATTTGGAGAAAACTGAATCATTGGCTGATACCTCCAGATTGTGTGACCACTAAGATCACCTGATTTGAGCCTGTGTGAATTTTGGCTGTGGTTTTGCCTGAAGATCAGGGTTAATCCACAGGACACTAACAAATGTTGAAGGTTGAGGGTGAGCATAGCAAGGAAGGTAGCCAGCATCCCACCTGAAATGTTTCAGGCTGCAAGTGAGCAATCTTTAGTGTGGTTCCAGGCTATTATGGATGCAGGTGGTCATCACACTGGGCAATGTTCATAACCTGGAACATAAATATGGCACACAATCAACAAATATTGTCTTCTCTTGGGGAAATTGAAACGTGTTGCTTTCAGTAGTTTAGTGATTATTTTTCTTCCACTGTTCATGGGGGCTTTTTCAAGTAGTGAAAGTTTAATTATAACCACCCTGTAATAAGGAAGCAGGTCAATCACAGAAAAGTATTGACTTTTAGTTTGATTTTTTTGAAACAAAATTGTTATGGAGCATCCAACTTCCACCGAAACAATGGAAAAGACAAGCAGAGATGGTGGTATCAAAATAAAATAATCTTCTCTCTCTCTCTCTCTCTCTCTCTCTCTCTCTCTCTCTCTCTCTCTGTGTGTGTGTGTGTCTGTGTGTGTGTCTGTGTGTGTGTGTGTGTGTGTGTGTGAGAGAGAGAGAGAGAGAGAGAGAGAGAGAGAGAGAAAGAAAGAAAAGAGGTATGGATGAAGGACAGACCATACAGTGTTGCGTCATTCACTTCACTGAAAATAAATTTCTGTAACCCTGACCAGCTTTTCGACAGACAATTACTTTGAGTGGAACACACCAGGCAGCTTTGTGTAGTTGTTTTTCTGGGTCAGATTGTTCTTCTAAGGATGTCTGAAGATTTGCCTTTATCACAAAAGATAAAGTATATAATGCTAATTATTCAAGAAAATACTGCATTAAGCATCTATGTTCAGTGAAACACTGGGAACATTTTGAAAAAACTGTTGAGTGTAAAAACTAACACTCACAATGCTCAGTTGTACAATGCAAGATAGTTGTTTTGTTGAAATTCGACAGCCAGAGAACAATTATTAGTCACACATGTTGGGAGAAGGTAGTAAAACTTTCAATATTTTAATGTGAATACATATGTTTGTATATCAGAGTTAAAATAATTTTGAAGATTACTGCACATCTCACAACTCGCAGTTCTCATGAAATTAATCACACAAGTATGATAGAAGACATAAATAATTACATGAAATGAAACTCCTGCGCAGAAATTTGATTATTATAAGAGCAGACCAACACTGATATTGTGGCAGAAATGCCGAATAATAAAACACACATGAAAGTAGTGGATACAGTCCTAGCGGAACTTCACTTCATGGTCTCTCTTTGTAAACTGTTAGTCGTTTCAATTGTAATTTGTGTTTGCCATGTTCTGAAAAGTATGCGTAGTGAAATTAGTATAGATCTAAAGGTGAAGTGCTGGGCAACAAGTCGTCTTGAAGCTTTGAGAGTAGGCTTTGCGTCCATCTTCAAGCAGCTGCCATTTCTGGTTTTCAGCATATCTGTGACACTACACTCATTGACAAATCAAACAACCTGTGGCCATTAAAGCTTCTTTTCTGTGTACAAGAGGCACCCAAAAGAACCAAACTAATTTTTTGGTGGTCAGAGCTTTTGTAGTATTGCATTTTGCCGCTAGGAGCACTTAGTGTACACTCCAGAGTTATGAAGCCAAGTGCCATAGCTGAAGGAAGTCAGGACTAGTTTAGGCAGCGCTTATAGTGATAACTACTTAGTGTGATAGTTGTTTTTGCAATATTGGACAGTTTGGAGTGATGAAATTATGCTTTTTGCTCAGAAAAAGGAGGATAGAAACCCTTGAAATGTTAAAAACGGAATACAATACAATGCTATGGGGAAAACCGAAGTTTTTGAGTAATTTTCTCATTTCAAAAATGGTGAAATGTCAGTTGATAGCAGACCTCATTCTGGTTGCCCTTCCATGGCCTGAATGCATGAAAATGAAAACATTAATGCAATCACCAACAAAGTTCGACAACATGCCATTGAAGAAATTGTGGAGCTGTCAATAGTGACCTGGAGTTAAATGCAGCAATTTGTGGCAGAAGATTTGGAAACAAAAGAGGTGACTGCCAAATTTGTGCCACAACTGCTGACTGCTGGAAAAAAAACAAGGTCGCATGGAAGCATGCTGTGCTTGGAAAGAAGAGCCCTGAAATGATCCAAGCTTTTTGTCAAAAATTATCACAGGTGACAAAACTTTGTGCTATGCTTTTGATCCTGAATCAAAGCGAAAATCGAGGCAGTAGAAGACTTCAAGTTTGCCTCTCCCCAAGGAAGCTCATCAGGTGAAATCAAACAATAAAACAATACTGACACAGCCCCCCCCCCCCCCTTCTGATGTGAGAGGAGTTATCCATTCAGAGCGTAGTCTACAGGAGTAGACAGGCTTTCTGCTTGGGAGTTTTGAAAAGATTGTGCAACAGTGTGCAGCGGAAGTGGCCTGGTTTGTGGCAGTTGGATGACAGGCTTTTTCATCATGATAATGCCTCTGCTGACACACACCGCTGTCTGCATGACAATTCTAAAATGGTATGATTCCTGTTCCGCAGCCCCTATACTCACCCGACCTTTTCCCATGCGACATTTTATTCATTTATTTATTTTCTTCCTAGAACAAAAAGAGGCATGAAAGGAAATTTGAAGAAAACAAAACGAACACTCTGCCAAGCATCACAAAAAATGAATTTAAACAATTTTTTGAAAATGGAATAAAAGATCAGACAAGTGTATTAGTGCAACTGGACAGTAATTTGGAGGGTATTGGAGGTTGTGCTTAAAATGTGAAAAAAAAACCAGTTTGGTTTCTTTTGTGTACCCTGTCCTATGTGTTCAGTACCTGCTGATAATGCTATTGTGTGTAGAATATACACGAAAATACTGGATATGAGCATATCAGAACTTCACTTTGAGTGTGATTGATTGTCTCTCTTCGTAAACTGTTAGCCACTTCAATTATAATTTGTGTTCATCATGTCCTGAAAAGTACATGTAAAGAGATTACTGTAGAACTAAAGTTGAAGTGTTTGTCAGTAAGTCTTCTTGAAACTATGTAAGTAGGCTTGGCACCTCTCTTCAGGTTCAGGTTTTTCAGCATCTCCGTGACACTCGCCAACAAATCAAACAACCTGTGACATAAGTGTTTCCTTTCTGTGTATATGTTCAGTATCTGCTGATAGTGCTATTGTGATTTGCACAATTTTACATTCCTGACTATTTGAAACAAGTTGCTAATTGTTGCACCACTTTGAAATTCTATCAAAATATGGCTAAATATGTGTACAGCTTTTTTCAGATAGCACTTGATTATAAATAAATGCATCGTCTGAAAATGTTTGATGTTACTGTTATTATTATGTCAGGTCACTCATATATAACACGAACAGCAAGGGTCTTATTGCACAGCAGAGAAAGTGGTATACAAACTGATTTTCACTCTTATTGTTCCTTGTGAGTAATATGTTGGTTTACTATTCTTTTGTTGCAGACATTGCGGCAGTACAAAGAGACACACAATGAGTCTGAAATACTTATGTCTGCCCTTTCTGCAATGCAAGATAAAAATGCACATCTGGAAAACAGCCTCAGTGCAGAAACTCGAATAAAGTTAGATCTCTTCTCAGCATTAGGAGAGGCGAAACGACAGCTGGAGATTCGAGAAAGTAAGTAAAGGGTGGTTTATATAGAATGTGAAAACATTTTGCTACTTTACTGTATGTGTCTTCTCATCCCATTAGGCTTTCTTGATAAGTGTTATTTTGGGAATACCACATAATATTGCTGTTTGTTAAAAGCATTTGACTGCGTTCTGAAAATATTTTTGTACTTTGAGAAGAATAGTAGAAGTAATTGTTGCTACTAGGAACAATGCTTGTCATGTATTGAGCACAGGAGGTCTTAGATTATTCCTTCCTGAGCTCTGCTTTTAAACAATAGGGAATTGTTTAGAAATCTTTGCTGAGAAAATTCAACAGATGTAGTGGAAGAGAAAATAACAATATGTGAAAATTCAGAAGCTGGAAGAACAGGCAACAAGTGTATCAGGAGTTCATCTGAGAACTGTGTGTAGACCTCATCTGAATAATACTCAAGAATCGGTCAATCTGATTACCTTTTAAGTTACTTGGTCCTTAGATGCATGCTTCCAGAATTGTTCCAGTGATAGAAAGTATGATATTTCACCTACTATATGGTCACATTAGTTTCACATTATATTGCGTCCCATGATTGTCATAATATGTAAGGTATTCAGAAAGTAAGTTACACACATTGTCCCACACTAAGACCATTGCACAACAAGAGCATTGTCAGAAGACACAGAGTTGCTTGTAGACACAGTTATACTGCAGTTCAGATAACACATGCATCACATTTTGCAAGCGAAATAGCATAAAAAGTGGAAGTTACTTTAGAGTTGTAGTATATAGGACAGTAAGAATCTTGTTAGCAGCACACAGATTCACATCAGAATTCTAGTGATGTATGGACCAAATGCAGTGCTCCATCCAGCTGTACTGAAATGGTTCCTGAAGTGTTGGCAGAAGAGCCAACACCGTGTTATTAGAGGAGGCCGAAATGCACGCGTTTAATTACACGCAGACTGGCGTGAGGTCTGGAACAGGACAATGTCTTGAGAATTGCAAATAAAGTACGTAGATGATGTGATACTTAACTTTAATCCATATTTGGTGTACAGCGCTCTTGACAGTACATGTGTTATAATTTCAATATTAATTGAATACGGCGCCTTGCTAGGTCGTAGCAAATGACATAGCTGAAGGCTATGCTAACTATCGTCTCGGCAAATGAGAGCATGATTGTCAGTGAACCATTCCTATGAACGTCTGCTGTACAACTGGGCGAGTGCTAGTAAGTCTCTCTAGACCTGCCGTGTGGTGGCGCTCGGTCTGCAATCACTGACAGTGGTGACACGCGGGTCCAACGTATACTACCGGACCGCGGCCGATTTAAAGGCTACCACCTAGCAAGTGTGGTGTCTGGCGGTGACACCACATTCCTCCCCCGCAAATCGGCGTACGGTTGTGTTATAAGGCTTCCGCCCGCCGTGGGGAGGACCCCATGTTGACGCATGCGACGAGGTGGGGAGCCTAACAACAGGCGAGGCTGTGCCACCCACACCCGGCCATTCGGTCCGAGGGGAGCTAGGAAACGCCTGAAAACCTAGTCCAGGGTGCACGCCAACATGCGGTGTATGCACCCGTAAACAGACAGGAGGGGCCGAAGATTCGACCTCCATCGCGTCGGGGCAGCCGACGGGTGAAGACGACATCTGGTCCAGAGCGGCCAAGAGTTCCATGGCGGAGGACAGCTGGTCACGGGAAGCGATCGGCGGCGCGTGACCCAGGGAGGCGCCCGGCGGCTGCAGCGACGCGTCCACTGCGGGCGTCGCCGGCGGGAGAACAGGCGGCGGCGTCGCGTCGCCATGGGGCAAAATGGAAGGCAGCGTCGGTAACACCTGGGGATGAGGCGAGCCAGTAGATGGGTCCCCAGGGTGCTGACCTGACGGCACTGTCGCTGAAAGCAGACGGGGAGCGGCAGAACCCGTGCGATGACAGAGGCGCAGCTGATGGAGATGCCGACGCACCTCACCAGAGGCTCCCAAAACCAGATACATAGCGCGGCCGAGGCAGCGAAGAATGCGCCCTGCGAGCCAATGCTGTAAACCTCGATAGGTGCAATAGTATACAACGTCGCCTGGAGCAAAAACAGGTGGCTGCCACTGCACAGGAACCTGATGCGGCGGATGCAGCAAAGACATCAAGGTTTGATGAGGACGACCGTGGAGCAACGCAGCCGGCGAGCGGCCATCTCGGGGCTAAGAGCGATACGAGGACAAAAAGAGCAATAACGCGTCCTCCCGAGAATGAGACTCTTTCAACTTCAACATCTGTGACTTGAAAGTCCGAACCAATCGTTCAGCGGCACCGTTTGACTGAGGCGAAAACGGTGCGGATGTCAGATGTTGAATACCATTGGCCTTGCAGAATGACTGAAATTCTGCGGACATGAATTGTGGGCCATTGTCGGAAACAATAGTCTGTGGAAGACCTTCAATGCAAAAGATAGCAGATAACACTTGGATGGTGGCAGACGACGTTGTGGAAGACATCCGTACAACAAAGGGAAAATTACTGAAGGAATCGACCACAACCAACCATCGAGCATTCCAGAATGGACCAGCAAAATCGATGTGCAAGCGTTGCCAAGGGGAAGTGGCTTTCGGCCATGCAAAGAATTTCCGCGGTGCTGCGGATTGTTGTTCGGCACACGCCATACAAGAAGAGCACATATTCGTAATCGTAGCATCAATTCCGAACCAAGTACAGTGCTGACGAGCAAGTTGTTTCGTTCGCACTATACCCCAATGACCTTGGTGGAGAAGCCGTAAGACAGAGGACTGTAACGAACGTGGGACCACGACCCTGGACTGATCATTATCAGAACGCAACAGCAAAACACCACGTCGAACAAAAAGACTCTCCGTGTGAGCAAAAAATCGGCAAACCAACGGATCCTCGATCCGTGACTATGACAACGGCGATTGCGTAGCAACAAAACGCGAAACGGTAGCAAGGACAGGGTCAGCAGCTGTGGCAGTAGCTACACGACGAAAATCAATCGGAAACGATTCGACCACGTCAGCGGTTTCCGCATCAATGAACATGCAAGCAAGTTCGGAAGAATCGAATGCTCTATCCTTAGCAACAGGCAAATGGGACAACGCATCAGCGTTTCCGTGCTTAGCTGTGGATCGATACAAGATATCGTAGCGGTACTGCGAGAGGAAAATAGACCAGCGAATGAATTTCTGCGCTGTACATGGAGGTACAGGCTTGTTTGGATGAAAAAGCGACGTCAAAGGTTTGTGGTCTGTGATGATGGTAAAGTGACGACCATACAAGAAATCATGAAACTTTTTAACACCAAATACGAGAGCCAGAGCTTCTTTCTCAATCTGAATAATTTCTTTGCGCAGACGAGAGCAATTTGGACGCAAAGGCAATAGGGCGATCATGCGATCCATCTTTGTGCACAAGCACAGCACCGATCCCAAAATCCGAGGCATCTACCATCAACAAAAGGGGTTTCTGGGGATCGAATGGCATAAGGCAAGTAGTGGAAAGCAACGCCGATTTCAACTGGCGAAAGGCGCATTCGCATTCCGTCGTCCAGACAAACGGAACACCTTTACGGCGTAAGCGATGAAGCGGAGCTGAAATGGAAGAGGCGTTGCGCACATAGTTCTTATAGGAATTCATTTTTCCCAGCACACTCTGTAGCTGCTTCAAATTCTGCGGCGAAGGCAAGTCTTGTATGGCACGGAGGTGCTCGGGACGCGGATGGATGCCGTGGGCATTTATTACATGTCCCAGATAGGGTAAGTCACGAGCAAAAAACACACATTTGTCCTTCTGCAAGCGAAGACCATTTTGTCGCAAGACCTGAAATAATGTTCTGAGATTGGCTAAATGTTCTTCTTCTGTCTTTCCGGAGATCACAATATCGTCCAGATAGTTTGCTGCAGTAGGGACCGACGCACAAACTGTTTGCAGATATTGCTGAAACAATGCAGGGGCGGATGCACACCCAAATGGCAGTCTTTTGAATCGATACAAACCAAGATGCGTGTTAACCACCAAGACGCGCTGGGAGTCTTCGTCCACCGGTATTTGCAAGTACGCATCTGCGAGGTCCAACTTCGAAAAATATTTACCCGGGCACAGTTTGTCAAAAAGATCTTCCGGGCAGGGAAAAGGAAAAGTTGCAATCACTAGTTGTGGATTCACCATTGCCTTGAAGTCCACACAATGTCTCAATTTTCCGGAAGGTTTTGGCAAAATTGCTAAGGGTGAGGCCCAGAGAGAAGCCTGCACACGTTCAATCACACCTTGTGATTCCAAATCGTGTAATGTTTTTGCGACCTCATCACGCAATGCGTGGGGAACATTGCGCGCTCGGAAAAATTTCGGTGGCGCGTTTACTTTCAGTTCCAAATGTGCTTGATAGTTCTTAGCCCAACCAAGGCCCGGTGCAAAAAATGTCTGCAAATTCTTCACATAGACACGAAACACTGGCTGAAGGCACAGTCTGGTTCACTGATAGGACCTGATTGACTACAGACAAGTTAAACAACTGAAATAAATCTAAACCAAACAAGTTCACTGCAGAAGAAGAACGAAGTACGTAAAATGACACAAGTTTTGTTTGTCCCTTGTATGTTGCAAGAAGGCTGCACTGTCCTAACACAGGGATATTCTGACCGGAATAACTATTTAACTGAACATTTGCGGCACGCAATGGAGGTGTGCCCAGTTGTTTGTACGTGTCTTTAGTGATTAGTGAAACTGCAGCTCCGGTATCGAGCTGGAACGGTATGACCTTGCCATGAAAGTCCAAATCTACAAAAAGTTTATTGTCCTGCCGACGACAAGAGCGACTGTCTCGTGCAACGTGAACAGACACTGGTACAGAATCACTTGCTAATTGACGTGATTTCCTGCGACGTCGACGCACACTTTTTGTGGGACGAACACAGTCACTGTTAGAGAGAGTGGCACTGGGCGGAGTGGAATGAACTGCATGAATATGTCCATGGGCGAAGGTTCATGAGCCCGTGTATTCTTGGTTCGATTCCGGCGCGAAGCAAAGGGCCTGGAATGGTTGGTAGCGTCCGATCTAAGCTTTTTCTGGCAAACACTTTGAACATGTCCTTTTTTATTACAGAAAAAGCAAATAGCTTGGCGTGACGGGCAATGCTCACGCGAATGTCTAGTAGCACACCGCGGGCAGGACTTTAGCTCTGCATTTGCCTGCTTGCACGGCAAACGTAGCGGAGAGCTTGGCAGCAGCTGCGCGGACGAGCGCGAGGGCTGTTTACTGTTCCGGGCAGCTCGCCCGGCGGGCCGGTTAACGTCACACACGGCTGGCAAAGTTGCAAATGATTCCTGAGCAAAGTCAAGTGTCTCCCGCCGATCCAATATATCCATCACTTGTTGAAGGGAGGGATTGACTAGTTTCAAAATCTGTTCCCTTATACGAACATCAGAAACGTTCTGTGCAATTGCATCACGCACCATAGTATCTGAATAAGGGAGTACACATTCACACTCAAAAGCACAATCCCTAGTAAGGCCTTGCAAAGTTGCAACCCACTCCCGATTAGTTTGACCGGCCGTATGTCTTGTACGAAAGAACGTATACCGTTTGGAGACTACATTGACTGATTCCTTGAAATATGCATCTAATGCCGACAAAATTTCTTCGTAGGACAGAGTTGGCTACGTCGCGTCGGGGAAATAATTTCACTATCACTCGGTACGTGGATACGCCTACGGATGCTAACAAAAAAGGCTGCCGCTTGTTACCTTGAATTCTGTAGGCAGCGAGATGGAATCCAAATTGGCGTGACCACTCCGTCCAGCTTTCCAGTGCCGCATCAAAAGGACGAAAAGGTGGTGCAACTGCATGTTGTGGCTGCGGTAGTGGTGAAGCGGCGGTGTTTGGCATCGTTTTGCATTGCACGTTGACCCTGGACGAGCTGTCCAAGGGCATCCAATAACGCCTGCGTCTGCTGATTCTGCAAGCGATAAAATTTGGACAGTACATCTGGAGATTGTGGCGAAGCCATGACAAGTAAATTAGAGCAATACGACCGTTAAATCTTCGTCGCCATATGAAGTGTTGGCAGAAGAGCCAACACCGTGTTACTAGAGGAGGCCGAAATGCACGTGTTTAATTACACGCAGACTGGCGTGAGGTCTGGAACAGGACAATGTCTTGAGAATTGCAAATAAAGTATGTAGATGATGTGATACTTAACTTTAATCCATATTTGGTGTACAGCGCTCTTGACGGTACATGTGTTAAAATTTCAATATTAATTGAATACGGCGCCTTGCTAGGTCATTGCAAATGACGTAGCTGAAGGCTATGCTAACTATCGTCTCGGCAAATGAGAGCATGATTGTCAGTGAACCATTCCTATGAACGTCTGCTGTACAACTGGGCGAGTGCTAGTAAGTCTCTCTAGACCTGCCGTGTGGTGGCGCTCGGTCTGCAATCACTGACAGTGGCGACACACGGGTCCAACGTATACTACCGGACCGCGGCCGATTTAAAGGCTACCACCTAGCAAGTGTGGTGTCTGGCGGTGACACCACAGTTCCTACAATTTGACCAAGGCCTCACAGATTAGTGTGATACTGATTATGAAGGAATGACATCGACCACAGATAAGTGTCCAGGTGATGGAGGAACTAATTCCCAGCAATCACAGAATGACGTTATCATGGGTATTGCGCTGCGGATTGCATCTCATTGGCAGTACTCATTCCATTGGCAGAGCTCGTCTACAGAATCGTAAATAGTGCTCATGCTGCGTTCTGTGATCACTGTCACCTGCTCACAAAGGCACAAGGTTTATGAAATCTCTGATCTTGCTTGAGCATTACTCCATATAACACAATGATTTCCTAGGCCACAACATAATGGACAACTACACACGGGTCCATCACTTCACACCTGCAACAAAGTGAGTGTTTTTAGAATTTGAGCCACAACTTGTTGCCTCTGCGGAAGAAATGCAAAGTTGTGCTGTCAGCAGAGGAGGTCATGGCAACAATTTTTTTTTTCTTTTTTTTTAATTGTAAAAGATTTATGTCCACAGAGTTTACGACAAAGAGCTTGGCCATTAATACTCATTCTTACTGTGCAGTACAGAAATTGCTGCTTAGATCCATAAAGAACAAGAGGCTTGGAAAAAGACATTCTCCTCCTACAGAACAGTGAAACACCACACGTGGCACACCCAGCTCAAGCTTTGCTCCACAGTTTTTGATAGGAGGTTTAGAAGATTCACCATGCAGTACAAATCTTTCACAATAGAGTTCTATCTCTTCAGCAAGCTGAGGGGGAACAGATTTCCCAAAGATGAGGACTTTCACACAGCAATTCTCAAATGGCTATGTGAGCTAGGAACGGATTTCTGTCAGCAAGGAACTTGGTGACTGGTAGAGCATTTCAACCATTTTTACAGAGACTTGATGATTTTGTTGAAAAGTAGTGTCATACATTTGTGTAACTTACACTTTTAAGCCTCCTCATATATGAGTAACTCATGGGCTGTGAAACACCGCACGTGGCACACCCAACTCAAGCTTTGCTTCACAGTTTTTGATAGGAGGTTTTTAAGGTAGAATACTTTTGTCACAGTTTGTTGCACCAAAAGGAAAACTTCATTTGACTTTTTCAGAAATTTAAGATGTAAAAAATTTGAAAATTTTAATAGAAAGGCTGTCGAACAAAAGGCCTGAAGCATGTAATGAATAGCTGGAACAATCAGATGATGGAATAATTGTTGGAGTGTTCACCCACCATTTTTCCATGGAATCAGAATAGTCAGCCATTACGTTTTATTTAGTATTTAGTATTTATCATTTCTGGAAGGTTATAGGAGTTCCTTGTTTTGCCAGTGTTAGTATACTCTGAACTATTCAGTGTTCATATAAATAGTAACCTTTCCGTCCAGGAGCTCAGTTCTGTACTATCTATATGTTGGTGTTCATAATAAACATGCTTTTAGTGCTAAGTGTTGTGCTTCATTACTAACCCAACTTCAGATTTTGACTTCATTGTAATTACAGTTTGACATTTTTTGTTGGAGATACTGGGTACTTCAGAACATTTATGTCACCATGGCTGGTCAGATCCAACGAAATGCTGTAAGGGTTTGACCGAGTTTCCAGGTAGAATAGGTGGGATGATGTGATTTGTTTGGCAAGTATGTACTTTGATTTGGACACCATGGCCCAGTAGTATGTGAGAACATTAAGAGAAGCTCCTTAAATTGCTGATGAACAGCAACAAAACCACTTAGTGGAAGAACATCATCATGGGGAAATGACAAGGTCTTACTTACAACCGAGCGAGGTGGCACAGTGGTTAGCACAATGGACTCACATTTGGGAGGACGACGGTTCAATCCCGCGTCCGGCCATCCTGATTTAGGTTTTCTGTGATTTCCCTAAATCGCTTCAGGCAAATGCTGGGATGGTTCCTTTGAAAGGGCACGGCCAACTTCCTTCCCCATCCTTCCCTAATCTGATGAGACCGATGACCTCGCAGTTTGGTCTCTTCCCCTGAAATCAACCCGACCCAACTCTTACTTACAGGTTGTTTTGTCCCTGTACATTAGATGAAAAGAGTTGTAGAAGACAAGTACCAAGCCCTTCTGGTAAAGGATGTCACAACAACCAGTGAATTCATCAGGTGGCAAGCACGTTGAGGAAATTAAACAGAAAAGAGTCTGACAAATGAAGTATTCTGACAGTGGTCCTTAAGGGCAGTTGTGATGGACCATGACCACATCAGCTATCTCACACATCAAGTAATAAGAAAAGAAAGGCAGCAGTTTGTGGAAGGCAGAACTGTCTGACCAAGTAAACAAGAGATAGGAGCCATGAATTGTGAGCACCTGTGTCAGGAGGTAATAGAGAATGTTCAAGAAGAAGTGTGTTGATCTTTATCACCAATCTCTGCCACCACTCGAATGTGCTAAGAAGGATGGACTTGGGCGACTTAGATTTTGGCCACAGTCATCAAACGGTAAACCAGTAGCTGACTAACACAGGTACAACTAACCCCTCTGCCAAGTATAATGCCTTGTGGCAGAAAAGTCAGTTGGAGGACTTCACACAGATATGTTTCCACTGTTTTGTGCATGCCCTGGACATGTGCAGTACTGCAGAGAGAGATGTTCAACGTTTGCTATGCCACAGGTCATAACCATCATCAAAGATCATTTCATGCCAATCAACTGCATACCATTCGAGTTGATCTGTGCGGCAAACCTCATCGCTGTACTCTGAACGAGATCACTCCTGAACTCATACAGCTGTTCCGTATCGCCATACAGAGATACTAGCTGGTCACCTAGCTGCTGATTTCAGGAAAATGTAAGTGAGGCAACCATCTATGGAGATGAGGATGCCACAGAAGAAAATCCTCCACGAATGGCAGTTACCAAGATGACAGGAACTCTCTCTTGGCCAACCATTCCAGGGTCTAGTCGACTTTTTTTTTTCCCCCCCGTTGCCACCTAAAGAAGACTGCTTGTATGTTTCATGATAAGCAGTTGTGCTGAAGATTACAAACGGGAAATACGTCCAGCTGATAGTAACATGTGTTGCAAGAATAACTATCAATCAACAGAACAAACATACCTTCAAATTTGCCATTTCAGCAGAATCCAGTCATATTGCTCTAGGGTGAAATTTCTTGCAGGCATCACGAACTGTCAAACTGTGGAAGAACAGAGCTTCAGCCTGAGGAAGCTATTCTGACAAGCATACTTAACAAATGTTTGCACGGCTATCCTCTGCAGCAAGGACAGAAATATTTGTTTTATATATAAAAAAAGAAAAAGCCTTTTCTTGCTGCACTGTATTTTATTTCTCCCAAATGTGTTTCATCTTTTTCACTTTAAGACGTCATCAGTAGGATCTAGAATGATAGAGTTCTGTTTCAACATGTATAGTTCATGTCTCATTTTTTTATGCAAATAAGTGATTACTTACAGTTTTTTGCATTTTTGTTTGGCATCTGCGTTTCCTCTCATCTGATCACTTGGTGGAGGTCGCACTATGGCTCTATTTATAAAACAGAAGCATGTTTTTATGTTCCAAACTTTTTTCTTCTCACTTTTCATCTTTTATAGTTGTAATGCACTGTCAATCTTCTGTCGGTATATATGAAGACAATAACTTGTTCTCGAAAGAACAGTTACTGTTGATGACCGTGCAGCTTTTCCCTGGAATAAATGATGACTAACTGACAACCTCAGCTGCAGACAGGTGGTGTTGTTATACCTCGATGTGGACAGCTGAAAATGTGTGCCCCGACCGGGACTTGAACCCGGGATCTCCTTCTTACATGGCAGACGCTCTATCCATCTGAGCCACCGAGGACACAGATGAATAGCGCGACTGCAGGGACTTATCCCTTGCACGCTTCGCGTGAGACTCACACTCCCAACTGTCCACAATTCTACATATGTATTGTACCTTTCTGTCAGTAGTTACAGATATTCGATCAAATGTGTATAATTATTGTGGTTAGGCTTACAGAATTGGTATCTTAACAATGAAGCCTCATATAATACCGTCAAAAAAAAATTTTTTTTTTTTTTTTCAGATGTCATTCGAGCTCAAGAAAAAGAAATCGAACAGCTGAAATGCAAGATTGCACAGGTTTTAGCAATAATGCCCACTGATTCATTTGGTCCAGAGCAGCCTAGTTGCCCTGGAACATCAAAACTGTGTGTAATAGAGACTCAGAGCTCGTGTGTCACTTGCAATGTCTCTAATTTAGATCCGAATGCTACTGCTTATACGCCAAAGAACAGTCTTATAGCTTCCACTAAAGGGTGAAATGTGATATGAATGTTTTGGAATTGTCTTTTAGCGATGTCAAATTCTTAGTGTCTTTATTCTCACAATTTTTGTGTTGTGAACAATCACAGTAAAATTCTTGAATAAGTACTACATCATTGTGAACAAATGGAAGTTATTTAATACTAGGAAAGCTTTTTATAACATCAGTTACCAAAATCTGTATGTCTTTTTTTATTAGTTTTTTCGTTATTTATACTTACAGAGACTGCATTTTGTTTGAACAGCTGTAAATAATTTTGTAAGAATTTGTCTTTTTTTTTTCATTATTTGCACTGACGATAGATCATTTGGTTGTTTTTTTTTTTTTTTTTTTTTTTTTTTTTTTTTTTTTTTTTTTTGCGAGAATGGACTGAACTTTTCTATGTTTCTTTTTATTAAATTTTTCTTTGCATAAAAGAGTATTCTCTTTTTCTTATGCAGAATATCCATACACAGTACACAGAATGTTTATCACAAGATGTAATGTATATTTAATTCGTCCAATTGACTTGAAGTTTGATGCTTCAAATTTAGGGGCAACTGTAAGCTTTGTCCAACCAACATTTGAGATGTAAACACACTCAGTGTTCTCTTTGTTGCACAATTCTTTGTCTGGTGTGTAAAGAATTAGTATCTTTGGATTAAACTCTTAATCATCACCATATGCTTATTACTATATCTGCAAAACTCCCAAGTGCAAATACAGACCACTGTGGCAAAGTCATAATCTCGTATCCAAGAATATTGATCACAGAATCTATTAAGAACAGTGTTTATGACACAAGTGATGAGATATATTTCGTCATTGAAGTTTTTGGTAAGTGAAGAAAGAACTAATTTTTCACACATATCTGAATTTCAATGTAAAATTGAATTTTGTAGTAAAAGTGTATAAGTTAACATGTTGAATTGAAACATATTCAGGTAAAGTACCAATAAGAAGTTTCTGTCTTAAATTATAGTAGTTCAGAACAAAAATTTGCATGCTGCACATTAAGCGTTTTTATTTACCTTGTGCACTGAGATGCGTTTCACCTTAGCTGCAAGGTGTCTTCAGTGGGTGTCAGATCAGCATCTGATTCTTTATTTTTACACCAAACAGCTTTCTCTCAGGTGACAGACTGGTTGAAAGTCTGCAGATTTCCCTGTGGTCACTGTTTTCAACATAAACCACATTAACTGACATTTTCTGTATGTCTTAAATGTCCAGTGTATCGGACTTAATAAATTCTTTAGGGTATTTATTATACCTGTTTCATTGTGGAAGTTTTTTACTTAATAGCGCCAGAAAGAAGTGGCAGTGTCAGTGGTGAGTATGGTGTAGCTTTCATTTTACAGATTGTAGACTGCTTGCATTACAGTTATTGCCAGATGGACAAGAATACTCCACAACTGCTGCTAAGCTAACTTCACTGACATTGTATGCTCAGTGCTTCAACCTTGGTATCAAAACTCACTCATGACCTGTGCTAGTAAACAAGTAATAATATTGAGCAAGTGATCATGGGTCATGTACAAGTTAAGAGCCATAAGACATGAAAGGTAAGCAACAGCTGAGAAAGGAGAAGATAGGATCATAAGCTATCCCTGATATCATTCAATCTGTACATTGAACAACTGTTAAAAGAAGCCATGGAGAAATTGGGAAAGAAAATTGAAGTTAAAGAGAAGAAATAAAACCTTTTAGATTTACCGATGACATTTTAATTTGGTCAAAGGCACCAAAGATTTGGAAGAATATGTGGGCACAATGGATAGTGTCTTGAAGAGAAGTTACAGGATTAACATCAACAAGAGTAATTGAATGTTTGAATGTGGTAAAAATTAAATTGGGCAATTGTGAGGGAATTATATGAGGAAATGAGGTGCAAAAAGTAGTAGAAGAGTTTTTATGTTGAGCAGCAAAGTAACTGATGATGGTTGAAGTACAGAGGTTGTAAAATGCAGATGGATAATAGCAAGAAAATTATTTCTAAAAAAAGAGAAATTTGATGACATTGAATATAAACGTCTTCCTTTCCTAAAGGTATTTGTCTGGGGTGTACTCTTGTACGGAACTGTGACATGATTGGTAAACAGTTGAGACAAAAAGAGAATAGATACATTTGAAAATGAGGGCTACAGAATGCTCAAGATTAGGCCGATTGAGAGGATAATTATTGAAGAGGTACTGAATCAAATTAGGGAAAAAACAGAATTCTTGGCACAACTTGATTAAAAGAAGGGACTGGTTGGTAGGACAAATCCTAAAGCATCAAGTTACTGGAGCATTGATAATGGAGGAAAGTGAGGTTGTTAAAAATGGTAGAGAACGATCCAGACTTAACCACTGTAAGCTGGTTGAAATGGATGTAGGTAACAGATGAAGAGGCTTGCACAGAGTAGACTAGACTGAATATCACAACAAAATGATTTTGACATTTGTGAAGGACACAAATACACCACATCTAATGAAAGATATGGTACTGGAAAACAGTATAAGCAAACTTATATTTAATTTTTTATTCTTCGACGAACTGTGCCAACTTAAATCCATCAACAACGCCACTATGCTCCGGAATCCAAGGGTCAGTCCATGCAGTGGTAACATGAATTCTGTAACAAAGCAGTAGTTTGAGACTCCATGTGCAGGCAAAGGGATGTGTGCAGTCTTCAGGAATAGACAGGGCTCTTTTGGATGCCTTTGAGTCTAAAGCAATAATCAATTAAAAATGCTACAAGGTGACATTGGAAATTTTGGGTATTCAGCATAATCAGTCAGGCCAAAGAAGACTAACTTCCACTTGCAGCACGATAACGCCATGCCCTACAACAGTTGTGTGACCATGGAACTCATTGCCAGATTTCGCTGGTTTGTTCCACTACATTCCTGATTTAGAACTTTCGGACTTCCATCTCATTGGACACATGAAATAAGGACTATATGACCAACATTTTCCACACTCAGATGCTGTCATCAAAGCTGTAAGACAGTGGCTAGCCTCAGATGATTCAGGCGACACCTCTGAGAAAACAAGGCCAACCAACAGGGATTGCGGCGTCACGACAAGCGGCCCAATATGGCGTTAGTATATTGCTGTGAGTGGATTGCTTTCGAGTGTCTAGCTGTGAGTTGCTGAAGCTGTTGTTATTTTGATACATCTCTTTCACCACCGCAAAGTACTTGTCCGTTACACTATGGTGAATAAGTGCTGTGTACCGGGCTGTACTGGCAACTACTGGACTGGGAAAAAGATATCTGTGTTCAGATTTCCAAAGGACGCTGAACTGAGGAAAAAGTGGACATATTCTATTCGACGGCAGAACTTCACTCCCTCTGAACATTCAGTGGTAAGTTGTAACAAGTTACATTATTAACAAAAAAACCGAAGCTAATTTCATAAGAATAAATTACAACTACAAAGACTCCACTGTTTACTTTCATTGAAAGTAATTGTTTAAACGATTTTTATTGTTCCAATTTAGAATGTCTCAGTATGTATTAACTGTGAAGTGTGTAAGTTAACGTAAAACTATAGATAACAAAGTAAGCAGTATATCTAAAAACAAAGATGATGTGACTTACATCATCTTTGTTTTTAGATATATTTTTCCCACGTGGAATGTTTCCCTCTATTATATTCATATCATTAAAGTAAGCAGTATATTTGATTTAGGCTAGCAGTTACAAATGTGAAGTTTTTGTGTTTGATGAGTAGCATTTTTGCATTACTAACAACAAAACATTTCAAGTTGTGTCAAAGATGTGCGGCATACTTTTACTAATGTGAAATCTTTATATCTTAAGTACAATTAATTAATTTCAAAATTATTATGGAACAATTTTCTTTTCATTTCCTTTCCAGGTTTGTCAAGAACACTTCAGAGTGACCTGATTCTTCAAATCACAGCAGTTGACTGGAAAACAGGGAGAACTTTGACATTGCCTCTAGAAAAACCAAGACTGCAAGAAAATGCAGTCAACTGTCCCAGTTATTTAAGCTCAAGACAAGATGTTCAACGAGAGCCCCCAAGTCATAGAAGACAACGGGTATAAGCAGATGCCTTAAGTAAAGCTATATCTGAAAGTATAGAAACAGCTTCTGCACAAAGGGAAAATGACAGAAGATTATAGTGAGAATGTTACATTAAATCAACAATGGAGTAAAGTTGTGAAAGAAGACTGTATATTGTTCCTCTACCTTAACTTTGAGAAAACTCCACATGATATTGTGTATTTAACAGTTTGTAGAAACCTCAGTGTTAAATTGTACGTAAATGGTGTTGAGATTGTTGCCAGCACACTTTCAGAGAAAGTTTGCAGTGTAACTGAAGTAGAAAATGTGATTAAGCTGTGTACAGACTATATTAGTGGCAGGGAAAGTGATTTACACACATCAGTTATTCACTCCCTTGTTGAAGCATTACCAGTGAAGGAAGGTTAGAGGAAGGTTGTTTCATTCTTGAGGTCACAATGTGCATTATGTCTTCAATCCAAGGCACACCATAAATTTGATCCAGAGGTGTTGATTCTTTTTTATGTGTTGTTTACAATTTCTCCACATGCTTACAAGATTTTGCAATCATCTGGTTTTGTCGTTTGCTTTATGCTAGATGAGATCCACATCAAACCATATGTAGATTATAAAGGGGGGGATATTACTGGAATGACTTTGGATACTGCTGAAATAGCAACCAATGCACATGTATTTATGATTCAGAGTATTCTTTCTTCTTTCAAAACTGTTGTACATGTATTGCCTGTGAAAAAACTGAATGCAGAGAGCTTGTTTAATGTAGTAAGAACTTAAGTAGTAGGCATAGAAGCGGCTAGGTTGTTTCACTTGTTACAGATAATAATGCCATTAACAGAAAATGTGTTACATACTTTGCAAATCCACCACAAGCCAGGTTTGTATACCCATCTCCTACAGATGGTAAAAGACCAATATTTTTTCTGCTTGACACTGTCCATATTTTTAAGTGCATAAGAAACAACTGGATAAATCTGAAGAACCACAGGCAAACATTTTGTTATCCAGATTTTGATAATTCTGATATTGTTAGGTATGCATCTTTTGCTGCAGTTAGAGAAGTACATGACTTAGAAAGCCAAAAACTGTTAAAATTTGGTTATGGGTTGTCTGTGAAAGCCTTGTGGCCTCCATCTTTAGAAAGGCAAAATGTTAAACTGGTGACTCAAATATTCAGTGATTATATAGAAAGTAGCATGGTTGAGTTGGGGCCAGTTCATAATGTAGAAAACTGGGAAGGTACTGCTAAATTTATAAATCTTATTAGGACTTTGTGGGGGATTGTCAATGTTAAAGCACCTCTGAAGGGACTTCACCATAAGGAAGAAATGCAAAAGCCTCTGACCAATAAAGCAGGAGACATACATTACAGTTTTCTTACTTGGTTAGATAAATGGAGAAGTTTAGGGTCGGGGAATGGTAAATTGTCTATGGAAACACACACAGCACTTCGACTCACAACATATGGCTTAATGCAAGTAACTGAATACTGTTGCAAGGAACTAAACATGTCATATATTCTGCCAGGTAAGTTCCAGACTGATTCTCTGGAAGAATGGTTTGGTCTATATAGATAGTTATCAGGATGTCAGTATCATATCTCACTTAGGCAGTTGTTAGAAACTGAAAAGAAGTTTAGACTCATGACTGTTTTAGAACTCAATGTTCACCCACAAGAGAAGCTGAGATTTGTAGGGATGCATAGTTGTGATGAAAGTACTGAGAGCAGTGTGAATGATAGTGAATATACCTTTAATGACAACATCAGTGAGGATGATTTAAAAAAATGTTGAATCTGAACTCCCAGTTTTAACTTACATTGCTGGTTTCTGTTGCCACTCATTGATTAGGAAACTTCAGTGCAGTGACTGCACAGATTTTTTGATACTGGATAGGTCAATGACAACTGAGAAACAGTTTAATTTAATTAGACAGTTGGACAGAGGAAGTTTGAAATTCCCATGTGAATTTCCTGTAACAGTAGTTATGTACAGTTACTTGACTCTACAAAAGTTGTTGGCAACATCATCATTCCTGAAGCTGCTGAATCAAAGAGCAGTAGCAGCTGAACTAATTTGGAAAATAATTATGGCTACTGATCTGTTGTGTGAAAGTTCTTGTCATCAGCGTGCTGTATCAGAAATGTGTAAGAAAATTATATGGACCACTGTAAATATAGTACTAAATAATTTTTGTAAAAAGAAAAATGATGAAACTTCTGTGCAGTCTCTCCAAAGTTCTAAGAAGAGTCAACTTCTAACACTATGCCACAATTTCAAAATAACCTTTTTTTTTAATTTAATATCTTTAATCTGCATTTTATTGCTACCTCCTACTGAACTCCTGAAGTCCCCAACACAAAATGTTTTACTCATTGATGAAATGTGTTTTGTGTAAAATCAAATGCAAGTGCTGTACAGCGTCTTCAAAGTACTAAGAATCAAAAATCTACTTCTTAATGGCCACAATTCCATAACATTTTTGTAATATTGCTTAAAATACATTGCTCGCTCCTTGTCACTAACCTCCAGATAAGTAAACTGCTTTTACCCTTTAATTGAATGATGTTATGCTCTGTCAAGTGTTAAACCAAATGTAAGTTCTCTTCAGTTTCCTGAAAATTGTAAGAAACAAAACTGAAACTTATTTTATTACTTAGCATGAATTGATTGCTACCTGTCATTAGCCTGCATCTGAAACCATAGTAAAAAATTCAGAAACTTCTGACTAACAAAGTAAGGGATATGTGGTACAATTTCCTGGATAAGTTCATTACTTGGTTGGACAAATGTAGAAGTTTAAAATTGCAGAATGGTAAATTGCCCCTAGAGAAATATACAGCACTTAGGGTTACCATATATGGCTTAGTGAAGATAAATTATTACTGCTGTGGAGAACTAAATGTGTCATATATCCTGCAAGGTAAATTTCAAACTGACTCACCAGATACTGGTAGCTTGTGCACCCACATAAGAAACTGAAAATTGTACAAATGAATGGTGATGATGAGAATCCAGCAATGTGTATGTTGATGGTGCTTCATTTTGATATGTGTCAGTGATGATGATTTTAAAAATATTGAAACAGACATACCAGTTTTAATATACATTGCTGGTTTCTGTTGTCACTGATTGCTAAGAAAACTCCATTGTTTAGAGTGCACAGATGTCATATTCTGACATCCAATGTTTTGCTACTTTAGTACATTGCTATGTCAGGCAAAGAAAGGCGTAATAGTTTAGTAACACATCAGGTGGCCTTGGTTGTTCAACATTTCTTACTATATGTGATATATTCCTACTTCTAGAACTCCTCAGTACCAGAATGAACATTAAATTGTTGGGTTTTCTAAATAGAAAAGCACTTTGTTAGTACCAGACAGCAATAATGAGACTTGTAGTTGGTGATTTCTATGTGACAAAGGAAGTAACCTGTAGAAAGATTGAAAATGGTAAGTAAAGAGAGCCTCAGCCTTTTACTCACATTCTTACATGTAATGCACTTGGTTGTTTTTCATTTCCTACTAATCTTACCTATAACATTTTTTAATATTGTTTCTAGAAGTGTATCTTCAATAGCAGAGCGAACTTCAAATTGTCAGGCTTTTCTTAAAGGAAAGAGCAGTCCCTTAGTATCATAGTGCAGGACAGAATCTTGTGTTCAGTGATGTCTATGTTAAAAGGAGAATATTTGATGTCTATCCCTTGTTTCCATTCTTTATTACTGGAGATACACTTGTAAAAATTCTTGAAAAGAGCTGTCACAATGAACATATGAGTAAATTCACAATAGTCAGGTGTTTTCTGAGATAAAGCAAACTCTTGTTACCTTATTGTAAACGAAAGTTGAGGGTTTTTCTATGTATGACAGTGTTTCAGATAATTTACTTGCAGTGTAATAGCTTGAAAATGATAAGTCCTGCTGTCAGTTGGCATTTGTCACCACCTGTATGCGAGTTTTAAAGCTAAATAGTGTTCTGACAATTATAAAATAGTGGCAAAGTTCCTCAATCGATTAAACTTATTCCTGCCCCTATATGTAATCGGTATTTCGTTATGAACCTTTATGCTGTTTACAAGAATATGTATAATTTGGTCTTTGGTTCGAATTATCAATTAGTTCGCTCCTTTCTGTATGACGGACAGAAGATCATTACCATCAGGCACGTCTATACTGGGGTGTCTGTGGACTGCTGCGTTGGCTATGGGCCGCTTAGTGTGACGTCACTAACACTGCTGCGCGGCCTTGTTATCCCGGGGGTGTCGATTCAGGTGTTTACTGGCTCTTGTTCCTTGTTGACAGAGTTGTATAACAGAGGACAGTGCCTATGAGGAAAAATGATAGTAGCTGAAAACAGCAAATTGGTAGACAGATTTTAGCATTAATTAATTCAGAGTTATGTATGTCACACTTCAGGTAAGTGTCCTTGAATTTTGGTCATAAAACTGTATTATAATCTACACCCCATTTGGTATTGCACTTTGAGCTGTATCGGAACAAGCGACATTTGAAGCAGTACACCCAGTCTCCTCATTATGCGCCTTACTGCATTTGCATGGAATATGGTAAACACCTGGTTTATGGAGCCCCAAGTCGTCTCTCACTGTACCTAATAGGGCACATGTTTTCGGAGGTGGACGAAAAATGCATTTAATGGTGCATCAAGCCAGGATTCTGCACATTTTGTTTGATACTTTGTCAGCATATGGCAGATATGCCGTGGCCTTTTCCTCCTTGTCATTTTCTGTCTGCTGTGCTTGTACTATCTGCCTGAAAGCACATTGGATTTGTCTCTTTATCATATCTGTTCTTGAAAACGTGCTGAAGTTGGTTAAGCTACCTTGGTCAACTTTCTTCGTCTGATAGTACTCGGGTCCTCTGTACCACTGTATGTAGCACACCTTCACACTGTGAAGGATGATGGCAGCTGGCAGTATGAAGATACAAATCAGTGTGGATGGATTTCTGTACACACTGTGTCCTATAGTGCCATTCATTCTGTACTTGACTGACACGTCCAAAAAGGGGAGTTTGCCATTCTCTTCCATCTCCATGGTGATTTTGATAGTGGGGTACAGACGCTGGAGGAACTTTTGAAGTCTTTCATTCCCATGTGGCCACACCACAAACATGCTATTGACGTATTTGAAATAACGTGTTGGCTTCAGTGCATCTCTTTCCATAACTTTCTCTTCGAAGTCTGATGACAGACAGCACTGCATGGCGACACCATCCGTTTGTTCGGAATGGTCACCATTAAACAGAGAGAATGTTGATGCGAGGACAAATTTGAAGATATTGGCCATTGTCGGGTTGAATTTTTCCCTGATCAACCTGAGGGAATCAGCAAGTGCCGTCCTGGTGAAGAGGGATACCATGTCATAGCTCATCCTAAGGTTCTGACATTTACCAGTGTATGAGCATAATACTGCTGTTAGATGTTTGGCCAGGTATGCCGTGTTACTTACAATAGGACATTGAGGAACATCTCGCTCGCCAACCTTTGGTAAGCCATAGAGCCTTGATGATGCAGCAGGTTGTGGTTTGAAGCTTTTTGATGATTCCCTTCAGCAGGAACTGGTGCTGAAGTTCAATAGTCTTTTTCTTCACTCTGTTGGGCTGGCTTCCCTTCAGTTTTCTCTTTACTGGATCCTCAAGTAGTTCATACATTTTGCGATTGTGCTCTGACAGTAGTAGTAGTAGTACAGCGGCATTTCCTTTGTCCTCAGGTGGAATGACTATTTCAGGACTGTTCCGTAGTTCTCAAATGGCAGCTCTTTCCACTTTCATGATGTTCGTTTTCAGTGGGACGGCTCTAGTGAGTGCACAGCATGTTTACCGTTGTACCTTTTCCTCATTGTCGCTAGGGAACCACTTGGTTTGTACGACAGATGAAATCTGTAACAGGTATAGCAGTCAGTGTTGCAAAGTTGAGTCCCTTTTCCAGAACTGATTTTGACACATTGTCAGTCTCTTTCCCCCGTGAGGTGGATTACAGTTAGTCATTGTTCTTCTTATTGTGGCTGTTGTTCTCTGGCTGCCAGGTGTTCAGACTTGGAGACTTACTTGGTAGTAGCACTGTGTTGAGATCAGTTCACATGAGGCCAAGAAACGACGTTGACCCACTACTAAGAATCAGGTGACAGTAAACAAGCCATCTCTAAGTGGAGTGTTAGGAATTCCTTTGATGTTGTATCCAGTTTCCAATGTATGAACTAGATCCTTTCCCTCAAAAGTGCCAGACTAGCTCTTCTTGTAACCCATGGGTGGCTGCGGTTTTTATATGCAATCCTCACGAATGTTGATAGTATGCTGTGGTCATGGAACCTCATCAGGAAGGTGGGAGAACTGAGTAGACGCTCTTTCCTCTCATGAAGTTTATCCTGCTTCTTCAGTGTCTGATGCATCTCCTCCATGTAGAGGAAACTTGCATGTAATCTTATGCTTTCCTTGTGAATCAACTGTTTGTACTTCTGTCAGGCGTCCAGCCGGGGGCATTCGTTTTTGTAACAAGATATTTTGACAGCATACCTTGCCGTCATGGCTCATGGCTTACCCAAGGTTCATGAATGGGATGTTCCCCTGGGTCCTATGTAAGCAACATAGGTACACCAAAGTACCAGCTGGCCAAACCTCTAATGGCAGTATTAAGTCCATACACGTATGCATTTCATTCACTAGGGGCAAGAACTATGTCTCCATGTCCACGACGTTACTGTGAGCTTTGATGTGGTATTCCTCTTCACCAGAGTGCCGCATGCTGATTCCCTTAGGTTGGTCAGGGAGAAATTCAACTCGACATTGATCATTTGTCCTCATGTCAACATTCTTTATCTTCAATGGCGACTATTACAAACAACTGGATGGCGTTGCCATGTGGTGTGATCTGTCATCAGTTATGGCAAACATATTTATGGAGAACTTCGAAGGGAAGCCTTTGGAAACAGCTGCATTGAACCTAACTGCTTCCCCCCTGCGGGTCCGGGGGTTAGAATAGGCCCGAGGTCTTCCTGCCTGTCGTAAGAGGCGACTAAAAGGAGTCCATCCCCCTCAAGGGGGTAGTTAGCGCCTGCGTCCGGAGACGGACGGTCCCACGACTTATATTTGTGGTCTTTTTGGTTTTTCACTTCCTCGTTTCTTCCTTCTTTGGTTGGTTCCTTTCTTTTTTCTTCTCCATCTCACTGTCTTCCTTACTCTTTCCCTTGCCTACTTCTCCTTGCCTTCTCTGGTCTCCGCTTCGGCGTTTGAGTCAGTCTGTCCTCTCTGTCTTCCTTTCCTCTTCTTCCTTCCTGTGCGCGCCTGAAGGCCGACCCACGCGTTCGCACGCGTAGTCGGTGACGGGGTAACGCGTAATTCCCCGCCCTGGGTAGACAAGTAAGGCACGCACGTACCCCCTGGTAAAGGCCAGGCCCAGGGAGGGGTGATTGCCTGAGCTGCTACCTTCTGACCATGCCGATTGGTCCCTCCGTCTGTTTCTCGGGAGGTGTGACCTGAGGTGTAAACATTCACCTAAGGCGGGAGTGCCCTCTGAGAGGGTCCCCATAAAGAAGGAGCGCGCCATCGGAGACGCTGGCAATCATGGGGGATTCCTCCGCAATGGATTTCTCTTCTTCTCTCTCGACTTCTGCCCACAAACGGAAACATGACCAGCCCCCAGTGACAAAAATACTACCGCCTACCCCACAGTTCCTAGTCGTTTCTCGATCTGAGGACGGAAAGGATTTTTCCTCTGTCAACCCTTTCGTTATCCAGAAGGGCATAGATGCCATAGCCGGTACTGTTAAGTCTTGTACGAGGTTGTGTAATGGTACCTTGTTACTAGAAACTGAGAGCGCCTTTCAGGCACAGAAACTGCTTTGAGCCACACTCCTGTACACGTTCCCTGTCCGGGTGGAGGCTCACAGAACTTTGAATTCGTCTTGTGGTGTGGTCTATACTAGATCCCTCGACGGATTGACTGACGAGGAGATTCAGTCTTTGCTCGCTGAGCAGGGCGTGACGGCTGTCCATAGGGTCATGAAAAAGGTCAACAATGACCTTGTACCGACCCGGACACTTTTCTTGACCTTTGATAGTGTTAAGCTGCCATCGCGCATCAAAGCGGGCTACGAGGTTATTTCTGTTCGCCCCTATGTCCCAACACCTACGCGCTGCTACCAGTGTCAGTGTTTCAATCACACTCGACAGTCTTGTTCCAATGCGGCTAAATGTGTCACTTGTGGCAGGGATGCCCATGAGGGTGACGGTCCACCTCCGTCTCCTCATTGTGTGAACTTACAGGGTGACCATGCAGCATCCTCCTGCGACTGTCCCGTCTATAAGGAAGAACGCTGTATCCAAGAAATTCGGGTCAAAGAGAAAGTGTCCACCTCGGCTGCTCGCAAGCTATTGGCTAGTAGGAAGCCCACGCTGCTCCCAGCGGGGAAATACAGTACTGTCCTGTCCTGGCCTCTCCTCGGACTACCAGGGAGGTGGCAACCCAGACATGCGATCTGACCTTCAGCACCACGGTCGTCCGTTCGGCCAGTACTAAGATCGCGCGGTCGACGTCTCCTCTTCCTCCCATCACCCCACAGACACCAGCCCCTTCATCAGCTTCTGCTAAGACGAAGACCCAGAGGTCAGATGCACGGGCCTTCAAGAAGGAACCGTCCCGTGCAGACTTCCTACGTACCTCGACCTCCCAGCCATCGACCGGTACTTCCACCAAACGACCTTCCAAGAAGGCTCATAGGAAGCACAGTTCTCCTTCTCCGCCACGGCGCATTTCTTCTCCTGCGCCACCCAGCAGTTGCCGCCCCAGGCCGTCATCCGTTTCGCCTCGCCGCACCGCTGGTAGCCGAACATCTGGCCGTTCACCGGCGGAGGAAGCTCCCCCTCCCGGCCATCTTACCAAGATGGCCAATGAACCAATGGACAATGACTGTCCGCCTACTGATAGCGGCGGCAGTGCTCTCTCGAAGCCAGGCCCTCAGCGGCCTTCGAGGTGACCCCTTCTTTCACCTTCCTTTTCTTCTTACGATGGCACTTATTCACTGGAATATTCGCTCCAACCGAGAGGACTTGAAGTTGCTGCTCCGCTTGCACCGTCCAAAATGAAGCTACGCCCATGCGATCATATTGCCTTGGCACACTACACCTCTGTGCGTTTTGACCTACCCCCTGTGGTAGGTATCCTGGCTCATGGAGGGGTTATGTTGCTGGTCCGGGATGATATTTACTACAATCCCATCACATTGCACACCGGCCTGCAGGCAGTTGCCATCCGAATTACTCTCCCCACTTTTACATTTTCCATTTGTACCGTTTACACTCCATCGTCGTCTGCCGTTACCAGGGCAGACATGATTCAACTTACTGCTCAGCTACCTGCACCATTTTTGTTAACTGGAGACTTCAATGCCCACCATCCCCTTTGGGGCTCTCCAGCATCCTGCCAGAGGGGCTCCCTGTTAGCAGACCTTTTCAACCAGCTCAATCTTGTCTGCCTCAATACTGGCGCCCCTACTTTTCTTTCGGACACATCTCACACCTACTCCCATTTAGACCTCTCTATATGTACTCTCCAACTTGCACGCCAGTTTGAGTGGTATGCACTTTCTGATACATATTCGAGCGACCACTTCCCGTGTGTTATCCATCTCCTGCAGCATACCCCCTCTCCGTGCTCATCTAGTTGGACCATCTCCAAAGCAGACTGGGGGCTCTTCTCTTCCAGGGCGACCTTTCGGGATCAAACCTTCACAAGCTGCGATCGTCAGGTCGCACACCTCACGGAAGTCATTCTCACTGCTGCTAATTATTCCATCCCTCACCCTACTTCTTCTCCACGTTGCGTACCGGTCCCCTGGTGGACCGCAGCATGTAGAGACGCTTTACGTGCTCGTCGACATGCTTTACGCACCTTTAAACGCCACCCTACAGTGGCGAATTGTATCAATTATAAATGATTACGTGCACAGTGTCGTCGTATTATTAAAGAAAGCCAGCTGGGCTGCTTTCACAAGCACCTTCAACAGTTTTACTCCTTCTTCTGTTGTCTGGTGTAGCCTGCGCCGGCTATCTGGCACTAAGGTCCACTCACCAGTTTCTGGCTTGACGGTCGCGAATGACGTCCTTGTGGCCCCTGAGGCTGTCTCCAATGTCTTTGGCCGCTTTTTCGCAGAGGTTTCGAGCTCCGCTCATTACCACCCTGCCTTCCTCCCCCTGCAAACAGGCAGAGGAGGCTAGGCCACCTAACTTCCGCTCCTCGAATCGTGAAAGTTATAATGCCCCATTCACCATGCGGGAACTCGAAAACGCACTTGGCCGGTCACGTTCCTCAGCTCCAGGGCCTGATTCTATTCAGATGCTGAAGAACCTTTCTCCTGCGGGTAAAGGTTCTCATCTTCGTACTTACAATCGCATCTGGATTGAGGGACATGTTCCCGCATGCTGGCGCGAGTCTATTGTCCCGATCCCTAAGCCGGGGAAGGACAAGCACTTGCCTTCCAGTTATCGACCCATCTCGCTTACCAGCTGTGTCTGTAAAGTGATGGAGCGAATGGTTAACTCTCGATTGGTTTGGCTGCTCGAGTCTCGACGCCTACTTACCAATGTACAATGTGGATTTCGTAGGCGCCGCTCTGCTGTTGACCATCTGGTTACCTTGTCGACCTTCATTATGAATAACTTCTTGCGGAAGCGCCCGACCGCGGCTGTGTTCTTTGATTTGGAGAAGGCTTACAACACCTGTTGGAAGGCGGGCATTCTCCGCACCATGCATACATGGGGCCTTCGCGGTCGCCTCCCTCTTTTTATTCGTTCCTTTTTAATGGATCGACAGTTCAGGGTACGTGTGGGTTCTGTCCTGTCAGACACCTTTCGCCAGGAGAATGGGGTGCCACAGGACTCAGTTTTGAGCGTCGCTCTCTTCGCCATAGCGATCAATCCAATAATGGATTGCCTCCCAGCTGATGTATCGGGCTCCCTTTTCGTGGACGATTTTACCATTATTGCAGTGCGCAGCGTACATGTTTCCTGGAGCGCTGTCTTCAGCGTTCTCTTGACCGTCTTTCCTCCTGGAGTGCCGCCAATGGCTTCCGTTTTTCTGCCGAGAAGACGGTCTGTATTAACTTCTGGCGCTACAAAGAGTTTCTCCCACCGTCCTTACGACTCGGCCCCGTTGCTCTCCTATTCGTGGAGACTACAAAATTTTTAGGTCTTACATTTGACAGGAAACTTAGCTCGTCTCCACATGTATCATATTTGGCTGCCCGTTGTACCCGTTCTCTAAATGTCCTCCGTGTTCTCAATGGTATGTCGTGGGGAGCAGATCGAACCGTCCTACTTCGTCTATATCGGTCGATCGTCCACTCCAAGCTGGATTATGGGAGCTTCGTATACTCCTCTGCACGGCCATCCATCTTACGCCGCCTCAACTCCATACAACATCGGGGTTTACGACTTGCGATCGGAGCGTTTTATACTAGTCCCGTCGAGAGTCTTTATGCTGATGCTGGTGAATTGCCACTCACCTACCGGCGCGATATACTGCTATGTCGGTATGCCTGTCGGCTACTGTCAATGCCCGACCACCCGTCTTATCGTTCCTTTTTTGACGACTCTCTCGAACGTCAATACGGGTTGTATGTCTCTGCCCTGCTACCCCCTGGAGTTCGCTTTCGTCGCCTCCTACAACACCTTAATTTTTCACTCCCTGCAACCTTTAGCGTGGGTGAGAGCCACACGCCACCTTGGCTCCAGGCTCAGATTCGCGTTCACCTTGACCTCAGCTCGCTCCCAAAGGAGGTTACCCCCGGTTCGGTCTACCACTCCCGTTTTGTTGAACTTCGTTCGAAGTTCATTAATATGACCTTCATTTATACAGATGGCTCTAAGACCAATGACGGGGTCGGGTGTTCTTTTATTGTCGGGGCACAAAGTTTCAAATACCGGCTCCATGGCCATTGCTCGGTCTTCACAGCTGAGCTCTTTGACCTCTACCAGGCTGTTCTTTACATCTGCCGCCACCGACATTCTGCTTATGTCATCTGCTCCGATTCCCTGAGCACCATCCAGAGCCTCAGTGATCCGTACCCGGTTCACCCTTTCGTGCACCGGATCCAACGCTCTCTTCAGCAGCTGGTGGACGTCGGTTCTCCGGTTAGCTTTATGTGGGTTCCTGGCCATGTCGGTATCCCTGGGAACGAAGCTGCAAATGCCGCGGCCAAGGCTGCGGTCCTCCAGCCTCGGACAGCTTCTTGTTGTGTCCCTTCATCAGATTGTAGCAGGGTCATTTGTCGACGCATTTTATCGCTGTGGCATGCCGATTGGGCTGCACTTAAGAGACAACAAGCTTTGGGCCTTGAAACCTCTTCCCGCGGCTTGGACGTCCTCCTCACGCCCTTCTCGGCGGGAGGAGGTAGTTTTGGCCCGGTTACGAATTGGACACTGCCGGTTCAGCCATCGCCATCTGCTGACAGCTGCGCCGGCGCCGTTCTGCCCATGTGGGCAATTGCTGATGGTCTGCCACATTTTAACGTCCTGTCCGGATTTTAACACACTGCATCTTGATCTTGGCCTGCCATGTACTCTCGATGCAATTTTAGTGGATGACCCACGAGCAGCTGCTCGCGTTCTTCATTTTATCAACTTAACAACCCTCTCGAAGGACATTTGATTATGCTGTTTTTTTTAAACCTATGCCTGTCAGTCTGTCTTTTATCGTGTTTTCTGTTTCGTTGCTGTTTTAAACTTGTGACTCGCGGTGCATTCCTAACGTAGTCTGGGCGCTAATGACCATTGAAGTTGTGCGCCCTAAAACCACAAAAAAAAAAACACCTAAATGCTTGTTCACATATGTTGATGACTTGTTTGTGGTGTGGCCACATGGGAGTGAAAGACTTCAGGAGTTCCTCCAACGTTCGAACTCTCGGCACCCCAGTACTTAATTCACCACGGACGTGGAAGAGAATCGCGAACTTCCCTCTTCGGACATCTTAGTCAAATGCAGAATGAACAGCACTACAGGACAGTGCATACAGGAAAGCAACAAACACTGATACCGATCTTCACAGTGCCAGCTGCCATCATCATCCACAGCGTGACAAGTGTGCTACATACACTGGTACACAGGAACCACTCAATATCAAATGAAGAAAGCCTACCAAGGGAGCTTAACAACTTTAAGCACATTTTTGAGAAGTGCAGATACAATAGACAAATCCAACATGCTTTCAGGCAAAAAATGCAAGCCCAACAGACAGAAAATGACATTGAGGCAAAGACAATGGCACATCTACCATGGCAAAATATCGAACAAAATTGGCAGAATCCTGGCTGGATGTAACATGCATTTTCCGTCCATCTCCTAAAACACATGCCCTATTACGTATGGCAAAGGATGACATGGAGCTCCGTAAGCCAGGTGTTCACTGTATTCCATATAAATGTGGTAAGGCGTATATCGGGGGGGGGGGGGGTGGTCTGTTTCGACAATCGAAGAAAGATGCAAGGAACACAGCAGACACACCAAACTTGAGCAACCAACAAAATCTGAGGTTGCAGGAAGCTGCGTGGCTACAGGGGCTCAATGAAGTACGAAGAAACAGAAGTTGTAAGACAAACATTGTCATTTTAGGATGTGCGTTGAGAAGGAGGTATTTGAAATATGAGGTGCTGACAGGCTGATCAACAGACACTGGGGTCACTCTCAGCAAAGCTTGGGACCCACCACTGAGCCAACTAAAATCAGTGTTGGCTGAAAATGACTTCTGTGCCTGAAACAGACCACAGGTGTACTGAGGAATCATAATTCATGCCCGAATTCTGGTGACATCCCCCTGCCCCCACCATCACTCCATGCGTTGCGGCGTGTGGCCGGCAGTGGAGGAAGGGGTGGGAGGCGATAAAAGTATAAAGGAGGTGGGATGTAGCAAAGACACTCATTAGCTAGATATCACCTGAAGATGACAGCAAGATTCGCTATCAAAATATTGTGTTACGAACACAAATGTACATGAGTGGACACCTGACAACAGCACAAACAGGATCAAACATGTCCAGGTAGCGACTATAATACTGCCTTCACGAGCTGTGAGAGTAACATGAAGTTTATTCAAACTACTACTTTATCACTTCCAGTGTGAGTTCAGAAAGAAATTAGCTTGTTGTAGGTTAACTGACACTACATTCATCCACGCATCCAAATGATCTTTCCAGTTTGTGGGATACAGTAAAAACACACACACACACACACATACAAACGCCTACATAAATTGCGAAGATGGTATTGTTTCAGCAAATAGATGAATTTTTTGCTTTAACCATAAAAGAGCTTCCACTACTTGTGGTAACTGCACTGTGTTGTTTCGAGTGTGTCATATTTCAAATGTTCTACAAGTTCTGCTGCTGATGAGAAGCAGTGATTCAGAAGAATGCCCTTAGGATTTACAAAATGTGAGAAAGATGTTATTATTTTTACCTTTTCTGTAATACTATTGTAAATTTGATAGCACTGTTTGTAGTGGAAGTTTTATTATCTCATGTCCGTACTGGCTGAATATAAAGCTGTTCCTTTTGCCTTGTATCACAGGGATATTAAACTTTTTATTTGTCTTTTAAATTCTGTAACATATTTACGAAATTCAGGCCTGAAAGGCAACAGAACAGCAGTCAGAACTAATAAGTTTCCTGGAAAGTATTTGGAGTACAAGCAGATGTCACAGGAAGGGCAGTGCCAGAGATGTTAAGACTCAAAAGGTATCACGTGAGCTCACGTGGAGAGCCACGAGATGCAGCTGTGCAAGGTGGAGGCTGGAAGCACCAATGTGGAAGGGGTGGTATGGCCTACCACACAGTATAAAGGTAGAGGCATCGTTGTCCGAAGGAGAGTTCAGTACAGACAGCAGTTCAGAAGGGATGTCTGTAAGTCAGGCCTGGACTTGTAGTATTTGGTCTGGCTCTACTCTCACTCATGCTTAGCTACATACCTCCCTCTGTGGGATGTTGCCATCAGGAGTGGTGTGCTCTCATTCAAATCATTATCCAGTCCTTGCTGAGACGAGCAATCAAAGATTGTAGTTGTTCAAGTCTTGTCTTTCTTTAATTATTTCCTGACAGTTCCATAACTCTTTCAAACTTTGTTAGCCATCTCCATGTTCGCTGACTGGACGGACCTTCTCTAGTCTCCATTGTCAATGAGCATCTAGACTGCTTCCTGGATGTGACAGACCTTTTTTCTTGTGTCAGAAGGGGGGTTGGTCGTGGATTAGTTTGCAGTTACCACACCTCTAGTTATAGGAATAGGTCACCTATCTTTGGAATAACAAACCTTCTCAGCCCAAAATCACGTAAAATGACAGAACTGCTTTGAGAACCCTTCTGCATTAATTGAGTAACTCATACACAGGCCACCAGCAGAACCAGGAGCCAGAACAGAAAAGAAAAAGGTTTCCTCTCTCTCTCTCTCTTGAGGAGGAGAAGAAGGTGCTCAGACAGGAGGAGGAGGAGACAAAGAAGATGGTGCCTTAAGAGAGAAAAGGAGACCAGGACTAGCCCAGCAACAGACAGCACCTGGAGACAAGGACACCCCGGAAGGTGGCCAGGGACAGTGCAGCCTCAGTAGTTGCGGACGAACTGTACCGTAGGCAAGAAAGACATCCTAAAGAGTAGCCAGGGATGGCCAATGGCAATGTGAGGATACGGATGATGGTGCCAGGGCAGCCACAGCAGGCAGCATGGGGTCGTCAGAAGGTGTGCAGAGGCAGTGCAGTGGCAGCGACAGTTGCAGATAGTGGCGCAGGCTGCAGATGGCACGAGGTTTCCCAGTAGCAATGCAGGGTTACAAAGGCGGTGCACCGGCATCAGCAACAACAGACAGTTGCACAGGTAACACACGTCGTGAGGGTAGCCAGTAGCAGCCACAGAACATACAGATGTCCTAGGTCGTGTCATGAGGCAGTGGAAGGCAGACATCGGTGGCGAAGGACATTGCCACAAGGGCAACACTTCACAGCACACGGTACACAGAAGCAGTAACAGCATTGAGAATCCCAACAGTGAGTTAAAAGACCAGACAGAGAGAATGTTTCCAGCGCAGGCTCTGATGTGTCTGAGTCACAAATTTGGCTATTCATTAGTTTGTCAGATGTGCGAAGATTAATACTGCAACTGTTTGGTGGTACTAACAACACCAAATGAGTTCCTTAACAATTGTGATCTTGCATTTGAACTTATACACTCAGAACAGCATGATACCCTTTTTTTAAATATGTTTAAACTAAAGTAGTGGGCTCAGCATGTAACAAAACTTTAGTCAGAGATCTAAGCACCACTTGGCAGGATGTTCATGCCATATTAGTAGAAAACTATGCTAGTAAAAGAACACTTAACTCTTATGCATGTCAGATGTTTACGAGTCGGCAAGAACATGGGGGAAGTATAGCTCAGAGGGGCTCGAGGTTGGATACCATACAGCACCATTCCAGAGAAGCAGTCAGAGGTACCACGTGAGAATTGGAGCTAGAAGGAAGCTTTGCTCTCATTTGGAAATCAAGTCAAGCAGTTTATCCGAGGGATTTACAATGACAGGATAAAGACAATAGTGTGTGCACAAGGGGAACAGCTAATGTTAGCAGAGGCCATAGAGATAGCTCTGACAGAGGAGTGTGCATTAGCCTCGGCCCGAGAAAAAATGATCGCCTGAGATGCTGGTCTGGTGCCCCGGACTGAGAAGAAAGCCACCATATGTTTCATGTGTGGGAAGTCAGTCCATATGTTGTGAGAGTATCATTCGGTTAAAAGAAAAAGAAAGGTGTGCCCAGTTGTATCAAGAAAAGGCAGGGAATCTGACCAATCACAAGTAGAGAGGTACTCATACTGTAACTTGCCAACTCATAGAGGCCCATATGTGCATCTGAAGTCTGTGATGTGTTTTAAATGCAAACCAAACGGTCATTTTGCGAAGGACTGCCCAGAAAACATTTGCCATGCACAAAATGCACGCAGAAGAAGTGAAAGCCAGGAAAACTAAGTAACGGTGTAATAAAGCAGTAACCTTACACCTTACCTGGAAAGATATTAACAGTCAACTGCAAAAGTAAAAATGAGTTTATACAAGTGGAGTCTCAGGACGGCATTACGAACTGCCCGTGATTTCTAGTGGATAGCAGTGCACAGACAATCCTACTTGGGAGAAGTAACTTGAGAAACACCACAAAGTATAATCCAGCCAAATGTATTAGGATTCAGGGAATCACTAATACGGTTGCAAAGACAGGGGAGCTGTAACCTCTGAATTACGAATGAGAAACAGAATGCAAGTGAGGCATCGTTTCCACATAATTGGGGAAGATGTGGAACTTCCATTTGATGGGTTGAGACTTTTTCATAGCACATGGAGTCATAATCAATTATGCCACCAGAAGCCTTTGGATCCAAAGGGAACATATCGAAGTGAAGATGGAGCAAGAGTGTGAGCTCTGCCCGGTGCAGATTGGTATTAGAAGTTGGAAACTTACTATTATGGTTGTGCAGGTACAAGAAATCAAAAACTTTTTCAGAGAAACCTCAGATGCGTAGTGAAAGGCATGTAAGGAAATGAAGACAGAGTATCAGGGTGAGCTCTGCTAGCGCATTGAAAGAAAATAGGTTCTTGTGAGAGACGCTTAAGCACAGAGCGAGAAATGTGGAAAGGTGAGAGCAAATAGTGACAAATTCATTAACTGTCAGAACACAACAGAACCAGGCAACAGGTAATGCTAGAGAGTAGCACAGCCAAATTGTTTCAGCGTTAGCAAATCGACCCTGGGAGAGGGGCTATCACTGTGAAACAGGAAATCACCAAGGGCATGTATTTACCTGAGGCATTAGTAAAACTAGAATCAGGAGAATGCCTAACAAGTGTGCTGAACACCACAGATGAGAGTGCACAGCGTGAACTGTGTCGATAAAAATAAGCCACAGCTGAAATCAAGAATAACTGTACTAAAGGGGAATATCTGCATGAGTCATCTGAATGCAGAATAGAAGGGAGCAATCATAGCCATGCAGCATGTACAGCAACATTTTCCATTTGCTGGGAGACATTATCTTACACGCATAGCATTGTGCACTACATTAAACTGCTACCGGAAGCTAGGGAAATATGTTCACAACCCTAATGAATACCACAAGCTGAAAGGGAGGTGCTTCAGCTATAAATTGAAAAGCTGTTAGAGGATGACATTATAGTACCAAGTAAAACTGGTTGGAATTTTCCATAGATTTTAATTTAAAAAGATGGATGGCAGTGGTAAGAAAAATTGGCGAATAGTCATGGACTGTAGGCGACTTGATGAGATCTCCCTAAATTCAATGTATCCATTGCCAAGAATATACAGAAATCTTGACGGTCTAGGAAAGAGAAAGTACTTGTCGACTTAGGAAAGGGCTATTTTCAAGTCTTATTAGATGCACAGGATCAAAAAAGGACGGCTTTCAGTATACCATATGGGCATTACAGGTGCAGACAAATACCCATGGGTCTTAAAACAGCTGCTATTTACATTTCAGATGTTAATGAACTCCACTTGACAGGGCTACAAGGTGACAAATTGTTCATAAATTTGGATGACATGGTAATATTAGACTCCACAATTTAAAGCTAGAAGTGGACAAGTGTGATTTTTGCGAAAGGAAGCGTGCTATTTGGGCCATGTTTTACCAGAAGTAACTTAAGCAAAATCGCAAAACCACTACAGAATTATTAAAGAAATAAGTGCCTTACACCTGGGGTGCCGAGCAAGATAATGCTTTTCAGCATTTGAAAGAGAAGTTGATCAGTCCACGTGTACTACAGTAACCAGACTTTGAAAAGTCCTTCATAATTACCACGAGCAGTCAAGTATTTGAGCGGTTTTATGTTGCAGAAAAATCAGTAGCGACTTACCTGTCGCATACACCGTGAGGATGCTGAACAAGGCAGAAAGAGGGTATAGTACGAATGAGAGGGCAATGGTGGCCATTTGTTGGGCAGTTAAATATTTTATACTGTATTTGTTTGGAAGATAAACCCTTAACAAGGGTAGGAATACTGTACAAGTCTCCAAGCCACTCGAGAGAGAGAGAGAGAGAGAGAGAGAGAGAGAGAGAGAGAGAGAGAGAGAGAGAGAGAGAGAGAGAGAGAGAGAGAGAGAGAGAGGGGGGGGGGGGGCAGCGAGATCATGATGGGTGATGTGAAACCAGAAGGTGACAGCAACTTAGGTCAAGACACGGCAGAAACGGAAGCTGTGGCACATGTGAGGAATCAACCATCAGTCGTCGACAGCGGGGCTGTTGGCGTGCGCGAGCAGGTAACCTGCATGGCTGACAAGAACAGTAAAAGGAATCAGAAAAACTGCATCAAGTATACAGAAAAGTATATCTAGAAACTAGAGACAGGTGAGTCGGGAGAGATGGAAAAAATGAAAGCGGCTGAAAAAGCCACAATATTTAAACAGTTCCACACTGGGAAACACGCAGAGATACCTCTAGAGATCACAGACACCTAAACATGTTTATGAAAGGGTGACATTGATATGTAGGTCCATTAAACCAGATGGACAAAAGGAACACACACATCCTTAAGTTTCAGGATGCACTGACAAAGTTTATGGCAGCTGAACTCATTGAAAGGCAAGATGCCGATACAGTTGCGATGCTGTTAATTGAGACCATTATACTGAGGTATGGAATACTGTTAGACATGGGAAGTAATTTCATGAGTGATAATATGAAGAGAGTATATAGACTACTGCGTATCAAGAAGGTACAGCCAAGAAGTTACCACACTCAAACAAGCAGTGTGTTAGAGAGGTCACATGGAACTTTAACGGAGATGAGATGTTGCGATACTATGTAAATAGAGCACAGACAAATTGGTACAGTTGGGTTCCATTCAGTTTTTATATACACTACTGGCCATTAAAATTGCTACACCAAGAAGAAATGCAGATGAGAAACGGGTATTCATTGGAGAAATATATTATACTAGAACTGACATGTGATTACATTTTCACGCAGTTTGGGTGCATAGATCCTGAGAAATCAGTATCCAGAACAACCTCCTCTGGCCGTAATAATGGCCTTGACACTCCTGGGCATTGAGTCACACAGAGCTTGGATGGCGTGTACAGTTACAGCTGCCCATGCAGCTTCAACCCAATACCACAGTTCATCAAGAGTAGTGGCTGGCATATTGTGACGAGCCAGTTGCTCGGCCACAATTGACCAGACGTTTTCAGTAGGTGAGAGATCTGGAGAATGTGCTGGCCAGGGCAGCAGTTGAACATTTTCTGGAACCAGAAAGTCCCGTACAGGACCTGCAACAGGCGGTCGTGCATTATCCTGCTGAAATGTAGGGTTTCGCAGGGATCAAATGAAAGGTAGAGCCACGGGTCATAACACATCTGAAATGTAACGTCCACTGTTCAAAGTGCCGTCAATGCGAACAAGAGGTGACTGAGACGTGTAAGCAATGGCACCCCATACCATCACGTCGGGTGATACGCCAGTATGGCGATGACGAATACACGCTTCCAATGTGCGTTCACCACGATGTCGCCAAACATGGATGCGACCATGATGATGCTGTAAACAGAACCTGGATTCATCCGAAAAAATGACGTTTTGCCATTCGTGCACCCAGGTTCGTCGTTGAGTACACCATCGCAGGTGCAGGCACTCCTGTCTGTGATGCAGCATCAAGGGTAACCGCAGCCGTGGTCTCTGAGCTGATAGTCCATGCTGCTGCAAATGTCGTCTGACTGTTCGTGCAGATGGTTGTTGTCTTGCAAACGTCCCCATCTGTTGACTCAGGGAGTGAGACGTGGCTGCACGATCCGTTACAGCCATGCGGATAAGATGCCTGTCATCTCAACTGCTAGTGATACGAGCCCGTTGGGATCCAGCACGGCATTCCGTATTACCCTCCTGAACCCACAGATTCCATATTCTGCTAACAGTCATTGGATCTCGACAAACGCGAGCAGCAGTGTCGCGATACGATAAACTGCAATCGTGATAGGCTACAATCCGACCTTTATCAAAGTCAGAAACGTGATGGTTCGCATTTCTCCTCCTTACACAAGGCATCACAACAACATTTCACCAGGCAAAGCCGGTCAACTGCTTCTTGTGTATGAGAAATCGGTTGGAAACTTTCCTCATTTCAACACGCTGTACGTGTCGCCACCGGAGGCAACCTTGTGTGAATGCTCTGAAAAGCTAATTATTAGGATATAATACGCATCTTCTTCCTGTCGGTTAAATTTTGTGTCTGTAGAACGTCATCTTCGTGGTGTAGCAATTTTAATGGCCAGTAGCGTAAAATACAATACTGCATCACGCGACAGATTAAGTGCCACATCAATTGTTCTTTGGAAGAACATGTGACATTCCAGGGATACCACAGAAAGATCTGGCTGGAGTGAGGTATGATTATTGTTTGGCAGTTCTAAAATAGCACATGCAAGAAATGCAGTCATGTACAAGAACATAGAATGCACACCGTATGATAAAAAATAACTACTACGATAGGACTGATGATTCAAAGGAATTCCATTGTGGGGATAAGTTTCTGTTGTTTGATGAGAGCATACGATGAAGCAGATCACCCAAGTTACATACACAGTGGCAATGTCTGTACACGGTGGTATTAACAAAGGGGATTAATGTTGTAATCTGTCTGAAACTAAATAAATATCTCGCAGCTCATACAAACAGACTGAAGGAATTTTTCTAATTCCAGATGTTGGCATCATACTGCTTCATCAGTGTTACTTTACTGCTCAATGTGGTTGAGCACAACAGACAAGAACCATACATGCAAGTAATGTAGTTCCAGCCATCACATGTACATTATTATGCCAATAAGTGTCGAGGGAAAATTTACACTGTAACATGGAAAATTGTGAGTTATTTTAATGTAATGGAACTGAGAGAGAAATCTGAGCGCACTGAGGTACTCAGAACCAAGTTATCAGATATTGTAAAGACATGTTGGCGCTGCTGAATATGAGTGTAACAGTGTGGAACTTGATTTAAATTGCCACATAGGAAAAAATAGAAAAAGCACTGGGTCTGATTGAACAATTGGCACGGCATGAATCCCGTATAAAGAAATGAGGACTCTTAAACTTCATTAGCAACATCAGTAAGCTTCTGTTCAGAACACTAGATGAAGATGACCCACATACTTCGAGGCAAAGGTAGATGTCAGGATGGAAGAGAAACAGCTGCTCTGACTTTTGAAAGAGCAAATGACAATAGTTAAAGCAACCTTGACTAGTTTTAATCAAATGATAAGTCCCATAACAAAAAATTAAGCAATTATCACACATGGAATGAAGCAATCAAGCTGGCACATAGTACAATCGAAGACGGTACTGATAAATTTTAACAGAGAACCATAATTTTGATCACTGTTAACGAACAGATAATACAACTGAAGAGCATTTTCAATGAGCTGGAATGGGAATACAATATGTTAATATCAGCAACTGTCAACGCTCAGAAAGGTATTGTGGAGCCCCAGCTGATCAATCCATTTTAGATTGTAAAGTATATGGAACTAATAAAAGATGACATCAAAGATAAGCAGTTCCCTGTCGACCTTACAATAGAACAGGATATCAATTAATCAGAAGTGTTGACCTGGGTGTTTTCATTGCTGGAAACATCTTAAGTTATGTGTTAAATGTCCAGCCAGTAGAGAATGATGCATTTAACCTCTACAAAGTATTACCATTACCATCAGAAGTGAATAGAATAAGACATTTATTCTCATAAATTGACCCAGAGAAAGGGCTACTGCTAATTGATGACATGAAACATCAGTATGTGAAGTTAAATAACGAGCAGTTACAGTGTAAGATGGTAGGTCAGAGCCTCAGTATATGCAAGCAAGTATTTATACTTTTGTTCACATATGATCATGAGAAGTGTGAAGCTAACATGCTGCAGCCGGTGCAAGAAGTTCTGAAGGATTGCTTGCAGAAGCTAATAGTGTTAAATGAATGTCTGTGGACACCATTAAATAATAATGAGTGGCTGCTTATAGCCCCAGTAACTGAAGGCATTTCTGTCATCTGTCATGATGGAAGTTCCACAGGTATCATACTCCAAGGCACAGGGAAGGTAAAATACAGGGCTATTACAAATGATTGAAGCGATTTCATAAATTCACTGTAGCTCCATTGATTGACATATGGCCACGACACACTACAGATACGTAGAAAAACTCAAAGCTTTGTTCGGCTGAAGCCGCACTTTAGGTTTCTGCCGCCAGAGCGCTCGAGAGCGCAGTGAGACAAAATGGCGACAGGAGCTGAGAAAGCGTATGTCGTGCTTGAAATGCACTCACATCAGTCAGTCATAACAGTGCAACGACACTTCAGGACGAAGTTCAACAAAGATCCACCAACTGCTAACTCCATTCGGCGATTGTATGCACAGTTTAAAGCTTCTGGATGCCTCTGTAAGGGGAAATCAACGGGTCGCCTGCAGTGAGCGAAGAAACGGTTGAACACGTGTGGTCAAGTTTCACGCGTAGCCCGCAGAAGTTGACGAATAAAGCAAGCAGGGAGCTAAACGTACCACAGCCGACGGTTTGGAAAATCTTACGGAAAAGGTTAAAGCAGAAGCCTTACCGTTTACAATTGCTGCAAGCCCTGACACCCGATGACAAAGTCAAATGCTTTGAATTTTCGGCGTGGTTGCAACAGCTCATGGAAGAGGATGCGTTCAGTGCAGAACTTGTTTTCAGTGATGAAGCAACATTTTTTCTTAATGGTGAAGTGAACAGACACAATGTGCGAATCTGGGCGGTAGAGAATCCTCACGCATTCGTGCAGCAAATTCGCAATTCACCCAACGTTAACGTGTTTTGTGCAATCTCACGGTTTAAAGTTTACGGCCCCTTTTTCTTCCGCAAAAAAAAATGTTACAGGACACGTGTATCTGGACATGCTGGAAAATTGGCTCATGCCGCAACTGGAGACCGACAGTGCCGACTTCATCTTTCAACAGGATGGTGCTCCACCACACTTCCATCATGATGTTCGGCATTTCTTAAACAGGAGATAGGAAAACCGATGGATCGGTTGTGGTGGAGATCATGATTAGCAATTCATGTCATGGCCTCCACGCGCTCCCGACGTAACCCCATGTGATTTCTTTCTGTGGGGTTATGTGAAAGATTCAGTGTTTAAACCTTCTCTACCAAGAAACGTGCCAGAACTGCAAGCTCGCATCAACGATGCTTTCGAACTCATTGATGGGGACATGCTGCGCCGAGTGTGGGAGGAACTTGATTATCGGCTTGATGTCTGCCGAATCACTAAAGGGACATATCGAACATTTGTGAATGCCTAAAAAAACATTTTGAGTTTTTGTATGTGTGTGCAAAGCATTGTGAAAATATCTCAAATAATGAAGTTATTGTAGAGCCATGAAATCGCTTCAATCATTTGTAATAACCCTGTATTTAGGTAAATGTTGTGGGTATACTGCTCAGACAGTGATAGTCAGAACATATAATACAAACAAATGTTTACATAGTGATACTGTACCGAACTTAAGCATGGAAACAAATTGCTGCATAGCAAATAAGAAGAAGAAGAATATAAGTGAAATTAAGTTGGAACTGCCAATACAACCTTCCATTGGGCAGTCAGATGACCTAACAGCTGCAGGACATTAGTTGGATGAGCTACTGAGAGAGATTGAATACCAGGAGAGATGTGCCTTCAGCAACTTCTCTTTAAGTCATTTCCCTTTCTGGAGTTTTTTTGTGCTCTAGTGTAGTAATTATTGTAATATTATGTTGTTTATGCAGATATTGTGAACATTGCTGAGACTGTTTTAAATTAGTGTGCAAGACAATGAGTAATGATTGTTGTAAAAAAATATGTGTTAATAACACTATCGTAAATCAGTGCCCAGAGAGGAATGTGGTCAGCTACTGTCCTATAAGAAGCACATCCAGAGACAGCAAAGAGAGAATTTTTGACAGATCTTTCTAGTGCATGCTAGACACATTAGAAGTGAAGTTAGAAATGATGATTATCCAAGTGTTAAGACAAAAACAGACAAAGAGCGAAAAATGATAACACTGGTATAAAGCATGAAAAACTAGTTTAAATTGTTTTCTCTTTCAAGTACCAAACTTGTAATTATGTTACGAAGTCTACATCAATGTATAAAGTGTAATTCATTGTAAAGTTGTTTGTAAAATTTGTATATACCCGTCCCACCAGAAAAGAAAATTAGTAGGATAATACACAATGTCTCATATTGTAAAATAAAATGTATCTTTATTCCAGGTAATAGAATAAGTAAAAATGATATTAAGTGTGAGATGTAAAAATGTAAATGTTTCTCTTACAGGAAAAGATTGATTTATATGTATTTCTTTTGTGGACAGCTGTAAGGCAATTGTGTGTCTCTTCTGAACATTATTGTAAAGAAAATGTGTGTGTTTCCCCATTAATGGAACAAAATTTGTGAAAAACTTTGTATAGAGATTTGTAGTGGGTGAGGACAGGACAGGACAGTGACTACAAATTTTTCCGTTGGGGGAGGGGGGGGAGAGGTGTCACATATTTAAAAATGCAATGCCTGAGAGGCAACAGAACAGCAGCCAGAACAAATAAGTTTCCTAGAAAGTACTCAGAGTACAAAGGAGATGCCACAGGAAGAGTGTTGGTGGGAAATGTTACATAGACTCAAGAGGTATCATGTCAGCTCACGTGGAGAACCACGAGGCATGGAAGAGCTTTGGTGGTGACCATATAAGGTCACACGAGACCTTGCAGGAAGGAGGCCTGAAGCAATATTGTGGAAGGGGTGGTGTGGGCTACCATACAGTATAAAGGCAGAGGTGGAATCTGAAGGAGAGCTCAGTATAGACAGCAGTTCAAGAGGGATATCTGTGTGTGAGGGTCAGGCTGGAAGAAGTAGAATCTGCTAGATTCTTAGGTATTCTTGTGGATAATGAACTGACATGGAAAAAACATATTAATAATGTCTGTAAGAAACTGAGCTCTGTCATATTCTTAATGATGCAGCTATCACAGTATTCAGACAAGAACCTTCTGTGTACAGTGTATCATGGACTTTTCGAACCATACTTACAGTATGGAGTGACTGTGTGGGGAAACTCAAACAAGCAAGGGACAAAACGAGTGTTCACATTACAAGAAAAAGCAATTAGGACCATTTTAAGAAGAAAGACCTCTGAAACATGCAGAAACTGTTTCAAGAATTTAGGTATCTTAATTTTTTCATCGTTTATATATACAAAACAATAATGTACTTCACAAAAGGTAGTGAGGACTGGATTACAAATGCTAGTGTACACACCCACAATACAAGAAAGAAGAATGAAGTACGGAGCATACCCCACCGACTGACAAGGCTAGAAAAAGGACCCCAGTACTCTGGTATCAGACTACTAAGAAGTCTGCCCAAAACCCTGCAAGATAGTGTACTTCACAGTGACCTTACAAAGAAACTTAGACTATCTCATTGAAAAAGAGTTTTACAGTGTTGCAGAATACTTATGCCATTAAATTTGTATAAATTGTTACTCATTATCAGTGATGTAAAAATGTAAGCTAAAGGTGTAGAAAAATAAGTGATAAAGAATTTTAATACTTTGACATGTCCTATATTACACGTACATTTACTGTACACAATGTAATCTTACAGGATCAAATAAAATTCAATTCAATTCAATTCAATTCAATTCAATTCAAAGCCCAGGGCCAGGACTTGTAGTATTTGCTCTGGCTCTGCTTGCACTCAGCCATGTACCTCCCTCTGTGGGATTTTGCAATCAGTAGTACTTTCATTCAAGTCATTATCCAATTCTTGCTCAGACAAGCAATTAAATATTATATTTATTCAAGTCTTGTCTTTGTTTGATTATTTCCTGATTGAGTTCCATAACTCTTTCAAACTGTAAGTTAGCCATCTCCACATTAGCTGACTAGACGGACCTCCTCCAGTCTCTGATCTCATTGAGCATCTAGACCGCTTGCTGTGCATGAGGATTCTGTCCGACATGTTTACTAATTTCTAGTATAAACATACAGAGAATGGGAAAAATTATAACTTCTGAAAGAGGGGTTTGCAAGAATCTGTTTGTGAAAGTGATGCATTTCACTCACAGTTCTTTTCTGAGTTAAGAAAAAGACTGAACTAGGTGGTGTATTCCCCAGACAGACAGAGTGAAAACTTTTTTTGAAAGTGAACAAATGTGGACTGGAACATATTTTATTTAGGCTCCATTTATTTTGTTCACATGTGTATGCCATTTGAAGTCATTTTGAAGCCATATGCCTAAAAACATTGTTTCCAAGGAAGATATAATTTTGTTGAAGTTTATTGCCACACTGGTCTTGCATGCACCACCTTTTAAATTGAAATTTATTGATGGTCCCCCTCCCCCCAAAAAAAACATAGGTGTTACTAGTTGTTGATGTATTTTCCTTTAATCCGTGCTGAGTATCAGTGAGAATTTTGTTACTTTTTCTGTGGTTTCACTAAAGCCTGGTATTAAGGCGACTGTTCTATAGTTTTCTATATTTGATTTGTCTCCTTTCTTATCTAACATGTTTTTTTTTGTTGAGAAGGCTTATGGTACGACTTGGAGGCGTCATATTTTCAGAGAGCTTGAATTGGTTTCCTGGGCCATCTTGCTGTTTTTCTGTGGTTTTTCCTTTTCACATTTTATTTTTGTTATGGAATTACTGACCATTTGATTTATGAAAGATAAAGGTGTACTTCAAGGTCTTGTTTTAATTATGATGGCCTTTTAAATTATATAAATGTTATAACACTGAGTAAGTTGCTCTCGGTGTTCCTTATCGCTGTATAAATTATTTGTATTTGAGAACTATAAAATTTGACAGAGTATAATTTTAAACTTTTTACTTGCAAACGCTTTGCATGAAAACTATGTAACTACCACTGGAAACAGTAAGTAATTTTTCGATTTGTTGTACTTTTGTAAAAATTTTTGTCACAATGTACCACCTTGTAATATACCTATGTACCCTTAACAGGACTAGTAGTAGGCCTAACCCAATTAAAATTAACAATAGCAGAGAAGGAAAGTTGCTGCTCACTATGTAGCGGAAATGCTGAGTCGTGATAGGCACAAAACACACACACACTCATGCAAATGCAACTTGCACACACGTCTGTGGTCTCAGAGAGCTGAAACTACACTATGAGCAGCAGCACCAGTGCATGATGTGAGTGGCGACTGCCTCCAAACCACCCACAGAATTTCTTAACCTCAAACCTTGCCTCAACATCATTCCCCAAATCGCTCAACATGCAAACTAACCTTACATTCGCAGAAAGAACCGCAGTCAACCATCTAAAAGCTGATCCCGACCTTATAATCCTACCTGCTGACAAAGGCTCCACCACCGTTGTTTTGAACCGTAAGGATTATTTGGCAGGGCTCTGTCAGCTGTCAGATACTTCCACCTACAAACCATGCCACAGTGATCCCATTCCAATAATCCAGCAGGATCTCCAGTCACTACTCAAATCCTCAGGGCCAACCCAGAACCTCTCTCCAGAGTCCATCTCTCTACTCACCGCTACCGCTCCCCGCACTCCCACCTTCTATATGCTTCCTAAAATCCATAAACCCAACCACCCAGGACGCCCCATTGTGGCCGGTTACTGTGCCCCCACTTACCTGGAACCTATCCTCCTATATAAAAGATACCAACCATTTCCTCGACCAACTCTCCACAGTTCCTGTCCCTTTACCACACAGTGGCCTGCTCGTCACTATTGATGCCACCTCGCTATACACTAACATTCCTAATGCCCATGGCCTTACTGCTATCGAACATTACCTTTCCAAACCAACAACCTCCTTCCTATTCCCCATGAACAACTATATCCTCACCCACAATTACTTCTCCTCTGAAGGCATTATCTACAAACAAATCCGCAGTATGGCTATTGGCACCCACATGGCACCATCCTATGCTAATGTCTCATGGTCCATCTAGAGGAATCCTTCCTAAAAACCCAGAATTGTAAACCCCTCACCTGGTTCAGATTCATTGACGACATTTTTGCTATCTGGATTAAAAGTGAGGACACCTTATTCACAATCCTCCAGAACCTCAACAACTTCTCCCCTATTTGCTTCACCTGGTCCTACTCAACCCAACAAGCCACCTTCCTAGATGTTGACCTTCACCTTAGAGAGGCTACATCAGTACTTCCGTCGATATCAAACCTACTAACTACCAGTAATACCTCCACTTCGACAGCTGCCACCCGTTCCATACCAAGAAGACCCTTTCGTACAGGCTAGCCACCCGTGATTGTTGCATCTGCAGTGATGAGCAGTCCCTCTCAAAATATACCAAGGGTCTCACTGAAACCTTCACTGATCGTAATTATCCTCCCATCCTTGTACAAAAACAAAACTCCCATGCCTTATCTTTCCAGTCTCCCACCACCTCCCAAAGTCCCACAGTTCGACCACAGAGGAGCATTCCCCTCATAACTCGGTACCATCTTGGACTGGAGTAACTGAATTACATACTCCGCCAGGGTTTCAATTACCGCTCATCGTGCCCTGAAATGAGAAATGTCCTGCCCTTTATCCTTCCCACACCTTATAATGAATTCTACTACTGTAAATGATGAATGTATGTGAATGCAGCTTGCCGCTAACTTGGTGTAATGTTTTGTCTGTACAGAGGTGTATCTGTCGTCTTCATTACTCCTTCACTCTCACACATAAATTGGTACAATAAAGTCAGGGCCTTCTTTTTTATATTTAGGCTGATCCGTGATAAGACAGACAAACAATTATGCTAATGGAGGATTCTGAGTATTTTCTCGAATTTCATTCGCTCTCTCTCTCTCTCTCTCTCTCTCTCTCTCTCTCTCTATCTGTCCTTTATCTGTGTACAGTTTAAATATATTATTTACGTGAAATCAGCCTAGTAGAATCTCTGGTGGAGCCCTTCGTCTTAATATTCAGCGGCTGGCTTGCTGGAAAAGATCTTTACATTTGTTATTATTCTTAAGCGCTGCATTCAGTTGGGAAAATCGATCGTTTGAACAATTCGTTCAGTTTACGACAGATTTAGAATTTCAGATGTGGACAAAGCCTTTTTGGACGATTTATAAAAAACTCGGAGATTGCAGGCTCTCTTCGTCACAGCTGAAACTTCCCCACTAATTACAGGGCCAAGACAATCATAAATGATTCAGACAGAGAACTCATTCGTCATTCACTCTAGAATAAAATGGTCACAAACCTTATTTCTGAGGAAAATTGTATATTCAATCCATCTCCATTACATGTTCCGTTTTCTGTGGATTCCAAGTCTCATGTAATTTGCTTTTACAGTTTTTTCTTTCTCTTTACCTATCACGCTAGTGGCACAAACGTTAATAGCTCGTTTTAGCGAGAAGAAGAGTAAATATGTCTCTTTTAGCAACCCGACAATCTTCCAACCGATACTTCCGAAGCTGTTCCCCTATCCCTCTATAATAACCATGGAGAATACATCTCTGTATCTCTGTTATTCCAAAGAATAAACGTACTAGAAAAATACTTTGGCGTCGACGAGCTGTCGGCGCATATATTACTAGAAAATCCGATCAGATACTATCAAAAGTGAATAATTGTGGATGATTTGATTGACCATTATTAATTATTGCGTGGTGGAGGGTAATTTTCCGTGGGGAGATTACAACCTCCTATCGTGGTATTCCGCCGTCCACCAAACCTACACAATATACTCGTCCATCCTTACACAACCCCTGCTCCCAGTCCCTTACCTCATGGCTCATAGCCCTGTAATAGACCTAGATGCAAGACCTGTCCCATACATCCTCCTACCACCAACTACTCCAGTCCGGTCACTAACATCACCTATCCCATCAAAAGCAGGGCTACCTGTGAAACCAGTCATGTGATTTACAAGCTAAGCTGTAACCACTGTGCTGCATTCTTTGTAGGTATGACAACCAACAAGCTGTCTGTCCACATGAACGCCACCAACAAACTGTGGCCAAAAAATAAGTGGACGACCCTGTTGCCGAACACGCTGCCAAACATGATATCCCTCATCTCAATGACTGCTTCACAACCTGTGCCATATGGATCCTTCCCGCCAACACCAGCTTTTCTGAGTTGCACAGGTGGGAACTTTCCCTGCAATACATCCTATGTTCCCATAACCCTCCTGGCCTCAACCTTCGTTAGTCACTGTCCTCACCCAACCAGCCTCCCCTTTTTATTATTATTTGCCAGGCTGCCTTGCATTTATTGGGAGCTCTTTCTATATAGTTCTCCACTGCTTGCTTTATTGCCAGAAGTAGTTTAGCTTTATAGTATTTTTTGCATTTCAGATATGACCTATGAATGTTCACACTCTGTTCTGCCCCTTGGTCAGAGGCTTGTTTATGCATCTGGTACAGCATATGCAAGTTTCCTCTAATTTCTACTAGCTCTTGTGTGAACCAGTTCAGACTTTTCTTTTTCATTTCATTTGGATATCTTATTTTTTTTACTGGTGAGCAGGAATACCATAAATCTGTGCACTTTTTAAAGAAGTTACCAAAGCTAATTTCAGCTTCCCTTTTTCCAGATTGACAATTATATATAAAGTCCCAATCTGCACTTCCTAATCTATCAACAAACATATTTATGTACTCTTCCTTCTGTCTTCGTACCACTACTACTTTAGATTCTTCAGTCTTAACTGGCTGCCTCTTACAGAGGGTAAGGAGTAGTGGCTCATGATCTGCAAGTCCACTTCCTGCAAGTCTGACTGTAAAATCCTCCCTATGGAAATTCACTATAATATTGTCTATACAGGCATTCTTACGTGTGGCACAGTTATTTGTGCAATAGAGGTCTAATGATCTTAGCATATTCAAAAATGTCCTAGTAACTGGTCTTTGTGTGTTTACCATTTCTATGTTGAAATCACCACATATAGCAATTCTCGTTTTACTCTTCAATATTTTTTTAATTATTAATTCACATTTTTCAATAAACAAATTTACATCACCATCTGGCGACCTATATAGACTAACTACCACTATATTTTCATTCATTAGTTTTACACAACTAAACTCCCCATCTAGCTCTGAGGAGTATGTAGATACGTCAATTCTGGAAAACATTATTCCTTCTTTGACAAAAATTCCCGCCCCACCATTCTTTCTCTGTTTTCTACATATCATGTCTCCCACAACATACCCTTGGGGAATGAACATATTTACTTGTTCTTGTGTTAACCAGTGCTCAGATACACATATAACATCTACATGCTCAGTGTTACATAAATGTTCTAATTCTAAAATTTTATTTCTAATACAACGTATGTTAACTTGTAGAAAAGTAAGTAGTTTGTCTCTGTCTATATTCCTCTGAGAGCAATTTGACTTTATATTTGAAGTTGTAGGTTCCGTTAATGTCTTTAATCTTGATGCACTGTGATCATGTGTGTTATGATAGTCACATACCTGTTCATCCACTTGATGACTCACTTTGTTAACTGCTTTCGTCTGTGAAACCACTGCTGATCCCACCAAAAATCCTGGTCCCTCGGTTGTGGTTTCTTTTTTCGGGTTGACTGCCGTACTCCACGTGTTGGTATTCTCATCCCTTGAGCTTGATTTGCTGTTCTTCTTTTTGCAAGTAGGTCTCTCTTCTTATATGGTGCCTTCTTTCCTGCCACCTTATTTGCTGCTTCTTCAAACGTTTGCACTGTCCTCTTGGGTAAGTTTATTGCTTGAGTAATTGTCCTCTCCCCACAAACAGAGTTCACTTTTAAGGATTCTGTTGTTATTTGTGCTGGATTTGTATCAATAACAATTCTCACTGATTCTTTATCTGAGACTTCAGTATCCTTCCGTTTAAGTTCTATTGCTGTTTTGTACACTTTCCTGTTTGTTTCCACTGATTCATAAATCCTTGTGGCAATTAGTTCTTTACCAGTTGCATTAAGGTGTTGTCCATGTGCTGTATAAAGTTCCTTGTTAGTAGGAGTATCAATAAAACAAGTGTTATGGAAGCCTTTCACTATTTTTTTTTAGCTTTCTGTTTGCAGATTGAATTTCTTGGTTTACACAAGACCATTCAGGCAGGTCATGTCTATGTGGTACACCAACTACAATCACTTTTGTATTTGTATTTTGTAATGCTGACAAGGCTTTATGTAGTGAACGAATTGCCAACTTGGTTTCATTCTTCGCCACATCGTTAGCCCCTGACCAGATAACTGCAAAATCTTCACTTGTCAACTTACGGAGGTCATTGCATTTTTTTAGTATTACACTAGTGGGAGCACCTGGTATCACCTTCCCTTCAACATCATATTTATTTGAAGCTAAGTTTAAAATGTTTCTTGCACAGTCTCTGCCATGGCTATCTGAGGCAACGAATATTTTGGGTCTCCTATTCACTGACTGACTCTCAGGAGCAAAGGTTTGCATTTTCATTGCTGCACCCATAGATTGATTTCCTTTTTGAACTGCGTTCTGCGTTGTGGTATGCACACTGTGTTGTGAATCGTGATTTATGTTGGGTGCATCAAATCTGTAGTTTTTGCACATTTCTATCTTGCCTGATTCTCGCTTCTGTAGTTCGTTTGTTAGCAAACATATAATTGTTTTCGAATACTTAAGTTCCTTTCTTACTATTCTGAGTTCATTCTGTAACTTTTCGCACACACACGTTTTTAACGGGTCTGTTTTGCTTTCGTCCATATCGTCACCGTCAGTACGAAAACAATCACTGCATTTCCGGCTTTTCACTCTATTCGTTGAATTTACACACGAGTAATGGAATTTCCTGTTACACTTTACACAACACACGCCTTTTCTTGCTGTTTTGTTACAGGAACACGGTTTATTCCACGCTTCCTCACTTATTTCGTAAATAGAATTCAAATTTTCCGAACTGGTCGCGGCCATTGTCCACTAGTTAGTTTCAAAGTACAATATGTCCCTGTTCTTTCAACAGATCGCCGTATTTTTAGTTACTCACCGAGAACAATTATTAATCCGCATATACACACCATTAAATGTTTAACTTAAGCTCGTTAAACGATCAAAGTAACTTATTTTGTTCACACATTTATCAGTACACACTATACAGCCATTCCAAAGCACGTACATTTACTGTACACAATGTAATCTTACAGGATCAAATAAAATTCAATTCAGTCAGTGTCAGCCAGTTTGCCGTGGCATACGGAGCTCCATCGCAGCCTTTAACACGGGTAGCATGCCGCGACAGCGTGGACGTGAACCGTATGTGCAGTTGACGGACTTTGAGCGAGGGCGTATAGTGGGCATGCGGGAGACCGGGTGGACGTACCGCCGAATTGCTCAACACGTGGGGCGTGAGGTCTCCACAGTACATCGATGTTGTCGCCAGTGGTCGGCGGAAGGTGCACGTGCCCGTCGACCTGGGACCGGGCCGCAGCGACGCACGGATGCACGCCTAGACCGTAGGATCCTACGCAGTGCCATAGGGGACCGCACCGCCACTTCCCAGCAAATTAGGGACACTGTTGCTCCTGGGGTATCGGCGAGGACCATTCGCAACCGTCTCCATGAAGCTGGGCTACGGTCCCGCACACCGTTAGGCCGTCTTCCGCTCACGCCCCAACATCGTGCAGCTCGCCTCCAATGGTGTCGCGACAGGCGTGAATGGAGGGACGAATGGAGACGTGTCGTCTTCAGCGATGAGAGTCGCTTCTGCCTTGGTGCCAATGATGGTCGTATGCGTGTTTGGTGCCGTGCAGGTGAGCGCCACAATCAGGACTGCATACGACCGAAGCACACAGGGCCAACACCCGGAATCATGGTGTGGGGAGCGATCTCCTACACTGGCCGTACACCACTGGTGATCGTCGAGGGGACACTGAATAGTGCACGGTACATCCAAACCGTCATCGAACCCATCGTTCTACCATTCCTAGACCGGCAAGGGAACTTGCTGTTCCAACAGGACAATGCACGTCCGCATGTATCCCGTGCCACCCAACGTGCTCTAGAAGGTGTAAGTCAACTACCCTGGCCAGCAAGATCTCCGGATCTGTCCCCCATTGAGCATGTTTGGGACTGGATGAAGCATCGTCTCACGCGGTCTGCACGTCCAGCACGAACGCTGGTCCAACTGAGGCGCCAGGTGGAAATGGCATGGCAAGCCGTTCCACAGGACTACATCCAGCATCTCTACGATCGTCTCCATGGGAGAATAGCAGCCTGCATTGCTGCGAAAGGTGGATATACACTGTACTAGTGCCGACATTATGCATGCTCTGTTGCCTGTGTCTATGTGCCTGTGGTTCTGTCAGTGTGATCATGTGATGTATCTGACCCCAGGAATGTGTCAATAAAGTTTCCCCTTCCTGGGACAATGAATTCACGGTGTTCTTATTTCAATTTCCAGGAGTGTATATACAGTGTTATTTATTTTTGCATAGTCTCTCTGTAGATGTACTGTTTTGATATACTGGAAAGGAAGCTCAATATATAGATTCAGCTATTCCTCCTGTAAAATGTACAGAATCTTAGACAGTAGGTAGCTGAAGTGCACCAGCGTTACATAGAGAAAGGAGAGCTTAGTTTCTTGCTGAGGACTCCTCCCTCAGAAGGTAAATGATGCACAAGATGGATGTACCGACTACTCGGGCTACTATTTCCCACTGGAAAGACTTTTCCATAAAATGCTGGTTGTTGATGGAACTTGTGTAACACCAGCTTAGTGTGACAAGAGAGAGGCTCTGGCCAGACAAGTTCATGTTCACAGTACCTACGGACAGCTCAGGCTTTCTTTGCTAGGAAAACACATCCTTTCACTAAGCCATCACTTCCTTGACAAATGTAACAGATGTGCTACGCTACTTTCATGCAGATGTTTAACCATCTGCGACACTAAGGATCAGTCATGTTTGTATGCTTGTTAGAAAAACACAGCATGAGCTGCCAGCGTGGCGCTCAAGGAGAGCCCTTCAGAGAAAGTGAGAACTTTGTGTGATTGCAATCCAGTGCTGATTAAGTCTCTTCCATTCTGCACAGATTTACAGTCTATTGTAATGCCATTATCAGGATAAAACATGCCCACTACTAAACACATTTTCCAGACTATTAATTTCAAACCTGAGCACTATTCAGTTGTATTAATAGAACTGCCAACAAATTGCTTTAATTTATTTGCATAGTGACAAATTTAGAAACACCGTAAACAGCTTAGTTGGGGAGTTATTTGGATTGTGGGAACTTTGCACATAACTAGTGATTCAAAACGATGACTGAAACACCACTTACATCCACTTAAAAAATTGTCGAGTTACAATTGAAGCATTGATTTACAGTGTGCTACTGGAATGGAACATGGATAGATTTCAGTATGGTATCAATGTTGTTCCCTGCATGCAGTGTGTAACCCATTTTAGTAAATATCTGTTGGTCATTTTTCTTTATGTTGCAGCACTCTTCACAGGACCTCGGCTCCTTGGGTGTAGGCATGCACTGAAAGAGAACAGTAATTGTCTTGCAAGCTACATGGACATGGACAACTGAACTATAAAATTTTCAATATTGACACTTTGTCTTACAAAACATTATCGCTATATTGACACTTTCTCTTCTATGAGGGTTGAATGAAAAGTAATGCCTCCACCTCCGTTAATTTGGTTTGGATGGGAATATTTTAATAATATTTTAATAAATCAAACACAGAAATAATCCTTCGGAGGTGATCTTTAATTAACAATATTCACGTTTCCACATAATCACCAGCCAATTGGATACATTTCTGCCAATGATGAACAAGTTTTCTGAAGCCGTCACAGAAGAAGTCGACACTGTTTTCACAACCACAGTCTCAAAGTTCTCCCAACGTATTCACCAGAAACATGATGATTTCCCTGCAGATTCTCTTTCGTTATCAGTTAGATGGTGCTAAATCTGGATTGTATGGAGGATGCCTTATGTTGGTGAGATTAGTCTCTGAAGTTCTGCTGTGGTGGTTTGGCGTTGTGGTGCTGCAGGAAAACATGCCCCTTTTCCTTTCGGACCCTTGTTAGCCGTCGTTTCAGAGTTCGCAGTGTTGTGATGTAACGCTCTGAATTTATTGTCCCACGATCAAGGAAACCAACATGGATAACACCATCTGCATCCCAGAACACTGTGGCCATGAATTTACAACTGAGGGCTGCGTCTTGAATTTCTTTTTCTGGGGTGTGTCTTTGTGTTGATATTCCATAGAGTGATGTTTTGTCTCTGGTCGTAATGGTGCACCCACGTTTCGTCTCCTGTCATGACTGAATGGAGAAAGGCGTCACCTTCATTCTTGTAACGTGAGGGGAGTTCCTGGCAAATTTGAAGTCTGTGCGCTTTCACGAGTCAGCATCTGGGGTACCCATTGTGTACAGATCTTTCGATAGCCAAGCAAAGCAATGACGACTCCCACACGTTCTTGTGAAATGCCGATTGTGCTTGCAATTTCCCTCTGAGTGATATGGCAATCGTCCTGAATCAATCTGTCAACATTTTGCTTGTGAAACTCTGTTGTTGCTGTCACAGGACATCCAATTCTTTGTCTGTCAAGCAGGTCAGATGTTTGCGCCTCAACATCTTTAAACTTACTCACCCAACAACTCACAGTACTCACATCAACAGAATCACCATAAACTGCTTTCATTCTGTGATGAATCTCCTTTGGGGTGACACCTTCTGCTGTCAATAATTCAATGATTGCATGTTGCTGAAATCGCATTGACTGACTCACTGCGCAGTGTTCCTTATTTTACACTGTAACAAAACAACCGTTCAATGCTAAGGCTTCCCGCCAACTGGAGCTGCAGAGAAGAGGCTACGAATCAAGCCAGTACCCGCCACATACCAATGCTACCAACTGTTGAAGAGTTACAAAGGTGGAGGCATTACTTTTCAGTCAATTTTCGTAAAACATCATCAAACAGTATACAATTTCATGTACAAATTAGGTTGACAGTTGTTTTAAAAACTGATGTTGCGTGGATAATATCAAGACAAGAAGTGTTCCCCACACAAACCATACCTACAGTCCTTTGTCATGGTGTCCACTGTAGCCACGAACTTTCTTTTCTTTTTCTCTTTGTCTTCTAAACACCTTCAAACCATGACGCCAAGGAACAAGCAGTCCTCCACAGCAGGTGGAGATGTTTACTCACCATCCCACCTCATAGATGTGATAGGTTCAAGACATTCTCTCATCTGCACACATTGTAACAATATTTCCCACTGAGTGGTGTCCTGATACTACTAAATGTCATGAACATCTTTCATCATCACAGAAGCCTGGAAGTGGGGCATGTCATTTAATAAAAACGTAACATCACATGCCATACCTTCCTGCCGAGATGAAATGTGTCATGTAAACTGGTGTAATGACTAATTACAACAGTTTGGAACATGGTACTTTTAATTATGAGAACATCGTTAACATTTAGTATCACTTGGGACCTACCAGCCTTTTATTACATAACTAAGAAAGTAGATGAGGGCCTAGATCTACTCTTTCACTCCCAGTCTTCATAACTTTCGCTTCTGCCGGCCGCATTGGCCGAGCGGTTCTAGGCGCTTCAGTTCGGAACCGAGCGTCTTACAGTCACAGGTTCGAATCCGGCCTTGGGCATGGATGTGTGTGATGTCCTTATGTTAGTTAGGTTTAAGAAGTTCTAAGTCCTAGGGGACTGATGACCTCCGACGTTAAGTCCTGTAGGGCCCAGGGCCATTTGAACTTTCACTTCTGTCTTTATTAATCTGAGCCTGATCTACAGAAAACCCTTTTTGTAATTATCATGTGTATTGTCTTTGAATGGATAGTTTCATATTTATCACAATATCAGGTAACACTTCTCTGTGTACACCATTTCTGCATACACGAACTTCCCTGTCAAGAATTAAAGAGAACTCTGCTCGTCACTTCAGCCATTATATCTTAATATTACCGTTTACTTTATCTTTAGGTCTGCTTATATGCATAATATTTCACTCTGCCAAGTGACTATCTTTCTTGTTAAGTCATCACATTCTTAATATACTAGCAATTTTATGTCTTCTGCTGGTTTAGTCAATCATCTGTACAGTTCCATTGCAGGTGTCAAAATTCCTTATGAAACCTGTTCTCATGACATTAATTTACTCCCATACAAGATTTGTGGATTACTTTCATTTCACTTTAGATAATATCTCCAGATCGTATATAATGTCATCGTGCTAACTGGAGGATTTACTTGTGAGATATTGTACAAGCTCCTTTTCGCCTTGTCAACTTATATTTATGAGCATACACTGTGTCCCCTTTTATGCAAAAGAGGTAGCTATTGCTGCTTCACTCTAACTGATTAAATGCTTACATATCGGATAGTTACAATCCTCTTCTTATGCACCCAGGTATGTACATGCTGATACATCAATTCAATCCATGATTGCTAATTGCAAATCCCAGACATTTATGAAGTCAAGCATCCATGGAAACGCTGCTGTCCTCCTTCAACATAAGTCTCCTCACAATGCACAAGTTCGGAGAGACCTTCGTGAATGGGAACAATTAATTGCTTCTATATCCTCATCTATGGGCAGACACTGCTCAATTACCTTTCAATTTAAGATGCTAGTATCCCTTTACAAATCAACCTCCTCTATTATGGTTGAGGTTATTCTTTCTATGGATTCACCTGACGTAGGCATAGCCCTCCCTTCCATGGATCTGCCTACCTTTTACTCTCCAACACACACCTTCTATCGGGTATGCTGCATCAGATACACTCACCAATATGTGAAGCATCTTATTCATTTAAATGAAGATGTTGCTCCTTAAGATTTCGACTCTTCATGGTCACTATACATTTATATTCCCATGCATCTCTTTTTGTGTTTGATGTTTGTAGATTTATTTAGTAATGTTGCCCTTCTTGATGTTTGCTGAGGTGGCCCTGCTACTCAGTTCCACGTAACCATGTCACAATTGGAATTCATCTCCTTGTGGGTGACTGGATGCTGAAAGAGAACGTAATTGTCTTTCAAGCTACTTGAACTACGCGAACGACCGGACTTCAAACCTTCTATATTGACACTTTATCTTACAATCTCTTGTACATTCCAGGTCTTTTCAAAACTGATGTCGCTTGGACGACATCTAGACAAGAAGTATTCTCTACATGAGCCAGTTCGACAGTCATTTTTTTCCTTTTTCTTTTGATCCTGGCTTCTAAACACCTTCAAACTATGACACAAAGGAACAAGTGACGCCACGCAGCATATGGAGACGCTCACTCACCATCCTGCCTCGTAGGCGTGCTGGGTTGAAAACAGTCTCCCATCTGCACACATCGTAACAATATTTCCCACAGTGGATTGCCCAGACACTTACTTATAACTAAGCGTCATTAACATCTTTCGTCGTCACGGAAGCTTGGAAGCGGGGCATGTCTTTTCATACGAATGTCATGTCACACCTCACTACAGGCTTTTTGCAGTATTTTTATGTGACAGAATTTTAGTCTTAATGTTTGAAAGCATAACTGTTCGTGACTGCTCATAAATAACTACTGAATTAATGTAAGGTTTGTGAATTTAGTTTTCGTTTAGATAATTTAAATATAAAACCACTGCAAATTTAGCACTAATTATTTCACAGGTATTATACATTGTATTTCTGCATACTAGATTTCAACAACGTGCTCTTACTGTTCCTAAAAGTTTAATCAAAAGCTATTGAAACAATGTGTATCCTCTATTTACAGGCAGTCATTAATGGAATATAATATGTTATAAAAACTGAAATCAACACACAATAAATATAAAATATACAGAAAGAATTTAGATGCAACTCAAACAAATATCGAGGCCGCCGAAACTTTGCACTTGACGCACGTGCGGCACGAACTAATCCCAACGCGGTATTCGGCTTCCGGTAGTGACTTCAAAGCTCCCGCATTACCGGCTTTCTTTTGTGTGTGCGTAAACAATGGTTACTACTGTGTGACTAGATTCTTCCGTACTTTAAAAAAGTTCTGATATATGGAAAATGCCACAGAGAAGAGTTCGTTCACCCAGTGACAGTCCTTTGCGTCGTAGTGTGCCGCTAAACAGCCAGGCACTGAAATTAATAGAGACAACTCGTGAGTTTTCCGAGCAGAAAAAAGAATACCGAAGTATTCATGTACAGCCAATAAAGCAGGGGAACGCATATCAAAAACACTGAGTCCAATGAGAAGAGGTGCATATTGTAATGTCTCGAAGCATAGTCTTGCACAAAATTGTAGGAGAGGACATTCATTCCATAACATGGCTAGACAAAACGTGGGTTAATGTCCCCGGAAGCTGTCAGTTAATATCGGACAGGTAACACCCTTGAGCGACAATGGTCACCAGTCGATAGGAAGAGGAACAAGATTAATTGTACTACGTGGACGTTCTTCCAGTGGTTTTGTTCCTGATGCACTATCAGTTTTTCAGTCGAAAAATGACAGTTGATTACCAGAAGACGTGGACCGCACACAATCTGTTATGTACTTCAGGAGCATTGTGCATTGTAATGCACAATGCTATGGTTTTGTCTTAGTGATGACTATGAAGATTGTTTTGACGCTGATTCCGACAAGTGATAGTGAGGAACTGGATGGAATTGCGCCGTTGTCGCCGTAAATTGGCAAATGAATAATTACTTACATCGTTTATTTATTACGTCACTAAAATGTCGTGTTACGTCACTGTCATAATAAAACCTAAAGCAAGAAGTTACTGTCTCCGATATTATTTATTATGTGTCGCGTTGTTTGCAATATATCAGCCACCATCAAATACTTATTTCCTGTATGTCTTTACTCTGTTGTCGAAAACGTGTGCTTTGTTTTACTTATATCTGTAGTATTATGCGGTTATTTATTTGTCGTCATTGTGCTAACAACTCAAAAACGAATTTTTATATGCACTGTTATTGGTCAATAGCTCACATTTACGAGATGGAACGGAAATCCGTATCGCCTGCTATATGTATAGAGAAGCGTCTCGCGGGCCCCGAGGAATCATGACGTCACATCATGACATGACATCGTCTCTCACGCTAGCCAATATCGCTGGTAGTTTTCGAAACGCGGATATTCTTTGAACATGACATGCTAATGCATTGTGGGTGTGTGTGTATAATGGCGGGTTTTGTGATTTGTGTGCGTTAAAGCTTTTCAATCACGGAAAAAAATTGATAATACTTGCTGTAAAAGCAGATGTTTGCAGAGGAGAAAGGATAGTTTATATTCCAGATAATGGACGGTAAGTAACTTCCGTTAGTAATCTTATAATGCTCAAGAAAAGTAAAGTGTATGGTAAATCTACAGAAATTTCATTCTTTGTGCCTATAGTATTCTGATGCATTATGTTACCCAGTAAAGTTTCTTTCAATGCATCTATGTGGATTATTTGTGGTAATGGCGTATTCTCATAACAAATGGCTTCGGTATTTAAGTTGCAATCATCGTAACTTTTTCCTGATCAAAAAGTGTGTAGTAACTGTATTCTAACGTCAGTAACCTGCACATTTGAAAACTTTTGAATGTTCAAAATTACATCATTCATCATAGTCAGTATTTTTTACAGTAAAATAGGTATGAATTGCAATGACTGAATCCAGGTTTGTGAGTGATGTAATCTGTTTTTGTAATGGATGTTTCAGTTTCTGAAGTGAAAATCCAAAGAAGAGAAGACAGCGAGAAGTAGCTTTTTGTCTGTTTCATGGTTTATAGGCCTACTGGGGAAACTCGCCATGTAAAAAAACGAGTAACGCATCAAGCTTGGTACCTCTATGGTGATGTGGAAATCCGAGCATTGTTAATAAAGAAATTAATTCAGTGTGTGTGTGTTTCTTTTGATTCCTTTATCATGTTGCTTATAGTAGACCAAATTTAATTAAAATACCCAGGTGATAATTTCAACATAAATTGGACTATGTGCATAGCTGTTTCTAATGGCTTTGCTGCTTGTCAGAGGCAAAGTATTAATATTTACCATCCTCTGGCATGTGCGTTCACTAGTCATTTATGGCAAAAGAAATCACTGACTGAAAGCATAATTTGCTTGGTAGACATAATTGGAAATGACCTTTTTAGTTATAATTTTACATTTTTAGATTATAGTACTCCCTGAGATATTATCTTCTGCATTTCTTGACCCTGACATGACTAGTAATGGATGTTTCACCACCAGGTTAGGCATACAGCATTAAGTGCCCTGCTCTGCTGTGAGCAGCATGGTAGTCAATGTGTTAAGCAGGCATTTAGGAACTTTGAATGTGAAGTATATGCATCTGTACAGTTGTGGCTAAAAGAACAGCTAGAATGCTAATTACTGTTTCAGGAATTATCCTTTACACAGTTAAATATGTATCTAAAAATGAATTCATGAATAACTTTGTAGTCATTTAATCGTTTGGTTTTGTAAGACATTTAAATAAAAATACTGCACACCCAAAAATAGTCTGGAAATGGCAAGGAATATCAAATATAAGTAAATATTTTTCCTCAGTAAGATAAAAGTGTAAAATTGCTGATACCTGGTTGTTACCATATCACTGCTGGCCCCAGCAGAGCAGTCTGCTGTGACCACCCGCACATTCATGCCAGCCAACGGGTTAATACACAAAACAGGGCAGTGCAAGACTTGGTCCGTAATTCTCATTGGTTGAAGCAACTAAAATCAAATTTCTGAGGTGTGCTGGAACTGTGTTATTGGTATATTCCCCAGCATGATTTAAAATTTTTGCATTGAAATGGCACTGACAGTGCGTAATATATTTTGCAAATGAGAATAGATACTAAAAAATTTATGTGGGAATATATTTCAAGAAACCCTTTCATACCAAACCTGACAATTATAGCCCCTATTGACACACAAGTAAACCACCTGAATGGCACACTGGGTTATACAAGCATTAGCTGTAGGTGTAGAATAGGTAATTTACACAGAAAACTTTTCATACAAATTTTATTGTAAAGCACACTAAAGTTAAGGGAAAGGTGCAATGCCTAGATGAGATAAACTTGGACACGCAAGAACTGGTTTTGCTCAGATATATGGAAAATTAACTGTAGTATTATATGACATACAACACATCTGATGTGCAAATTTGTGGAGAGGAGAGATTGCATTTAACCTGTTGTGTATGGTGCACATTTTGTTACAGTGCTGGGATGATGTCATCCAGATTTCAAAATTAGTGGTCTAGTAATGAAACTCTCATCAGTTTTAATATTTAAAAATAAACATGCCTGAAAAAGGAAGCTGAATTAGGACTTTCAATTAAATTGCAAAAATGTTCTTGTTTTGCACATTCACTGTGGATGACACTTAAAAGCATGGTGTTAGTAGCTTTTATTGACCTTTGTGTCAGCCACAGTGAACATGTTGAAGGTTTTAAAGTAACAAAGTAGCTGTTGACACTGAGATATTAATAGATGACAGCAGGAAACAGCAATGAAATAATGTGAATTACTTAAACCAGGAATTAAACAAGTCTACATAGCTTTGAACACAGTCAAAAAATGGTTGGTTCAAATGGCTCTGAGTACTATGGGATTTAACTTCTGAGGTCATCAGTCCCCTAGAACTTAGAACTACGTAAACCTAACTAACCTAAGGACATCACACACATCCATGCCCAAGGCGGGATTCGAACCTGCGACCGTAGTGGTCGCGCAGTTCCAGACTGTAGCGCCTAGAACCGCACGGCCGGCGAACACAGTCATTTCACACATCTTATTCACTGCATATTTGTGTGCTATAACTAATACAGCAACCTTTTATTTTCTCATCTTTGATCTGGAACACGAGTCACATCTTACTTGTTTTCCTAGAGCAACTCTAGGTTTACAAGATCCACATTTCAGAATTCTGGTAATTGCTAGTCCTACCTCATTCTGAAAGTGTGAGTCTCTTCAGATATGATCTCATCAACTGCCATTTCAGAAACTTGAAGCAAAAATGTGATTATTCAATTTTCTGTCAGTGATTAATATATCACTAATGTATAGGTATATTCATGATGGTATAGAACAGTGCAGGGCCATCTTCTGCTGGGTAGACTAAACTGTGCACTTCACATCCAGTGCATCAATTTCTTCATAGGTAGTATCATAGTACACTACTATCTCAGACTTGATTGTTGCGATGCTCAATGATACAGCATTATGCCTTGAAGACACTAAACTAACAGCCTTCTTAAGTTTTGGAATGAAGGATATAAGAAGTAATATATCCAAAAACAATTAAGTTTTACATTTTGCTGTCAGGAACTCTTTTGGAATCTTTCCTTTTATTATTATTTTGTACATGTGTGGCCTTTTTGTTTCCTCTTCCCAGTTTGACAAGCACATCTGATTTGCTTAATGGGGATATTTATGGTTACAAAAAATAAATAAATAAATATGTGGATACAATGCAACCTGCAAACCAAGATCATCCTCCAAAACTTTAAGAGCCTAGGAAATAAGCACCATGATTTGGACATAGTAGCATGTTTTAATAAACCAGATGTTTCAGTTATTAGTGAGCATTGGTATACCTAAAAAGAATCTTATTATGCACCCATTAACAAAGAATGTCTGCTCATCTTTCAGTAGGGATATCAAACCTTATGGTAATGTTGCAAAAAGTGGCAATAATTGGTGCTCAAAGATGTAATTCCTACGTGTTGAAGGTGTTACTCAACTTTCTGCGATAAGCTGTAGATGGGAAAGGAAACATAATTTTAGATATAGACAGACCTCCATCTGAAATTACAGATTTGTTTTAGCTAATCTCTATCAGTTGCTTGTAGAGAGAGATAGTAAATACTAAGGGAAAACGGCTGATAATTATGCTGATAATTGTTCACAGTTTAATAAAACCTTATCTAACACAAATCAGTTTTCACTCATAAGGATGGCGAGTGGCACACACAGATCTAACATTACTGGTAGGTAATACAGGGTACCCAGGACTTTGTACTGGGATACTTTCTTTTGTTGATTTGTGTAAATGACAAAGTACTGCTCCTCAAATTCAAGGATAGTTCTGTATGCTGATGCTACACCCATTGCATGCAAGTGTAAAGATCGTGAGCAACTACAAAAACTTTGAAACTGTATTACAAATGAAATAACTCAGTATTTCTATGAAAGTCATCTCATTGTCAGCACAAGATAGCAGCAGTAACGGATTTTCACCCCACAAGACAGATTTTTAAATTCAGTTGTGCACTGGAACTGATATTGTCACCAAAGAAAACTACTGCTTGGTTACAGTTAAACTTTCTATATTTAACATGTTATAACATGGAAATAAACAGTCCTTATCAGAGCCAACTATAACTATCATATCTATAAATATTGAAGGCATATCATCAGCCAAAGAACATCTGTTATCCAACCTATGCCGTGACAAAAAATGCAACGTCCTGTGTATACAAGAGACGCATAGAGATGAACGACAGAGACGACCAAAAATACTGGGCATGAAACTAGCTGCAGAAACACCGCACTCTCAGTATGGAAGTGCTATATTTGTTAAGACCAGGACTTCAGATAATCAGTGCTCACTGCACTGTAGAAAATAACATCGAAGTCATTTCAGTGGAGCTGAGTAACTGCGTGGCTACCTCTGTGTATAAGCCCCCTTCGGCTGCATTTTCCTTCACACCACCCAGGAACTTCCATAACAGCAAGACGTCTGTAGTAATTGGTGACTTTAACAGCCATAGTCATTTGTGGGGATACTCTGAAGATGACGAAAATGGGGAGGCAGTCCTCTCCTGGGCTGAATCCTGCCAGTTGTCTCTTATACATGACAGCAAGCTACCCCCCTTCCTTCAACAGTGGCAGGTGGCAATGTGGATTTAACCCTGACCTCCTCTCTGTGAGTGAAGACATCACACAGCTTTGCTCCAAATCAGTGTGCTCGCCCATACCAAAGACGCAACACAGGCCACTGCTGTGTCAAGTTCTTCCAGGAATAAGGCCACAGGAGGTGAATTTCAAACGGAGATACAATTTCAAGAAAGCTGATTGGAAAAAATTTGCTAAGATGCTGGACAAGGAGATTAAGTCTGTGCGACCTATTCCTGAAGAGTATGACAGCTTTGCTCAAACTGTCAAACATTGCTCCCGGGCATCAATTCCAAGAGGGTGTAGGACAATGTATCTGCAGAGTGTGACACCTGAAACAGCTGCTCTGCTGGACGGATACTATCGACTATATGAAGAAAACCCTTATAGCGAGGAGACTTATCTGGCTGCGCAAAATACTCTCTCCTCAATCTCTGAGGCGAAGAGAGAGCAGTGGATTAAACTGATGACAGAATGTGAGATGAGTAGAAGTAGTCAAAAGGCCTGTAGATTGTTACGACACCTTAACAATGATCCCTCCCAACCCAATACGCATACAAATTTGAAGGCAGACCAGATCACATACCAGCTTTTGAAAAATGGTAAACCTGATCATACCAGTAAAATCGGGAGACGAACCCTGGAAAGGGGGCCCGAACAAGAGGGAAACACTCTGTCTCGACCATTCAGTTTGAATGAGCTCGACTCAGCTCTAAATAAGTGCAAAGTCGGAAAAGCAGCAGGGGTAGATGACATAAGAAGTGAACAGATCAAGAACTTTGGTCCAGGCGCAAAGTGCTGACTACTCGAGCTAATGAATAATTGTGTCAAGAGCGGCAAGATACCAAAATCTTGGCGGAAAGCAAAAATTATAGCTATACATAAACCAGGGAAAGACCGGGTTGACCCCAAAAGCTATAGGCCAATCTCCCTCCTATGCCAGCTGTATAAGGTATTGGAAAGGTTGATCCTCCAAAGAATTACAGATATGATAGAACCATTACTGATCCCTCAACAGGCAGGATTCAGACAAGGGAAGAGCTGTACAGCACAGGTGTTGAATTTGACACAGCATATAGAGGATGGCTTCCAAAGGTGGCAGATAACAGGAGCGATGTTTATAGATCTTTCAGCCGCATACGACACTGTCAACCACGGACTCTTGTTGTTGAAGCTATACAACCTCACCAAGGACTATAAACTAACCTGTCTAATTAGAAATCTTCTGCAGAACCAAAGATATTTTGCGGAATATCAAGGACAAAGAAGCAGATGGAGGCAGCAGAAAAATGGGTTGCCACAGGGCAGTGTACTGGCACCCACCCTCTTCAATATATACACTAATGACCAGCCGTTACCAGAAGGAACACAAAGCTTCATATATGCAGATGACCGAGCAATCACAGCACAAGATCACAGCTTTGAGAGGGTGGAGTGGAAGCTAACTGATGCTCTGAAAGAATTAACTGCCTATTACAGGGACAATCAATTGAAACCAAATCCTTCTAAGACCCAGACCTGTGCTTTCCACCTCCGAAACAGACAGGCTAGTAGAACCTTGCAGATAGATTGGGAAGGAACCTCTTTAGAACACTTCAAGACTCCAAAATACCTCGGAGTCACTCTGGACCGTGCTCTTACATATAAGGAACACTGCTTAAAAACAAAGCAAAAAGTGGCTGCCAGGAACAATGTGGTTAGGAAGCTGACTGGAACAACATAGGCAGCACAGCCGGACACAGTGCGCACATCCGCATTAGCCCTCTGCTACTCTGCAGCCGAGTACACTTGCCCAGTATGGTGCAGATCTACACACACAAAGAAAGTTGATGTTGCTCTGAATGAGACATGTCGTATCACTACGGGTTGTCTAAGAGCCACACCTGTGGAAAAACTGTACTGCTTATCCGGCATAGTCTCTCCGGACATCCGAAGAGATACAGCAGCACGGAGTGAAATGAAGAAGGTATTAACATCCGAAGCCCACCCACTACATGGCGACCAACTGGCACAGCAAAGACTTGTGTCTAGAAAGAGCTTCCTTCAGAGTACAGAACCACTCGCTGACACTCCACATCAACACCGGGAGAAGAGATGGCAGGTCAGATGCCAGCATCTGGAGGAGTGGCTGATCCCGCAAGAAGTAGTTCCCCCAGGCCACACAGAGAAATGGTCCACTTGGAAATCACTCAACCGCCTGCGTTCTTCTGTCACAAGATCCAAGAGTAATCTGGAGGGGTGGGGCTTCCAGGAGGACTCTCTCCAGCGTGACTGCGGAGCTGCCGTGCAGACATCAACACATCTACTACAATGCACATTACCTCCAACTGTGTGCATCATGGAGGACCTCGTAAACGCTACACAAAGTGCACTGGACGGTGCAAATTTTTGGGCATCCACTGTATAGATTAAAATTACCTTATGTTTGACAACACAATCTGTGTCTAATCATTTATTTCATTCTTGACTAGTTTAATTTATAAACCATAACGTATGTAGTAATGTATCTAATATTGATTTTTTTTTTAGTTTGCTTCTGACACGATAAATAAATAAAATAACATGGAATACTAATTACCGTACAAGAACATAACTTGGTAGCATTAATTTCAAGGACGTGGGGAAGAGAGATAATGCAGAATCAATTCAATTGAAAAACTTTTAATGTGCTGCTACAGTATACCATACCATTACATACCAGTACCATTACTGGTGACGGTGATGGAGGCTGTTATGAAAAGCTTGCGATATTATTAAAATCTGATATGGCAAGTTAACAGAACTTTTGATCCATGTGAGTAAAATTATTGTGTAAAATCTGCAGATTCTTACAGAAGTCTCTTCAGGGCCTTCGGAGTCTTTCACTTACATGTCAACATATTTACTCCCTAATAGTATTTGTTGTCCATAATAGGGGTAATTTTACTCTGTTCAGTGAAATGAACTTGCAAAATACTGGAAGGAAATGGAATTTCACATTCTGATTGAAAGTCTTTAAGAGGTTGCTGCAAGACATCAGGCAGCAAACTGAAAATCTTCAGATATTAATAAAATACAAAGTAAAAAAATTATTTTCTTAGCCTCTCCTTCTATAATTATAATTAAACGTAATGTTCTTACTCAAGGATGCATATGATAGTTAACACTAAGATTCAAATTAACAGGGTTTTAATGTTACCATTATATGAAGGGCTGCCAGTACTCATTGTAAAATTCTGAAATGCTTTGTACAAAGTATGAGAGAAACAGCACTTGAATAAAAACAACCATTTCTAGCTTTCAGGGTCATTACTTCCTTCCTCTGGGAAGATGAATATGTTTTGTGACTGGAAATGAGGGGAAGATCATTTAGACCACCCGTATCGAACACTTATGTGACGCATACATGAGTACTGCTCCAAAGTTTGAGATCCATGTCAGATTTAAGCAACACATTGAAGCAACTCAAAGGCTGGATGCTAGATAGGTTACCAGTAGTTTCAAACTATGTGCGAGTATTATTTTGTATAACACTATTGAGAAATACAATATTGTTGAGGCTTTCGTGGCCACTTGTTGACAAACTGCCTATTGGCTTCTGTCTCGGGTTCTTCGGCCGACGTTCATCTAATGATTTTTCTGACGTTTCGCCAGCACGAGTGGCCGGCATTGTCAAAGCTTCACCCTCCATTGCCGGTGGTGAACTGGAGCCGAGCTCGCGGGCGCAGGCTATATGTACCTGGCGCGCCAACGTCCGAGGGCTTCTCCGCGGTCATTTCCGGTGCGGTTCTCCTCTTGCTACCTGCGACGGTCGTTCGCTGCAGTACGGGAAGCCAGGATCCGTTGACCTTAAGGCTTTCCTCTTTCTTGTTCAAACTGTTCGCGTGTTTTTGTATTTCTACAGCTTCTCTGAACAAGCGCGTGTGATAGTGCTTCTCTACAGCCAGAACTTCCGTGTCGGCGAATTTTATTACATGGTCGGTCTCATTCAGTGCGTGCTCTGCCACGGCCGATTTCTCCACCTGCCCCAACCTGCAATGTCGCTTATGCTCTTTGATCCTGGTGTTAATGGATCGTCCAGTCATTCCGACATAAACTTTTCCGCATGTGCATGGTATGCGGTATATTCCCGACATTGCAAGTGGGTCTCTTTTCTCCTTCGCCGATCTAAGACACTCTTTGATCTTCCTTGTCCGTTTGAAAATAGTCTTTACGCCATGTTTGCGCAATATACGGCCGATTCTGTCCGTCACTCTGGGAATGTATGGCAGAAAGTCCGTACCCGACAATTCTTTTTCCGGTTCCTTACTTCGCCGAGGGTTGGGCTCTGTTACACTTCTAATATAATTTGTGGAGTAACCATTGCTCCTCAGGACAGTTTCCAGGTGTTGCATTTCTCGTTTGAGGTGTTGCGGCTCACATATTCGTCCTGCTCTCGTTACGAGCGTACTAATCATGCCTCTTTTCTGGCTCGGGTGGTGGTTTGACAGTTTGTGCAGGTATCGGTCCGTGTGAGTCGGTTTTCGATACACGCTGTGTCCCAGATCTTCGCCGTCCCTTGTGACCAGAACATCTAGAAATGGCAGTTTCTTGTCCTTTTCTACTTCCATGGTAAATGTTATGTTGGCATGGAGGCTGTTCAAGTGTCTTAGGAAGTCACTGAGCTGTTCTTCACCATGGCTCCACACCACGAAAGTATCATCGACGTACCTGTACCACAAATAAAATTCGCCGACACGGAAGTTCTGGCTGTAGAGAAGCACTATCACACGCGCTTGTTCAGAGAAGCTGTAGAAATACAAAAACACGCGAACAGTTTGAACAAGAAAGAGGAAAGCCTTAAGGTCAACGGATCCTGGCTTCCCGTACTGCAGCGAACGACCGTCGCAGGTAGCAAGAGGAGAACCGCACCGGAAATGACCGCGGAGAAGCCCTCGGACGTTGGCGCGCCAGGTACATATAGCCTGCGCCCGCGAGCTCGGCTCCAGTTCACCACCGGCAATGGAGGGTGAAGCTTTGACAATGCCAGCCACTCGTGCTGGCGAAACGTCAGAAAAATCATTAGATGAACGTCGGCCGAAGAACCCGAGACAGAAGCCAATAGACAGTTTCACTATTGAGAAAATTTAGAAGGCATGAGAAATCAGGGCTCGGGTGATAGACAGCCTTTCTTCCCTCTCTCTATTTGCGAGTGGATTGGTACCATTTGGTTGCTTGTGTAGTATGTATATACATAAAAATAGAGAAGAAAATTGTGACTGCCTACTACATTAAGAAGTAATAGTTGAACTAACCTAAAGCTTCGTGATTTACTTCAAATGTTTTGTCCCACTGACACACTCTGACAATCAGTGACTTCCATCTATAGCAGTCTTACAATTTGGAGATGTCAGTATTGCTTCGATCTATTAATATTCCCTCATTGAGCTCTTTTTATTTTAAGATCACATAAACTGGATTTTTGAGAAAGTACATACAGGAAGATGTGATTGGCATATAGCTGTTTGTTTACAGAAAATCAACGATCAAAATTTAAGCATATCGGTAACACACACAGGGCAAGAGCACATATCTGGGCAAGAGCACTATACTGGATTTCGCCCCCTTTTCCCCAGAAACCTTGACTGGAGTAATAACTTTATTTGTAGCATAGTCTGAGGTCTACATTAGGTTGAAAAGCGATAATTTCGTTGACAGTTGTGGAACACAGCGAATGAGAAATAAAGGTTGTGGTAACAGACAGATGTGTGCCTTTGCCTAATATTTGTTTGTGGCATATTTAAATGCACTTTTCCACATGTAACGCATTTCTCATAAGAAAAAAAATAAAACTACTAGGTCATCCCCAAAAAACATATATTAGAAAATGAACAAGCATCCGACGTGTTTTGATGCATATTACGTACAGATATCGTACACAAACTGGAAAAATGCAATGGGCGTTCCACTACGCATCCTTTACCATATTTGATTCGTTTTTCCGCATTTGCTACTGCTGGTATGGGTTCAAAGACAAATTCGTGCTGCAAACGTCTCAGTGGTAGTTAGCCTACATTAGTAAGCAGCAGTTAATGCGTTAAAAACATTTAGACATATTGTCCGCAATGCGTAATATGTGTTATGCTATAAATCACTCTGCCTTTCGACCAATAATTTGTAATGAGTTGGTTTCATTCAATCACGTACGGCTCTAATATGTAACCTTGACTACGCTGCGGATTTATCATGTCACCATAATACAGATTATTCGCATTTAAACCTTCTTTCTACATTTTATTCTGTTAACGGAAGCTTCATTCAAACAATCTGGATTGATTTGACATTCCAAAACAACAGCTGAAGGCAAGTATGTATAAACACTGTAGCCAACGTGTGACGTCACTTACGTCAACAGAGTTGTTTACAGGTCTAGTCACCAGGCAGCGCTATCACGCTTTCTGCCTTTTTGATGACGTCATGAAGCGATTCCTCGGGGCCCGCGAGACGCACGTCGTAACTAAGAGTCGCAAGTAGCAACTAAAAAGCGCGGTTAACAGTGGCATCTGTTGGCCAAAGTTTGTACTACAGTCGTCTCTGCGATTCGCAGTCGAGTCCAACTGCGATTTCCGTGACAAGTCGCGACTAAGAGTCGCAAGTAGCAACTAAAAAGCGCAGTTAACAGTGCCATCTGTTGGCGAATGTTCATACTACGTCCATCTCTGCGATACGATATCGAGTCTAACTGCGATTTCCGTGACAAGTCGCAACTAAGAGTCGCAAGTAGCAACTAAAAAGCGCAGTTAGCAGTGCCACCTGTGGAGCAAAGTTCATACTACGCTATTCGCTACCGAGAAACTGCGATTTCTGTGACAAATCGCAACTAAGAGTCGCAAGTAGCAACTAAAAAGCGCAGTTAACATTCTTTTCCTAGTGCCATCTGTTGAACGACGTACGTACTTCGTTATGAGAGCCTTGTGCCTCACGAGATCAGTGTGCTGTGTGTGATATGAAGGACTTATTTCATTAGTGGTACAAGTCCATTTTTGTTCATTTTGAGATACAGAGCCGTAAAGTTAAATGAGCCCTGAAAATTCTGCAGTTGAGATACCAGAAATATTCAAGCATATGGCTTCTTGCTAGAGATGAACCTTTATATATGTTTGTTTGGATCATTAATTTCAGAAGCATTATAGACAGAAAAGTGGAGGTAATGGACTTGTACCACTATTGAAACAAGCCCTTCACATTATATGACGACATGCACATTCAGCATCAGTTATGGTTGGTCAAACACAGCTGTGACTCTGAAAGTATTATATTAATAAGAAGCAACATTGCCTTTTTCTCCTGAAAATGTCAAGTAACGTAACAAATGTGTTTGATTCTGCTTCCAATATTACAGTTTTGCTTAATACTCCACATGCCTACAGGACTTTTCAATGTTAACACAGAGGAACTCAGACATCTGTATAAGTGTAGTGAAATGAAAACAGTATTATTGGGTCATATGAATGCCTCACTTTTGTTCCGACACAGTTCAAGACTCGGGATAAAAGTTTTACACCTGGTGTTCTACATGGCAACTTCACACACAAGAACTTTTTGCCAACACTACTACCACCTACATAAGTAAGCTTTTCCTGTGTTACTTTCAAATAATGCACTTAAGCTATTCCTGATTTAAATGAAAGATCTGTACTTCCCACTTTCATATCAACAGCCTCAAAATCCATATTGTAGACTTTGGGATATGTTACAGGTCAGTGTCACACGAAGATTGTGGTGATGGGGAGGGGGCGGCATGTCACTCTCCAACTAGTATTTACCAGTAAATAAGTGGCGGAAAATTACGGGTATAGGACGGCTTAAACATGTGGAAAATGAGATTTTCATTATTCACTCACTGTATTTAACATTTATTATTCCTTTAAAATCGCACAACAACTTCAATAAAACACAGTTTAATCACTCATCTGCACACTTATTTCACAATTATGTCACTTTTAAACTGCAAAATCTTCTAAGAGCTGTCTTGAATCTTCACAAGTCTCTCTCAACAGCCTTGATGTGGATAGATACGTACAGCAACCAGTAATCAGAGTCAGAACTGTGTCTGCAAAATCACAAGGATTATTAAACAATTTTTGCTGTCACTAATTACAAGTAATATAATTGACAGAGTAGATTGCTAAAATTTGCTCTAATGAAAGCCACTCAATGGGGTATATTTCACATTTGCTAGAACGATCTCACTGAAGTAATTAAGTCCATCAAAACACTTAGAAACTAACCTCTCGTCTGACGAAAACGGTCTAAAGACGCAGTGGCAATTTCTCCAGATCTGTTGACAATGATATTTTGAGTTATCACTTTACTGAGTGACTAAAATGTAGTTCGCGTACCTGTGAACACAACAATATGTTAGAATTCATTTTATAAACACGAACTATTACGCTACTGTATGGCTACTTACAGGTTTGTTGAGATGCAATTTTCTGTGTGGACAGATGTAACTTTTTCATACAGTGGTAAGTCGCAGAAATCGCAGGAGTCACAGAAATCGCAGAAGTAGGATAAATCACAGAAGTCGCAGAAATCGCGGAAGTAGCAGAAATCGCAGAAATAGCAGTGGCGGAGGGATACACGACCTATGTTCCTTAACTGCGACTCTTAACTGCGACAAATCACAGTTAAGAATAACAGATACTGAAAAGTAGCATTCACAGAAATCACTGATATCGGAAAATCGCAGTTTAGCCCATCACTAAGTGTAACATGCGACGATGCATTAACACACACACACACACACACACCAATGTGGGTCCCGCGAAAATCATACGAAGCGTTCAAAGATCTACCTACAAGCAGCTACGTCTCATTGGCTCTTACCGCCAACCAATGAGATTTCGGTGCCAGATGAAATAGCTACGTGTAAAGTCCGGTCCACACGCAACGATCTGTATCCTTTTCCCGGGCTCCCTCTCCCCCCCCCCACCCACCATCCTCTTTCTTCCCCACCTCCCCTCTCTTTGCCCCCTTCTCTCCCCCCCCCCCCCGAGTCCTTTTATATTTCCCTCCTCTGCCTCCTCTCATTCCCTCTCGCGTCTGCCCTTCTCCCCCTTTATCAGTCCTCTCCCTCCTTGGTCCCCCCCCCTTTTCGTTTTTTCCTCTCCTCCCTCCTTGTTTTTTCCCCCTACTCCAGGTCCCCCCCCATCTGCCTTGGATCGGGAGTGCCATCTTTGTGCCATCATTTTCGTGCCGTGTTTTACGGTGTGTTTTTCCAGTGAGTGCTCTGTGTTGTGTCTTTTGGGAAGTGTAGCGAACAGCCATCATATTGTCGCTGGGTGTGCTTTTTTTTTTTTATCTCTTGCGAACAGAAACCAGACTGTCGCCATGTTTTTTTAATTGTGTGTCTACTATGTTACTTGTCTGATTCCTGTGTATTTTATCAACATTGCCAACTCCTTTTGCTTTCTGTTTTAACTTTCCGCATTTTTACGCCATTTTACACTTTAAATCACCATTTTATTGCCTGTTTTTCCTTGTTTCTTTCTTCTTCCTTTTTTAAACAAAAGTCTGTAGGCTGTAGAGCAGCGTAGTAAGCTGCTGCCAGCCCGCCCCCTTCGGGGGGGGGGGGGGGGGAATTGAAAATCAATAAAGAAAAAAAAACGATCTGTCTGCGCAGACATTGTCGCAGATGTCTGTACATGCAAAAGATCGCTGCAAATGTGGTGTGTTCACACGACACAAACCCCAATCTACTACTCGCCCGCCATCTGTCGGTGTGGAAAAGAAATATCAGTGGCAAGCCACTACGCTCCCCGTAAACGTCAAAAATTTAATTCAGTTATTTTGAAATATAGAAATGGAGGAAGTTCTGTTGTGGTCTGTGTTCGCAACTTGTGTTGCAAAAAACATTAAGACCAACCGCAGGAAATAGAGAAAGCGGTCAAAATGGCGTAGACAGTGGCTGCTAAAGCGAAAGCAGTTTTCTCACGTAAATTTACTGCGAGAGTTGCAGGGCGAACCTAACGACTGGCGAAATTATTTGCGGATGGATGTCGAAACTTATAATTATCTCTTAAAACTTGTAACCCCTCATATTATGAGAAAAAAATACTTGTATGAGAAGGGCAATTTCTCCTCATGAACGGCTGGCGGTAACATTAAGATTCCTAGCAACAGGAAGGAGCTACAAGGATTTGGAATTTTCAACTGCAATATCGAAACAAGCGTTGAGTGAAATAATACCCAACACATGTGAAGCTATTTACGCTGTCCTGAAGGATGAGTTCTTTTTATAACTGCAGTTAATCTTCTGTTATGTTTGCACACAAATATACTCTTTTGAATAAACTTTTGATAAACGTATGTGAAATATATTGTTTTACATTACCTCATGTTCCATTTCCTCGCACATTGACACTCCAATTTCATCTTGAATTGTACTCCTGCTCGGTCTTGGCGTTTCTTGATCACTAAGAAAGCCAAGCAGATCAAAATACCATAACAGTGGCTGGTATACTTGATCTACTCCTACACTAGGTCTTCTATATTTCTGAACTTTGGATAACTCTTTTCGGTAAACAGTTCGCAACGATTTTTTTATTATTACTGTTTCTCTGTTTGCCAAAGCGTCAACTGCCCGCAATTTTTTAATTAGAGCATTGTATGCTGCTGTCTTTTTGTCTCGGTCACTATATTCTTTACTTTTAATATTCATCAAACATGGGTGGTTTCTGTATATTTCAATGAATTCACTTACAAACTCTCGAGAACACTGACGAGTATCAGCCATTTTAATGCCCTGTGCGCACAAATACAAACACTAGACTGAGCAAACAGCTGTTTCGCGCCAGATTTGCGGCGATCTCCTGTCCACACGCTCCAACTTGTCTGTGCAGATGTGGTTTGAACCCACAGATTTGAGAGGTTTCGCTCAAACCTCCAACTCCAACTTCCAGGTTTGCATACACCTCAGGTTGGTGCAAATGTTCTGTCCACACGCAACGATCTGTCTGCGCAGATGTAATGTGCGCAGACATTTGCGCAGACAGATCGTTGCGTGTGGATGGGCCTTAATGCCTCGTAGTCTACACATGCCCCAATGAACTTCACTTGTCGATTGCAGCGCTTCCTTGTTCGTACCATCGTTTGCGATGTGGGAACTGTTCACAGGAACATCACTGAGGTTAGGTTCAATGAAATACCGCCTGTTCTTACGCAGAAGCAAAAACTGGAAATTTCCTTGACTGTTCAGGAGGTTACAACACGAAGAAAAGCTGTGGGCAAAGAAGTGGCTTATGCAAAGGACGAAATTCACCCATGCTCTTTTACTGAAAGAGATGGGAAAGAATGATTTCGCAGTCGTCCTAGAATCGATGCAGCATGCTTTTTGGAGCCGCTGAATATAACGAATCCATGCTTAACAAAAGAGAATATTTTCATGAGAGGGGCTGTAAGCTATGAGGAATGGCTTTTAGACACCTTACGATTTCTAGCCACTGGCAGAGATTATGAGGATCTGAAATTTAGTGCTATTGTATCTCCACAACTATTATCGAAATTAATTCTTGAAAACTACAAAGTGATTTACAGATGCTTGAGGAACTACATCAAGGTAAGCAAAACAAATGAATAAAATGATATTCAAGCAAATTTTATGAAAAATTTAGACAGAAAATTGGAAGAAATAACATATTTATTTTACACACCTTAATTTACAATTACACGAAATTTAAAAAAAAAGGAACTTTATCTGTGGAAATGAGAAATTCACTGACACTACCCTTCCACACTTTCACTCTCTTCATTACATATTTGAACAGGACTGGGGGTGGTGAAGGAGAAGGGACAGGGAGAAGGTTCTGAGTTGATGGAAGAGGAAAGGTTGTGACAGACGGGAGTGCGGATGGGATTGGGACAACAAAAGAGGGATATCAGAATTGGATAGTTATCTTGTCGAGACTGCATCTCCCTCAACTACTAACTGGACGATATGGATATACCATCGCATTGGTCAGGTTCTCACGTAAGCAACTGTAACTTTAACAAAAAAGTTAATAATTCTTGTCCCTAAAGTCCTGTCATTCCATATTTGAGTGCTGTATGTCATTAAAATAGTATAAAAATAAGATAGTATAAATAAACAAATATAGAAACATTTATAGATGACAGGAATTTGCGCTAATCAGACACACAATGAGACCATATTTAGTAAAACAAATAATATAAAGCAGTATAAAGAATTACATCTTATACAAAAGGTTTTAATATAAGTAAACTTTTCTGTACACCATCATCTGCAGCTGATTGGGAAGTTATTGCTCCAAGTTATGTAGATAAATGGAATTTTAGTCACTGTGTGGGTGCCATATATGGCAAACATGTAGCTATTATGAAACCAATTTGGAGTGGATCTTTATATTACAGTTATAAACAAATTTTCAGCATAATTTTATTTGCAGTTGTAAATGCTGAATACAAATTAGTGTATGTCCATGCTGGTACTAATCGTTGTGATTCTGATGGTGCTGTATTACTCAAGACCGCTTTGCATAGGAAAATGGTAACTGTATCTTTGAACCTATCAACTTCATTTCAGTTGCAACACAGTGACAAAAATGTTCCACATGGATTTTTTGGGGACAGTGCATTTGCACTAAGCAGACACACAATGAAACAGTTTACCCAGAAGAAACATTACCAAGGAGAAACGAATTTTCAATTACAGGCTTTCTTGAGTGAGGAGAAGGTGGAAAATGCCTTTGGCATACTTACTTTAAGATTTAGTGTACTACATCAGACAGTGGTAGTGAATTTGGAAGCTCTGGGTAACATTCTTCTCATATGATGTGTGTTGCACAGTTATTTACTTAAGAAAAGCAAAACATATATAACAGACTGTAGTTTCGACAGTGAGGATGTCATGTATGCCACATTTATGCCAGGTGACCGGCGTCAGTTACAGTCCATTGTTACCTTGACATAGACCACGACAAGGAACTAAATGAGGAGAGATACAAAATCTGGGAAGTAATTCCAAAATACTTCAACACTAAAGGACATGTGCCATTTCAAGAAGCAATGCCACGAACCAATGTAAATTGAAAACTTCTGTAAATAATGTAAATGAGTGAAATAAATTACGCAAATAAAAAATCCTTATGTTATTGGTAACTTCTTCATCCTCCTTGTGGTATCTGAGCCATCTCTTGCATTTGTATGTCTCTCATCTAGGACTGAAAAGGCACCAAAATACCACATCTGCGATGTAAAAATGTTTGATGTGTCTCCCATGAGGGCATTGAACCCATCGCCTAAAATCCCATACAATAGTGAAGTTAGTGCACAATCTCGAGAAAAAGTAATATGTTCAAATATCTATGTCACTATTGTAAGATATTCATTGTAATCAGATTGGACTAAAATGTTTCTACTGTAGGAAAAAACACACCTACTGTGCTTGTATGTTTCTTCCTAGTATACGTATTGTGTACAGACAGCTGACCAGCGTTGCCAACCTTTTAGCATTACTGGATCGCATAATTGTATCGAAATTATTGTACATCTTGTAAGAGAATGGTACATATCTACAATCTACAATATAAAATCTCTTTCTGGATGTGTCTCTCGTACTTTTTGTTGCAAGTGGCTTGTGTGACGATTTCCAGGGCAAGAAAATGTTCATTTTCAATATCTCGCATAATTACTGGCCGCATTTAAAAATGTAACACGCATCATAATCTTCTCATTAAGAATAAGTTGCGTTTAATGAAGTAAGTATTACAATTAGAAAATAAATATTTGTCTTGAAGCTGATGGCGATCAAATATTCTAACTTTCTTCACCCATTACTGGAAAATAAAAACACTTAGCGACTTCCAACAAACTACATGCATATCTTCAAACTTTTTGTCGCTGACAACCCCCAGCCTGTTCATGTGATCAGACTTCAGCATCTGCCATGAAGTTTAATGTTTTTACTTCTTTACTGCTAATGTTATTCGCAACACACTTTGCAGACAATTTCTACATATGTCATGTAATATTGTGCCCTGTCCACAATGTAATAACATACTATTTTCATGTCCTATTGAAATGTCAAATGTTAAAAATATAATTTAATCTTTGTGCCAATTAACTGCGCTGCAAGTCAGCGAATATATATGCCCAAAATAATGGGAGTGGCGTATCATCATCATCTGTATTTTATCCTATTTAAGAATGCACACTCATCTTTTCTCTCTCTCTCTCTCTCTCTCTTTAGTAGAGTGCTTTTCCGACAGCATCATATGCTATCGGACTCCTACTTTCTTCCATTTTTGTTCAAAAGAACTGAAGTTGTATTCCTGTTAGGAATTTGTTTAATTGTGCCATTACTATCGCCAATTGCGATTACCGACATGACTTTACTATGAACACATTTTTCTTTCGTTCCATAGGCAAACTAAGATTATTATAATTTCTATGTGTTTCGCTGAAAGACGGCACAATTCTTTATTATGTCCAAAACTGTGAGATTAGAGCTCGAGATGTCAGATATCTGTGTAAAAATCCTTACTTTGTGAAATAATAATTGTTTAATTTGGTATTTCTGCTTTCATTTCATAATAATGATCATCTATCCCCAGTTTATAAAATGTTACAGATTTTCCTTTACTACATTTTTTCTTATGTTGTGTAATATTATTGGTATTTCCGTCCTATGAAAGCTTTGAGTATTCTTTGAAAGACATTTGTTTTGTATAATTTACATAACTGTAAAGATGCGCATCTAGCGCGGACGCTAATACATCGATTGCGCAGTCAAAGAAGCATTTTAACAGAAGCTGAACGACGTTCCGCTTCGATCTAAATAAAAGATGACAGTAAAAAACGTTTGTAGATCTTCAGATTTTTTTAAATGTACTTCTGCTTGTGATGTGAAAACGTAAAGGAGGTCGACTTTAAGCTAACAAAGTGAGCGGTCTTGCCAGCGTGCAGACAACATTCTTAATTAATAACATTCAAGTAATTTATGTTCGAAACTGTAACTCGGCAAGCTATTGTTATCAGAGGTGTTGAACAGTGCAAGAATTGTCTTTAACGAAGGAGAAAAGTGACTGTAATTTGTGACAAAAACGCGAACATAGGAGCTAGTACAGGACAGACTGAAATCTGCTCGCACCATGGAGTTAGATAATTACTTATGTAAGTTATGCTGTCTATAAAGTAGCTCTAATTGCTTGTGAGAATTATTAGAATATATTTAGTGTTTACCAGACTTCTTATTCTGTTTTTTTTTCCTTTATACTTTTTTAATCTCCATGCCATATTATTTTTATGAATGTCAAACAGCTTTTACTACAGCAGAGAATACTGCGGCATCCTGGTCGTAGACAGAAGGCCGCTCCTTATCTTCTATACAACTCATAGCTGCCCCATTTATGAATGATTTCATTTGCAAATGCAATTTTTTTTTACTATTCATTGTTAAAGGTCCCTTAGGTAATTATAAAATTCATACTGATTACGTAAAGAAATCCGGGTTGTTCTTTTCCAAGTAATAGAAGTCTTTGCGTAATCAAAAACTAGCCTCCTTCTGACAACGATCAGGAGCCGACCAGAAGACGGACGTCTTCGACCGCTTTCGTGTCTCCTGTGGCAAAGCTGTGCCAAACTGGGAACACGACATTCTAGTATGAAACACAGATTTAAGTTGAAAAAATTGAAATATATTTAAGAATAGTAATAATTTTTTTTTATCATACTAGATGTGGCGCCCGAACAGGGACCTGATAAAATTTTTTAAATCTGTTCTGTTATTGTTTCATGACATCATCAGGTGGACATCGGGAAGCCGTAAAGGAAGTACCGAACGAAACCGAGGAAGTATTAAAAAAAAAAATTTTTTTTCGGAAAATAACAGCAGTGCGCAAAACGACTGATGTAAGTACGGTTTTCATTACGCATAAAATCTCGCGTCTTGTATAAAAAAAAACTGATTTCCGGAATTTCTTTCCTTACTGCTTCATTTTATCCTATCGCTGTTATTTCCTTGCAGAGTTGCTTATTTACGTAGTTAGAATTCATTTCTGATCTCTTCATGCAAAGTTTGTTTGTTAGCGTTATTAGCATCTTCATTGTTGCTACGGATAGGAACACAAGATGGATGCCATAATAGCTGGATTAAGTGTCTAGTAGGTGTTTGTCACTTATTTTCAAAGTTAGGTGCCATCTTGTCTTCTACCCGGTATAGCTCTGCAATTGTCACCTACCGCGGTGTGACGTTTGACTATCAGGAAGCGTCACAGCGTGCGAATCTGAGAGTTGACGATCGGCGTGCAGCGAAAGATTTCTTTGAGCAGTTACGTCACAAACTTGAAAATAAACATGGCAGATGACAAAGGAAAGCCGACAAACAGTGTGGATGACGGCGATGACACTGTTGTCAAGTCATACCCACTACGTTCGCGAACGGGAACAGGCAGACACGATTCGCGAATGGAGAGAACGGCAGACGATGATGGTGTGCGTGACGTATCGTCACAGCAATCATCGTCACAGCAAGCGGGAGAAAATTCGATGGTTGAAATGATGAGAATTTTTTTTCAAGAAAGAGAACAGGAGAAAAGGGAAAGGGAAGCTTATAAATTACAAAAACAACGAGATAGACAAGAAAGGGAACAAAAAGAAAGGGAAAAGGAACGGGAGACAGAGCGAAAATGGTTTGACCTGAATACCATGATTGGTACAATGAAAAATAGGTTAGATAATATTGATGCCAACTTAGAGGCAAGAATAAGGACAGTCACGGTGGAATATATCTCGGAATTAAGTACTAAAGTTAATGAAAGGATAGAAGGTATTCTGCAGAGGGTAGATGCATATGAGAGTACAGTATGTAATGTGCACAGAGACATTAAGGTACAAATCGAAAGTTGCCAGGCAGTTACAACAGAAGTTTCAAAAAAATACGCTGAGGTCGGAGCTAAAGTAAACAAGCTTGCAGACAATGTCGTCACTCTGCAAGGCCAGGTCAATGACCTGACACAGGCGCTATCCGAAATAAACATTGAAAAGAGGGTGAATGATGCTGCAGCCAACGTACGTTCCACGATAGGAAAAGAATTTGTAGAATGGGTCGTAACTAAGGAACGGTACATAGAAAACAAGGTTCAACACGACTTAAAAGAAGCCGTTAAGTCAGCCACAGTTGAAGTTTTAGCTGCTCCAGGTACATCAGGAGATACGATTCTCACTGAATTAGGAGAGATTCGTAGAGTTTTTCACCGAGATCTTCCCGAGTGGAAACGACACCTCACTGAGGAAATCGAGCAGTTGAAACAACAAGTCAATGATTTTCCTAATGACAATAGAAGTGAGCATTCACACTTGCTTTCTTCAGAACATGAATACAATAAGAATCCCGTGTCTCGTGTAGAATTCTCTCCACTTGTACATGGACACAGCGGTGGGAATCCGTTAGTATGCAACCAGAATGATCAAGTAACTCTTGTCGAGCTAATGAAAGAAGAAAGCGTTCTCAAGCACCGCGTGTTCCAGCCTTTTCTGCCAGAGAAACGCAACATCCACCCAATGGTTTTTCTGAAGTCATTTAATGCTGTTTTTCCTGAGAGCTGGGATGACAAGCAACGTATGCGCTTTATAGTAGGTTACATTCAAGGAGAGGGTTCTGTCTGGGGAACAGAAGTAATTGAAAGATGTAATAATTACGCTGACTTCGAAAAGCAATTTCTGAACAAATTCTGGAGTTCAGGTATACAATAACGCCTTAGAAAGGAAGTATATAATGCTGAACCGTTTAACACGAGAAGTGCTGGTCTCCGTAGGTACTTTGAGAAATACCTGCGAAAAATACAATATTGGGACACGCCCATTTCCACGAAGGACGTAATTATGATCCTTAAGTCAAAGCTACCGGTATCAATCAGGGATAAGTTAGTAAATGTCAGTGACGACGACACGGAGGCTTTTCTGTCAGTACTTGACAACCTTGACATGATTCAGGAAGACGTGCGTGCTAGTGCGCGGAGTAATTGTAATCTAGGCCCGCACACTACACAGCCGCACGGTGTAGGCGCAGACTCAGGTATGTCATACCAACCCAACAACAGTAAAGGACACGACGTTCCGTGCGATAATAACAACTACTATCGCCGTAACGGGAAGCAGAAACATAAATTCCAGGATCAAAACAGGTACCACCCCATATACCAGACAACACAACAGCAATACGGTAATTCACCAGTTAATTACAATGATCGCTATCACTACAATAACGATCGCCAAAATAATAATTTCAATGGTAAAGGACGTTGGATTAACACCAACAGTCAGCAGCAGTATGGTAACCAGCCTAGATTCCAGCACTGTTCTCAAGGGAGAAATCCTCCAGATCCTTCCAAGCAATACAAACAACAGTATGCTCCAAACTTTAGGAATAGTCCTCCACCTTTTACCAACTATCAAAGTCAAAATCATGAACCTCAAAATTCTCGCATCTATTATGCCCGAGCAAACCCGCCAACACACACCATCTCGACTGAAATTCCGGGAAATAGCTCGCAACTTAGGTGGAATACGGAAGCAAACTTCGTACCGAGCGTACCGCCCGGTACTTCAAAAGTAATTGTGAGCCAAATTCAATCTAATGAACATGCGAAAAACTAAAAGCACACTTTGACCGGTTTCACACCTTCAGAATTAATCTCCGGGCAAAAGGAAAGCAATGAATGGACTGATCCTATCCCCAAGATAGAAGGTCCAGAAGTCAACCTAGATAATAAGTTAAGACAAGCCCTGATCTCTCTCACAACTCATGCCAATTTAAGAAAAAAGGCATTTGACAAGCATGTCAATAAAGTTCTGTCGTATCGCCTGAACGAGCGTGTTCTTCTGAGAACACACTTCAAACCATCTCTCATCTTACGTAAAAATCGTAAGTGGCAACACCTATACGAAGGACCGTTTGTTATAGTCAGGAAGCCACATATTGGTTGTTACGTGTTGGCAGATCCAGTTAGTGGACGAATAAAAGGACTTTACCACCATGTAGACCTAAAGAAGTACCATGAAAAACATTAAAAAAATATATATCATCTATTATGTTAAGCTGCAACTTGAAACAAGAGTGTGATCTGTTTAGAAAGTATGTGAGTCAACAGCATGTACATGTATTCTGCAAGTGACGTTATCATTTTAGTGAGGTGGACACAAAGTAATGATGGAGCTTGAAAGATATGAAGTGATTGAAGAAGGTACTCTACGGATTTGGAAAATAAAATTTGCTTTTGTTTTAAGGTAGTTTTAAGTTTCTTGAGCAATAGAAGACTGCAGTCGTTGAATTGAGTAAGGGATGTGCCAAAGTGCCACCTGCTGCTTTAGTTTTAAGTTACGGCAAATCTCCTTTTTTACCAAGTACTAAAGGTTTTCTTTAAATCCCTCATTCAGACCAGAATGTCCATACATGTGAAGTATTAACCTAAGTTAAGCTTTCAAAGGATTGATATTTTAAGTCGCTAGAACCATGTACGATGCAAAACTGATACATTGTAATCTGTAGATTACACCGAGTATAAGCAGCAACATATAGTTAATGTACAAAGAAATTAATAATGGTACCCGCAACTGGAGAGCAACTTTAATTTATTTATTACTATGAGTCAACCAGTTAAGAAATTTGCATTTATAATTAGAATTAGGTCCTGTATTGGAGAAACTTAGAGAGACTATTCCTGTGTCACGAGTATTATACAGAAACCTTCGATATTAAGGTACCTAGTTGAGGACTGAGATAATCTACCTATATTCTTCTGCTATGTCCGCATGCCGTGATTTTTAGATATATTTGAAGATGCTTTGGAAGCGGATTTGTGCGATATTTTAATACTGAAGTCAAGTTATCCCACGAGGATGAAAAAAAAAAAAAAAAAAAAAAACGGTGGAGCCGAAGAATGAATTTGCTCAACTGATTATTTCACCTATTATCTATCTTCGTATCTTTCATTTCCTTGCACTATCCTATTGTAGTTTTCTTCTTTAGCGTTCTTACCTTTCTACCCTACCCGGTAGGGGAAGAAATTTGGAAATTAGTTCAAAAGACTTGACGTGTGTATATTGTGTGTATTGACGATCGTGGCTCGTTGGTTAATGCGTATCTGCAGTTACTTATCGAAACGTGATGTAAATCTGATTTGCTGTGAGCAAAAGCATCCTAGGAAATAGGAATAATTTTCCCGATTTCTGTTAGATTAAGTTTTGAACGTGAACTGTTCGGCACGCCAAAGTGGGTATATTTTACTGATTATTGATGTAACTGGAAAAAAAAAGCTGTTATAGAACAATAAGAAAAGGAAAAGAATCAGATTTAAAATATATATATAAAATCTAACGTGCTTCAGAAGCACCATTCAGAATGGCAAACACGTTTTTCGTTAGGTCTTGGACAGTAATAAAAAAAAAACATGTATATTTTGTAAATGATCCTTTCATGATAAGTAATTTTAGCATTACCTGTGCTACTCTGTGGTATAGAGAGACCTATATGGACACGTATGGATTGCTGCGTGTGACTCAGTGGCAAAATAATGGACACGTGTGTAAAATCGTAATTTGACACATGTATGTACACGAACAACTAGTTATCTCTTGTGTGAATCAAAACTGTAATAAACTTATGGACACGTGTGATGTTCCGCGTGTGAAGTAGCATTACAAGTATTCTCACGTTGCAACGACGATACAGTGACTATCAGTCAAAGGATAGACAAGCTATTGTACTTACTGCAATAGGTGACAGTAGTCATTTTCTTCGTCGCTGGTGCAGTCAATTTACCGTCCAGGTTGACCATGTCGCCTTGACGAGCTGCTCCAGTACCCACGATTCAACAAAATGCACAAGTTAAAAGAAAGGTTGGCAGCCACAGAACTATCTGCCTCGTGCAGGACGCGGACTGCCAACGCTGTTAAACGGCCAGTTCGTTACCACGTGACTGTGAAGCACTGTGGCAACATTCAATGACTGCTCGCCGGCCCGTACTCAACAATAAGCATTCCTCTCCATAACGGGCGCGAGCGTGCTCCAGATTTGAGATGAAAATGGACATAAAAACAATAAAACGTTGATAAACTACGCACGATTTTACTATATTTACATTAAAAGGACACTAATGATGACTTTTCCTTAACTATGAAAATTGCTACGGCAATAGTGCTAAATACATTGCTTAAGAAAGACCTGTACAAGACGAAACGTGTTTTGCTAATATTTGCTAACGAAAGAATGTAAAACCTAGACACAAAATATGAATAATATATAATGTATATGTACATAGTCTATGTAGTAATTTTTATTGTCTTAAATTCTTACTCTATATTCCCTTAGATTAAGATGCTAGTTAATGAGCAAGTCCTAATACAGTTTTTTTTTCTGTATTTTCATGTGCTGAAACATGAATTGGAATGAGATTAAGACAGCCACCAAACTGACTCATTCGTCATTGAACCAGTCATCAACTTTCCTGATTCCCGACATGACCCGATGGATCGTCGAGTCAAGAAATATCACTTCCCTCTTCACATAGTGAAATTCCCAGCGTTTTTTCACCAGAATGTGAAAAAGTGATCCCCAGTTGTAGTGCAGTGAAAAGTGAAAAGTGATGAAAGAATTCCCCTGTGAAAATGACCCGAGTTCATGGGAAATACTCCCAACTACAAAGTGAGGAGTGACGTCGCTACGAGAAAGACTGATAAAAGTTTCATGTTCTGTTCACAATTGGCGGAAATGCACCAATACTGTAATAGAATTTTTTTTTCCTTATTGTCAATATTTATGTATATTTGTATGTGTATGTGTATTTAATTTTTACTTGTATCTATGTTAGTATTTCAATGTTTCAATTGACTGAATGAGAGTAATTCTTGGAAAAAAAAGGAATCCTTGAACACTTATGATGGCATCATGCCACAACCAAGTTTGTTAATGATCAAGCAACTGTGAGTAGCTTTGACGACTTAGTGTGAAATGTATATAATTCTATGTGCCTTATGTTATGTTTGTTTTGCTCCCTACAAGGAGAGATCCTTAAATACTTCATTCACTAAGTACGTGAATCCAATAATATTACGACTGCGCGTGAGTCTTAACGATCTTTCAGACTCATTACTCCTCACGCGGGAAGCGATGTAATATTATTGGTATTTCCGTCCTATGAAAGCTTTGAGTATTCTTTGAAAGACATTTGTTTTGTATAATTTACATAACTGTAAAGATGCGCATCTAGCGCGGACGCTAATACATCGATTGCGCAGTCAAAGAAGCATTTTAACAGAAGCTGAACGACGTTCCGCTTCGATCTAAATAAAAGATGACAGTAAAAAACGTTTGTAGATCTTCAGATTTTTTTTAATGTACTTCTGCTTGTGATGTGAAAACGTAAAGGAGGTCGACTTTAAGCTAACAAAGTGAGCGGTCTTGCCAGCGTGCAGACAACATTCTTAATTAATAACATTCAAGTAATTTATGTTCGAAACTGTAACTCGGCAAGCTATTGTTATCAGAGGTGTTGAACAGTGCAAGAATTGTCTTTAACGAAGGAGAAAAGTGACTGTAATTTGTGACAAAAACGCGAACATAGGAGCTAGTACAGGACAGACTGAAATCTGCTCGCACCATGGAGTTAGATAATTACTTATGTAAGTTATGCTGTCTATAAAGTAGCTCTAATTGCTTGTGAGAATTATTAGAATATATTTAGTGTTTACCAGACTTCTTATTCTGTTTTTTTTCCTTTATACTTTTTTAATCTCCATGCCATATTATTTTTATGAATGTCAAACAGCTTTTACTACAGCAGAGAATACTGCGGCATCCTGGTCGTAGACAGAAGGCCGCTCCTTGTCTTCTATACAACTCATAGCTGCCCCATTTATGAATGATTTCATTTGCAAATGCAATTTTTTTTACTATTCATTGTTAAAGGTCCCTTAGGTAATTATAAAATTCATACTGATTACGTAAAGAAATCCGGGTTGTTCTTTTCCAAGTAATAGAAGTCTTTGCGTAATCAAAAACTAGCCTCCTTCTGACAACGATCAGGAGCCGACCAGAAGACGGACGTCTTCGACCGCTTTCGTGTCTCCTGTGGCAAAGCTGTGCCAAACTGGGAACACGACATTCTAGTATGAAACTCAGATTTAAATTGATAGAATTCAAATATATTTAACCTAATAATAATAATTTTTTTTATCATACTAGAGTTGCCAGTGACAAACAGAAGGTTCTGGGGGTTCTAGCTCCATGGCCTTTGCATTCTAAATGTGCTTGGCAATCAGCATTGAATTACATCAGTTTAATGCATGGATGGAATAGTTTGCCACATTGTTTGCTGTGTTGTGGAATTAACAATTCTACATAAGCAAGCGACTTCCAACAAGTATTGTTTGTTCCAACTCTTAAACACTCGGTATGTTCTATTAATGCCAGCTTCCACATCTTCTGTGTTCATGCACATGACAACAGTGAGGCAGTAATTAATATTGTGTCATGAGGGTGAAGGGTCTCGTGGGGCTAACAACATAGCATCATGTCTGTTCTATGTTCTAAATTGCTCTAAAATACCGTCAATGTAGCTGGTAACAAAAGGAAACTTGGGATTTGGTGTGATGCCTGCTATGGACAAAACAAAAACCGTGTGCTTATATATATGTACATGTTAGTAGTGTCTTGTGGCCAGTTTGGTTGCATATAAAATAAGTATCTGGTTTCACACCACACTTTACTATCTTGTGAAAGAAATTTTTTGTTCATAAAAAAGTGCAATACTTGACACTTAGTACGTGTACAAGACCATTCTCAGATATCCTTTTGAATGACGATTCTTTTCAAGTGATGAATACCAGTTGGTTAAGTTGCCGATCGAGCAGTTGTTATTGTTTAGCTGGAACACATAAACGAGTAATTAATGGTATGTCAAAATAATAAATTCTCTAGCTTCCACTTGTGGGCGAAAGTGTATGATAGCCTCATAGATAAAGAGAAGCTCTCTACAATATGTACTCCACTTTTTCTTGGATGTTGACAACTTATGAGAGGAAAAATCCAATGACTGCGATACGCCATTGTGGAATTGTTGTATTCCTGCACTCATAGCGATGAGGATAAGTCAATTATTATCCGCAAAGTAGTTATAAAATTTTATTGTAATCAAATAGGAAAATTACAAGAACATAATTTTTCGACATAGTCTCCTTGCGTTTCAATGCACTTGGTCCATCGTTCTACAAGCTTCCTGATGCCCTCATAAAAGAAGGATCTCGGTTGAGCTGCAGCCAGGAATGCACCGCTTCTTCCACTGCTTCGTCCGAGGCAAATCGACGCCCACTTAATGTCTGTTTGAGTGCACCAAACAAGTGATAGTCAGAATGGGCAAGATTGGGACTATATGGAGGATGATCCAGTACTTCAAATTTGAGTTTATGGAGCGTTTCAGCAGTGTGGGCAACAGTATGCGGACGGGCGTTGTCGTGCAACAACAAAACACCTTTTGACAAGAATCCTCGGCGTTTGCTTCGAATAGCAGGCTGTAGCCTGGAAGTAAACATCTCACTGTAATGTACACTGTTTATTGTTGTGCCCCTTTCCCCATAATGTTCCAGTACTGGACCTTGTGCGTCCCAAAAAACCGTAAGCATGTTTTTCTGCGGACGGTTTGGTCTCGAACTTTTTCTTGCACAGTGAATTTGGATGTTTCCATTCCATACTCCGCCGTTTACTCTCCGGCTCGTAATGATGGATCCATGTTTAGTCACCTGTAATGATCCTATCTAAGAAGTTGTCCCCTTCGTTTCCATAGACATCCAAATGTTTTTTTGCATATGCCCAAGCGCGTTTGTTCATGCAACTGAGTGAGTTTTTTTAGGACACATCCTGCACAAACTTTACGAAACCCTGGTCTGTTGTGGATGATTTCGTAGGCAGAACCGTGACTAATTTGCAGACGATGTGCAACTTCGTCAATAGTTAATCGTCTGTCTAAGAGAAACATTTGATGTGAACGCTCAATGGTTTCTTCATTCGTGGCAGTAAACGGTCGTCTGGCTCCTTCATTGTGCGTATCACTTGTGCGACCATTTCGGAATTTTTCAATCCATTCGCAGACACTCCGTTGCGTCAAAACACTGCTCCCGTACTGCACCGAAAGTCTTAGGTGAATTTCGGCCACAAAAAGCGGTTCACTGAACATTGTTCTTCTTTGGTACAAATAGACAGCGGTGCAGCCATGATTATCAGCACGGCAGCGATAACGAAACTAACCTAGCAGCTTGAAAATTTGCAAAGATATTACAACAAATAAACAAAGCATGCCTCATCAACGTAAAACGCCAGTACTGCCAAAATAAACAACAATATAACTCAATTGCGGATAATAATTGACTTGCCCTTGTATTTGGCTCCTGTCTACAACTAGTGCAATGGGTGTATCTAGTTCATGGTGAGTGAGAACTGTCGCATCCGTATGCTCTTCTTTTGCCACTTAGAAATCAAAGCTCATGGGACCCTTCCACTGAATCCTTGAGGTGCCCTTGATTATAGGAGCAGCAAGTGCCTCAGTCAGTGGTCTTTGGAGTTCAACTGGGTGTGACAGGTGTCAACAGTTGAAATTAAGCATGCCAAGGAAGCAATTGAATTCTCTAGCAGAATTTGAATGAGTAATTTGTGAAATGGCTTCCACTTTTTCACTTAATTGTAGTGAGCCCTTAGTAAAATCTGGTGCCCTAAGAAGTTAACTTGTGACTGACCAAAAACGCAGTTAGCACTGTTCAGAAACATGCCGTATTGCACTAGTCGCTTGAAGACTTCAATTAAGTGATGTTTGTGGTGCTCCACAGCAGACAAAAAGACAAGAGCGGCATTCAAGTATGCGAAACAAAAAGGAAGACCTTGAAGTACCAGACCTATGAATCTTTGCCATGACTGTGCAGCATTCTGAAGGACAAATATTATGAAAAGGTTCTCAAATTATCCAAATGGCTGTCTTCAAAGTTGGGATCTGAGGAAATGACTTAGGACAATCGAGGATACAAAATAAGATTGCACCACATACAGCATAATTATAATCCCATGACAGAAGCACTGGGTATCAGTTTGCCATTGTTTGGGCACCGAGAGCACAATATTCTCAACATGGACGCCATGTTCCACACTTCTTTGGCACAAGGTGCAAAGAAGACGACCATGTTCTACTGGATTAACGAATAAAACCTTCCTTTAGCAATGCATTAAACTCTACCTTTGCAATGGCTAAGCAGACAGGAGCTAGGCTGATTCAAGGCTGGAAATTACTCCAACAGTCCCACGTACTTGCCACTGGCCACTTGCACAATCTTTGCTGTGTGTATTGCTATGCTACATTGGAAACATGAAAATGTCAGGCCAATGATGCTTCGACGATTCTCACCTCGCCATATCTACATCTACATCTACATCCATACTCCGAAAGCCACCTGACGGTGTGTGACAGAGGGTACTTTAAGTACCTCAATCGGTTCTCCCTTCTATTCCAGTCTCACATTGTTTGTGGAAAGAAAGATTGTCGGTATGCCTCTGTGTGGGCTCTAATCTCTCTGATTTCATCCTCATGGTCTCTTAGCGAGATGTACATAGGAGGGAGCAATATACTGCTTGACTCCTCGGTGAAGGTATGTACTGGAAACTTCAACAAAAGCCTGTTCCGAGCTACTGAGCTTCTCTCCTGCAGAGTCTTCCACTGGAGTTTATCTGCGTAACGCTTTCGCGATTACTAAATGATCCTGTAACGAAGCATTTGAAGTGTGGTGCTACAGATTAATGTTGAAAATTAGATGGACTGATAAGGTAAGGAATGAGGAGGTTCTGTGCAGAATTGGGGAGGAAAGGCATATGTGGGAAACACTAACAAGAAGAAGGGACAGGATGATAGAACATCTGTTAAGACATGAGAGAATGACTTCCATGGTCCTAGAGGGAGCTGTAGAGGGTAAAAGCTGAAGAGGAAGACAGAGATTGGAATACATCCAGCAAAGAACAGACGACGTAGGTTGCAAATGCTATTCTGAGATGAAGAGGTTGGCACAGGAATTGAATTCATGGTGGGCCGCATCAAATCAGTCGAAAGACTGATGACTCAAAACAATGAAACAAGCCATCGTACCACCTCTTAACTTGGCGGAAATGATAATAATTGAACGTCTGCAGATCAGTGCCTCTTGGCACGTCACAGGTTTGTAGCGAGCAAAAAATCCAATGCAGTTAAAAGCCAGAAGATCGAACTGTGGCTAGAGATAATTTATCAACTGGAAAATCCATTGGCGGATCCCACTTGCACCGGGCTGAGACATGCAGCGAACTGCGACCTCCAGTGGATGTTGTCCAGCAAATGTTTGCTTGTTGGTCGCTCGACAGGAATCGAGGCAGCTCCGGAAAGCAGAATCGCCGAACCGTAGCTCCTAGTGCCCTCTCACAAGTTTGCTGCACACTTTTCTGCTGGCCCGCGTACGCCGCGGCAGAGCAGTTGGGCAGATATTCATGATGTATCGCAGACGTGACGGAATTGAACAGCCGCAGAAACAGAACGGCTATGTTTAACAATTGATCCATGTATCGGTACGCATGCGGCAGCATGCTCTACCAAATATGTTGCAAAATGCCCCGCATTCTTCCATGGTTAATACTTCAGGTGATAGAAGGGTAGTTGGGCTAGAGACCATTTGTAAATCCAATAGAACGATCGTCTTAGTGTCACAGTACAAGATCGAGGTATGGATGTTACAGACTGCCTCCTGCTTATGCAAATAGCGCAAATCGGGTTGGCTGTTTCTGCAATTGATGTGGTCTAAGATGTACGTTACGGGGCTTAAGCAGTTCATGGGCGGCTCCTTAGCAAACACGTCAAAAAGGGCTTTTTACCATTTTAAGTACCTAAACCGAGCTGTGGATTCCAAGATGACAATGCACAGGAAATGGCAGAAATTTTTACGATGCATTCCTAACATCCCAATCTCGAACAACCTGGAAAATTTTCTTGTCATATTTATCCGTTTCCGAGATACAGAGGTTTAAAGATACCTTATATGTGCACACAAAATGCGTAAGTAAAATCTGATGTGAGGCAAAAATGTAGCAGATGATAATACGCCAGAAAATGAGCTCCAATGATAGAAGTAGATATGTAGTGCAGCTTCTTATACAATGTAGGTCATTGATGATATCATCGATTATGTTATGGGTTTCCCCTTCCCCTTCCTCTTCCCCTTCCCTTGCCCCTGCCCCCACCCCCACCTCCATGCCCATCTCCATTACTGCCGCCGCCGCCGCCTCCACCACCACTACCAACACCAACACCAACACCACCTGACAAAGGCCAATTGCCCTCTTTGAGCAGCAAATTTAAAACATAGCCTACTTGTGCTAGTGTGTTTCATATGGGAGTGGGATTGTTGTCCTAACTACAGATTGGCAGGGAATTCCAAATGGTACATTGTGATACAGGCTAACTTGGAATACTGGCCCGTCCTCTATGACCCCACAATCAGAGACTTGGGATATGAGCACCAGCCTAACTATCATGTCAGAATCCAGGATGGCTATGTGGAACACAAGATGGCGATCAAACATGATGGCTGGGACTTGGGTTTGTTTTCGTTATCGACCAAAGTAAGTTATGTGATTATTCAATAATTTCCTGGTAGTGTCTGTGTAGCTTTACTGTGAAGAGTATCGTGCATGTATAGTTTGCATTCGGTTCGTGTTTTCTGTGTTTCTATACTTCCGTACAGTTAATTTTCCATATTGTGCAGTAAAGTCGTTAAGTTGTGTTCTGTTTCCATTACAGTATTTATACATAATTCAGTGATAGTGCATGTTCTAATTTGTCTTTAGAAAATATGGAGCCTCTTCAGTTTCTTACTCGTTTCGTGATTTCCGCCACTATAACCTATGCCAGCAATTTATTTATATATTTTCTGTCCACATAACAAAAAGTTTTCGTACATTGTCAGGAAGATTTAGCTTACATTACACATATACAGTAAAATATTTACATTCTTTCATAACATCATATAGATCAGACACATGTCTGCACACACTATTTTACAACTTAAAAGTCCTCTATAGAGTTACAACACTTCTCTATTAATAATTGCTTCAGTCTACTCTTTAGCATATTTAGATTTGCTTCCTCGAGTTCACAGGGTAGTGCATTGTAGAAAATTGCTCCCATTCTATGTGTGCTGTGGTCCGTTGCCTTTTTATTGATCACAATTCTATGAAAGTTTTCCCTTCCCCGTGTATCATAGTTGTGTACGTTACTGTTTGTCATATTAAATTCAGGATTTTGTTTCACGAACATGACTGTCTGCAGTATATACATGGAGTACACCATAAGAATTTTATATTTTCTAAATATGTCTCTACAAGGCTATCTCTTCTTTACCTTGGCTACCATTCTTACTGCCTTTTTTCGTAATCTAAAAAATCTATCTGTATGAACTGCTGATGTGCCACCCCACATCTCAATACCATACTGAAGGTGAGGATGAATCAACCCAAAATATATTTGCCTTAAAGTATCATGCTCCAAGAAGGCTGAGACCCATTTCAGTAGATACACATATCTACTGATTTTCTTGCAAATATTATCTACATGTTATTTCCATGATAAGTGTTCATCAACAATGATGCCCAAAAATTTATGTGAATTTGCATATGCAAGTCCCAATGCGGATGTAAATACAGTATCAGTTATGGCAGCTTTATAACTGGGGTGAACTTCATTATTACCATTTTGTCTTTATTTACAAGAAGCTTGTTTGCTGTAAGATATGTGGACAGAGTATTGAAACTGATCTCAGTACTGTTAGCTGCAGACTGATATCACTGCCACAACTGATGAAGGATATGTCATCGACGTAGCTTACAACCATGCAATTTTGGGATTCAAATAAGTTATTTACATATACAAGGAACAGAAAAGGCCCTAGTATGCTTCCTTGAGGCACGCTACATTGAAGTGTCCTAAAGGTTGATTTGGTAGTTAGGAGCCTTACACACTGTTTCCTATCTTTCAAATAGGAGATAAGTAGTTTCAAGGCTAGTCCTCTCAACCCATACTCTTCTAGCTTACTCAGAAGAATAGTATGATTCACAGTATCGAAGGCTTTACTCATATCTAGGAAAGTGTCTATTACCTTGTCACTTTTGTCCAGCTTATTTAATATTTCATGTATAAAAGATGCTACTGCTGTTGTAGTAGATCTCCCTTTTCTAAATCCATGTTGGAGGATGTTTAACAGATTGTGTTTGATGCAATATGATTCAGCTTGATTTAGTATTACTCCCTCTAACAATTTGCCTGGTTCTGAGGTTAATGATATTGGCCTGTAGTTTTTAATGTCAGTTTTTGATCTCTTTTTATGCACTGGTATAATTTCAGTAATTTTCAAAAGGTCAGGGAATACACCATTACTGACGGAGGTATTTATCAAGTGAGTCGGGGGTTTCACTAATTCATACCTGCATTCCTTTAGCAGTTTAGGTGAAAGGTCATCCCAGCCACAAGACATTTTTGGTCGAAGTTCTGTTTGCGCTAGATTAGATTAGTACTTGTTCCATAGATCATGAATACGACACTTCGTAATGATGTGGAACGTGTCGCCTGCTGCTACATTCGCCTGACATCCAGAAGTTCTCTGCTTATCCCATCAGAAGCTAAGTTATTTTCTACTAAGTATTAATTAGTGTAGCGGAATTGTTTGTAGTGCAATTTATTTTGTTAGTAGTGTAATTTGTATTGTTTAATCTGCTGCCACAAATGTGGATGTTGTGGTGTGAAATATCAGGATTGTGGGATGGTGTTTCACTGGGGTGATTGTAGCAAGGGAAGGTGTTATAGTGCCAGATGAGGCTCGCCAATGGAGTTGCAGATTATGTAGCCGCAACAAGAAAATCGTGGAACAGAGAAAAAAGATTTGTACCCTTCAGGCTGAACTAGAAATGGTGTACTTCGGATTACACAGGTTGAAGGCAGAAAGAGACAATGGGAGCTGGGAACAGGTAACAAGACGTAGTCAGAATGAGGAAACCCCAGAAATCAATTTTCAGATTCCAGTGAGCAATCAATTTGAATTGTTACCTGGGGTAGAAGAGCCTCAAACAGTTTTTGAGCAAAGTGGGTTGCAGCAGACTCATAGTAACAATTGTGATGCTAGGTCGGGAGTAAAGTCAAGCATAAAGAAAAGAGTCTTGCTGTTAGGTAGCAGCCATGGGAGAGGTGTAGGCCAGTTCCTACAGGATAGGCTAGAAGTCGAGTACCAGGTCACAAGCATTGTGAAACCTAATGCTATGCTTAGCCAGAGTACAGAAAACTTAGGGGCATTGTACAAAGATGTTGATGGTGATGACCATGTTCTTATAGTAAGAGGAGCAGGAAACAGCTTGTCTAGCGATTCGAACTTGTAAGACGTATGCTTTGCCAGCGATGGGCGAGGCTTGACAGAATCTCTGACCAGAGATTAGTTTATCGTTAGTTGTTGCTTGTCGCTAGTCTGCGCTTGCCTGCGCGAGTCGACAGTAGTAGTCTGGTGTAGTCTGGTGGAGTCGGCATGTGTCGGCTGTGTGCTCTGCTCGCAACTCTGGTCAGGATTCTGGAGGATGAGTATTGTTGTAGAAGGTAAAGAAGCAGCATTGCGCATATTTAATAATGTATGTTAATTGTAATTTAATTTGTTCCAAAAAAATGCCCCAATAATAATTTTTACAATATAAAGTAACTCTTTTAAAGAAAAGCATTCATTTCAATTTAAAGAATATTTCCAATGCATTATCATTCCTTCCAATAATCAAAAACAATATACGCCAGCATTGCAGGAAGCTGTGTCAAAAAATATCTATTTAAGAGCAGATATAATTGCAGTTTTTATTGAGGTAAGAATTTTTGCTTCTTTTATTCAGAATACAGGGCCGAAGGGCAGCACTGCTGTCCTCATAAAATTTATCAGGTTACTAAACTTTTTTATTATTTTGGTGTTTAGGAATTTTTCTGTTACGAACTTGACATTAAATGAGAAAAGAATTTTGTAGGAACATCAAATGTGAATGCATTTCTGCACACAGACCATAAATGGGACCCAATTTTGTTCCGAGGTTACAATATTCAAAATTCATTTAATTATAATTCTGTGTGGAGGTTACACTTGGCTCATTTTCATTTTTTTATTTTTTTGTGGGGAGGTTACAGTTGGCGACCCTGCCAGGATCGTATTTCTTTGTGAATCGTCTGATAAGTAGTCATATATCTGCTCTTATTTACTTAAATGTAGTTTGTATCTGGCGCAACGCATTTACTAATTTGTCAATCTTTCTTTCACAGACCATCGGCAATTTGTTGCTCTTTGTTATATTTGTGTTTGTTGCATTTTGCATTGTCTTTGTTTCATTTGTGAATAATTGTGATTTGTGAAAAATGCCGCAAAAAACTGTTAACAGTACATCGCGATGTGTAATGAGTGAAATAGCCGACTCAAATAATTTGACCGATAGTACTTGCGACACTCAGTGTAATGATGACAATCCTCCATTTACAGACATTCAGTGCGTACCGACCGCTAGTAGTGATTTTGATCCTAGTGATGCGCAAACAAATTCAATTGTGTCGTCTGTTAATTTAACGACAATTGATGACGCGGCACGTTCTGTTACAATGAATGCTGCCCAGTTTGACATACCCGGTTTGCAAAACGTACGTAACGAACAGATAAATTTTTCTAACGAAAATGAACAGTGTAATCAGAATACGTCATATTTATTTAATTCCGGTGTATTGAATAACAGTGCACATCCAAGTGGCGAAGCTTTTCAAGAATCAGAGAATGACCAACTAGTTCCACAAAACGCGACAAAAGCAGATACACCATCAAACAGCACAGAGAATAGAGTAGGTAATTTTGGCACGGATCGAGTTGTGGCATTATTGGTAAATGAAAAACAAGATAACCTTAATGAATCGAATAAACCACTTAATGAAAAGGTTGACAACAATTCCAAACAGTTTAATGAAATAATAGACAACTATTTCACACAACTTATTGAAATGCTCAAACAGTGGTATGAAAAATCAAACAACAATTCCAAACTGTCGAATGAAAAACACAACAACCTTAATGAACAGAACAAACAACTTAGTGAACAGATTACAGCCATTGCCATGCAACGTGATGATACTAAAGAACAGTTACGTGACGAAATTGAGGCTTGTGCTACGAACAGTAGTGAAGAAACTAGATCTGTTGCACAAGAATCTGTTGCAATACACGTGCAGCCACAACAGAATCACTTAGAGATGAAATTAATGCAGTCACTGAACAATGTTCAGAAAACGCAACACAGATATGCGACGAGTTTAATTTAAAGTCACTAGAACTTTCACACACTCTGGATACGGAAGTCGATAAGAAATGTGAACAACAGAACAAGCAACTTGACGAACGTTTTAAAGTGACAGAAATGAAAAATGTTTTAGTCACTAACACGTCACCACATGCGCCACATTCCGAATATTTGTCACACTCACACAGCCAGTGTAACTTAAGTAATTTACAGAGACTACGCGACTTAAAATCTGAAAAGACACAGACAAACAGATTCTTATGCAATCGTCAACCTGTTCACACATTCAGTGACGATAATGTTGATTATAAGCAATTTGTATCTGTAAAAAAATCTAAAGTATTTAAAAATGACAGAGCACAGGTACACGCTTTGAACTGGATACGTCGATTTATTTTTGTACTTTCACCGCCATTACCTGTAATGCAGAAACTAGCATTGACTTGGATACAGCAATTTGTTTTTGAATTTTCACCGGCATTGCATGTAACGCAAAAGCTAAAATTTATACATAGCGCGTAATTGTCCTCAGGGGATTCATTACGCCTTAATAAATATGTGCCGTAGCGTGCACAGGGCCTCGAGCCGTAGTAGTGCTGTTTCATCTTTAGTTTTCTGCACTGCTGCGTTCTCTTCTACTATCCTTTATATCTATCTGAATAGCTCTTTAACTATCGCTCTATCTAGAATTAAGAATGAGTCAAGAAAACTCGATATGACAAATTTTACTGAAAGTGACAGTTCTCTTTAGACACTCCCGAAATCACCACTATCGCCGTAATTTTAATAACAGATGAAATTATAATCATCAGTATGTACAGCATTTTCAGCAATCGTCAAAATTATCAGCAACAGCAAACGCATTTTGGCAACAATAGAGGTTTTTCTCCGCAATAGCATCAAAGCCAGCCGGTTAGCATACCTAACCAACAATGCAGTATACAAAGTCAACCAAGCTTTAATGTTTCGCCGCGTGCACGTATAGCCTCAGCTCCAACAAATAGTAACGCACAGCAACAAGGAAATCAGTGCGTACAGAAAACACACTATTTCAATTCCTATCGCAGCGCACCGTATAGAAATGACTATCATGGCAGACGTAAAAATAATGAACACAATTTTCAGCGTACATTTAATAACAGTCGATCTTTTCAGCAGCAAGAACATCAGCAACAACATATTATCATGAATGAACCAGACAGTAGATATCATCCCGAACTTAATACGCCAGGAAGAAATAATAGAACAGTACAAATAGTGGAAATGCCACAGCATCCTCCTGAAAATAATAGCACGTCAGATAGAATTTGACTAGATACAGTACAGGTTGCATATTCCAGTAACGCAAGCAATAATTTTGACACGCCGAATCTTGTTCACGAGAATGTTATTTGAAGCATGCTTTGTTGAATGCACCACTTTTATCGCACCCAGATCTTACCAGAAATTTTTCCATTGCACCGACAGTTCTAACACCACTTTAGGCGTACATATTTTTTCAGGAAATTGAAGAAGATGGTTGTACAGTAATTAAAAACATCGCTCTTGCAAGTCGCATTCTGTCATCTGCTGAACGAAATTATTCTGTTACAGAACTTGAAACACTATGTGTTGTATGGGCTTTTACCAGATTTAGGCATTTTCTTTATGGAAGACACACTACCGTTTACACAGATCATAGAGCGATACAATTTTTACTTTCCGCTAAATTTACACACGACAGATTAAGTAGATGGAAACTTTATTTGCAGGAATTTAATTTTACAATTGTTCACATTCCCGATACACAAAATATTGTAGCAGACGCACTATCCCGTTCTCTTAACAACAATCAGCAAGACATCGCAACCAACTTCTGCAAAGCAAATTTCAGCGTCATGTACATTCAACAAGTTGCATTTGAAAATTTCATTTCGTCGTCATTACAAGACAGCACAAGAGCAGAGTAAAGACAACGCATGGAAAGAAATTAAACACCTTTGACAAGATAGAATAATGTTATCATTAGAAACCATTACACTGTACGGAATGACATTCTGTTTCGCCGCTCTCATCCTGACAGCAACAATTGGTTATTATGCATTCCTGACGAACTTGTTAACAAATTAATCTGGTATACTCATTTAAGTTACGCTCATTACGGAGCCAGAAAATGTTTTCTTATACTGAGACAGAACTGTTATTTTACCAACATGGAGAAACGTATACGACGAGTTTTAGCGTCATGTAAAATCTGCCAGAAAGCTAAATCAGACACGACTTCACATATTCCTCCATTACATCCCATTGTACCTGTTAAATTGCGACATATGGCCGCTGTAGACATTTTTGGTCCGATTCCCAGAACTAATAGAGGTTTTTGCTACATCTTTGTCGCTGTTGAACTCACTTCAAAATTTGTTACCTTCACTCCGTTACGCAAAGCTACTGCTAAAACTGTTTCGAAAGCATTTGTAAAACATTTTCTATTTCATGTAGGGCATGTGTTGAAAGTAATTTCCGACAATGGATCATAGTTTCGATCTGCTATATGGATACGTATGTTACGAGCTAGAAACATTTCTCCGATCTATATATCCAGGTACCATGCTTCTTCGAACCCTTGTGAACGATTAATGAAAGAAATTGGTAAACTGTGTAGAATATACTGCCATAAAAAACATATTGATTGGGACACACACATACTCTCATTCCAGGATGTAATTAATTCCATACCAAATGAATCTACTATGCTATCTCCGTCTGTAATACTGAAAAATGTTGAACCACCTAACAAAATTAAAGAATTAGTAACCTTTCCTACATATCGTCGACTACGACACCATGAAATAATTGACATTGCGCTGAACAACATAAAACGTGCCGCAGAGCGCCGGAGAAGACAGCAAAAACAGGTTTGTACACGCCGTGACTTTCACATTGGCCAGAAGATATTAGTACGTACACACTATTTATCGAACAGAGGAAAGAGTAGATGCAGTAAATTTGAGCTTCTATACGCAGGTCCATATCGGATTCGCAGCATTCCTCACCCCAATGTTGTACACGTCGAAACTTTGAGAACCAGAAAAACCAAAGGGAACCACCACATCTCAATCATCAAACCTTTTATTGAATGAACATACTTTAAGATTTATCACACTGTAATGCCATTTCCTAATTTTTTTATGACCACATGCAGTTATATTCACATGAATACTTACTGATGATTATCGTATTTTTCTTGGCAAGTGCCCGGCAAGGTAAGGCTAGCAGGTCACTCTTCTTGTCGCTACACATCAGACCGTGCATATTTTTCCAGATGAACTTACACATTATACAATCATATTTATGTGACTACTTACTGATGATATCTCAACATCGTGAGTACTTTTTTTTTTTTTTTTTTTTTTTTTTTTTTTTTTTTTTTTCTGCTACGTTGTGATACAATGTGTACATTTTTGCCTCTGAACCATGTCTACGTTTTTGACATATTACGTTTTCTGTCATGCTATGCTGTATGCTCAATTATGTTACTACAAACCAGTTTTTATTCAGTGGGTATATGAATTAAATGCAAGACATTAATCTTTGTTCATCATTTTCAGAAAGAAATAACGTGTGAAAGAAATAAATTAAACAGAAATGGTAATTTCACCTTCGGAATGAACGAAAGAAGATGCAATACCTCGTGATGAAGAGTAAATGGATCAGAATTAACAAGCATTAACAAGAATATACTATACACATCGTAGAATAGCAGTGTTAACTAATTTTTTCTTTCAGAATACGAGGCGACTGATGCAGGCTGTCAGACAGAACTACACATCTTAGTTTTAGTGATGAAATATGCTAGAAATAAGGAATAGTTGTATAATGAATAATGAAGTGACTTTTTTGCAGATGATAATGAATGGTGATGAATAATGATGAAGAATATGCTACTATGGATAATGAAGTTCTTCTTTACAGGTGATGATAATAATGGATTTATGATAATGTGGATAATGAAGTTTTTTCTTTGCAGATGAAAATAATGATGAAGTTTATATACTTACTGTTAGTTAAGAGATGCTATGTAGTTATTTTAGTATTTGTTGCAGTTCGTTTTGACAGTACGTCTTATATCGCATGGTATGATGACTGAAGATTTTGGAAAGGACAGCTAGAGAACATATATATTTTTTATACACATTTCACTACATGTTAATTCGAAGTTCACTACTTTTCAGCATAATATACGTTTCTTCTTTCAGTTTAATAATCCATTTTTGTATATTTTGCAGGAGAAATTATTTATGAAATTAATATGTTATAAGCAGTTGTTCATTAAACCTATGTCATTTATGAATGTGATCACATATACTCTACTGGTTTCATAACCTTGCTACAGCTGACTCATGACGAATGACGTTACACATCTTCATTTGCAGCAATAACTCAAAAGCAAATATTGTTATGCCCCAGTAATTAATTATCGATCCCAACGCAATGTATTGCTAGCACAAAAAAATGTATTACCAGTCCCAAATAATGCTACCAGTTTAAAAGAGTTCTGAGTAATACTGATCAGCTCTGAATAGTATGTCACTTGAATAATGAATTCTGAGTAATACTGAGTGATACTTTGTAATAATGCATAAATACTATGCGCATAATTTCTGTAAATAATATTTTTGTTATACTCTATAAATGCTATGCCAATAATTAACTCTTGTTTTGAATGATCACTTCTGAATAATGCATGAAAAAAAATGCTTTGTAACTGGATAATGAATGCCACTGATTACTGTAACGAGATGACCTATGATGCCAATGATTACTATAATTAGATGAATTATGTATAAATGCTATGCCAATAATTAACTCTTGTTTTGAATGATCACTTCTGAATAATGCATAAAAAAATGCTTTGTAACTGGCCAATGAATGCCACTGATTACTGTAATGAGATGACCTATGATGTCAATGATTACTATAATTAGATGAATTATGTATAAATGCTATGCCAATAATTAACTCATTTTGAATGATGACTTCTGAATAATGCATAAAAATGCTTTGTAATTGGCCAATGAATGCCACTGATTACTGTAATGAGATGACTTATGATGCCAATGATTACTATAATTAGATGAGTTATGTATAAATGCTATGCTAATAATTAACTCATTTTGAATGATGACTTCTGAATAATGCATAAAATAATGCTTTGTATCTGGCCAATGAGTGCCAATGATTACTATATTCAGATAATTTATGAACATTATTCTGTAATGCTACATACATGGTACAAAAATGTTCAGTAACTGGGCGATGAGTGCATGAGTGCCACCAATTACTCAAATCAGTTGTTAGACTAGTGTAATTTTCAATGAAGACTAGTATGTGACTTAATGTCCTTCACCTTCTGACCTAATTACCAGAAATTACTGCAATATCCGTTTGTCCTGTCTATCCTCATGATCATGGAGCACTATATTTGGTTTTTGCACTAATTCTACGTTGGTGTACTTTACAAGAACGTGGTGTTGACACGACATGCTGTCCACCACCTTGAGCGATGGAGATGTTATTATGGTCCCACTGTTTGGTGTACCTAGTGTACTACCAAAATGATAGCATGGAATATTATTACGATATTTCATTGTCTTGGCTACACTGATTAATACTTCAAGGAAAAGAACTTCAGATTGTCTCACTTGGTGTTGTGCTTCTACAGAAAGATATAGACTTTCAGTGCAGCTGCGTGCAACCTAAAGTGCTACAACCATGACGCAATCCTTCCCATTCCTTTCCTAGTTCTTGTAAAATGGTAAACACTTATACAATGCGTTTAAATTCTTGTAAAATGATAAAGACATATACAGTGAGTGTGCACTTCATTTCATTTGTTAACAAGATCAGTTGTCCTACAAATGCTAAAGACTTATACAGTGTGTGTGCACTTTATTTCATTCCATGAAATGTTATGTAAGAATGCTAAAGACTTATACAGTGCGTGTGCACTTTATTTCACTCCTTGATATGTTTGTTTGTTGTAAAATCATGCCATTGGTTAATATGTTTTGTACTCGTTGTGTATACATTTTGTCATTGCCTGATATGTTCTGTACTCAGTGCATGTGCACTATATTTTATTTCATGTTCTGCACCTGTATGTATGTATATATTCTGTGATTGTAAAGTTAGTTCATTAAGAAAAATTTGTTGCTCATGGCTAGTCCAATTGACTCACCATCGCTGCCAAATTTTTGACCCCCCAGTGGAGGGTTATGTAAGACGTATGCTTTGCCAGCGATGGGCGACTCATGACAGAATCTCTGACCAGAGAGTAGTTTATCGTTAGTTGTTGCTTGTCGCTAGTCTGCGCTTGTCTGCGCGAGTCGACAGTAGTAGTCTGGTGTAGTCTGGTGGAGTCGGCATGTGTCGACTGTGTGCTCTGCTCGCGACTCTGGTCAGGATTTTGGAGGATGAGTATTCTTGTAGAAAGCAAAGAAGCAGCATTGCGCATATTTAATAATGTATGTTAATTGAAATTTAATTTGTTCCAAAAAAAATGCCCCAATAATAATTTTTACAATATAAAGTAACTCTTTTAAAGAAAAGCATTCATTTCAATTTAAAGAATATTTCCAATGCATTATCATTCCTTCCAATAATAAAAAAATATACGCTAGCATTGCACGAAGCTGTGTCAAAAAATATCTATTTAAGAGCAGATATAATTGCAGTTTTTATTGAGGTAAGAATTTTTAATTTTTTTATTCAGAATACAGGGCCGAAGGGCAACGCTGCTGTTCTCATAAAATTTATCAGGTTACTAAACTTTTTTTATTATTTTGGTGTTTAGGAATTTTTCTGTTACGAACTTGGCATTAAATGAGAAAAGAATTTTGTGGGAACATTAAATGTGAATGCATTTCTGCACACAGACCATAAATGGGACCCAATTTTGTTCCGAGGTTACAATATTCAAAATTAATTTAATTATAATTCTGTCTGGAGGTTACACTTGGCTCATTTTCATTTTTTTATTTTTTTGTGGGGAGGTTACAAACTACAGTTTTAAGTGTGGCCTGGATGTAATAGGAGCAGCAACAGCTCACACTCGTGTGAGGTTTGTGGATGTTTTGTAGCGCTATGACCAGCCCTGAGTCAATATGGCTGTCAACTGTGTTAACAGAGAGCTCGGGGGGGGGTTACTGTTAGCGGAAAATAAATCTCATATCTGTGCTGTGCCTGTTGATGCAATTGGGAGGTGGGGTTACACTAGTCATGGCCTGCACCTGAATAGGAGGGGGAAGGATAGATTAGTTGAGCTCCTTGCAGAAAATGTAAGGGGGGCCACATGCACACAAGACAAAATACCTGTGATTTCTGGAGTCAGAGGGAAACATTTTTTAGGTTAAAGTCAGCTTACAGACAGAAAATGTTGAAAAAGATTAAAACGGAAATGAAATTTGTGTGTTTCATCAGAACATTAGAGGATCGAAACATAAGATAGATGAGTGAGCATCTTGTGCACCTAGAACATGGAGTAAATTCTGAAGGTATAGATGTTTTGTGTCTCCATGTAACCACAGGGATGGAGTAGTTAAATTTAAGGGATTACAGATTAGCATCTTATTCATGTAGGAAAAGCAGCAGTTGCTACTTATATAAAAACGTGACAAAGTCAAAAATATCGGAACAAATAGCTTTTGTGTGGATCAGATCCTTGAAACATGTGCTTGTGAGTTGCTACTGCAATATACTTCCATAGTAATTGTAACAATCTACAGATCTCCTCAAGGTAACTTGAGCTATTCATGTAAAATCTAGAGGCGTTATTGAGCTACCTGTCAGACAAAAAGAAGCAGTTAGTGATTTGTGGTAATTTTAATGTAGATTTCTTAATAGATACAGATAGGAAAAATGAGGTAGAATCTTTATTTGGTTGTTTCAATCTAGTATCTGTTGCAAATTTTCAAACTAGTGTGCAGCAGGATAGTAGGTCACTTATCGATAACATTTTCATAGACAGTGCTCAGGCAGAAACAATTAATGTGTACCCCATTGTTAATGGGCTATCTGATCATGATGCACAGTTAATGGAAATAACACATATAGCACCTTAGAGGATTCAGGCGGGTTCATACAAGGCAGGGAGGCTTATTGATGTGAACAGGGTACAGAGTTTTAATAGCAGCATAGAAGAGGTCGAATGGGATGAAGTATATGCAGAAAATGATGGTCATGACAAATTCAGTTTATTCCACCCTCAATTTGTCTCAATATTTGAGAGTTGCTTTCCTGAAACATTATTAAAAAAAGCCATTACAAAGTCAAGTAAGCCATGGATTATTAAGGGAATTAAGATATTGTGTAAGAGGAAGAGAGAAATATATGGACAGGCCAGAATAAGTCAGGATCCGACGTCACTTGCTTACTACAAAAGATACTGTAATATTTTAAGGAAAGTAATTAAGAAGTCTAGAAGCTTATTTGTTCTGACAGAAATTAATAATGTGGATAATAAGATTAAAAGTATATGGAATATTGTCAAACTCGAGACAGGGCAGCCTGATATTGCACAGCATACCATAGCAATAAGGCTAGATGATGATGTTGTGAGTGATAACTCGCAAGTTGCAAGAATTTTTAACAATCACTTTCTGAAAATAGGGTTAAAGGGTTCCGATGAAAAAGCAAAAAATATGTTAAAAATGTCATTCCCCAGGACTTTATGCCTTTAGAAATAGCACCAACAGCCCCTGCTGAAATTAAGGGAATTATAAATATACTGAAAAACAAGAACTCATGTGATGTTGCTGGAGTCTCTAACAGAATTTTGAACTGTTGCTCTAATTTAATAAGTCGAGTCCTTAGTGATATATGTAATGCTTCACTGGTACAGGGAATTTTTCCAGACAGATTGAAATATCCAACTGTCAAACCTCTTCGTAAGAAAGGGGACAAGATTGATTTAAATAATTATAGACCAGTCTCATTGCTGACTTCATTTTCTAAAATATTCGAAAGAGTTATGTTTTCAAGAGCAGTCTCACATTTAAGTGAAAGTAATTTACTCGGCATGTCACAGTCCAGATTCCGGAAGGGTTACTCGACTGAGAATGCTGTCTACACATTTACCCATCAAATAGTAAAAGCCCTAAATAACAAATTGTCGCCAGTTGGTATTTTTGTGATCTTTCCAAGGCATTTGACTGTGTGGATCATGTCACACTGTTAGAAAAATTCAGGTTTTATGGAATTGAAGACGATACACACAGCTGGTTTGAATTATACTTAATGAACAGAAAGAAAAAAGTTGTGCTGAATAACACAAGTAATGTTGGGAGGGTGGGAAATTCTATTGAATGGGGAGTTATCACAAAGGGAGTTCCACAGGGTTCAATTTTGGTTCCTCTCCTGTTCCTTATTCATGTGAATGGCCTATCACTTAACGTTCAGCAAGCAGAACTGGTACTTTTTGCAGATGTCATGAGTGTTATAATAAATCCTATTCCAGAAAAAGCAGCTGATGATATTGTTAGGGAGATATTGTTAAGGAAAATTATTACGTGGTTCTCAGAAAATTGACTCTCCCTTAATTTTGAAGAAACTCACTATATCCAGTTCTGTACACTTAACAGAGTCATACCGAAAATTGCTGTACATATGAACAGGGTTCAGTTAACAGGGTAGATTTCTCCAAATTTTTGGGTCTTCACATTGATAATAACTTGAACTGGAAGAAGCATATTACTGAGCTTCTCAAACAATTAAGTTCAGCATCTTTCGCTCTTCATATAATTGCTAGTCTTGGTAATAAACAGATCAGCCTCCTAACGTACTTTGATTATATCCACTTAATAATGTCTTATGGAATAGTTTTCTGAGGTAAGTCACGACTTGGACATAAAGTGCTGATTGCACAAAAGAGAGCAGTGAGAATAATTAGTGGTGTTCACCCAAGGACGTCCTGTAGGCACCTATTCAAGGAGTTAGGTATTTTAACTGCACCAATAGAGTAGATATATTCACTAATGAAATTCGTTGTAACTAATCAATCTCAATTCGTGAAGAACAGTGATGTTCATACGTGCAACACCTGAGCAAAAAAAATTGCCTTACCTATCTGTTATTGAAGCTGTCAGTTGCTCAAAAAGGAGTACATTATTCAGCAACAAAAATCTTTGATCCTTTGCTCAACAACATAAAGTGTCTGGCAGGTAGCGGAACAAGTTTTAAATCTAGCTTAAAATCATTTCTTTTGGACAACTCCTTCTATTCCATGGACGAGTTTCTGTTTCACAACTGGTAAAAAATTGTCCCTTTAAATGTAGTTGTATGTGTAGAACTAAAAATTTCAGTAATATCAATATTAGCACTATTCATGTGTGTATATACATCTTGTAATCTGACTTGTTCCACGTCATATTGCTAAAATAATCATAAGAATGCTCTACAGAACCTGACATAATTGAACGAAACTGAAACTAAACCATACTGGCACAGCTCTATGACACCATAATCCAGCTGAGACCGGCTCAGCTGTTTATAACAGTGTGGAATACTGGCATACTGGCCCAGACTTGAGATACTGGCGTGACTGTACTACAAGGACATAATCCAACATGGGGTGACCTGGAATACAAAATGCAGATTGAACATGGTGACCAGGCCTTACTGGGACATGCTCTATGACCAAACAGCACATAGTAATAGGAATACTTCAGTCTTTATTTAAACAAATACCTTTTCAGGGAGAGCTCTCTTTCCACAGTTAAGAAGTCCACCACTGTGAACCACTGATGCTTTCAGAAGATTGGGCACAGCTGTTAACCACAAGGTCCACTGTGTCTCCTAAGACATAAGAGTGCAGCAGCCAGTAGTCAGCCCAACATCTGTCAGTGACAGACTCAGGCAGAGAGGGGCACGACATGTATGCGATAACAGTGGGCACTTGTGTGGTGGCTCTAGAGAGGAAGAACAAAAATTATAAAAACGCGAAGGTGCTTTCCTCGTCAAATTCAGTAGAAAAGTTAATTGTGTGTGGCATGAATAACTGCTATTTACCGACAATAGCGTAACCAACATCACAGAGCCATTTTTTTTTCTTTATTGTATTTCAATTCCCCATCGGGACGGGCTGGCAGCAGCATGCGCGCTGCTCTTCAGCCAAAAGACATAGAACAAACAATAGAAGACATTGAAAAATAACAAAGGAGAGAATACGGTGAACATAGATATAAAAAAGGGTGGAACATCATGGAAGGCAATAGACAAAAAAAGGGGCGACTGTAAAATGGAGATAAAAAACTGTTTAAAAGTAGTGCACACAAAAGGCCACACACTACGACAATTAAAAGAACACAAGGCACAGTAGGAGTGGAGCATAAAATGTATCGACAGATGGCGTAGCACATATCAAACACTGACGGCGAACCTCAAGGCAGTACACAATTAAAATCACATCTCTTGACGCATAGGAGAAACAGCACTAAACACAACTCTGACGTGGCACACTGACAATGATCAAAACGGAGGATCTGCCAGGCGTAAGGAGATGAGGGAGACTGGAAGAAGGGAGGGAGGGAGGGAGGGGAAGATCCACATATATGCTTCAGCGAGTAGCGCAGGAGGTCTGTCGCTGGCCACCAGCGTCGCTTCTATACGCAGGCTGAAGGAATTTTCTGTCATGTCATAGTACTTTTACATCTAAGGGACTGTTATTCAGTTCTCGATTGATGCACGTTTGGTGATACGTATTTACAAGGTGAACTCTAACTGTGAACACATTCTGCACCCCATTACCTCCTTCTCCATAACAACCGCCCCCTTACCAACAACCTCAGTAAGTCCAACCACTTCGCTTCCCACCTTTCTGAGGTCTTCTCCATCCCTGATGATCCCCACTTTGATTATTGGAATGCGCCGATACCTTGGTCGCTCCATTCGTTCCCAGTCTCCAGTACTTGGGGCAGTCACCCCTCTCTGACATAAACACTCCAATCACAGCACAAGACATTAAACCTATCCTCCGGTCACGACTGTGTCACCTGCCGCCTCCTCACAAAATACTTCTCCTTCCTGACTGTCCTTGCCGATTTATATAACGTCATCCTCTCCACTGGCCTCTACCCCGACCTGTGGAATACTTCCTGTGTCCTCTTATTCCTCAAACTCAACAAACACCCTTCCATCACCTCGTCCTATCGTCCCCTCTGCGTCATCTCTGTTTTCAGTAAGGTCTTTGAATCCATCCTCTCCCGTCGTATCCATCATCGCCTTAATCGGCACCACCTCCTCCCTCTTACCCAGTGTGGCTTCTGACCGTCATTCTCCGCTGAAGACAAACTCCTTAACCTCATCCATCTTCTCTCCCTTCCCCTTAACTCCTGTCGCTCCACCAATTTTGTTTCCCTTCACCTCAAAAATCCTTACAACCATGTATGGAATCCCGGTCTCCTCTGTACAATCCAAACCTACCCCCTACCTATCAATTTTGTCTGTCTAGTCGCTTCCTTACTCTCACACCGTCCTTCCTTAGTCACCCTGCAGGATACCAACTCCCGTATCTTTTATCCCACTGCTGGCGTGCCCCAAGGCTCCTGTACACTGCCGATGTGCCGAAGCCACCCCTACCTGTACACCTCCTCCAATATCCATGAGACTGCCTTCCTGGCTCTCTGTCCTACCCTTCAATGGTCCCAACTCACCCTCCAAACCTACCTTGATCAGATCACCACTTGGTGCAACCAGTGGTTCCTTTGTATCAAACCCTCCAGGACCCAGGCCATCATCATAGGCCACACCACCTGCTCCTTCCGTCTCCACGATTTCTACATAACCATTTATCGTCGTCCCATCCAACTCACCCCCACTCTGAAGTACCTTGGCCTCACCTTCGACTATCACCTCACCTGGAGCCCTTATCTCCTGACCATCCAGCAGAAAGCCCATCCCACCTCTGCCTTCTGAAACTCCTGTCCGGACAGACATGGGAATTGCATCCTTCCACCATCCACAACACCTACAAATTCCTCATCCGTCCTGTCCTCTGCTATGCCATCGTTACCTGGATCTCCACTCCCACTCCCGCTTTTATAAGGCCCACCAAATACTAGAATGCCATGCGCTCCGCCTTGCCTTCCATATCCACCTTCTGTCCCCCACACAGCTCGTGTATGACCTCATCCCCTTCCCCCACCTCCTTCTTTTCCTCCAACATATCCGCATCCTTTACACTGTCTGCAGGCTTGATCCCACCAACCCCCTGGTGTCCTCCTTCCTTTCTACTCCCCTGCCTGTTGCCACGCCTCTATTGCTGTATGCTGTATGCCTCCCTTTCTCCACCTCCACATCCTCCATCTCCTTTATCAGGGAAATTTCCAGCACCTTCCCCTCCCAGATGATGAACTTTGCCATGACATCTACCCTTCCTATCAACTGTAGCCTGGCCTTGTCCCCCCTCCCCAGGGTTCCCCTCTTCCTCTCCTGTCCTTCCCCAAGATTGGATTTTCCTTCTCCCCCCCCCACCTGAGTCTCTGCACCCTCTCCTCAGCTTTTCCCTCTCCCATCCTTCCCTCCCTGGCCCACTTCGGCGCGCCCCCCGCTCGTCTCCCCCTCTCCCCCCTCTAGCACCGCCTGTCCACCCCTTTCTTCCCTTCTCCCTCGTCTCTGTACCCCTGGTAGATCCCCTAAGTTTGTTCCTCATCTTGGTGTGCTACATCAGTGTTGTGTTCAGCGCTGCTCCACAGTGACATGAAGTACTATGATTTTAATTGTGTGCTGGAGTTGCACATAGTGTTGCTGTCCGTGACTGTTAAGTTCTACACCACCCATAGCAACTTTTATGCTCCGACCATACTTCACCTTGTGTTCTTTTAATCATGATAGTGCGTGGTATTTTGTGTACCCATTTTTAGATTTTTATATCCATGTTTACAATCACCTCCTTTTGTATGCTATCTTCCATTATGTTTCACCTTTTTTATAGCTCTGTTTCGCCATATTTCCTCCTTTATGTTGTTTTAAATGTCTCCCTTTTATATACTGTCTCTCTGATGAAGAGGGCACCTATGCTGCTGCCAGCCCACCCCAGATGGGGAATTGAAATTCAATAAAGAAAGAAAAAACACTGTCAACATTTAGAGGGTTGAATCCTTCCTTCCACACAGAAGATTTTGTCGACTGAGCTACTCTCACCACCTATTCTCTGGTTGGAAGCCCCTCTGCTGCCGCAGCTGTAGCCCGCCACTTCGGAGTCTGTTGCTGACTGCCAGCCACAGCTGCTCGTCGCTGCTGGCATCACCATCTCTGTTGCCTCGCTGTGCTGCCTCCTCGTCTTCATTATCATCTTTGCCCGCTCTGTGTCATCTCCCCACTCCTTTTCGTTTCCTAACTCGCGACGCCCATCGCCAGTAGGCTCATCCCCATTTAAACACAGACACTCCAACCACCACCATCATCTACACCTCCCCTTTCCCTATCCCCCATCACTTCATGGAGTACCTACTCAGCCCCCCCTCCTCATGCCCATCCTCCCCTCATTACTGTTTCCTCCTCCTCCATCTCCTCCCTCATATTGTATCCTCACATTTATCAGTCCACCCCTGCTCCTGGTCCTACTCTGACTCCCGCTCTCGCTCCCACCTCTGCTACCCCTCCTCATGAGTTCCCCCCACCTCCCCCATCGCCCCACAAACCCTGCACTGCCTTCACCCACCGTGGTTCTAGCCCGCTGGCCACAGTTCCACCCCAGACGATTCACTGAAATCACCTCTTGTAGTCACTTTCACACTCCAAGCAGGGCTGGCCTCCTGTCACCTCTCACTCCAACCTATCCCTCACCCTTCTTCCCACACTGCCCTCACTAAAGAACCTCCTCTAATGTCGACCCTGCTCCTGTCTCCTCCACCAAAAAACCACAGCCCACCCCTTCTGATCCTCACATGGATACCACTTCTATTCCCACATCCTCCTAACCATGTATACTTCGTCCTCTCTGCTCTGACCCCAAATTCCTTAACGCCTGTGCCCTCACCTTAGAAATCCGTAAATACTTCCTCAATGCCCCATTTCTCAATTCATTTTCTGCAAGGACTCCATCCTTATCAAATCCCCCAATCCCTTCCTCCATGCGGACTTCCTCAAAAGGATCTTCTGTGTCATCTTTGGCCCCCATGTCAACCTTACACTCTGTCTTACCCCTTCCCCTCCGTGCGAGCCCCAACTCCCTCTCTGTCCTCTAAGCCTCACTGCCGTGATCATGAAGCTCAGCCTTGCGTGGAGGTGTTGGTGGAACTGAATGCCCACCCTGCCCTCGAAATCCATTCTGCCCTGCCTTAGACGTTTCACCACCGAATCCCCCTCCTCCATCGACCACTTACTCACCCATGGAGCCTTTATTTACAACTGTCACCATCCTGTTGACCCTTCCTGCTCCCCTCTCCAGTCTTACCAGCGCTAAAAGTGCCTGGTCTATAACGATCACCTTACCTCTGCCTGTAAAAGTCCTCCCACCTTCCCCCACTGCAGAGCCTCTCATTTCACCAAACAGTGTTCCAACCTCGCCTCCTCTCCTTCGTGCAATACATGTAATGAAGCCCACCCCCACCTATTCCTCTAAATGTAAGGGAAAACCCTTCCTTAAACCAGAGATCACCACACCATCCCTGTTCGCCTCACTGATCAACCCCTCCACCCCAACAACTCTCTCCACCCCTCTGCCCAGGTGAAGCCATCATCTGGTTCCTTACCACACTCCCTCCAGCAGATCTCCCTCTCCGGCTGTCCCGTTTTCCACCTTAACAACTACATCACCTACTTCCACTTTGTCTTTACCCTACTAGAAACAATTGTCTGAACCTCTCTCACTCCTCCTCCTTCCTCCTCCTCTCTCTCCATCCTGGTGGGACGACAGTATCACCTCCTTTATCAAAACATCGACTGCTTCCCTGCCAACAAGCCCCTGTTCATGCATACCCTTTAACAGTGGTAGGTTGAAGCATTCATACTAAGTGAAACCATCCCTCAATCTCACCACGTTGCCTGCACCTCTTCCTATGTCCTTCACTGAACTGAAAATCCCCGATCCTTACCGCGAGGTGGGGTCACTATTGGCTACCTTAAGCATATTCCCATCCAGCCACATCCCCTACTCAATGATCCTGTCCTTATCCTCAGCGTCTTTTTCATTATTCTCACCATCATCTGTACCATCATGTACATCAGTCCTGGTGTTCCCATTCCATATGACTTCCTTTCCCATATTGACTGCACCTTCTCCACCTACATGACTGCTGCAGACCTTAACATTTATAGACATGATCCTGCCACCCTCCAGAGGTGGTATTAGTTCCTTTCCACCCTCCAAGACGACCTTGTCCCCCTCCCTCAGCATACCTGTCCCAAAAGTAACACCACCTGTGATGTCATCCTCACTTCCCCCCAATCCCCTTGGACGTACCAACTCAGAAGTCCTAGATCCTATTGCAGTGACTATCTTCCAGTACTTCTCACCAACTCCTTTGCCTCTCGCCCTCCCCTGGCTCCCCACTCTGTCGCCCCAACCCAAGGTCGTTCACGACTACCACTGTGCCGACTGGAATGCCTATTGGGAATCGATCAATATCCAGGTCAGAAAGCACACCCTCCACTTTCACCATCCTGATGACATCGCTCACGCCTTGTCCTTCCTCGAGAAGACTTTACTTTGACACCGTGAATCTACCAGTCCTTCCTCTGTAATTGCAAAGCCACTTGCAACCTTCTTACAGCAAAGAAACACCGGAACTGGCGCCATACATGCAAATGAAACAACACCACCCCTGCCCCCACCCCGTCAAAACTTGTGCAAGTGCTGGTCCGCATCCATTGCCTTACTAGTAGCCATCCCGCCCTCTATTACCCACTCCTCCATGACAACTGCCTCCTCCCTGACAACCTCGGTAAAGCTAACCATTTTGCTTCCAAAATCTCCAAAGTATTCTCCATATCTAATGATCCTCACTTTGATTACTCCCTCTTCCCCAATATCCTTCACCATATCAATACCACCGTCCTGCCACTTGCTCCCACCTTCTAGTGCTTGGACCAGTTACTGCTCTCAGAATTGAATATTCCTATCACAGCACAAGACATTAAACTCGTCCTTTGCTCCAAACACAACACTGCCCCTGGTCACAATTACTCTCTCCTTCCTCACTCCACTTACCACCCTGTACAACACCATCCTCTCTATTGGCTTTTACCCTGAGCTCCGGAAGACCTCTCACATCCTGTTGTTCCTTAAACCCAACAAATCCCCTTCCGTACCTCCTCCTATCACAGCACATGCCTCACCTTCGTGTTCAGTAAGGTCTTTGAGTCGATCCTCTACTGCCGTATCCATACCACCTAACTCAACGCCACACTTCCTCCCTCCTACCCAGTATGGTTTCTGGCCATCCTTCTTCCGCCGCCGACAGGTTTCTTTACCTTACCCATCTCCTTTCCATCCAACTTATTTCCTGTCACTCTGCTATTTTGTTTCCCTCAACCTCCTATTATGGTGTATGGCATTCCAGTTTATTGAGTTTATTGAGAAAAAGATGGCAAGTGAATTTAAAAATCAGATTCTAGAATTGATCATATTAGCGTCTTCTATACTATTTTCCTTATAGTACACAGCAGCGCCTCATCTCACGTCAGCTACCTAGAGATCAAGACAGTTTCTGAGGTGGGTGTGGAGGCTACCTTTTTGTGAGATGTTATTAAGAATGATTAGATATTAAATTAAGGTAGTAGACAGATGGACAGAAGTAACGGTGCCTCACATTTGTCATGATTACATATTGACCAATAACATCGACGCAGGAAGTAAGAACACAGCGCAACACAAACCTCCTTGTCTCATCCAGCACACATTCAAACCGAATCACCCAAGTTTGTGGTTAAACCGTTGAAAATTTTACCAAATGAAGCTAATTTCGCGTCATACCTTTTCGAGCTTCATACCTATGCCCTTTCTATCAACTTCATCCATCCCATTGCCTCCTTCCTCTCCCACCGTCCTTTCTATGTCACTATTCATAATAGCAATTCTTGTACTTTCTACCCTACTGCAGATGTGCCCCAGGGCTCTGTCCTTTCTCCTCTCCTGTATCTCCTGTGCACGGCTGATATGCCCAAACCACCCACACCAGTCCACCTTCTTCAATACACTGAAGACACCACCCTCCTTACCCTCTATCCTACCCTTCAATGGCCCCAGCACTCCCTCTAAACCCACCTAACCCAGTTTACGGCTTGGTTCATCTAGTGGCTCCTTCATGTCAATCTTTCCAAAAGCAATTATTACAGCTCTATGATTTCTACCTCACTATCTATGGCTGTCCTATGAAACTTACTTCCACCTTGAAATACCTTGGCTTCACCCTGGACCACCACCTCACCATCCAATGCAAAGCCCACAACAGACTCCTACTGCTGAAGCTCCTGTCTGGCCAGACATGGGGATTGTCTTCTTCCACCAACCTTGATACCCATAAATTATTGATCCGTCCCATCCTCTGTTACTCTAGTGTCACCTGGATCTCTGTCGCTCCTAAATTCTCTCCTCCCCCAAAGAAACTTCCAACATCTCCCCGTCCCATGTGATGTGCTTCACTGCAGTATTTACTCTTCCTTTGAAATCTGTCCCTCCACTTCCCCTTGCCTCCTCCCTAGGGCTCCCTCTCCTTCCCCTCCGCCTCTACTGTTTCCTCCCTCCTATCCCCCTTTCCTTTTCTCTTCTTCTTTCCCGGATCTTGCGCTCCTCCCTGGGCTATCTCGCTCCCCATCCTACTCATCTCCTGCCCCTTGGTGTGCCACTGGCTCCCCCGTTCCTGCCCCCTCCTCTGTCAACCCTCTGTTTATCTTTCCTCTCTTCCTCCTCTCTGCCCACCCCTCCCTTGGCAGGTCCTTCCACTTTGTCGTGTTTTGGTGCTAGCCATGTATGTAACGTAAGTGCTGTGTGTGTTCAGTGTTGCCGTCCCACACTGTGAACACCGCTTTCTGTTATGTTACTCATGCCGCCAGTATTTATGTGCTACATCTTCGTTGAGTGTCATTTTAATTATACATGGATTTTATGTACATGTGCCTCGTCAGACTATCCCTTTTTTCGTATATTTTAACTACAGTCGTTTCCCCTTCACATTTGTAAACTTCCTCTTTTATCCCCATATTTTAAATATATACTGTTCTCCTGTCATATTTTGTGTCGTCTCTTGGTTGAAGAGCGGCAAATTGTGCCGGTACCAGCCCATCCCTGCCCACATGTGGCGGCATATGAAATAACAATAAAGACAAAAAAGGAACTGTCAAGACGAAAAACTACCGCGCGTATCACACCCTAGACCAGAGTGCATCCTACTGACATGATCCAAAGAGACTAGGCAAATAGAACCACTGTCTGTCTTTGTAACAGCTGTACTGAGCGTACTGAGGCTATGAATCATGTAGAATGGCATGGAGCACACCAGGCTGCCATCTGTGGCCTATACAGTTGCAGCCAGTCACTGTTCTGAAAATGTGCTCTTGTGCTCATAAGTGTTTGACATAGAGTGGTACTTCTATTATCAATTTGGGATATATACACAATACTGATAATACCGACGTCTTCTAGATATTCCCTTTACAGTACACAGCAGCGCCCCCACCTCACATCAGTTAGGAAGACATTGCAAAATTTCTACAACTGAATCATCACATTAAGATGTAACTGTGGAATGGAAAAAGATTTGTGGATAGGTGTGTCCGGTGCTCTGTTTGGAATTACGATGCATGTGTTGGAGAAGAAATTCCCCAAGATTATGTTTATGGCGACTCAGTTCAGAGGCCTGTGGACGTTTATTCCTTGAAACATTAATGTTAAACTTAACAGAGTTTATTGAGAAAAAGATGGCAAGTGAATTTAAAAATCAGATTCTAGAATTGATCATATTAGCGTCTTCTATACTATTTTCCTTATAGTACACAGCAGCGCCTCATCTCACGTCAGCTACCTAGAGATCAAGACAGTTTCTGAGGTGGGTGTGGAGGCTACCTTTTTGTGAGATGTTATTAAGAATGATTAGATATTAAATTAAGGTAGTAGACAGATGGACAGAAGTAACGGTGCCTCACATTTGTCATGATTACATATTGACCAATAACATCGACGCAGGAAGTAAGAACACAGCGCAACACAAACCTCCTTGTCTCATCCAGCACACATTCAAACCGAATCACCCAAGTTTGTGGTTAAACCGTTGAAAATTTTACCAAATGAAGCTAATTTCGCGTCATACCGCTACAATTTCGTCTGCAATATACATAAATGTTATGATCCTAACAGGATGTCTGTGATTTTATTCGATATCTGTTTGTCGTACAGTCTAAAAGTAATCATACATCACACTCCAGCTCAGACCTGTTGGGCTGTTTATGAGAGTGTAGACCCCTTGGAGGTGTGTGGTAACTGCATCTGCTTCTTCTAACTTTAAGTTTGGATATCTCCACTGAATCTTAAACACCAGGGAGGAAAGGCCCCTGTGGCCAATGCCAGTTCGCTTGCCTCTCCCCAAATTTAGTTTTGGTAATCTCCAACGAGCCCCCACACCCCCGCAGACATTTATTCCTCCACACGAGCTACTATAAGTTCAAATGGTAATAAAATACACTTTCCCCCCACGTTTAAAACAATGGGAAGTCTGCTGGCTGTTAAACCACTGAGCACTCGTCCCAGATTTAAAACTGAATAGCCCACTAATGAAGTCTGCATAGTTGTCAAATACTCGTCATTTTTGTACATAGTTAGGCTCAATAATGCTAGCTTTATATTCCACCAAATACTTGACAACATAATCGAAGAGTATTTAAGATATGCCCACTATAGATTGGCTCTTTACCATACAAGTAGCCCCACAATTGAACGCTGAAGGTTACTGGACAGAGACACATATTCGTTCTCCAGATGCTCCATATGCAGGTGAAATAGCAAACGGGGTTGACTGGCAATGGTATAAGATATTCTCCATAATGTGTTGTTTGCAGGTGAGCAGGGTATACATAGTAATCTTTCTAAGGTCCGACGCTTAGCAGAAGTGGCATCAAAGCCTTTAACATCATATGCAACGCACATTTCTCATTTCTGATGGACTATAAGGGTATTTGTACAGGAAAAGGTGCTAATAACTCATACAGATGTGTGGGTCTCTTTGGCTTAGTTGGTATAGTATCATTAGAGTCTAAGAGTCTGTTATCATACTAGCATGTGTAGTAGCAGGAGTGGCAAGCTACCTGTGCTTTCATTTCAGCAAGATAATGGCTGCACACATATAGCAAGAGTTTCTATTGGTTGTCTTCATACTTGCCAAACGCTGCCTTGGCCAGCAAGATCGCTGGATCTCGCCCTAATTCACCTTTGGGCATTATGGGCAGGGCCCTCTAAACGAGCTCAGTATTTTGACGATCTAAACGCCAATTGTACAGAATCCATCATGATATCCCTCAGAAGAATATCCAGCAACACTATCAACCAATGCTAAGCTGAGTAATGGCTTGCATAAGGGCCAGGAGTGGGCCAACGCATTATTGACTTGATCTATTTACGAAACTCTTTCTCTTGAATAAATCATCCAACTTTTCTGAAATTGTAAGCATTTATTTGTTTGTGCATGCATATTGTGGTGTCACCGCCAGACACCACACTTGCTAGGTGGTAGCCTTTAAATCGGCCGCGGTCCGGTAGTATACGTCGGACCCGCGTGTCGCCACTATCAGTGATTGCAGACCGAGCGCCGCCACACGGCAGGTCTAGAGAGACTTCCTAGCACTCGCCCCAGTTGTACAACTGACTTTGCTAGCGATGGTTCACTGACAAAATACGCTCTCATTTGCCGAGACGATAGTTTAGCATAGCCTTCAGCTACGTCATTTGCTACGACCTAGCAAGGCGCCATATTCAGTTACTATTGATATTGTGAATCATGTACCGTCAAGAGCGACGTTCATCATTAATGGATTAAAGTTAAGTATTTCACCAGCTACGTCCGTTTTTCTAAATTCTAATTTCCTTGTCCTGTTCCAGACCTCACGCCAGCCTGCGTGAGCTAAAACGCGTGCCTTTCGGCCTCCTCTAGTAAAACGGTGTTGGCTCTCCTACCAACCACAACATTGGCGACGAGGCAAAACCGCGTTCTTATCGATATTGCCCTGATTTACTTGTGTAATGGCTTCGCCATAATCTCCAGATGTACTGTCCAAATTTGATCGCTTACAGAATCAGCAGACGCAGGCCTTACTGGATGCTCTTTGGACAGCTCGTCCAGGGTCAACGTCCGATGCAAAACGATGCGGCAGCAGCCGCTCCACCGCTAACGCAGCCACAACACGCTGTTGCACCAACTTTTCGACCTTTTGATGCTGCACTGGAAAGCTGGACGGAGTGGTCACGCCAATTTGGATTCCATCTCGCCGCCTACAGAATTCAAGGTAACGAGCGGCAGCCTTTGTTGTTATCATCAGTCGGGGTGAACACGTACCGTGTGATAGTCAAATTATTTCCCCAACGCGACGTAGCAACTCTGTCCTACGAAGAAATTTTGTCTGCATTAGATGCATATTTCAAAGAATCAGTCAATGTAGTTGCGAAACGGTACACCTTCTTTCGTACAAAACGTACAGCAGGTCAGACTAATTGGGAGTGGGTTGCAACCTTGAAAGGCCTTACTAGGGATTGTGCTTTTGAGTGTCAATGTGGACTCCCTTATTCAGATACTATGGTACGTGATGCAATTGCACAGAACGTTTCTGATGTTCGTATAAGGGAACAGATTTTGAAACTAGTCTATCCCTCCCTTCAACAAGTGATGGACATATTGGATCGGCAGGACACACTTGACTTTGCTCAGGAATCATTTGAAACTTCACCAGCCGTGTGTCACGTTAACCGGCCCGCCAGGCGAGTTGCACGGAACAGTAAACAGTCCTCGCGCCCAGCCGCGCCACTGCCACCAGGCTCTCAGCCATGTGTGCCGCGCCAGCAAGCAAATGCAGTGCTCAAATCCTGCCCGCGGTGCGCTACTAGTCATTCACGTGAGAATTGCCCGTCACGCCAAGCTATTTGCTTTTATTGCAATAAAAAAGGACATGTTCAGAGTGTTTGCCAGAAAAAGCTCAGATCGGAAACTCAAAACCATTCCAGGCCCTTTGCTTCACGACGGAATCGGAAACGAACCAAGGATACTCAGGCTCGCGAAACTTCGCCCATGTAAATTCATGTAGTTCATTCCACTCCGCCCAGTGCCACTCTCTCTAACAGTGACTGTGTTCGTCCCACAAATAGTGTGCGTTGACATCGCCGGAACTCCCGTCAAGTCGCAAGCGATTTTGTACCAGAGTCAGTTCACATTGCACGAGACAGTCGCTCTTGTCGTCAGCAGGAGAATAAACTTTTTGTAGACTTTGACATTAACGGCACAGTGATACCATTCCAGCTCGATACTGGGGCTGCAATTTCACTGATCAATCAGGACGCTTACAAACTGCTGGGCACACCTCCATTGCATGCCGCAAATGTTAAGTTAACTAGCTATTCAGGTCAAGAGATCCCTGTGTTAGGACAGTGCAGCCTTCTTGCAACATACAAAGGACAAACAAAACTTGTGTCATTTTACGTCCTTCGTTCGTCTTCTGAAGTGAACTTGTTTGGTTTAGATTTATTTCAGTTGTTTAACTTGTCTATGGTAAATCAGGTCCTCTCAGTGAACCAGACTGTGCCTTCAGACAGTGTTTCTCGTCTATGTGAAGAATTTGCAGACATTTTTGCACCGGGTCTCAGTTGCGCTAAGAACTATAAAGCACAATTGGAACTGAAAGTAAACGTGCAACCGAAATTTTTCAGAGCGCGCAATGTTCCCCACGCATTGCGTGATGAGGTCGCAAAAACATTACACGATTTGGAATCACAAGGTGTAATTGAACGTGTGTAGGCTTCTCTCTGGACATCACCCTTAGTAATTTTGCCAAAACCTTCCGGAAAATTGAGACTTTGTGTGGACTTCAAGGCAACAGTGAATCCTCAACTAGTGATTGCAACTTTTCCTTTGCCCCACCCGCAAGATCTTTTTGACAAACTGTGCTCGGGTAAATATTTTTCGAAGTTGGACCTAGCAGATGCGAACTTGCAAATACTGGTGGACGTAAAATCCCAGCGCGTTTTGATGGTTAACACGCACCTTGGTTTGTATCGATTCAAACGACTGCCATTCGGGTGTGCATCCGCCCCTGCATTGTTTCAGCAATATCTACAAACTGTTTGTGTGTCGATCCCTACTGCAGCAAATTATCTGGACGATATTATGGTCTCCGGAAAGACGGAAGAAGAACATTTGGCCAATCTCAGAACATTATTTCAGGTCTTGTGACAAAATGGTCTCCGCTTGCGGAAGGACAAATGTGTGTTTTTTGCTCATGACTTGCCATACCTGGGACATGTACTCAATGCCCAAGGCGTACATCCCAGTCCGGAGCACCTCCGTGCCATACAAGACTTACCTTTGCCGCAGAATTTGAAGCAGCTACAGAGTGTGCTGGGAAAAATCTACTATTATCACCGATATGTTCCACACGCCTCTTCCATTTCAGCTCCGCCGAAAGGTGTTCCGTTCGTCTGGACGACGGAATGCGAACGCGCCTTTCGCCAGTTGAAATCGGCGTTGCTTTCCAATACTTGCCTTACGCCATTCGATCCCCAGCAGCCCCTTTTGTTGATGGTGGATGCATCGGATTTCGGGATCGGTGCTGTGCTTGCGCACAAAGATGGATCGCACGATCGCCCTATTGCCTTTGCGTCCAAATTGCTTTCGTCTGCGCAAAGAAATTATTCACAGATCGAGAAAGAAGCATTGGCTCTCGTATTTGGTGTTAACAAAGTTTCATGATTACTTGTATGGTCGTCACTTTACCATCATCACAGACCACAAACCTTTGACATCGCTTTTTCATCCGAACAAGCCTGTACCTCCACGTACAGCGCAGAAATTCATTCGCTGGTCTATTTTCCTCTCGTAGTACCGCTACGATATCTCGTATCGGTCCACTCCTAAGCATGGAAACGCCGATGCGTTGTCCCGTTTGCCTGTTGCTGAGGATAGAGCATTCGATTCCTCCAAACTTGCTTGCATGTTCATTGATTCGGAAACCGATGACGTGGTCGAATCGTTTCCGATTGATTTTCGTCGTGTAGCTACTGCCACAGCTGCCGACCATGTCCTTGCTACCGTTCTGCATTTTGTTGCTACGCAATGGCCCTTGTCAAAGTCACGGATCAGGGATCCGTTGGTTCGCCGATTTTTTGCTCACAAGGAGAGACTTTTTGTACGACGTGGTGTTTTGCTGTTGCATTCTGATAATGATCAGTCCAGGGTCGTGGTACCACGTTCGTTACAGTCCTCTGTCTTACAGCTTCTCCACCAAGGACATTGGGGTATAGTGAGACCGAAACAACTTGGTCGTCGGCACTGTACTTGGTTCGGAATGGATGCCGCGATCACGAATATGTGCTCTTCTTGCATGGTGTGTGCCGAACAACAATCAGCACCACCGCGGAAATTCTTTGCATGGCCAAAAGCTACTTCCCCTTGGCAACGCTTACACATCGATTTTGCTGGTCCATTCTGAAATGCTCGATGGTTGGTTGTGGTAGATTCATTCAGTAATTTTCCTTTTGTTGTCCGGATGTCTTCCACATCGTCATCTGCCACCATCCAAGCGTTATCTGCTATCTTTTGCATTGAAGGTCTTCCACAGACAATTGTTTCCGACAATGGCCCACAATTCATGTCCGCAGAATTTCAGTCATTCTGCAAGGCCAATGATATTCAACATCTGACGTCCGCACCGTTTTCGCCACAGTCAAACGGTGCCGCTGAACGATTGGTCAGGACTTTCAAGTCACAGATGTTGAAGTTAAAAGAGTAGCATTCTTGGGAGGACGCGTTATTGCTCTTTTTGTCCTCGTATCGCTCTCAGCCCCGAGATGGTCGCTCGCCGGTTGAGTTGCTCCACGGTCGCCCTCATTGAACCTTGATGTCTTTGCTACATCCGCCGCATCAGGTTCCTGTGCAGCGGCAGACACCTGCTTTTGCCCCAGGCGACGTTGTCTACTACCGCCACTTCCGAGGTTCACAGCGTTGGCTCGAAGGGCGCATTCTTCGCTGCCTCGGACGTGCTATGTATCTGGTTTTGGGGGCCTCTGGTGAGGTGCGCCGGCATCTCAACCAGCTGCGCCTCTGTCATCGCACGGGATCTGCCGCTCCCCGCCTGCTTTCAACGATGGTGCCGTCCGGTCAGCGCCCAGGGGACCCATCTACTGGCTCGCCTCATCCCCAGGTGTTACCGACGCTGCCTTCCATTTTGACCCATGGCGACGCGCCGCCGCCTGTTCTCCCGCCGGCGACGCCCGCAGTGGACGCGTCGCTGCAGCCGCCGGGCGCCTCACTGGGTCACGCACCGCCGATTGCTTCCCGCGACCAGATGTCCTCCGCCATGGAACTCTTGCCCGCTCCGGACCATATGTCGTCTTCACCCGTCGGGTGCTCCGCATGTTGGCGTGCACCCTGGACTAGGTTTTCAGGCGTTTCCTAGCTCCCCTCGGACCGAATGGTAGGGTGCGGGTGGCACAGCCTCGCCTGTTGTTAGGCTCCCCACCTTGTCACATACGTCAACATGGGGTCCTCCCCACGCCGGGCGGAAGCCTTATACCACAACCGTACGCCGGTTTGCGGGGGAGGAATGTGGTGTCACCGCCAGACACCACACTTGCTAGGTGGTAGCCTTTAAATCCGCCGCGGTCCGGTAGTATACGTCAGCCCCGCGTGTCGCCACTATCAGTGATTGCAGACCGAGCGCCGCCACACGGCAGGCCTAGAGAGACTTTCTAGCACTCGCCCCAGTGGTACAACTGACTTTGCTAGCGATGGTTCACTGACAAATTACGCTCTCCTTTGCCGAGACAATAGTTTAGCATAGCCTTCAGCTACGTCATTTGCTGCGACCTAGCAAGGCGCCATATTCAGTTACTATTGATATTGTGAATCATGTATCGTCAAGAGCGACGTTCATCATTAATGGATTAAAGATAAGTATTCCACCAACGACGTCCGTTTTTCTAAATTCTAATTTCCTTGTCCTGTTCCAGACCTCACGCCAGCCTGTGTGAGCTGAAACGTGTGCCTTTCTCTCCTGCCAACCACAACACATATCACATCTATCGATTTCTGCCCCATTCTATAATTCCTTAGTGGTGCCTCATTTTTCTGTAAAAGTGTCCAATAAACACTGCCAGCCTGACTTCCAATCACTTTTAAATAGGCACTGTAGTTGTGCAAAGCAATCGGATGATCCATCTATGCCTGATTGCCAGTGGCATTTGAGTAGGTGCAAGGCATGGTACATTTGTGAGCTTCATCCCCAAATCCAAGATGATAACAATAACTGAAATGTTGACCTAATCCATAAGTCGAAGACGTTGCAGAAGAGCGGCTTCTTGATCTCTTGCGGTAGCAGTTTCTTTCGCTGTTACGATCATGCTGAAATAACAGTTTCACTGATCTGTTTGGTGAACACATGAAGCTTGCCTGCAAGATTGTCATAATCCACGTGTCTTAACATTGTTGGCAATATGCTGCTGCATGATGCTGCCACTGCACTTATCAGGGTAGGCGTCATTCCCTCCATTAGTGTGCCAACCAAACTGGCCACTGCATACATGGGTACCTCTGTTTGTAACGCCATAATTGCCTTTACCTGCGGTGGTAGGCGACTACTCCGTAATGAGCATAATAAGTTGTCAAGTACAGTGGTGTTGTCCTTGCTCCTCAAGTATCTTAGATACTGTGATGGCTTCCAGTCGCCGATATCTTCCTGAGTCAAAACTTGCTTGATGCACTCTTGTGATGCTGAGACATACGAATCAATTGTGTCTTGTTTTTCATAGGAGTTTGTTGTTGGTGGCATGGTTATCACGTCTTCAATATCTGTGGTGTACGAGTGGTCTAGTTGACTCATCACTATTGCAAACTTCATAGAATCTGTTGTGATTCCTTTAAAATGAAACTGGTCTTCACTTGCGCAAACTATGACGCAGGGTTGTGTGGCCAGAAAGGCGGAAATCGCTCAGCAAGTCTGCGATTTGGCATCTCAGTCATAGTGGAAAGCTTGAGTTCCCTAAGTCACTTTGGGGTCACCATTTGGCATGATAGCTGCTTTATCCTTTGTCCAACCTTCTAACCTGCATGTGTCGAATTATCAACACTCGTACAGGGAATGAACAAGCTTAACTGCGTGGCACAGAGACGGAAGCTTATTAAGAGTCGTCCGCTTTGGAGAAGTTTTACGAAATTGTAGAATCTTCTCTTGAGATACCAAAATAACTCTAATATAGCGTTGAAAACCAATAGATAATAGGTCTAGGAGTCTAGGAATAAGTGCATTCCCAATACAAATAAATCAGCGCCTCTGGCAACTAACGGGAGAAATGTTTTGACAGCTGTGATGTAAATAAAAACACACACCCACACACACACACACACACACACAACGCGAGCTCGACACAACGCGATACTGCACAGGAAGGGCTGTAACCTCGGTCGCTAAGTGCTGTTACTCTCAGTCTCAGTGACCCACGAAAATATGATATTTATTCGTAGATTACATACACAAAATGTTTCTAGTTTAGAGTTTCAGTTTTCTTGCATTATAAGAATCCGTATTTCCTCTTGCTCTGCACACGCCATTATTTCCATTCACAAGCAACACGTCCTTCATGTGACGTGCAGTACTTCATAAACTCATTCCGTACTTATTTTGTTTCTAAAGTTGACCTCCATTGCCTATGTTGCAAATTCTCCATCCCAATACCACTTTGTGTTGCGGACCTCCATGATCCACGAATAACATTTCTATTGCTTGTGTCTGCGTCAAATGTTCCTTGAGGCTACTACAGTGGCTCTGAAGTGGAGTTTCCTCTCTCAAGAAGTTTGAAGTTAATGGCCTGTTGTGGTAACAATTTCTGCATTTTCTTAAAAACAGTAGTTTTCTAAATACACGAAATGCTGATGTCAACGATCCAAACGTGATCTCCACTTCTCTGTGTGCGTTTGCGGGTCTGTAGTCTAGTAGTAGCAGTTCGATAGTTCGGCATCAGTGGCCTGGCACGAATTCGGAATTACGTAATCGATTATGTTTCTATGCTTTTTATCTTTGTGATTATTTTATCACAATTGGCATCACTGTGACAACTAGTATCTTTGTGGAATGTGGAGTTAAATGTAAACATGCATAGGGGCGGCATGTTTGTTTCTCTAATGTAGAAGTTCTAATGTAAAAGCTCGTAAGTGTGGTTGCGGTTAGTTCAGATAATTCACGTATGAAATCATGGTTACAGAAAACCGTACAGGAGTTGACGTAGTGAAAGAAGTTAACTTTGAGAAGACGTTTATATCCGTCGAATACCCTGGCGTTGTCCAAAATGTTGATAATATGCTGAAAACTTTGGGCGGAATACAAAATATTTCTAGCGTAAGTGTATCATTTAGACGAAGTTCCTTGTTTGCATTATTCATTCTTTGTTTGAGGAATGCAGTACATTATTTTATCTATTATTTGTATTGGATATATGCATTGGATCTGTAATCTAACGTTGCAGAAAAATGTGAATAGTGGTAATTCAAGATCGTTATCGTCCAAGTGAACTGGTAATGACTACCAGCCAAAGACTTTGCTCCACCGTTAAGTATGTCACAACAGTCAGATTTTTTAATATTAAATATAGCTGGCAAATATTACAATCAGAATGGCGTTATTAGATCTTGCAGACAAATGAATAAAAAAACAGTTAAAATCTGTCATTGGAAGTAAAGAAATGAATTTCTGTCCGACACTGAGAGTTTGGCATCCATTGTATGTTTGATTTTACTCTAGCAATTTGATGTACTAGAATTTTAGAAACATTGTGCAAATTTTATATTCTATATGTAGTTTTGAGCTGGTGCCTTTCAGTAATTATATAAAACATTGCTTCTGTAATGTGATACTCATTTTATTAGTTGAGAAGGTCTTTGGTAGCACTAACTGTGATGGTGTTGTGGTAAGGAATTGAACAGCTCTAAAGGTGCCTTTATAGGTCAACTTGTGGTCAAACCTATTGTAGAATAAGATCCAGCTTAGGAAGTCATTAGCCCAATCAAACAAAGTGACAGTTACAGTTGTAGTTTATTCAGATTTTGTCGGCATTCATTTCAACATCTTTGCTGTTTTCTTCATATGTGTTGGACAGGCTTAATCAGAGAATACCTGGACACTTTTGCAGTTTGATCTATAAATTTGGCACAATCTCATTTTGTCAGCAGTTACAATGTTGTATGGTTACATTTACCTGCAGAATTAATGTATCGAGAATAAGGCATAAAATCCATGTCATCTGTACCGTTTCTAGATGTTGTTTCTACAATTATCAAATCTAGTCCCGTAGAGACTCTTATGTAAAATCCTGGTTTCAGTCTCAAAAGAACAGACACTGTTTTCTTTGACAGCATTTGTTGTTGGACTTTTACCTTCAATAGAAGTTCTTTCCCATCTAAATTACTTCTCCGTTTGTAACAATTAACAAATGGATAATTGAATTTTCACATTGTTGTCATTTTCCTAAATATTCTTCACTTCAAGGACGCTCCAGAACTCTACCGAGGGGGAGAAACTTTGAGAAAGTGCGCAATAAGGCATTGGGTCATCAGTTGCTAAACATGTATGTTAAGGTAACTATTAAAAAGATTGTGTAAAATGTTGGTACACATGTTGAATGGTGACCAGAAACGAACATGAAAACAAATTTCTTAACAATGTTTGAACCATTTTACAAGTAATCCAACTAACTTAAGATACTCATTTGTTATGTGGCTGAAATGAAGCAGTTGTCAAAGTAGTCGGTGCAAGCTGACAGTCTTGCACTGAGGAGTCAAAGTGTATTTCATCACATGGAAGAGTTATGGCCAGTATTTTTAGAATTCCAAAAGGGATTCTTCTGTTAATGTAACTAGGAAGTTGCTGAAGTTCAAATTGCAAGTTCAAGTTGCTGAATCAAATTCACTTTGTAATCATAAAAATTCTTCACATGAAAATAGATCTATTTTTATTTTAACAATGGAAAATCCGGGATGGATTGTTATTTTTATCTTGTTGGTGACTGCCTCTGGGGGCAGGTGATTCATCAGTAGTACATGTTTTTCAGTGCTTAAGTGATCCACTCATCGGGAATATCATTATAAGCAGTATAATGAAATTAGAATGGCCACAAACAAAACTGTGGAAAATGAGAACATTTATCATACATTTTCCATTCAGTCATCATCATCATCATTTAAGACTGATTATGCCTTTCAGTGTTCAGTCTGGAGCATAGCCCCCTTATAAAATTCCTCCATGATCCCCTATTCAGTGCTAACATTGGTGCCTATTCTGATGTTAAACCTATTACTTCAAAATCATTCTTAACCGAATCCAGGTACCTTCTCCTTGGTCTGCCCCGACTCCTCCTACCCTCTACTGCTGAACCCATGAGTCTCTTGGGTAACCTTGCTTCTGCCATGCGTGTAACATGACCCCACCATCTAAGCCTGTTCGCCCTGACTGCTACATCTATGGAGTTCATTCCCAGTTTTTCTTTGATTTCCTCTGTGGACACCCTCCTGCCATTGTTCCCATCTACTACTACCTGCAATCATCCTAGCTACTTTCATATCCGTAACCTCAACCTTGTTGATAAGGTAACCTGAATCCACCCAGCTTTCGTTCCCATACAACAAAATTGGTCGGAAGATTGAACGGTGCACAGGTAACTTAGTCTTGGTACTGACTTCCTTCTTGCAGAAGAGAGTAGATCGTAGCTGAGCGCTCACTGCATTAGCTTTGCTACACCTCGCTTCCAGTTCTTTCACTATGTTGCCATCCTGTGAGGCTATGCATCCTAAGTACTTGAAACCGTCCACCTGTTCTAACTTTGTTCCTCCTATTTGGCACTCAATCCGTTTATATTTCTTTCCCACTGACATTACTTTCGTTTTGGAGATGCTAATCTTCATACCATAGTCCTTACATTTCTGATCTAGCTCTGAAATATTACTTTGTAAACTTTCAATCGAATCTGCCATCACAACTAAGTCATCCGCATATGCAAGACTGCTTATTTTGTGTTCACATATGTTGATCTCACCCAGCCAGTCTATTGTTTTCGACATATGATCCATAAATAATATGAACAACAGTGGAGACAGGTTGCAGCCTTGTCTTACCCCTGAAACTACTCTGAACCATGAACTCAATTTACCGTCAACTCTAACTGCTGCCTGACTATCCATGTAAAGACCTTTAATTGCTTGCAAAAGTTTGCCTCCTATTCCATAATCTCGTAGAACAGACAATAACTTCCTCCTAGGAACCAGGTCATACGCCTTTTCTAGATCTATAGAGCATAGATACAATTCCCTGTTCCACTCATAACACTTCTCCATTATTTGCCGTAAGATAAAGATCTCGTCCTGACAACCTCTAAGAGGCCTAAACCCACACTGATTTTCATCCAATTTGTCCTCAACTAATACTCGCACTTTCCTTTCAACAATACCTGAGAAGATTTTACCCACAATGCTGATTAAAGAGATACCTCTGTAGTTGTTACAATCTTTTGTGTTTCCATGTTTAAAGATAGGTGTGATTACTGCTTTTGTCCAGTCTGATGGAACCTGTCCCGACTCCCAGGCCAATTCAGTTATCCTGTGTATCATTTAAGACCGGACATTCCACTGTATTTGATGAGTTCCAACTTAATTTCATCCACCCCAGCTGCTTTATTGCACTGCAATCTATTAACGATTTTCTCCGCCTCCTCAAATGTGATCCTATTTCCATCATCATTCCTATCCCGTTCTACCTCGAAATCTGAAACATTGCTGATCGTATTTTCACCTACATTGAGCAACTCTTCAAAATAAGAGGGCCGTTCAGAAAGTAACCTCCAGTTGATTTAAAAAAATACACCAAGTTAAATAAAAATATTTTAATATATACATCTTACAACTACATCTTTGCACTATTTTTCTACATAGTCTCCATAGCGATTGAGGCACTTATCGTATCTCTTCACAAGCTTTGAAATTCCTTCTGCATAAAAATCACCCGCTTGTGCCTGGAGCCAGCCTGTGATCGCATCTTTGAGCTCTTCGTCGTCATCAAACAGCTGTGACCTGAGCCATTTCTTCAAATGCGTGAAGAGGTGATAATCACTTGGCGCCAAGTCTGGGCTGTAAGGTGGATGGTTGATAATGTCCCACTTGAAGGACTGAAGAAGGGCCGTTGTTCCGCGAGCAGAGTGAGGACGGGCGTTATCGTGCAAAAAAACGATACCGGAAGTCAGCATACCACGGCGTTTGTTCTGTATAGCCCGTCGTAACTTTTTTATTGTTTCACAGTACACGTCTTGATTAATGGTCGTACCACGTTCCATGAATTCAACCAACAACACCCCTTTGGCATCCCAAAACACCGTTGCCATCAGTTTTCTGGCAGAAAAATCTTGCGAGGCTTTTCTTGGTTTGGTAGGCGAATTTGAATGTGCCCACATCTTTGATTGTTCTTTTGTCTCAGGGTTCACGTACTTAATCCAGGTTTCGTCACTGGTCACGATTCTGTTTAACAATGGTTCTCCTTCGTCCTCATAACGTGACAGAAAGTCTAATGCAGAGGCCATTCTTTGAGTTTTGTGGTGGTCGGTAAGAATTTTGGGCACCCATCGTGCACAGAACTTACGGTAACCCAATCTTGCTGTCACTATCTCGTACAAGAGAGTCGTAGAAATCTGTGGAAAACCAGTAGACAACTCCGACATTGAGAAACGTCGATTTTCACGAACTTTTGCATCAACTGTCTGAACGAGTTCGTCAGTCACCAATGATGGTCTACCACTCCTCTCTTCATCATGAACGTTTTCTCGTCCACTTTTAAATAAACGTACCCATTCACAGACAATTCCTTCACTCATAGCTCTTGGTCCGTACACGGCACAAAGCTCACGATGAATAGCTGCTGCAGAATATCCTTTGGCTGTAAAAAACCTTATGACAGCACGCACTTCACATTTGGCGGGGTTTTCTATTGCAGCACACATTTCAAATTGCCACAAAAACTAAACTAGCGCAGGTACGACGTTCACTCGACCACGGCTTGATGCCGACTGACCCGTTGAGTGCGTGAACGCACAGATGGCGTCGCTACTCCCCCCACAACCCGCACTGTGACCAATCGGAGGTTACTTTCTGAACTGCCCTCGTATTCCCTCCATCTGACCAAGGCATCCACAGGATTCACCAGCAGTTTTCCTGACCTGTCCAAAATACTTGTCATTTCCTTCTTACCTCCCTTTCGAAGACTGCTAATTACACTCCAGAATGGTTTTCCAGCAGCTTGACCCATAGTCTCCAACCTGTTTCCAAAGTCTTCCCAAGATTTCTTCTTGGATGCTGCAATTATCTGTTTGGCTTTGTTTCTTTCTTCAACATAACTTTGTCTACCTGAGTTCTAGTATGTAGCGCTTTTTGATACGCCTTCTTTTTCCTTTTACAGGCTGCCTTGACTGTCATTCCACCAAGCTGTTTTCTTCATCCTACTTTTACACGCTACCGTTCCAAGACATTCTTTAGCTACTTCTAGTACTGTGTCCCTGTACCTTGTCCATTCCTTTTCCAATGACTGCAATCGACTACATTCAACTAACTGGTACCTTTCTGAGATCGCTGTTATGTACTTGTGCCAGATTTCCTTATCCTGAAGTTTCTCCACTCTTATCCTCCTACATATGGACCTGACCTCCTGCACTTTCGGCCTCACAATCCCAATTTTACTGCAGATTAAATAATGATCAGTGTCATCAAAGAATCCCCTGAATACACGTGTATCCCTCACAACCTTTCTGAATTCCTTATCTGTTGTTATATAGTCAATGACAGATCTGGTTCCCCTGCCTTCCCAGGTATACCGGTGAATGTTCTTATGTTTAAAAAAGGAGTTTGTGATTACTAAGCCCATACTGGCACAGAAATCCAAGAGTTGTTTCCCGTTCCTGTTGGCCTCCATATCCTCTCCAAATTTACCCATAAGCTTTTCATGCCCTTCTGTTCGATTTCCCTCCTGGCATTAAAATCACCCATGAGCAGAACACTGTCCTTGTCCTTTACTCTAACAACTACATCACTGAGTGCCTCGTAAAAACTATCCATCTTATCTTGATCTGTCCCTTCACAATGCGAATATACTGACACAATCCTAATTTTCTTGCTAGACACTGTCAAATTTATCCACATCAGTCGTTCGTTTACATACCTTACTGCAACTATGCTGGGTTCCATTTCTTTCCTGATGTAAAGCCCTACACCCCATTGTGCTATTCCTGTTCTGACTCCTGACAGGTGGACCTTGTATTCTCCCACTTCCTCTTCTTTATAACCCTTACCCGAATGTTACTAACAGCTAAAACGTCCAGCCCCATCTTACTTGCAGCCTCTGCCAGCTCTACCTTCTTCCCAGAGTAGCCCCCATTGATATTAATGGCTCCCCATCTCATTACCATTTGTTTGCCAAGTCCTATCTTAGGAGTCCCTGGTTTGTCAGTTAGAGGTGGGACTCCGTCACCTCCATAGGTCCGAGGCATTTTGCTCTCATTGTTGCCAGCATCATATTTAAAGTACCAGGGAAGCAGGTTGCTAGCCTTGCTTGCCCCGAGTCCCATTGAGTTTTACCCCTAACGTTTGAGGGACTAACCGGTGGATTTGGTAGTCTTTGCCGTATGAGCACAAAGGTGACCATGACTCAGAATATGTCCGAGATGCCCAGCCTTATTCCAAAGTAGCTGGTATCCCGACTGTCGGGACCACTTACTTGGCCACTCATATGTTGCCCGTGGTTCATGAACTAGGACATGACTACAGGAACCCACACCAATCAGTTTGGGGAAAAAATATAATTTTACTTTTTCCTGTAAAACAGTAGCTAAATCTGTGTAACAGTAACAAACTTGCAAAAACTGAACAAATTCAAAGGTAAAATAGAAAATCCTAAGAACTTTATTTCTTATGTCAAATTAATAAGTGGATCAGAGTCAGTCGTCAATGCATTGTGACTACTGGTATGATATTGGAAGTTGACAGAGAGAAGGCTGAGATGCTAAAAGCCTTTTTCCAAAACTGTGTCACTGAGGAGGGTTGTTCCGCTGTTATCCCTTTGAATCACTACATAAGCATCAAAATGACAGATATAAAAAAAAGTGACCAAGCGATAGAAAACTATCTGAGATCACTTCACACAGAAAAGTACACTGTACCTGATGGGATACTGATATTATCCTACGTAGAGAATGTGATAGAACTTACTCCTCTTCTAGCAGCAGACTATCACAGGTCGCTGCTGGAACGAAGTGTACCTAGTGACTGGATAAAAGTACAGGTCATTCCCATTTTCAAGAAGGTTTGTTGAACAGATGCACAAAACTGTAAACCTGTATCGCTGATGCCTGTCTGTTGTAGAAATTTGGAACTTGTGTTGTGCTTGAATATTATGACATTACTGGCAACTGAAAATCTCCTCCGTGGAAAACAAAGTTCTGCAAGCAATGATCACATGAAACCCAGTTTGCTTTGTTTGCCCATGAGACCCTTAAAACAGTAGATACTTGCTCCTATGCTGATACAATGTTCCTTGGTTTCCAGGAAGCATTAGATATGGTCCCGCACTACCATCTAATGAAAAAAATACTAGCGTGCTGAATATCAGACCAACTGTGTGACTGGATTGAAGAGTTCTTAGCAAATTGATCTTAGCATTGCATTTTAAATAAAAAGAAATCTTGAGACATAAAATAATATCGGGCTTATACCAAGGTGATGCTATGCATCTATTATTTGTCACATTATACATAAATGACTTAGTGGATAACATTGGAAGCTCCATGAGGATTTTTGTAGGTAAAATAAATAAAATGTTGTGTGACTAGGTACTCTCGCCGGGTAGCCTGTTTGCTGGGTGCGAGTCTTTCAATTTGATGCCACTTCGGCGACTTGCACGCCAATGGGGATGAAATGATGATACAAAAAGTTGCAGTGCTAGAAACTGTAATGAAATGTAGGAAGAACGCAGAAGATCAAAGCCTGGTGCTTGGATTAGCTGCCGACCTTCAATGTCAGCAAATGAAAATAGTGCACACAAACAGGAAGAAAGATCTGTTATTGTATGATTGCAGAAAAATAACTGGAAACAGTCAGAATCATTAAACGTCTATGATTATTCATACAGAATGTTTCAAAGTGGATTGACAATGTTGTTGTTGTGGTCTTCAGTCCTGAGACTGATTTGATGCAGCTCTCCATGCTACTCTATCCTGTGCAAGTTCCTTCATCTCCCAGTACTTACTGCACCCTAAATCCTTCTGAATCTGCTTAGTGTATTCACCTCTTGGTCTCCCTCTACGATTTTTACCCTCCAATGCTAAATTTGTGATCCCTTGATGCCTCAGAACATGTCCTACCAACCGGTCACTTCTTCTAGTCAAGTTGTGCCACAAACTCCTCTTCTCCCCAGTTCTCTTCAATACCTACTCATTAGTTATGTGATCTACCCATCTAATCTTGAGCATTCTTCTGTAGCACCACAATTTGAAAACTTCTATTCTCTTCTTGTCTAAACTATTCATCATCCACATTTCACTTCCATACATGGCTACACTCCATACAAATACTTTCAGAAACGACTTCCTGACACTTAAATTTATACTCGATATCAACAAATTTCTCTTCTTCAGAAACGATTTCCTTGCCATTGCCAGTCTACATTTTATATCCTCTCTACTTCGACCATCATCAGTTATTTTACTCCCTCAATAGCAAAACTCCTTTACTACTTTAAGTGTCTCATTTCCTAATCTAATACCCTCAGCATCACCTGACTTAATTTGACTACGTTCCATTATCCTCGTTTTGCTTTTGTTGATGTTCATCTTGTATCCTCCTTTCAAGACACTGTCCATTCCGTTCAACTGCTCTTCCAAGTCCTTTGCTGTCTCTGACACAATTACAATGTCATTGGCGAACCTCAAAGTTTTTATTTCTTCTCCATGAATTTTGATACCTACTCTAAATTTTTCTTTTGTTTCCTTTACTGCTTGCTCAATATATAGATTGAATGACATTGGGGAGAGGCTACAACCCTGTCTCACTCCCTTCCCAACCACTGCTTCCCTTTCATGCCCTCGACTCTTATAACTGCCATCTGGTTTCTGTACAAGTTGTAAATAGACTTTCACTCCCTGTATTTTACCCCTGCCACCTTCAGAATTTGAAAGAGAGTATTCCAGTTAACATTGTCAAAAGCTTTCTCTAAGTCTACAAATGCTAGAAACATAGGTTTGCCTTTCCTTAATCTATTTTCTAAGATAAGTCGTAGGGTCAGTATTGCCTCACGTGTTCCAACATTTCTACGGAATCCAAACTGATACTCCCCGAGATCGGCTTCTACCAGTTTTTCCATTTGTCTGTGAAGAATTCGTGTTAGTATTTTGCAGCTGTGACTTATTAAACTGATTGTTCGGTAATTTTCACATCTGCTTCCTTTGGGATTGGAATTATTAATTCTTCTTGAAGTCTGAGGTTATTTCACCTGTCTCATACCTCTTGCTCACCATGTGGTAGAGTTTTGTCAGGACTGGCTCTCCCAAGGCTGTCAGTAGTTCCAATGGAATCTTGTCTACTCCTGGGGCCTTGTTTCAACTCGGGTCTTTCAGTGCTCTGTCAAACTCTTCAGGCAGTATCATCTCCCGTTTCATCTTCATTTACATCCTCTTCCATTTCCATAATATTGCCCTCAAGTACATCGCCCTTGTATAGACACTCTGTGAGGGACGGGAAAAACCCACCGTGGTACAACAACAAAATTAGGAAACTACTGCGAAAGCAAAGAGAGCTTCACTCCAAGTTTAAACGCAGCCAAAACCTCTCGGACAAACAGAAGCTAAACGATGTCAAAGTTAGCGTAAGGAGGGCTATGCATGAAGCGTTCAGTGAATTCGAAAGTAAAATTCTATGTACCGACTTGACAGAAAATCCTAGGAAGTTCTGGTCTTACGTTAAATCAGTAAGTGGCTCGAAACAGCATATCCAGACACTCCGGGATGATGATGATGGCATTGAAACAGAGGATGACACGCGTAAAGCTGAAATACTAAACACCTTTTTCCAAAGCTGTTTCACAGAGGAGGACCGCACTGCAGTTCCTTCTCTAAATCCTCGCACAAACGAAAAAATGGCTGACATCGAAATAAGTGTCCAAGGAATAGAAAAGCAACTGGAATCACTCAACAGAGGAAAGTCCACTGGACCTGATGGGATACCAATTCGATTCTACACAGAGTACGTGAAAGAACTTGCCCACCTTCTAACAGCCATGTACCGCAAGTCTCTAGAGGAACGGAAAGTTCCAAATGATTGGAAAAGAGCACAGGTAGTCCCAGTCTTCAAGAAGGGTCGTCGAGCAGATGCGCAAAACTATAGACCTATATCTCTGACTTCGATCTGTTGTAGAATTTTAGAACATGTTTTTTGCTTGAGTATCATGTCGTTTTTGGAAACCCAGAATCTACTATGTAGGAATCAACATGGATTCTGGAAACAGCGATCGTGTGAGACCCAACTCGCTTTATTTGTTCATGAGACCCAGAAAATATTAGATACAGGCTCCCAGGTAGATGCTATTTTTCTTGACTTCCGGAAGGCGTTCGATACAGTTCCGCACTGTCGCCTGATAAACAAAGTAAGAGCCTACGGAATATCAGACCAGCTGTGTGGCTGGATTGAAGAGTTTTTAGCAAACAGAACACAGCATGTTGTCATCAATGGAAAGACGTCTACAGACGTTAAAGTAACCTCTGGCATGCCACAGGGGAGTGTTATGGGACCATTGCTTTTCACAATATATATAAATGACCTAGTAGATAGTGTCGGAAGTTCCATGGGGCTTTTCGCGGATGATGCTGTAGTATACAGAGAAGTTGCAGCATTAGAAAATTGTAGCGAAATGCAGGAAGATCTGCAGCGGATAGGCACTTGGTGCAGGGAGTGGCAACTGTCCCTTAACATAGACAAATGTAATGTATTGTGAATACATAGAAAGAAGGATCCTTTATTGTATGATTATATGATAGCGGAACAAACACTGGTAGCAGTTACTTCTGTAAAATATCTGGGAGTATGCGTGCGGAACGATTTGAAGTGGAATGATCATATAAAATTAATTGTTGGTAAGGCGGGTACCAGGTTGAGATTCATTGGGAGAGTGCTTAGAAAATGTAGTCCATCAACAAAGGAGGTGGCTTACAAAACACTCGTTCGACCTATACTTGAGTATTGCTCATCAGTGTGGGATCCGTACCAGATCGGGTTGACGGAGGAGATAGAGAAGATCCAAAGAAGAGCGGCGCGTTTTGTCACAGGGTTATTTGGTAACCGTGATAGCGTTACGGAGATGTTTAATAAACTCAAGTGGCAGACTCTGCAAGAGAGGCGCTCTGCATCGCGGTGTAGCTTGCTCGCCAGGTTTCGAGAGGGTGCGTTTCTGGATGAGGTATCGAATATATTGCTTCCCCCTACTTATACCTCCCGAGGAGATCACGAATGTAAAATTAGAGAGATTCGAGCGTGCACGGAGGGTTTCAGACAGTCGTTCTTCCCGCGAACCGTATGCGACTGGAACAGGAAAGGGAGGAAATGACAGTGGCACGTAAAGTGCCCTCCGCCACACACCGTCGGGTGGCTTGCGGAGTACAAATGTAGATATATACTTCTTCCACCTTTCTGCTTTCCCTTCTTTGCTTAGAACTCCCTTGTTTTTTTACCTACTTGATCCTCTGCTGCCTTCACTACTTCATCCCTCAGAGCTACCCATTCTTCTTCTACTGTATTTCTTTCCCGCATTCCTGTGAATTGTTCCCTTATGCTCTCCCTGAAACTCTGTACAACTTCTGGTTTAGTCAATCTATCCAGGTCCCATCTCCTTAAATTCTCACCTTTTTGCAGTTTCTTCAGTTTTAATCTACAGTTCCTAAGCAATAGATTGTGGTCAGAGTCCACATCTGCCCCTGGAAATGTCTTACAATTTAAAACCTGGTTCCTAAATCTCTGTCTTACCATTATATAATCTATCTGATACCTTCTAGTGTCTCCAGGATTCTTCCATGTATACAACCTTCTTTTATGGTTCTTGAACCAAGTGTTTTCTATGATTAAGTTATGCTCTGTGCAAAATTCTACCAGACGGCTTCAGTCAACTCCAGTGACAGGCTACAAGATAGGTACTCTGCATTGCTACATGACTTGCTGTTAAAATTTCAAGAGTGTGCGTTCCTTGAAGAGTCAACTAATATATTACTTCTTCTTACACCCATCTCGCGAAAAAGATAATGAAGGTAAAATCAGAGGTATTCCACCTCACATGGAGGCTTAGCTACAATCATTCTTCCAGCAGTCCAGTTGCAACATGAACAGAAATTTGGGGGAGGGGGGAGTGTAAAAATATAGAATGTGGTTGCCCACCATTAGAACAGTAGAATCTACAAAATTTCCAGCAATCTGTGTGCCAAATTTTAAGTCGGTCAATCAGGTAGGGCTATAACTACTAAACTGACTGGGCACTAAAGGAGCTGGAGATGGAGAAAGAAAGATTCCATCTTTGCTGAACATGGTCTGAAAGACTGTCACTCATATGGTGTGAAAGGTAATGTTCTGCGTAAAGCAACTAACGGGAGAAAACTAACATAACTTGAAATTCTGGCCATTAATAAACACCAATCAAGGAATCCTGATCTGGTCCTTAATGACCAAACACAGTTCCATTACTCATCCTTATTGAAGTAGCAGCCAATTATTATTCTTTATTTGGTCTGTTCGTCACATTCACCGGTTTGTCCATATGACATAGTAGCCTGTGCCGTTACTCACTTGTAGATCATTTCTGTTTTATGCACTCAAATATTTTTGATATTTGAATATATATTATAATATAAGATTTATTTGTTCAGTGTCTCTTGAGGTATTACATCATGCTTATGTTTTGTATTGACATAGTCATAAAATGTCACACATCCTTGTAAATCTGTGAATTCTCTGACAATGGCTATGAATTATCTGACAATGGCTTGGTAGCCAAAGTCAGGTTTATAACAAACTAATAAATATTATTGTGGAACATTAATATGTTGTATTAAAGTAATTAATATAAATTTAAATGTAAGTACTTGTCAAAATCATAAAAAAATTTAACAATTTGAAAAAAAAAATTAATTTGTGGATGTTAGTAATGTCATTTAAAGGCAGGTGCCATATGGGGCAGGGTTTATGCAAATGAGAGGTAAGTGGAAAAGGAAGGAAAAAACTAATCAGCATATGGACAAAAATTTAAATTGATATTTTGTGGTAGCCATATTGCCTTTTCTTGGCAGCATAAGAGAATGAAAAGAAAGAGGTATGTAAAATGGCACATTGCAATGACTGACTTAAAAATCATAATTTTATGAACTGCTGTCATACACTTCAGAGGCCTTCAGTGTACTATGTTTAGGATATGATATATTCCAGACCAATATCTGGTGATAGAAACATGCATCTGTGCTCTTCCTCGCAGTGACATCACATTGTAGTCTTTTACTTGGGCTGTTCACTTATATACATTGTAGATGTACTGGTTATAGCTTAATAATTCTTATCTAATTTCTGATTATAACTCATATTATCTGTTTAGGCATATTCACAGAAGAACAGAAGGCTCGAACTGAGATTTAGACCTGATGATATGTACTGCAAACCTGCATGTGGTGACAGACATAAATCATCATCATTATTACTGAAGTTTGTGGTAAAGAGAAAGAAAAAGAGGAAGACCTGTCCTGACAATGAATTGAATAGTGACAAAGATGTCAAGCCAGATGATCAAGATTCTGTAGTTGTGTCTCATGTTTCTGTTCTGGGGCGAATCAGGACAACTTTTAGATTTGCAAGTATGTTGTTTTCCATCACCAAAAATAAATGTTTTAAGAGCTTTTGTTGTTTAATTGTTGTTCATCGTGCAATAAGTTAAAATAGACCAGTATTCAGTTTTTTCCGTGATACGTTCTATTACTCATATACTTAATGCTGTGACAGATTTGTGTGATTTTCAATATCTACCAATGGACCGAGTATCAGGAAGTGATGGGCCAATGGAAGATATATATGAAAAACTAGTTCCTAAAGGACTTCCTTCAGTTTCTTGGCTTTATGGTGATAGTCCATATTTTTTACCACCAGCTGTTTTTTCAAGGATGGACAGTGTGCAGGTAAGGAAAATTTGAAATAATGAATGGATTGGAACGTTGTCATTAGGTTTGTTTCCTGTTATGATTTGTGGCTTCAGTTTCTTGGCTTTATGGTGATAGTCCCTCCCCCCCATGAACCATGGACCTTGCCGTTGGTGGGGAGGCTTGCGTGCCTCAGCGATACAGATAGCCGTACCGTAGGTACAACCACAACGGAGGGGTATCTGTTGGGAGGCCAGACAAACGTGTGGTTCCTGAAGAGGGGCAGCAGCCTTTTCAGTAGTTGCAAGGGCAACAGTCTGGATGATTGGCTGATCTGGCCTTGTAACAATAACCAAAATGGCCTTGCTGTGCTGGTACTGTGAACGGCTGAAAGCAAGGGGAAACTACAGCCGTAATTTTTCCCGAGGGCATGCAGCTTTACTGTATGATTAAATGATGATGGCGTCCTCTTGGGTAAAATATTCCGGAGGTAAAATAGTCCCCCATTCGGATCTCCGGGCGGGGACTACTCAAGAGGATGTCGTTATCAGGAGAAAGAAAACTGGTGTTCTACGGATCGGAGCGTGGAATGTCAGGTCCCTTAATCGGGCAGGTAGGTTAGAAAATTTGAAAAGGGAAATGGATAGGTTAAAGTTAGATATAGTGGGAATTAGTGAAGTTCGGTGGCAGGAGGAACAAGACTTCTGGTCAGGTGACTACAGGGTTATAAACACAAAATCAATTAGGGGTAATGCAGGAGTAGGTTTAATAATGAATAGGAAAATAGGAATGCGGGTAAGCTACTACAAACAGCATAGTGAACGCATTATTGTGGCCAAGATAGATACGAAGCCCACACCTACTACAGTAGTACAAGTTTATATGCCAAATAGATCTGCAGATGATGAAGAAATTGAAGAAATGTATGATGAAATAAAAGAAATTATTCAGATAGTGGAGGGAGACGAAAATTTAATAGTCATGGGTGATTGGAATTCGAGTGTAGGAAAAGGGAGAGAAGGAAACGTAGTAGGTGAATATGGATTGGGGCTAAGAAATGAAAGAGGAAGCCACCTGGTAGAATTTTGCACAGAGCACAACTTAATCATAGCTAACACTTGGTTTAAGAATCATGATAGAAGGTTGTATACATGGAAGAACCCTGGAGATACTAAAAGGTATCAGATAGATTATATAATGGTAAGACAGAGATTTAGGAACCAGGTTTTAAATTGTAAGACATTTCCAGGGGCAGATGTGGACTCTGACCACAATCTATTGGTTATGACCTGTAGATTAAAACTGAAGAAACTGCAAAAAGGTGGGAATTTAAGGAGATGGGACCTGGATAAACTGAAAGAACCAGAGGTTGTAGAGAGTTTCAGGGAGAGCATAAGGGAACAATTGACAGGAATGGGGGAAAGAAATACAGTAGAAGAAGAATTGGTAGCTTTGAGGGATGAAGTAGTGAAGGCAGCAGAGGATCAAGTAGGTAAAAAGACGAGGGCTAGTAGAAATCCTTGGGTAACAGAAGAAATATTGAATTTAATTGATGAAAGGAGAAAATATAAAAATGCAGTAAATGAAGCAGGCAAAAAGGAATACAAACGTCTCAAAAATGAGATCGACAGGAAGTGCAAAATGGCTAAGCAGGGATGGCTAGAGGACAAATGTAAGGATGTAGAGGCTTATCTCACTAGGGGTAAGATAGATACTGCCTACAGGAAAATTAAAGAGACCTTTGGAGAGAAGAGAACCACTTGTATGAACATCAAGAGCTCAGATGGAAACCCAGTTCTAAGCAAAGAAGGGAAAGCAGAAAGGTGGAAGGAGTATATAGAGGGTGTATACAAGGGTGATGTACTTGAGGACAATATTATGGAAATGGAAGAGGATGTAGATGAAGTTGAAATGGGAGATACGATACTGCGTGAAGAGTTTGACAGAGCACTGAAAGACCTGAGTCGAAACAAGGCCCCCGGAGTAGACAACATTCCATTAGAACTACTGACGGCCTTGGAAGAGCCAGTCATGACAAAACTCTACCATCTGGTGAGCAAGATGTATGAGACAGGCGAAATACCCTCAGACTTCAAGAAGAATATAATTATTCCGATCCCAAAGAAAGCAGGTGTTGACAGATGTGAAAATTACCGAACTATCAGTTTAATAAGTCACAGCTGCAAAATACGAACACGAATTCTTTACAGACGAATGGAAAAACTAGTAGAAGCTGACCTCGGGGAAGATCAGTTTGGATTCCGTAGGAATACTGGGACACGTGAGGCAATACTGACCTTACGACTTATCTTAGAAGAAAGATTAAGGAAAGGCAAACCTATGTTTCTAGCATTTGTAGACTTAGAGAAAGCTTTTGACAATGTTAACTGGAATACTCTCTTTCAAATTCTAAAGGTGGCAGGGGCAAAATACAGGGAGCAAAAGGCTATTTACAATTTGTACAGAAACCAGATGGCGTTATAAGATTCGAGGGACATGAAAGGGAAACAGTGGTTGGGAAGGGAGTAAGACAGGGTTGTAGCCTCTCCCCGATGTTATTCAATCTGTAAATTGAGCAAGCAGTAAAGGAAACAAAAGAAAAATTCAGAGTAGGTATTAAAATCCATGGAGAAGAAATAAAAACTTTGAGGTTCGCCGATGACATTGTAATTCTGTCAGAGACAGCAAAGGACTTGGAAGAGCAGTTGAACGGAATGGATGGTGTCTTGAAGGGAGGATATAAGATGAACATCAACAAAAGCAAAACAAGGATAATGGAATGTAGTCGAATTAAGTCGGGTGATGTTGAGGGTATTAGATTAGGAAATGAGACACTTAAAGTAGTAAAGGAGTTTTGCTATTTAGGGAGCAAAATAACTGATGATGGTCGAAGTAGAGAAGATATAAAATGTAGACTGGCAATGGCAAGGAAATCGTTTCTGAAGAAGAGAAATTTGTTGACATCGAGTATAGATTTAAGTGTCAGGAAGTCGTTTCTGAAAGTATTTGTATGGAGTGTAGCCATGTATGGAAGTGAAATGTGGATGATGAATAGTTTAGACAAGAAGAGAATAGAAGCTTTCGAAATGTGGTGCTACAGAAGAATGCTGAAGATTAGATGGGTAGATCACATAACTAATGAGGAGGTACTGAATAGGATTGGGGAGAAGAGGAGTTTGTGGCACAACTTGACCAGAAGAAGGGATCGGTTGGTAGGACATGTTCTGAGGCATCAAGGGATCACCAATTTAGTATTGGAGGGCAGCGTGGAGGGTAAAAATCATTGGGGGAGACCAAGAGATGAATACACTAAGCAGATTCAGAAGGATGTAGGGAGGATACTGGGAGATGAAGAAGCTTGCACAGGATAGAGTAGCATGGAGAGCTGCATCAAACCAGTCTCAGGACCACAACAACAACATGGTGATAGTCCATATTTTTTACAACCAGCTGTTTTTTCAAGGATGGACAGTGTGCAAGTAAGGAAAATTTGAAATAATGAATGGATTGGAACATTATCATTAGGTTTGTTTCCTATTATGATTTGTGGCAATATATGTGAAATGTTTTTCACACAACTTTCTCTCATTTTCCAAGATTTGTCATTATTTACATAAGAAAAGTCTTTGACATAGTCACGAATATTAAATTGTTTTGAGTACTGCACATCAACATTTGCAAGCCTCACATGCCTCCTGCATTATGTCATATGGTGAGAGTCTTGTGGAATTTGGTCTGCCTAGGCTAGGTAAATCTTTGGTTGAATCTGGGAGCCTTGTAGAGGGGGACCTGTAAGAGCTCATTGTAAGCTCTGGATGTGCTTCAGCAACCATTCCCCATCATGGCAGTGGAGTGTTGTTTGTGATAGATATGGGATTTTAGCTTAATCTGTCATGCTGCAAGTATTATATAAACCTTTGTAAAGAAAACCTCAATTTCAAAATGTGCCACATGTTATTTCGGTGGATCACTATTCAGGAAAAGCAGTCGCTAGCAGACTCGGTGTGATGACGATGACATGTCTGCTGAAGCTTTAGACTTGGAAGTCTGTCTGAGGGAACTAAGAGAGTAATGGTCACCTTTAAATGGCATTTGATAATTCTGCATGCCCCCTCAATTTTACCATATGATTAGCGTAGTCAGTGAGCTGTTTCTCGGGCATGATGTTCCTGAAGTGAGGACCAGTGAGTGCCATCAATACCCTATAACTGTATGTTCTGAAAATGCTTCAGTGACCACCATGCAACACCATGTTGGAACATAGTATTGTAAGTGTGACAGGATGGATAGCTGTTGAAGTGAAACAGTCATAACTGGACAAGCTCTGAGTCACCTGCTTGCATGGGCTTGTGGTACTCTTCTCGGGTCAAAATGTGTACACTAGAATGTTGTGAAACCCTTTCTAAAGTCTGCTGGGAACACTGACAGTGTCGAATCCTAGAGACAGACGAAATAGTCCTGTGGAAATGAAGTTATAAAATTGCAGTGATGGTAACAAGCCCAATAATGCCAGAACACTTGTATTTTACAAAGAGGGAAGTGAGATCATGTCCCCATACTATATCCACAGACCTTTGAAAATATTGTAGATAATATTAAAATCATCAAACTGTTGTGAAACAACACGAATAAAAAATGCTGCAGCACACCTAGGGACCACAGTACTGTAGATAAAGAATCTAAGCCAATATGTAATAGTAGTGGAGAAGCAAAGCACTCACCTTCAGCAGAGGTGTAAGCTGTGGGCCCATGATGATAGCGAACAAGTAAATTGCAAAGTGAATGGAAAGTGGAAGCTTTCACAGAAATGGTGTGTGTAATGAAGAATGGTGAACTGCAGAAAACTGCTGCTTTCATTTTAATGTTCACTTCACTACTACTTCTGGAACACATACAAACTAAGACCCTATATACCAACCCCATCTTTTGTTACAGAAGTCAGAGAGATATGATCGCATGATCACTACTTATAATGAAGAGGCAGCTTCTGGAAGAGGCAGAAAGGTGTCCATGAAGCAGACACTTCATGTTTATTCTCTGAAGTATTTGTAAATATGCTGCCTGTTTTGAGTTGGTACAATTTGGTATACGTGAAAGAAAAAAAATCAGGAAACAAGTGATGAAACAAATTCTACATTCTGGGGACAACGATGAGGATTATTATTATTATTACTTAATGAATCCTCACTTCTACATAAATAAACTGACAAGTCCATCCTACTTCACCACCACTACCCCAGTCCAAACTATTTCTCCAAAGAGGAGCACTAGGAGGAAGAAATATTGTTTGACAGATAGCTTCCATATTGCAATAGAACATAAAGATATGTGGAATGTGCCATGAAGTCCCTTTGTGGAATGATGAGTGCCACTTGGAGTACAGGACTAGATGGGCCTCTTGGCAGATTCCAGCAATTCTCTTGCAGTCTTCGGACTCCATAAACCCTATCGACAGTCTCACATAGATTGCAGAAATGTGAGCCATTGAGGAGAATTAATGATAAAAGAAGAAAATTCCAGCAGTAGTTTTAATGCATAATGGTGTTCTCGAAGATTACAATTACCCAGAACTTCCACAGAATAATATCAGCTGTGAGCCTGGAACCAACACACCTTCACCAGCAAAAGTCATCTGAGAGGCACTGTCTCAGTTGTAATCCAGAAAATACAGAGGAGTGCAACTGCCTTATTGCTATGTGAGTCAGAACAGGTCTTATCAGAGGTTCATGGTACGTTGCCAGGATCAGATATTGTTACAGAAAATGCTAAGGAACTTCTGGGTTACCTTCATCTAAAGAACAGCTTCTCATACTCTTCTACTTTATTTGGCCTGAAAGAGAGCACTCAACTGGTGGAGGAGACAATCATCGTCTCTCATATCAAACCAAAGAATGATTGCACAAACCCAAGTAGCTAATGAAATGTGGAAGCATCGGTGAGACATTGGAGTGCATGACGAGACTATTGCTTACTGTGGGTCTTGGATTCTAGGAATCTAATCACCTACTTCCAGTGTGGGTTCAGAAGAAATCACACATTTGTCAATAATCTGACCCTACTTCAGGTATGTGGAGGTCTTTGTGTACAAGAGGAGGATAATAGGCATGTTTTCTGGCATTAAAAATCCCGCAAAATGACCTTCGATATAACATCCTGAGACAAATACATGGTTGGAGGTTTCATGGTAGCCGCCTCATAAAATTGCAATCCTTTCGGGGAAGCAATATTTCAGATATTGAATGGTTGATGTACTCTTGGACCAAAACAAACAAGAGGATGTTGTTTGTTTGGGAAATTTGCTAGTGTCACACTATTTGTGGAAGCAATAAACACTACTGAGCTCACTTGTTTGGGGATGATTACAATTTTTGATTCTGGATCTAGTTTCTCAATGATACCCCTGCCTGTCAACAACAAATTACTCTAAGAAAGCTGTAGGGCTGGGCAGAAATTACAGATTTTTAAGTTCTCTCCTGAGGGTTACCAATATTTGAGTCTGATGGATTTACAACTATTATAAATTCTGAGGAAACAGTAAAATTCAGGACATTATATGTGGTGAGAAACTTTGCTTTTTCTCGCAGTTACACAAAATTCAGAGCTGTCGACTTGGACAGGAGATTCATTGTCCACTTACGTGTGGAAGTGGGTAGCGGAGGTGGGTATGATTAGGTGGTAAGCCATCAGCAGCTTGAATAAACAAGTTCAAAGATTAGTTCTTTTATTTTAACCCATGGAACTACAATTGCAGCATCACTGCTTGGTTACCACTCCTCTCTCACTGTGGGTAGGTTGGTCCATGGTGAGTGGTTGCTGTTTTTAGCTTTCTCTCAGCTGTGTTGATGCACGCAGGGTTGTTGACTCCAGTGTTAACAGACACAGCACATGTGACCTATTTTCTGCTTTACTGCTGTCTGCATAAGGAGCCAGCAGTGCAGATGGAAGGAGACAGGAACTCTTACAGCAGTTGCCAGCCTCCAATGCAGGAACTTGCTCCTGCAAGTGGTGGGTTGTGGTGCATAGATACCATCAGTGTCAAATTACATTGGGCAGCTTTACCACCTGTGGCCTGAACTGCAGCCCTCCAGGGCAGGCGTCTGGCAGCTGATGCATGATGCTGGAGGTCTACTGATTACTAATAATTTTAAGAATAATAATTATGATGGAAATTTGCTGGTGCCGCATAAGAGGTGCACAGTAGAAAGTTTGCTTGGGAGCATGTGTTTGAGCTAATTTACGCACAGTGACACACGCTCCAGACAGTCAACGTATAATATTGGATTAGTAGATGATAGTTCTTGAGACTTGAAGTTATTTACCTTCTTTGAAGATAATGTCACAGCATCCAGCTTGCTCTGTCCGTATTTCATGCTTCTCCAAAGTATTACAGATACTGGTGACGCAGATAGATATATCAGATGAAATAAGAAAATATTAAGTGAAGTTGACTTTGTACCATAAGAATTAATATATTTCAAATTATTAGTGAACTAAACTGAAATCCACGTGCTCTTTCTATCCCCCTGCGATTCCGGGGGTTAGAATAGGCCCGAGTTATTCCTGCCTGTCATGAGAGGCTACTAAAAGGAGTCTCACATATTTCGGCCTTTATGTGATGGCCCCCTGTAGGGTTTGACCTCCATTTTTCAAAATTTTCCCAAAGAGTGAGCCAATTGGGGAAGGGCGCCTTACATGGTGCATCGTGTCCATCACGCCCTGAGACCTGTCGCATCCTTCTTTGACGTGGCTCTACACTTCTGCTCATTCTCCAACTATTGGGTGAGGTCACCCTCCTGGGTGAATATTTTTCCATCAACTGTGAAGTATCGTTTACTGTTGTTGTTGTGGTCTTCAGTCCTGAGACTGGTTTGATGCAGCTCTCCATGCTACTCTATCCTGTGCAAGCTGCTTCATCTCCCAGTACCTACTGCAACCTACATCCTTCCGAATCTGTTTAGTGTATTCATCTCTTGGTCTCCCTCTACGATTTTTACCCTCCACGCTGCCCTCCAATGCTAAATTTGTGATCCCTTGATGCCTCAAAACATGTCCTACCAACCGATCCCTTCTTCTAGTCAAGATGTGCCACAAACTTCTCTTCTTCCCAATCCTATTCAATACCTCCTCATTAGTTACGTGATCTACCCACCTTATCTTCGGCATTCTTCTGTAGCACCACATTTCGAAAGCTTCTATTCTCTTCTTGTCCAAACTAGTTATCGTCCATGTTTCGCTTCCATACATGGCTACACTCCATACAAATACTTTCAGAAACTACTTCCTGACACTTAAATCTATACTCGATGTTAACAAATTTCTCTTCTTCAGAAACTATTTTCTTGCCATTGCCAGTCTACATTTTATATCCTCTCTACTTCGACCATCATCAGTTATTTTACTCCCTAAATAGCAAAACTCCTTTACTACTTTAAGTGTCTCATTTCCTAATCTAATCCCCTCAGCATCACCCGATTTAATTTGGCTACATTCCATTATCCTCGTTTTGCTTTTGTTGATGTTCATCTTATATCCTCCTTTCAAGACACTGTCCATTCCGTTCAACTGCTCTTCCAAGTCCTTTGCTGTCTCTGACAGAATTACAATGTCATCGGCGAACCTCGAAATTTTTACTTCTTCTCCATGAATTTTAATACCTACTCCGAATTTTTCTTTTGTTTCCTTTACTGCTTGCTCAATATACGGATTGAATAACATCGGGGAGAGGCTGCAACCCTGTCTCACTCCTTTCCCAACCACTGCTTCCCTTTCATGCCCCTCGACTCTTATAACTGCCATCTGGTTTCTGTACAAATTGTAAATAGCCTTTCGCTCCCTGTATTTTGCCCCTGCCACCTTCAGAATTTGAAATAGAGTAGTCCAGTTAACATTGTCAAAAGCTTTCTCTAAGTCTACAAATGCTAGAAACGTTGGTTTGCCTTTTCTTAATCTTTCTTCTAAGATAAGTGTAAGGTTAGCATTGCCTCATGTGTACCAACATTTCTACGGAATCCAAACTGATCTTCCCCGAGGTCCGCTTCTACCAGTTTTTCCATTCGTCTATGAAGAATTCGCGTTAGTATTTTGCAGCTGTGACTTATTAAACTGATAGTTCGGTAATTTTCACATCTGTCAACACCTGCTTTCTTTGGGATTGGAATAATTATATTCTTCTTGAAGTCTGAGGGTATTTCGCCTGTCTCATACATCTTGCTCACCAGATGGTAGAGTTTTGTCATGACTGGCTCTCCCAAGGCCATCAGTAGTTCTAATGGAATATTGTCTGCTCCCGGGGCCTTGTTTCAACTCAGGTCTTTCAGTGCTCTGTCAAACTCTTCACGCAGTATCATATCTCCCATTTCATCTTCATCTACATCCTCTTCCATTTCCATAATATTGTCCTCAAGTACATCGCCCTTGTATAAACCCTCTATATACTCCTTCCACCTTTCTGCCTTCCCTTCTTTGCTTGGATCTGGGTTTCCATCTGAGCTCTTGATGTTCATACAAGTGGTTCTCTTCTCTCCAAAGGTCTCTTTAATTTTCCTGTAGGCAGTATCTATCTTCCCCCTAGTGAGACAAGCCTCTACATCCTTACATTTGTCCTCTAGCCATCCCTGCTTAACCATTTTGCACTTCCTGTCGATCTCATTTTTGAGACATTTGTATTCCTTTTTGCCTGCTTCATTTACTGCATTTTTATATTTTCTCCTTTCATCAATTAAATTCAATATTTCTTCTGTTACCCAAGGATTTCTATTAGCCCTCGTCTTTTTACCTACTTGATCCTCTGCTGCCTTCACTACTTCATCCCTCAGAGCTGAGTTTATCCAGGTCCTATCTCCTTAAATTCCCACCTTTTTGCAGTTTCTTCAGTTTCAATCTGCAGTTCATAACCAATAGATTGTGGTCAGAATCCACATCTGCCCCTGGAAATGTCTTACAATTTAAAACCTGGTTCCTAAATCTCTGTCTTACCATTATATAATCTATCTGATACCTCTTAGTATCTCCAGGATTCTTCCAGGTATACAACCTTCTTTTAGGATTCTTGAACCAAGTGTTAGCTATGATTAAGTTATGCTCTGTGCAAAATTCTACAAGGCAGCTTCCTCTTTCATTTCTTCCCCCCAATCCATATTCACCTACTATGTTTCCTTCTCTCCCTTTTCCTACTGACGAATTCCAGTCACCCATGACTATTAAATTTTCGTCTCCCTTCACTACCTGAATAATTTCTTTATCTCGTCATACATTTCATCAATTTCTTCATCATCTGCAGAGCTAGTTGGCATATAAACTTGTACTACTGTAGTAGGCATGGGCTTTGTGTCTACCTTGGCCACAGTAATGCATTCACTATGCTGTTTGTAGTAGCTAACCCGCACTCCTATTTTTTATTCATTATTAAACCTACTCCTGCATTACCCCTATTTGATTTTGTATTTACAACCCTGTAGTCACCTGACCAGAAGTCTTGTTCCTCCTGCCACCGAACTTCACTAATTCCCACTATATCTAACTTTAACCTATCCATTTCCCTTTTTAAATTTTCTAACCTACCTGCCCGATTAAGGGATCTGACATTCCACGCTCCGATCCGTAGAACGCCAGTTTTCTTTCTCCTGATAATGATGTCCTCATGAGTAGTCCCCGCCCGGAGATCTGAATGGGGGACTATTTTACCTCCGGAATATTTTACCCAAGAGGACACCTTCATCATTTAATCATACAGTTAAGCTGCATGTCCTCGGGAAAAATTACGGCTGTAGTTTCCCCTTGCTTTCAGCCGTTCGCAGTACCAGCACAGCAAGGCCGTTTTGGTTAATGTTACAATGCCAGATCAGTCAATCATCCAGACTGTTGCCCCTGCAACTACTGAAAAGGCTGCTGCCCCTCTTCAGGAACCACATGTTTGTCTGGCCTCTCAACAGATACCCCTCCGTTGTGGTTGCACCTACGGTACGGCCATCTGTATCGCTGAGGCACGCAAGCCTCCTCACCAACGGCAAGGTCCATGGTTCATGGGGGGGATCGTTTACTACGCTGACAATAATGGACTTGTTTGCTTGGCTGCATCCGATATCCAGCATGGTAGCCAGTCCATTGTGGTGGAGCTGCCATGTACCCTGTTGGTTGTAGTCCCCTGACCACACAGGAATCGCTCTGCTGATGCCTGCACCGTTAACTCCCCACGTATCGCCAGGAGTAGATGCCCGTGACCCTGGGGCATTGGGACTCTTGGCAATGGCAATCCTGCCATGTGGCCTTTGCTGCAGCTGGGTGGCAACCGTGGGGAGGGCCCCTGGTTGGAGTGGGTGGCATCAGGGCGGATGACACACGATGAAGTGTAGTACATCATCTCTTTCTGGTGGTCAAACACCAGCAGCCTCTAAGTGTTCACGGGCTCAATTCAACACACAGAATCACGACCCCAAATCGTTCCCCTCCCTGGCCACACTATGGGAGGAACATCAGGCTAAGCTCTTATTCACCCCGGTGCCTTATATGTTTGAGAGCTAATGGGGGATCTTTCTTGACAATGAAGCCTCAGTTTTTTGTTGAGCATTTAGAGGACAAGTTTGGTGAGGTAGAGGGATTGTCCAAAATGAGATCTGGGTCAGTCTTGTGCAAAACGACATCATCTGCCCAGTCACTGGTGTTACTCGCTTGTGACTAGCTGGAGGATGTTTCTGTAACCATCATGCCCCATAAGAGCTTAAATATGGTCCAGGGTATCATATTTCACAGGGACCTTCCTTTTGCCGTCTGACGATGAGCTGCGTGCCAATTTAGAGCAGTGAGGGGTACATTTCGTTCGGCGTGTCCACCGGGGTCCGAGTGATAATCAGGTTGCCACCAGTGCCTTCGTTTTGGCCTTCGAGGGTGATACATTACCCGAGAAGATCGAGGTGATGGTGTACTGCTGTGATGTAAACCCCTGTATCCCTCCCCCAATTCGGTGCTTTAAGTGCTGTAAGTTCAGCTGTATGTCTTCCTGCTGTACTTACAGCATCACGTGTCGAGATTGCAGATGCCCATCACATCACAATATTCCAAGTGCCCCACCTCCCATTTGTGTCAGCTGCAGAGAGCACCATTCGCATTGCTCGCCTGACTGCAGGATTCCCCACAAAGAAGGGAAAATCATTGAGTACAAGACCCTGAACCGGCTGACCTACACTGAGGCTAAGAGTAAATTTGAATGCCTACATCATGTACGTGTGACATCATCTTATGCCGCCACTACAACAGTTCTAACCCCATCAGCTCCGCCAACCCCAGTCACCTCTCAGGGCCGGAAGACTGCACCTGCCCCCTTGATGATGGGGAGGGGGGGGGCACTTCCCTCACTGTTGTTCCTGCACCACCTACTTCGGGAGCAACCCCCCCCCCCTCCCCTCCCCTCCCCCCATCATCGGGGATATCATTTCCCATTTTTGCGCCAGAGAAGCGTAAGCCTTCTTTGGCTCCTCTAGCTAGGAATGGGTCCCCTGGGTCACTCCCTTCCCAGGTTTCTGCTAGTTGAAAAGATGACACCCACCAGTGGCTGAAGAGCCAAAAAGCAGCTGGTCATAGGGCTTCACGCTCATCCTCAGTCCTGGAGACTGAATCAGTGAAGTCCTCCCAGCTGGGGAAACCCAAGGAGCAGTGAGAGAAATCCAAAAAGAAGATCCCCAAGACCAAGGGAATTGCAGTGGCACCCACACCACCGCTACCTACAAGCTCTGCGTCTGCGGATGAGATGGAGGTTCTGGCATCCGCTGAGGACCTAGATCTCGCCAGACCCTCAGACGCAATGGATATAGTCTGCTCGGGCAATAAGTCGGAGGCAGCAGGTGACCCTGAGGCGTAAACTGCCTCATTGAATGTTCCATCCCTTCACGATGCCAGTCTCACGATGAGGTCATCCTCCAGTGGAATTGCGGCGGTTTTTTCCACCGCCTGGCTGAACTACAGCAACTGTTAAGCTTTACACCTGCTTTCTGCATTGCTGTCCAGGAAACATGGTTCCCGGCAATGTGGATCTCTGCCCTCTGTGGCCATAAGGGATATTACAGGAAGCGTAGCGTCTATAATCGAGTGTCAGGTGGAGTTCGGGTTTATGTCCTAAACTTAGTCTGTAATGAAACTGGGCCCCTTCAAATCCCTCTTCAAGCTGTGGCTGTCAGAATAAGGACAAATCAGGAAATAAGTGTCTGCAATGTATATCTTCCTCCAGATGGTGCAGTACCCCTAAATGTATTAGCTGTACTGATTGATCAACTCCCTAAATCTTTCCTACTTTTGGCAGATTTTAATGCCTGTAACACCTTGTGGGGTGGCACCATGCTTACTTGCCGAGGCAGAGATGTTGAAACTTTACTGTCTCAGTTCGAGCTCTGCCTCTTAAATACTGGGGCCGCCACACATTTCAGTGTGGCTCATAGTATTTGCTCGGCCATTGATTTATCAATTTGCAGCCAGAACTTCTCCCATCTATCCACTGGAGAGCACATGACGACCTGTGTGGTAGTGACTACTTCCCCACCTTCCTGTAATTGCCCTGGCGTCAGGCCCACAGATGCCTGCCCAGATGGACTTTAAACAAGGCTGACTGGGATGCTTTCACCTCTGTTGTCATGGTTGAATCTCCTCCACACGGAAACATCGATGTGATGGTTGTGATGGTTGAGCAGGTGACTACAGCAATCCTTTCTGTGGCAGAAAACGCGATCCCTCGCTCTTTAGTGTGCCCCTGGCAAAAGCTAGCTCTACAGCAGCATAAGTGGCACCCTTCCCTGGAGCTCCTCATAGCCTTTAAATGGCTCAGTGCCCACATTCGCCAGCTTATCAAACGGCAGAAACAGGAGTGTTGGGAGAGATACATCTTGACTGTTGGGTGCCATATGTCACCTTCCCAAGTCTGGGCCAGGACCAAATGTTTTTTCAGGTACCAGCCCCCGGTGTTCTCGGTGTTAACATAAGTGGCGTGTTATCTACCGACGCAATCGCGATTGCCAAGCACTTTGCTGAGCACTATGCTCGAGTCTCTGCATCGGAGAATTACCGCCCAGCCTTTTACACTCTCAGACGACAGCTGGAAGGAAAAGTCCTCTCGTTCACTATATGCTTCAGTAAATCCTATAACGCCCGATTTACAGAATGGGAGCTCCTCAGTGCCATTGCGTATTGCCCCAACACTGCTTCTGGGCCAGATCAGATCCACTGTCAGAGGATTAAACATCTCTTGTCGGACTAAAAGCGACATCTCCTTGTTATCTCCAACCGAATCTGGTGCGATGGCATCTTTCCATCCCAATGGCAGGAGAGCACCATCATTCCGGTCCTTAAACCTGGTAAAAATCCACTTGATGTGGATAGCTATCGGCCCATAAGCCTCACCAATGTTCTTTCTAAGCTGCTGGAATGTATGGTGTGTCGGCGGTTGGGTCGGGTCCTGGAGTCACATGGCCTACTGGCTCCATGTCAGGGCCGCTTCCGCCAGGGTCACTCTACCACTGACAATCTTGTGTCCCTTGAGCCTGCATCCGAACAGCCTTTTCCAGATGCCAACACCTGATTGCCGTCTTTTTTTATTTACGAAAAGCGTATGACACGACCTGGAAACATCATATCCTTGCCACATTATATGAGTGGGGTCTCCGAGGCCTGCTCCTGATTTTTATCCAAAATTTCCTGTCACTTTGTACTTTCCGTGTCCAAGTTGGTGCCTCCCATAGCTCCCCCCGTATCCAGGAGAATGGGGCCCTGCAGGGCTCTATATTGAGTGTATCTCTATTTTTAGTGGCCGTTAATGGTCTAGCAGCAGCTGTAGGGCCATGTATCTCACCTTCTCTGTATGCAGACGACTTCTGCATTTCGTACTGCTCCACCAGTACTGGTGTTGCTGAGCAGTGCCGTCCACAAAGCGCAGTCATGTGCTCTAGCACACAGTTTCCATTTTTTGGCCGCAAAGTCGTGTGTTATGCACTTCTGTCAGCATCATACCATCCATCTGGAACCAGAACTTCACCTTAATGACAATCCACTCACTGCAGTGGAGACATATCAATTTTTAGGACTGGTTTCTGATGCCCAGTTGCCTTGGCTTCCTCACCTTCGTTAGCTTGAGTGGAAGTGCTGGCAACACCTCAGTGCCCTCCGCTGCCTGAGCAACATCAGTTGGGATGCAGATCACTCTATGCTGTTGCAGCTCCTCAGAGCCCTTGTTCAATCCCACTGTGACTATGGGAGTGTGGTTTATGGTTTGGTGGCGTCCTCAGTGCTGCATTTACTTGACCCAGTGCACCACTGTTATGTTCGCCTAGTGAAAGGAGCTTTTAGAATGAGTCCGGTGACCAGCGTCCTGGTGGAGGCTGGAGTCCCTCCATTGCAGGTTAGGTGTGCATAATTGCTGACCAGTTACGTTGCACATGTTCATAATTCTTTTGCACATCTCCTTTTCCCACCCACGGCGGTTCATCTCCCGCATTGGCGGCCCAGGTCAGGGCTTCCAATTGCAGTTCATGTCCGATACCTTCTTTCCGAATGGAGTCCTTGCCTGTATCAACTATACTTGAGGTCCATTCACGTACACCTCCATGGTGTACACCTAAGCTGCAGCTTTGCCTGGACACATGGCCTTAAGGACTCAGTTAACCCTGCAGCTCTCCGCTGCCATTTCCTCACGATTCTTGATATGTACCAAGGCCATGATGTGGTTTACACCAGTGGCTTGATGGCTGATGATGATGTCGGCTTCATGTATGTCCATGGAGGACAGATTGAACAGCATTCCTTGCCTGATGGTTGCAATTTTTTCACTGCTGAACTGGTGGCTATATCTTGTGCTCTTGAGCATGTCCGTTCATGCCCTGGGGAGTCATTTCTTCTGTGTACTGACTCCTTTAGCAGCCTAAAAGCTATAGATCAGTGCTACCCTCATCATCCTTTGGTAATGACCATCCAGGAGTCCATCTATGCCCTGGAACATTCCAGTCGTTGATTGATGTTCGTCTGGACCCCAGGTCATGTTGGAATCCCAGGCAACGAACTTGCCGACATGCTGGCCAGACAGGCTACGCAAAAACCGCTTATGGAGATCGGCTTCTTTGCAACTGACCTGCATTCAGTACTGCGCCACAAAGTTTTGTGTCTTTGGGAGACAGAATGGCATAACCTCAGCATGCACAACAAACTGCGTGCCATTACGGCAACTACAAATGTGTGGAAGACCTCCACATGGGCCACTTACAGGGACTTTGTGGTTGTCTGTCGGCTCCACATTGGCCACACTTGCCTGACACATGGCTACCTCCTGCGCCATGATGACCCACCTCAGTGTTGGTGCGGTGCCCGGCTGACAGTGGCCCATATCTTGGTGAGCTGTCCTTCTTCGGCTGCCCTACGATGGACTCTTTAGTTACCGGACTTGTTGCCATTAATTTTAGCTGACAACGCCTCATCGGCTAATTTAGTTTTATGTTTTATACCCGACGGTGGGTTTTATCATTCTATTATAAGTTTTTGCATGTGTCCTTTGTCCCTTTGTGTTCTCCACTCTAATGCTTTTAGGCTGGATGTTTTAATGTGTCGCAGAGTGGCTGGCTTTTCTTTTTTATTCTCGTGGTTGGCCAGCCACGGTCATCTGCTCTCTTGTTTTTATCCTTTCTGCCTGTTTCTTGCTTCTCTCTGTGGTTTTCTTTTCCTGTTTTGTCCATAGTAGTGTTGGTTGTCCTCCTGTCGTTCTTCCATTCTCCTGTTATTGTGCTGTACATCTCCTTTCTTTTCTTCTTTCCCTTGTGTAATTGTTTTACCGGGAAAAAGGGACCAGTGACCTCGCAGTTTGGTCTCCCCTCCCCCCACCCCACCCTCCTTTAAACCAACCATCTAACCTCCCTTTCTATCGTGGACGGGAGAAGTTGGACAGCACAAGATCAGTGAAACATCTGATAGGGGTTTTTACAAACATAAGAAATTTAATGTTCATTTTTTCTCACTAGCTCCACGTGCTTGATTGCTATGGGCATACTGGATTTTAATATTTGCCGTGAACTACTTAGGTGAATGAATGGAAAAAAAAATAGACAGAAAAAAATAAAACATATGCCCATATAGATAAACCTGCATACGTTCAAAAAAGACAATGAATTCTCCTTGCTGCCTTTACCAGGCATGTCCTTGCATCATTACCTGAACAGAAACTTAATAATAACTTATAGACTAAGAATGTAGTCACTCCATTGATAACTAATGTATCATTTTTCTCCTCACACATGCATCATTCTTACTTTATGTACATGGATATGTAAATTCATCAACTTCTTTTTAATTCTCAAAACCAATTCTCCTTTTATAAGAGCACAACTATTCAGAACAGGTCCATTGTTTTGACTTACCTTTTTGAAGTCTTTCCATATTTATACTACAATTACACATGCAATTAATAAGTGTTACTGTAGACCAAGCACAACCTCATTATCTTCAGTAGTTTGTTCAGAATGTGACCATACTCCTACAATTATTCTTTCTTTCATTCGAGATAGATACTTTCCGTATAGTGTTTTGTTCGTTGTTGGTATAGCTACCGTGTAAATTTGTAATACTGTGAATAATAGTGTAGTTTGTAGGTAGGTTTCTGTAATCAGTCATTCTTTCTTCCTCTGTAAATCTTCTTTTATATTAAACCTCCTTGCTGTATTAGTTTTATCCTTGTAGTGAAGACAGCTTCATTTCAGTAGTAATTAACAAACATTAAAACCTCCAGAATATAGCTTATTTGGCGGTTAGATGCCAAGTTTGCATTGCATCTGGTGTGCAGTGTGGTGTATTGGACTGAACTGTTTCTGCGCAATCAGTGTGGTTGTTGTCTTATGTGTTAGCTGCAACTATGGTTGCGTGTCCTTTCCCTCTTGTAATACAACTTCACATGTTTACATCTTAAGTGAATTATCACGTTGTATTTGGGAAATGTATGTATTGTGGAATGAATTGGCACAAATGTGGTCACATTTGATTTTCAGGCTTCATATATAGCATTGTGACATTAAACAGGATCTTAAATTACTAGAACTTACTGTGCTTCCATTTAAAAACATATAAATAAATAAAATGATAATTTTCTCTTAAAATTAAGTGAACAATTGTCACATACATGTTATATTGAAATATTTCATTTGTTCATGTACATTACTTCAAGTGAGGTTTGACCTTTGTCCAATTCTTTTAGCGTACAAATTCTGTTCATCCTTTTGCCTCAGATTCTAAAGGTTCTGTGGGCACTGTAGGATGCAGTTCAGTCAACTTGGACTTGTATGAGTGCTTTGTCCTTTGGCAAGTAATTCAGTTTCGTATTACTTAGAGCACTGTTCTCCACAAGTTGGAAAACTAGCAGTATATACGAGGGTTGGAACTTAAATAGTGGCAACTACTTATTCACAACCGATACAAAAGAGTTACATGTTTGCATCTGTAACTGTCCTTCAAAGTAGTCACCAGCGTTGTGTAGAAACCGTTGCCAGCGATGTGGATGGCATAGTATACCTTTAGCAGAGCCTGTTCTGTTGATGGTGCGAATGGAGCTGTCTAAACTTATGGTGATTCTCGTGTACAACTGTGATGGTGTTATACTAATGCATTACGTTACTCCATGGTATTCCGCCAGTGCACAGTATTACTGTTCATTTTTGGAGCATCACCTGCGACCATCTTTGCGAAATAAGTGGCAACACTTGCTGCGCAATCCACCCATCATTTTGCACAACAATGCATGGGTGCATACTGTGCCATCCACCATACTCCCCAGGCTTAAGTCCTTGTGACTTTGATTTGATTCCGAAGATGAAGGAACTACATTGTGGCATTCGCTTCAGAACTGTTCCAGAGATTCGACAGGTAGTAGACCGCTCCATTCGCACCATCAACAGAACAGGCTCTGCTAACGGTAAACTACGCCGTCCACATCGCTGACAATGGGTTCTACACAACGCTGGTGACCACTTTGAAGGACAGTAACAGGTGTTAACATGTAGCTCTTTTGTATCGGTTGTGAGTTCCAACCCTCGTATTTATCTTGTTGGTGCATTTGGAAACCCCATAGTGGCTCCCTACATTGTGAGTGTGCAAAATGAAATCATCTTTGTAACTTTCTGGTAAACACACATGGCACTGTTCTTGATACGGTGTACAGTGATGAAAGAGGACTCCCTTGTGTATAGTATAAAACTTCTTCAAATTTTTGTTGTTATTTTCAGACAGTTTTGACCTTACCTTTCTCCATTGTAGGTTCCATCTGCAAGATGGAACCTACAATGGAGAAAGGTAAGGTCAAAACTGTCTGAAAATAACAACGAAAATTTGAAGAAGTTTTATACTATACACAACTCCAACTCCAAACTCTTACACGTCATTAGATAATATATCTGTTGTGTCTTGTCCTGCATAAGCAGAACCCTAATTTCAGAATTCTGTTGTGTGAATTTCAAGAATTCATCAAGCCCTTGAGGTAACCTTGACAATGGGTCTGTGATTATGTTTTGTTTACCCTTGATGTATATGATTCCAAAACTGAACTGCAAGTACATGCACCTCCTGGCTAACCTGTGGTGTAATAGTTTATGTGTCAACAGAAAAGAAAGTGCTTGATGCTCACAGTAGACTTTGATGTGCTTGCCCCGTAAGTAGTACTCAAATTTCTTAAATACCTATATAACCCCGAGAGCCTTAAGCTCTGTAATGGAATATGACTGTGTGGATTCAGAAAGTGTTCTACTAGCAAAACTGATTATCTTAGGTGCTGGTTCCCCATCATCTTCGGTGATCTGAGATAAGCATGATGCTGATCCCTGTGAAGACGCATGTGTACCCAAGCAAAAATCCTGTGACATTTCGAGGTGGTGTAGTATGTTTGCATGTAGTGAGGCTTCCTGTATTTTGTTGAAGTCTGCTTGACATTGATCAGTCCATATCCATTGATTGTTTTTCCTCAAAAGATTCAGCAATGCGTCACTGTTCAATAACTGATCTGGAAAGAATTTCCTAAAAAATGAAATCAAACCCTTATATGCCTTGAGTTGTTTATTATTCTGTGGTATTGGAAAATGTTTGGTTGTATCAAGTTTTCCTGGATCAGGTAAATACCATGTGGCGAAACAATTTGACACAAGAGTTTGACCTTTTCTTTACCAAACTCAGACTTCATTAAATTAGCTGTGACCCCATGTTCTGCAAATTGGTATAATACCTGTGCCAAAAGCAACATACATTCTTCCCATGTGGGAGCAGCTGTTAACAGGTCATCAACATAGAGAGTGACTCAAGAGAAGAGCTCTGGTCCCAAAATTTTGTCCTATGTGGAAATGAAAATACCTACTCTCAAGTTAAAAATTCATAACTCCTACCCCAACACACAACTAAAATAGGGCTACAATACAGGGAATATGAGAGTTTTAATGTATCATCCTTTCAATTTCTTTCCTCATAGCTTCTCGTTTTGCCCAAGGAATTGGATATGAAGGAAAGCAGAATTTCTCGTGTGGGTAAAATTCCATTTTATACTTGTAACCCTTTATTACCCTGGTGCACCTTCTAAATACTTGCACATGCCGAAGTATTTCTTCCTGTAGGTCCCTCCTTCTGGTCCTGTGACAAACAAGCAGATTCACTTACTTTAGTTCGGACAGTCTCTGGATTCATGTCTTCTTCAGACAGCTGCTCGTCCTTTTGTGTATCAAGGAACAGTACGTTTGAATATGACAATTGTACTCTGATATCAGTACTCATTTGAGTGTATTTTCGGTTGTACTGGTTTTGGTTAAATTGACTGATAATCTGTCCTCATTGATTTTAAAGAAACATTTTCCTTCCCCTATGTCAATCTGTATTTTGAACTGTCTAAAGGTATCCATTCCAGTAAGACAGTTTACTACAAGTTTTTCCACTACCATAAAAATACACTTTAGGAAAAAATTGCTGATAGTAATTGGTATTAATGCCTGAAGTTTAACTCCTTTTGACTGGTTCCCACTGTAGTCAGAATACAACTACTCTGCACCGAAAAAGTTGGTATATAATGCCATCTTAGTAGCTCATTAAACAGACCTTGTGACATTACATTTGTTGATCCAATGTTGTCAAGTACCTCAGGTACATCTAGATCACATATCTGGGCATTAATTACAGCTTGCACTGACTCCTCATTATCCTTGTGTAAATTGTTTACATCTTCCTGACACTGTTCTTCTTTCATATCTACCCCTTGGTCTTATCTGAGAAAGTAATTATGAATAAATTGCATGCCCTCACCCTTTTATTGTGCTTATTGTGACCTGTTTGAGTTTTTGTGATTGGCTGGAGGCTTAGCCCCATCATTCAACTACCTGCAAGTTGTGGCATTGACCTTGTCAGTTCGTATCCTGTATTGCCCTAGATTTAAATTCTCCTTGACCTGGACCTCCACTGGATATATAATTGTTGTTGCATTGACTGTAATTGTCAGGTGGAGGACTGTCGGATGGCCTATTTGCGGTCAGTTCCTGCCAGTTACTGTATTGGTTATCCCCACTGGCTGCGGGTGCATTGTGAACTTGTTGGCCACCACCCCTCTGTTCGGTATAAGCTGGTCTATTGTAATTCTGTTCGTGATTTCCCCTGTTACCATAAATATTTCTTGTATTATTACTGTTGCACGGGACATAAGGGTGCCAACTGTGTTGGTTATTGTTACCATTGCCATTCTGCTGTTGACTATTTTGCGGAGGCACACACTGCATATTAATGTTCTGTATTTGCAATGGCCCTTCTTCACACCTTAGGTTGAGTCAAGTATGGATAAGAAATACTCTATATCATTTTTAGGTGTTGTGATCAGCTTTTCCCTGATATGGGTGGGCTGGTAACTTTTCAGTATTTCTACACGGGAAGCTAGGTTTGTCCAATATCTGGTTTTGTTTAAGTATTTTTCAAAATACTTCCTCAGTCCCCCATGCTTACTACTGAATGATGATGGGCTGAAAACCTCTCAACGTAGCCTCTCTTGGACTGCTGTGGGCCAATATTTGTCCAAGAAAGCCTGTACAAATTGCTCATAGGTATGGCACCTCTCACCCATATCTGTTGGCCGCAATAAAACATTGCCCGTGTGTACTCCACAATGAACTGGATCTTCTGTGCTTCTGTCAAGTTGTGGGGTAACATGTTGTGAAAAGCTCTGGTATTGTGTTTGTTCTCTTACCATCTGTTTAAAAAATCGAAAATTGCCTATGATGAAGCAGACCCTCATCTGCTAATACAGTAGACAAACATGCAGTATTGTCTGTTGCCAGTGTGGGACTGTTCAGACACAAATGATTACACTCTGGTTATGTTTGCGCAGCTGATATTGACATTGGCAGTTCATGTTGCATTTTGTGATTTTTTCCTTCTTCGTCTGGAGGGCTGATAGCAAATGGTTGATAAGTATCACCACTGTATATCCTGCCCGACTTCACCTGATTCCTTGTTGCTACCATCTCTCTTGTGACATCCGCAACATTAATTAGACTGCTCTCCACCTACTCTTCCCTTGTCTTTAAGCCTAGCTCAGTCCTAGTAATCAATCTGTTTTTCCTTTTCTTTACTACCTCTTCAACTGCTTTGCATAGGTCTTATGCTCTTGTACGACCTTCTATGCAAGGGTTGTACCCTTATCTAGCATTCCCACTTTAGCTCTATCCTTTAAATTCTTTACCTCCTTTTCAATTTTTTCTTGGGATTTCTTTATGAATTTAGTGCCTAGATCTAAATTACTCAGTTTTACTGACAGCTCCTGTACTTCTTCCAGCAAATCTTTACATAAAGATTGCAACTCATTAACAGTACCTATCATTGTTTCTAAATTTTTTCAAAATTTCTGACTGAGTCTCTTGCATCTGAGTCTGCACATCATTCATGACCTTTAGCTTACCTTTCATCTCCTCTTGTGCCTCATCTATAGATGATACTTTTTGATCTGGTTGGCTATCTCCTGAGACACATCAGTGAATAATTCCATTTTTAATTTGTTCCCTCTATCTGCAAATTTGCTTGTTAAGTTATTAGAAAGGGCAGTATATAGATTTTGATTTAGATTATCGAATTTCTGTGATAGGTCATTCTTACAAACCATCAAATCTTTGCTTTTGTTCGTTTTTCAAATCACGAAATTTTTCATCAAGTTTCTTGGTTTGCTGTGTAGAAAAACTATGAAATAAAATCTTCATTAGGACATGAGGCCTTTATATATGCCCTGCATTGATGATGCTTTAATATCTTGTATACATACCGTTTTTTGTTCGGTCAGATTTGAAACAAGTTCTCATGACGTGGAGAAACTGAAATTTACTGATTCTACACTAGCACATCTTTCACTGGCTTCATGCGAGAAAATGCTACTTAGTGAGATTTGAGAGCTAGTCTTGTCTACCGTAAGCATGGTAGCATCATGAGGTAAGACATTATTGTCATCAGCATAAACTGAATTTGTGTAATATAAAGCCGCCAGTTCTACTGATTAAGTAATAATTTTAAGAATAATGATTACAATGGAAATTTTCTGGTGCCTCAAAGGAAGTGAAACAATAGTGAGTTCACTCAGAAATGAGTGTTTCAGCTAATTTATGTACAACAACGCACACTCCAGACAGTCAGACTTTAACATATAATATTGGATTATGTTGTTAGAGCCTTGACATTATTTACCTTCTCTTCTTCTTTGAAGACAATGTTATGGCGTCCGGCTTGCTCTGCTTAAACTTCTTGCTTCTCAGAAGTATTACAGATACTGGTAACACAGATAGGTAGGATAGGTCAGGTGAAATAAGGAACTGTTAAGTGAAGTTGACTTCATGCTGTAAGAATTAATATATTTCACATTATTAGTGAACTAAACTGAAACCCATGCTCTCTGTCGTAGACAGAAAAAGACAGACGATACAAGATCAGTGAAACATCCGACTGAAGTTTTTACAGACAAGAAAATTAGTGTTTTTTGTCATTTCTTGCTAGCTTCACTGGTTTGATTGCTGTGGGCATACTGCATTTTAATCTTTGTCATAAACTACTTAGACAAATGAATAGATAAAAATAGACAGAAAAAAATAAAACATGAATCCATATAGGTAAACCAGCATAAGTTCCAATACAGAGGCCCACCAGAGGTGAGCACTAAATCCAGGAAGGTGGACTTAGTAATCATAGATGGTCTGGTGGTGGCTGGTACTTGTAGTGGTTGCGTACTGTTCTGTGTTGACTCGGCACCTGGGATAGCCCTCACTTTCTGGTGGGTACTGCCCGACTGATCCTGTTCTTGCTGTATGGGAGGGCATTTGTACTCAATTGTAACTCACTTGCCGAGGTGCAGCTTACCATCACATACTCAAAACACGTCAGTGGTCCATGAGTGTGGTAAGAGGTTACTATTGCAGAGGCTGGATCATAGTTTTAACTGATTTGTCAGTATCACAAGCATACTCCTCACCTTGATGTAGAAAGTGTCTGGCTGTCGGATGTTGCAGTGATGTTACAACTTCCTGTGCTCCTGCTGCCATTTTATGTCCACTATGGTTGTGTTGCTATTTTCCCTGGCAGTGCCAAAAATTTTTTTGAGGTGCTACATTAGAAAAGCATTAAATGTTTGGTAGCACCTTTGTGGGAACGCTTGGCATGAAGACAGAATTATACTGTTTCACAAAGTCTTTGTGTGATTCCACTTGTGCTCTGGCAGCACAATCTATGCATTAGAATAAACTTCGTATCAAAAAATGTGTGATAGCACCTATACAAAGAGCTCTAGGTTGACATCTAAAGGCTTTAGAACAATCACGTTACCTTGCATAAACACAGAAGCTTGTGAACTACCTCTGTGCACTCAGTGGAACTCCCTGCTGATGTGATATACTTATATTGTGAAGAAATTGCTACAGTCTCAAACTATAATGTCATTGATCATACACTAGTTGAACATTTGTTAGTCAGCTGTACAACAGCGATTAGACTATAAGGGACTTGAACAAGGGAGCGCTGTACATTTCGAGATACAGTGGTCATGCATATTTTAACCAAGACTTGGGATGAATATCCTCCTTGGTTTTAGGGAGCTTTAAAAAGTCTTGAAGCTTGACAGAGTGTAAGAAATTTTGTACTTCAGGTTATATTATTACAGTGTATTTTATCAGTTACAGGCCAACACCACCATTTTAAATCCATTTATATCAGTAGGTCTAAGTAATGACAGTCAGTCAGTCAGCTGTTTAGCTGTTCGCTGGCAATGCCACCTTCTAGATGAATTAACAGTGTTCAATGCAGTACTGACTCTGATTTTAAGTATGTAGGAGTGAGTGAGATGTGAACAAGACAAAAAATTTCTCATCTGCAGGATACCAGGGAACATGGAAATCAATGGGATTGTGGACCCTAGTAAGCAGCCAGACTTTGTAAAGGAATCTTTGTGATGCAGTGCACCACCCATTGCATACTATTACTTCACAGAACAGGAAAATGACCGTTGGTCAATGGAAGTGTGTGCCACTAGAGATACAGAAGTAGTAGTTTGGCCCAATAGAAGGGATCTGAAAAGTTACTGTGAATGTCATTACAGTCACGTTGATGGATAGAGACCACACAATATGCCTAAGAATAGGCCCCTACCATACACTGCAGTTACTAAAGTCAACAGGTAGTGATATGCACATATACTGTTGGTGGTAGTTCACAAGGAACAAAAGGGCAGTGCATTGGTGGAGCAGTCATTTTTACTTGGTTTATTCATGTGAATAGGTTTCCAACGTGACTATGACCACACGACAGGAATTAACAGACTTTAAACATGGGATGGCAATTGGAGCTACACGCATGGGACATTTCTTTTAGGAAATCATTAGGAAATTCAATATTCTCAGACCCACAGTGTGGAGTGTGCTGAGGTTACCAAATTTCAGGCATTACCTATCATCGTGGACAATGCAATGGATGACAGCCTACACTTAATGACTGACAGCAGGGGCATTTGCATAGAGCTATCAGTGCTAACACACAAGCAACACTGCATGAAATAACCAGAGAAATCAATGTGGGATATATTATGAATGTAGCCATTAGGACAATGTGGCGAAAGTTGGCAGCACGCTGTGGCAGCAGATGGCCGATGCAAGTGCCTTTGCTAACAGCATGACATCACCTGCAGTGTGTTTCCTGGGCTTGTGGCTATATCAGTTTGATACCAGATAGGTGGAAAGCCATTGTCTGGTCAAATGAGTCTTGATTTCAGTTGGTAGGAGCTGATGATAGGGTTTGAGTGTGACGCAGACCCCACGAAGCCATGTACGCGAGTTGTCAACAAGGCATTGTGTAAGCTGGTGGTGGCTACATGATGGTGTGGGCTGTGATTACATGGAATGAACTGGAACCTCTGGTCCAACTGAATAGATCATTGACTGGAAATAGGTATGTTCGGCTACTTGGAGACCATTTGCAGCCATTCATGGACTTCAGTTTTCTCAGACAGTGATGAAATTGTCACCTGGTCACAGTTGTTTGCAATTGGTTTGAAGAACATTCTGGACAGTTCAAGTGAATCATTTGGCCACACAGATCACCTGACATGAATCCAATCGAACATTTAGGAGACATAATCAAGAAGTCAGTTTGTACACAAAGTCCTGCACTTGCAACACCTTCACAGTTATAGTCGGCTATAGAGCCAGTATGGCTCAGTATTTCTGCTGGGGACTTCTAATGACTTGTTGAGCCCATGCCACATTAAGTTGCTGCACTACACTGGGCAAAAGGAGGTACGTCACAACATTAGGAGGTATCCCATGACTTTTCTCGCATCAGTATATAGTAAGTATCCTTTTTTCCCATCTGGAGATGGCTTATAATACAACTTAGAGAGGTAATATCCTTGAACAGCTCCATATTTAGCATTTCGAGGGACATCTTCCCATCTTAATATGGTCTTACTTCCACCCGTGTTATGTTAAATATAAAGTTTCGTAATTAGCGGGTATCAGACAACTGTGTTCTCCATTGGTGTATTGAATGAAAAACACTGTCTTTATCACAAAATATTTTTTGTTAATGATAACCAATTCTAATCTGACTAGCGATCATCTTCAAGGCTAAAGTGGAAAGAGGAATTGAGGGGTGACAAAATAAAAAATTATCAAAGTGTAATCTGTAAATAACATCTTGAATGAGACTATAAATAATATTAAAACATTTTGAACCTATTTGTGCCTGATGCTGCAAGGTGTAGTTTGATGTTAGTGGTGAAAATGACATGAAATTAATGCACTGGCCATTGACTTGTGCCCAAGTCACATGGCTGACTAGGCATTTTCCCCATTGCATCATCTATATTTTTTCGCCAGTTTTACATCATTCTTGCCACTATTGACTAAATTGCAACTTGCAGCAGCAGGTATGAATAAGTTCATAATGTTTTAACATAATTAGCAGTACCACTAATGGCACTATTTACAATATTAACCTTACCTAATTTTTTGTTATTACTACTCTTTTTTCATTTTTCAAGCATTGATCTAAAGGTGCTCTGCCAAAAAGAGGGACACAAGTCATCATTAATAAAAAATAATAATATAGTTGGCATTTGTCATTCATTAAATATTAAATTGATGATGTCCCATCAGATCATTTAATCTAAGAGAATAATGCCCCTCAGTGTTGTGTTTTAAGCATGACCCTGCTTAATAATTATTATACACTAATGACCAAAACTTAAGCATAAGCTTGAAAACAAGAACACGAAAATGAAAATATGAGCAGTCACTAAACATCACCATAAATTGTGGATTGTTCATTAATTCTTCCGACATTCTGATAAGGCAATATGTCCTCTTTTCATGATTGTGCTTAACTTTTGGACACTAGTGTAGCTTAACAATCACAGTAAGAGAGCCTGAGGAGGGCTCCTTATTTGTGGGTGATTTCTCAGTTTGTTGTTTTTCTTATAGCTTGCAGCATTAATGCTCCTATTGCACTGTAAAATAACTTTACCCAATATCTTTTATAGCATATGTAATCTTTCACGGTTTATGGGGTGCCTTCATAATATCTTTTATGAAAGTTAGTGTGTTATCCTAGTTTTTAAAAAATATTTGTCAAAACAACAATAGTCAAACATTTTTTTACTGAAAAAGTATTTGTGTTCATTTTAATGATTTATGTCACGTTTTGAACCCTCCTGAAATTGAATAAGGGACACCATTTTAAATTTTCATGTTTCTGATCCCCATTTATTTATATATTTATTTTTGAAATAAATTTATCTAGTTGTCACATCTGAGGGATCTGAAAGCACAGATCTCACTACATTAAAAATTTTAAAGTGCATCAGTTACAAGACATGATGTGCAGACAGAAATCATCTACTGTATGCTTGTATTGGAAATATTTTTTGGCTGAGAGCATCAGTGAACACATTAGTTTTCACTTTTAAGTGTGCTTCAGTCAATGCTCACAAAATTATTTAGCAATTATACCAGTTTTGACTGTCTAGTCATTATCAGTACCTAGACAATATTTACAGACTTTTGATATTGACTGGATAGTCGAAAATGGTATAACCAATAATAAGTTTTGGATCAGTGACTTAAATAAACTTTATAGTCATTCGCTCCGGTTGACAATGCATGCCTGGTGTATGCATTTGTTAGGCCATTTTATCTTGAGGGGCCAGAATAGTGTTCTTTATGACCAGGGACCTGCCGCATTCCTAACATTTGTGCAGAATCTGGTGAATTGCCTCTGGCAGCAGCTCCTGTAACATGTAGCTGTAAACCCAGTTAGTGTCATACGTAACTGTTCACACCTATGTACTCACACAATCATGCTCATACAGTTCCAATAAACTATTAATTGCGTATTAATTTGTGTGATTTCATAGCAGTGTCAGGTGTTTGGAGAAAAACTGAGTAAGTGAACAAGGTATGAACTGCAAACAATTATACTAATGTGTATCATACAAGTTCTATCTCTGAAAACGTTCAAGATAGACTATGCCATCAGAACTTCTTTGCTTCAAATGAACATTTTTGCTGCTTTCCAGAATACCAACATCTACTCCTTATTAAAATGTCACCTGTAATAGTGAGAGGAGGGAAGCACTTTAATTGCCACTGACGCTACTGACACTGGGCAAGAAAAATATATGGTATCTCAAGTTCTGTCTGTAGTTGGAAAGTGGTAATAGTGAATTCTCAATCATACCATCAGAGCAACTTAATAATTTGAGCCTTCGCCATTCACAAGTACGAAGACAAGTGAAACTAGAAAATTTCAGTCACAGTTAATGAAAGTTCACATAGCAATTTAGCTGTTCAATATAATGAGATACTCAATTTTGATATCCTTGGGGGTTGTTGCTTCAGAAAATCATAAATCCTTGCAGCACTGTAGTAGTAATTTTGAAATAAAACACAAAGTCTAATATTTTTATTGTCATGTATTGTGACTGATAACCAAGTACATAGGTGGAATATACATTGGCCATCTGACAGTCTCTGAAAGACTCTCACATAAACCACTTCCAAAAGACAAAAATGCAGGCAGGCAGACCCCATGGCTCATGTGTTGCTTCATTTTATATAAAACAAAACAGCTGAATATGTTATCGAATTTGAGATTTACAAAATAACAATTAAAAGTCATGACATAATTTGGTTACATGTCTCAAAAAAACAGGCCACAGATTGCCTACCCTACATGTTCTAATATTCAATTTGGAAATGTTTACTTTATTTCACATATAATTTCAATGAATTTTCTGCACAACAATTTAAATTATATTTTAGTTAATTATAAATAAATTACTTTGAATGAATATTACTAACAGTAGGCTACTTTGGTTTGCTCTCAAGTAGAGCTATCATTTTAGATGATAATAATGAATAAACATTGTAGCTTTTCAGAAACAGGGGAGAGGTAAGTTTTCACGAATATGGGGTGCAACATGATTGGACAGTTCACATCAAGAAATTTCAAAGTTGAATAAATATTAAACAGATTATCCACTTTAGTTGCTAATATAAATCGGGCAGTCTATTAATGTGAAATTTAACCTGAGTTAATAAATTCATTTGTACTAATTTATTGAAGGGTAATTTGTTGCTGGAATTGGGTATAGACGTAACAGTATTAAGTCCAGAAAGTTGCAAATTCAAGCCAAAATGACCTCTTCAGAGGATGTTGACATGAGGAAGGAATTTCAGATAGGGATGGGAAAGTAGTCCCATTTCATTTACACTCATAATAATAAAATCTGATGGCTGAGGAAAAGTCAAGTTGCATGCTTATGTTTGTTTTGAGGAGAGTAACTGAGGAACAGTCCAAATGCTACGACCTTCAGCTGAAAAATGACAAATGAAAAGTTTGAAGGAAAATGGTTGTAGTTATGACACTTAACAATGATGTACTAGGTGCTCTTCTGATCACTGGTAAATCACAGGTATTGTTCAGCCTAAGATTTGTGGGACCATCTGCTTATATTAGTGGAACTAGTGCAAGTTTAAAGATTCACAGGAACATTCTGTAAGTAATCAGTCATTTAAATACTCATTAGATATAGGAGGAATAATTCCTTTGGTGTTTTGTTTGAAAGTCTTTTTTAAGTGTGTGTTCACATATTTAATGTTCCACTCCCTCTGTTGAATAAGTTCTCTGTTGCTTGAATTTTAAATGACTGACCCTAAGACTGAAAAACTATTTGCTATGCAGAAATGGAATATTTTGTAAACTTTACAATGATCATTTTGTCATGAATTAAATCAGTTAGTGGAAAATCTTATGGCATGCCTGTACTTGGATTACTGTATATGAAGTTGATTTGATTACAGTGGTCATTATTTTTTATCTAATGGGTAGCAAAATGTACTTTTACTAATTTTTTATGTTGAAATGTGATTCACTTTTTTTTCCAGTCATACCTGTACCGGAAGGAGACTAGTGATGATGCAAACGTACCTCATAATATAATAGGAAGAACAAGACGCAGAAGGTCAGGTCATGCCATTTTTGTTACATATGACATCACTAAGGTACCAAAGAGACCTCGTGAAGTTGCTGTGAAATGCTTACAACTCAAATTCTTAACTGGAGAACATTACAGAAAAATGAAAGAGGTACATTTATACTTGCAATACAGTCCTTATCTTTTTTTCCTTTCAGCTTCTGTGAAAATATCTGGAAGATGAACACCACAGTCAGCTACTCAGCAAGCGGCAGTGTGTGTATACTTACAGTGTGGGATTGGAATCAGGCATAAATTACACATACATTACAAAGGTGAAGAAGATCTGAAGTTTAAACTCTTAAACTCAATTCTTGGAAATTAGTTTGAACTAAGTTTGTGGACACTTGTATTATGTATTTAGAGAGCACCGAGGTGTTGATCGGTCAGTATGCCAGCTGCTATAAGGCATTGCGTGCTGAGATATTTGGTAATATATTGGAGAGGTATAGGGTCAGAGATAGCTCAGGTGTAAAAGTTTGAAATTTAAGATTTTCAATATCATTATTTTTCCCAGATTCTATATACTTACTCTCCAATTTATTAAATGTCTGATGATACGAGAACATGTAGAAGTTTTCTGGATTGCAACTCTGGAATGGTTCTGTGCCAGTTGCTCTAAGAAGATGCTTTGTATCACTGCTCCATTTGTGAATATACCAAGACTCTGTCAGTCCAGAATCCTTCCTTCCATCTCTCTCTCTCTCTCTCTCTCTCTCTCTCTCTCTCTCTATTTTTTTTTTTTTTTAAAGCTGTGAATTGGCCATCTGAGAACCACATTCCAATTCCATTTCTTCATTCTCTGTTATTTCCTTCCAGTATACTTTCATCTGTTCTCTGTGTTTCTTCTTTCTGTTTTCAGACCTTTTTGAACCAGTCTTTTTAGCTATCCTGCCTTTTCCCTAAAGGCTTCTCTGTTGTTTATATCTTCGTTTTTATTTATTTCTTCATATGGTTCACACACAGTTCAAAATTGCAGGTATATAGCATTAGTAACACTATGTACAACAGGAATATGAAAATACAAAACTTCATACAAAACTAACTAAATGTCAATATATAGGTTCCTAATCCAGATAAGAACCATATCATCAGCTTTCATGAGGTCGCTCCAACTCCCCTGTTAGGAACGCAAGGGAAATTCGTCTTTAACATGCTTGATTGTCTGTTTCGGAGTCTCACAGTCACAAAATGGAGACTTTGTAGCACGCCATTTGTAAAGAGAGTCTGCGCGTCACCCATGCCCAGTGTGAGCTCTGTTCATTATGACCCAGTTTCCTGTCGAGTTCTGTGCCAGCAGTAACACAATTATATTTTCAGAATTGCTTACGCTCTTCAGGATTTTCAGTAAGTAGACAGCTTTGGTTCCACAGGTCTCTCACACCAGTATTACTTGCATCCAGCTCTTCTGCTTGCCGTAATGGTGGTTTTCTTGAATGGAGTTTATTTTGTCATAAGCTTGGTATGTCTTCCTGTATGGGTAATTACAGGTTCTCCTACAGCTTGTGGTATTCTGTAAGCAAGGCCTCACTTCTGCGGATTGCGGGTGGATAGATGTTGCTCAGCAGAGGAAGCCAATAAATTGGTGTTGGTCAGATTGCCCCAGTTATTAACCGCATAGTGTGGTTCAACTGGAGATTGATCAAGTTGTTGTCGCAGCTGTTTAGCCACACTGGGACACAATACTGAGAAGACCAGTGCAATGGGTGAAGTGTGCAAGGAATCTGCTGAAGCTCCCCATGCATTCCATACAATTTTTCAATAATATTGTTACGAGTTTTTATCTTGGCAACAGTATTTTCAATATGCTTTCTATATGAAAGGGTACAGTCAAGGGTGACACAAAGGCACTTAGGGTACTTGTTACGGCCAAGAGTGTTTCTGTTAAGTTTCACTCTGAGATCCGCATTAGCTTGTTTGTTTCTCAAATGGAATGTATATACTTCTATTTTACTTGTAACAGGTGTAAGTCGCTGCTTTCTAAAATGGCAGTCGTAACGGCTAGATCTTCTGTGAGAACTGTCTCCACTCGTCCAGGATCCTCGGTTCTACAAGCAAGAGCAACATCGTCTGCGTAGCAGAATATTGTCGACCTGGTATTGAGGAGAGTGCAGATATACAAGTTGAATAATATGGGGCTAAGAGGGAGCCCTGTGGTAGACAATTACTTAATTTCCTCTCCTTGCTCACATTTTCTCCCAAGTAAGCATCGAAACATCTATTTTTTATCATGGTGTTGATGACAGTTACAGTTTTTCGACGTCGGATTGGTTTTAGTAATTTGTGTATCATCCCTTCTCTCTGGATTGTGTCATACGGGGCACGTAGCTCCACGAACGTGACAAGATGTCTTCACATTTTCTTGAAAACCAGCCTCTATGAAAGTTGTTAAGGCCTGTACCTGGTCGCTGCAACTTCTCTGAGTCCTGAAACCCGCTTGCCCAGCTGAGATAAGTTCCAGTATGAAGCTGCTAATTATGTTACAGATAAGCCTCTCCAAGAGTTTATAAGTACAGCTCAAAAGGGAAATTGGCCTGAAACTCTGTGGGTGGTCAGCTGGTTTACCTGGTTTCAAAATTGCCACTATTTTTATTCTCTTTAGCTCACTGGGCAGTGATCCACTATCTAGGATGTTGGAGAAGAAGCGGATCAGCCATTTTTTTTCCACCCTTACCCGTGTTTATAAGAAATTCTGGCTGCATATTATCCAGACCATGTGCTTTACCATGTTTAGTTTGTTTCAAAGCCTCATCCAATACAGTCAGTGAAAATGATGAAGAGAAATTGGATACTGAGCTTTTAGAGGGGTGCGTTCTTGTTTTATTTTAGAAGTATGTTGTTTGTCATGGGCTGATCTAGATGTTTCAACTATATGGTTAGCGATTTGATTACCTGAAATACCAGGTTTCTGCCCAGGTTTGTTGGAGGCTCTTCCGAGCTTACGCAGAAGGCTCCATGCCTTTTTACTTGAATGTGTGAAGTTTGCATTTTCTACCATCTCACACCATCATACTCTTCTAGCAGCATCAAGATTCCTGTTTCTATATTCTCTCTTTCTAAACCTTTTCTTAACCCATTGAAGGAGCCTGTTAGCTTGTTATGGACTTCTTACTCTACAAATATTTGGAAGTCATTTTAGTTAGTCTACTGCCTTGCATCCAAAATAAATGTCCAAAAAACATGGGTCTTCTTTTTCTCATTACATTTGAAATATATTCTATATTTTGGCATATTTCAGCATTACTTTGTAATTTCCAACCTTCTGCTGTGTTTCATGGCCCTCATATTTTTTCGTGTAATTCGCCTTTCTGGTGCTTCTAATTTATCCAAGTTATTGTTTAGTGCCAGGCATTCACATATGTATAGTCATTCCGTCTTCACTGCTGTGTTGTAATGCCCTATTTTTGCATCCTGTATTATTAATTTTTACTGGTCATGTCTTTTGTTATGAAACATGGTTCTAGGGAACGTTTCTTTTAAGAAAAGGAATTCACTCAAAAATCGTCCACAATTATATGGATGATGGCAGTGGTATGGCTGTTAAGTATATTCGACCATACTTTGAAAAATTGATAACAGAGAACTGTGTTGTATTCATTTATTATTACTACTGGTTTTGGTGATAAACCATCGTCCTGGTATCTGTAGCAACACAAAAAAAGAAAGCAACTACAGAAACAACAAAAGACACACATTGTCGTATTATAAATAACAGAACATCAGTAATACTTATGAAAGAGTAAACAATAGTATGCCCATGTCACACTAATTGAGATATGGAAACACATTTACAGATATAGTCATTACAACTGTGCACACGTAGCAAAGCAAAAATTCATAAATATGAAACTGAGACCCCATTCAGTAGTGACAGAGTAACTGAATGTTTGTAGTCAAGACATAAATATCTTGGATACTGGAGATGAGTGACCAGAGCACTCACAGCCACAAAGAGGAAGCTAAATAGGTGACATTAATGATATGAGCAGTGGCATATAAATTAATACAGTTTTTTTATATAATTGCAAACAGAAGTGTGAAACTAGCACAGCTGGTCAAATAAGAGAAATCAAATACAACAGAAATAATAACTGCTATCATTAAACATTTTTTTTAGTATTTGGTATGGAAAAGCTACTATCAGGGTCACACAACAAACTAACAATGTTCTCAGAATCATGATAATATCATTTAACATGTAAAAAATCAGCATCTTATCTTTTGCCAAAAAGAGACAAAAGTAGCAGATAACTTCCAGACAAACAAGTAAATAACTTCATGCAAATATTTAATTACCATTACAAAGAAACTCAATATCTACAAGTATTATATACTAGCAACTCACATGCGACTCGGACTGTAGAGGGGAGTCTTGTTCTGCCATGTCAGCTGTGGTGGCTGAGCAAGCAGTACACATGCTGCAAGCATGCTCCAGTAAAACTGGTTCTTGCCCTGCCATTCTGAATAAATAACTTGTTTTCCCGTTGTCATTCTGAGTTGGACAGTGACACATTGAATGTTCCTAGTCGTAGTTCCTTTTCAAAGGTTGTGTGTGCTTCCCTCAGTGGCAAGCATATGGGTCAGTGTCACATTTCCTCATGCTCTCAGTGTTTCTAGTAGCATTTGCTCTTGCGATGTCCACACTGGTCGGCTATCTGTTTTGCCTGTGGTGTTCATGGCCACATTGCTTCTGTGTGCCATGTTGTGCATGCGCAGCAGTGTAGTGATGTCCTGGCTTTGCTCATGGGGTAATCTTTTCTGGCTTATTCCATTCACACCATTGACAATGTGCTTCACCCAGCATCTGGGAAACCCACCCTTCTATCCTTCTCACCCTGCGTGTGATGGTTCAGACGGTACCTTTCCAGGTGGATACTGGCACCTCTTCTCCTCTCAGTAATAGTTCTACTTACGTGATGCCAAGCTCTCCTTCACTTACTTATTTAAGAGGAACGTTGTGGCCCATGGGGTCATGAAATTCTGGTGTGGAGCATACTTTTGATGGAGCTCTTTTATAAAAATAAGTCCTGCACACTTTCATTTTTGATGTTTTATTCCAGCACAGTGGAAAACGTTTTAAGAGTATATGCTTTCAAGCAATTTTGGTTTTCCATTTCTGAGAATGTGCACTTGTTCTTCCTGGATATTCCATTTTAAGACATTCAAGGTTTGACAACCTCCTTTTAGTAATTGTTTGCTCCCGATTTGGGCTGGGAGGCATCCGTCGAGGTACACTTTAAATTGTAGGCAGGTTTGGCCTTGTGATTTCTCACATTCTCTGGGATTTGGTGAAGGTAATACTGGACAGTTTATGGCCGCTCTCAGTGTCATCACCCCAGTTTCTTGAATGTCACTGTGTTTCACCACTCGTCATTTTCAAAAAACTGAATGGCTCTCTCAAGCTGTGTGGCGATTTTAAGGCTATGAATGACCAGTTGATTGTAGATCCATTTTCAATGCCACCACCAGAGTACCTGTTCTCCAGGATTCAAAAAGGAGACTGTTATATGAAGGTTGTGACCGTCCCCACCCTCTTGTTGCCCTGTGTTGAACTTAATGATGTTTGGAGTAAGTTAGCAATTTGGATGGCTAGTCCCATTTTCACAGTGCTTGGCACATTGAAATAATGACACACTGCAGTGTGTTGATGGCTCATTGTTCTCTTCCTTTCTGTGGTTCATCTTTCTATAATTGTATAGAGGATGATCAGGTTACTACTGCAATAACAGTGTGAAATCTGGTGGACTTTCTGCAGAACTACACATATATTTCCAATCATTTCACTTCACCGTTCAAACCAATAAAACACACACAACTTGTTCTCCATCCTCGCACTTCAGACTCGTACAACCAGCTGTACAAAAGAACAAAGATTTTCCTCTACAACATGTAGCAAAGAAATTACTATCATATATCACTCTATTTATGCAAAATAATCTTTGGGACATACATTTCATAAATAAAATACAATTAATTGTCTATCATTTTTGAACGTCCATAATTATCATTGTAATTACATTAAGTATCCATAAACGTTGACATTTGGACATTTTCACATAGCTTTGTAGTAGTGGATTTTTGGCATTTACGTCTTCTCCGCAGTATCGTTCTCTTCATATGATCCAAGATCGGGTAGTACATTTATCTCACTAACCAGTTTTTAACCAGTTTTATTGCAGTAGCCTGCCCCCGCCCCCCCCCCCCGCCCCCCCCAAAAAAAAAAAAAAAAAAAAAAAAAAAAGTTGAAAGCATGAAATATGAGAGAAATTTTGATACAAAATAATAAAAGTGGTTATCCCAACACTTTTTGGGGTATACAAATTAATATTCAGTGGTGCTTCATTATATGATATACAACTTTTTGACTCCCTTAGCATCACCACTTCATTCAGATGAGGTCAAAAACAAAGTTCCGTTTTACTGATTTCATTTCTTGCAAACTTTTCAAAAAGAAATGCAAAGTCTAACTTTTTACCTATTGATTGCTCTCAAATTATTACCAAATATTATGTAACATATATGGGAGGAGCAAAATATGGTACATATAACAGTAATTGTATTGTATTTAGCATGACAGTAGAACTTGAATTTCAAGAGAATGTCTGTATACCAATATATATAAATCTGTCTTTAAAAGGTGAAATATCATTGATCGGTAATGTCCTGGGATCAAAAGAAAACACATTATTTGAAGTTTTTACGAAGAAAATGTAGCAAAGTACTTTAGATCACAGGAGAGAATTAATGTATTTAGTTAGGAACTTATCCTATTTCTCATAACACCAATGAAGTGTCTTCGCAACAACTTTTTATACTGTCTTACTTCTAAATTTATCTTTCATAGAGAACACGGAACTCTCGGCATATAAAAATACGCTATAACAAACATTATTTCTTGCTCTGTTTTGCAAGACCTTTAAAAGAAAAATTTAAGAGCACAGGGGGAACAGAACCCAGATAGATAGAATAGAGAGCACCAGAAATTAAGAACGGATACACCAGCTAGGGAAGGCACCACTCACCATGTGGTGTGCCTATCAAAGTCAGCAGACCCCCTACCTATTCCATGTGCAAAATTATCAGTTTTATCACTCATTTAGTCCTTTAGTCTTTGATTGTTACAAACATTTCACATTTATTAATTTTCATGTCACATAATTGATTATACATTAACATGTGAAAAATTACTTTTCAACTCTTGAATTATGTCGCAGGATGAGATAACTAGCTCATTCTTACCATGTTTTCTTGAAAACTGAATTATTTTCTTATTTATCTAAAAAATATTCCCTATAAATTATGCCAAAAAATGTCAACAACACTGAAATCTGCTTTGAAGTGCTGTTCGTTAACTATTTGTCACTATTAAATTTAAAATTCTTCTTACACATCTACATAAAGTACACTGATTCAATGCGACAACATGAAAATTCGAGACATATACAAAATAATATCAAACAAACAAAAAAAAAATCTATCATAGTAAACACAAGTAAATTATATACAGAACAAGAAATGATTTGATGCCTTCCACACACATTCCCAAAACTAGCACACAAAAAATGTCAGAGTTTCATTGGATAACAAATAATTCTGTACAACAAAAGGAGATGCTCTAATGGTCATTTTTCAGCTTCCAGAGTCTTTTTTACCCTAATAACATGACTAAAAAAAAAAAAAAAAAATAGAAATGACACAAGTACTAATTCGTTATAAACCACAAAGAAAGTTATATTAAGAACTGAATAAATGTTCAGGAATTAATTGAGTCTTTCACTTAAAGCTCACTCTAAACATTGACAAATAACACTGTAAAAAAGTAAACTTGTGGTGTCACTGCTAGACACCACACTTGCTAGGTGGTAGCTTAAATCGGCCGCGGTCCATTAGTACATGTCGGACCCGCGTGTTGCCACTGTGTGATCGCAGACCGAGCGACACCACACGGCAGGTCTTGAGAGACGTACGAGAACTCGCCCCAGTTGTACGACGACGTTGCTAGCGACTATACTGACGAAGCCTTTGCTCTCATTTGCCGAGAGACAGAATAGCCTTCAGCTAAGTCCATGTCTACGACCTAGCAAGGCGCCATTAGCCTTAGATAGCTTGTATCTAAAGAGTCTCACTTGTATCACCACAATCTTCAAATGTCTCATCAAGAACGATGTATACAAAGGAAGGATTAAAAGTTAAGTAGTCCAGAAGCTACGTACTTTTCTTTATGGCATTCATTAAGTCTCCTGTTTCAGACCTCACTCCATCCTTCGTGAGTTAGCGCGTGCATCTTGGCTGCCTCTTTCAATTAGTGTACGTAGTGTTGGCAAGTCTGCCGACACTACAAAACTAATTACTTCTCATGAAAGATCGTAATAAAAAATACGAATCATGACTTATTTACAGTATGCAGAAGAGTAACACAACACAAGCAAAAATAGTAAGTTACCACATTTCAATTGTTTGCACAAAAAGTTTGAAAAAATGTAGCTACAGTTCTTTGCTTATGATAGAAAACATTTTGTTTCTACGACGTTCCAGTAAGAATTTTTTTCATTAGTTATCTTTACCTTTTTGTGTGTATGGTTTCAATGAGGCAACATTTTTAGCTCAAGAAGCTTTTTTGATTTAAGATAAATCAATCGTTAGGCATTGGGGTGTGGGTTCTCAGTGACCTCAAATGGACCAATATAGATATCAGAAAAAGTTTTTTAACTGAAATGTTAACATTTTAGATTTCTCATGTGATTCAACAAGAATGTAGTCTCCAATGTTAAACTTATTAATTTTGATCTTATTATTTTGTCTTTTCTTTTGTATCTCTCCCCACTTTTTCATAGTTCTCTCACAACTCCCTCCCCTTCTTGAGCAGACATGACAGCACATGGTGGATAATCTATTAATTCAGAGAACATTTGCTGGTTTATTGTGATACATACTTCAAAATGTGAAAATCCTGTAGAACTGTGTAGCAAACTATTTGGTACATCTTCAAAACCACTGATTTATTCATACCGTGTAGGGTGTTTGTGGCTACAACGTAAATGATTAATTTCATGCTTATATCTCTCTGCTGGATTGGATAAAGGATTATAAACTGAAATAAAAATGTGTCTAACACCAGATTTTTCTATGACAGACTTCCAACACTTTGGTAGAAACTGTGATCCATTGTCTGACAGGATTAATTTAGGTTTTTGTATACTTTTGACGTAACCTTTTTCAAATTTGGCAGTAACCTCCTTACTTGTAGCTTTTCTGACAGGATATAATTTTATAAATTTGGAGAAAACATCAACCATAGCAAAAATATAACGATAACCACTTTTAGTTTTTGGTAAACTCCCATAAAAATCCACAGCAGCTAAATCCATAGGTTCCACAGGTGTTATATTTTGTATTTCCTCTTGACAGGTGCTGTTATTTACCTTGACTCTCTGACAACTGTCAATTGTGTGCTTGTGTGCTTGTGTCTGTGTATGTGCGGATGGGTGTGTGTGTGCGCGTGCAAGTGTATACCTGTCCTTTGTTCCCCTAAGGTAAGTCTTTCCACTCCCGGGATTGGAATGACTCCTTACCCTCTCCCTTAAAACCCACATCCTTTCGTCTTTCCCACTCCTTCCCTCTTTCCTGATGAAGCAACCGTTTGTTGCGAAAGCTTGAATTTTGTGTGTATGTTTGTGTGTCTTATCGACCTGCCAGCACTTTTGTTCGGTAAGTCACATCATCTTCGTTTTTATATATATATATATATATATATATATATATATATATATATATATATATATATATATATATATATATATATATATATATATATATATATATATATATATATATATAACAGAGGGAAACATTCCACGTGGAAAAAATTATCTAAAAAGAAAGATGATGAGACTTACCAAACAAAAGCGCTGGCAGGTCGATAGAAACACAAACAAACACAAATATACACACAAAATTCAAGCTTTCGCAACAAACTGTTGCCTCATCAGGAAAGAGGGAAGGAGAGGGAAAGACGAAAGGATGTAGGTTTTAAGCGAGAGGGTAAGGAGTCATTCCAATCCCGGGAGCGGAAAGACTTACCTTAGGGGGAAAAAGGGACAGGTATACACTCGCACACACACACATATCCATCCACACATACAGACACAAGCAGACATATTTAAAGACAAAGAGTTTGGGCAGAGATGTCAGTCGAGGTGGAAGAGTAGAGGCAAAGAAGTTGTTGAGAGAAGGGTGAGGTATGAGTGGCGGCAACTTGAAATTAGCGGAGATTGAGGCCTGGCGGATAACGAGAAGAGAGGATATACTGAAGGGCAAGTTCCCATCTCCGGAGTTCGGATAGGTTGGTGTTGGTGGGAAGTATCCAGATAACCCGGACGGTGTAACACTGTGCCAAGATGTGCTGGCTGTGCACCAAGGCATGTTTGGCCACAGGGTGATCCTCATTACCAACAAACACTGTCTGCCTGTGTCCATTCATGCGAATGGACAGTTTGTTGCTGGTCATTCCCACATAGAATGCATCACAGTGTAGGCAGGTCAGTTGGTAGATCACGTGGGTGCTTTCACACGTGGCTCTGCCTTTGATCGTGTACACCTTCCGGGTTACAGGACTGGAGTAGGTGGTGGTGGGAGGGTGCATGGGACAGGTTTTGCACCGGGGGCGGTTACAAGGATAGGAGCCCGAGGGTAGGGAAGGTGGTTTGGGGATTTCATAGGGATGAACTAACAGGTTACGAAGGTTAGGTGGACGGCGGAAAGACACTCTTGGCGGAGTGGGGAGGATTTCATGAAGGATGGATCTCATTTCAGGGCAGGATTTGAGGAAGTCGTATCCCTGCTGGAGAGCCACATTCAGAGTCTGGTCCAGTCCCGGAAAGTATCCTGTCACAAGTGGGGCACTTTTGTGGTTCTTCTGTGGGGGATTCTGGGTTTGAGGGGATGAGGAAGTGGCTCTGGTTATTTGCTTCTGTACCAGGCCGAGAGGGTAGTTGCGGGATGCGAAAGCTGTTGTCAGGTTGTTGGTGTAATGTTTCAGGGACATCAAACCCACCAACAAGCAACAGTACCTCCATTATGACAGCTGCCACCCATTCCACATCAAACGGTCCCTTCCCTACAGCCTAGGTCTTCGTGGCAAACGAATCTGCTCCAGTCCGGAATCCCTGAAACATTACACCAACAACCTGACAACAGCTTTCGCATCCCGCAACTACCCTCTCGGCCTGGTACAGAAGCAAATAACCAGAGCCACTTCCTCATCCCCTCAAACCCAGAATCCCCCACAGAAGAACCACAAAAGTGCCCCACTTGTGACAGGATACTTTCCGGGACTGGACCAGACTCTGAATGTGGCTCTCCAGCAGGGATACGACTTCCTCAAATCCTGCCCTGAAATGAGATCCATCCTTCATGAAATCCTCCCCACTCCGCCAAGAGTGTCTTTCCGCCGTCCACCTAACCTTCGTAACCTGTTAGTTCATCCCTATGAAATCCCCAAACCACCTTCCCTACCCTCGGGCTCCTATCCTTGTAACCGCCCCCGGTGCAAAACCTGTCCCATGCACCCTCCCACCACCACCTACTCCAGTCCTGTAACCCGGAAGGTGTACACGATCAAAGGCAGAGCCACGTGTGAAAGCACCCACGTGATCTACCAACTGACCTGCCTACACTGTGATGCATTCTATGTGGGAATGACCAGCAACAAACTGTCCATTCGCATGAATGGACACAGGCAGACAGTGTTTGTTGGTAATGAGGATCACCCTGTGGCCAAACATGCCTTGGTGCACAGCCAGCACATCTTGGCACAGTGTTACACCGTCCGGGTTATCTGGATACTTCCCACCAACACCAACCTATCCGAACTCCGGAGATGGGAACTTGCCCTTCAGTATATCCTCTCTTCTCGTTATCCGCCAGGCCTCAATCTCCGCTAATTTCAAGTTGCCGCCACTCATACCTCACCCTTCTCTCAACAACTTCTTTGCCTCTACTCTTCCACCTCGACTGACATCTCTGCCCAAACTCTTTGTCTTTAAATATGTCTGCTTGTGTCTGTATGTGTGGATGGATATGTGTGTGTGTGTGCGAGTGTATACCTGTCCCTTTTTCCCCCTAAGGTAAGTCTTTCCGCTCCCGGGATTGGAATGACTCCTTACCCTCTCCCTTAAAACCTACATCCTTTCGTCTTTCCCTCTCCTTCCCTCTTTCCTGATGAGGCAACAGTTTGTTGCGAAAGCTTGATTTTTGTGTGTATATTTGTGTTTGTTTGTGTTTCTATCGACCTGCCAGCGCTTTTGTTTGGTAAGTCTCATCATCTTTCTTTTTAGATAATTTTTTCCACGTGGAATGTTTCCCTCTGTTATATTCATATCATTAATTTGAACCCAACAATGACGTTTGTTATTGTCACTGTTACATTTCGAAGTCTTTTCTGTCGTCTTATTTCCTCCTTCTGTTTTTGCCAGTAGTTTCCCTTTGTATTCACCTTCTCCTCTTTACCGTAATCCACTATACAATTTTATCCCGCCGATATATACTCAACAATACGTAATAATACGTAACCCACTTCCAAACCACAACCAAAAAATTTTTTCTTCCGCTACTCCTATAAAGTCCACCGTTTCTAGTTCACAAACAGTTCCTTTCAGCTATCAAACAACCTTTTCGGCTAGTTTTAATAACTTTTGCTTTATTTCGATTTCCGTTTTTTCACATCACCGATCATTTTTAGCCGCTTCCCACAGGTTTTAACGTTATTATTTCTCCACCAGACAATTGTTAGCCTCATTTCCATAATCTGCCACCACCATACCACTACTTTTAATACATCCTCACGTAGTTTTTTCGAAATTTTCCCGAATTTCTCCACCCTTTAACGTGTTTTGGCGGCAACACAACCACCTAACCTTTATGCACATCGTTTTCTACCTACACTATTTCACCACAGGATCAACATAACCCAGCTCCAACCAACCCCTTTTCGCCTCTTTTCACACCAGATCTCCATTTGCTTTCTACTTCACCTTTATCTCTCCCCACATATATTTTTTTTATATATTCATTTTCATTTCAGCCTCACGTTACACTTTCGACCTTCTAGTACCATGTCACCCGCACAACACCCCCACAACGACCCCATTAAGTTTTATTTACATTCCCTCCGCAGACATGCCTTTGCCCTAGCCAGATTACGCTCCCATATTGTATTTTCTCAGGCTTGTCTGACGTTTGGCATTACCCCCAAAGGCCTCACACTTAAAGTTCCCATCTCTGGCTGCAACCCTTCCTTCCATCAGTCCCTATACCAGTTCCAAACTGAACAATCCATTGCCCTCACCCACCTAATCCTTCACCTACACATCAACTCAGCCAATGAACACACCCGTCAACTCCTATCCTTAATAAAAGTCCTTAATCTTTCCTCTCCCACATCCACACCGGCTGTTCAGAGCATCCTCCTACAGGCCAACCGTAAATTAGAACAGCATGCCACCCTCCACCTCAAAAAACTATCCAATCTCCTGGTTTCCCACCTCCGGAAAGGCAACTCACTCACCCTTCACAACCTTTCCAGCAAACCTCAACCACCTCTCATTGCACACAAACCCAGTCTCTCCCATCTACTCAATCTCCCACTTCCAGCTCCACTCCCTCCAAAACCTCAAAATTCCTTTCAACACAATCCGGAACCACAACACCCTAATTCAGTAGTTAACCTTTCCTCCAAACCTCTCTCCCAATCTGAAACCTCTGTCCTATCCAAAGGCCTTACCTTCAGCCCCACTCCCAGATTCAACCAAACAGCCCTCGTCAAAGATTTACTGTCCTACACCCGTACTCTCTGCTGGAAATATCACTTTGCCACGAAGAAAAATGATCCTAATCCTACTCCTAATGATCCAACTCCCCAAGACACCATCCAAATTGAACCCTGCCTGGAACAGTTCCGTCCTCCGTCACAGCGGGACCCACCTCCTCTTCCTCAAAATCACCCTCTCCAAACCTTCCAGGAATTTCTGACTTCCAGCCTTGCATCTCAATCCTTCTTAAAAAACCTTAATCCTACACCCAACATCACCACTGCTGAAGCCCAGGCTATCCGTGATCTGAAGGCTGACCGATCCATCGTCATTCTTCCGGCGGACAAGGGTTCCACGACCGTGGTACTTGATCGTCGGGAGTATGTGGCTAAGGGACTGCGTCAGCTTTCAGACAACACCACATACAAAGTTTGCCAAGGTAACCCCATTCCCGATGTCCAGGCGGAGCTTCAAGGAATCCTCAGAACCTTAGGCCCCCTGCAAAACCTTTCACCTGACTCCATCAACCTCCTGACCCCACCGACACCCCGCACCCCAACCTTCTACCTTCTTCCTAAAATCCACAAACCCAATCATCCCGGCCGCCCCATTGTAGCTGGTTACCAAGCCCCCACTGAACGTATCTCTGCCTACGTAGATCAACACCTTCAACCCATTACATGCAGTCTCCCATCCTTCATCAAAGACACCAACCACTTCCTTGAACGCCTGGAATCCTTACCCAATCTGTTACCCCCAGAAACCATCCTTGTAACCATTGATGCCACTTCCTTATACACAAATATTCCGCACGTCCAGGGCCTCGCTGTGATGGAGCATTTCCTTTCACGCCGATCACCTGCCACCCTACCTAAAACCTCTTTCCTCATTACCTTAGCCAGCTTCATCCTGACCCACAACTTCTTCACTTTTGAAGGCCAGACATACCAACAATTAAAGGGAACAGCCATGGGTACCAGGATGGCCCCCTCGTACGCCAACCTATTCATGGGTCGCTTAGAGGAAGCCTTCTTGGTTACCCAGGTCTGCCAACCCAAAGTTTGGTACAGATTTATTGATGACATCTTCATGATCTGGACTCACAGTGAAGAAGAACTCCAGAATTTCCTCTCCAACCTCAACTCCTTTGGCTCCATCAGATTCACCTGGTCCTACTCCAAATCCCATGCCACTTTCCTTGACGTTGACCTCCACCTGTCCAATGGCCAACTTCACACGTCCGTCCACATCAAACCCACCAACAAGCAACAGTACCTCCATTATGACAGCTGCCACCCATTCCACATCAAACGGTCCCTTCCCTACAGCCTAGGTCTTCGTGGCAAACGAATCTGCTCCAGTCCGGAATCCCTGAAACATTACACCAACAACCTGACAACAGCTTTCGCATCCCGCAACTACCCTCTCGGCCTGGTACAGAAGCAAATAACCAGAGCCACTTCCTCATCCCCTCAAACCCAGAATCCCCCACAGAAGAACCACAAAAGTGCCCCACTTGTGACAGGATACTTTCCGGGACTGGACCAGACTCTGAATGTGGCTCTCCAGCAGGGATACGACTTCCTCAAATCCAGCCCTGAAATGAGATCCATCCTTCATGAAATCCTCCCCACTCCGCCAAGAGTGTCTTTCCGCCGTCCACCTAACCTTCGTAACCTGTTAGTTCATCCCTATGAAATCCCCAAACCACCTTCCCCACCCTCTGGCTCCTATCCTTGTAACCGCCCCCGGTGTAAAACCTGTCCCATGCACCCTCCCACCACCACCTACTCCAGTCCTGTAACCCGGAAGATGTACACGATCAAAGGCAGAGCCACATGTGAAAGCACCCACGTGATTTACCAACTGACCTGCCTACACTGTGATGCATTCTATGTGGGAATGACCAGCAACAAACTGTCCATTCGCATGAATGGACACAGGCAGACAGTGTTTGTTGGTAATGAGGATCACCCTGTGGCTAAACATGCCTTGGTGCACGGCCAGCACATCTTGGCACAGTGTTACACCGTCCGGGTTATCTGGATACTTCCCACCAACACCAACCTATCCGAACTCCGGAGATGGGAACTTGCCCTTCAGTATATCCTCTCTTCTCGTTATCCGCCAGGCCTCAATCTCCGCTAATTTCAAGTTGCCGCCACTCATACCTCACCCTTCTCTCAACAACTTCTTTGCCTCTACTCTTCCACCTCGACTGACATCTCTGCCCAAACTCTTTGTCTTTAAATATGTCTGCTTGTGTCTGTATGTGTGGATGGATATGTGTGTGTGTGCGAGTGTATACCTGTCCCTTTTTCCCCCTAAGGTAAGTCTTTCCGCTCCCGGGATTGGAATGACTCCTTACCCTCTCCCTTAAAACCTACATCCTTTCGTCTTTCCCTCTCCTTCCCTCTTTCCTGATGAGGCAACAGTTTGTTGCGAAAGCTTGAATTTTGTGTGTATATTTGTGTTTGTTTGTGTTTCTATCGACCTGCCAGCGCTTTTGTTTGGTAAGTCTCATCATCTTTCTTTTTATATATATATATATATATATATATATATATATATATATATATATATATATATATATATATATATATATATATAAACAAAGATGATGTGACTTACCAAATGAAAGTGCTGGCAGGTCGACAGACACACAAACGAACACAAACATACACACAAAATTCAAGCTTTCGCAACAAACTGTTGCCTCATCAGGAAAGAGGGAAGGAGAGGGAAAGACGAAAGGATGTGGGTTTTAAGGGAGAAGGTAAGGAGTCATTCCAATCCCGGGAGCGGAAAGACTTACTTTATGGGGAAAAAAGGACGGGTATACACTCGCGCACACACACACATATCCATCCACACATACCCAGACACAAGCAGACATTTGTAAAGGCAAAGAGTTTGGGCAGAGATGTCGGTCGAGGCGGAAGTACAGAGGCAAAGATGTTGTTGAAAGACAGGTGAGGTATGAGCGGCGGCAACTTGAAGTTAGCGGAGGTGGAGGCCTGGCGGATAACGAGAAGAGAGGATGTACTGAAGGGCAAGTTCCCATCTCCGGAGTTCTGACAGGTTGGTGTTAGTGGGAAGTATCCAGATAACGCGGACGGTGTAACACTGTGCCAAGATGTGCTGCCCGAGCACCAAGGCATGTTTAGCCACAGGGTGATCCTCATTACCAACAAACACTGTCTGCCTGTGTCCATTCATGTGAATGGACAGTTTGTTGCTGGTCATTCCCACATAGAAAGCTTCACAGTGTAGGCAAGTCAGTTGGTAAATCACGTGGGTGCTTTCACACGTGGCTCTGCCTTTGATCGTGTACATCTTCCGGGTTACAGGACTGGAGTAGGTGGTGGTGGGAGTGTGCATGGGACAGGTTTTACGCCGGGGGTGGTTACAAGGATAGGAGCCAGAGGGTAAGGAATGTGGTTTGGGGATTTCATAGGGATGAACTAAGAGGTTACGAAGGTTAGGTGGACGGCGGGAAGACACTCTTGGTGGAGTGGGGAGGATTTCATGAAGGATGGATCTCATTTCAGGGCAGGATTTGAGGAAGTTGTATCCCTGCTGGAGAGCCACATTCGGAGTCTGATCCAGTCCCGGAAAGTATCCTGTCACAAGTGTGGCACTTTTGGGGTTCTTCTGTGGGAGGTTCTGGGTTTGAGGGGATGGTTATTTGCTTCTGTACCAGGTCAGGAGAGTCGTTGCGGGATGTGAAAGCTGTTTTCAGGTTGTTGGTGTAATGGTTCAGGGATTCCGGACTGGAGCAGATTCGTTTGCCACGAAGACCTAGGCTGTAGGGAAGGGACCGTTTGATGTGGGATGGGTGGCAGCTGTCATAATGGAGGTACTGTTGCTTGTTGGTGGGTTTGATGTGGACGGACGTGTGAAGCTGGCCATTGGACAGGTGGAGGTCAACGTCAAGGAAAGTGGCATGGGATTTGGAGTAGGACCAGGTGAATCTGATGGAACCAAAGGAGTTGAAGTTGGAGAGGAAATTCTGGAGTTCTTCTTCACTGTGAGTCCAGATCATGAAGATGTCATCAATAAATCTGTACCAAACTTTGGGTTGGCAGGCCTGGGTAACCAAGATGGCTTCCTCTAAGCGACCCATGAATAGGTTGTCGTACGAGGGGGCAATCCTGGTACCCATGGCTGTTCCCTTTAATTGTTGGTATGTCTGGCCTTCAAAAGTGAAGAAATTGTGGGTCAGGATGAAGCTGGCTAAGGTAATGAGGAAAGAGGTTTTAGGTAGGGTGGCAGGTGATCGGCGTGAAAGGAAGTGCTCCATCGCAGCGAGGCCCTGGACGTGCGGAATATTTGTGCATAAGGAAGTGGCATCAATGGTTACAAGGATGGTTTCCGGGGGTAACAGATTGGGTAAGGATTCCAGGCGTTCGAGAAAGTGGTTGGTGTCTTTGATGAAGGATGGGAGACTGCATCTAATGGGTTGAGATAAGTTCTGTGGGGGCTTCGTAACCAGCTACAATGGGGCGGCCGGGATGATTGGGTTTGTGAATTTTAGGAAGAAGGTAGAAGGTAGGGGTGCGGGGTGTCGGTGGGGTCAGGAGGTTGATGGAGTCAGGTGAAAGGTTTTGTAGGGGGCCTAAGGTTCTGTGGATTCCTTGAAGCTCCGCCTGGACATCAGGAATGGGATTACCTTGGCAAACTTTGTATGTGATGTTGTCTGAAAGCTGACGCAGTCCCTCAGCCACATACTCCCGACAATCAAGTAATCAAGGATAGCTTGGGCTTCAGCAGTGGTGATGTTGGGAGTAGGATTAAGATTTTTTAAGAAGGATTGAGAAGCAAGGCTGGAAGTCAGAAATTCCTGGAAGGTTTGGAGAGGGTGATTTTGAGGAAGAGGAGGTGGCTCCCGCTGTGACGGAGGACGGAACTGTGCCAGGCAGGGTTCCATTTGGATAGTGTCTTGGGGAGTTGGATTGTCAGGAGTAGGATTAGGATCATGTTTCTTTGTGGCAAATAGATATTTCCAGCAGAGAGTACGAGTGTAGGACAGCAATTCTTTGACGAGGGCTGTTTGGTTGAATCTGGGAGTGGGGCTGAAGGTGAGGCCTTTGGATAGGACAGAGGTTTCGGATTGGGAGAGAGGTTTGGAGGAAAGGTTAACTACTGAATTGGGGTGTTGTGGTTCCAGATTGTGTTGATTGGAATTTTGAGGTTTTGGAGGGAGTGGAGCTGGAAGTGGGAGATTGAGTAGATGGGAGAGACTGGGTTTGTGTGCAATGAGAGGAGGTTGAGGTTTGCTGGAAAGGTTGTGAAGGGTGATTGAGTTGCCTTTCCGGAAGTGGGAAACCAGGAGATTGGATAGTTTTTTGAGGTGGAGGGTGGCATGCTGTTCTAATTTGCGGTTGGCCTGTAGGAGGACGCTTTGAACAGCCGGTGTGGATGCGGGAGAGGAAAGATTGAGAACTTTTATTAAGGATAGGAGTTGATGGGTGTGTTCATTGGCTGAGTTGATGTGTAGGTGAGGGATTAGGTGGGTGAGGGCAATGGATTGTTCAGTTTGGAACTGGTATAGGGACTGATGGAAAGAAGGGTTGCAGCCAGAGTTGGGAACTTTAAGTGTGAGGCCTTTGGGGGTAATGCCAAATGTCAGACAAGCCTGAGAAAATAAAATATGGGAGCGTAATCTGGCTAGGGCGAAGTCATGTTTGCGGAGGGAATGTAAATAAAACTTAATGGGGTCGTTGTGGGGGTGTTTTGAGGGTGACATGGTATTAGAAGGTGGAAAGTGTAACATGAGGCTGAAATGAAAATATATATATATATATATATATATATATATATATATATATATATATATATATATATATATATATATATATATATATATATATATGGTGAAAGATAAAGGTGAACTAGAAAGCAACTGGAGATCTGGTGTGAAAAAAGCCGAAAAAGTGTTGGTTAAAGCTGGGCTGTGTTGATCCTGTGGTGAACTTGGGTTGGTAGACAACGATGTGCATAAAGGTTAGGTGGTTGTATTGCCTCCAAAACACATTAAAGGGTGGAGAAATTCGGGAAAATTTCAAAAACTACGTGTAAATGTATTAAAAGGAGTGGTTTTGTGGTGGCAGATTATGAGAATGAGGCTAACAATTGTCTGACGAAAAAATAATGACGTTAAAACTTGTGGGAAGCGGCTAAAAATGATCAATGATGTGGGAAAAACAGAAATGGAAATAAAGCGAAAGTTATTAGAACTAGCCGAAATGGTTGTTTAATAGGTGAAAGGAACGGTTTGTGAACTAGAAACAGTGGATTTTATAACAGCGGTAGTGTTGAAAGCGGAAAAAAAATTTTTTGGTTATGGTTTGGAAGTGGGTTACGTATTATTGAGTATATATAGGCGGGATAAAATTGTATAGTGGATTACAGTAAAAAGGAGAAGGTGAATACAAAGTGAACCTACTGGCAAAAACAGAAAGGGAAAATAAGCCGACAGATAAGATTTCGAAATGCAACAGTGACAATAACAAACGTAATTGTTGGGTTCAAATTAATGATATGAATATAATAGAGGGAAACATTCCACATGGGAAAAATATATCTAAAAACAAAGATGATGTGACTTACCATACGAAAGCGCTGGCAGGTCGATAGATACACAAACAAACACATACATACACACAAAATTCAAGCTTTTGCAACCAATGGTTGCTTCGTCAGGAAAGAGGGAAGGAGAGGGAAAGATGAAAGGATGTGGGTTTTAAGGGAGAGTGTAAGGAGTCGTTCCAATCCCGGGAGCGGAAAGACTTACCTTAGGGGGAAAAATGGACAGGTATACACTCGTACACACACACATATCCATCCGCACATACACAGACACTTGTAAAGGCAAAGAGTTTGGGCAGAGATGTCAGTCGAGGCGGAAGTACAGGGGCAAAGATGTTGTTGAAAGACAGGTGAGGTATAAGCGGCGGCAACTTGAAATTAGCGGAGGTTGAGGCCTGGCGGATAACGAGAAGAGAGGATATACTGAAGGGCAAGTTCCCATCTCCGGAGTTCGGATAGGTTGGTGTTAGTAGGAAGTATCCAGATAACCCGGACGGTGTAACAGGTTTGTCTGACATTTGCTGTTACCCCCAAAGGCCTCACACTTAAAGTTCCCATCTCTGGCTGCAACCCTTCTTTCCATCAGTCCCTATACCAGTTCCAAACTGAACAATCCATTGCCCTCACCCACCTAATCCTTCACCTACACATCAATTCAGCCAATGAACACACCCGTCAACTCCTATCCTTAATAAAAGTCCTCAATCTTTCCTCTCCCACATCCACACCGGCTGTTCAAAGCATCCTCCTACAGGCCAACCGCAAATTAGAACAGCATGCCACCCTCCACCTCAAAAAACTATCCAATCTCCTGGTTTCCCACTTCCGGAAAGGCAACTCACTCACCCTTCACAACCTTTCCAGCAAACCTCAACCTCCTCTCATTGCACACAAACCCAGTCTCTCCCATCTACTCAATCTCCCACTTCCAGCTCCACTCCCTCCAAAACCTCAAAATTCCAATCAACACAATCTGGAACCACAACACCCCAATTCAGTAGTTAACCTTTCCTCCAAACCTCTCTCCCAATCCGATACCTCTGTCCTATCCAAAGGCCTTACCTTCAGCCCCACTCCCAGATTCAACCAAACAGCCCTCATCAAAGATTTACTGTCCTACACTCGTACTCTCTGCTGGAAATATCACTTTGCCACGAAGAAAAATGATCCTAATCCTACTCCTGATAATCCAACTCCCCAAGACACTATCCAAATGGAACCCTGCCTGGCACAGTTCCGTCCTCGGTCACAGTGGGACCCACCTTTTCTTCCTCAAAATCACCCTCTCCAAACGTTCCAGGAATTTCTGACTTCCAGCCTTGCTTCTCAATCCTTCTTAAAAAATGTTAATCCTACTCCCAACATCACCACTGCTGAAGCCCAAGCTATCCGTGATCTGATCCATTGTCATTCTTCCGGCGGACAAGGGTTCCACGACTGTGGTACTTGATCGTCGGGAGTATGTGGCTGAGGGACTGCGTCAGCTTTCAGACAACATCACATACAATGTTTGCCAAGGTAATCCCATTCCTGATGTCCAGGCGGAGCTTCAAGGAATCCACAGAACCTTAGGCCCCCTACAAAACCTTTCACCTGACTCCATCAACCTCCTGACCCCACTGACACTCCGCACCCCTACCTTCTACCTTCTTCCTAAAATTCACAAACCCAATCATCCCGGCCGCCCCATTGTAGCTGGTTACGAAGCCCCCACAGAACTTATCTCTGCCTACGTAGATCAACACCTTCAACCCATTACATGCAGTCTCCCATCCTTCATCAAAGACACCAACCACTTTCTCGAACGCCTGGAATCCTTACCCAATCTGTTACCCCCGGAAACCATCCTTGTAGCCATTGATGCCACTTCCTTATACACAAATATTCTGCACGTCCAGGGCCTCGCTGCGATGGAGCACTTCCTTTCACGCCGATCACCTGCCACCCTACCTAAAACCTCTTTCCTCATTACCTTAGCCAGCTTCATCCTGACCCACAACTTCTTCACTTTTGAAGGCCAGATATACCAACAATTAAAGGGAACAGCCATGGGTACCAGGATTGCCCCCTCGTACGCCAACCTATTCATGGGTCGCTTAGAGGAAGCCTTCTTGGTTACCCAGGCCTGCCAACCCAAAGCTTGGTACAGATTTATTGATGACATCTTCATGATCTGGACTCACAGTGAAGAAGAACTCCAGAATTTCCTCTCCAAACTCAACTCCTTTGGTTCCATCAGATTCACCTGGTCCTACTCCAAATCCCACGCCACTTTCCTTGTCGTTGACCTCCATCTGTCCAATGGCCAGCTTCACACGTCCGTCCACATCAAACCCACCAACAAGCAACAGTACCTGCATTATGACAGCTACCATCCATTCCACATCAAACGATCCCTTCCCTACAGCCTAGGTCTTCGTGGCAAACGAATCTGCTCTAGTCTGGAATCCCTGAACCATTACACCAACAACCTGACAACAGCTTTTGTATCCCGCGACTACCCTCCCGACCTGGTACAGAAGCAAATAACCAGAGCCACTTCCTCATCCCCTCAAACCCAGAACCTCCCACAGAAGAACCACAAAAGTGCCCCACTTGTGACAGGATACTTTCCAGGACTGGACCAGACTCTGAATGTGGCTCTCCAGCAGGGATACGACTTCCTCAAATCCAGCCCTGAAATGAGATCCATCCTTCATGAAATCCTCCCCACTCCACCAAGAGTGTCTTTCCGCCGTCCACCTAACCTTCGTAACCTGTTAGTTCATCCCCATGAAATCCCCAAACCACCTTCCCTATCATCTGGCTCCTATCCTTGTAACCACCCCCGGTGTAAAACCTGTCCCATGCACCCTCCCACCACCACCTACTCCAATCCGGTAACCCGGAAGGTGTACATGATGAAACGCAGAGCCACATGTGAAAGCACCCACGTGATATACCAACTAACCTGCCTACACTGTGATGCATTCTACGTGGGAATGACCAGCAACAAACTGTTCATTCACATGAATGGACACCGGCAGACAGTGTTTGTTGGTAATGAGGATCGCCCTGTGGCTAAACATGCTTTGGTGCACAGCCAGCGCATCTTGGCACAGTGTTACACCGTCCGGGTTATCTGGATACTTCCCACCAACACCAACCTATCCAAACTCCGGAGATGGGAACTTGCTCTTCAATATATCCTCTCTTCCCGTTACCCACCAGGCCTCAATCTCCGCTAATTTCAAGTTGCCGCCACTCATACCTGTCATTCAACAACATCTTTGCTTCTGCACTTCCGCCTCGACTGACATCTCTGCCCAAACTCTTTGTCTTTAAATATGTCTGCTTGTGTCTGTATATGTGTGGATGGATATGAGTGTGTGTGCGAGTGTATACCCGTCCTTTTTTCCCCCTAAGGTAAGTCTTTCCGCTCCCGGGATTGGAATGACTCCTTACCCTCTCCCTTAAAACCCACATCCTTTCATCTTTCCCTCTCCTTCTCCTCTTTCCTGATGAGGCAACAGTTTGTTGCGAAAGCTTGAATTTTGTGTGTGTGTTTGTGTTTGTTTGTGTGTCTATCGACCTGCCAGCGCTTTCGTTCGGTAAGTCACATCATCTTTGTATATATATATATATATATATATATATATATATATATATATATATATATATATATGATGTGACTTACCGAATGAAAGTGCTGGCAGGTCGATAGACACACACACACACACACACACACACACAAAATTCAAGCTTTCGCAACAAACTGTAGCCTCATCAGGAAAGAGGGAAGGAGAGGGAAAGACGAAAGGATGTGGGTTTTAGGGGATCCGTGATCTGAAGGCTGACCGATCCATTGTCATTCTTCCGGCAGACAAGGGTTCCACGATCGTGGTACTTGATCGTCGGGGGTATGTGGCTGAGGGACTGTGTCAGCTTTCAGACAACACCACATGCAAAGTTTGCCAAGGTAACCCTATTCCCGATGTCCAGGCAGAGCTTCAAGGAATCCTCAGAACCTTAGGCCCCCTGCAAAACCTTTCACCTAACTCCATCAACCTCCTGACCCCACCGACACCCCGCATCCCTACCTTCTACCTTCTTCCTAAAATCCACAAACCCAATCATCCCGGCCCCCCATTGTAGCTGGTTACCAAGCCCCCACAGAACGTATCTCTGCCTTCGTAGATCAACACCTTCAACCCATTACATGCAGTCTCCCATCCTTCATCAAAGACACCAACCACTTTCTCGAACGCCTGGAATCCTACCCAATCTGTTACCCCCGGAAACCATCCTTGTAACAATTGATGCCACTTCCTTATACACAAATATTCCGCACGTCCAGGGCCTCGCTGCGATGGAGCATTTCCTTTCACGCCGATCACCTGTCACCCTACCTAAAACCTCTTTCCTCATCACCTTAGCCAGCTTCATCCTGACCCACAACTTCTTCACTTTTGAAGGCCAGATATACCAACAATTAAAGGGAACAGCCATGGGTACCAGGATTGCCCCCTCGTACGCCAACCTATTCATGGGTCGCTTAGAGGAAGCCTTCTTGGTTACCCAGGCCTGCCAACCCAAAGCTTGGTACAGATTTATTGATGACATCTTCATGATCTGGACTCACAGTGAAGAAGAACTCCAGAATTTCCTCTCCAAACTCAGCTCCTTTGGTTCCATCAGATTCACCTGGTCCTACTCCAAATCCCATGCCACTTTCCTTGACGTTGACCTCCACCTGTCCAATGGCCAGCTTCACACGTCTGTCCACATCAAACCCACCAACAAGCAACAGTACCTCCATTATGACAGCTGCCACCCATCCCACATCAAACGGTCCCTTCCCTACAGCCTAGGTCTTCGTGGCAAACGAATCTGCTCCAGTCCGGAATCCCTGAGCCATTACACCCACAACCTGACAACAGCTTTCGCATCTCGCAACTACCCTCCCGACCTGGTACAGAAGCAAATAACCAGAGCCACCTCCTCATCCCCTCGAACCCAGAATCCCCCACAGAAGAACCACAAAAGTTCCCCACTTGTGACAGGATACTTTCTGGGACTGGACCAGACTCTGAATGTGGCTCCCCAGCAGGGATACGACTTCCTCAAATCCTGCCCTGAAATGAGATCCATCCTTCATGAAATCCTCCCCACTCCATCAAGAGTGTCTTTCCACCGTCCACCTAACCTTCGTAACCTGTTAGTTCATCCCTATGAAATCCCCAAACCACCTTCCCTACCCTCTGGCTCCTATCTTTGTAACCACCCCCGGTGTAAAACCTGTCCCATGCACCCTCCCACCACCACTTACTCCAGTCCTGTAACCCGGAAGGTGGACACGATCAAAGGCAGAGCCACATGTGAAAGCACCCACGTGATTTACCAACTGACCTGCCTACACTGTGATGCATTCTATGTGGGAATGACCAGCAACAAACTGTCCATTCGCATGAATGGACACAGGCAGACAGTGTTTGTTGGTAATGAGGATCACCCTGTGGCTAAACATGCCTTGGTGCACGGCCAGCACATCTTGGCACAGTGTTACACCGTCCGGGTTATCTGGATACTTCCCACCAACACCAACCTATGCGAACTCCGGAGATGGGAACTTGCTCTTCAATATATCCTCTCTTCCCGTTACCCACCAGGCCTCAATCTCTGCTAATTTCAAGTTGCTGCCACTCATACCTGTCATTCAACAACATCTTTGCCTCTGCACTTCTGCCTCGACTGACATCTCTGCCCAAACTCTTTGTCTTTAAATATGTCTGCTTGTGTCTGTATATGTGTGGATGGATATGAGTGTGTGTGCGAGTGTATACCCGTCCTTTTTTCCCCCTAAGGTAAGTCTTTCCGCTCCCGGGATTGGAATGACTCCTTACCCTCTCCCCTAAAACCCACATCCTTTTGTCTTTCCCTCTCCTTCCCTCTTTCCTGATGAGGCAACATTTTGTTGCGAAAGCTTGAATTTTGTGTGTGTGTTTGTGTTTGTTTGTGTGTCTATCGACCTGCCAGCGCTTTTGTTTGGTAAGTCTCATCACTTTCTTTCTTTATATATATCTAAAAAGAAAGATGATGAGACTTACCAAACAAAAGCGCTGGCAGGTCGATAGACACACAAAAAAACACAAATATACACACAAAATTCTAGCTTTCGCAACCAACGGTTGCTTCGTCAGGAAAGAGGGAAGGAGAGGGAAAGATGAAAGGATGTGGGTTTTAAGGGAGAGGGTAAGGAGTCATTCCAATCCCGGGAGCGGAAAGACTTACCTTAGGGGGAAAAAAGGACAGGTATACACTCGCACACACACACATATCCATCCACACATACAGACACAAGCAGACATATTTGGTCTTTAAATATGTCTGCTTGTGTCTGTATGTGTGGATGGATATGTGTGTGTGTGCGAGTGTATACCTGTCCTTTTTTCCCCCTAAGGTAAGTCTTTCCGCTCCCGGGATTGGAATGACTCCTTACCCTCTCCCTTAAATTCCACATCCTTTCATCTTTCCCTCTCCTTCCCTCTTTCCTGACGAAGCAACCGTTGGTTGCGAAAGCTAGAATTTTGTGTGTATATTTGTGTTTTTTTGTGTGTCTATCGACCTGCCAGCGCTTTTGTTTGGTAAGTCTCATCATCTTTCTTTTTAGATATATTTTTTCCACGTGGAATGTTTCCCTCTGTTATATTCTTTCTTTATATATATATGTATAATCAACTTTCCAGTTTTTTCTCCTGGCCAACATAACCTCCAACCATAGAAAACCATAGAATCCACACCTGTTCTCCTGAAAATTGTTTCTTTGTATACTTTATAATACCTGCCCAATTTTTCATCACTCTTTCGCCTAAACAACTCTTTACTAACCTCCAGTTTGAACCATGGTTTTGGTTCCTTCTAATTTTGTTACACATTGCCCTAATAAGTTTCTCATAGTGTATACCCTTCATATATCTGATTTTAAACTCTTTTTCCTCATTTTGATCAAAATTTTCATTACTTTCACCCAAAGGCATTCTTGACAATGCATCTACAACAAACACAGTCTGTACCTTTAATATATTTAATGACATAATCAAATTGTTGCAAATATATTCCCCATCTGGTAAGTCTATTATGATATAATCTACACTCCTGCTAATAGCTTAGTCCTTTGGGGTCCGAATATACAATTACTTTGTGTCCCAACAGTTCAAACCAAAAGGTACATCACGGTACTGGTAATATCTACTACTGTAAAGAAATACAGAATATTTGCGTGATTCTGGAGCTAAGGGTATGTGAAAGAAATCCAGAAGTTAAATTCAAACTAGATATACTATGAATATTTTTTAAAATTTTTGTAAGAGTTCATTAATGTTTTCAGGGTGACCTGTTTATCTGTACAAATACTTGTTCAAATGCCTAGAATCACAGGCCAATCTCAGTCCTCCGTCTCTTTTGGAAACAATGACTAATGTGTTGTTATATGAGCTAACAATTCTCTCAATGATATCACACTCTTCCATCTTATGCAACCCTTTCTCAACTCCAACTCTCAGCTATAGGTACACAAAATGGCTTTATGAAAAATGGTCGATGTGGTTTTAGCTGTAAAATATACTGATATCCTCTTAGTTTAGCTGAAATATTACTAAACACATCACTATATTACCATAATGAAGATTCCAACGCCTGTTTATAGTTATTAGTTAACCCTTTTGCTTCTGAAATTGTAGTGTCTGCAAGTGCTTTAAATTCGGCTTCATCTGTATCTAATCCTGAAACATCTTTAACTACAAATCCACTGTCTTTTAAACATTGTATGCTCTGTATTTTATCCTCCTCACATGATGTTATTGACTTTATAAAATAAGTACAAATACAATCTCCATCAGGTGTATTAATAATAAACTTCTGCCCTCCCCAATCAAAACCTGCATTCACACTAATTATCCTCATCATGCTTAACATAAGATCTTCAAAGAGATCTTGAATTATTAAACATACATGCATAAAACTGAGTCCTTCAATTGTAAAAGACTGACTGTTAACCACTTTACTATGTTTTTCAGTTGCACCTTAAATCCGTACTCCAATTACAGGTAATTCTGCATAGTCCTCATTGTATTTTAATTGTTTACTTAAGGATTCAGACACTCCTGAAATTTGGCTTCCTCTGTCAACAAGACACCTGCCTTCCCATGAACCTATTTTAACCTTAGTGAATGGAAAACAAACTTGAGTAGATTTATTAGTGTTAACAACCTCATAGGACAGGTCATCATCTATCTAATCAAAACTAAAGCCACTAAAACTCATTGTTGTTCTTACCATTTTCATTGTCTTGACACACTTCCATTAAGTGATAATTTCATCAATCCATATGAACTTACTTGTTTCACATAGATTGTTACTATGGTACTTGTTGTTAAGTTGTTTCGCAGTAACATGTTTAATTTTATGCCACCAGTCTGGATATAAAGTTAAACACAGATTTTTTTTATCATGATTCTGAAGCTTTCATCGTTCTCAATAGCATTTAACCACATATTATATAAAAAAAGATTAATTCTCATTCCTAACATTAAGCAGCTTACTGTCATTGTCATAACTGTAACTGAATTAGTGTGATCCTCTCCCTTAATCCTTTAACAGTGTTCTTGGGTTTCTCTACAGCATCATAGCCGTAACTACTCATTTCCTTACTAATACCTGATGCCTCCAGTTCTTCTTTAAAGCAAACAAAATACTTTTCTTACGCATTACGATTCTCATCATCCTGCACCTTCAATTTATTATATTCAAAAAGACCATAAACATCATCAATATCATCACACAAACTACCATCATCATTCCCTACTTCATTAATGTTTAACTACCCAGTTTCACTTAAGTTGCTGTTCAGTAATACAGTATTCACTTTTTTTGTACCTGATTCCTCCAATAGTTTCTGAATTCCAAAATCATCACAAAAATCAGTCACTTCAGTATTTGACAAATAACAAGTCTCTACCCAGTTATAGAATGCTGATAAATTAATTTCTTCTGTGTCCTCTTTTTCAGTTTCTGTGAGCTTGCTTACTTTATGTGAATATTTTACCTTACAACATATTTCTTTCTCAACTGATATCATATTAACAGGGCAGTACACATCTTTAAGATAGCTACAGATCACTTCACTAGATGTCTTTCTTGTGTGTCAGTATTTGTGTAATTTCGGCCCATTTATGATTTGTTTCATGAACCCTTAACTTGCAAACTGACAGTGGGGACCAAGCTAGTTTTCCTGAATTGATACTCCCTGCTGCTTTCTTGTGTTTCTATTATCATCTCTGCTCCATTTTCTGTTCAAATTATTACTATGTTGCTCTCCAAAATGAAAATTATCATTTAATCTATTATGTTCCTTCTGATGATAATTGTTACCATTGTGATTACTATGTTCTCTCTTGTCATGATCATTACTGTGCCAGCTTTGATTACTGTCTCTTTCAAAATGTGTATGTCTATTGTAGTTGTATTTCCATTTTTTTTCCAAAACTCTACGTAACTTGTCTACATGTTTCAAAAACTGGTCTACTGTGACATCTGGCCCATAATGTGGGGCCCAGTGTTCCTCAACTGGTAACCTCCTTTTAAAGCATCAAATTGGGTGAGTTCATCAAAAGGTTTGCTCAATTGTGCTAATTTTTAAGCTGATTTTTGCAAAATTGTTTCATACTAATACATGCTTCCTTGTAATTTGGTCCATTTAGAAATTCACTTTTTATTCTAGCTTGTTCACTCTCTGACCAAAATTTATCTAAAAATCTGTTATAACCTTTAATCACTAATAAATTGTGTGGATATACAAACGTAGAAACAATAGCGGGTTACATGCTACCAACTCCGTATCTGTCATTCGACTGCCGTGCCGTGACATGCGGCCGGCGCCGTTCGTGGCTAGGTGGCGCTCCCGCGCTCAGCCGAGTTGCGGAGCACCTCTATTGCCGTTTGCGCGTACTGACGTGGCGGCACTGTTAAATGTCGTGGCACTGTCACAACACTTTTCCCCCCTTGAAAAAAAAAAAAAAAAAAAAAACACTCACTTCCTTGGAGACACGGACAGTGCGGAGACATCCATGGCCTCTTGGGAGGCCCCGAGAAGATCCCGCGGAGAAACACGAGAGTATAGTCGAAAATGTCCAAGACGAAAGCTTGTGTGTGGAACGTGCCTCGTGGACGAGATGATGGGTGAAAACTCCGGAGCAGCATCCATAAGTGTCGTGGACCTGGGGGTGTGCTCCAGCGAGATGGGTCCCGGAGAAGGCGGCGTCGCGACTGGGGCCGGTTCTGGCGTACTCGGAAGCGGTAGCGACGTCGGCTGCAGCAACACGCACGGGAGATCGGCAGCAGCGACAGGACTGGCTTCTCGGGCTGGTGGAGGCGAAAGAAGGGGCAGTGGCACCGGCGTGGCCACCACTCGTGGGCGCATCTGGTCGTAATGGCGAACAACCATGCCGTCATCCATACGTATTTCACAAAGCCGGCGGCCGCGAAGAGCCTTGACCACCCCTGGAATCCATTTAGGGCGAGATCCATACCCTCGTGCCCACACGTCGGCACCCACCGAGTATTTTCCCGCGCTAGGGGACACAGTACAAGGCCTGACCAGGTGAAGCAGGTGCAGTAGAGTGCGCGGTTGGCGGCCATGCAAGAGTTCAGCAGGGCCAGCGGCGTGAAGCGATAAGAACTCAGAAATTGCAACAGAGCGTCATCTGTGGAAAAATCACTAAGGAATTTTTTCATCTGGCTTTTGAAAGTGCGGACAAGGCGCTCGACCTCCCCATTCGATTGCGGATGGAAGGGCGGTGCTGTAACATGATGAATCCCGTGTCCAGTACAAAAATCACGGAAGGCCTGCGAAGAGAACTTAGGGCCATTGTCCGCGACGATTGTGGATGGAAGACCTTCTAGCACAAAGATTTTGGACAAAGCCAGCGTCGTCGCTTCAGTGGTCGACGACGGACATCGAACAACAAACGGAAACTTCGAGAAGGCGTCAATCAACAGTTGCCAATAAGTGCTGAGGAAGGGGCCGGCAAAGTCAGCGTGCACCTGTTCCCATGGCTGCGCCAGATCAGGCCACGGAGAGGGCATTGTACGGGGTGCAGCCAGTTGTTGAGCACACTGACCACACGCAGCGACCATGTGGGCAATGTCCGAATCAATATCGGGCCAATAAACGTGCCTGCGGGCCAGGGACTTAGTCCGAGAAATCCCCCAATGGCCTTCATGCAACAATTTGAGAATATCTTTGCGAAGAGAGGCTGGCACCACGACCCATGGAGATGCGCCATCCGTGGCCAGAAGAACAACACCCTCACGAACAGACGGACGAAGGCGCAAGGCATGGTAGTTGCGAAGGGGATCCGATGCCCGGCCCTTGGTCCTGTCCGGCCAACCTCGTTGAACAAAACCGATCACCTGACGCAGGACCGGGTCCCGCGCAGTAGCCGACGCGACCTGCGAACCTGTAAGTGGAAAACCCTCGACCGCACGACGTTCTTCCCATCAATGTGGAAACAGAGTAGTTCTTCTCGATCGAAAACCGGGTTGGGGCCCATCGGCTAACGCGACAACACGTCAGCGTTAGCGTGCTGGGCCGTGGGGCGATAGTGAATCTCATAGTGAAAACAAGACAAGTATAAGGCCCAATGTTGCAGGCGGTGAGCTGCCTTATCTGGAAGCGACACCGATGGGCTGAACAGAGAGACAAGCGGCTTGTGGTCGGTGATGAGGTGAAACTTAGAACCATACAAAAAAACGCTGAACTTTTTTAGAGCATAAATGATAGCGAGCGCCTCCTTTTCGATTTGAGAGTAACGCCGTTGGGCATCGTTGAGGGTCTTGGAAGCATAGGCGATGGGGTGTTCCGACCCATTCTCATACCGATGGGCGAGAACAGCCCCTAGGCCATACTGTGATGCGTCAGTCGCCAGAACCAAGTGCTGACTTGGACGGAATGTGGCAAGACAAGGCGCCGACTGCAAATGAGCTTTCAGGCGGACAAAAGCCTGCTCACACTCATCGGACCAACAGAAAGGAACGTTTTTGCGTAACAGCTGATGCAGAGGATGAGCTACCGCCGCCGCGGATGGAATGAATTTGTGATAATAAGCAATCTTGCGTAGAAACGCCTGAAGTTCTTTGACCGTAGATGGCCGGGGTAGAGCGGTAATGGCCACAACGTGCTGACGTAGAGGACGTATACCCTCATGGGACAAGTGGAAACCAAGATACACAATGTAGGGTTGGAAGAACTGTGACTTGTCCAGATTGCACTTCAACCCAGCCGAATGCAGAACCTGAAACAGTGAACGCAAATTGCGAAGGTGCTCCTCAGTGGAGGCCCCCGTGACAACAATGTCATCCAGGTAGTTGATGCAGCCAGGAACGGAAGCTGTGAGCTGTTCCAAAAACCGCTAAAAAATGGCCGGCGCGCTAGCGACGCCAAATGGTAACCGCTGGTACTGATACAACCCACAAGCAGTGTTGATAACGAGAAATTCCTTGGAAGACGCACCCAACGGCAACTGATGGTACGCCTCCGATAAGTCAAGTTTGGAAAAGAACTGGCCCCCAGTGAGCTTGGTAAATAACTCCTCAGGACGGGGAAGAGGATAAGTGTCAATGAGGCTCTGAGCATTGACAGTGGCTTTAAAATCACCACACAATCGCAGACTCCCGTTTGGTTTAGAAACCACCACGATTGGCAATGCCCATTCGCTGGAGGCAACAGGAAGGAGAATCCCTGAAGCTGTTAACCTGTCTATCTCAGCCTTGACAGGTGCATGCAACGCCATCGGAATAGGGCGTGCCCGGAAAAACTTACGGTGAGCTGTAGGTTTAAGAGTAATGTGGGCTTCAAAATCCTTGGCACGACCCAGACCAGCAGAGAACACGGACAAGAATTCAGAACACAATCCATCCAGCTGTTGATACGGAATATCCTCAGATATGAGGTGCTCATCATCATCATCAATGGAGAACCGGAACAACTGGAAAGCATCATAACCGAACAGGTTTTCAGTGCCCGCATGATCCACCACATAAAACGTGAGGGGCCTAACAACAGACTTGTAGGCAGTGGAAGCATCAAACTGGCCAACGATAGGAATTTTCTGCTTATTATAAGTTCTCAGATTTCGCGTAACTGGAGACAAGGGAGGGGAGCCCAACTCCAAATATGTGCGAGAATTAATGAGAGTTACTGCAGAGCCAGTGTCCACTTGCATGCGAATGTCTTTATCCAGAACACGAACAGTAATAAACAACTTATTTGTTTGAGAAAGAACACAGTTAACATCCATGTCCGATGCCTCGTCCTCGTCGACAGGAACTTTAGGGGACTGACACACAGAAGCAATGTGGCCTTTTTTCCTACATGAATTACACGTGGCCCAACGTTTTGGACTTGCGGCCCTGTCATGCTGTACGAAACAACGTGGACAAGAAGGAAGTGCGGAACGAACCTGCTTCTGTGGTTGCTGTTTTCGCTGCGAGCATGGCGGCCCAACGCGACGTTGTTGACGCGAGTGAACCGCCGCCACATCGTCATTCCCCTGTGAAACAGGCAAATTGTCCGTGTTGAAAGTTGTCTGTACAGCGCCTACATCACACCACGCGTCTATTTGTGCACCAGCAGCGTGAGACACTTCAAAAGATTGAGCGATGCTCAGAACTTCCGACAACGACGGGTTTGGCAGTTGTAAGGCACGTTGCCGAACTTCTTTATCAGGAGCAAGCCATAGAATAGCGTCCCTAACCATTGAATCAGTATAAGACTCATGATGAGTGTCCGTGACAAACTGACATTTCCTACTCAGACCGTGTAGCTCCGCCGCCCAAGCCCGGTAAGATTGATGGGGCTGTTTACGACACCGGTAGAACGCCACGCGGGCAGCAACGACATGGGTGTTTTTTCGGTAATAGTTAGACAATAAGTCACACATTTCTTGGAAGGACAGAGAGGCAGGTTCCCGCAGAGGGGCTAACTGAGATAGCAGCTGATAGATCCGTGGGGAAATCCAAGATAGAAATAACGACTTACACATAGGAGCGTCGACAACGCCGAAAGCCAAGAAGTGTTGCCACAAACGCTTCTCATAATCCTTCCAGTCTTCAGCGGCCTCGTCGTAAGGAGGGAATGGAGGCGGAGAAGAGGAAGACAGATGATGAGTAAGCGACGTCGACAACGCCTGAATAGCAGCCGTCAGCTGTGTTTGTTGTTCAATGAGTGCTTGCATAAGCTGTTCCATGTCTGCCCCGACACGAACACACAATTCCACAACGCAGGAAAAAAAAAAATATCCGACCTCGTCGCCAAAAAGTGTTATAACCTTTAATCACTAATAAATTGCGTGGATATACAAACGTAGAAACAATAGCGGGTTACATGCTACCAACTCCGTATATGTCATTCGACTGCCATGCCGTGACATGCGGCTGGCGCCGTTCGTGCCTAGGTGGCGCTCCCGCGCTCAGCCGAGTTGCGGAGCGCCTCTATTGCCGTTTGCACGTACTGACGTGGCGGCACTGTTAAATGTCATGGCACTGTCACAACAAAATCCTTTCTCAAAATCTACAAAGGTTGTTTTGTCATTAGTGTACTGGCTTGCCCAGCATAATGCTTCACCTTCCAGAAACTTCTTAACAAACTTCAGTATCATAATATCAGTCATATTAGACACAAAGTTGTATGCAATGCTGCAGAAAATCTACAGGATGTAAACTACACTCACCTGAAAAGTTTTTCACTGGAGTTTTCCAAAACATGGTACCAACATTGTTAACAAGATTTCTGTTAACTACATCATGAGACAGTTCTTCAATTTTTTACACAAAACTGAAACACTACTTTCTAGGGTGCTAGTTTAGTTGTTACTTAATTTTATGTTTTCTGTGAATTTGCTGTCTACTGTTTTCACTTTTTTGTAACAAAACTGCTTTCAACAAGTGCCGATTTGATGTCAACACTGTTTTCCAAAGTTGAAATTCGACTATTTACATTTTTTTCCTTGTTTCCTCATGCTCTCTTCAAAAGCAGTTCTTTTTTTTAACTTCAGTGATCTCATCGTTGACATTTTTAGCTTCATTATTAAATTTAAATTCAGTTTCTTTTGCTTTGGGCTCCACAGACTCTACTCGACCGTCTAACCTCTCAATTTTTTGATCGGTATCATTTAATTGAGCTGTGTTTTTATCGATACAATCAAACAACGCTCCTATTGAATGACTTCTGTGAACTGATTTTTATCATCATTTCTCATTTTTATTAACTGATCCTTATTATCATTGCTCATTTTTATTAATAATGACAGCCTGACACTTATGTCATTATCATCATCTCATTTTAATTCATCCATTAGTTTTTCCTGTTTTACAAGTTCGTCACTAACATTTTTCTGTTTTTGTTTCACTACACTCCTTAAGTCTCTCATGTCTGTATTACTTCTTATTGATCCAGATTCTTCAGTAACTGTCATTTTTAATACTTATACAATGAAACACTTCACCAAGAAAGAAAGAAAAATAAAGAAAATATTTCCAGTACTTAACTTTGTTGTTGGATGTGGACGTTGTTAATTGTTAACCTCGCTTTATTTTTTTCTGTCCTTTTCTTCATGTTTGCAAACTCCTTTTTTGCTGTTATTTTTGCTGTTTTGTAGCTGTGGTTCATATTTGGCCAATTTCTCATATCAAATTTTCACAATATCTTTTAAATCTGCAAGAAGGAAAATAGTCCAACACAGTATTCACATTTAATTATCAAAAAATCCCGGATGACGCCACCATATTCTGACCATCCTCATCCCCTCTTTGCCCATTGTTGAACGTGATGTTTGGAGTAAGTTAGTAATTTGGGTGTGTGGTTACATTTTCAAAGCACTTACCACACTGAGATGGTGATACACTGCAGTGAGTGATTGGGACATTCGACTGTTTTGACCAGTTCTGATAATAATAATAATAAAAGTGCTCAACTTTTTTGTTGCTCTTTGTTGTATGTTGATGGCTCATTGTTATCTTCCTTTGTGTGGTTCATCTTTCTATAATCGGGTTACTACTGTAATAACTACGTGAAATCTGGTGGAGTTTCTACAGAATTACACATATATTTCCAGTCATTTCACTTCACAATACAAATCAATAAAACACACACAACTCGTTCTGCAACCTTGCACTTCAGACTAATACAACCAAGTGCATAAAAGAACAAAGATTGTCCTCGAACAATATGTAGCAAAGAAATTACTATCATATATCAATCTAATTATGCAAAATAATCTTTGGGACATACATTTCATAAATAAAATACAATTAATTGTCTATCAACGGAAAATACCAACTTTCCTTTCCATAAAATTAATTGTCTTCCTTTTTGAGAAGTCCATAATCATCATTGTAATGTCCAAAATCATCGTTGTAATATCATAAACTATTTATAAACATTGGCATTTAAACATTTTCACATAGATTTATAGTAGTGAATTTTTGGTTTTTATGTCTTCACCACAGTATCGTTCACTTCATATGATCCAAGATTGGATAGTACATTTGTTTCACTATAACCAGTTTTATTGCAAGGTTGGTCTGTCAGAGTTGCTGTAACATTCAGATTCCTGCAGCCTGCTGGTGCTTAACACACACTTTGTCTTATACTGGTATAAAGGGCTTCCATTTTGAATCGCTAATGTCCCAGCTGTCTCTTGGCACTTCTTGAAATAGCTGATTCAGGATGTTTCCTTGTGTGGTATTTATTTAGACGACATCATTGTGATGAGGGCATCTACAGCCGATCACCTCCAGAATATGCAACTTCTTGTTTTCTCGTTATTGGCTAAGAGCCTGAAATGTAACCTCAGTAAGTTTGTTTTTCCAGCCCTCGGTGGAGTACCTTGGTTTTCTCCTCTGTAAACAAGGCATCCATCAGGCCAGAGATCATGTGCAGGCATTGATGACATGTCCCACTCCCAAACTCTGAAAGAACTGAGGTCCTTTTTGGGGAAGATTAGATATTATAGTTATTTTATCCTCCAGGCTGCCAAACTTACCACCTCCCTCAATGCCCTGAATAAGAGGGGTACTCACTTCATGTTGTCACTTGTGTGAGGTGACATTTCTCACACTAAAGAGAGGTCAGCAGTTGGCACTAGGTCTTGTCCCATACTTGCCGGGAAATCCCCTTATCCTCACCAGCACAGAGTTGGGACTGTGATCTTATACCGGGACCCCGATGGCTCTGAACACGCAGTTGCTTTCATTTCCGAAACTCTCACCCAGGCTCATTACAACTACTCGTAGATAGAGAAAGAGACGTTGGCTATTGTCTGTGCACTGAAGAAGTCCCAAACTATCTGTCTTGTGTGAAGTTTCAGGTGATCACAGACCACAAGCCATCACTCGCATTGTTTGATCCTCAGTCCTGTCCTGGACAAAACGGGACAAAGGATTCTGCATGGGGCATTCTTTCTGTCCGCATATACGTACGACATCATCTGCAAACTTTCTGGTTGCCACGCAAATGCCGACACTCTGTCTTGTCTGCCGGCTGGCTCAGATCCCGATTTGACACTCAGGAAGTCATCTTTTTCAACTAGACTCTTGTCTCAGCATTGGCTCTTCAGGAGTTCCCCATTGATGCGTTAGTGGTCGCAGCTCAGACATGGGTGGACCCCATGCTCCATTCTGTTATCCAGTAAATTTGCCCACAGACGTGCTCACTAACCTGAAGACGTATTTCACCGTCTGGACCCGAGTCTCCTTCTGTGACAAAAGATGGTGCAGACTTTCAAGGAGAAGATATCAGCACACATTGCTTCCACTGATGATGCATTCATGCTGTTTTTGGCCACCTTTTGGGCCACCCCCATTGCTGGGAAGAGTCCTGCTGAGTTACTACATGCGCAGCCTCCACAGACTCTTCTTATGTTGCTGTCTCCACCAGCACCTAGCCCCCCCCCCCCCCCCTCACCCCTGCATCTGGCCCAGAGCTGGTTCAAGCTTGACAACATGATGTGGATGCAATTGTTCAGTTGCTGTGCTTTCCAGGTTTCTGCTACAGTCCACAGCTCTCACGGTTGCCAGATGTATGTGGTTTCCTCTGGGGGCCATCTTTGGTGTGCCTCCAGAACCAACGCAGATGGCCACAGCCAGTACCCCAAGCCCTGGGTGCCTTGCTCTCTCACCTTCTCTTGTCTCTCCATCAGGCTGCTCTGCTTCATTCCAACTAGGTCCTCGGTCTCCGGTGGTCATGGAGTGGACCCTAGCACCCTCATTTGTGTCATCCCAGTTCCATTGAGGTGGCCCCATCTCCAGTGATCGTTCCTTGTACAGCTGTGTCTGCTCTGGACGGTCCTGGAATTGTCGACTTAGAGATGCAACTTGTTCTGGAGTTGGTTCTGCTGGCAGCCCTCCTAGCCCCCACACCGACTGCTGCCCAGCCAACCCCTCGTCACAATTGGCATCATAGGGGTGCTTTCACCCCTATGTGCCATCTTTGCGGGGAGGTATTAAGTAACCGACTCTGACAACGAGTTGGTGTTACCCCAACTGTCTGAAATTGATCCATATTTGCCGCCCACACTGCTGAAGGCACTGCGAGCTGCTTGTGGCCACCACAAGACAAATGCCGGAAAGGAGGCACACCTTCGAAATGATTGCTGCATCACCTGTCAGAATCCTGTGCTCAACCTGCCTAATATAAATGGGCACTCCACCTGGAGTAGCAATTCTTGTTGATGCTCCGAATCATACACATGTTCTGCTGGCTGCCTTGTGATAAAAAGTACCGTCTTGGACCTGGGCTACTCTTTTATTATGTGACTTAGTAATTTGTGTTCACCATTTGTGTATGCAGTGACCACGGAATAAAGAGTGTTAGTAGGTGTAAACTTCAACAATTTGAAAATTCAATACTTCACAAAATAATGAGGATAGAAAGGTAAAAATTGACACATGAGGTTTTATTGAAACCAAAAAAGGTACACAAAATGATCAACAAATGGTGCTTCATATGACAGGAAGCAATAATTAGAATAATATTTAATTTTTAGCAAAAGACGATGTTCTTTATAACAAGTGCTCAACATTTCGGCTGTCATTCACCAATAATACCTGTAGTCAAGGGACAATGTTGTGACCAACACTGCACAGCGTATCAGTTGGTATGTTGACAAATCGCTGTCAGATGTTGTCTTTAGCACCGCCAATGAAGTCAGGCAATCGTGGTATATTTGTGACTTCTTGTAATCCCACAACTTATATTCACATGGATTGATGTCTGTGGAACAACCTATAATCACATAGATTGATGTCTGGATATCTGGTAGGCCAAGCATGACAGTATTAGTGACTCAGCATGCAATCGTCACTAAATGATGTGGGCAAGAGATCTTGCACATGTGTAGCAATATGGGGTGGAGTGCCATCCTGCATGAAAGTCATACCTGCCATTAGGTGTTTATCATCCAGGCTACGGATGATGTGATTCTGTAACATACCAGCATATCTTGCATCTGTGACACTGACTGTTTGAGAAGCAGCACCCTGCTTTTCCTTGAAGAAAAAGGGTGTAATAATGATTGATGTGGTAAATCCACACCACACCGTGATGTTATTGTCAGGTAGTGGGATTTCCACAACAGTTCTAGGATTTTCAGTAGCCCAAATTCTGCAGTTGCATATGTTAAAAGACCCTTGGAGTGTGAAATGGGCTTCGTCAGTCCACAGCACTATAGATAGGCAACCATGATCTTATCCAATTTTTTGAAATGCCCGTACCATAAATGCTCTTCGCATTACAAAATCAGTGGCTAACATTTCATGATGACACTGGATTTTGTTCGGATAGTATTGGAGGGTACATCTTTGTGCTCTCAAAACAGTAGTTCACGGAATGCCAGTGCAACGTGTGACATCATGAGCACAGCACTTGTGTCTGGTCACCCACTATGGGGTGATAGACCAAACAAACTTGACTTCGAACTTTGTGATCATTTTCCTCACAGCAACACTTGTCACAGGACCTTTACCCATTCAAATACCCGTATATGGCAATGGGATCATAAAGCTGTAGTTGTGAATTCTCCATTATAATAGTAAAGCTTGAAAAATAGTGCCTTTTTTGGTAAAGTCAACATACTGTGATTGTTGGTGCATCTGGCTCCCTCTGTACAGTTCATTTTATACACGATTCTGATGCGACATCAGAGACGTGTTGGTGTCCAACGCCATCTATTCGCCAGTTTTTTTGCACTCGTTTTTGATTTCAGTAAAACCCCATGTAATTTCAGGCATGTGTGTCAAGTTTTACCTCTCTACCTACATTATTCCATGAATGAGTGTATTTTCAAATGTTAATCCATTTTTGCATTACCTTGTAGATGCAGATGTTGACAAGTTTCAGGATTGTTCCTCAGTGGTTGAACTCGATACTGCACTGTGCATCCTTGGTGTTCTCTGTGGAGTTTTTTGTGTTGTGGCCAGAACAAATATCAACACCCCAGTATGTATAAATATCCATGATGACCTTCCAGTGTCTGTCTGAAATTAATATATGGTTGATTTGGTTTACTGTCTCTCCATCTGCTGAATACCATGGCTCTTTGTGTGAAAAGGCTGTACTTCTAACATTCATGCTTTCTAATACAGTAAATGAGATCATTCTCAGCCCATTTTCAACAGTTTCGTCATGGAGGCTTAACACACAGGAATACAAACTCACTTAAAACTTAGTATCCAAAGTTTGGACAACATTACTGAAGAATAGACCAGTGTTTCTTTTAAAAAAGTCACCATTCAGATAGTTGAAAGAAAGACATAATTGATATGAAAGGCAGTGTAAGAGGTGTGTAATCTTAACAGTTCAAATTACTAGACTCTGCTTAAAAATCTAATCAAGTAGCTAAACTTGTTGAAAGCTCTAGGGGTGGTGGTGGTGTGGTGGTGGTGGTGGTGGTGGTGGTGGTGGTGGGGGGGGGGGGGGGGCAAACCTAAGTAGCATAGTAAAGGTGTAGAGTGAAGAGATGTTGGGGAAAAAAAGAAAAGTGTAACAATACTAATTTTAGAACAACAAAGGTATGGAATCACAAGACTTGCTCATAAAAACAAAAATATATAACCACAGCACGGTACAACATTGAACAGTGTGCATGTAAATGTGGGTGTCAATTACAACATTTTAATAAACTCAGTGAAATTATTTAAGTATTTTTTCTTTTTAAACCAAGTTGCTCATTCAGTTTTTTATCTGGGTGTGTAAAGATGTTAGAAAAGATTTGTAACATTGTTCTTAACCTTTCCTTGAAAATCCTCAACCTCACAGAAGTTTCAGTCCTGTCCAAATCCATTTATCCGTACACTCAAATTTAACCATGTTAGACTTGTCAAAGACCTATCCTCCTTCCCCCAATCCCTGCAGTGGAAACATTTCTTTGCCACCAACCCTTCCAAACAAAGCCAACCTAATTCCAACACTGATCCCTGCCTGTCCCAGTTCATATCACCATCCAACTGTGATCCTCTCCCCTCCCACCTGATCAACCTCTGGTCACCTTCCACGAATTCATTACATCTAACTTGGTCTCACCATTGTTCCCCAGGTCCTTTCCTAAGAACACCAACCATTCAGCAGAGGAAAGGCAGCCATATGCATTCTCAAAACATGTCCTAACTTAATCTTCCTCTCTGCAGACAAATGCTCCACTACTGTTAATGATGAATTGCAGTGACTACCTGGCAGAAGGCCTCTGCCAGTTGTCTGGCCAGCCTATCTATAAACACTGTCAAAGCAGTCGCATCCCAGAAGTCCAACATGACCTCCAATCCCTGCTTAAAGCCTTAGGCCCTTCCCAGAACCTCTCCTCTTAATCCACCCCCCCCCCAACTCCCATGGCACCCCCTTCCCTCCCCCCCAGACACACACATACTCCCCAAAAATTCACAAACCCAGCTATCCTGGACGGCCCATTGTAGCTGGTTATTGTGGCCTCACTGAAAGGATTTAGGCCCTCATTGATCAACACCTCCAACCAACTGCCCATAATGTAGCCCCCCACATGAAAGATACCAACCACTTCCTTCTCTGATTCTCCACCATCATCCCCCCCCCCCTCCCCCCCTTTTACCTTCTTGTTCCCTACTGGTTATCGTTGATGCCACTTCCCTACACAACAACATCCCTCATGCCCACAGTCTTGCTGCAAATGAACACTACTTTTCCCAGTGTCTTTCTGACTCCAGGTCCACTACCTCATTCCTTATACACCTAACTTACTTTATCCTAAAACATGACTGCCTCTCCTCTGAAGGGAAGATAAGCAAACAAATCTGTGGTGCTGACATGATCAACTGCTTGGCACCCTTCGATGCCAACATGTTTATGGGTCATCTAGAGGAAACCTTCCAAGACTCCCAAAACCCCATCCTTGGTCTGGTTCAGGTTTATTAATTATATCTTCATGATGTGGACTCAAGGCCACTAACAACAGCCACCTGCATTTTGACAGCTGCCATCCCACCTCCAAACTGTGGCCAAGAGCGAAGTTGACCACTCTGTTGCACCATATGAAGCTGAATGTAACAGGCTCTATTTCAGTGTCAGCTTCACAGGTTGGGCCATCTGGATCTTCTCACCCACCACTAGCTTTACGGGACTGCATAGACAGGAGTTATTCTTACAACACATTCTCCATTCTCGATATTATCTTGTCCTCAACCCATGGTAACCTTCGATTACCTATTCTCACCACTCCCTCCACCCAACCTTTTCTGCCCTCACTGTCCTATCACCTCCTCCCTTTTCATGTCCCACCATCATCACTGTGTGCCACCCTCTGCCAATGAACCAACCCAACCTTTTCCCTTCTCCACTCCTCTCCTCTTCTGCTCCCTATCCCCCCCCCTCCCCCAGCTCACCCCCCACATTCACACCCCTCCTCCTGAGACTGCACCTCCAGTCTCATTAGGCCACCATTTAGTCCCTGCATGCCCTGCCAGACAGCGCTCTTCTGTCTCCCCACTCGTACTTTGCTATCCCTCCCCCTTCTCCAGCCCATTCCAGATTGTTATTCACATGTCAGCCACATTTCAGCGAGAACTCTCGGTCATATGTGCATGAGGTGTGCTTGCTTGTGTGTGTGTGTGTGTGTGTGTGTGTGTGTGTGTGTGTGTGTGTTCTTTGCTAAAGAAAGCTTTGGAAAAAGCTATAATGTGTAACAGTCATTGTGCCTGTCTGCAACTCAGTGGCTCATCTTTACATTGAGTAGCAATTTTCCTTTTTCTTATATTGTTCACATTCATGGGATTTAGCCAAGAGAAAAACTGAGGTATATAAGTGAGAAGTGGGATGTACTAAAAGAAGCAGTAGTGGTAGTAGTGAGGAATTTGTTAGGAGGCAGAAACAAATATGAAAACAAAAAAAGAACCCTGTGGAGAGATTTTATTCTAAAGCTCCATGTCAAACAAAAATACATGCAGTAAAGTAGACATGTGAGAGTAGAAAGATGATAAGCAAAGGAACAGTTTCAATTGCAGAATGAGAACATAGTTAATAGCTAACAAACAGAATTAATACAAACAAAAATAATTTTTAAATAAAAATGAATTTTTACTAAACCACGTAGTTAAATTGGACTAAAAATTATAAAATAATTATAATACTTGTAAGATTTAAAAGGAAAATGTAGGGCACACATGATAGATAATAGTAAGAAAGTGAACCATTCGTGCATAAGTTATGTATTAGAGCATCCTATATTTCCGGAGGTAAAATAGTCCCCCATTCGGATCTCCAGGCGGGGACTACTCAGGAGGATGTAGTTATCAGGAGAAAGAAAACTGGCGTTCTATGGATTGGAGCGTGGAATGTCAGATCCCTTAATCGGGCAGGTAGATTAGAAAATTTAAAAAGGGAAATAGATAGGTTAAAGTTGGATATAGTGGGAATTAGTGAAGTTCGGTGGCAAGAGGAACAAGACTTTTGGTCAGGTGAGTACAGGGTTATAAATGCAAAATCAAATAAGGGTAATGCAGGAGTAGGTTTAATAATGAATAAAAAAAATAGGAGTGCGCATAAGCTACTACAAACAGCATAGTGAACGCATAATTGTGGCCAAGATAGACACAAAGCCCATGCATACTTCAGTAGTACAAGTTTATATGCCAACTAGCTCTGCAGATGATGATGAAATTGATGAAATGTATGACGAGATAAAAGAAATTATTCAGGTAGTGAAGGGAGATGAAAATTTAATAGTCATGGGTGACTGGAATTCGAGAGTAGGAAAAGGGAGAGAAGGAAACAAATTAGGTGAATATGGATTGGGGGTAAGAAATGAAAGAGGAAGCAGTCTGGTAGAATTTTGCACAGAGCATAAATTAATCATAGCTAACACTTGGTTCAAGAATCATGAAAGAAGGTTGTATACATGGAAGTACCCTGGAGATACTAAAAGGTATCAGATAGATTATATAATGGTAAGACAGAGATTTAGGAACCAGGTTTTAAATTGTAAGACATTTCCAGGGGCAGATGTGGACTCTGACCACAATCTATTGGTTATGAACTGTAGATTAAAACTGAAGAAACTGCAAAAAGGTGGGAATTTAAGGAGATGGTACCTGGATAAACTGACTAAACCAGAGGTGTAGAGAGTTTCAGGGAGAGCATAAGGGAACAATTGACAGGAATGGGGGAAAGAAATACAGTAGAAGAAGAATGCGTAGCTTTGAGAGATGAAGTAGTGAAGGCAGCGGACGATCAAGTAGGTAAAAAGATGAGGGCTGGTAGAAATCCTTGGGTAACAGAAGAAATATTGAATTTAATTGATGAAAGTAGAAAATATAAAAATGCAGTAAATGAAGCAGCAAAAAGAATACAAACGTCTCAAAAATGAGATCGACAGGAAGTGCCAAATGGCTAAGCAGGGATGGCTAGAGGACAAATGTAAGGATGTAGAGGCTTATCTCACTAGGGGTAAGATAGCTACTGCCTACAGGAAAATTAAAGAGACCTTTGGAGAAAAGAGAACCACTTGTATGAATATCAAGAGCTCAGATGGAAACCCAGTTATAAGCAAAGAAGGGAAAGCAGAAAGATGGAAGGAGTATATAGAGGGTCTATGCAAGGGCGATGTACTTGAGGACAATATTATGGAAATGGAAGAGGATGTAGATGAAGATGAAATGGGAGATATGATACTGCGTGAAGAGTTTGACAGAGCACTGAAAGACCTGAGTCGAAACAAGGCCCCGGGAGTAGACAACATTCCATTAGAACTACTGACAGCCTTGGGAGAGCCAGTCTTCACAAAACTCTACCATCTGGTGAGCGAGATGTACGAGACAGGCGAAATACCCTCAGACTTCAAGAAGAATATAATAATTCCAATCCCAAAGAAAGCAGGTGTTGACAGATGTGAAAATTACGGAACTATCAGTTTACTAAGTCACAGCTGCAAAATACTAACACGAATTCTTTACAGACGAATGGAAAAACTGGTAGAAGCCGACCTCGGGGAAGATCAGTTTGGATTCCATAGAAATGTTGGAACACGTGAGGCAATACTGACCTTACGACTTATCTTAGAAGAAAGATTAAGGAAAGGCAAACCTACATTTCTAGCATTTGCCGACTTAGAGAAAGCTTTTGACAATGTTGACTGGAATACTCTCTTTCAAATTCTAAAGGTGGCAGGGGTAAAATACAGGGAGCGAAAGGCTATTTACAATTTGTACAGAAACCAGATGGCATTTATAAGAGTCGAGGGGCATGAAAGGGAAGCAGTGGTTGGGAAGGGAGTGAGACAGGGTTGTAGTCTCTCCCCGATGTTATTCAATCTGTATATTGAGCAAGAAGTAAAGGAAACAAAAGAAAAATTCAGAGTAGGTATTAAAATCCATGGAGAAGAAATAAAAACTTTGAGGTTTGCCGATGACATTGTAATTCTGTCAGAGACAGCAAAGGACTTGCAAGAGTAGTTGAACGGAATGGACAGTGTCTTGAAAGGAGGATATAAGATGAACATCAACGAAAGCAAAATGAGGATAATGGAATGTAGTCGAATTAAGTCAGGTGATGCTGAGGGAATTAGATTAGGAAATGAGACACTTAAAGTAGTAAAGGAGTTTTGCTATTTGGGGAGCAAAATAACTGATGATGGTCGAAGTAGAGAGGATATAAAATGTAGACTGGCAATGGCAAGGAAAGCGTTTCTGAAGAAGAGGAATTTGTTAACATCAAGTATAGATTTAAGTGTCAGGAAGTCGTTACTGAAAGTGTTTGTATGGAGTGTAGCCATGTATGGAAGTGAAACATGGACGATAAATAGTTTGGACAAGAAGAGAATAGAAGCTTTCGAAATGTGGTGCTACAGAAGAATGCTGAAGATTAGATGGGTAGATCACGTAACCAATGAGAAGGTATTGAATAGAATAGGGGAGAAGAGGAGTTTGTGGCACAAATTGACTAGAAGAAGGGACCGGTTGTTAGGGCATGTTCTGAGACATCGAGGGATCACAAATTTAGTATTGGAGGGCAGCGTGGAGGGTAAAAATCATTGGGGGAGACCAAGAGATGAATACACTAAGCAGATTCAGAAGGATGTGGTTGCAGTAAGTACTGGGAGATGAAGAAGCTTGCACAGGATAGAGTAGCATGGAGAGCTGCATCAAACCAGTCTCAGGACTGAAGACCACAACAACAACAACATATTTTTCTCACCTTCAACTTTTATAGTCCTGTCATTCTTAGTCGTGTGTAATGTTACGATATGTTGATAATTTTTAATTTTGGACCCTCTAATTACAACTGAATGAAACACAGTTTATATGCCATATACATTTCACCTTTGTCGTTTGCTGGCCATTCCCAGTGACTAAATTTTGTGTTTTTGTTCCATTGTTACTGCTGTTCTTTTTCTTATAATTGCCATTTGAAATTTTGTTTTTCAGACTTCCCAGCATTAAGACTTAACACTTGTTTTGATATTATGTTATGTTGTTTTGATGCGAAACGCATTTGACACAAAAACTGCATTTCGTTCAGTTGTAAGTAGATGATCCAAAAGTAAAAATTATCAACATAACATATCCCACGTGTCTCATTTTAAAGCTTGTAAGTATTTTCATAGTGATAAAAAATTCACAATCTCGAGTTTTCAGGACTGTCCGTATGCAATTAGGAATCGGCATGCGATTAGTAATCTTTATGGGATTATGAGAAGTTATTTTATACTACTTTCTAGTCCAGTTTCAAAACATGCTATATGTTGTTGTTGTGTTCTTTAGTCCTGAGACTGGTTTGATGCAGCTCTCCATGCTACTCTATCCTGTGCAAGCTTCTTCATCTCCCAGTACCTACTGCAACTGACATCCTTCTGAATCTGGTTAGTGTATTCATCTCTTGGTCTTCCTCTACGATTTTTACCCTCCATGCTGCCCTCCAATACTAAATTAGTGATCCCTTGATGCCTCAAAACATGTCCTACCAACCGATCCATTCTTCTAGTCAAGTCGTGCCACAGACTCCTCTTCTCCCCAATCCTATTCAGTACCTCCTCATCAGTTATGTGATCTACCCATCTAATCTTCAGCATTCTTCTGTAACACCATATTTCAAAAGCTTCTATTTTCTTATTGTCCAAACTATTTATTGTCCATGTTTCACTTCTATACATGGCTACTACATCCATACAAATACTTTCAGAAACGACTTCCTGACACTTAAATCTATACTCGATGTTAACAAATTTCTCTTCTTCAGAAACACCTTCCTTGCCATTGCCAGTGTACATTTTATATCCTCTCTACTTCGACCATCATCAGTTATTTTGCTCCCCAAATAGAAAACTGCTTTATTACTTTAAGTGTCTCATTTCCTAACCTAATTCCCTCACCATCACCCTACTTAATTCGACTACATTACATTATCAATGTTTTGCTTTTGGTGTTGTTCATCTTATATCCTCCTTTCAAGATGCTGTCCATTCCGTTCAACTGCTCTTCCAAGTCTTTTGCTGTCTCTGACAGTATTACAATGTCATCGGCGAACCGCAAAGTTTTTATATCTTCTCCATGGATTTCAATACCTACTCCAAATTTTTCTTTTGTTTCCTATACTGCTTGCTAAATATACAGATTGAATAACATCGGGGAGAGGCTACGACCCTGTCTCACTCCCTTCCCAACCACTGCTTCCCTTTCATGTCCCTCGACTCTTATAACTGTCATCTGGTTTCTGTACAAATTGTAAATAGCCTTTCACTCCCTTTATTTTACGTGTACCACCTTCAGAATTTAAAAGATATTTCATTTTTATTTAAGTTAATATTTTCTGCATTTCAGTTTTGCATGTGGTAAATTATCAATCAGTTTCAAACATTGATGAGATTACAATGGAGAGGACATGAATTTCATGTTTATTTCAGTTTCTCTTCGCCTGACTTGAACAATATATTGTTTCTTCACCAGGGTTGCCACAAGTTCTGGAAATCGGGGCATTTCAAACGTGTCATGGAAATGTTTGGAAAATTAAAACTGGAAAATCTCGTTTTTGGCTCAACATACGAAATGATTTGTTAATGGAAACTCCAAGTGTTTCACTGATTGGGCTCAGCTGCTGGGTGTCATGCGCCCTCTCCCTACACCATCCTTTGTATTGCTTCTCTCCTCCCAACTGCTCCCCTCAGCTTGCAGTCAATGTGGCCATTGCTGCTTACTGCTCAACGCTAGCTGAGCACCTATTGACGAGAGCAGCAGGGAAACATTGAGGAGTAGTTCGTTCAAATTTCATAGTATTCGCACAAGTTAAGAGAGGCATGTACTAATCACCACAGTCTCGATTCATTGACACGCTGTCGGTGGCTCATGACAAGGGGCATGAATAGCTGGCCATGAACGAGCAGATTTCTGCAATGCGCCAGAACCACTCACCAGTATTGCAGGTATCTCTGACAGATCTAGGCCATCAGTCTGAGGCCCATTATTTCCCACTAACTTGCAGACCCTGCCCATTAGATCTAGTCTCTATGCTCTGCCTGTGGGCCAGGTCCATTCGTGTGTGGTGTAAATTGGCAGATTTTGTGATTTGACCACTGACCCAGGACTGTGGTGTATGCTCCCGGGGCAACAGATTTCAGGAGTTGTGACTGTGTCTCACTGCAAGTACATTGTACAGTGCAGTGTTTTATAGGCATTTTATTGATTGTAGAGAATTTTCACACTTTGAAACAGGTTTATATATTCGAGGAAAAGTATGGACAGTGCTGGGAAGAAACTTGTGGCAGTTACTGCCTGTTTGACTCTGTGTACTCATATATGTCTTGAAGAAAAAATTGCACAATACCTGTAAAATAATGGACATAACACAGTGGGTAACAGTGTACAATAATGAACTAAGTACAAGCAACATTTTGTTGGCATCCACTATAGTGTTGGTTTCTGCAACTCATTCACTCTTTTACCCTTCTTTTGAAAGACCTACATCTTTCTGAGCTTATTTCTAAAATTATTGAAGGTATTTTAAATCTGTCTTTGCAACTAAAAGAAAGTACATACTTTTGTCATCAAATGCATTTCATTTTATTGAAATAAAGTATCATCAGTGGTGTGTAATGAAACATATTTACACTCTGGCTTGCTTTCTACGTATAAAAGCAATTTTTTACAAAAATGTTACAAAAGATGTTGATGTTACTTACAATATGTTATGTCCGATTTTCACTTACATGAGGACTGCTTGCAGTTTTTTTTTATTATTATTATTATTATTATTATTTTTATTTTAGGCATTTCCTGTGGAATTCCGTGTAGAAGCTGTAAGAGTACTGGCTCATGCAAAGCATCAAAAAAGTAATTTCACTGTGGGTGCGAGGAACACCATAAAATGCCTGAATGAGGATGATAGTCTTAAAATTGTCCCCACTAACAACAGAAATGTGAAGGTTGTTTTGATTGTTGCCAACTATCAAAATAAGATTAACAACTTATTAGATCCACAGATATAGGCAATAAGGTCATGCAAACAAAGAATTTTTTCTGAAACTTCATTTCAAATTTTATAGCTTAGTTTTTATAGTATTGGGGTTCACAGTTCTCATCCAGCTCTTTGTATGCCCTATTTTTTACGTTCTTGTTTGTGTAATGTTCACTTGTCAATTTTCACAAATGAAGTATTTCACAGGCAAATGTATAAATTTTTCGATGTGGTCATTGGTGTACCCCTTCATTATATTTGTCACCTGAAAAACACTGATTTATCAGTGGTAAATTTTGAGTAACACCGACATTTCTCTTGTTGGCATGTTAAAATTTGCTTCTTTTGGCAAAACAAAGCAGACTTTGCACAATGTCACCTTGCTAAACACCCTAAAGCAGTTGCAGTTACGACAGAATCCTGAAACTAAATGAGGAACTGAAGACAATTCAGGTCAAAAGCTTATGAAAAATTATATTCTCAATATAAAAATAAACGTGTATTTTCTTCACTTATCTTGTTGCGAAGCCACACTAATTTTCATTTAACCAGCTGTTGATGACTCTTACAAAATTACATTGTTCCATTGTGAATGTCTGCAGTTACTCATATATCATGGTAGACAAGGAAGTTCCATGTGTTTATAATTAGCAAAATACTCTCCTCTTTCCATGCTGTCACTTACCACAATCTCATTTCGATACCTCGAACCGTTTGAGACATGAGGGTTTTCGTGAATATTTCATTCTCATATGAGGGGATCTGAACACACTATGTGCAGTCTGTTTTCTTGAGATTTGAATTAGATACTGATGTCCTCTCAAGTTTAAAGAAAAAATGTGTGTATTAGCTAAATTTCATACGCAGCTGTATACGGTATCAATTGCGCCAAATGCAAATTCAAAGTGACCCATATTTTTCATTGCAACGAATTCGAATTTCACTCCTTGTGTTAACTGTGTGTGAAATATTATAATAACTATGACCATTAATGAAATGATTGGCACTTTATCATGAAACTGACATATAAAGCTATAACTAATATAACCAACTTTTTAACGAATAATTTCCTTAAAATTGTGCGAAGGATTGCAGTGTAGCCAACATGGACGCAGTGCTGTGAGAGCAATGGAAACCAGTGTACAGGCAGTGGCTGGCTTCCTGACTGAGTGTGGCCTGTCACAAGGTCTGCAAGTGTGTGAAACTGGCTGGCAGGCCAGATTGCCAGTGCAGAGAAGTGCAGGTACAGTTTCAAGGTCAGGCATCGACAAACGCACAGATCAGGAGTGCAAGTTTCCAGGAATCTGCTGGAAATATCCATGGCCCATCAGAAAAATCCACTCGTGTGGGCTGCTAATGTGGAGGTAGATTTTAAATTCAATTAAAGCCCTTGCACCTTGCGAGGCTTTCCGCAACTCTGGTGTGTTCCCCTTTGATGTGATCACTATTTGTCCACTAGCTCAAGTTTGACTTACAGCATTCGAAGGCGCACTAATGTTTGCTTGCTGCAGGAGCATTGTCAACAAACAAATTTCTGTCCACAGTCCTGTGGCAGGCCTGGCAGTGTTCAGGTTGTAGATCAGAACCAGGCAAGGTGAAATCCATTGCTGAGTGGCTGGAGGTTTGAGGGCATTGAGGTCCACAAGATGTCAGAGTTTCAGGCTCGTTGCACTCTATGCAGCAAGTCTTTCACTCTGCACAACATGGGAAAGATGGCCCTCATCATCCTTGTGGAAGGAGCTTAACACTCCAAAATAGTCTAGGTGGTCAGGAAGTAAGCGAACGTTTGTCTTTTTCATGAGCCTTTGGTAAGAGAAGTGCCACCATCGTTAAGAGACACACAGACCCATATAGGCTGCCCGTATAATATGACACCTAGGGTCAGTGAGTGTGAAAAAATTATAAGGAAAGAAAAAACTCCACTCTGGAGCTGGTATTTGATTCCAGGACTGACATTTGGGAACATGTTTTGAGTAAGGTTATCACCTCACACTGTTGTATATTTGTATAGCTCCTTACAATTGTAGGGTTTCTTAAACCAGCTCTAGAGTGTGCTTTTATACTTTCTCAGTGCTCTATATACCCTCACTAACCCTAATGAGATTTTATTTTCAATGATTACATCGTTTTTACCCTGCCATTTTGGTGATGCATTAGGCTGTTAAAAGGGTATTCCAATAATGAGTTAAAATGTAAGTAGAACAGGAATATTGGATGAGCTGGGAACCTTTGCCAAGAGACCTCTAGACTTTGGCATTCTTCTCCGAGCCTTGTGCTGCTCGATGCAACCTACCCTTTCTTTTTCTAATGTTTGGTTTTGGTGTTCATCATGGAAACTTTCCATTGATTATGCAGTGAATAGGAGGGATCAACAAGGTTCACCCCACTACCCCAACATTTTTGTTGTTCTTACTTTCTCTTTAGACGAGGCATTTGGTTTCATTAATCCCTTCTTCAGCATACCCACGTACTGAAGCTGGAAATACCCAGCTGTTGATGTCCACTGTTACTCTCCAATATCAGATTGGTGATGTCATTGTTGTATTAGATAATTTGATTGTCTTCAGAACATTGGTACTTACAGGTCACACTCCCTGTTGTCTGGCAAGATAACTGGGCATGATGAAGAGGATTCTTTGATTCTCAATGGACTGGCTGCAACTAGTGAATCGTGGATCTTGCAATTGATGGCTGGTTTGTGATCCATCCAGCAACAGCAGTCCCCCCTGCGGGTTCGGGGGTTAGAATAGGCCCGCGGTATTCCTGCCTGTCGTAAGAGGCGACTAAAAGGAGTCTCAAATGTTTCGGCCTTATGTGATGGTCCCCTCTCGGGTTTGACCTCCATCTTTCTAAATTATTCCGAAGAGCGAGCCAATTGGGGAAGGGCGCCTTACATGGTGCACTGTATCCGTCATGCATTGAGACCTTTAGCCGGCTTTTTCGTCGTTGCAATGGTGTCCCGCTCGTTTTCCACCTCTTGGGCGAGGATACGTCCCTGGGTGCGATTACCACGCTGCACTCTGCAGTGTTGCTTTTAAGTGCGACAACGACCTAGGACATTTTTGCACCTAAGATCCAGCACGGTAGCCAGTCCGTTGTGGTGGGGCCGCCATGTACCCTGTTGGTTGTAGCCCCCTGACAACACAGGGATCGCTCTACTGATGCCTGCGCCGTTAACTCCCCACGTATGCCAAGGAGTAGATGCCCATCTCCCTGGGGCATCGGGACTACCGGCAATGGCCATCCTGCCAGGTGGCCTTTGCTGTGGCTGGGTGGCGCCCGTGGGGAGGGCCCTTGGTCGGAGTAGGTGGCATCAGGGTGGATGACACGCAATGAAGTGTGGCACATCTTCTCTTGCTGGTGGCCAGCCACCAGCAGTCTCTAAGCGTTCGAGGGCCCATTCTAAAGGTAATGTTTATGACCCCAAATCGTTCCCCTCCCTCGCCACACCATGGGAGGAACGAAAGGCATTGAATGAAAGTGAGAGACTTATTCGCCCAGGTATCTTGTCTGCACCAGAGCTGATGGGGAATCCTTTATATCCATGAAGCCTCAGTTCTTTGTAGAGCATTTAGAGGACAAGTTTGGGGAGGTGGAGGGCTTGTCCAAGATGCGGTCCGGATCGGTGTTGATAAAAACGGCATCCTCCGCCCAGTCGCGGGCCTTGCTCGCTTGTAATAAGCTGGGGGATGTCTCCGTAACTATCACGCCCCATAAAAGTCTGAATATGGTCCAGGGCATTATCTTCCACAGGGATCTCCTTTTACAGTCCGATGACGAGCTGCGCGCCAACTTGGAGCGACGAGGTGTCCATTTCGTCCGGCGCGTCCACCGGGGTCCGAGGGATCATCAAGTTGCCACCGGTGCCTTCATCTTGGCCTTCGAGGGTGACACGTTACCTGAGAAGGTCAAGGTGATGGTGTACCGTTGTGATGTCAAGCCGTATATCCCTCCCCCGATGCGGTGCTTCAAGTGTTGGAAGTTCGGCCATATGTCTTCACGCTGTGCTTCCGACCTCGTATGTCGCGATTGCGGTCGATCATCCCATCCTGATCATCCCTGTGCCCCGCCTCCAATCTGTGTGAACTGTGGTGAGCACCATCCGCCTTGCTCGCCGGACTGTCCAATTCTGCAGAAGGAGCGGAAAATCATGGAAATCCAGTGCGTATGACATCTTCTTATGCCGCAACTGTCACTCGCTGTCCCATCAGCTCCAGTCAGCTCTCAGAGTCGGAGGCCCACACCTGCACCCTTGATGGTGGGGGGCACTAAACTCCCTGTTGCTCCTGCTCCATCTACTTCGGGAGCAACACTCCCCAAACCATCGGGGACATCAGTTCCCCCTTCCCAGCTGGAGAAGCGTAAGTCTTCTTCGGCTCCTCTCGCCAGGAAGGGTTCCCTCGGGGACCTCCCTTCGCAAGTTCCGACCGGTACAAAAGCAGACAGCCGCAAGTGGCTCAAACAACCACCGGTCCCTGGTCGTAGGGCCTCACGGTCATCGTCTGTCCCTGAGACTGACTCAGTGAAGCCCTCCCAGCCTGAACCACCGAAGGCACAGCGAGAGAAACAGAGGAAGAAGAAAGTCCCCAAGGCTAATGACATTGCGGTGGCACCCATCCCACCGCTTCCTACAAGCTCTGCGTCTGAGGACGAGGTGGAGATTCTGGCGTCCGCTGAGGACCTCGGTCTCGCCAGTTTCTCGGACGCAATGGATAGCATTTGCACGCGTGCTCCATCAGAGGCAGCAGGTGACCCAGCAGCGTAATCTGCCTTCCCAGTCCCGTCACGCCTTTCCCAGCCATGGACAACACCATCCTCCAGTGGAACTGCAGCGGTTTCTTCCACCATCTAGCTGAGCTCTGCCAACTTATCAGCCTTCACCCTTTCTTCTGCATTGCTCTCCAGGAAACTTGGTTTCCAGCAATGCGAACCCCCGCCCTCCGTGGCTATCAGGGTTATTATAAGAACCGGGCAGCATATGAAAGGGTGTCTGGTGGCGTCTGCCTCTATGTCCTTCACACTCTGCACAGCGAGTCTGTCCCTCTCCAAACACCTTTAGAGGCTGTCGCTGTTCGGGTGTGGACGCCACAGGCTGTTACCGTCTGCAGTCTACCTTCCACCGGATGGTGATGTCTCGCAGCATGTCCTGGCTGCACTGGTAGCCCAATTGCCGCCACCTTTCTTGCTATTGGGCGACTTCAACGCCCATAACCCTCTGTGGGGTGGGTCAGTGGCAACAGGTCGAGGCGCCATCGTTCAGCATTTATTGTCGCAGCTCGATCTCTCGCTGTTAAATGATGGTGCCTTCACACACTTCAGTGTGGCGCATGGTACATACTCCGCCATAGACCTTTCAATCTGTAGCCCTAGCCTCTTACCGTCTGTCCAATGGAGTGTGCATGACGACCTGTGTGGTAGTGGCCACTTTCCGATCTTTCTGTCACTCTTCTGGGCGCCCTAGCAGATGGGCTATGAATAAGGCTGACTGGGACTTGTTCTCCTCCACAGCCGCTATTGAGCCTCTCTCTACTGATGACATTGATGCGGTGGTTAAATCGGTCACCACCGGCATCGTTACTGCCGCCGAATCTGCCATTCCCCGTTCTTCTGGGTCCCCTCGGTGGAGGGCTGTGCCTTGGTGGTCGCCTGAGATCGCTGAAGCGATTAAAGATCGCCGGCGGGCGCTCCAGCGTCACAAGCGACATCCCTCCATAGACCACCTTCTCGCCTTCAAACGGCTGCGTGCGCGGGCCCGCCTCCTTATCCGCCAAGGCAAGAAGGAGTGCTGGGAGCGGTATGTGTCCACCATTGGCCTCCATGTCACTCCATCGCTGGTCTGGGCCAAGATTCGAAGCGTCTACGGCTATCGGACCCCTGTCAGCGTCCCTGCGCTCTCACTGAATGGCGCAGTTTGTACTGACTCCGACGTCATTGCAAACCGCTTGGCAGAGTATTTTGCTGTGAGTTCCGCTTCTGCGAATTACCCCCAGGCCTTCCGCTCCATTAAAGAGCGGATGGAACGTCGGAGCCTTTCGTTTCGCACCCACCACCCAGATTCTTAAATGCTCCATTCAGTGAGTGGGAATTTCGCAGTGCCCTAGCCGCTTGCCCTGATACCGCTCCTGGGCCAGATGGCATCCACTGTCAGATGCTGAAACACCTTTCAGTGGACTGCCAGCGACGCCTCCTCGATCTTTGCAACCGTCTTTGGGTCGAGGGGGAGTTTCCGTCGCAATGGTGGGACAGCATTGCATCCCCATTTTGAAACCTGGAAAGAACCCTCTGGAGCTGGACAGCTACCGCCCCATTAGCCTCACCAACGTTCTTTGCAAGTTGCTTGAACGGATGGTGAGCCGGCGCTTAAATTGGGTATTGGAGTCTCGGGGCCTTCTGGCTCCATCTCAGGGTGGGTTCCGTAAAGGCCGCTCCGCCACCGACAATCTGGTGAGCCTGGAGTCGGCCATCCGTACTGCCTTTGCCCGCCGTCAGCACCTGGTCGCTGTCTTTTTCGACGTGCGGAAGGCGTACGATACGACATGGCGTCATCACATCCTGTCTACGCTTCATGGATGGGGTCTTCGGGGTCCTCTGCCGATTTTTATCCGCAATTTTCTGTCGTATCGTACCTTCCCCGTGCAAGTCGCGGCCTCATATAGTTCCTCCCACGTCCAGGAGACCGGTGTGCCACAGGGTTCTGTTTTAAGTGTCTGCCTGTTTTTAATAGCCATTAACGGGCTCGTTGCGGCCGTGGGTAATTCTGTCTCCGCTTCCCTGTATGCTGACGACTTCTGCCTTTACTACAGCTCTACTGGCATTGCAGCTGTTGAACGTAAGTTACAGGGTACTATCCACAAGGTGCAGTCTTGGGCTGTAGCTCATGGGTTCCAGTTTTCGGCAGCCAAGACCTGCGTTATCCATTTCTGCCGGCGACGTACTGTCCACCCGGAGCTGCAGCTTTCTCTTAACGGCGAACTTCTTTCAGTGGTGGAATCACACAGGTTTTTGGGGATGGTTTTCGATGCCCGGTTGACTTGGCTGCCTCATATCCGGCAGCTCAAACAGGCGTGTTGGCGACATCTCAATGCTCTGCGATGTTTGAGCCACACCCGCTGGGGCGCCGACCGATCTACCCTGTTCCGGCTCTACCAGACGTTAATCCAGTCTCGTCTGGATTATGGGAGCCTGGCTTATGGCTCAGCTTCCCCATCTGCGTTGCGGGTGCTGGACCGAATCCTCCATAGCGGGATACGCCTTGCCACTGTTGCTTTCCGCACCAGCCCTGTGGACAGCATACTAGTGGAGGCAGGTGTCCCTCCACTGTGGTTACGACACCAACAATTACTGGCTGCTTATGCTGCCCATGTTTTTAGCTTGCCCGGGCATCCAAATTACCGTGTCCTGTTCCCACAGTCTGTCGTCCATCTCCCAGACCGTCGGCCCAGGTCGGGTTGTCCGATCGCCGTACGTGTCAAAGAGCTTCTCTCCGGGCTTGGGTTTTTCCCCGTTCCACCTCCTTTCCAGGCACCTCTGCGTACACCCCCGTGGTGTGTTCCTCGCCCTTGCCTTCGGTTCGACTTGGCACGGGGCTCGAAGGACTCAGTCCCTCCAGAGGCCTTCCGCCGCCACTTTTATTCCATCCTGGCCACGTATCAGGGCTCTGGAATTGTTTACACTGACGGTTCGATGGTTGCTGGTCGTGTCGGGTATGCGCTAACTCTAGGGGACCATTCCGAACAACGTTCCTTGCCGGATGGCTGCAGCGTTTACACTGCTGAGCTGGTCGCCATCTTTCATGCCCTAGAGTATATCCGCTCCTGCTCAGGTGAGTCCTTCGTTATCTGTAGCGATTCCCTGAGCGGTTTACGAGCTCTCGACCAGTGTTTTCCTCATTCTCGTCTGGTGATGGCTATCCATGAGTCCCTGCATACTCTTGCGCATTGCGGCCGCTCTGTGGTCTTCGTGTGGACCCCAGGCCATGTTGGGATACCTGGCAATGAGAATGTTGACCGCCTGGCGAAAGAGGCCACTAGTAAATCGTCTCTGGGGATTGGACTCCCGGAGACTGATTTGCGGGCAGTCTTACGCCGCGAAGTTCTTTCGGTCTGGGACGCTGAATGGCGCAATCTGCCCATGCCCAACAAACTCCGTCCAATCAAGGCGACGACGACTGTGTGGCGGTCGTCCGTGCGGGTCTCCCGCCAGGAGTCTGTGGTCCTCTGCCGGCTGTGCATTGGGCATACTCGGCTTAGGCACGGCCACTTGTTGCGCCGTGAGGACGCACCTCTATGTCGCTGTGGCTCCGTTTTATCTGTGGTTCATATTTTATTGGAGTGTCCACTTTTAGCTGTGCTCAGTCAGTCGTTCGCACTGCCTGACACGCTCCCTGCCCTTTTAACAGATGACTCTGCTACGGCTGACTTAGTTTTACGTTTTATTCGGGCAGGGGGTTTTTATCATTTAATCTAAGAGTTTCTGTTTTATCTTATTGTTTTGTGTGGATTCTGGCCTTTGGCCTCCAGTTTTAAACTGATTTTTTAATGTGTTTTAAGTGGTTGGCTTTTCCTTTTTTATTTCTGTGGTCGGCCAACCACCGTCACACTCTGTGTGATTTTAGTTCGTTTTGTCTGGTCTTTGTCTCAGTTTCTCTTGTTCTGTGTCGTCTGTGCTCTATTCTGTTGATCGTTTTTATTCTCTGTGGGTGTTTTTAGTGCTTGGAATAAGGGACCGATGACCGTAGCAGTCTGGTCCCTTTAATCCCACAAACCAACCAAGCAACAGCAGTGTTGCCTTCACCACTGCCAATAATGCCGTGTCGGCTAACAGTCATATTTCAAAGTACCTGATCTATTATGATATTACAAGTGTAGAAGTATTAAGGACTGTGCGGGCCCTTGAAAACTATATGTCCTTTTTACTAAAGGCAAGTAAATTGATTTGATTCTGGTTATGTTTCCTAATAATAATGGAGCTATAATCCGTTCATCATAAGAATTAACCTGATGTAAACTAACACTAAAACAATGATTGGTCAGAAGCCGTAGCATATGTACACTGATGTTTTGCTCTTGGAAGTAGGTTCTACTTATGTATTAGATATCTTATGTCTAAGATATGTTAAATGAAACGTTAAGATATTCAAATGTATTAACAGCCATCAATGTTTTTCTTAATCATGCTGTAGTTATGTAATTTTTATTATTTTTATTTCAATAATCGTGTACAGTCACAGCCTCTGCAGCATTGTGCTCTGATTGTCGCACTGTTAATGCGCAGTATGAAAATGGCTGAGGCTGCTTTCAGTTCCATAGTGATGTGACAATCATAATAGTTAAATTTGATGTACAGGGTGTACATAAAGCCCGGGAACACTTTCAAATATTTATTGCACAAGAACCAAATATTGTACATATATCATACATATGTCATTTTGAAAAGGAACCCTGAAAGAATTTTTTTTTTCATGTATACCGCCACAGCGTAGTTTGGTAATTTGGTGATAGTCAGCGCTAGTCGCGAACATGGCGAGTTCAGGTCCGGAATGAGCTTTCTTTCTGTTGGAATTCGACAAAAACAAGTGTGCTACAGCTGTTCAGCGGATGTTTAGAATCAAGTACGGTAAGAAACCACCAACAAGGCAGGCCATTTACTACTGGCACAACAAATTCATTATGATGGGTTGTTTGTGCTCGGCAAAGGGAAGCGGACCTCTCAGAGTGAGTGAAGTGGATGTGGTTTGCGTACGAGAGACATTCATTAGGAGTCCAAAGAAATTGGTGCATCGTGCATCCTGTTGGACATGTTGCAGCAATGGCTGATGCCTCAAATGTAATTGGACTCTCCGTTCATCTTTCAGCAGGATGAGGATCCACACCATTTTCGTCTTGAAGTTAAGGGGTACCTGAACACGGAGCTGCCACATCGATGGATCGTCCGTGCTACAGAAGGGTACAGCTGTTTCATGAAATGGCCTCCTCGATCACCAGATCTCACTCTGTGTGACTTTTTTCTGTGGGGACACATTAAAGATTTACCATGTGATGTAGTAGAGCTCCAGGAGAGAATACAGGAAGCGACTGCTACAGTCGACGATGCCATGCTGGGAGGGGTATGGCAAGAATTCGATTACTATATTGACGTCCGCTGGGTCACTCATGGTTTGCATATCGAATTTTTGTAAAAAAAAAAAAAAAAAAAAAAAAAAAAAATCAGAGTTTTTCAAAATTCAATATGTATGACATTTGTACAACGTTTAGTTCTCGTGTAATAAATAATTGAAAGTGTTCCCGGACTTTATGTACACCCTGTTTTATCTGCCTCAAAGACGAGAATCGATCACTTTTGGAGAGACTTATTGGATGGTGATACTGTCTGTCAGCACTTGTATAGCTTCCTTCAAAAGGTTCTCATTCTAAACCATGGTCAGGCCTCCCTAGAGCAAGATTTTTCCATTAATGAAGAGTGTATGGTAGTCACCCAAGAAACTGGTAGTCATATGTCAAGTATATGATGGCTGAAATAGCTGGTGGTGTATTCAAGATTGACGTTAACAAGGGATTGATTGTGGACTATTGCAGTGCTAGAGATCAGTACGTTGAGGTCTTAAAGGAGAAGGAATGTGAAGAAAACAAGACAGTCAGGTGGATGAGGTCCATTGTCCACAAACTTAATGAATAGAATGCCATAAAGTCACGGGATACGGACTGAGAGGGCCACTGAAGTCAGTGGAATTGACAAAACAATTGCTTCTCTCACAAAGGGGTTTTGACTGGTTTTTTATTGATTGCTTTTAATTGTTTGTTTGACTTCTTATTGTTTGGCAAAACAATGAGTGTTATTTGGCAGAAGAAATGTCACTATACATACCCCAGTGTTACCTATTGTACCAAGAAACTTAAAGAAGCTTGTATACAACCACACCCAGGTTACTGGATGAAGAAACTCATGGCCATGACATCTTTACTGACAAAAATGTGTGTCAGCTCTATTTTATTTAATCTCGTCATGCATATTTCAACAGAGTTTTTATATTGCATTAACTGATAGCACAATCTGATTTTCTGCTCAACAAAATCCTTTCCCGTACGCCAGTAGTTCTAATAGATGCTTTTAATGTTTTATTTTGCTGCCTTGAAAACAACCTTTATTTCTGAACTGGTGTCAAATAATGCTGTAGTAGTATTATTAGTATACAGGAACTTGAGTTCGTCTGATCAAGGAAATGTAAAAATTACAGTAATTTTAGTAAATATTTACATTAACATTTAATTACTGTGTACAGCTAACCGAAGTGTTTATTTCACAAGCACACAAAGTAGAACCACAGGAGAGCTGAAAATTATGTAAAGTGAGAGTTGAAAATTATGTGATGAAGCATTTCATCTTCTGTAATCTCTAACTTTCCAAACCAGTGTGTTGCTGTTATAACTTAAGCCATAAGTGCTAGAGTTTTGTGCTCACTGTCCTCCTTCATATGTGCTACAATAACTGCTGATGTCTTCTACTGTCGTATTCCTTTCCCATACATCACTAGTTCTGGTAGTTGCTTTTCATGCTTGATTTTGCTGCCTTAAAAACAACCTTTATTTCTCAACTGGTATCAAATAATGCTGTAGTCGTATTAATAGTATACAGGAACTTGAGTTTCGGTGACCAAGGAGATGTAAAGATTGCAGTATTTAGTAAATATTTATATTAAAATTTGATTACAGTAAAATAAGTTAATAAATTTGCTTAAGAAGCAAGAGTTGAGAAATTGAAGAGAAATGGTTGCAGAGATTGATATGAAAGGTAGCTTACTTATATTAACAGGGGTATGCAGAGGCTGAGGTTAATGATGAACTCCTTTACGGTGTTATCTATTTTGTGTCTGCTCAATTACAGTTTTTTGTGTTTATCATCTTATCTTCAATATCAGTTCACTGTTGAATTCCAAGCTTTATTTTTATTGAAAGTTAAACTTACGGCAAATAATGGAGAAGTGTTACGAGTGGAACAGGAATTTGTGTCTATGCTTTATAGATCTAGAAAAGGCATATGACCGGGTTCCTAGGAGGAAGTTATTGTCTGTTCTACGAGATTATGGAATAGGAGGCAAACTTTTGCAAGCAGTTAAAGGTCTTTACATAGATAGTCAGGCAGCAGTTAGAGTTGATGGTAAATTGAGTTCATGGTTCAGAGTAGTTTCAAGGGTAAGACAAGGCTGCAACCTGTCTCCACTGTTGTTCATGGATCATATGTTGAAATCAATAGACTGGCTGGGTGAGATTAAGATATGTGAACACAAAATAAGCAGTCTCGCATATGCGGATGACTTACCGTATTTGCTCGAATCTAAGCCGCACTCGAATCTAAGCCGCACCTGATAAATGAGACTCGAAATCAAGGAAAAAAAAAATTCCCGAATCTAAGCCGCACCTGAAATTTGAGACTCGAAATTCAAAGGGAGAAAAGTTTTAGGCCGCACCTCCAAATCGAAACAAAGTTGGACCATTGTAATATGACACACAATTTAGGTCAAATGAATGACGATACAGCTACAGTAGTTTGATTCGAGTTCTAAGCTTAGCAGTTAAGCGTACCAGGCGTCAGGCGCTCCGTCCGTATTTATACGGGTACCCTTCCTTTTTCACGTGCTTTGTCTGGTTTGAATTGACTGTTTATTTTTCTTTGATCTGATAAGTGCCATTCTCTTTGTTATAGGTGTTTACGTCACTGTCAGCTGAAAATACTTTATTGTACTGTGTCCTGTGATAATGAGTGTTTACGGCCTGTCGCCGCTCATGCCATGGCTTGCTTTTGAGCGCACTACCACCGCTTACAATTAAAAAGAGAGAGAGAGGGGGGGGGGAAATCGTCTCATTAGCGAAACAATGGCAAGAGACTTATTTGTTGTTACTTATACTGCTGCTTTCTTTGATAATGATCAACAAGAACCAAATAATAGACTGCGTTTGATAGAAGATGTTCTGAACGAGAGTTTAGCGAAAAATTTTCTCTGTTTGAAAACCTTTGCAGGCGCCTCTTTAGTACATTGCATTCTGCGCAGAAATTAGTCATCTTAGATTTAAAAATCTAGTCAATTGCCGTGCTTCATTTCTGACTGTATCACTATCAGGCATAAGAATAACATGAATATAAACATCCCATGATATGTATATTCTTCCGCGTTTGCTGTTGTCTCACTCTAGTTTCGTAGTTTATTAGGCAGACAGGATTTAAATGAGAATACATGGCAAAATGTTTATATTCCTATTATTCTTATGGTGAACAGAATACTGCATGTGATTCACAATTCATAAAAGTTCCTATTAGCAACCATATCTTCTCACAGGTAGGATAAAATTCAGAACGTAGAGTTGGCCATATTGACAAAAATCCCAAACAGTCTTGCCAGTCGGATTTTTATAGTACATTGAAATGCTGCTACATTCGAAGATGAACTATACGGAATTTGTATTTACTTCGTTGGATAATGTATGAAAATGCAGTGGTCGAAACTCGGGTCGGAGAAAAAAAGCTCGTCTTCCACCTTTTTTTTTAAATTTATTTACTGAAGCAAAAGTTTTGGCACCAGTATTTATCTTTGTACCTGCAAAGCATGCCTGGGTAGCGCTACATATATTCGACGCTAGAAGTTAGTTGTGGCGGCACCTACCAACATTTTTCAGAACTTACTCTTACTTTACACTCGATTCTAAGCCGCAGTCGGTTTTTTGGATTACAAAACCAGAAAAAAAAATGTGGCTTAGATTCAAGGAAATATGGTAGTTGTGATGGCAGATTCGATTGAAAGTTTGCAAAGTAATATTTCAGAGCTAGATCAGAAATGTAAGGACTATGGTAAGAAGATTAGCATCTCCAAAACGAAAGTAATGTCAGTGGGAAAGAAATATAAACGGATTGAGTGCCAAATAGGAGGAACAGAGTTAGAACAGGTGGACGGTTTCAAGTACTTAGGATGCATATTCTCACAGGATGACAACATAGTGAAAGAACTGGAAGCGAGGTGTAGCAAAGCTAATGCAGTGAGCGCTCAGCTACGATCTACTCTCTTCTGCAAGAAGGAAGTCAGTACCAAGACTAAGTTATCTGTGCACCGTTCAATCTTCCGACCAACTTTGTTGTATGGGAGCGAAAGCTGGGTGGATTCAGGTTACCTTATCAACAAGGTTGAGGTTACGGATATGAAAGTAGCTAGGATGATTGCAGGTACTAGTAGATGGGAACAATGGCAGGAGGGTGTCCACAATGAGGAAATCAAAGAAAAACTGGGAATGAACTCTATAGATGTAGCAGTCAGGGCGAACAGGCTTAGATGGTGGGGTCATGTTACACGCATGGGAGAAGCAAGGTTACCCAAGAGACTAATGGGTTCAGCAGTAGAGGGTAGGAGGAGTCGGGGCAGACCAAGGAGAAGGTACCTGGATTCGGTTAAGAATGATTTTGAAGTAATAGGTTTAACATCAGAATAGGCACCAATGTTAGCACTGAATAGGGGATCATGGAGGAATTTTATAAGGGGGACTCCAGACTGATCGCTCAAAGGCATAATCAGTCTTAAATGATGATGATGATGATGATGATGATAAACTTTTTTTCTAGTGCTCTGTACAGAATAGTAGAAGCTTTCTTTCTTTGTAGCAATCAGCTGTGACTTTCTCAGCAAATCTTGAATAATTGAGGATCAGTCTTATTTAAGATGGCAATACATACTGTGCATAATTTAAGATAATTGCCTTTTCAGCCTGCATGATACAACTATTTCCCATGCTGAACATTATAGGGCAGGACATTCTTGCCACAGAGTGCTGTTGTGCCTTGAGCACACTCGAGCCTGAGTTGGAAACTGTTGTCTTTATTTATTAATTCATCATGTAATTAAATATCTACAGATTCTTTTAAAATGGAGTCTCAGAATCGTTTGTCGTGTTTTAACAAATTGGTACCACGAAGCTCGGAAGATGGTCTTTGTGACATCTGTCTTTGTTGGTTGTTCTTTATCTGTGTGATTGCAGTGCTCGATGCATCTTCCCTCTGTGGTTTAGCTCATTTGGCTTATGTACATTTTTCCACATTGGTACAGTGAAGGATGCAGTAGACTCCTGATTTTTTGGGATCCTGGGTCGTGAATTGTACAGAGAAAACAGTTGACAATGCAACTTGATCTTGACCTGGGACAGGACTAAATGTTGTGCTAATGCTGACGACATCACCAGTAGCCAATTTTATCAGTACTGTGGAACAAGTTGGTCTTTTATTCAGTGGGATGCAGCAGAGCGAATATGTCATGAAGCATGCGTTACAAATATGAGGGCCATTTCACCATAGAAAAACCTCTGCAGAAGGAGAGGAAAGTGCCTATATGTCTCCAAGAAGTTGCTGAGACAGTCATCCTTCCAGTAGATAGTCCTCCTCCTGCTTGAAGTGTATAAGTAGATGATGTGCAACCTGCAATAGGATGATGCCAGGAGGATATTAGATGATGATGCAACCAGCTGTGAGAAGAGAAAGATCACCAGACCTATCCGGATAACTGCTGCACTTCTAGAATTTATGGATTACCCAAGTCCATAAAGAGGGACTGCCCCTCTTTCCCATCATAAGCAACATCGTTGCTCCAATGTAAGAGCAGGCAGAATGCCTATCAGCGAAGCTAAACCCCTCCATTGGCAAATGTGAGCACCACACTAAACATTCAGCCCATTTATTCAGTAGCTTCAGAACTTCTAATTAAACCAAGAAAACCTCTTGGTGAACATTGGCATGATTTCTCTCTTTACTAAGGTACCTTTTAAGAGATGCTCTTAACCTTACAGGGAAGATGTGTAGGTTGTCACTAAGGAAACTCTTTTGAATTGATTCTAGTATCTACTACTTGCTGTTTGATGGTAATTACTACGAACATATCAGCGGAGTGGTGATGAGTTGTCCATTATAACCAGTGGTAGCTGATACGTTTATGAAGGCATCTGAAGCAGACTACTGACTGTGTGGTCTGCAGATTTTTGTATATGCTTCGGATATTTGGATGGCATCTCTCTTATCTGGCCATGTGGAAGATAGCATCTACAAGATGTTTATCATCTGAATTCTCTGCACAAAAACATCAAGTTTATGATGGAGATAGAAGAAAAGCACCAACTCCGTTCCTGGACTTGCTAGACATGTGAAGACCAGGCGGCACACTAGGATGCAACATTTACCATAAATTAATGAGTACAGATTTTTATACTGGCATATCTCACAGTGAGAAGTTACAGGTGGTCCTTAGTACACCAGTGCACAGAGCTTACGAAATTTCTTACCAAGGTAGTTTAGCAGTGGAGTTGCAGCACCTACAGATAGTTTTCTGGAAGAATGGTTACAACCACCACCAGATCAAGTGTGGCATAAAACTGAAGCGGCCTCTATTCCGATGACATTTATACTGTACATCAGTAACACATCAGCGAAACCTGGGAGAATACTCTGGAAATGTGTGTAGTGTATATTTCACTCGCCACCAAGGACAAAAGTTGTCTTTAGGCTTGTAAATAACAAGTTATGGCCCTGAAAACCAGGAATGAACCACGTCCGATGCTGTGCCAATGTGGGAAAAGGTACATAGACCAATCTGTTGGACTGTGGAGGAAAGGTGCACAGAGTATTTGTGTCACATGGATAAAGAAGAACCGACAAAATCAGCTTTCACAGAACACTGTATCTCCAAATATCTGAATTGCGGTGGGACCAAGTGGTTAAAACAGGCCAGAAGATTCTGGGACTGTTTTTTAAAAAATTGTTGAGATCTGATTACTTGAGGAACTAATTAATGAAGACAGCAGTTTCCAAGTAATTAAGGCCTGGAATCCAGCCTTGAGTGTGCTCAAAGTACAACTGCAGTCTGTGGGGAGACCGCCGGCCGCGGTGGTCTAGCGGTTCTGGCGCTGCAGTCCGGAGCCGCGGGACTGCTATGGTCGCGGGTTCGAATCCCGCCTCGGGCATGGGTGTGTGTGATGTCCTTAGGTTAGTTAGGTTTAAGTAGTTCTAAGTTCTAGGGGACTTATGACCTAAGATGTTGAGTCCCATAGTTCTCAGAGCCATTTCTGTGGGGAGACCCATTCATGCCACACCAACTAAAGAGCTGGAACTGCACCAGCTGGAAGCACCTTCACTCCAGCAGTGACATGAATTTGGCAGCGACAGTGCACAGACTGAGGACAGTGGCTCAGGTCCTACCAGTGCAATTAACCCACCACCTGGTCACCAGAGCTGCAACTGGGCACTGGTGTGTCCATGATCTGCTGTTGTTGTTGTGGTCTTCAGTCCTGAGACTGGTTTGATGCAGCTCTCCATGCTACTCTATCCTGTGCAAGCTTCTTCATCTCCCATGATCTACACCAGGAGAAATGGGAGGGGGGCTACATAATACAACACCCAGTGGAAGACAATCGGTTATTTGGACCACCTCCACCTGAAGATGGCAGCAAATCGATTTGCTGAAGTACCGCACCGTTTGAATGACACCACCCAGCTGAAAACCCAAGAACATTTCAAAATAAAACATAATGAAATGAATCTATTGGTTCATTTCATGTAACTTGATTTATTTTTGTCACTTTGTGTCATGTTTGTTGTGCCTCTGAGCCTGCCATGCTAGTTGTCATCCTAGCAAGAATGTTAAACTGCTGGAAAAATGATGGACCAAGCTATTTGTTTTATTATTTTACTTTCTCCAGTGGCTATTTTCCCTTTATCCTGTAGTCAATGAGAGAGTGATTGCTGTTGGATGATGGTGTGGGTATTTGAAAAAGAAAATGTGGGAGATAGGGAAGGAAATGGGCCCTAACCAGCACAGAGGAGCTAGGCAAGGGCAAGAGACTTGGTTGGGCATTTTAAACTCAACAAATCTCTCCCACTGCTTTTTTAACTAGGAGAGGACATTTCTCTAGTTCGTGTTGTTTTAGACATGACATGAGAAGGGACAAGCCCTGACAAAGATGGTAGCCATTTCACTAGCAGGGGTGCTTTAGACACTTCTTAGCTGGCTCAGTAAGTGGGCAGGCATGTTTTTTTGAGCAGTTCTGTCTGGTCTTGGGAGGAAGGTATCAGAATGCATTGATTTTGTGATATGTTGTTTTCAGTTCATTTTACTTTAGTCTAATTATGCTAGGGAAGTGCTCGGTATTATTTACTCTGTTTTTTATGGTATTTTGGCGTGCTTAGAAGATGTAGTGAGGTGAACTTTTATAGTTCGTTATAAGTGGGTAACTTTCTTGCAGTTGATAATTGTCTAAGATCCCTCATTGCAACTACAGTTCAAATTACCACTCTTGCTTGCAAAAAGGCCTAGGCTGGTTTCCTTTTGGTGGGTTTTCTGTTGTTCGTGTAATGAGTTCGTTTGTTGGCATCAGTAACTGCTGTCTTTTAGTAATTCTTATGCTACTAGATTATCATCATGATATGGTGCAAGGATCTCGAAATGTCAAACAGAATGAGTACCTATATGATGGGAGTATTTTGGTACGAGGCTCACTCCAAAAGAAATGCAACCTATTTTTGTAAAAATACAGTTTTCATTCTGCATGTGTGAAAGTTTTACAGTGTGTAGATAGATCCTTCTAGCTTGTTTTCAAAGTTAGTTCAACCTGTTCCCGTGAGTGGCCCCGTCACAGCATGTCTTCAAGATGGCTGCTACACTTGACGTTTGTCAGAAGCAACATGCTGTCATAGAATTCCTGTGCTGTGAAAACGAGACAGTGGGAAACATCCACAAGAGGTTGAAAAGGGTGTATGGAGATGCTGCAATCAATTGCATTACAGTTAGTCGGTGGGCAAGCAGGTTACATGATGAAAATGGGCACGGCAATATTGAGGATTGTCCTCGCAGCGGAAGGCCTCGTACAGCACACACTCCAATGTGCAGAGAGTTAACGAACTGGTGACTGCTGACAGACGCATCACAGTGAACGAATTGTCACGCTACATTGGGATAGGGGAAAGTGTTTGCAGAATACTGAAAGTGTCGGCATTAAAAATAGTTTGTGCCAGGTGGGTTCCCAGGATATTGACAGTGGCTCACAAAGAAACTAGAAAAACGGTATGCAGCGAACTTTTGGAACAGTACGAGAATGGTGGAGATGAATTTCTTGGAAGAATTGTGGCAGGTGATGAAACATGGCTCCATCATTTTTCACCAGAGATGAAGAGGCAATCAATGGAGTGGCATCATGTAAATTCACCCAAGAAAAAAAAAAAATTCAAAACCACACCTTCTGCTGGAAAAGTTATGGCTATGGTGTTTTTCGATTCTGAAGGACTCTTGCTTGTGGACATCATGCCAAGTGGAACCACCATAAATTCTGATGCATATGTGATGACACTGAAGAAACTTCAAGCTCGACTGAGTCGTGTTCATCCACATTGGCAAAAGCAGGGTGTTTTGCTGTTGCACGACAATGCACAGCCACATGTCAGTCAAAAAACCATGGAAACAATCGCAAAACTCGGGTGGTCAACACTAAAACACCTGCCGTACAGTCCTGACCTGGCTCCATGTGACTATCATCTCTTTGGGAAACTGAAATACTCTCTTCGTGGAACAAGGTTTGAAGAAGATGACTCCCTTGTGCACGCTGCCAAACAGTGGCTCCAACAGGTAGGTCCAGAATTTTACAGTGCGGGTATACAGGCGCAGGTTCCAAGATAGCGTAAGGCAGTTGAGAGGGATGGAAATTATGTGGAGAAATGAAAATATTGTTCCTAAAGGATGTATATACACACTGTAAAACTTTCAAACGTGTAGAATAAAAGATGTATTAAAAAAAAAAAAATAGTGTGCATTTCTTTTGGAGTGAACCTTGTATAACAGCAATTTTCAGAATTTTTAAGAGTTTCGTGGAATCCAGTTTTGCCTCCTAGGGAGTGCCCTTTCCCCATTCTGTCACCATTTTATTACCATAGAGAACAGTAAATAATAGTACACCATGCAGGGGCATTCCATGTGTATATTAAACGAATGCGAGAGAAGAGGACTTACTCTTTCAGTGATTAGCACATTTCCCAATGTTTTAAATTACTGTCTCACTAAGCCTAAACCATTGTGAGTTAGGAGACGTCTTGATGCTTTTTGTGAGCATTCTGATTTTTAATGTAAAGATGTGTTGAACTGTTTGTTCTTATTCTGAGAAAGCAAAATAAAAAGCTGTCGTTGAAAGTTATAGAGGCATTTCACTGTTTCTGTGAAAATATGCTGAATATTCCTGAGTTCGTTCTCATACCAAGTTCTCTAATAAGGAAGAATAAGAGTGTCTCCATAGTGATGTCCTTTTGATATCAAACCACATCAAAGTTGAATTGAGTAGAATGGATACAAATGTTGTATGCGCTCTGCCAAGTTGCTTTCCACCATCAGTGCGCGAAATTGGATTAACAGTTGTTTGGGCTATCTTTAGTTGTTGTTTCATCCTAAATGTTAATGAAACAAGCAAGGAAGGTGACATGAGGAAGCAAAGCAAAGATAGTTGAGCAATAGAAGGGTAATCTTTCAATAAGAGAAATGTTTTTGAAACACGTTTCTTCGATAACAGGTAACTCTAAAGTGTAAATGCATTAGAAGTGTGTGTGTGCACGCACATGTACATGTGCATGTGCTTATATACTTGTGCGTGTGCATGTGTCTATTCTTGGCTGAGACTGCTTGAGAAAATCTCGACGGTGCTGCTGTCTCTGATTATAAGTGTGAAACAACTACATGATGAAGAATCTTACTGAATGACAAATTGTACTTCGACAATTTTTTTGCGTTTTTATTTTTTAGATCTCCGTTGCTGAGAAATATGTATCTATTATGAATTATTCACATTTGTGGCTTGTAAATTTTCAAATGCTGTGTTATGCTTTATGTGAGATCTTCACTTGACAACAGTACATCTTTATTTATGCATTTCAGTGTTTCATTAACCAATACAACAAGCAACCTTTAAGAGGCAATGGTTTTTCACATTTTGTAGCTTCTTATTGCAAAATCTACAACTTTTGTCTTCATTATGTTATATAGGTGGTGTACCCAGATATTTAATTTATGCTTTGTAGCAAATGAATGTATCTGAATGCAAATAACTACTGTCGCTTTTGAATAGACCATTAAAGTTCAAGAGCACAAATTTTCGTGTTCACTGCATATCCATTTTAACTGCAAAAGCTGCCCAGTCTGCAACAGTTCCTCATGTGACTGTAACATTGACAACTACCAGTATTTAGCATGAACACTGTCGTTGCTGCTCTTGAGCTCCACCGAGAATCTGATGCTTTGCTGTGAAAATCATTATGTATTTCTGACTTTCAGTTATTCAACGAGCGACCAGTGTGGTCAAAAAATGCTCTTATATACATCACAAAGTTTACAGTTGATCAGATGAAGTACTTACTACCAGCTGTTGCATACTATTTTGTTATGGGTCCATGGAGAGTAATGTGGGTTAGATTCGGATATGATCCAAGACAGGACCCAGGATCTCGCAAATACCAGACACTGGACTATAGATTGAGAGCCTTTGGTAAAAATAAAATCTGCACGTTTTTATATAATGAAATCTTATTTATTTGCTTTCCTACATTCACTTTTTATTTTATTTAGGTGGGCTAAAAACCAAAGTGAAGGCCAAAAGAAGTTATTGCAACTACCTGTTGCCATACAAGTCCACTCCTGCTAGTCGACCAAGAGTAGCAACAATTACAAAAGATGCTGGTCCTTCCAGAGAAACCACTAGTAGATCTAACTTCGCGGCATCAAATGAAAACGTCTATATTTTCAGACCTGGTATGCTTCCTCCATCACGACAAATGTTCTATCAGGTACTGTGCCCTCTAATGGCACTTTGCTTTTTTTTACATCTACGTGGATACTCTGCAAATCACATTCAAGTGCCTGGCAGATTATTCCTTAGCTTTTATAGAATTCTTTTTCTTTTAGTACTGTGATCTCCATGTACCACAAATTCAGGCAATGCTTGAAAAGTTGCCTGAGCCACCAGCTGATGCCAAATGTCATGAGAGAACGGGTTGGATGCCGAAAGGAATTGATGCCCAGTGTCGTGAAATCATTAATAATCTTGTGACTCAGGTCCTAAGAAACGAAATTTTGCGTAAGTGAAACTGTTGTCTTGTTTTTATTCTTTCTTTTCTTGTTGAGTCGTTTTAATGATGAAATACATTTTTTTGTTTTGTAGCGAATAGTGTCAAGCTGATGGATAATAATTCTGGAACATCAAATGATGAATCTGAGGAACTAGATGATGATGAGGACGATGTTGATGATGAGGATGACGTTGATGACAATGACAATGACGATGAGGATGATGGTGATGATGATGACGAAACATGAATTGAAACTAATGAATTCAGCTTTGCCTACCTCCTTACACCGTTCATTACCAAAATATTTATAGAGATAAGGTTTTTTAATGTGGTCTGTTTGTGCGTTGTTACTACATTGCTCATGAACAAGGATTAAAACTTTTTTTATCTGTTAAGAATTGTTTTGTATTTAGTGCTAAGATTTTTCTAATATTTATGAAATCTTTTATTAATTATGAGCTGATGTTAGTTTGTCAGACAAGTTGTGCAAAACACTTATGAGCTCTTTGAACTGTGATGTATTATTGCTAGTAAAAAGTTATGTAATGTCTTTGTTGTTATTTTAGCTATCTTTTGCCAAACTCATCTCTGTTCACAATGTTCTCTCCCTTTAGTAACAATTTTCAAACAAATTAGATAATTTTCCATATAATCTCATTCTTGCTGATTCTGGAGGTTTTCTTGTTTCCAGGGATTCTTCTACCATAGTATCGATGAATCTGTCTCCTTGTGATCTCACTGCATGACCAGTCTACTTAACCTGAACTGTGACATGAAACCATATACAGGGTGTTACAAAAAGGTACGGCCAAACTTTCAGGAAACATTCCTCACACACAAATAAAGAAAAGATGTTATGTGGACAGGTGTGCGGAAACGCTTAATTTCCATGTTAGAGCTCATTTTAGTTTCGTCAGTATGTACTGTACTTCCTCGATTCACCGCCAGTTTGCCCAATTGAAGGAAGGTAATGTTGACTTCGGTGCTTGTGTTAACATGCGACTCATTGCTCTGCATTACTAGCATCAAGCACATCAGTACGTAGCATCAACAGGTTAGTGTTCATCACGAACGTGGTTTTGCAGTCAGTGCAATGTTTACAAATGCGGAGTTGGCAGTTGACCATTTGATGTATGGTTTAGCACGGGGCAATAGCCGTGGCGCGGTACGTTTGTATCGAGACAGATTTCCAGAACGAAGGTGTCCCAACAGGAAGACGTTCGAAGCAATTGATCGGCATCTTAGGGAGCACGGAACATTCCAGCTTATGACTCGCGGCTGGGGAAGACCTAGAACGACGAGGACACCTGCAATGGACTAGGCAATTCTTCATGCAGTTGACGATAACCCTAATGTCAGCGCCAGAGAAGTTGCTGCTGTACAAGGTAACGTTGACCACATCACTGTATGGAGAGTGCTACGGGAGAACCAGTTGTTTCCGTACCATGTACAGCGTGTGCTGGCACTATCAGCAGCTGATTGGCCTCCACGGGTACACTTCTGCGAATGGTTCATCCAACAAGGTGTCAATCCTCATTTCAGTGCAAGTGTTCTCTTTACGGATGAGGCTTCATTGCAACGTGATCAAATTGTAAATTTTCACAATCAACATGTGTGGGCTGACGAGAATCCACACGCAATTGTGCAATCACGTCATCTACACAGATTTTCTGTGAACTTTTGGGCAGGCATTGTTGGTGATGTCTTGATTGGGCCCCATGTTCTTCCACCTCAATGGAGCACGTTGTTATGATTTCATATGGGGTGCCCTACCTGTGCTGCTAGAACATGTGCCTTTACAAGTACGACACAACATGTGGTTCATGCACGATAGAGCTCCTGCACATTTCAGTCGAAGTGTTCGTACGCTTCTCAACAACAGATTCGGGGACCGATGTATTGGTAGAGGCGGACCAATTCCATGGCCTCCACGCTCTCCTGACCTCAACCCTCTTGACTTTCATTTGAAAGCTCTTGTCTACGCAACCCCGGTACCAAATGTAGAGACTCTTCGTGCTCGTATTGTGCATCAGCGCATCAGGGATTCCATGCGATGAAGGGTGGATGCATGTATCCTCGCTAACGGAGGACATTTTGAACATTTCCTGTAACAAAGTGTTTGAAGTCACGCTGGTATGTTCTGTTGCTGTGTGTTTCCATTCCATGATTAATGTGATTTGAAGAGACATAATAAAATGAGCTCTAACATGGAAAGTAAGTGTTTCCGGACACATGTCCACATAACATATTTTCTTTCTTTGTGTGTGAGGAATGTTTCCTGATAGTTTGGCCGTACCTTTTTGTAACACCCTGTATTTTATGCGTGCATTTTGTGCTATATAGCACTTTGCAAATTATCCCAGAGCCTGTTCAGAAAATGATTCAGAAGGTGTGGCAGCTGAAAACATGACTGTATTTCTCAAGCTTGAAAGAGAGCAATTCATCTACATCAACATCTACATGCAAACTCTGCAAATCACACTTAAGTGCCTGGCAGAGGGTTCACTGAACCACCTTCACAATAATTGTCTGTAGTTCCACACTCAAACAGTGCACAGAAAAAATGAACACCTATTGTCTTTCTGTGAGAGGTCTGATTTCCATTGTTTTATTATGATGATCATTTCTCCCAATGTAGGTTGAATCAATGAAATATTTTGACATTCAGAGGAGAAAGTTGATTATTGAAATTTCATGAGAAGATCCTGTTACAGTGAGAAACACCTTTGTTTTAATGATGTCTTCCCTGAATCCTACATCATCTCCATGACACTCTCTCCCCTGTTTCTTAATAATACAAAACTTGCTTTCCTCTTTGCACTCTGACCGCAGCTCGTTGTCTCGCAGTCGTGTTCTCACTTCCTGAGCACAGGGTCCCGGGTTCAATTCCTGGCAGGGTCAGGGATTTTCACCTGCCTTGAGATGAGTGGGTGTTTGTGTTGTCTTCATCATTTCATCATCATTCATGAAAGTGGTGAGACTGGACTGAGCAAAGGTTGGGAATTTGTACAGGCACTGATAACCATGCAGTTGAGCGCCCCACAAACCAATCATCATCATCTTTGAACTCTCTCAGTGTACTCCATTAACCCTATGTGGTAAGAATCCAAAATTTTTACAGCCTTTAGAGTGATTGATTTATCATGCTAGCAAAGTTTAACGGATTCCTTTTAGCAGTCATGCAAATTACCTCACACTTGTCACTATTTAGTGTCAGTTACCAGTTTTCAAACCATACAGATATTTTATCTAAATCGTTTTGAGATTTGTTTTGATTTTCTGGTGACTTTACTAGACAATAAACGGCAGCATTGTCTGCAAACAATCTAAGACAGTTGCTCAAATTGTCTCCTAAATCATTTATGCAGATAAGGAAAAGCAGAGGGCCTATGACACTACCCTGAGGAATGCAGAAATAACTTCTGTTTTACTCGATGACTATCCGTCAATTACTATGAATGGTGACTTCTCTGACAGGAATCACAAATATAGTCACAAAGCTGAGATGATATTCCATAAGCACGACTTTCATGAGGTACGGTGTAAAAAGCCTTCTGGAAATCGAGAAATGCGGGATCAATTTGAAATCCCTTGTTAATAGCATTCAACACTTTGTGTGAGTAAAGAGCTATTTGTGTTTCACAAGAACGATGTTTTCTTGATCTGTGTTGACTGTCAGTAGACCATTCTCCTCGAGGTAATTCATAATGTTTAAACACAGTAAGTGTTCCAAAATCCTGCTGCGTATTAACATTAATGATATGGGCCTGTAATTTAGTGCATTACTCTTATTGCCTTTCTTGACTATTGGTGTGCCCTGCACAACTTTCCAGTCTTTGGGTATGGATCTTTCTTCCAGCGAGCGGTTGCATGTGATTGTTAATTACAAAGCTACACTTACGTTTTTAATTTGGAAGAATGGGAGATTGTCTCTCAGGATGGTGGCAGACGAATTTTTGTCTGATTTATTGAATAGATATATTTTTCGTTTATTTTTGGGGGATTTGGGAGTTACTGTATTCAGTCTCGCTATGACAACCCTGTGTTTACTAATCCCAGTATCTGTTTTGATGTTCCTTATTAGCTCAGAATTATTTGTTGCTAAGAGGTCAAGCGTGTTTTCACAATCATTTACTATTCGAGTGGGCTCAAGATATAATTGCTCAAAATAATTTTCTGAGAATCAATTTAGCACAGTTTTGGATGACGTTTTATGCATATCTCCAGATTTAAACACGTATTTTCGTCAACATATTCAAGGTAAATTTAAGTCACCACCAACTATAATTGTACGAGTTGGGCGTGTGTTTGAAATTAGACTCAAATTTTCTTTGAACCTTTCAGCAATCGTATCATCTGAGTTTGCGGGTCAGTTGCCAAGAATGACCTCTACCCATACTATCTCACAGGAACCATCTATTTCAATTTTGCTACAAGATAAACTACTCCTTGCAGTAACAAACATGCCACTGCCAACTGCATTTAGCCTATCCTTTCTGAACCCTATTAGGTCCTTCACAAAAGTTTCAGATAAATTTATCTTGGGGTGCAGTCAGCTTTCAGAGCCTACAACGATTTGAGCATCAATGGTTTCGATTAGCCCTTGGAGCTCTGGTACTTTCCCAACACAGTTACAATAATTTACAACTGTTTTACCAATGGTTCCTTGATCTATGTTGTGCCTGTGTTTGAACTGCACCCTTTGAGACTGCACCCTTTTTTGTGTTTCCCCGAGATGCTGCAACCTAAAATCCACCCAGTCCACACCTAACAGCCCCTGCTATGTGTGTAGCTACCTCCTGTGTGTAATGTACTCCTGACCTATTTAGTGGAAGCCGAAACCCCATCACCCTATGGTGCCATTCTTACCATATCATATATTTTCAAACTGATTAGTGTGATTGGATATCGTTAATATACGTTTTGTACTATAGGTACAGTGGTCTGTTCGAATAATGACCTATTGCAGAGTCAGAGAATTTTCAGCTAAATACAAGGACGGCTGATGGTGAGGACAAGAGAGTCCCAGTTGGAAATATCTGGGAAGAGATTTACAATTCTGGCATTTGTGTTACTTCCAAAAATCTTAGTCAGAACTGGGTGTTGTGAAATATTTTTAATTTAATTTGTGGGCAATATGTCCCAGAAAAGAAATTTGCAATATTGTGATTGTGAAAGTGTATTTGTTTATGTGGATAAATAGTACAGTTGATAACTTGACTTATTCGACATAGGTTGTTTACCAGTGTCTATATTTGTGATGAGGCTTTGATTGTGTTAATATCTGAGTCGTTTATATCATTAAATTGTATAAAACATCTGTAAGAGATGGGCAGACCAGAAGCAGAAACAGACACGAGACAAAGCTAGGCAGCTATGGAGGAAAGGGAAATGATAGAAATGGAGAGAAAAAATAAATGTACATTAAACCTCCTTACCTTAATAATGGTGTTTTTACCCAGAAATCACATTTGTTGTGCCGCATACCTTGTTGGACTAGCAGTACTCGAACAGATGTCACGCAGAAGTGGCTTAGCCTAAAATGTGTCTAAACCACTTCTTTACCGAGCGAGGTGGCGCAGTGGCTAGCACACTGGACTCGCATTCGGGAGGACGACGGTTCAATCCCGCGTCCGGCCATCCTGATTTAGGTTTTCCGTGATTTCCCTAAATCACTCCAGGCAAATGCCGGGATGGTTCCTTTGAAAGGGCACGGCCGACTTCCTTCCCCGTCCTTCCCTAAACCGATGAGACTGATGACCTCGCAGTTTGGTGTCTTCCTCCAAAACAACCCGGCGCCCACTTCTTCTGTCAAGATTGGAAAGTAGCTGTAAGGGCAGTCCGAAGCTGTCAGGGCAGGTTGTGCCTCAGCTGCTCAGTAGCTAAGAGTAATGCTTGCAAAAGGTGAGGTTCTGGGTTTCAGTGCCAGTACAGCATATAGTTTGAAGCTGTCCAAGTTTTAAAACAAACACACTCCAGTGCAAAGTGAAAGACACTCACTGGTTCATCGATTAGCAAATTAAACCCTCTTTTTGTTTATCCTGCAGTAAAACCTTCATATGTCACTTAGGAGATGATAGAATCAGAAGTGATGCACTTCATGCTTATTTCTTGAATTGTTTGAAATGCTAGTTGAAAATGGCATGCAAAAAGATGTGCTTTCATCAGTATGCACCATTCCAAATTGCAGCAGTGACAATGGCAAAACTGCATTAATTAAACTTTGCTTGTATCTATAATATTATACATACTTAATAGTGACTGACTTGTTACACTCTTAGCTTTCTGGGAAGAAATGTGCATCAAACAAGTGATGATTGGTATGAATAGGAAATTTGCAGTGTTTCATAAAATCCCTTTTCCAGTGGAACAAAAAAACGGAAACTTTCTGGATTAACACATTGACTGCCACACAGTTAGTGATCGATTTCACTTCCAGGCCTTGCCACAAACACAGTATTATGCATGAGCGACCACACGGCATGAAGTGTACCATTCTGCTGTGGCCACTGGCAGCCACACGGCACCAAATGTGCGGTTCTGTTGTGGCCGGCTACCACACAGCATCCCATGTGTTGATTTTATGGATATAGAATGACACTGTAATAGGTTGCTTGGTTTTTACCACACACACCAAAGAACCCTTGTAATTTATTAAATATTTGTGTTGTAATCTTCTTTATCGCCTCGTCTAAGTTACCTTTTTAAGTGAGAAGAACAGTCATATGAGTACCCATTCTCAAATTTTTCAGTGATGCCCATATGCAACAGATATAACTTCTATTTGTGGGCAAGCTTTTCTAACTGCATGGCAAGTTTTATGTCTTACTTCAGCTGCTCAACCCACAGAAAATCGATGAACAGCTTCTTAAATAGCACTATTGAACATTGATATTTATAAACACTTTTGCATAGTTGTAAAGTGTACTGAATGTTAACACTGTGCCATGCTCGCTTTCATTAGATGGGTTAAAATATCCCTTTATATTACTTTCTTTATTGTTCAGTTTTGCTTGTGAAGCAGTTTTCAGATTTTTGTCTGCTACCAGTATAAACTGATTTTCATAGGTTCTCATACAGACAGAGTCCATGATGCATTGAAGCCTGTTTCGCCATCAGTGTTGCATAAAGTTATTTTTCAGATAATCTGTTGCAGCTGTGTGTTGTGTGTGTTGTAGTCTTCAGTCCACAGACTGGTTTGATGCAGCTCTCCATGCTACTCTATCCTGTACAAGCTTCTTCATCTCCCAGTACCTACTGCAACGTACATCCTTATGATTCTGCTTAGCGTATTATTCTCTTGGTCTCCCTCTACGATTTTTATTCTCCACACTGGCCTCCAATACTAAATTGGTGATCCCTTGACGCCTCAGAACATGTAATACCAACCGATCCCTTCTTCTAGTCAAGTTGTGCCACAAATTCTATTCAATACCTCTTCATTAGTTATTTGATCTACCCATCTAATCTTCAGCATTCTTCTGTAGCACCACATTTCGAAAGCTTCTATTCTCTTCTTGTCCAAACTATGTATCATCCAAGTTTCACTTCTATACATGGCTACACTCCATACAAATACTTTCAGGAACGACTTCCTGACACTTAAATCTATACTCGATGTTAACAAATTTCTCTTCTTCAGAAACGCTTTCCTTGCCATTGCCAGTCTACATTTTATATCTTCTCTACTTCGACCATCATCAGTTATTTTGCTCCCCAAATAGCAAAACTAATTTCCTAGTCTAATTCCCTCACCATCAACCGACTTAATTTGACTACATTCCATTATCCTTGTTTTGCTTTTGTTGATGTTTATCTTACATCCTCCTTTCAAGACACTCTCCATTCCGTTCAACTGCTGTTCCAGGTCCCTTGCTGTCTCTGACAGAATTGCAATATCGTCGGCGAACCTTAAAGTTTTTATTTCTTCTCCATGGATTTTAATTCCTACTCCAAATTTTTCTTTTGTTCCCTTTACTGCTTGTTCAGTGTGCAGATTGAATAACATCAGGGATAGGCTACAACCCTGTCTCACTCCCTTCCCAACCACTGCTTCCCTTTCATCCCCCTCGACTCTTATAACTGTCATCTGGTTTCTGCACAAATTGTAAATAGCCTTGTGCTCCCTTTATTTGACCCCTGCCACCTTCAGAATTTGAAAAGGAGTATTCCAGTCAGTATTGTCAAAAGCTCTCTCTAAGTCTACAAATGCTAGAAATGTAGGTTTGCCTTTCCTTAATCTATCTTCTAAGATAAGTTGTTGGGTCAGTATTGCCTCACGTGTTCCAACATTTCTATGGAATCCAAACTGATCTTCCCTGAGGTCAGCTTCTACCAGTTTTTCCATTCGTCTGTAAAGAATTCGTGTTAGTATTTTGCAGCCGTGACTTATTAAACTGATAGTTCGGTAATTTTCACACCAGTCAACACCTGCTTTCTTTGGGATTGGGATTATTACATTCTTCTTAAAGTCAAAGGGTATTTCATCTGTTTCATACATCTTGCTCAACAGATGATAGAGTTTTGTCAGGGCTAACTCTCCCAAGGCTATCAGTGTTTTAATGGAATGTTGTCTACTCCCGGGGCCTTGTTTCGACTTAGGTCCTTCAGTGCTCTGTCAAACTCTTCACGCAGTATCATATCTCCCATTGCACCTTCTTGTCAGTTTTTCCCTAATGCTCTTTCTGAAACTCTCTGCAACCTCTGTTTTCTTTTTCAGTTTGTCCAGGTCCAATTTCCATAAATTCCCACCTTTTTGCAGGTTTTTTGTTTTAATCTACAGTTCATAACCAATAGATTGTGGTCAGTTTCTACATCTGCCTCTGGAAATGTCTTACAATTTAAAACCTGGTTCCTAAATCTTTGTCTTACCAATATATAATCTGTCTGAAACCTTCCAGTGTCTCAAGGCCTTCTTCATGCATACAACCTTCTGTCATGATTCTTGAACCAAGTGTTAGTTATGATTAAGTTATGATCTGTGCAAAATTCTGCCAGTCAGTTTCCTCTTCCGTTCCTTACCGCCATTCCATATTCACCTACTACTTTTCCTTCTCTTCCTTTTCCTACTATCGAATTCCAGTCCCCCATGACAATTATATTTTTGTCTCCCTTCACTAAAGTATTCAATTGTTTACGTCTCTTAGTTAATCTCTATCTATCAAATGGTGGAGTGTTGAATAGTGACTTCATGCTGCAATGGCTTTGACTGTAGTCACTTCACAAACCCAATCAGATGTAGCCCATTTGATATAATACATCTAGAACCCTGAGTTGTATGATAACTCCAGACCTCTTCAGGTGCAGTTGATTTACTTATTCAGAAACAAAACCTAATTTGCAACAAGGGTAACTGTGGCATGAGGAAGGTGATATATAGAGGTTTAAATCCATGGTGTCATGCCTAGGAACCCTCTCTCAAAGGTTGGCTGAATCTTCTGTAGGCACATTTTGATCTTTTGCCCTCTAATGAAGATGACAGGGCTTCTTGGGTGCTATAAAGAATGGTTTGATGTTTTTAAGGCTGTAAAATTGGATTACAATGTTGTGTTAAATGTACATGTGTTTCAGTCAACAATGCTTCCACTTTTGCAATAGGCCTTTGAAAAAAAGTAACTGTCTTCACAAGTATTTTAATTTCTCCAAGAAATTCCTTCATAAGAGGTGATCTGTTGTAGCTGTTGCTGAAGAACATATTTTGCTTCTGATGGAGACGTGATGCACTTGTCTGCTTTCTTTTAGACAAAATTTCCAGTTCAGTTACAATTAATGGTGCCCTTCTTTCTGGGTAGTTATTTGCATATTCCATCGGTTGTAATTCTGACTTCCCAGTATGATGTGCAATGAGCCAGTTTTACAGTCAGGGTACACTGTCTCATTTAAAAAGTGGCAATATGCTGATTATTTATAAAATTTCTTACGTGGCGTTGTTTCATTTACATACCGTATATACAATAATTTATGGTGGTTAACAGTGTAAATTATTTCTCCTAGTATTTTATGCCTTCTGATCAAGAGTATCTGGATACCTGTATGTAATGCGGAATAGATCACAAGATGTCATAAGAGGCAAACCCGCCCTTATAAAAAGAGGCGGAAAGTATCGTGTTGTCAGTAGAGAATCAGAATAGGTTAGTCAGGAGAACTCGGTCATTGGATGTCACCTGAGTAACAAATCCAGCAGGGACCCTTCAGTCCTTGTAAAGCTGTCCAAGTCAGCTGTTGGTGATGTGATTGTGAAATGGAAATGCAAAAGAATAACCACAATTAAACCAAGATCAGGCAGATCTCAATACTGATGGACAGGGCTGGTTGAGGATTGTGGAGAGTGCCTGTAAAAAAAAAAATCACATTAAATCAGTGGAATGAATCAGTTGTGAATTTCAAAGTTCTACCAGCAGTCCCATGTAGCACAGTGACTGGGCATAGGGAGTAAAAATGAATGAGGCAGCTCCTCATAAGCCACACATTTCTGTAGTCAGTGCTAAGCAACACTTGAGATGTTTTAAAGAGCAACACTACTAGACAGCAAATGAGTCGAAACAGGTGATTTGGAGTGATAAAATCATGCCATACCTTGTGGTGCTCCAGTAGGTATTGTTTTGGTGAATACGTGGAGAAAGTTACTTGCCATCATGTGTACTGCTAACAGTGAAGTACAGAGAAGGTAATGTTATGATATTGTGATATTTTTTATTGTTCTGGTGTGTCCCACTATTCCACATAAGAAAAAGCCAAATGTGGAAGGATGTGAACACATTTTATAGCATTGTGTACTGCGAATGGTTCAGAGATGGTTTGTTTGTATCAACATGACAGTGTACCCTGTCATAAGGCAGTATCTATTAGGCAATGGTTCGTGGACAAAAACATTCCTGTAATGGACTGGCCCAGAGTACCAACATGAATCCGATGGAACGCCTTTGGGATGAGTTAGAGTGATGATTTTGCTACAGCGTCCAAGATCACTTCCTTTCTTTGGTTTTAGCTCTTGAAAAAGAATGGATGGCCATTCCTCCACAGAGATTCAGGCACCTCATTGAAATTGTTTCCAGCAGAGGTCAATTCATCATAAAGGCAAAGGGTGGACACATACCATATTAATGTACACTTATACTGTTATGGTTTTCTTTTACTGATCGATTAACTGTTTCAGATGTCCCGTACAGGAACTGAGAGAACAATGAAAATTTTCTACAATGATTTTTATACAATGCTAATGTTTGTAGAGATTGTCCTTTCTGGAGTAAATATATTTGCTGATTTTTCAGATAACAGTTAAGATCAATGTTTTTCCTCTTCATTGTGTAGTCCTTCAAACTCTGTAATTTAATCACGGTCCATCAAAACGAATCTTACATTGTTCCCATGTGGCCCGGATTTGACGATCAGTCATACTTTTTCAGCTTGCCTCTGTCCGCTAGAAATCCTTTTCTCATATTGGTTGATAAATTAGTTGAATAACTTTTGTGTTCATAAAGAGTCATATTGTTCCCTTTAAAAGCTGAGTTTTTGTTACATGTCATTAATATGGCTGGCTCGCTCAATGTGCTCCAGTATAGGCAGAAGAAAGTAATTAAAAAAATTGAATGTAGCGTAATCTTCAACTTTTGTTTATGGCTTCAAAGACATCACATTGTAATAATAAATGAAAAGCACCAGTTTGCTTTTGTTCTACAATATTATTTTTATTGCTAACCGGTTTTCGGCTTACAAGGCCATCTTCAGACATTTACTGAGTATTATCACCAAAGAAGTTAAATGTTAGCAGACAACATTGGAAGAGAAGTAACACATCTAGAGTGAAGTAGAAACATACAGTGAATGACATCTTTGCAATGAAATAGTAAAAACTGAACAGTACATAAATAACAATGGAGTTGACAGAAAAACCTTTAGCACAAAATAGGAATAGCATGCCTACATAACAGTTTCTATTAATAAACAAAACTAATGAAATAATTTTATCTTATTTCATTAGTTTTGTTTATTAATAGAAACTGTTGTGTGGGCATGCCATTCCTATTTTGTGCTAAAGGTTTTCCTGTCAACTCCATTGTTATTTATGTACTGTTCAGTTTTTACTATTTCATTGCAAAGATGTTACTCACTGTATGTTTCTACTTCACTCTAGATGTGTTACTTCTCTTCCAATGTTGTCTACTAACATTTAACTTCTTTGGTGATAATACTCAGTAAATGTCTGAAGATGGCCTTGTAAGCCGAAAACAGGTTAGCAATAAAAATAATATTATAGAACAAAAGCAAACTGGTGCTTTTCATTTATTATTATAATGTTGTTCTACCAAGAACCGACGGAAGATTCTGTTAATACATCACACTGTCTTAGTTCCAATGACTACATACAGTTTACTGTAAGCAGTTACAAAATAATAAAATTTATCATCAAAGAGAGAAGAAAAAAAATCTTTGTTCTCTAGTATTTGTTGGATACGTTACACAGTAATAGGTGTCCCGATACTTTCGATCAGATTGTGTATTATAAACATTACTGTTGCTTCCAAACTGTGGTAGATAGTTGACAACAAACAACGGAGAATAAATGTATTGTGATGTTCTCATAAATACGCCCACCTGGTTAAAAGATGTAGACAAGATGTTGTAGAGTAAATGCAGCATATTATCATTTTTACATGCTTTTGTGCAATGAACATTTTTATCCTTAATGACGAGTTACCCCGGAATATGATGCCGTAAGATATTAGCGAATGAAAATAGGAAAAGTATGAGGGTTATTTCAAAAGTTCTCAGAACGTAATAGAAAAACTACTTACATCACTGAAACGTATTTTATTTTTCAATCTCCTTGTAGACTAGTACACTTGGTCCAACAATGTTCCAGTGCCTTGATCCCATCTTGAAAATGAATTTCCTCCAGGCCTGCAAAATAGTTGTCAACTCTGGCCATCAATTCTTCGTTTGAAATGGGTCTTTGTCCACCAAGAAAAATTTTCAGTTTTGGGAGGAGATGGAAGTCTTACAGAGCCATATCAGGTGAATGAGGTGGTTGTGGCAACAATTCATACCTTAGTTCGTGTAATTTTGCTACGGCAATGACATATGTGTGTGGGTGTAAGTTGATCCAGCATCAGTAGTCGCAGCACCCATCTTGCAGTTAATTTTTTCATTTCTAATTCTTCAGTTAAAATGTGATATACCCTTTCAGATGACATCTGGCAAGAATAAGCAATTTCACGCACTTTCAATTGGCGATCCTCCATTACCATTTTGTGCACTTTTGCAATGATTTCTGGAGTAATGACACGTCTTGGCTGACCATTGCACGGATCATCATGTAAGCTCTCCTGACCAAATTTAAATTCATTTGTCCACCTGGCAACAGTTGAATATAAAGGAGCAGACTCCCCCAGTGTATTCTGGAAATCATCATGAATGTCCTTTGCTTTCATACTTTTCTTTACGAAGTACTTAATCCACTGCTCGAATCTCGATTTTTTTTTTCTTTTTTTTTTTTTCCAGATCACTATGCGGGAACAACAGAGCCACGTCACGTCCACAGCTCTGTCCCAAGAGCACTGATGTGGCACGTGTTTACAGGCAACAGTCCAATGAATATAATGTGAACAAGTCGTTGGGCTAGTGCTGACCTCTCATGATGATTCCAAAATTTGATATAAGTCACTAACACAAAAGTTGCAAAGGTTAGACATTTAAGGTGTTCTGTAAAATGTGACTTCCAGTTCAAGTTCTTATCAGTATAAACCTTAACAATATAGGACCATTTGTTTCATTTATTGATTTACTCTCACTTGTTATTTCTCATGGTGTGGTTGGACCGTGTGCAATCCTGAGCTGCACGTACTGTGTTTTATTCAACTTTAGTGGCAGTCAATTTGCAGAGAACCACGTATTAATTTTCAAGGAAATATTACTTACATTTCAACTGTTTTCATAAACTCAGTGTCCTTTGCTTCCTTGCCTGCATCTATTGGGGCATGGATCATTCAATCTCTTCTGCTTTTATCAGTCATTAGTTCTGTCTCATCAGGACTATAACCATCACGGTATCCTTTTAGCCACCTGTGTCTTTCGCAGTAGCCCTGTTGATAGTCTTCTAGGTGACGCTGGGATCCCTCCCCTTTTGGTTTGGTGGTCCCAGCTCCTAGTCTTCTGTGCCATCACTCCACTCTTCCCCTGCTCACCGTTTTTATTCTACTCTTGTTGCGGCTTTGGAACATCGCCCACCCGCTTCCTGCCCTTGGGTCGGTATACCGGCTGGGTTCCACTTCTCTTCTCTCTGCCGCAGTTTCCATTTCCCTTCCTTGTCATCTTCACCAGATTCTGTCTCAACCAACCCCCCCCCCCCTCCCCATTGGTTAGTTCCTCACCCCAGATTCGGATGGATCTCTTTCCGGGTCCGAAAGCCTCCACCAGTCCAATGGTGTTCCGTTGTTTGTTCCGCCCACTCTTGTGGGATGTGCCTTCACGTTTTCTGTTGGTGTGGAACACCACCTCCTGCCTGTCACATGTGGGGTATTAACTGCAGAATTGATGACCATGTGTCGGGTTCTCTGCTTTATTAAACAGTCCTCCCTCACCCGAGATTTCTTACGTACGGACTCAATGAGTGGCATTCGGCCTGTCACTCTGTGTTTTCCCTGTCACCCTTTGGTCTCTGCCATCCAGGGCCTTCTCACCAATCTTGGCAATGCTGCTTGTTCTATTGATTTCATTTGGGTTTCCGGCCACATGGGTATTTTGGGTAATGAACTTTAAGATTGTTTGGCTGGGGGGGGGGGGGGGGTGCAGCCACCTATCCACCATTCTCTATAACCCCTTCCAGGGATTTGCAGCTTTATGTCAAATCCCTTTTAGCTCAATTGTGACCCAACTCTTGTGACTCCAGCACTCAAGGAGACTCCACCAAGTGGCATTCTTCCCTCCACCAGTCCCAGTGGGAATCTATCATCTTCTGCCTCTTAGTGTTGGCCATACTAGATTTACCCATGGGTTTTTACCCCACAATGAGCCACCCCGTCTCCCCTTTTGTAGTTGTGGATCCCTCCTCATGGTGATTCATATTTTACTGGACTGCTCCCACCTTTTGGCCCTTTGGACTAAATACGCACTCCCACCTTTCTTGTCCCGGGTGTTGGTGGACAACTCCTGCATGGTTATATCTATCGTTGGGTTTCTTCACAATGGTGGTTTGTTCTCCCAGGAATCGGAGTCATCACTATTGGTTATGGAGGCTTTGACCTAGCCCCCACACTTGCCAGGTTCTCCCCTGTATTTGTCCCTATGCTTTGTCAGGTCTCCTGTGCCGTTTTGTTTCCCCTTTTCTTATGTCTGTTTCCCCTGGTGTTCTTCTCTTTGTGTCATGGTCTTGGTATGGTGTGGGGATCGGGAAAGATCAGTGGCGGTGCTGGTGCCCCAATGTGTGTAGCATTTCTGAAGTACCCCTGGTCTCGCCATCCCCTCTGCCCCTCCTATTCTTTCTTTTTCCTACTGCCCCAGTGTTCCTCTTACCGCTTTGTATGCCTGTTTTCCCTTTGACTGGACTGTGCTGCTTCTATTGCTCCTCCCTTGGTTTCTGCCACCTTAGATCATGGTACCCAGATCTCGCTGTTGGTCCCCTGCCCCAACCAACCAACCAATCAACCAATCACTCTGTTGGTCATCTTCTCTGATGATGGCTTAGCAGTGACCTCATGGCTTGTGGTGGTTTCATTTTAGAGTCACTAAATAAAGCTTGTGCAGTAAATATAATTTTGTCAATGCTTAGACCGTTCTCAGTAAGCATATTTTCAAAATTTAACATATACTTTTGGAGATACCAGTGTTTTTTCAGTGTGTCTATGGTTTCTATGGAATGGCATTGGAATGCTGTAATTTAGCACTAATGTGTATTTCATATACAGCAAGTGTGTTACAGGCCTATTAGAAATATCTTTCAGTTTAAGGAAGATATTATGAACTTAAAGATTTCACTAAATGTTGTAAATATTATGTAGTTGAGCAACCGAAGAGTTCAGTATAGAAATTTTGATATATTGTGTAGCTGAATTCTTTGAGAGTGCTCAGTCACCCACACTGTGATTTTAAAAAAACTCGTATGTCTTTGTTTTGTTGACTAGGAGTATACTTTTCACAGGGCTTCACTGAGGAAAAGATCACAGGAGAGAAAAAAATTATCAATCCATAGCAGAGACCTAAATGGAAATGCTGTGAGTGATTTACTTGCTCGAAGTGAAAGCAGCTACTAGCGAGTTGAGGATGGCTGTGCTAGAAAACGCTGCACCCCTTGCCAGCCAGAGGAGACCCTTGGTGGTACAAGGATACCATCAGTGTGCTAGTCAGCAACCTCTTCAGAAACCATGTTGGATGTAAACTTGTAACATTCATCATGCTAGATGACAGACTTGGGAAAAATCTGCTATATTTTGTACTCTAAATTTTGTCAAGTTGCTGAGGCTTTGTAATCATAAGAAATTGTTTCTCGTGTAATGTCAACATATGCTACCACATGATATGTGATTATTTATGATGCCCTTCTCATTATACATTGCTATCCTGTTTCCCCTGTTTGGTATGGACCCCAGACATTAGAGCAATATTCTAGGGTGAACTGCATGAGTGACCTAGTCTTCTTTCTTTTAGTGTTCAACCCTGAGGTTGGTTTGCAGCAGAGTGCCATTCCTCCCTTCTAACTGCCTTCCTCTTCATTTCCACATATGTGTTATATCCAATGTCATTCATGATCTGTTGCATGTATGATATCCTTGGTCGCCCCACCGATTCCTTCCCTCAATAGCTCCTTCTGCTATTGTTTCAATGACGTTGTTGTGTCGTAAGAGATGCCCTACAAGTTTGTCTCTTCTTGTTTGGATGTGCCTCCACAGAGATCTGGTTTCCTGTACTCTTCTAAGCACCTCTTCATTTGTTAATTTATCTCTACAGCTGATCTTCATCATCCTTCTATAGCACCACATCTCCAAGGCCTCTAGCTGTCTTCTCTCTTCTCTTCCAATTGTCCAAGTTTCACATCCGTATAGGGCCACACTCCAAACGAAACCTTTCATGATACGTTTCCTTATTTTCAGACTGATGTTGTTGCTGGTGAGTAAGTTCTTTCTCCAGTTAAATGCAATTTTGGCTTTTTGTATTCTGCTTGCAATTTCTTTCTGGCTTCTGCCATCCCTTGTGATTTTGCTTTTCAGGTAAGTAAATTCCTCTATATCACTTCCAGCTCCTCTCTTCCAATTCTCATTCTTAGAGGTTCATATTCTGCTCCTATACTGCATACCATCACTTCAGTCTTTTTCTTGTTTATTCTTATTCCATACTGATTGCAGAGAATTTTTTCCATTGTTCTGAGGACTTCCTCTAGATCTACTTTTGTCTCCGTGACTATAGCAATATCATCTGCTTAATGTAGCATATCTATATTCTGCCCATTAATTTTGATCCCCACCTCAGTAGTTCCTCGAACTTGGTCTACAGCTTCCTTGATGTAAGCATTGAATATAAGAGGAGAGGTAGCACATCCTTGTCTTACCCCTTTTCTAATATTTGAAAAAGGGTGACCTAGTATATTACCAATAAACCAAAGTCTGCCATCTGCTTTACCTAAGACTGTATCTATGTGATCATTCTTCCAGTTCATATCTCTACAAAGTGTTCATATCTCTCTACAAAGCATTTCACTTGGTCCGGCCTCAGTGGCGAGACAGTGGTCTTGTATGCGTGAGTTGTGCCTGCCTTAATATGTGTGTGTGTGTATGTTGTCTACTTTAGAAGGAGGCCTTTCAGCCAAAAGCTCCCATGTTTAGCAGTCTCCTTGTTGTGCCTGTCTGTGACACAGCATCTCCTTTATGTGCTGAGTAGCTGTTTATCGTTTCCATAATATTGTTGTTATTCCATCCAGGAGTTTCCAGTGTCTGAATAAGCATTTCACTGAAGTATTTGTCTGAGTTCACGGATTCCAACTGCGACTGTTGATGCTCTACTCACAAGATACTACATTGTTTTTGTTGTGTGACTTATAAGAATTTACATATTTGAACATTTGAAGCAAGTTTCCAGTCTTTGCACCACTTTGAAAGCTTATCAAGATCTGACTGAATAGTTGTGCAGTTTCCCTGGGGCACACCTGAAGTTATTTCTACATCTCTGCCGATGACTCTACAATCAATATAACATGCTGCAACCTCCCTACCAAAAATCCCTCAATTCTGTCACAGATTTTGCGTGATACCCCGTGTGATTTTTCCGTAAGATAATAAGTGTAGATGTGGCACTTAGTCAAATTCAGTTTGGAAAGCAAGAAGTAGTGCATCTATCACACTACCTTGATCAGTGGCTTTTAGAGTGTCATGTGAGAAAAGTGAGAGTTGGGTTTCACGTGATTGATGTTTTCAGAACCCAAGTTTGGCATAGTGAAGGTCATTCCATTCAAAAAATGTCATTATGTTTGAGCTAAGAATATATTCTAAGATTCTACAACAAATATGTGTCAAGGATATTGAATGGTAGTTTTATGGATCACTTCTGCTACTCTTCTCGAGAGACACGTGACCTGTGCTTTCTTCTAACAACTGGGCATGGTTTTTTGTTCGAGGGATCTATGGTAGATTATTGTTAAAAGATGGGCTAACTTAGCTGCAAACTTGGTATAGAATCTGGTAGGAATTCCATCGGACTCGGGAGCTTTTTTTCAATTTTCGTGATTTCAGCTGTTTCTCAATAGCACTGGCACTAATATTCTACATGACTCATCTTTGCAGTGTGTTAGAATTATATGGGGGCATACACCCAGATTTTAATTTGTGAAGTAACATTTGGAAACATTCATTCATGATTCTGCTTTTGATTTGTTACCCAGAATTCAGTCCCTGTCTCATCTGTGAGTGTCTGGGCAGTAACTTTGGTACCATTGACAGCTGTTACATAGTACCAGAACATCTCTAGGTTTTGTGGGGCATCCTTTGATGATAATCTGCTGCAATAGTCGTTGAAGGCTTCACGCATTGCTCTCTTGACAGCCAAACATGTTTCATTCAGCATCTTCCTATCTCTAGCTGTGTGCTCTCTTTAGACCTCTCATGCAGTAGTCTCTGATTCTTAACACTGAAACTATAACACACATGGTCCCTCCCATGATGACCTGTTCTATTAGAGCAAGTGCATGGTCAATTATTCTCCTGAACCTGAGTCACAATTCTTCCATATGTTCCTTTCTAAAGCAAAGTTTTTTGAGTTCCTTATTGTGATACAAAACTACTGCCACATATCAAGTTTGCTGAAAATATAAATCCTTCTATTTGTTTAGTTGTCCTTTATACTTTGGTAATCATTCTTGCTGCAACTGCATTTGGCTCACTGATGCCAGTTTCTACGGGGGCATCTTCAAAGAGGTCAGGCCTACTTGTTCAAATAATTTCAATCATGAATGGGCATTTGAACAATCTGTTGTATTTATGTATTTAGTACGAGGCGCGTTTTTTAAGTAAGTAGTGTTTCGCCACATCGCGGCCACAGCACTGTGGTCGGCGTTCTGTGCATGCGCACTGGGTACCTACATCTGTTGTTTACGCACGGACGCCATTACAGTCTGATTCTTCCTTCTTTACGTTGTGTACTGGGTGTTTAAGATGCCTCCGATAATCGTGAGTCCCACCGACTGTGAAGTATGGGCTGTTATAAGATTTCTTAGTGCTAAAGGCCTAAAAGCTATCGATATTCATTGTGAGATCTGTGCAGTGTACGGAGAAAACATTATGAGGGATGGAATGGTAAGAAAGTGGGTGGAGGCATTTAAAGATGGCCACACAAATGTGCATGATGAAGAACGGAGTGGGCGTCCTTCGGTTGTTAATGAAAGTTTGGTGCAGGCAGTGGACAATAAGGTGAGAGAAAACAGATGCTTTACGATTTCCTCCTTGCAGGATGACTTTCCTAATGTTTCTCATAGTGTTTTGTATGGCATTGTGACTGAGCACTTGAAATACCGAAAATTGTGTGCACGTTGGGTACTGAAGATTCTAACAACCTACCACAACAAAGGTAAAAAATTAATTATGATTGTAGTGTTGCTCAGCTAAATATTGCATTTTCGGGCAACAACAAAGTTATATTATGTGGCAGGTGTGATTAGAGCACAATTAATAAAATCATTTCTTGAAATAATGGATAAATTAGGCACTCATCTTTTTGTGTTTCCCACGCTGGTCTCGTTGTGAACTCGTGGCTCAATCGTCGAAAATCTAGATAGTGATGATTCCAAGCTCGGATACAAAGAGGCCTAGGTGTTATTCTGCGATATTCAAAAGTTTTATAGATGTGTTTCATAAACCATTCTTGAAAATTAAATTTTTGCAAGTTAGGACGATGGTGATTTAAAAAAGTAATCAGCACTCTGAATTTAAGTTACACTTCTTTTTTATTACTTTTGTTGCAATATCACGTAACTCGTTCCAAAACATCACTTCACTATATAAAACATACTTGAAAATATCTTCCTCACTGTTAAAGTTCACATTTCATAAACTGACTACAATTTGCGTCTTTTTAACATGACGACCAAAGCTTGACTCTCTAATAACTGCTTACGTGCCCAAAAATCAGAGTTACAAGTACGTCAATGATCATAGTGACAAAAGAAAGAATACACATAAGAATAATATCATTGCAATATATACATATTGATGTATCAAAGTATCTCTACATTAATGAAATCAAATATGAATATTGTCAAAGAAATATGTTAACTATTTTACAGAAACACAGTAAATATTGCTGGTATCGGGAGGCATTCAGATTCACCCAGAAAAGTGAAGTTTAAGTAAGCAATTTCTGCCCTGAAAATCATGTGCACAGTTTTTGGGACAGAAAAGGAGTATTGCTTGTGGAATTTCTGCCTCGTAATGAGACAATCAATGCAGCAGCTTACTGAAAGACGTTGCACAATCTGCGCCGTTCAATTCAGAACAAAAGACCTGGCAAGTTGAGCAAGGGCATCATTATGCTGCAAGACAATGCCCGTCCGCATGTGACAAATCAGACCAAAGATCTCATCACATCTTTTCGATGGGAAACTGTAGATCATCCTCCGTACAGCCTCATTCTTGCGCCCAGTGACTACCATCTGTTCCTGCACTTGAAGAAACACCTGGGCGGTCAGCGTCTTCAAGTCGATGACAAAGTCAAAACAATGGTGATGCAGTGGTTAACAAGTCAGGCATCAGACTTCTGTTAGGAGGGTGTTCAAAAACTGGTACAATGTTATGACAAGTGCCTCAATATTAACAGAAATTATGTAGAAAAGTAGATTAAGGTACAGGCTTTCATGTAAAAATAAAATTATTGAGATATCTAAGCACGTCTTTTTTTAATTTCGAAATGGTACTTACTTAAAAAAAAACACGCCTCGTAATATGGGAATGCAGGCTTTCTCGCTAACTGTCATTGATGAAATCTTCTCTGTTTATTATCCGAGTCACGGTGTCACCTTACACATCACTTCGACAAGACGACACCACAACTTGGCTGAGAAACGAAGATTTCATCAGTGACATTCATTGAGAAATATGCTCTCCGAGAATGACAAGAACAGATTGTTCCTCTCATAGGAAACTAATCCAAGTGTTGTGACAAGATGATGCCTGGACTCAGCTGATAACCTGAAATTTCTTTCATCAGCATATTTAGTAACATTGCGAAGGACATTTTATCCCACCCACTACTTACTGAACTGTAATTTTCCCATTGATTGCTGGATGATTAAAGTTTCCTCCAGTGATGGCAGTATGATTGGCGGAACTAGTAAACTTAGGTTTTCTTGTATGTTTTCAGTTACATCTGGAGAGCAGTCTAGTGGTTGATATAAGGATCTGATTACCCTTGATGCTGAGTGTTGCCCGAACAATCTCACATGCAGATTAAATTTTTGTCTCAGAGAATTTGACTTTCTCATCCACTGTGACAAATACACCATGACCATTTACCATTATTCTATCCTTTTGATATTTACTTAAGTTTTCACAAATATCACACTATCAATTTCGGATTTTAACCATCTTTCTGTACCGTAAATAATGTGAACTCAACAGCTTTTTAGGAGCTTTCAAACTCTGGGACTTTGTTGCAAATACTTCAACAGTTAATAAATAGGATTTTAATATTCTCGCTTCTAATGGACATTTCTGGATGGCGAGTTGCTAATCGAAAAAACACTTTTGTGTGACACACACACACACACACACACACACACACACACACACACACACACAATAGCAGCCTCTGATGTGTAGTGCACACGTGACCCATTTAGGAGCACACTACAGTTCTCAGCCCTATGGTGCAAGTCCAGAAAGTTGCTGCCTAGCTTGTCACAGTATGTTCGAAGTATCTGGTTAAGTATTTCCACTGAGCTGCAATCTGCGGGCCATGATCAATTCTGGAAACAATGCTACAAATTGTGAGCTTCTGTGAAACTTCTTGTGCAAGGCTAGTTTTCTCACTCTAAACTTGCTGGAATGATCCATGTATTACCACAGAGCCTAGGTGACAGGCATTGTTTTTTCCAACTTGTGCCACATCTGCAGTTGGTTACAGACTATTCCCACAGTAGCTGCCGGAATATCCTCTTCAACATGTGGGATGAGACCCCCCTGGCATACACACTGAGTGCACTTGGTGTTCCTTTCCACCCCTTACTGCCATTTTACTAAGGGATAACATTATTCGCTGCATTTTTGAACTAATGATGATTAATAGACCCTACTCTTTTGCATTTGCTGCCTCCTGATACAACATGCTGCAGGTTTCCCAACAGATGATGTGAGTCTCACCAGCTCAGTTTCATTTTCAATGAAAAGTTCAAGCCTGTTGGTTATGTGGATCAGTACAACACCCTAGTCCGTGTCTCCTGTACAGGGTGCTTCACATGCCACTCAGAGCTGAGTAGTGATAGATCCTCCCGTACTTCTTGTAGAGGAGATGTACTCCACATGAGAGACTAATACCTGAGGTACCTTTGCTATCTGTGGTACACAACATCTGGCAGCTTTCACATTACGAACATCATCTAACTTATTCGGTGTCCAAGAACAGCATTCACAGTGGGGCTGCATTATGGCTGATGCAATAGTTTACAGAACAAATAACTTTATAATAGGCTTGCTGATACTCTACAAATTTGTTGAGATATTAAATTAAAAATTTTACCAATTCCTTTTAAGAACTGAAGCAGTTAATTTGCAACCTGAGAGTTCTCCTAAGGCAACAGAAAAAGTTTCTGTAAAGGAGTTGATTGTGTTACTAGTCAGTTACCATTGCACCAAATCTATCTCATAGCTGCAACAGAGGAGCTGTTTTTTCAGGGAAAATACCTGGAGGAGCCTGCAGGTAGGGAGTCAGTCAGAGTTACTGTATTTTCCAGTAATTTTCTATCTTAGCTGCCATTGTGGAGTGGGAAGGAGAATTCGCATTGGTGTAAATAAGATGATAAGAGGACTGTGCTCATCCCCGCATATGGTGCTGTGTTACCAGGAAGATTTTTGACAAAAGAGGAAGAGAATTCTTTTGAGGATTTGGGTTACTCCTTAAGTGAACCAGAGATAACCCCATCGAACCAGTCTGAGACGGGCAGTGAAATGTACAATCACTGACCTCACTTATTGCTAATGTACTTGTTTCTGTAAGCATAAGAATTGTGTAACTGGAGAAAGAGGTTGGAACAGAAGGCATATGAATGCGATTATTTAAGATCATCTGATGAAAACTGGATGATGATCAGAGTTTTGCATAACAAGATATTTTAATTAAGTACTGTAATGAGAATTCGTGGCAGTGCACAGAAGCTGAAGGCAACCATTGTCCCAAGTTGGGATGACAGAGCATCCAAGGACACCAAGTCATCATGATGAGAAGTAGAGCCCGGCAACAGAAGGTTTTCAGGAAGATGACATAACAATACAATGGGCGCAGACTAAAAGTTGATGTAGTTTGCGAGGCAGACACCCTTTAGCTGCGAACAGTTGAGGAAAGAAAAATTGTCCATCTGAAAAATATTTTATGAGAGTAAAAATGAAGGGAGAATTATTTCAGGTAGTACTCTGGAAGTGTTTCCATTGCAGGGACTAATGTGGGACACTTAAATTTGACAGGAGAACCATTAGTAAAGTGGTTTGTCTGATGTAACAGAAACCCAAAAAAGCTATAAGTAGGACTGACAATTGTGTAGGGGAGAACTTATCTGGGTTTGGTTGATGTGAGAATCTGATGGCTGTCCACCTTAGTTACATCAAAAGTTTTGTATTCATTAGTTTCATGTTAACTACGTCTGAATATATAGTCACATAGGCATGCTTTTAATTGATGCTTCAAAGTATATTTTTGCCGGTGACAGTATCTGTAGACCCAGACGGAGATAGGTGAATTGAACAAAACGTATGGTGTGCCGTACATCATCACTCAACTAAAATGTCAGTAAGTTGGACAGTACTGATTATCTAATTGTGTACTGCCTCAGTGTTACTGTAAATGCTTTCATATGACTGTGGGGACAGCTGTGTTGGGTTAGTGTGTTTTGTGTCTTGGAACTAACTGCATGACTTATTGCCAGCAGATCCAAAACTATTCAGGTGTTTGTGTCTGAAGTTCTGCAAGGCAGAAAAGCAAAATGATTGTAATTGTATGTGTGAGTAGCTAATTTGGTAGTGAGCAGTTATCTTGTCAGCTGGAATTAATTTGTTTTACGAGCTCCTCGAATTCTAATGAGTGCTATTGTCAGCTTTGCATAAGTGTTGTAACATATGTATACCAACTTAACCGGAGGGCAAAGGGTCTCAGTAACATATTTTTTACCAGATTAGTTTATTCTTTCTTTAATGGTGTTCCAGCCATTTCTAGAGTACAGTTTTATTCAGGCAAAGTTACATCTGGCTCATATATGGGAGTGCAGCATAAAAACAACTGCATTCACAGGTAAGGGTAGCTAGAGTAAAAGTTCAGGACATGCAACTGGATTTCAAGTATGCAGCATCAGAAGTCCCAGGTTGTTTGATATTATGTTCTAGAAGTGAGTTTTTGGCTGGTTCTTTCTCTTTGTGCAAACTGATGGATCTTTGTTGCTGGAATACCACAATTAACACTTTTATGGTTAACACAAAAATTGATCTAGTAAATATTGGTTTGAGTTCTAAAACCGATGACATTATTGTTAGACTAGCTAAAATGAAAAGTAATTTGATGTCTAGCATCATTAATACCAATTAAAAAATCTATGCTAATAATTCCTCCTTGAGAAATGATCTAAGTTCAAAACTTGAAGCTGCTAGCTCAACTCGGAGAACTAGTTTAAATGAGAAAGATGCCAACAATGCAGATTTCAAGGCAGGCATAGAGCAGAAGCTGATCAAGTAAGAGACGATCTAACGATGAGCTTAAGAAAGAGACAGTGGAGATCAGAAAAAGTTGTAAAGTGTCTATTGCAGATTTCAAGACATATGTAACATAGAGTATCGAGGATTTGTCTGAGAATTGCTTAGACAAACATGAGTCTGTAAAAAGAAACTGGTAGACAATTATGAGCAGAAAATCGAGAATGTTGACACTGAATGTGGGAACTGACACAGAAAGATCCATTGAGATCTCAGAGAAATTGAAGCCAGAGCACAACAGACAAACAGTATTTCTATTAGAGTGAAGCTGTGGAAAAGATGAGTAGTTTGGAAGGAAAAGTACCAACTAATGAACATACCAACACTAATGTTATGCAAATGGTATCTCCTGATGCAGCTTTTGTCAACTGTCATCAGTTTTCAGAGTCTGATCCAAATTCGCAAGTCCGTCCCTTAGATTTTCAGAACAATTTTGAAGATTTATTGCCATGAGGGTGGTCAGAGATGAAGAGATTTTCATTCATTCACAGCCATTTGGCTGGAAATGAGCTACAATGTGGTCATCTGAGGTAATGTTAATGTGCAGCATGCTCACAGAATTTAAAACTGAATGTTTGAACAAATATTGCTCTTCTATAAAACAGAACAACATTTTGCGAGATTTCTTGTTGGAGCAAAGTTTAACCAGGGGCAAGAACATGTATAAGAGTTTGCACATAAATGAGTGTCTAGGAAAGATTAGACATTTAGATGAAAGCCGAAATCACAGGACTTGAAAATAGTTTGCCATGGCACTGGCATACAAGGATAATTTTGTTGCCTAGAGATAATACCGGGACAGGTTTATCAGTTATTTGTGGCGTGTAAAGCAAGTTGCTAGAAATAAGGTGCAGCACCACACCAGCAAGATTATTAGACTGCCACAGGCAACAGGAGAACATATATATGCAATACATGGAAGTGCATGGCCAGAGAGGAGGTTTTCGTGGAAGGGACTGTGGAAGATTAGACTGGCCTGGTCCACCAATGTGCCAGCAGATGATCTACTAGCTACAAGGGAGTGCATCTCCAGGGTCAGGTGATGTTAATCATGGGCAAACATACATGCATATTGAAAGCCATGCTGACATCACAACTGCACAGGAGAAGTCTTACAAAGTACAAAACCAAATGAAGATGTAACAGAAGAAATAGGAAAGTCACTCACCAAGTACCCAGCCCAAAGACGACATAGAAAGTGCCAAAAAAGAGAGAAGTTTAAACAGAAGTTGTATATAGTGGTTCAGAACAAATTCATGAACAAGAACATTGCAATAACACATAATATGACATCACTGAAGGCACAGACACAGGAACTGGCAGTACAGAGAAGGAAGAAGAAATAGTTTTGTTTATTTGTATGGTGATATTTCGATAGCTGGAGTGAGGTTCAGCAAAGAAGATTCTGTCGTAGCAGGTGTTACTGTTAGCATAGAAGCTCAGGATAGTGAAGGAAGAGTATTAGGCAAAGATACTGGAATACAATCAAAGTAACAGAAATAATTGACAAGCAAAAGAATGTTGCAACTGATAAAGTATTCCACAGAAAGTGCAGTTATAGAAGTGCACCTCAGAAGAGGTTCACACCCCTTCCCAAGCTGAATGCACAGAGGCTTACAGTTGGCTCGATTTGTTTGATTGACAAGCTAAAAAATGTAATGTGTGAAAATGTAGAAGACACTCCAATAAATATGAATGTGTTTAGTAATGCTGCAGAGCATTATGGTATATGAAATATTGTAAGGGATTTCTTGGAGGAAGGAAATGAGATTACTATTTGTGACATAGTTAACCACCCACGAAGGTGCCCAGAGTGCCTACTTGTAGTCAGGTAGGCAGTGGATCAGAGACTTGTTTTGTGTTGCAAGAATTGCTGGGATCCATTCCAAGTAAGAAAGAACTAGATGTGATGCTGGTAGTGGGCTTGCATGTAATGACCATACCTGTTAAAATGAGGCCTTGCTATCATTGGTTTTGGGAGATAACAAATAGGGGTACCAGTTTCTGGTTGTTTCAGGGATTAGCGTAGATGTATGTATAGACCTGTAAAATTAAATTTTGACAAAAGCGCAGTTTCATTAGTATTTGGATACAAACAAGTATAGTGCTGTTTCGTTGCCATACTAGGGCTACAGAGGAGGAAGATTTGGAGTTAACAGTGAGAGTCGTAAGGTAAAAGAAATAGATATGTAGAATTCAGCAGTGAGTGAGTTAGTTACAGAATATATCAGAACAGCAGAGGACAGAGTCTTTGAAAGTACCAATGAAATATCAGCATGTTTTTTTCAAACTGACCTGGTATTCTTAGAAATTATGGATGCCATTCCACAATGAAATTGGATCAAGGCTTCTTTAAAAAGCCAAACCCAACACAAGTCGCATAACAGGAAGCTGTAGGGAAGCGGATTTAGCGCATGCTCTAGCGGGGGTAACTAAGTGTACCAAGAGCATCTATAATAATCCCCTCGTGGTAGTACCCAAGCATTATGGTGGTGTGTGCTTAATGCTACTCACCCAGGCCCTGAAGACCCAAGAGATGTGGTATGCAAAAGTGACTGTCCTCAGGACACTGATGAATTATTACAGAAATTCCGGGGAGCAACTTTCTTTACATCTTCGGGTGTGACCTGTGGGTATTGGAACCCATCTATGGCAAAGAAAATCTGGTGGTACACTGTGTTTCTGTATGAGGGTTTGTGTTGCTGATGTACCTCCACTTGTGACGCGTGATTTCAGAGATCACAAATCCACACAGTTCATAGGCCTGCTTATACAGACCACCTGGATCAGCCCCCAGAGAAACAGTGTTATTTAAGTGATCACAAACAGGTGCTCGGCCTTTTCTATAACCTGTATTACTGTTGTCTATTCAATGTGTTCAGTGCTATACACAATCTGTACTTCATTGTATCTCACATTGTCTCTATAAAGTACTATGTTCCATAAATCATATTTGTTCTTGCTACAACAAACTTGGCGACGAGTGAGGATTACATTTTCTCCACGTGTTAGTCAGTGCTAAGTCACCCGGTAAACGTCTCAGTGGAAGACATACTCCAATGTATCATTGCCAGCAGCAAGCTCTTGTGGAACAACAGCAGGCTTTCACCTCTGCCCTCAGTCATGTGGCATCTGCGTGATTGCGGCAGGTTGCTCTTCTGTCAGTGCAACTGCCGTCCTTTCTGTTTTTCACGTGGACAGTGCAAACCTGTGTAGGGCTTTCTTGCATCAGTTGTTGTGCCAACATGCACCCTAGCTTATCATTTGATGAGATATGCAACTTTCTCTCAACCTGTTACTGTGGCAGAATGAATGTCATTGCGACATGTGTAGAATTTTACCATTATCGGAAACGCCCAAACCAAGCTTACAAGGCTTGGGCTGTAGAATCACATGGGTTGAGCCATCATCGCAAATTTGTCACTGGTACCCATCATGAATCATACGCTGGTCACATCATGTGTGATGATATCATTTGTCTGGTCCCAGATAGGGAAGTCCGCAAAAAAGCACTTCTGTGTGAGAATCCGATGCTTACGGGTGTGCTGAATATAGCACTGACCTTTGAAATGTCACAAGCTGCAGGCGATCAAATTGCTTTGTGGGGGTAGGTAATGGAGATTGCTCAGTCAGTCCTTGTTAGGCATGCTTCAAGTGTTCAAGAAACAGGGAAACTGTTGCAGCAGTACAACCTTGGACTCAGTGTTGCGAGGGGCAGTGTTGGGTTACGGCCACAGCAGCAACAGGCTGCGTCACAACAGCAACTGAGTACCCCCCTTCCATCTTGCCTGTACTGCTTCATCCAATATGAGCAATGAAGCTGTTTGCAACCAGTGTCGAAAGAAATGCCACATTCCAGCAGTGTGTAAACTCCTCTTCAAACGTGGTGGGCACAATAGTACTGATGGGGGTAAGCTTTATCTCTACAGTGATTGTCTTCCTGAACAAATTGTTTATCGAGTTGTTTGTGTTTAATAAACTGCTAAAAATGCAAGTGGACACAGGAGCTGCAGTGACTTAAGTAAATGCACTAACGTACGTGGACTTCGGCTCCCCTCCCCCAATACAGGTTTCACAGAAATTGGTGAGCAACAATAAACAGCAGATTCCAATCCTAGGTCAGTTCTCTGCTCCTATATCTTACAAATCTCACCTTCGTTGTTGTAGATCATTCCCATACAGCAGACCTCTTTGGGTTAAATGCATTTCATGCTTTCAGTTTCTCCATTGCCGATGACATAAATTTAGTGTCAGATAAAGTTCCAAATCAGCAGTTGGAGTCCCTCTGCTCTGAGTTTTTGATAGTCTTCCCATGAGCTTGGTTGTGCTACCTGTTTTTAGGCCCACATTATCATGAAAGAGTCTACCCACCCTCGTATTTTTCAGGTGCCTGTCACATTGAGCGACTGTCATGGCTGAATTAGACTGTTTGACAATGCTTGATGTCATTTGGCATATTCCTTCCAGTGAATGGGCTACAGCACTGGTCATCGTTAACAAGCTGATGGGTAAGCTTTGCCGATGTGGCAACTTCAGTATCACAATTAATGTACAGTCCATGATGGATACATACCCTTTGTCCCACCCTGATGAGTTTCTCACAAAATTATCGAGGGGCCACTACTTTACTTTTCCAATGTTGATTTGTTGGAAGCATACCTCTAGCTCCCCTTGGATGAGGCCATTAGGTGCCTTTTCATTGTCAATACACCTTTCAGCCTATACCAATATCAATGCCGGTCTTTTGGCATCGCTAGTGCCCCTGCAGTTTTTCAACATTCTTTTTTAGGACACCTGACAGCCTCTGTGCCTGACTGTGTCAATTACCTCGACAATATTATTGTTTCGGGTTCTTCCACCGAAGACCACCTTAGCAGTATCCGAGCGTTGTTTTCTGTTTTGCAGTCTTCAGGTCGTAAGTGCAATCTTGCCAAATCTCAATTTTTTTTTCAGCCATCAATTGTGTACCTAGGTTTTTAGGTCTCTCATACCGGGGCCAAGACATTGTTTCAGCATGTTGACTCAATCGTGCCTTTGCTGTAGCTGACCTTCCTTAAGGAACTGCAGGCATTTCTAGGTAAAGTTGTCTATTACTGTTTAAGTTTTTACCAGATGTGTCCACTTGTGCTCAACCATTGCTTGCGCTTTTGTGTAAAAATGGCTTTTATTTCTCGTCTCCAGCTTGTGATCGAGCGTTCGCTTTGCTTAAATCTAAGTTTCAATCTGCCCCATGTCTGGCCACTTTTCAGCTAGGTCAGCATCTCGTGTTACCTACATATGCCTCTCAGTAAGGTCTTGGCATGGTGCTGGTGCACAAATGCGAGGATGGGTCTGAATGACCCTTTGGTTACGTTTCTAAGACTTTAACTCACGTTCATCAATGATATTCTCAGACTGAAAAGGAGGCTTTAGTGATTGTGCTCACTCTCAAGAAAATTCACATCATCTTGTATGGTTCTAAGATCCATTTAATCACATGTCACAAGCTGTTGGTTGCTTTTTTTTGACCCTTCAGCTTCCATGCCTGACAAGGCAGCACATTGTTTACAGTGGTGAGCTCGCCTCCCCTCCCGTTATCATTATCAGATCCATTACCGGCCAATAATGCAACATGACAGTGCCAATCCCTTATCGCACTTTTTGATCAGGGTGGACGTAGCATTCGATCAGGATGAGATGCTTTGTTTCTATTTAGATATTGAGAACCAGAATGCGGTCGATGGTTTTCCCAACACTAGTGCTACAGTATCATTGGTCGTTGCTGTCGATCCTGTATTTAGTCGGGTCCTCTCTTCTGTGTGGTCAAAAAAACCCCTGGGCCACCTCAGGTTCCTAGTGTAATTACTTCCCCCTCCAGCACCGCCTTTCTGTATTTGATTTGGTTCTTTTGTTAGCTACAGAGAATGCTGCCTGTTGGGTTGTGATGCCTGTTTCCTTAAGCCGTAATGTACTGTGGCTTCTGCATGTCAGTCATCAGGAACCTCTTGCACCAGAGCTTTGGTCCGTCTGTGGCGAAACAAGCACTTTATCATTTGAGATATACAGAGGCAAGCGAGCGTGCCGGGACTTACCCCAGTTCACCGCTAGTAGCGCCGCGTCACCATAACGTGTCTGTGTGTAGTATTGCACCATAATTAAGAATGAAATTAACAGTTAAAGTTGCTTTTTCAAACTTTGTCAACATATGCTATAATGTAATAATGTTTAAACTGTCAAGTATCAGATTGATTAGGTTAATATTTTAGCTAAATACATCGTTTTAAGAAAAAAAAATAAGTGGCACTAAATAATAAAGCTAGGAAGCCAGAAATTGGTCATAATGTACAGATGTATGTTGTAATTAACTGGTACAAGTCTCCATGTGATTAAAGCCATATTTTGATCAGAAACCACATTTTTAAGAAAAGTTGAAGGCACTAAATGTTTGACTTAGAAATGTGAAAATTTGTATGAACCTCTAATAGTTTTCAAGTAATTTACTGAAAACAAAATTTGGAACAAAAATGTCCTTATTTTTAGTAGATTAAGTATCTGTTATATTAATGCTAGAAAGTTTTGGTTACAGTATATGATGAAACCTAAAGAGTAATACAGCTATAAGTTTTAGGACCTTGATGTTAATAACAACCAATACAAGCTCTCTTAAAGTTGTAGTTCAGAGGTCATGTTCTACTGTCAGTTCAGTTCTAAAAATTCTAGAAGGCGAAGTTTTAATGCAGGCGAGCTAAAACTTTTTTTGTGGTTTTAACCAACTTACCAACATGCATGCAAAAATTGCAAAGATTCTAAATTGATTAATAACATAGTTATTAAATATTGTGTGTCCAAGAAAGTGGCTGGTTAGAGACTGCTATTGTGGGCACAGGGTGGATGACAGCAGCTGTTCCCTCAGCTGTAAGCTGCGCCACATATATAAATACAGCAAGAGAGGCAAGACTAGGCTTTCCACACCCAGAGTGCGCGCTGCCTCGGATGATTTACAATTCCAGTTTCCTATCACTAATGATTATTATTATTATGACAATCAACCCGCCACTCCACACACCAGCACATGTATTGGCCGGGCATAGATGGGGACATATGCAGCTTATCTCTGCTTGCACTCACTGTGTTCAGCAATGGGCAGCCCCGCAGATGTCTTCCCCACCCCCCACCCCCTCGCGGCCTACACCGCACTGCCCGTGGGAGCATCCACATGTCGATTTTGCTGGATCCGTCCTAAATCAGTGTTTGCTCGTTGTAGTGGATGCCTAGTCCAAGTTTTCCTACATGGCATCTTGTCCATTCATATCCACTGTGGCCACTATTTCGGGCATAAGATTTTTGCAATTGAGCGACTTCCATGTACTATAGTTATCAATAACAGCCACCAGTTTGTTTCATGAGAATTTGCATCTTTTTGTCAGGTTAGGCATCTCACAACTTCCCTTTTCAACTTAAATGTAATGGTGAGGCCAAACACATGGTTCGGATGTTTAAAACTCAGATGTGGAAGTAGGTATCCACTGGATCCCCTGAAGCTGCTGTAGACCTTTTTTTGAGTTCGTGCTGATTTCACTCTGGTGGGGGACAAGAGCCCAGCAGAGCTGCTACATAGATGCCAACCACAAACCCTCCTTCACCAGCTGCAGCCATTGCCGTATCTGCCGGTGTTGCTGGCTTCGCAGCGGTTCCAGCTGCGTGCACCTGTATGGGCTTGTAGTTTTGGCCCAGTCTGAACTGGGTTCCTACCATCATCGAGTGTTGTTGGGGCCGCCACCTGTGCATCGTCCGCACTGCTGATGGACGGACATCCCATCACTTCAACCAGCTGCGGCCACACCTGGCAAGATTTATTCCGGAGGGCCCACTGCTGATGCCTATTCCTGTGTAGTAGACAGTACCTGGCTGCCACGTGCTGTTCTTGGCTTTCAGTGCTCTTTTTTTGCACTATGTATTTTTATGTATGTATGTGGTTTTCCCACCCCCAAGAAGGGAGGAGTGATGTACCTTCACTCAAGATGTGCGTGATTTCAGAGATTGCATGTCCGTTCAGTACATAGGTCACTTACGGAAGCCACCTGTGTAGGCCCCCTGGTGCGTTTTGGTGAGCCACCAAAGAAACAGTATTATTTAAGCAATCACAAATGAGTGCTCAGCATATTCTGTAACCTGTATTACTGTTGTCCATTCAGTGCTAAGCACTGCCTATATTTCATTCATTGTATTTTACATTGGTGCTATAAACTACGACATTCCATAAATCGTGTTTGTTCTTGCTATATCATTTATCAATACCAGATAGTATCATTTGGCCTCAAAATTTCTGTACATATAAATGATGTCACAAGGGCTTGGAGATGAACTGTTGAAACAAATGATGGTGTATGTCAATGACCTACTCCTTGCAGATGTCAGCTGGGAGGAACATTGTCACTTGTTACCTAAAGTTTTGTCCATTTGGGTTTTATAGGTGTTTCATCTGAAACCAAGTAGTCAGTGTATCGTGTCAACATAATTTATTGAAGAAAGTCCAACTGTGGGTGTAGGCTGGAGTATCAAATTGCATTTGAGAATAAAGACCAAAGAAAAGAGGCCAGAAAATTTATGCACATATATCATCAAGGCTCATCTGGAATCTGGTTGAATATCCCAGAAGTAAGAGAGAGCTTGGACTTTAAAAATTATAGATCTGAAAAGACCATCATCAGCCACACAAATTGACATTTTGTGTGTCCCAAGAGGCCTTATTTCCTTTTTAGGTTCATGTTTTCTATTAATAATTGGAATAACATGACTTAATAAGTATATTAAATAAATCAGTGTATCACAATGGGACAGCCGAAGTGAATGGAAATCCTACCCATGGCAAGGAAAGGAAGGAAAATGGTAACAGTTCTACAAACTAGTAAAATGATATTCTCCAAAGATAAGTATCTTAGAAGCTGACAGACTACTACTGCAGGTTATTTAAAAGTTAATCAGAACTGTCCACCAACGTACTTATGACAGCTCATGTTTATAAATCTGTTCACATTCATTTTGCCTTGTACAGACATTGTGTATAATCTGTTTTCTACTGGATAAAAGTTTGTAGAGTGAAGATTTAAAACTTTTTTTTTTATAATTTTTGTTTTGTAAAAGCATTTCTTGGGAATTTTAGTTTTAAAAATGGTAGCAGCATTGCAGTTCTTTATTCAGCAAAGGAACAGTTTATTAAAGTTTAAAATTAAATTCGGTACTCTGTTACTGAAAAATAAGCTAGTTGGGAACACATTCAAATCTTCTTAGGGAGTAGATAGGCAAGAAAGGTGATACAAAGTATTTGTCTGATAGGGAAGCTGGATATGAGACCTGACATGTCAGCTACTGTTGCTCTCAGAATAGCTTCCTCCTCTGTTAGCAGCAACAAGAAGTGTAAGATGTGATATACACCTGCTGAATGTGTGTAGTTTTCTCTCTTCCAGAATTTTAATTATAATGACTTTTTCATTTCGTTACAGAGAGATCCCTTTCACAGTGCAGTATGATTTCTTTGTTCATAGAAGTAGCTACTCTTGTAGTATCATAAGAAATCAGCACAAAGTAATAAGCCGTTTGATTGAGTCATTAAGTTACAATTGTAGGAAGAATTTTGATAAGTTTAATGTATTTAATGTTATATTTTAAATACAGTTAAGAAGTATAGGCTTATAAATAAGAGGGCACTTCTTATGTATTGGTATTTTTAATTTTGACGCGTGTAAATTTCTCAGAATTAAAAAGGGGTGATTGGGGAAAGCAAGTAAGACTTGCTCCCAACCACCATCAGTTTACACACACACACACACACACACACACACACACACACAGAGAGAGAGAGAGAGAGAGAGAGAGAGAGAGAGAGAGAGAGAGAACCATTCTGTCAGTTGCTAAGGAAAGCTTTGCACTAAATATGTCAATGTATAGTGTGCAATCAGAAAGTATTTTTTGCAAGGTTTCTTCAAAATTTAAAAATAATTCTGGAGCTGTGGGTATTTTCTGGTATGGTCACTAGGTAATAGCATTGGAGAGTTGTATTCAACATTAATATCTATTGTATACAGTGTGTAACAAACAGGTATGAGCAAATTTTTAGGAAACATTTTTTACACAGAGAGGAATATGTTTTATATGGACATGGGCCTGGAAACACTTTATTTTCATGTAACAGCTTATTTCCTACTCCACTTTTCTCACAGAGAGATGCATTCTTTTTACATAGAGGAATGTGTGTTATGTGGACATGGAGTCAGGAATACTTTACATGAAATGATGTTCTTGCAGCTGACACCAACCCTATTGTCAGCATAAAACAATTAGCTGCGAGGAGTAATATTGACCACATGACTGTCAGGAGAGGACTACATGAGAACCTGTTGTATCCATACCATAAACAGAATGTGCAGGCACTATCAGCACCAGATTTTCCTGCACAAGGACACTTATCTGAATGGTTCATTCAACAATTTGTCAATCCTAATTTTAATGCATATCTGGTGCTCACAGACTTTTCGAAGTAGACGATTAACATGCTGAAGAGTTGTAGAAACAGCTCTAACATGGAAATAAAACATATTTATTTCCTCTACATGTGAGGAATATTCCCAGAAAATTTGGCAAGACCTTTTCATTACACCCTGTATATATCAAGCATACCATTTGTTCAATTAGAAATATTTCAATTTGAGTACGATATGAAATTAATGAGTTCACAAAGTATTGTAAAACTTGTTTAGATTAAATACCTTTACAGCCTTCAGTTTAGATATGTATAGAAATTTGTAGCAATGTGTGGTTCTGAGTAGTATTAAATTATCACTTCAGCAAAAATTAAGTCTTTATGAATTATTTCTGAGCACCACCTCAGTTATGTCACATCTTTAAAAAATTCTTGTGTTTTGCAGACAAGGGTGATGCTTTTCACATGGCTGTAATCAGGAAAAGATCCCCAAATGGGAACAATGTGAGTGATGTAGTTGGTCAGATGGATTACATTTGATCAGGCTGAAAGCAGCTGTTAGTGAGTCTATGATGACATCCTATTCCCCATGCCGGATGGATGAAAGCTGCACCCCCTCGTCAACTATAGGAATCGTGGTGGTACAGCGACACAGTCGGTGCACTCTGCCTAGGAAACTGTGTTGTATGTGAACTTATAACATTCATTAGGTTAGGTGTCAGACTTGGGAGGAAACTACTCTATTTCAAACTCTAAATTGTGTCTAACAGCTGTAGCACTGTACCCATTATAAATTGTTTCTCATGTCAACCAACGTATATTACCACCTGATAATTCGATTCTTTTCATATTAATGAGCTCTGTTTTGAAGAACCCATTTCAGAGTGAGCATTACATGTATTTTACTTACATAACTTGCAACTTGTGTGTCAGTTCATAGAGCTATGGTTAGTGTGGGCTCTGAATGTCAACAATGAGGAGAGAACTCTGTTGCACTGGTGCATACGCAATTGCTGTGAAGGACTTGATCGCATTATACATTTTTCAACATTTTGTTTCAGAATATATATATCTACTGTATTTGTTGAAGTTTCCCCCCCGTGGATGCGTGTTCTCACAGGAAATATTGGTCTACATCTTCACTGCCTGGCATTGCAACATATGCCATCCATAATAATCAACCCCATACTTCATAAGCATTGCGGATTTGATGATTGTGTGCTTGCTTTGTTTCAGTCAAAGTTTCAACTATGCTCTAATTACCTAGAGTGCTGTCTTTGACACTTGCACATTTACTCTACAGTGTAAAATGATTTTTAAATCTTGCAATCTGAAATGCTGCCAGGCAAAATGTTGGAACAAGAATATCACACACAATCATGGAAGATATCTACAGGTTTTTCTTCTATTTAGTCAGTTGCCACCCCACTAACTCTCTTTCACTGCTGCAACAAAGTAGTTTTTCAGCTTTTCTATCTGAGCTGTCCCTGTAATAAGTAAGAAAGATGAGAACTGTGTGCCTCCTCAAAAAGCTGTTGTCCACCATCAGTCTTTGAAATAGGAACTGGGCTACACTAACACACCTCAGATGAACTGACTGCTAACCTGTATGCTAGGGTTCTGTACTAGATATGGGACACCAATTGAATGAGTGTGCAACAAAAGAGCCACCAAACAATATTATACAGTCAATTAGTTGTTTGAATCTTGCTGCCTTTCATGTAGAGTGTCAAACAGTCAAATTAGGTGAGTACACGAAGCACATGCTGCATGAGGTATCATCATCATAAGCCACTCCAGTAATATTAGCATATGGGAGGTCAGCAAACATGATGGGTAATGTGGGAGGTGTCCAGGTACTTTTTTTTAAATATTGAACAGAACTATGCAAACCTTTGGGAGAAACGATGTTACAAAACATTTCACTGAAGAGATGCCACCACTGAACTCTTGCAGGAGATTGGGGGGGGGGGGGGGGGGGGGGGGCTGCGGCGGCGGCAGCAGCAGCAGCGGCTGTTACTTTTGTTCCAATACTGTAGTGTAATTGCAATTATGCCCTGAGAGCAATCAATTCAGCATAACATGCAGTATCTCAATTAGCCAAACAATTCCACTTCGGCCAACCTAATTTATGAGAACTACAATATCAACACCTCTAGATTCTCAAGAAGGGCAGTCCTACAAGTATCTTGTCCTCTCTAGTTTCATAGCAACATTTTTTAAGAAGATTGTTAACCACTTGGCTCACTTTGATTCTAAAAGCTACGGAGTTTCTTAACTTTCCACCATGACAATGTTGTTGAAGGTGGCTTTAAAGCAAGCTTTTACATGAAAGCAACACTTAAGAAGCATTTTTTCAACCTTAAAGGCATACTGTCCTTGAACAGTTCCACGAGGATTCAGGACACATGTCTAATTTTTTTGAGGTCCTGATCATCACAGGTTTCAAATAGGGAACACCTGTCTAATGATTCCCAACAGGACAATCTGTCCTTCCAGGAAGCATTTCAATTGCAGTTAATAGTGCAATCAATCACCAAAATTAGAGACCCATTAAAAGTGGATCTTATTTAAGGATGAAGTGCTGCATTTTGTTCCCATTCCATGTTCGCAACAATTGTCCACCATTTAAAATTTAGTGTTTGAGGGTTAGACAATAGAGAAGAATGTACTTTGGTAGATTCTCTAATGACAAAATCTTTTAATTACTAATCTGCACATACTGTATATTTATGTTCTATCTATTTTGAAACCAACAGTGTTGTTACCACATCTAAGGAGTAATCATACAATGCAGGCTTTTATAAACCAGTATTTGCATTTTTGTTTTTATCAGCTTCAGGTCATGGTCCACGTCACTTTTCTACATAATGTTTTGTCTTCCACTGCTGGCAACATCATCAGAGGCTAAAGACACTCAAAGCAGATAGAAGTTCAGACAAATGGACCATTTATACATATCTACAGCAGTTGGTTTGAGACATCAGACCGCTGCCTGTACACCAACATATATTACGGCACATGTCTAATAGTTTTCTGTCAAAGTTGTTTTTGTGTCCTATGGCCTCTGCATCTTAGCAGAATGATTATTAGGTCTTGATAAAATCTTAGTACCTGAGCAATGGATATAGTTGTTTCCTGCTCCCCGTGCATGATCTGCTACTGCCAATTTATCTGTATTGCCCATATGATAATTGCTAATGTTCCTTATGGCTGATTTTATATACTGCTGCTGTGGCAAGCACCAGGTGTAGGTTCTTAGCCATTTTCAAATCTTTGTTGTTGGTTTCAGTATTGTGTCAATACCGTGTCTTCTCAGTGCTCTGCTGATGCAATCGCACTTTTTATGAAAACGTGAATGAGGGGATTAGTCTGCCCATAGTAATTACATAATTAAACCCTTACCTAGGTTATGTAGGGATGAGGATTTTCATCACTTTAATAAGAGAACTAACTGAATTCTTGAGAATGATAAATAAGCACAACAAATGTATACAAATATCTACTAACAGGTCTAAGCAATGTAATGATCTTGAGTGCTGTGTGTTTTACTTTGATCATATCAGTGGCTGATAGCGATTGTAATGCCTCACTAGAAACTTGCAAGAAATTACACTGTATGTTATCACATTTATTTGTTGAAAATGAGAATGTTGCAGGACACAGACTTTCTTAAAGCTTTCAGTGACCCTCCTTTATTAGCAGTCTCTCTCTCTCTCTCTCTCTCTCTCTCTCTCTCTCTCTCTCTCTCTCGCACGCATGCGCACACGAAATCCACCTACATACCTGCAATACTTAATAATTATTTTGTTTTTATTTGTGAGTGCATGATACTGGACACAAAACAAAAAAGCACATTCTATTCTGTCATACATACAAATCATTTCATAAAATGTACACACATTTCCTATTACACTGGTTGTTACTTCCATATTATGTGAAAACTTTCGAAACAAGGGCAGTATCCACATGAAAACTGTGGACTGGAAAAATGTAATTCACATTTGTGGCAACTGGTCAATAGATGTAGCAAACTTAAAGTCTTCTGGGAAGAGCTTAGCAGCATGTGGATACATCAGTTTATACGACTGCCGAATAGTCACATCTGCCACACCAGCAATGTCACCAATTTCTTTCTGACTGCGTTTAGCCTCTGAAGCCTGAAATTAAAAAACCATCTATAACAATGATCTGATCATGGCTGCATCTGTGCATTATGTATAAAGTAGTAATCATTTTAAAAATATGAAACACAAAAACATTTCTGAACTTTTTAGTTTCTGCACTGAAGATTGAAAAATAAAACAAATTCAACTACAGGGATCACTACAATATCCAATGATCATGTCATATTTGTGTATTTCGAAATTAACTCTCCAAGTGTTTTATAACTAGGAACTGACCTGTGATGCCATGTAAATGGCTGCCGCAGCCACAGAAATTGGTGACCGACCTGGTGCAATGTCCAACTCAACTGCTTTTCTTGCAATGTGTGTTGCTGCACGTTGTACCATATTGGGCAACCCTAGAAGAAAAAAGTGTTTAACAGAAAGGAGAAACTCAAGTATTCTGACAAATTAGTTTGGGGATTATTTTATGCTGTTTTCCCAATTTGTGCCTTAAACGATATCAAAATTAAATGGGGTAAGACAAGAAATCCTCTTGCACTACATATGAGGGGTAGTCAAAGATTTAATTGCCACCTCGAAAAAATAAAATTACGTATATATTTTATTTGTTTGCAGGTGCATGTCTGCAGTCCCGGTACCCATTAAAATCACTACACCACAGTACCATATAATGCCACTAGAAGAGCCGAAAGAAAATGGGGCAGCCCACCGATAAATTGGAAATGGGCTGTGCCACTTTGTTTTCACTCTTCTGGTAAGATGCTACAGCACTTGGCATTCAGATTTCAATATGTACTAGAAATGTAGATACGTACCAGCAAACAAAGGAAACAAAAATCACATAAGTGGAGAGGAAAACTGAAAACTAATGATTACCAATCTAATAGTTCCACTTTTATATGCTGAAAGGCAGCCCACTGTGAGGAAAGTGTACTTAATGACATGGCACAAACAAAAACTTGTAAATTGGATTTTCTTTTTACCACAGTGAAAACTGAATTTCAATTTCATAAGTATTATTAACTGCATATATAAGAATATAAAGTGTGAAGCAATTTTGAACACATTTTATGAAGCATCACACTACATTTAAATAATCAAATCAGAGTTATTTTGGGCTAACAATATTTAGTAGACAAGCATATTTAAAGTATATAGACTACTTTTTCTAACTGAAATTAATGCTATAACATAAATCTAATCTTTTTGGTACATGGTGGTCAGAGGGTAGTGGAAAAGTTTACAAATGGCAGTTTCAGGAGAGAGAGAGAGAAAGAATTGAACTTACCAAGGTTGGAGCAGAAACGTAACATGAAGTCACTAGTGGTGATAATTTCCACATTAGTTTCCAAAGCTTTCAAAATCAATTTGAAACAGCGACCAATCTCCTTTTTACTTATCTTGCTAACAGCACAAATCTCCTGAGAAGGGAATATATGTATAAGAAGGAAGTCTTCACAGATCACTGCACACATCAAATCTTATTAGCTTCAGACATAAGCTACCATAATGAATTACGAATCAAAAACTGCTATTTCCATCAATGATGAGGAATTTCCTCTCATGATATCTGACTGTCAACTTGTAACTTAAATTTGGAAATGCTAAGATATTCCTCTACATTCATTATTTTTACTAAAGCACACTTAAATATTTACATAAAACACCAAACGCTAAATTTAAGTCGCCATCAGGTTGAGTTTCCTCAACCAAAAATCTCTAGCAGTCTGTCACAAGAGTGACTTCTCTACTCATCCAACTTGGGGAATGTTCATATAGTACCCCCTAAGAATGCTTATACAGGAAACATGCTAGATTCATCTCATTTTAGCACACCCGAAAAATCCAATCATTCTGCAGCAATCAATGCTTTATGCAGCAAGCCTCCAGTTTTGTGGTTGCAAAAAAACTATTATATGTAAAACTAAGTTCGAAATCGTATGACATTAAAAACAGTGTTGTGGGCTGGACCAAGTTGGGGCCATCAGAAAACAATCAATATTGCCCGTGTCACTGATTGATAAGGAGGATTCAGCTACTCCCATCAGCTGTCCCACCATATTCATCCTTCTAATGAAGATTTTCTGCCATATCATTGGAGTGGACCACCCAACAACAGGTGCAATCATATCATTGTGTTCAATCAAGTGAATAAAAAGCTGCACCACTGGTATCAATAATCATTGCTGTGATGTGACTTGTCTCAACAGCTTAATTCAAAAAATGCCCTCAATTGATATCAGCCTGCAGCTGAAGTTTCTCTTTGTGCATCACAAAAAATATAACTAATTAGTTACAACAACCGAAGCTGGCTGCACCTCCTCTTCTGCAAATATTGACACACTTCTGAACCAAAAGTACAATTAGTAGTTACTCAGCATATAAAAGAAAATGAAATGAAAATATCTTTTGGCATTATTGGCCTGCAGATCCCATTTCATGCTGTTCGGTTGCCTGGTGCAAGTCTTTCTATTTTACTCCAATTTGGCACTTGCGCATCAATGAAGAGGAGACAAAATTATGCAAACATCACAATCCACTCCCCAAGCGAAGAAAATATCCAATGTGGCAGGAAACTGAACCTGTGCCCCAAGGATCCACTGTCAGTGATGCAAACCACTAGATCATGGGCTAACAGAAAATTTTGGTGGTAAGTTCCTATGGGACCAAACTGCTGAGGTCATTGGCCCGTAGGTTTACACATTACTTAATCTAACTTAAACTAACTTACCCTACAGGCAACACACACACACCCACACATGCGCCCACACACACGCACCCGAGGGAGGACTCAAACCTCCATTGGGGGGCAGCCACACGAATCGTGGCAAGGCGCCTCAGATCGCATGGCTACCCCGTGCGGCCGCAAGCTAACAGAAAATGTACTGTCTCACTAGTGTACATTTGTATTTCACAGTAATAACTACTTTTGAAGCCTTGTGTAATGTACGCACAGTAACTAGGCATTTTTCACAGATGTCACAAACAATATACTTCTGTTCATGCTTGTATTTGCTATCACACAGCAAGCAGAAGTTAACTGATTGTCATTTTGAGGACTTCGTACTGTAAATAAACACACTGCACAATACTTCGTACTGTAAATAAACACACTGCACAATACAATTACATTGCAAACAAAAGGTGGGAGAAAAACAATGGCACACCACGTCTGCTAGAGACTTGTTCCAGACAACGACGCAGGATTCCTTTACTTTTCTCTAAATGCTCAATGAGTTTGTTTATGGGGGAGAGGGGGCAATTAAGAGAAACTGGAATTGCTGATTGAGGCTTTTACAATATAAGTTTCATCTTTCACCACAATAAAAGAAACAAATTTATTGGTAAAACGTTACTGTGTGAGAACTATGAACACACAGTAAAATACATGTGACAATAAACAAATGCAATTACAACTAATTCACACTCTTAATAAGAACAGAAACATACCTTAAAGGTACGTGGTACACCTTCCTGTCTGCAAGCTATATACAAGCAAGCAGATGCAATAGCATCATTGGCCCGCCCTTTCAGATTTTTGCCATCATGTACTTGTTTGAACAAATTGTTTGCACGATCCACAATTGTCCTTGGGAGATTTATACGATCAGCCATAGTAGCTATTTCACGGAATGCATTTAATAGTGCTCTATCTGAACTGCTAACCTGTAATAATAATAAAATACAAAACTGCAATTTTATAAATATAAAATTGCAAACATTTCACAATTATAGATGACATATGAAATCCATTAAATCTTCATTTTGATCCTAAAACATACACTTGTGTATTTTCATTTGTGCAGATGATGCACAAGACAGATAATGAATGCTAAACTGAGTCAAAATGTTGGCCAGTGCTTACCTTCAGGGGGCTCAATTTGTAATACTGCCAATATCAACAATTTAGGAAAAGATACATTGCTAATTACAATAAAGAAGACACATTGCATTGCACACAGGCACAATTATAAGTCACTTATATAAAGCTTTCGGCACAGCCTTCATCAGCAAAAGAGAAACACAAACCATTCACACACAGGCAAACACACCTCATGCACACATAACCACCAACTCCGGCCGCTTGGGGCAGAATGCCATTGGTTGGTTGGTTTTTGTTACCAAATGTACAGTCCAAATGTACAGGCCACTTTCATACTTTCAGTGGCTGTTTGGATGTTACTTGACAACATTTTTCATCACGAAGTCTACGTAAAAGGATTACAACACCACAAAATTAAACAAATATGTAAGGCACAGCATCTTCCTGATATGAATTAACAGAACATGCTTACAGGGAGACTGCCACAACAAGAATATGCAAGTGTCCAAAAAGTAACTTGACAGAAATTATAAATGAAGCATGTGTGTACTAAGGCCAAAATCCAGTATCACAGTTGAAATTTATAGATGATTAAACTTCTTTGATAATTGTATAAAGACCTCATGATAAGTGACAGTGCCTACCTGCATTGTCCATTAAGGCTATTATGAAAGTCTTGTAGGACAGCTATAAACTGAATCCAAGGAAATATGCAAATGATGAACACTACGCAGATTTTAACGTGATGTGCCTTTTCCACCACATTTACTACCACAACAAATATTACAATGACCAGGTCAAGTTTCACATCACGTCTTTATGCAAGTAGGTTACCTCCTCCTCACCAGTCCACTGTACACCGACAAACACAATACCAGTCCAAAGTAAACAACATCCATGAATTCAAAAGAATTAACACAGACACCGCTGAATAATAATTCATGCATACATACTGGTCATTATATATAAAGTCAAAATATTCTCACAGATATGTTACATATGAACTTCGTGAACAATGAACAGTTGTATGGGTGTCAAAATAGTAATAGTGAGCTGCAACTTTTCTATACAGAAGGCAATATTTTAGAGATAGTACACTAATTCACGAATCAATTTTAACACAATCCAAGCTAGCTGTGATAGTGAGTGCTAGCTGGCGTAAGCATGAAAATTTTGGGTGATTCTGACCATTTGGAGACTGGCGCACTGTCATATTGCGATGGTTTCATAAAACCATTTTATGTACATGCCTTGAGAGTAACCGATTTATGAGTACAAGTGCCATATTGAAGATTATGGTAAATTATGCAAAAATCTTAATGGCTTAATCAATTATTGAAGAATGTTATGCATAAAAATTAGGACAACAAAAGTATAATGGCCAAGGTCAGAATCTGACAAGCACAGAGGCAAAATCTACAATGGAAAACGTAAATGAGAGAGAGAGAGAGAGAGGGGGGGGGTGGTGGGGGGGGGTGTTACTGAGGATTAGATTTTTTACCCTTAACACAAAACTGCAAGCAGTTATTTTTGTTTCAGATATACTGCATCATTTATTTATCATGTTCCCACAGACCCCAGGCTAAAGTCTACATCAGGGGCAGCGACTGTCACAGCAGTGCTTATCTACTGCTCATAAGTTGACAACATGTTTTGTGTAGCCAGTGGGACGATTCTTTGACATAACCAATGAGAGTCGAGAAGCGAGAGAATGTATGTCTAGCACTGAAATTGAAACCATTGTCTTGTTTCCTGTATGAGTGAGTTTCACAAGAAATGTTTCGTGATTTTGGCCCTGAGTACTATGAAGCAGACTGATTTAAGTGATTTAGTTCTGCACAGCAATCTCATTCGTTGTTGTGTGCCTCATGGATTAATTTCAGAAAAACATAAATGTATCAAATATGGCGGTGGAATGACTACACAATCAATCTGCCTGAGCTCACTCAGTAAGTGGATCAATATTTTTTTAATTAAATCATGGGAGAAGGTAGGTGGATCAATATTTATTCGTGAAAGAGTTGCACAATATATATACTTATTCATGCTGATCTACCTACCTTCTCCCATGATTTGTAATTAAAAAACATTGATCTACTTAGTGTGCTAGAACAGATCGATTGTGAAGGAACAAAGAGAATGGAAATATTTCATCACTTTTTTGAATAAGTCATGGGTTGTGACACTGTACTTGGTTTGCAAAAGCTAGCACAGTTTAAATAGCTCTGACTCAAACAATGAGCAATTACATTTATAATCTCCATTTACAGCAATGTTTCACTCTTTCTTCCGAATGTATTACTTCAAAACACCTCATCTGCCTGCTGCTCTCCCATTGGCTACATAACACAAACACGCCACTAGCCCTATTCTAGACTTTTACCCTGATTCCATCAAGAAGGTGAAGATTCAGGGACGCGGAACAAGTTCAGATATATATTAACATGACACAAAGACATCATAGGAATTTAATCTTTATTCTGTATTAATACTTCACTACTTAGTGTTACTCACATTTATGCCACCTGAATTTAATTGAGTAAATCAGTAAGAAAACTGTTACTTTGAAAAAAAAAAAAAAAAAAAAGAAAAACTGAGCTGCCTTCCTATTTTCAGCATTACATATCTGCTGTTTCTGCCTGTAGTAGCCCAATATATCAGTTACAGAACAAATACTGCTACTCACTATGTAGCTAAAAAAATTTTTTAAGTCCCTGAACCTAAAATTTTCAGAAAATTTGTAGAAAGAGTGGCTAATGAGATATGCTTTTAATTTTCTTTTGAATAGTATGAATTCTCAATTTCCTGTTTTTCATTAGGAAGGAACTTGTTAAATATCTTACCACCTGAGTACATAACTCATTCTGGATTCTGGACAAAGAAGAAAACCCTACATGAAAATTATTTTTGTGATTTGTAGTATGACTGTGTATACCACACAACAGAAAGTGAAAAAATGCAAAATAATGAACACACTTGTCTACACAATGGTAGATGCTTCTAAGGGCGTAACGTGCTGAACTGAGCTGCTCTGTCAGTTTACCCATGTGTTTACTCCTTTTAACTTGTTATGCTGCTGAACCCCAAGGAATTTTGGGTCTAGTGTAGCAGGGGATACAACCCGTCGGCTTTGAACAATGACGTCACAAGTCGCCAGAGAGCATGTATTACAAAGATGAAAGAGCTGAGGAGAATGTTGAGAAACAAAGGAATGTGAGAGAGATAAACTTTATTTCACATATGTAAGGGCCAGTAGTATTTTCACGTTAACGATATCGCATGTTTGTATCTTAGTATTTCTCCGCAAAATACAATGGAAAGAAATGAATGAAATTACTAGCAAAGAATACATCACGTTACATGTATGTCAGTTGTATCTCGAAAGTCTTTCGAACTGTATTGTTTAAGTGCAGTACGGGATACAAGTTCAGCGTAGTCGATTTCTTAGTTTCAAGTAGCATTGCTGTCCTGTTGTTCACTTGAACTATGTATCCCCTGCTTCACTAAACCGCAAATGAAACACCCGATACAAATTAAAAGCTCATTCGAAGTGTGTTGCTTAAGTACAGTCCGGAATACGAGTTTGTCGTAAGGCGATTTCTTCATTTTGACTAGCATTATTGTCCTGTTCTTCACCTGAACGATGTATCCTCCGCTTCAGTAAACCCTAAGTGGAACACGGGATACAAATTGTAGATGTGCTGTTTATTTCATCTCCGCTATTACTAACAGTCTTTTCTTACGTACATATCAGTATTACCGATGACAGAAGGACCTACGTATGTAATATATGTATACCAGACTTCCATTGACCTCGATATATATACACTGGTAACGAATAGGTGGAAATACACATACGTTACATTTGCAACCTGTTTCATTTTATATGTTTTGATTGTTTATTTAATCTTTGCGTTTCACTTGTTGAAAGGGAACTACACATTGATCTTGTCAAAAGCCGAGAAGCGATTCTTCTTAGTGTTGTAGCTCCCTTCAGTAGCTGATAAGTGTTTTTTGGCTTTTTTTTAAAAAAAAATCTCACGAGATAGAATAAACTGATCCTAAGATACAGATGCTTCAGTAGCTGATAAGTGTTTTTTTTGTCTTAAAAAAAAATCTCACGAGATAGAATAAACTGATCCTACTTCATTAAGCAATCAATAAAAAAACTAAACTAAAACATAACAGCAAAAGCGAAAATGGTAAATTGAAAATAGAATAGATTACGAAGTCTTTTGCTGTTATGTTTTAGTTTAGTTTTTTTATTGATTGCTTAATGAAGTAGGATCAGTTTATTCTATCTCGTGAGATTTTTTTTTTTAAAAAAAGCCAAAACACACTTATCAGCTACTGAAGCATATTGGTGGAATAAGAAAGTGAAATATGGCAAAATAGTGAAATATAGATAAATGATCGCTTTTAGATTCACATTCAATTATTTTAATAATAGCGCTTATTAGAACACAGAACTGATTTATTATCTATGCCTCGAAGTGAAGACATTACTATGTATGACTAAGGAATGACGTCATTGTTCAAAGCCGACGGGTTGTATCCCCTGCTACACTAGACCCGGAATTTTACACACTGTACTTCATTTAATCTATGACCATTAACGTCTACTTCTGATGTTAAAAATAATCATCATTCATCTGATATTACGTAATGAGTCTTTGTGAGGTCAAGACAAACAGTCAGCTGTGAATCATTTGTAGGCCTGCCTGTTCAGCTATCATTTATGCTATGTCTGCTACTGTTCAGTTTGACTAGTTTAGTACACTTGTGCCATCAGCAAAGACTACAGTTTTTGAAATGCCCTTTCAAGTTATTGAAATCATTTATGTAGGTTAGAAATCATAGTGGGCCCAGTAATGATTCCTGTGGCACTCAACATGCTACGTTCCCTCATTTTCAAGTTATTTTCATGCCTGAGATACGGTCTCTTATTAAGACCCTGGGCTTTGTTATGAACTTAAGATTTAAACCACACCACAACACTTTAGTTTGGTAAGCAGAATTTTGTGAGCCATACAATCAAAGGGAGGGTTGGGGTAGAGTGATCTCACTCTGAAGCAAGCAGGGACAGTTTGCCCAGTGCACAATGAAGTGGCAGATTAGATGGAAGGGAGAAAGAGAACAGAGAGACTGCAGAGAGGAAGGTGTGGTGCAGAGTGAATGAATGTGGTTCATGGGTTATGGGGGCAGAGGTGAATGTGGGCATCACACATGTGCTAGCAGAGAGCGATGCTGGGGTATTAGAGCTCAAAGCTATCTACATAATACAGAGAGACTGTTTCGGGGGGAAGAAGCCAAATGGCATGGGTTGTGAAGTGGCCACTGAAGTCTCAGCAGTGTTTTCAACTAACTGGTGCTCAACACTGCTCTTGGTCAAACTGCGTGTGCCAGAGAGAGCTAGTTGTTCTACATCCCTTTCCCATGGGGTTGCTACCTCACCTGCTAATTGTCAACCACCCTGCCCCATCCCTTCCTCCTGCTCCCCTCCTCCTCTCTTCTCACTCACTCCATTCAACACAACCCCTCACCGCACGAGACCTTGTGCCAGTAGAATGTAGTCTGCCAGGAAAATGAAGCTGTGGAAATCTGTGTGTATTCTGTTAGTTCTGAACAAGGATTCGTCTGAAAGCTCAGCAACATTATCAGCTTTGGTTATGTGTCTACTAACAACTCAATGTCTTAAATATACGATGAGTCATTATCTCTACTCCTTCCATAGGATACAAACAATGGAAAATCCAGGACAGAACGCAACAATATATTCAATAGAATAGAAATGTCACTGTCAAAGATTACTATCGGCTGCCAACAAGGTGTGCCAGCTAATTTTCTCTGTAGTATTTCTATTTCCTGCAGCAAATGATGTACTGTACATTGCAAACGACATTTTTCCCAGGTAATATCATTTGCATGCTACCTGACTGCTAGTATTTTGTGGCTGTAGTCATGTTAGAAACTATGTGGTACATTCACCTCATACGTATGTTACTGGGTAGTCAAAATCACCTGTTTACCCCAGCATCTTAATCTCACAATCACTCAAAGCAGTTATCAATCCTCTAGAAGTTTAATCATAACAAAATTACATTGAAATTTGAAGAAAATTCTTACCGTTCGGCGGTTCTGATACTTTGAAACTCCAAAACCATCAAATGAAGCATCACCACGACCAGGACCAATCATTGTTGATAGATCTGAGCCATTAAGTAGTGGATTTTCTGGCCCACCAACTCGAGATGGGTCAGCACCAGCTTTCTCATTGCTGAATGTCCGCCATTCAGACCCAACATCAATCACCCTAATTGGAAAAAGGAATAATCATTTTCTAATTATCTCTGGATGGCATATTCATTCTAGGATACAGCACCACTATTTCTTATTACTGAAGATGTGTATGCTAAATTATTAAAGAGCTTCAACAACAGTGTTAAAAATCTCTGAATCTGCTTTGTGTCACGGTCTTTCTGAATGGAACAATATCAAAATGTGTTCAATGGTATAAATACGATTCCAAGCTTTCCAACAAACGCACTATGTACACCTTGGAAGAAGTTCTTACATCATCCAGGCATGAAAGTAGCGAATAATACACCCTATCAACTTTTGACAGTGACACTAACAAATTGTCAGCACTATGTAATCACTAAAGTGACTACGGCATATAATCACATATACATCAAAAATCAGAATCAGTGAGAATATACTTGTTGGTTTACAGAGAACAAAAGACAATATTGTTAGTAATGTTTTACAACGGATTAAAAGCAGACAATAGGGAAGAAAATAGAAATCATGAGTACAGAATGTAAATACAACTACGGAATGCACAAATAAAATTGTCATGACATTTGATGACTTACGCAACTTGGAATAAAACTATGACCTTCAAATGTACAAGTGACTTATCTTTCAGTTCCCTGACCCTCCTTCCCCCTAATACACTTTCACCCATTTCAGTTTTCACTACAATCTGTGATGCACACTGTATACATATATTGCACTTTGGAGTCGACCAAAGCGTCTGATCCCACCCGTCGGCTTTGACCTGTGACGACAGCGCGGAATTTAGTCTGTGAGAGTGGCGTGTTTGCAGGTGTCGTTTTGATGCGATCGGTGGTGCTCTCTGGTGGTGTGTTAGGTGATGTTTTTGGTTTAGTTTGCGAGTGTGGCGTCGTGTGTGAATTTTGGTAAATTGCTTTTTTTATATCTTTGGTAGGTATGGATATGACTGACAGGGTCAACAGTTTTCGTTTGTCGGTTATGATGGGGGACAGTGTGTTGTCTCTAACAAAATTTCGTCAACTATTCGGATTTTTGGATGAAGATGAAGTGTTCAGTATGTCGTGAAGAAATGAGGCTTACTTAAAGTTCCGGACCATGGACGGCTGTATGTGGAGATGTCGTAAGGATAACAGGTCACGGGAAGTGTTAGATCCCAATGTGTGGCTGTGAATGTTGGTATTGGGAGATGTTTTTGAGCTATATAGGTCAAGGGAAGTGTTAGGTCCTAATTTATGGGATCGGGAGCTGCTGTTGAGCTATATAGGTCAAGGGAAGTGTCCGATTCCAGATTATATTGTGTTTAGTGGTATTTGAGGAGTTTTGTGATGTCGGTTTTTTTTTGTCATTTTTCGTGGTTTTGTATGGGGGTAGGTGTCTAAATTTGTTTATATTTAGTTTGTCCCCATAAAACCCCCTATTTCCCGCACTTGTCCTGTTAGTGTCATTAGGCTTTTTGTAGAATGTGTGTGTGTGTGTGTGTGTGTTTCGATGTATTTTCGTCCTCATAATGTGTACGCAACGACTTTATATGCGCCATATTGGAACCATGGTTTATGGTCGTTTCCGCCATATCTGTGAAGTCATCGGTCAAAGCAGACGGGCGGGATCGGACGCTTCAGTATTTCCTCACTTTGGTGCCCTCCTCAGCTTGGCACCCATGCAACCGCTACTAAATGGGATACAACCTGTACAGAAAACTTACAGCTGTGGCCCCTCTGGTGCCCCTCTCAGCTTGTCATCCCAAGCAGTGGGTAGTGTCACTTGGGTTTTAAACTGGCCCTGAAAGTTTGGTCTTCACACAGGCTGCCACAGATTGTGAGAGGAACAAGCCTCATTTGCTTGCCTCAATAGTGCAAACACTTTAACCCGTGCTTCACGCTTCCTCAAAAGCGGAAATCATGCACGGAGGTAAAATTGCTTAAATGTTGTTCATAGTCTAAAACAAAATCTTTCTACTTAATAACATGTTTAATACAGGTCCTCACTGCAACAATTATGTACACTTATCACAAGGAAGCAGACAAGAATGGCCACCTCACATATTATTGTCAATTACCTAACAATTGCTACAATTAAAAGCAAATGACTACCTGCCACACCTTCGGACTTGTACTGACCCAAGTCTAGGGAGAATCAACTTCCAGTTAACACATTGTACACATAGCAATGATAAAATGACGCTCTTTGCAAGCTAGGTCTAGTGTCATCTGCTGAAAAAGCAGATAGGACATGTACTGGCAGAAGATGGTACAGCAGCAGAATGAATTCCAACTTGTCTCTAGAGCTACTACTGGGCATTGCTTAAAAATTTGTTATTCCTAATATGCTACATTCTACTTTGGATAGTGTGCACTGTAGCACATCAAGGTTAACCGAAACATTTTCTATTGAATGCACTTTCCTAGAGGAGGAGATCAGAATTTAACATGCAGTCAACAATGAGGTCTTTAGCAACAGAGCACTAGCTCAGTTTATGGAAGGATGGAGAAGGAAAATGACCATGCCCTTCCACAGGAAATCCTCTCGGCATCTGTCTTAATTTGAGGAAATCACAGAAAACCTAAATCAGCATGGCTCCTCAGGTTTGAACCATCGTCAGCCTGAATGTGAGTCCAGTATGCTAACCGCTGTGCTAACCTGCCCAGTAATGCACTTTACTCACTAATCTAGAAATTAAACTAAAATTATCACTTGCTTTGCACTGAAACTTACATGTTATGTTCAATTCATAACTTAAGCTACTATCTTACTATGCATCTGAATATATTATTATAAATGTAGCCCACTTGAAATAATATTAATCACAATTTCTGCTGTACGCTCCACTTGCAGTAGGAAGGTTGTGGTTAAAAATGACTACGTACTAGAAACGCAGTAACCTTGTATTCATCAGGAACTATTATTGGATGAAAATCCTATTGCTTTGTTCACAACAGCTAAGATTGACTTTTCCTCCTCATGCTCTGCTTTGTCCCTAAAAATGTAATTACCGAGAGGCAAAGGCCAATAGTAATTTCAAAAAATATCATAACCCCCGAAGTTACAATAATTCTACTTTTCAGCCAAATTCACAGTTCACTCCACTTATGGTAACAGCTCTGCCAGTATTATTTCATTTGGATCATTCAAATCTGACAACTACACATTTCTCCTTGCAGAGACAACACTAGTGATTCACATGGAAAAAAGACATGATTATTTACATCCAACATAGAACTATACGTATCCCCAAGCACAAATGACATTTTGGGAAGATCTGGTTGTTATTAACACGAAATATACATAGGAGATGTCCGTCAACATTCCGTCCATAAAACTGTAGCACTTTAACTTCTCGCAGTTCGACAAGTTCTGAGAACGAAAAATCTCAGGGAGTTGAAAAAAATAATGACAAAGATAACAAAATCTTCGTTATACAGAACAAATGGTGCACCATAAACCACTGAACAGCACTTTATTTCTACCACAATTATAACTGTCGACTAACCTGTCTCCAACCACTAATCCACACTCCGAACAAATCTGATCTCCAGCTCTGTAATCCTCTATAAGTGGAGCATCTGGATGCGCGTAGCAACAAATCTTGTTTGTGTCGAATCTGGAAGCAAAACACGAACATCATTACGATCTATACTGAATATTGTACATCTTCAACAAAGCCTTCGTTATGCTCTGGTAATTACCTTGATGAACTCGCCATTCTGTTCGTCCTACTGTGTTTCAACAATAAAATTCTTACATTACGACACACATAACACTTCCTCTAGTAAACTTTGGCAGCAAAACAGAGATAATACATTAAGGCTATCAGAGACTATTAGTTGATCTGTCAAGTGTCAAGCAAGTACGTTTCCCACTAAAGACGATGCCCTAATTGCACTCATTACTAGCGTCAAACCTATAATCACCAAATAGAGGTATATTCGCGCAAATGTCCGACAAACAATAAATCGCTGCAAATGTGGTATGGTCACACAAAACAAGTTTCAATTTACTGCTCGCCCGCCATCTGACGGTCAAGAAAACAATTTCAGCGACAAGCGGCTGGGCTGCTACAATGTTAAAGTTGATTTCATTTATTCCGGAATTCGCAAAAATTCTGTTATGGAAAACAAGCAAGAAACAGTACGACCGATCAAATTGGTCTAGATAGTGGCAGCTTAAGTGGAGGTAGTTTACGCACAGAAATATACAGGGTGTCCTAGAAACGTTGCGACAAATTTCGAGCGTTTGTGGAGTGTGTCTTGAGGAACAAATCTAGGATAGAAACCTGTGTCCGGAACGTCATTTAACGACGCTACAGAACCGCGAAGCTATAGTCAGTCGGTGGCTTCTACCACTAGGCCACCCCTTCGGCAGCAAACGTGACTTTGTGTGTTGACGGAACGCAGGCGGAACGTCTCGTAATGCTGTTTGTTATTCAGTGGTCGCGACTGATTGCCGCGATAGCCAATGGAGAAGATAGCGCTAGCTGATCGCATAGAAAGGCTTTATCTCCTACAGACGAGATGCTCTGTTGCCTCGGTGGATGACGATTTTGGACACGGGCATCCATCTGCAGTTTATTTTTCCGGTATACAGGATAAAAATGAACTGCAAATGGAAACCTGTGTCCAAAGCCCTTATCCACTCATCTGGCAATCATGGCAATCACTCACAACCACTGAAAACAAACAGCATTGCAAGACGTTCCGTTTAGGTCCGTCAGCGGACAAGTCACATTTAGTTCCAAAGGGATGGTCTAGCAGCAGGGCCGGTAGCGGTGGCCGTGCAGTCCTAGGCGCTGCAGTCCGAAACCGCGGGACTGCCACGGTCGCAGGTTCGAATCCTGCCTCGGGCATGGATGTATGTGATGTCCTTAGGTTAGTTAGGTTTAAGTAGTTCTAAGTCCTAGGGGACTGATGACCTAAGATGTTAAGTCTCATAGTGCTCAGAGCCATTTTTTTCTAGCAGCAGGTGTCGGGGCCTATAACTTCGACGTCATGTAGCGTTGTTGTATAGTGTTTTCAGGCAGATGTTCCTATTCTCGATTTGTTCCTCAAGAAACCTTCCACAAGCCTTCAAAGTTTGTCGCAACATTTCTGAGACACTCTGTATTTTGCAATTTACAAGGCGAACCTGATGACTGCCGTAATTTTTTGCTGACAGATTTGGAAACATACAATTATCTTTTCACACTCAGAATTCCTCATATAATATGGAAAAATACTTGATGATAAGAGCAGTTATTCCAGATTCCTGGCAAGAGGAGGAAGCTACAAGGAGCTAGAATTCTCCATGGCAATTTCGAAACAAGCATTTAGTGAAATCGCACTCAACGCATGTGAAGCTACTTAGGCTTTCCCGGAGGAAAATTTTATGATGGCACAGAAAGAACATCAGTTCTGTAATATATCAATCCCGACAAGTTACAGATAACATTTTAACAGCTTTAGACCGTCTGAAATTTAGAATATTCTTAGAAATTACAGGTGTGGTCAATAAGCTATAGCTTAGTTTATTTCTGCATCAGAATTTTCATTTCGCTACTGGAAGTCTACTGAGAACCTGTTACAGGCTTTTGCACCAGAATATAAAACTCCACTCTGAACTTTAAACAGGAATTCATAGTCTACCTCGAAAGTTTGTCTTTTAATAGCGTGGTAGTGAATTCTACAGTTCGCCTCTAATTCACTCATGTTAGGAATAACATATTATTTTAGGAAGTAAAACAAGCGTAAAAATCGCTATGTCCCAGAAGGCGCTGCTGAAAGATCCTCCATTATCTTCTTAACACAATGTTATGATTGCACTTCTGTTTGGAATAAATAGGGCCTACACTTTTTGCTACATTGTCACATAAGATCATAGCATAGGACAGTACTGAGTGAAAGTATGCTAACAATTCCTTTTGCAGGTGAACATAATGAGAGAGATTTCTAAGTGCAAAGCAGTCAGAACTGAAAATGTTGGCTAAGTTGTCCATATGCCAGTTCCACTTCAATTTCACGAAGTTATTTCTATTGATAGCATCTAAAAAAGATATTGGGCAAACCTCTTTGTTAATAACTGCAATTATTTCCCACAGTTGCTACTTGTATGCTTTTTGTCTTGTAGATCATTGAGCAGATCTGCAAAAGACTAGTAATAATTACATATTTCAAACTGTGTTCAAATGACCTGTCTTCATTGGAATGACCTAGAAGGCAGAGGATGTCAAAATATCACAGACTTGTCTTATATGCACTGACAGAAAAAAAAGCAACACTAAAAAATAATTAATGTACAGTAACGAAATTCTGGCAATACTTTTGTCCAGGTAACATTTTTAACTGATGAACACTGGAAGTTAATGTAAGTGCGAGATAAGCCAATACAAATGTGAAATAGTGGTACATTAACGGGTGACATGTCTCTGGTCCAGTTCTTCAACCAAGTTAACCTGAGTGGTATACACTACACCGTTAAGGTGACCTACAACACAGATATCTAGGGGGCTCAGACCAGGGGACCTTGGAGGCCACAGTACAGATCCTGCTCGCCTAGTACATCTTTGGTCATATTGGAGGGTTAAATGTCGTCGCATGATAGTAACAAAATGTGCCCTGCTTCATCATGCACGTACTACATCCTCTGGCATTGTCATATGGGAACATCGTCAAGCTATCCTGCAAGATGATGCTGCAGAAACCTAAGGTAATTCCGTCCATGGAGTTTGTTTGGTAACCTATACAACCCAATAAGATGATCTACTAGTATCCCTAACCACACATTCAATGAGAAATGTCACTGATGTGTAGACACATGCACGGAATGTGGATTGAAACCTAGATGGCCCCTAATGTGGGCATTGTGATACTTAAAACATTGCGGTTAAATCCTGTTTCATATGTAAATAAAATGTTATTGCCAAACGTAGGATTGCCTACGGCTTGTTATTGCATCCTCTGACAGACCATAGTCTAGGACCAAAGTCCATCTCTCTAAGACATTAAACTCGCTAGAAGTGGTATGTGTACATTTCAGTGTGATACATTATTCTCCAAACATTGTGGAAAGGTGTGTGAGGTAATCAGCACTATGTTGTTCTACAGAGAGAAACCACTCATTGATACTAATATGGACCCAGTTTTATAGATTGTACTCACGAAAACAATGACGTTGCTTTAATTTTTAAAAAAGACATCATATATCTGGGAAGACATTGGTCCTACTTTGTTTTGAGACCATTTATGAGTAGGAGTCCATATTTACTGGAGACTGCAATATCAATCGGCCAGAGATAAATCTTTTGTTATTATTAGTATTTTACAAACACTTTGCATCACATCTCAATAAAGAAAAACACATAATCTTTTGAGAAAGAAGAAGGCATTTATTTTGTTTTTATTTAGTCGAAAAAAATTTACTTACAATTTCCAAATGTAGTTTTCCTTTCGACAGTTCAGGAAACAAATCCTTTCATAACATCCATAACATTAATTTTTCCAGCCCAGTCTTGATGACCATGGAAGAGAGGTAGATAGATGTCTGAGTCTGGACTGAGTAATTGTTGAACTAAAGCAAGTTTTAAGTCGTCTCAAGGCGCTGAATGACGTCTCAGTGAATGCCGACGATACTGGAACTGTCGGAATCAGAATGATGAGGCGAATATCGTCCTGAAAGTGTTCTTTAACCCTACCAGGTTAAGTAATAAGTTTTCTTCCAGTAGAGAATACATGGTGGTATACCAGTCGTAATGCTTCACAGCATTTCGAGCTGTGCATGAAGCTTTTCCTGGTTAAAATCTATTTTATGTACTTCAAGCAATTCTTCAAAATGCCATGTAGATGTGTTTGGGAGGACGTATCTCTTCAAGATGGGGTAGTCGCTTTAGATCCTCTTGGTTCAACCTTCGATCAATCTCACTCAGAAGGAGATCAAGAATTTCAAACAAATTTTTCATAAATTCTCGTTCTTTAGACAATCCTTTGGGAACAGACGGTGTTCCTGTGTGTTGCAATTTCGCTGATATTTTTCTTGGCTGTGAAATATTTTGATCGTTCATATATAGGTTTTTAGAACAATCTTTGGATTTCTCTAACAGCACATCAAATTTCTCCATAATCTTAAGATTTGCAGGAGCTTCTTTTAGAACCCCTACAGAATGTTTCATTCCGATTGCATTAAAATTTGTATTCTGTAGGGATCTGGCCCGTTCCTCACACAGTCCAAACACTTCATTTGCTACGGTTATATAAAAAATAGTTTCAAACTTTTTGAGCCACTTCACATAGCCCTCCACTACTGACCTTCTTTCATCTCTAACTGAGCTGAGTACATTCAATATTCCTGTCAGCAACTTCTGGAACCGCTTGTAGTTTTCCTTGAAACATGTCAAAGATTTTTCTATTATGGCTCATTGGGTGGGACACATTGGAATCAGTCGTTGAGCTTTTGGATTTGGATTCGTCCCATCGATACCAGATGGTAGCACAACATCTGCAGACACATTTGTTTTCCTTTTTGGGGATTCTAGAATTATATCTGAGAAGTATTTCACAGTTACTAGTATGTCACACAATGGGTCATGGCTTCTTGAAATTTCCCATAGTGCCTGATCCAAACAATGATTGTTGCAGTGGATGTAACAACTCATTGACTGGCCTTGAAGAAGGATTTCCTTCACACCTTTGTTCTGCCCAGACATATTAGCTGCACCATCGAAAAAGAGGGCGCATAGAAACTTAATTTCTAGTGACACTCTTCGAAGGATGTATTTAATGGTAGTTGTCACCGTTTGTGCCTTGGAGTTCAGCGGACTATATAAACCCAGAAAAAGTTCTCTAGCCTTTTTCCAGTTACAGAAAACTTCTTTAAGAAAAGCTGTCACTTTTGTGGTCTTCTATTGTTCACTAAGTGAATGGATCAAATGCAGTTATAACAGAAAACACTGCCATTCCTTTCTTCATATTGTAGCCACGGATAAACAACAAATCATTCCAATTTATAATTTTGTGAAATTTTGTTTCATAAACAAGTATACTTGAAGTAGAGATCATTGTGTTTTCAAGTGAGAATGGAGTGTCTGTATGCTTTGACTGCCCAATGACACATCTTTTACGTCCATCGCCTCTACCTGAAAACGTTAAGGATAAAAACGTGTAACATGACATATCTAGCACACATCACACTAACACAAAAATAGCTTTCAACAAGCAAAGCATGTTAATGGTGAGGATAAGCATAGGAAGAGACATTCACAGTTGACCATAAAATATTTATCATGCCAGCATCAATCCTGGAGATACTAGAAGGTATCAGACAGATTATATAATGGTAAGACAGAGATTTAGGAACCAGGTTTTAAATTGTAAGACATTTCCAGGCACAGATGTGGACTCTGATCACAATCTATTGGTTATAAACTGTAGATTAAAACTGAAGAAACTGCAAAAAGGTGGGAATTTAAGGAGATGGGACCTGGATAAACTGACTAAACCAGAGGTTGTACAGAGTTTCAGGGAGAGCATAAGGGAACAATTGACAGGAATGGGGGAAAGAAATACAGTAGAAGAAGAATGGGTAGCTCTGAGGGATGAAGTAGTGAAGGCAGCAGAGGATCAAGTAGGTAAAAAGACGAGGGCTAGTAGAGATCCTTGGGTAACAGAAGAAATATTGAATTTAATTGATGAAAGGAGAAAATACAAAAACGCAGTAAATGAAACAGGCAAAAAGGAATACAAACGTCTCAAAAATGAGATCGACGGGAAGTGCAAAATGGCTAAGCAGGGGTGGCTAGAGGACAAATGTAAGGATGTAGAGATTTATCTCACTAGGGGTAAGATAGATACTGCCTACACGAAAATTAAAGAGACCTTTGGAGAAAAGAGAGCCACGTGTATGAATATCAAGAGCTCAGATGGAAACCCAGTTCTAACCAAAGAAGGGAAAGCAGAAAGGTGGAAGGAGTATATAGAGGGTCCATACAAGGGCGATGTACTTGAGGACAATATTATGGAAATGGAAGAGGATGTAGATGAAGATGAAATGGGAGATACGATACTGCGTGAAGAGTTTGACAGAGCACTGAAAGACCTGAGTCCAAACAAGGCCTCGGGAGTAGACAACATTCCATTGGAACTACTGACGGCCTTGTGAGAGCCAGTCCTGACAAAACTCTACCATCTGGTGAGCAAGATGTATGAGACAGGCGAAATACCCTCAGACTTCAAGAAGAATATAATAAGTCCAATCCCAAAGGAAGCAGGTGTCGACAGATGTGAAAATTACGGAACTATCATTCTACTAAGTCACAGCTTCAAAATACTAACGCGAATTCTTTACAGACGAATGGAAAAACTGGTAGAAGCCGATCTTGGCGAAGATCAGTTTGGATTCCGCAGAAATGTTGGAACACGTTAGGCAATACTGACCCTACGACTTATCTTAGAAAATAGATTAAGGAAAGGCAAACCTACGTTTCTAGCATTTGTAGACTTAGAGAAAGCTTTTGACAATGTTGACTGGAATACTCTCTTTCAAATTCTAAAGGTGGCAGGGGTAAAATACAGGGAGCAAAAGGCTATTTACAATTTGTACAGAAACCAGATGGCAGTTATAAGAGTCGAGAGGCATGAAAGGGAAGCAGCGGTTGGGAGGGAGTGAGACAGGGTTGTAGCCTCTCTCCGATGTTATTTAATCTGTATATTTTGCTACTACCACCTCCAAAAAATTAATTGATAGATTTTTGTGACTCTGTGCAGTACCACACCTAAAATAACAAAATAATAATAATCGTACATAATTACCAGCCATGACCCATGGATTGATGTACACATAAAAATTGAACAGAAAGTTAGGTACTGAAATCTAGAAATGATGCTGTAACTCACTAACTGTACATGTAGCAAGTAAGAGGAATCACTGTGAACATTATTGAACATTTATATAGCGAGTTACAATAGAGGGTGCAAATAGGACATCAAAGCACTTTGGTGGCTTTCTGTTGGTTAAACTACAACCATGACTCTCTCTCTTCTCAACTACTGCTTCCCTCTCATGCCCTTCCATTCTTATTACTAGAGTTGCATATTAGAACTGAAATATTATTGTGATACTACTTCATAAACTGCATCGCAACAAATCGAATGCCGGCCGCGGTGGCCGAGCGGTTCTCGGCGCTTCAGTACAGAACCGCGCAACTGCTACGGTCGTAGGTTCGAATCCTGCCTCTGGCATTGATGTGTGTGACTTCCTTAGGTTAGTTAGGTTTAAGTAGTTCTAAGTTCTAGAGGACTGATGACCTCAGATATTAACTCCCATAGTGCTCAGAGCCATTTTAACTATTTTTGAGGAAATCGAATGGAGTGCAGAGTAATGTTACTTATGGTTTCATATGTTGCAAAATTGTCATTAACTCGTTTTGAGGAGTAGTATTAGTGATCTGTGGTGTACAGGCAATAGTAGGTGCTCTAGTTCCAACGCCTGAATATTCTTAAAGAAAATACAGCAACAGCATATCAGCTGGGAGCTCAGGAGGGGCAGTTGCCCAGTCCCCCAGAGCTTTTTGTTGGGGAAGTGGTGGAGTGGGGGGCACGAGATACTGTTTCTGCTCCCCCCCCCCCCCCCCCCCCCCCACGCCCCCCTCAAATTTACTTCGAGTTTTATTCGATCTATAGGCAGAGCCAGCGAATAAACTATGCTGCACTCTAGAAATAGGGGATCAGTGTTTTTGTTGGCAGCGATATTTGCTTTCGACTGAAGCATCTTGTAACGTGTACTACATTCTGTCCTCTCCCTTCGTCCTATATTTTCAGTCTGCGACTCATCATGGGGGACAGCCTCTGTGTGCATATGTAACAAATTCTGCATAGTGCTTTCGAACATTATTTGAGACTGATCGGGCCCTCAGGGCCGTCTATGTCTTAAAGGCGAACTGTAGAGTGTCCGGGGAGATGAATTTGTGGAGGAGCACCAGACTTAAGGCAGATACCCTGACTGTAAAAAATTTGTCTTGATGCTCCTGTACGTTGTTAACAGTTATCCTTAGCACCTGCGTAATAATATTATACTGTTCAAAACAAGTATTGCCACCACCCTCATTAATTACTGTTCGGTTACCTTGAATTTAAGTCCACACACATTCGCAGATCTGCAGACGGAGTTAAACTTTTTTGGCCAGTTTAGTTTCGCGGTCATGCAGGCTCAAGCCACTTCGGTCCTGTCGAAAATGGCAAATACCGGCCAACAATGCCCAAACAGCAGTCGGTACGCCTGCCCTGGCTCGCCGTACGACGATGTCCGCCCAACTCAACGAACAATCAAACATTTCAGAAAATAAAACCAACGTGATATCCTAAATGTGAGGAGAGATAGTATTCTAACCCTCCTCTCTTCCGTCCCTTCAAAACCATCTTGCCTTCACGCCGTAGCTACATCGCTATGCATTGTTGCTCTGGTATCGAACCTGAAACGTGTACAGTGCAGCCAGTAATTTTTCTCCAGTTTTCTATACAGAGATAAAGACACACACACTTGATTTGCAGTTTTCAGATGATATGAGTGAACATTTGTGGTGAAAAGAATGTAATTATTTTACGTCGTTTACTTGTCATAAACCTCCTAGCTCAATACTGATTGTTCCTGTAGTTCATTCAAGAACGTAAATGTAATTATATTCCCACACTTCTCAGGGAAACTTTTACGGGAAAGGGGAGGTGGGCGCTATGTTGCACCCAAAAGTATTTGCAAAAGGATGCCAGTTACTTCCGATACAGTGGAAATGCTTTTGAGTTAAAGGAGGAACCAAATCTCAATGCAAAACCGACAAAACAGTGCCTGTATCCACATTGGAATACTCAGAACTCTCTTGACTGTCCGTATCAGTGGCAAACAGGTCAGCCCCAAGGATTCTAGCAGGAAAAAGCGAAGAAATTTTCCAGAAATAATTAACAGCGGTCGGTGAATAAGCATTCCCTACCACTACAACAAAGCAAGCAGAGTTTCAATCAACAAAAGTGTCGATAATCACTATCTAACAATATAAGTTAAACTCGTACAGAAACGCGCAAACTACGTACACGTAACATCGTATCGAGAACTAAGATGGAATAATTCTTGTAAGTTGCAAGAAAAGTAGTATTCGGACACATGTGTTTGAGCTACATGGAGTATTGCAGGAAAATCCCTCCATAACCCATTGCAGCTTGCCCTGAAATTAGGGATCATGAGAGTGTGCTCAGATCGCCTTTTTATTCCACAGCAAGAGAACTTCCCTGCCATTGCAGAATCAGAAAAGTGAGATGTATCTTTCGAAATATTACTATATAACAAGTTGTTACCAAGTTCATAGTTCATGACATCCATTACATTAACATTTCAGTACGAAAGTTTTAATTACTTTGACTAGTTACAAATATCCCACATTTATGTCTCATATGAATAGAAAATGCATTCATGATTTGACTCACGCTGCTTTGTTTATGGGCCACATTTCGCATAGTCAACCATACGATTGTAATTAAACAGTGCACTCAATCAGTTGTGGAAGTTACTGCTTAGATAGCGCGTTTCATGCTAAAAATAGTCATCAGTTTACTAACGCATTATAGACAATTTTATCCTGAAGTCTAGTACGCACTGATTTATCATCGAGCTTCATTATCGCAATTCGTTATCCCTGGCTCATAGACGGAGTATTATTGTTGCGGACTGTTTGTGGAAAACTGTTTCTCGACCTGCAACACAAAAGAACCGAAGCGGAAGCGAAATTTTCGGTCATATGGATCATTGTTTTCTATAAATGAGGCAAAGCTACAGCCTTCTTTAGTTGTTTGGAAAACGTTTTACTGTTTATACAAAAAATTAAGAAAATACTGTTTTTGAATACACGTGGGGTTTTTCTTTTCACTAAGCAACATTTCTCATGTGATTTCATAAAAAATTCGATATATTACAGCCGAACATTCGTGCTTGGCGATGAAGTGGCTACCTGTTCGTTATTAGTCATAGTTTTTACGATGTTTATAAATGAAGTACCATAACTCATTGTCCTTAATTTAAAGAATTTGCAGTGAAGAATGACCTCACTAGCTATTTCACATTTTGTGCACTTTAGGTCATGTACTGCAGAGTACCAACTTAAGCTAACGTACTGAAGCAATTGTTTACTGTGATTGGAAAGCTGTATCTTTCCAGCGACAATTAAATGGTTTGTCTGTGTTGGTGATACGTCGCACATGATAAGTTTCTGCATGCCATGCAGAGTGTAGCGTGACATGTCACTAGACATAAACAGTTCAAGATACCGAAACAAGGTTTTCCGCAAGTAATAGTATGCAAAGAGATGAGTAGTTCTCTGTACAGTAAATACTGAGATGATTTTATCTATCATAATGTGGAAGAACAGTTATGCCTTTCATTATCTTATGAAAGGAAAAGTAGAGCACTCTCATGCAAGTCAATGTTTACCATAAAACTTGTGACGAAAATAGCTGTAACTAAAAATATACAGTTGCTTCTGGCAAAAAGTTTTAATATACTGCGCTTGCGGTTCATTCTTGCCTGTTATACAACCACTGCAGAAAGCATTTGTACACAGAAAACGAGATTTGAGTTCTTTGTACTTCATACCAGTTTGAATTTGATCACAAATGTTTCATGTAACAGTCCAAACACTGTTTAATTTAGTTAAATTGATTTAACAACCAACAGTTGGATGTCAAATGAACACAAAACACAGCACTTTACATGCCAGTTCATCATTGAACAAATATAGTAGTACACATTACAGCTGAAAATATTTTATTTACCATGTGAGATTTCATCTAATAAATCATCAGACGCAATCGATTTGGTATGAATTGTGCAAGTTTGCTTGGTCTGTCTGATGTTAACGTTCTTCAAAATTTCAGTATCTATATTTTCGTTCCCTTTTTATGTGTACATCAATCCATGGGTCCTAGCTGCTAATTACCTACAATTATTACTATTTTGTTATTTTAGGTGTGGTACTGCACAATGTCATAAAAATCTATCAAGGAATTTTTGGAGGTGGTAATAGCACTAAAAAATCTCAGATCATTTGTATTAGCGCTACCCATGATAGTGGCCAGTCTTAGTCTGATATTAGTAATACTCGTTTGCAGATATACGTTTAGTGACACTTTTTTGCTTCTAGTATCATGTACTTTCAGTTGTGTGCGTTTACGCCCTTAATTATGATACAAAATGTGCATTCTCCCGAGCATATAAATGTCGTTGTTTTGAAATGTTATTTCTCTTTAAAGCACTCTACCACACAAAACTGATCAAGAGCATACGTTATGTGATTTGCTTTGCCCATTAATAAACTTTGACTTTCTTAATCTCTCATCTCTGATACTATACTCCATATTTTTGTATCACACATTGTATCTCATAACCACACTCAGTAGGATCTCGCCATAGTAGTTATGACTAGTTCACACTGGCTGTCTCGTCACATCACATCAAAACATTCCATAATGCATTTCAAGTGGCGACATTCACACAGGCCATCAACGGACCATCACCTCATACAGGGTCATGCCGCGTCACGTCAAGGTTTCTCCCAAAGAAAGTGACTAGGGGACGTGGTCTACTAACATCAGAAGTTAACCTATTTTCGCTACACTGCGTGCTATAGTAGTTAATTTTGTGCTTTTGTGTCTTTTAATCTTTATTTTATTATTCTGCTTTGTTTTCACGGCAAACTGCAAATGTTCCATGACAATTTGGATATTTTTTCCATTCAGTGTTCTTCCATAAACGAGGTTAGACATCTGAAAGCCAAAAATAATTTAGCTTTTACAATAACAGAACAAAGATGTATACAGGGTGTGCACTTTAATTAAAGATATTGAAATACCTCGAAAACTATACATCGGATAAAAAAGAGCTATATTTCAGTTCTTTATCTTGGAGGGGAACATCAAATGATACCACACTCGACCCGCCACCCCAACACATGCATGGGTGGCCTGAGGCAACTTTGAAATCTTCCATGGGAAGCCCCATATTGTATTTCAGATTACGATTCTACACAAAAATCTACATACATTTTATCGGAAGCGGTTTCTTCATTTCGTCACAGATGGCGCTGAAATAGAGGAACAGAAATGGGTACACAATCGTAATTTACGATGTGCTACTCAATGGCCCTTGAATATCGAATGGCATGTGAGACCCCACCTCCATGCTGCGAGGGTAGGACAGGTCAGTATCTCATAACTAGTAATCGGAAAACCCATTCGTAGCCCTGTATTTATCTCACATATCGAATAGGGGACTGCTCGAGGCACCAGTGTGGCCGTGTAGTGAACGACGACGAATCATAACAAGCATTACACTGTGACTGGAGTTCATGTATCGTACAGAGAACAGTTAGAGGCTCGATATGTAACAATACTTGCACAGTGTTTATTGCCTGCACAAGTATCTATATTTAGAGAGCAAACACGTAACTGTACGATGAAATGTTGCAATCACAGAAGAAAAAAAATGAAGTGGTCATGATTTACAGAGAATGTAGTCGAAATTTTGAGGTTCATGATGCCTTGTATGGCGGGCGTTTTACAGTGAAAGCTCGCTGTCGTTCGTTCTTTTAGTATGCTGTGAACACCTTTATAACTGATGGCAGCATACAGACTGGCAAAAGGAAATATAGTAAACGTGTTTCAGGAGAAGCTAATGAAATGATGTATTAGCGGCGGTGCACCACAACCCACGTACAAGCTCCCGGCAATGACATCGTGATTCTGGTATGTCCATGGTATTGTTGTAATACTGCATCGTCATAAGTATCATCCATACCACGTGTCACTGCATCAAGAACTTCATGACGCCGTTTTCCATAACCAGCTACTGTTTTGTGCATGGACACATCAAAAAATGCAAACGACCCCCACGTTCTCTGCCAAGGTACTATTTTCTGATCAGTCTACATTCACAAACCCTGGTAGCGTCAACCGGTATAACATGCATTACTGGAGTGTAGGCAGGCCACACTGATTATGGCAAGTTGACCATCAACGTCCTTGGTTGGTTAACGTATACTGTGGCATCATGGGGAATAAACTCATTGGTCAATGCCTTATCGACAGAACATTGAATGAACGCAAATATCGAAAGCATTTGAAAAAGGAACTACCGGTACTACTGCAGAATGTTGACCTGGACGTTCGACAACTTATGTACAGAATGATGGTTGCCCAGTGCATTAAGGAATTGAAGCACAGAGTTATTAGACTGCGATTACACTTGCTGGTTGATCGGAAGAGGTGACCCTATTAATTGGCCCACTAGGTCAGGGGATTTAACGTCGCCGGATTTGACGTTTCCGGATTTCTTTCTGTGGGTATATTTAAAAAAGGTGTACCAGCAAATGCCAACAGGCCATGAAGACATGGTCGAGCACATCAGAAACGCCTGTGTCGACATTTACACATATCTGTTTCTGTCCCGTGTACGATAATTTGAAAAGCAGATCAGTAAGTGTATTGAAGTTAGTAGTAATGCGTTTGAACACTTACTGTAATTTGAAAAGTAGCATTAGCCTCGAGCCATGGCAACAACTGCGCATGGAGTAGTCCCCTGTTTGATATGTCACAGGAATACAACGCTGATACCGGCCGGGATGGCCGAGCGGTTCTAGGCGCTACAGTCTGGAACCGCGTGACCGCTATGGTCGCAGGTTCGAATCCTGCCTCGGGCATGGATGTGTGTGATGTCCTTAGGTTAGTTAGGTTTAAGTAGTTCTAAGTTCTAGGGGACTGATGACCTCAGAAGTTAAGTCCCATAGTGCTCAGAGCCATTTTTTTACAACGCTGGTAATGGGATTTCCTATTAGAAGTTATGAAATCCTTGCACCATGAGGTGGGATTCTACATGACATTGGATATTCAAGGGCCATTGAGCAGCGTGTCATAAATTACGACTGTTTATCCATTTCTATTCCTTTGACTACAGCGCCATCTGTGGTGAAACAGAGAAAAGTATTCAGACAAAATGTACACAGATTTTGTCATGGAATCGTTATCTGCAATAAAAACTGAGTTCGCATCGAAGACTTCAAAGCTGACCCCCCCTCCCCCCTGTCACCCAAGCACAGTTTGAGATGGGGTTCGAGTGTGGTATCGTTGGACGTACGCCTCTGAGACATACAAACCGGAATAATAGCTTTTTTGATCAGATGTGTAGTTTTCGATATATTTCAATGTCTTTAGTATAAATGAACACCCTGTATAATTAAGAACAAAAGTTGATGAAGCAGTTTTCATTAAATGTACAGGGCTATGTGGATTGATATGTGAATACACCCTCACATGATGGTGTAGTGATGTGGCGTGTCATGATGGCTATATATATCGCTGAAGCATTATTCACTGACATTTAATGATATCAGTGACGTGTTTGTGAATAAGTTTGCAGTGTACTGTTGCGCTGAAACTGCATACTGAAAGCTATAACACAGAACAACTAAATATACTATGACTCTACGACATCGAGTCAAGGATAGTATGAGTTTGGTGCAATAGCCTCTGGCGCTAAATGGAAGTGGTATAACTGCCATTAATGTATAGTGTTAAGCAGCCTGTAGACTATCAGTAATATTGCGCATCATTCAAGAGTAGTTTGATACGTGTGGTGAAACAGCAAGAAAAAAAAATGTTTCATAAACATTTCACATTACTTCTTGAAATAGTCTCCTTTAGGCAATATACACTTTGGCCAGTGATCCTCCAACTTTTTCATTTCATCGGAAAAATAGGTTCTGTCAAACTCTTTCAGAGTTTTCTTGTTGACCACAACTGTCACTTCATCATTTGAAGAAAATTTCTTCCCACCAAGCCAGTTTGAAGTTAGGGAATAGGAAGAAGTCACTTGGTACTAAACCTGGTAAATAGGGTGGATGAGGAACAAATTCAAAGCCCAGTTCATGCACTTTCCCCACTGTTAACGCTAATATCCTGGTGAAAGAGCATTCTTATGCATGTTACCATTGTTCTTTTTTCAGTCAATGCAGGTTCCAAACTATCCAACACCGGAGAAGTTAGAGTTCTGCGCTTTTACTACTAATCCTTGATGATTATTCCTTAGAAATCCCCAGAAAATGATCATCACCTTACCAGCTGACAAAATGGTCCTTGACTTTTTCAGTGCACTTTCACCAGCCTTCATCCATTGCTTTGACTGACGTTTTGACTCTGGTGTGTAAAGATGGATCCAGGTTTCATGGGAAGTCAGAAATCGGCGCAAAAAGTCGTTTATTGCGATTAAATTTTGCCAGACATTGTTCTGAAATGTTTTGCTGGATGAGCTTTCGGTCGACTGAGCAATTGTGGCACCCACCTCACACACAGCTTCTTCATAGCCAATTCTCCAAGCAGGATATTATATACTCGCTTACTTGAGATGTTCACAGTCTTAGCAACCTCGCGAATTTTTATTCGGTGGTCTTGCATTACCATTTGATAGATCTTGTCAATGTTTTCCTTCGTGGTGACCTAAATTGGGCAGCCAGAGCGCGCTTCGCCTTTGGTGCTTATCCAACCACGTTTAAATTCATTAATCCAAATCTAAATGTTCTTCAGTGATGGTGCAGTGTCTACGTGAACTTCATCAGTTCAAATCTTCAAATGAAAACGCTCTATAACAGCGCGAAAGTCAGTTTTCTCTATTTTTCAACCGCAATCGACACACTGACCAATTCATAGGGCTGCCTACTATGCACTGTACACTGTACATTGTAGAAATTCTTTTTGCAATGCTTAGACTAATCGAGCTTCCCAACCATGAGGGCACAACGAAAATGTTCCATTCTTTCATGGAAATTTACCAGACTTATCAAACCACCCTCGTATTGATAGCTGGCTCCAGGCAGTGAATTGATATTGCACACTATTAGTGCCAAATTTTGCGGGCAAGAATGGCAGATACGGACCCAAGCTATACATTCTTTATAATAAAATTTTAATTTTTTATGATTTTTATGTGAAAGAAAGTGAGCCAGAAATGCAAATTGGGATAATAGGATAAAATTGTAGTTTTGGGCTAAATTTTTTTAAAGTGTGTTTAGATCTTATAAGAAAGTGAGCATACTTTTTTAAAAAAATTGAATTTGAATCTACAATTTTATTTTCCTGATAGGTTAAGTACACTCTTTCTCACATAGATACGTTTTGTGGACTTGACCACAACTTTCACTGTCTCCACAACAGTAAAGTTCTCATTGAATATTGTGACCCTTTTAAAATTTGGCCAGGCGATACATTTTCTTACCCCCTAACCCCCATACCACACAGTTATAATCACAATTTCACGATGTACCCTCAAATTGTCCATTTCTTTACCGAAAATTGAGTTATCCATTAATTAATTATCTTTCTCAAAGTCACGTGTTGCAGAAGCCCTCATTTCGTATTCAAATCAGTACACTTCTTCAACCACGGTAATTGCTCGAAGGAGGTAGCCCACGTGATTCTAATCAGCCTCATCTCCAATCTGAGACACTGTTGGAGATTATGACAGTGAATAATGTACCTCTGCTTATCCCCCAGCGTTATCATTAGTTTTGAGGTGGAACTTCCTTGCAGCACTATTTGCTCTGTACACAGTGGCAAATCGGCATGCTTACCATGCAAACTAATAGGATATTTGAGTTCTGCCTCCACCACATATCCAACATCAGAATTAGCCGCCATACCCTCGATTTTTTCACCTAATCCTTTGCGTTCTTCTTTGGACATCCATCGAAACTCGCCGATTGGCAGTGATTGTTACATATGATGCCTACATAGACTATGGACATCCAAATACGTGATTGTACTTGAATCAAGGAAAGTGTTGTGCCTCTCACCCATACATGGGTTACTTGCGTTGACGTGCCTATGGACACACTGACAAAGTGCCGCATGGATCCCTCACTCAAAGAAAAGAAGCATGTTCAGCATTGGTCAATAGTTCGATGCTGCACTTCGTTTCGTTGAGCATAGCATCCCAGGACAATCAAGGTGCAGTGTAATAAAACGCGGGTCCTAGAGAATATGTGGTCATGTATAGACTCGGTAATTTCTCGAAAACGTCCCCAGCAAGCACAGGTTTGTGACTGTGTGAAGCTGTGTGTGCTCTCTTAAAGTGGAGGTGTTGAATTCCCGCCAGACATTCACAGGGCATCGCCTGTAAGGTTGGTGCAGAATGTAGTTGTGTTGGGTGGCCTGGTTTCTTTGAGTTTTGCTGTGCTATCCAGACACTCGTATGGGAAAACGCCCTTCCTAGTCATGAGTTGAAACTTTTGGTCGTCGAGGAATGCAGGTCGAGTGATGTGCATGTCTCTCAGAGGCAGAGTTTCAACAAGTTTCTGGACTGGTGCCTGCATAAAACGGAGTGAGTCCAGGAAACAGCGCAATTCTTAGCGTCATTTGTTTGTAGAATGAAGTGTATTTCTCAGAACTCTCAGGCAGGACACTAACCTGATTTTTCTACCAGCCAAAATTAGCCGAATGCTCAACAAGAAAGTGAGTGCCACCCGCTTAAATTATGAAAGACAATGGGTATGTGTTGCGATGATTGATACTTGAGGTTGCATGTGTTGTGAGCTGTACGATGGGACATCCCCATAAGATGACAAGGAGTTTCCGCTTTTCTGCCTAGTGTCAGCCCACAGATATGTAGTCAATCGCGTCATTGTACAAATCTTGATTATCCTTCGATTTGGTCATGGGAACGTTGTCACTGTCAAGCTTATCTACCTCCCATGAGAGTTTTTCAAGCTCAGCGAGAAGCCAAATCGCAGGATTATCCCCGACATAAGATTTGTGTCAATTAAGACTTGAATCATAATATGTTACAACTTGATATGCTGCCGCATATGATATAATTCTTTCTGTAAGGGTAGTATGTGCGGCTGTAAGGTCACCTTCATAGTGGGTCACAGGAGTCAGAAGGCATTCAAAGACGGCATACACTGCAAACATCGCTCCTGATGGTTAGCATTTTAAACTTTAGGAATTTTTTCTCATCGATAAACATAATAACGTGTACTGAGCCCCTGGAAACTCAATCTTCTAGGTGCTTTGCCTTTGCCTGAGGAAAAGGCATTGAGACACCTTAAGCAATTATGCTGTTTACCATTGTATGTACTCCATTTGCTATGAAAGGAGTCGGGATATGTCCGTGATCCAGCAGTAATGATAATTGTCTTTCTTCTTATTTTCCTCATCGAACAATAGCTGCATGTTCAGATGCATGTTACGCTCACTGGCAAATTTTGAGAAATGGAGAGGTCTGACGACTATATCTTTATCCTGATTGTTCTGCTCATCAGACTTGCGTCTCTCCAAGCCATAAACCTGAACCGATATTCCAGTATTCAGCACCTCAGATGTAGGTATGTCCTGGATTTTGACGTGGAACTCGTAACATCAAAGTTATAACACTTACAATCGTCAATATCAAAATGTTCACCGCGGATTTTTTGTGAATTTCTTTCGCATGTCGGGACTGACCGTGCAAAACACGCCTGGTCGGTATTACACTGCTGGCCGCCGTAAATGCAACACCAAGAAAGACAAGAGGTAGCACAACAAAATTTATTTTGTAGATAACATGTTGACCAAGTATCAAATGATTACGTTTACAGACGTCTGTGACATGTGGTTCCTGCCAGAATCAATAGCCAGAGTAGCCGCCATTGTTGGAGATCACCGCTGCCACACGTCTCGGCATTGAGTCAAAGAGACGTTGGATGTGTTCCTGGGGTACAGCAGCCCAAGCAGCTTCCACACGTTGCCAAAGATCATCTGGTGTGGCAACTGGGGATGTAATCTGCGTCACTCGTTGAGCAACCATGGACCACATGTTTTCTATCGGCGAAAGATCCAGAGAGCGAGCCGGCCAGGGAAGCAATTCAATCTGGTTATTGACGAAGAACCTTTGGACAATGCGTGCCACGTGTGGTCGCGCATTATCCTGTTGAAATATGGCTGTGGCCGAGCCCTGAAGGTAAGGAAGGACAACTGGCTCCAGCACCTCGGATATGTAGCGCCGGCTATTTAAAGTACCGGCAATGCGTACTAGAGGCGTGCGAGAGTAATATCCAATACCACCCCATACCATAATACCCGGTGCAAGACCAGTGTGGCGGTGCATAATGCAGCTGTCCAGCATCCTCTCTCCACGGTGTCTCCACACTCGAATCCGACCATCGTGGTGCTGCAGACAGAAGCGTGCCTCGTCAGTAAAGACAACGTCATTCCATTCGGCCGTCCACATCCGTCTGTCATCACACCATTGGCGACGGAGACGTCTGTGGTTCTGCGTCAATGGTAGACGAAGCAATGCACGTCTTGCGGACAGACCACTCTGCTGTCAACGGCGTCGAATGGTACGCGCAGACACTGGACGATGCGTTACAGACGCAATGTGCTGTGCTATGGTTCGGGATGTCACTGAGCGATCCGTCACTGCCATGCGCACAATTTGCCTATCAGCACGTGCAGTGGTGCACCGAGGTGAATGCGATCGACCACGTCGGTCCGTCGTACTCTCCTGCATCCAACGGTCACATATCCGCATTACAGTTGTTTGGCTTCGTCCAACACGACTAGCGATTTCTCTGTATGATAATCCACAATCTCGGTAAGCCACTATCCTTCCTCTGTCGAACTCGGATACTTGATCAAAAGATGTTCGCTGTTGTCTACGAGGCATAACTTATCGTCTTGTGAAACAACCACAAGGTAAACACACGTGCCGAACGTACACTCGTCGAAATGGCCAAGTCTTAAATGGCGCTATGAGGTGGCGCCACAGTCGCGCGTCATGTGCGTCTGCGCTGAAATTCTAATCAGTTGCATATCTCATCGCTGTAAACTCATGGTGTAAATTTCACTTGACTCGGATGCTTCCTTCAGGGTGTTGCATTTACGGTGGCCAGCAGTGTATTTTTGACACTAATACATGCCTTTTTATAGGAAACTTCACATAGGTGGACCCTCCACTTACTGTATCATAGGCATGCGTACGGATGTCGGGGTGTAGTATTCAGCCAAGTGCTTCAGGTAAACGTCTTTCCATTTCGGAAAATCAGTTCAGTACAGCACTGAAGTTGGTCTCCTGAAACTACTCGGCGATTGATGTGCTCTGCGTTACCACGCTATTTTCCTCCAAAAGATAGTGCAGGCTTCTCTCCTCATTGCCAGAGGCCAATTTTGGGGGATGCAACAGTTTGATACACAGCACAGCGCTGCATTTAATGGTGGGATACTTTGGATCATTAACAACCTCGAGGAACTCCGTTTCCAGAACAGGAAGGCATACTTTTAGAAACCCTACAGGGTCATGGTACCCCCCTGCTGGATACTCGATCCTAGTGAACGAGATTCGCTCCTCAAAGGCGTCTGGAGTCACCACGTATTCTAATTGTGGTATGGTGTTACCAATCTGATGTCCTTCACTAAAAGGATTTGGAGGAAGGGGGAACTGCCAGTAGCCACAGGATTATTACCACTATTACTATAATTACAGCTAGTTGAAGACGATGTTGCTGCTGAAGACTGCTGCATGGAGGAGCAGGGAGTTACAAGTATCTTGAATTGGTGCTTCCAGCGAAAACATGGGGGAGATGCGACGGTGTGGCACTGCCACTGGTGCTACTACTGGTGCTGCTTGAAAGGTGCTTCACCTTGCAAGGAAACTTACATGGATACCGGCAAACTGGCGACGAAAGTAACACAACCATGGACAATACCAGAATGAGGACGAGGGTGGAGAGGGTTGGCTTAATATAAATCCACTGATTCAGCATTAGCCAGTAGGCATAGGGTATCCTAAGGAGGGATGAAAACCTCTGTCTCCTTGTTTGGACACGTCGATCCGCGCACAAACAAAGAATCAGCCACTTGAGAGAGAGTGGGAGTGATTTCCCAGGTACCAAATATCAATCACATAGAATAGGGTAAACGCAAGGAGAAGGATACTTGTGCTCTCCAACATCTCTGTGTACAAGAAGCCCGATGTAGGGTGAGCGGTTTTGAAATTTAATTACTTGATTTTGTTTCGTCTGTCTATACATGCGGGGATGGACCACAACGCTCTTTGTGATGTGATCACCAGTCAGTAGTTCCCACAAATGTCGCTTGGGGCTATACGATCATTTGCTAGTTTTCTGTGGGCCTCAGCACAAGGCTTCTGGATACCGTGGGAAGCAGACGCAGACATGCTGTCATGACGATCCCAGCAAAGTACAGTAATTGAGTTATTTTTCTAGCACTATGCATCTGCTCAGAGCTGTTAGTGGGTGCGTGTTCTATAGAGTCTGTTTGTGGCATACATGTTATGTTGGGTTTTTTCATGATCTTTGTTGAACATTGTGATATGTTATTCCCACCATCAGACTGTAGCACTGTAATCAGAGCAGGACATCACGTCTGATGTTTGTGGCAGCAGGAAGATGGTTCTACCTACCACCTCTTACCTGTCAGCATAACCACACAAAGGGTTGCTGTCACCTGAGACTTAGTTCAGGGATTAGTGTGACTTACAGTTTGTGTGCCATGCCCCAGCCCTGTAAATACCCTTTTCTTGATGTGAAGATGCGTTCAGAATGTTTCTTCACTGGATATGGATTGTGGTGGTGGAGGAAGGTGCGTTTGTAATCATGCATCGGTGCATACAAGACCTCAGTTATAAGATCAGTGTTTTTCCCACAAATTGGAATATCCCACTCAATCACTAAGTTTAATGAGATATTTCCTGCCAAATATGCAAATAGTCAGTCAAAAGTGCCTCAATAGTTCCTGGAAATGGATGGGTTGTGGGACTGATGCAGTAAGGATTTTGACCTATCTGCACAGATAGGTCAAAATAGGTAGGATGTGAGGTGATGTCATAAGAGTGGAGGTACTGCAATTGAGTTATTTCCCATATGGGAGGAGCCTTGTTTCCAGCAAAGTAATTAAGTAAAGAATTGACATTGATTTGAATTTCTTGTTATAAGATCCTTTCTATCCAACACAGACTGGGTCTTTTTCCCGCCAATTACAAGGTTTGGGGCAGGGAGGGGGGAAGTGGGGGAGGGGAGAAGAGCGCTGAAGGATTTCTCAGGAAGGGTAAAGGTGATTCAGAACTGAACAAGTTCGCCTTTCCCCAGAGGGATGGGAGAGGAGAGGGAGGTGCGTGGGTGGAGGGTTTCTCAGAAGGACTGATTGTCCTCAGGGGTCATAAACTACTTAGCATAGCAGTAGGTTAAGAGGAGGAGGTGGTTTAATTGATAAATTTAATTAATTATCATATCAATTTGATATCAAAAGTGTACCAGAATTCTCTTTGCCCTACTATGCTGTAAGCTTTGTGCATCAGTCCTTTTGGAGAGGCACGAATTTCTATCAATTTTTGGTTGTCGTCATTTGTGCATTTTGTTTTTAACTAAGAGTCCAACAACCTTTGCCTCCTCAGCATTTTTTGAATTTCATTGTTAAAGAATGGCGGGTCTTTTCCAACCATAATCCACTTACTCGGCACATATTGCTTCAGAGTATGATTTACAATCCATTTAAACTTTGCCCGTAAATCCTCTACAGCCATCGAACTGGAACTAAATGGTGTCCATACATTGTCTGAATGTGATGCTAAAAACTGTCTATCTGAGATTTCTAGCATACTCTTCTAACGTTCTAGATTGATTTATTAACTTTAGTAACCAAATTATTAATTAATTTTTAACTAACTTCTAAATATGGGCGTTCTACACCCTTGAGACATCGTCCCTAAGAAGGATAGTTTGTTCTGGTTGTGTGGTGAGTATTAGAAACTCAATACCAGTACCATAATGGACAATTATCCCATCCCTCACATTCAGGATTCTGCCTAACTGTTTAATAGAGTGTGAGTTTCGGTGCTATTAGCTGTCGTAAGGCATACCATCAGATCCATATGTGCAAAGATGACATTCCTAAAACAGCAATAATTACGAAGCCCAGCTTATTCGAGTACTGCTTTATGTCTTATGGTCTCAAGAAAGTAGCTTCAACTTCGCAAAGGTTCATGGACTCCTTTCTGTTTCACCAAACCTTATTGCTACGCCTATCTCGATAATATCCTAATCTACTTCCCCTCTAATGAGAAGCGTGAAAAATACCTAGCTCAAGATCTGTCTTCTCTTAGCAATAACGGCGTGGAAGACAACCATGATAAATCACTATTGGGCCACAAGAGTGTTACCTTCCTCGGTCACAGTGTCACTGGTGAGGGTATCCGTCCAACGTCTGATTGTGTGGTGCTTATCCATGACCTCCCATTACCCACGACCTACCGCGAACTGCCCCGTTTTTCTGGGAATCTTCTTCTTGTTCCATTGGCACTACATCCCAGGGTGGGACTTGGTTGGCCTCCTCAAGTTTTCTGGGAATGATGAACTTTTTTTGAAGATATTTGTCACATGCCGCCTCTCTCCAGGCCCCTTTGTCAGATGCTTTGGCAGGAAAGAACAAGTCTGGGACACGTAAGATACTGCGGTCGACAAAATGATCCAAGCATTTAACCCAGTAAAGAATGTGCTTTCGAATGCCGTCAGAACTTGTGCACTTGCTGCCTGATGCACTTATCTCCATCACAGCTGACGCGAGTGACACATCAGTCCGCGTAAATCTACAGAAACACATCGGCAACACAAGGAAACTCATTGCTCCTCAATGCAAATCGTCAGCATTCGACCATGAACTTTTTGCAGTTTACAAAGCCGTGAAATACTTCAGAGTGGACATTAAGGATGTTAGATCACGGTTTTTACTGAACATAAGCATCTCACAGAGGCTGTTCGTAAGTACGTGGAGATTCTGACACATGGACCTTTTACCCACTATACCACTGATATTGGGCACAACTTTGGGGGGGGGGGGGGGGGCAGAAAATATGGTAGTCTACCTCATTGGAGGAATGAACTCGACTACAAGTGACGATCCTAAAATTTAAAACCTGGAACAGGACTGTAATTTGGTGCTGACCTTGGGTGTCATGCCCCATTCGCAATTCTTCTCATGCGATACTGTGTGATATCTGGACTGGTAACATCAGCCCCCTTGTTCCAGCTCCTGTGCGCGATGGATAGTTTTCTCGGCTGTCCATGATCTCGCGCACCCAGACATTAAGGCTACAACACGCCTTGTCACGGAGTGTTTTGTTCGGTCTGGCATCAAGAATGAATGCCGCTCTTGGACATGCACATGCATACCATGCCGACGAATGATTTCGGATGCCATACTCAACCTCAGCTGTGTCACTTCAACATACTGAATGGACCCTTTCGTCATGTGCACACTGACTTGATGGGCCCGTAACTCCTGCTGAGGGATTCGATATATACTTTCGGAATTGATACGGTAACCAGATGGGTCGAGGTCCCACCTCTTTCAGACACCACGGCTGATTTTGTCGTGCAATCTTTCGCTTGGATTTCGCGTTTCAAATGCCCCATGCCCATCAGCACAGACCAGGAACGCCAGTTTGAGTCCGTATTGTTTGTTAAATTATGCGTTCTGTGTGTGTTGACAGGTTCCACACGATTGTGTACCACACGCAGAGCAATGGACTGGTCAAACATTGGCTCCATACCGCTAAAGTGGCTCTTATGTGCCACAGCAATTCACGGTCTGAGGCCCTACCTTGTGTCTTACTTGATATTCACTTGACTCACAAAGATGACCTGGACTCTGGAGTCTTCCTGTCGTCTAATTAAGGACGTTTGGACACCTCTCTTGACTCAGCAGTAAAGAATTACTTTTTCTTTTCATGCTTCATATGTTTATATGTTTGTTTTAATTAAATCTGGTGTTAATATCATTATTTGTAGCCTATAACTGTTGTGGAATATTTACGTAGTTTGTTCCATGAGCACATTGCACACATTTAACCTTTTTAAATTTAACCTGCTGTATCTTGCATTTTTGCTTAAATGCACTAGGTCTTAGACATTTTATTAATCAAACAACTGAAGAAAAGTGTGAAAATTAAATGTGGCATTTGGAATGCAGATACTTGGTAGTTGCAACAATTTGTAGGGAGGAGTACAGTGATTCGCAGATTTGACATTCAAAACATCAAACTGTGGTCAACTAGTTGAGACAGAAGAACTGTGAGTGTAGTGATGAACTCTCTCCCCTCATACTTGGCATTCCATTTTAACTCATTTGTGTTAGATAAGATCAATCCTTTGAATACGTTTGTATGGTTTTTTTGCGGTGTTTCTTAGACCAGTGGTACTTGCGTTAGTGTTTTCTTCCAGTTTGATTACTTCCCACAAACTTCTGGTGATATGTCGAACATAAGCCATGGCACTTTTACGTTCAAGCAGCAGCATAACATTTCTGACTTAATTATACGTGTATAATAAAAATTATGATACGTCCACAGACGCGCCAGCTGGGTGTCGTTTACACACTCCAAAAAAGCCTCCCGCCATCACATACTTGTTGATTAATAAAAGATGTAATTACAGTTTTAAAAAGCCCTAGAGTCTTTTCGGTTTATAGATTTTACCACTTCTAACGTATTCCCCCAGACGTTATGACCCGTCCTTACCACTCGCCACGCACGAAGGTATCTGATAGAACTAAAGTGCCTGTGAACCCAGGCCCTGCAAGGTAAGGAGATCCTGGATGAAGTCACGATTAGACGTCAGAATAACGGCCGTCATACATGCCATAAAATACTTGAGCGAGGAAGGGGTAGCCACTAGTCTACAACACACAAGCAACTGTTACTTGTACTAAATCTTTTATTACACAATAACCACACACATCGTGTTGAAGTGTGTAGTTGGTGACGTTGGAAAACCCTCTATAATTAGGAGGATCCTGACAATGAATTCACAAACTAAATGAAATTAATAGTGATGAACATGAACACATGATAACATTTCAAAAGCGTTCCTACATGAGAAAAGAACCCCTAGTGTAACTTACAATACAATGATCACAAAACGGTTTTCCCTCCAAAATATTACACTCAAATACTGCAATATGCCCTATTGTCTATGCTATTTTATGTGGACGATAACGTATATTTACAGACAGCTTTCTCGAGTTTTAAGCCCTATGAACGCACACGTGGTACGTGGCTAGCTTGGACACAAGGGACTGAGAAGAAAATATGTAACACAACTCCAGTCTCCATTAGAACTGAAGTCCACACACAAGCTAGTGACTCCCTTACTGAGGGCCTGAGCAAAAATGGAAGCAGTGGCGTATGATGACGCTGTTCGGACCTGTAAGCCTCAGTACTATTCTGGCCTAGGCTGTATCAGCAGTCGGAAAGTCCCCTGAGTTTTCGTGAGGCGAACAACTGTGTTTTTCCCTAGCGAAACTATTGGAAATGTCCACTCGCTCTAGCTTAGCGACGTGTGCACCTCTGTCCTCTTTAATTGTTTCGTATAACGTATCTAACTCTGGTTGAAATCCATAATCTCCAGTCCGGAGATGTTACGAGATTTTTGAACGCTATGGACGCAAGTATTCACTAAAAAGCTCTTCTAGCCTGACAGAACAGGAAGTGTTCTGTCTACACACGGCCCTAGTCTGAAGAGACCTGTCTCGCTTCAACCCACGGCCCTGTCTGAAGAGACCTCCACTCTTCTCTCTGACGAGACCGTCCTGTATATCTTTTCGGTTCACAACACCGTACCTCCTGTTCATCCCCTACCACAAGCCGTAGCGGCCACATCCAAGTTAATGTTCGGGTGTGGAACTGCCGCGTACTATACAGGATGGTCCATTGACAGTGACCGGAACAAGTATCTCACGAAAAAAGTATCAAACGAAAAAACTACAAAGAACGAAACTCGTCTAGCTTGAAGGGGGAAACTAGATGGCGCTATGGTTCGCCCGCTAGATGGCGCTGCCATAGGTCAAACGGATATCAAGTGCGTTTTTTAAAATAGGAACCCCCATTTTTTAAATTACATATTCGTGTAGTACGTAAAGAAATATGAATGTTTTAGTTGGACCACTTTTTTCGCTTTGTGATAGATGGCGCTGTAATAGTCACAGACGTATAAGTACGTGGTATCACGTAACATTCCGCCAGTGCGGACGGTATTTGCTTCGTGATACATTACCCGTGTTAAAATGGACCGTTTACCAATTTCGGAAAAGGTCGATATCGTGTTGATGTATGGCTATTGTGATCAAAATGCCCAACTGGCGTGTGCTATGTATGCTGCTCGGTATCCTGGACGACATCATCCAAGTGTCCGGACCGTTCGCCGGATAGTTACGTTATTTAAGGAAACAGGAAGTGTTCAGCCACATGTGAAACGTCAACCACGACCTGCAACAAATGATGATGCTGAAGCAGGTCTTTTAGCTGCTGTCGCGGCTAATCCGCACATCAGTATCAGACAAATTGCGCGAGAATCGGGAATCTCAAAAACGTCGGTGTTAAGAATGCTGCATCAACATCGATTGCACCCGTATCATATTTCTATGCACCACGAATTGCATGGCGACGACTCTGAACGTCGTGTGAACGTCGTGTACAGTTCTGCCACTGGACACAAGAGAAATTACGGGACGATGACAGATTTTTTGCACGCGTTCTATTTAGCGACGAAGCGTCATTCAGCAACAGCGGTAACGTGAATCGGCATAATATGCACAATTGGGCAACGGAAAATCCACGATGGCTGCGACAAGTGGAACATCAGCGACCTTGGCGGGTTAATGTATGGTGCGGCATTATCGGAGGAAGGATAATTGGCCCCCATTTTATCGATGGCAATCTAAATGATGCAATGTATGCTGATTTCCTACGTAATCCGATGTTTCACTGCATGACAGAATGGCTATGTACTTCCAATATGATGGATGTCCGGCACATAGCTCGCGTGCGGTTGAAGCGGATTGAATAGCATATTTTATGACAGATGGATTTGTCGTCGAAGCTCCATCCCATGGCCCGCACGTTCACCGGATCTGACGTCCCAGGATTTCTTTCTGTGGGGAAAGTTGAAGGATATTTGCTATCGTCATCCACCGACAACGCCTGAAAACATGCGTCAGCGCATTGTCAATGCGAACATTACGGAAAGCGAACTACTCGCTGTTGAGAGGAATGTCGTTACACGTATTGCCAAATGCACTGAGGTTGACGGACATCATTTTGAGCATTTTATTGCATTAATGTGGTATTTACAGGTAGTCACGCTGTACCAGCATGCGTTCTCAGAAATGATAAGTTCACAAAGGTACATGTATCACATTGGGACAACCGAAATAAAATGTTCAAACGTACCTACGTTCTGTATTTTAATTTAAAAAACATACCTGTTACCAACTGTTCGTCAAAAATTGTGAGCCATATGTTTGTTACTATTACAGCGCCATCTATCACAAAGCGAAAAAAGTGGTCCAACTGAAACATTCGTAATTCTTTACGTACTATACGAATATCTAATAAAAAGTGGGGGTTCCTATTTAAAAAAACGCTGTTGATATCCGTTTGACCTATGGTAGCGCCATCTAACGGGCCAACCATAGCGCCATCTAGTTTCCCCCTTCAAGCTAGACAAGTTTCGTTCTTTATAGTTTTTTCGTTTGACGCTTATTTCGTGAGATATTTGGCCCGGCCACGATCAATGGGCCACCCTGTATATCCAAACCGATGTTTAGCGGCGGATCCACGACGCGTCACATCTGGGATGAGGCTCACAGGTTGATCATCCACGCATTACGTCCGAAGATATTTTCTATGTTCGAAGTTGGGTCCACTAGGGGAGACCGGGTCCTGGGAGCCATCCGCGATACATACACAGATACACAGACATACAGAAAACAGAGCAAACGCACTCCAAATATGGAACCCATCAGAAAAACAGCGCATTTGCGCAAGGTGTTGGCAGCTGTACTAAATTTACAAGCAATTTTAGAACACGGAACGAGAGGTTATGTCAGGATCGCATGGGTAGAACTGACATAAAATCGATAGAATTGCGAAAAATGACGGAAAATACGTATGAATTGAGGAAATATAAACCGAAATGAGTGGGAAATTGAGGAAGTACTTGCATGTCTTGTGATTGGCGCAGAACAATTTGTACATGGGAACAAGTATGCGACAGCAAGAGGAATCCAAGAAAATGTCGAAATGGAAGCGAAGGGAACCAGGTAAGCAGTCAGTTATTTTTTTTTTTTTCCGTCGAGGCAGCATTCTGCTGTATGTCTATTGAGGTAACAGTGATACACGCAAGTTGATTACTGTAGTTGACGCTTTACAGGATAACGGAGAACCATCTGCCTCTAAACCTACATGCATCTGCGTTAAAGGAAAACAGAGAGTGGGCGAAGTGATCGATTGAGATGGAGCTGTAACGAGGTACGATTTAATGACAGACTGATGATGCATTCTAGAGAGGGAAGCAGATGTTACTGCAGGTCATTCGACCATTTTTTCCGCTGTTCTGTCTGGATGCATCAGTCGCGTGACATAGCCTACGTTCGACTTGTATACAACCACGTGTTCTATATGTGACTTGGAGCACCGTCTACTTGCGATCGTTAACAGCAAACCTCTCAGTAATCAAAGGACTTCCATCTCACTTGAGATGAAACGTGACCATCCTGTTTCGACACATTCCTCTAAACGAACGAAGATTTGTGCGATGTACTCCTTTCCTTCGTCGCATCTTGGGTATAAAATCAAGACTTCAGTTTCATAACTATGACGATTCTTTAAGTTAGCAATCCCCATGTATACATCTGCTTGACAAATGTGCTGTTTACAGAGTTAGTGGCGGCATGACGTGTAATTTCACATCTCGGATGCCGCTGCTACGCGTTTATCTGTTTCCTTGTAAGAGGTATTTTCCGTTATTAATTATATTTTATATAGGATTTATGCGGGAATAGTATAATTTCTGAACCGTGATCGAATGTGAACAGTGAACGCTCTACATCTATGGAAAACTACATACATTGTGCACGTATCACACAGAATCGACATTTTAAGGAAGTAGTTTTTTCAGAATGAAATTTTCACCCTGCAGCGGAGTGTGCGCTGATATGAAACTTCCTGGCAGATTAAAACTATGTGCCGGATCGAGACTCGAACTCGGGACCTTTGCCTTTCGCGAGCAAGTGCTCCACCATCTGAGCTACCCATGCACAGTTTTGCTTCCGCCAGTACTTCGTCTCCTACCTTCCAAACTTCACAGAAGCTCTCCTGTGAAACTTGCAGAACTAGCACTCCTGGAAGAAAGGATATTGCCACAGCCTGGGGGATTTTTCCAGAAGGAAATCTTCACCCTGCAGTGGAGTGTGCGCTGATATGAAACTTCCTGGTAGATTAAAACTATGTGCCGGACCGAGACTCAAACTCGGGACCTTGCCTTTCGGCAAATGCAAGGGTCCGAAGTTCAAGTCTCGGTCCGGCACACAGTTTTAATCTGCCAGGAAATTTCAAGTAGTTTTTTTTTCATTTTATAGTTTGTTACCAAAGGTTATCGTAGAGAAACCTCCAAGAAGGATGTATGTCATGCACTGGAAATATATATCTTACGTTGGAATATTAACAGCGCTGCATTCCACATGACTGATAGGTCGGAAACTGAAGCGATCTTAGATTATAGCCTGTTTTAGGTGCAGAACCATGTAACCTCAGGAGTGCGTGTGTTTATGTTCTCTCTTACCAACACCCTCCTGGTACTGATCCCAGACACTAGAACAATACTTTAAAATTGATTTACATAAAATCCTTCGAACTCCAACCGTCTGGAGCTCCATCATACATAAAAACCACCAGTTTCTTGTTCTTCTTAACCGTCTGTTATTACGTCACAACACTTTCGAATCTACTACTATGGGTGCTAACCTCCTCGACATGGACTCATCTGGAGAAATCTTATGCTCTTGGATGGACGAGGACTCGGAAAGCTCCTTTCATTCACGAGACGCGGAATGTAGCAGTCTACTTCTGGTCAGCTGCAGATTAAACCGGTAATGGGGCTGCAGGGTGGGTTGGTCAAAGACAGTGAGAGGGGGTTTTCAGTCTCTAATTTTATCCAAAGACCGCAAGAACGCTCTGTGACTCCCATCCGCATACAGATAGATCGTAAATTATGCACTATGCTCGAGGTGCTAGAAATATGTAGAGCGCTGTCTGGTATACTTTGATGATGTATATGTTCGAGAATTAACAATGAACGGACGGATTGCACAGTCATCTATCTACATTCGCAGTGATACTCACAAAGTAGAGAAGGGACTGTTTAGCGAAGATACGGAAATTGGGAAACAAGCTGTTGTATCGTTGGTCAGTGTTGAAATTACTGTTGTTGTTGTGGTCTTCAGTCCTGAGACTGGTTTGATGCAGCTCTCCATGCCACTCTATCCTGTGCAAGCCTCTTCATCTCCCAGTACCTACTGCAACCTACATCCTTCTGAATCTGCTTAGTGTATTGATCTCTTGGTCTCCCTCTACGATTTTTACCCTCCACGCTGCCCTCCAATGCTAAATTTGTGACTGCAACCTACATCCTTCTGAATCTGCTTAGTGTATTGATCTCTTGGTCTCCCTCTACGATTTTTACCCTCCACGCTGCCCTCCAATGCTAAATTTGTGATCCCTTGATGCCTCAAAACATGTCCTACCAACCGATCCCTTCTTCTAGTCAAGTTGTGCCACAAACTTCTCTTCTCCCCAATCCTATTCAATACCTCCTCATTAGTTACGTGATCTACCCACCTTATCTTCAGCATTCTTCTGTAGCACCACATTTCGAAAGCTTCTATTCTCTTCTTGTCCAAACTGGTTATCGTCCATGTTTCACTTCCATACATGGCTACACTCCATACAAATACTTTCAGAAACGACTTCCTGACACTTAAATCTATACTCGATGTTAACAAATTTCTCTTCTTCAGAAACTATTTCCTTGCCATTGCCAGTCTACATTTTATATCCTCTCTACTTCGACCATCATCAGTTATTTTACTCCCTAAATAGCAAAACTCCTTTACTACTTTAAGTGTCTCATTTCTTAATCTAATCCCCTCAGCATCACCCGATTTAATTTGACTACATTCCATTATCCTCGTTTTGCTTTTGTTGATGTTCATCTTATATCCTCCTTTCAAGACACTGTCCATTCCGTTCAACTGCTCTTCCAAGTCCTTTGCTGTCTCTGACAGAATTACAATGTCATCGGCGAACCTCAAAGTTTTTACTTCTTCTCCATGAATTTTAATACCTACTCCGGATTTTTCTTTTGTTTCCTTTACTGCTTGCTCAATATACAGATTGAATAACATCGGGGAGAGGCTACAACCCTGTCTCACTCCTTTCCCAACCACTGCTTCCCTTTCATGCCCCTCGACTCTTATAACTGCCATCTGGTTTCTGTACAAATTGTAAATAGCCTTTCGCTCCTTGTATTTTACCCCTGCCACCTTCAGAATTTGAAAGAGGGTATTCCAGTTAACGTTGTCAAAAGCTTTCTCTAAGTCTACAAATGCTAGAAACGTAGGTTTGCCTTTTCTTAATCTTTATTCTAAGATAAGTCGTAAGGTTAGTATTGCCTCACGTGTTCCAACATTTCTACGGAATCCAAACTGATCTTCCCCGAGGTCCGCTTCTACCAGTTTTTCCATTCGTCTGTAAAGAATTCGCGTTAGTATTTTGCAGCTGTGACTTATTAAACTGATAGTTCGGTAATTCTCACATCTGTCAACACCTGCTTTCTTTGGGATTGGAATTATTATATTCTTCTTGAAGTCTGAGGGTATTTCGCCTGTCTCATACATCTTGCTCACCAGATGGTAGAGTTTTGTCATGACTGGCTCTCCCAAGGCCATCAGTAGTTCTAATGGAATGTTGTCTACTCCCGGGGCCTTGTTTCGACTCAGGTCTTTCAGTGCTCTGTCAAACTCTTCATGCAGTATCTTAACTCCCATTTCATCTTCATCTACATCCTCTTCCATTTCCATAATATTGTCCTCAAGTGCATCGCCCTTGTATAAACCCTCTATATACTCCTTCCACCTTTCTGCTTTCCCTTCTTTGCTTAGAACTGGGTTGCCATCTGAGCTCTTGATATTCATACAAGTGGTTCTCTTCTCTCCAAAGGTCTCTTTAATTTTCCTGTAGGCAGTATCTATCTTACCCCTAGTGAGACAAGCCTCTACATCCTTGCATTTGTCCTCTAGCCATCCCTGCTTAGCCATTTTGCACTTCCTGTCGAACTCATTTTTGAGACATTTGTATTCCTTTTTGCCTGCTTCATTTACTGCGTTTTTGTATTTTCTCCTTTCATCAATTAAATTCAATATTTCTTCTGTTACCCAAGGATTTCTATTAGCCCTCGTCTTTTTACCTACTTGATCCTCTGCTGCCTTCACTACTTCATCCCTCAGAGCTACCCATTCTTCTTCTACTGTATTTCTTTCCCCCATTCCTGTCAATTGTTCCCTTATGCTCTCCCTGAAAGTCTCTACAACCTCTGGTTCTTTCAGTTTATCCAGGTCCCATCTCCTTAAATTCCCACCTTTTTGCAGTTTCTTCAGTTTCAATCTGCAGTTCATAACCAATAGATTGTGGTCAGAATCCACATATGCCCCTGGAAATGTCTTACAATTTAAAACCTGGTTCCTAAATCTCTGTCTTACCATTATATAATCTATCTGATACCTTTTAGTATCTCCAGGATTCTTCCAGGTGTACAACCTTCTTTTATGATTCTTGTATCAAGTGTTAGCTATGATTAAGTTATGCTCTGTGCAAAATTCTACCAGGCGGCTTCCTCTTTCATTTCTTCCCCCCAATCCATATTCACCTACTATGTTTCCTTCTCTCCCTTTTCCTACTGACGAATTCCAGTCACCCATGACTATTAAATTTTCGTCTCCCTTCACTACCTGAATAATTTCTTTTATCTCGTCATACATTTCATCAATATCTTCATCATCTGCAGAGCTAGTTGGCATATAAACCTGTACTACTGTAGTAGGCATGGGCTTTGTGTCTATCTTGGCCACAATAATGCGTTCACTATGCTGTTTGTAGTAGCTAACCCGCACTCCTATTTGATTTTGTATTTATAACCCTGTAATCACCTGACCAAAAGTCTTGTTCCTCCTGCCACCGAACTTCACTAATTCCCACTATATCTAACTTTAACCTATCCATTTCCCTTTTTAAATTTTCTAACCTACCTGCCCGATTAAGGGATCTGACATTCCACGCTCCGATCCGTAGAATGCCAGTTTTCTTTCTCGTGATAACGACGTCCTCTTGAGTAGTCCCCGCCCGGAGATCCGAATGGGGGACTATTGTACCTCCGGAATATTTTACCCAAGAGGACGCCATCATCATTTAATCATACAGTAAAGCTGTAAAATTGCTGAAATTGTTCACACTATCAACTATGATGCTTATTATTACAGTACATTGACGGTGTCTTTTTCCATCCCATCTGTACACTGATATGCTGTTGGTCACCACATAATGATTGACTGACATCTCTTGTTTGAGATGGAGAAAGAGTTTTTTTTTTGGGGGGGGGGGGGCAATGCCTTGTGGGTATGGCTAGCACTTAAACAGTGAGCACGTACATGACTGCGATATGAGGGATCAGTCTAAACGGAATGCAGAGTCATCAGCTATTCCGTCACTGTGACAGATGAGTTTAAATGTGGAGATCGTCAATCACCTTCGGACAGCAGTTTGGAAACGCTCCACAACACTGCCAAACTTTTCCAGTTTCCCTATGTTGTAACTATCTTTTATTTAAAATCATCCATTGTATGTGGTGTGTTTTGATAGTAAAAGTAACATGATTTATACCGTGCGACATATAATTTTCTGTATGAGGCAATGGATCAGGACATATTAATGTCAGTTTAGAACCTCACACAGACCTCGAAGTCATGGTGGTAAAACAAAATGTATGGTAGTGTACAAAGCGTGTTTCATAAAACGACCCAGGGCCACAGGGAGCATTTCTTGTGACTTACAGTTTAGTCTGTGGGATACGGTCATTCTCCTACAGTACAGGCGATGCAATTTTACACTCGTCTAGTCTCTGCAATGGATCATACCTGTATATTTAGTAGAATCATCACATGTGCTCGATGTCGGCATGAATACGGTATTTGATTTTGATGTTTGGGAGGAGAGAGATGCAGTAAAAATCTTATCGAGTCCTCTATCGGATGAAGTTAGTGGAGCTTTTATAGTTCGTAATTTTTCTCTGTTGGATGGTACAGAATAATGATGATAGCATGATGGGGTGCTGGACATGAATGGGCTCTGAGGGACGCGGATCTGATTCAGACAGCAGTACCTGTATGTAGTTTGGGAACGCACCACAATGCAGTAGCAAAACCCCAGTATTTGTCCCAGTTCCTGTACTGTCTTTTCCACCACCTTGTGTTGCAGGAGCAGACTTTGTTTGGCGCTGACCTTACACACTCTGTTTCTACACGAGTTGCAGGGGAAGTGGTAGATACAGCTCTTTCCAACTTCTGCTCAGTTCTGACTTAAATTGGAACGATCACATGCGCAAAGCTACAGAAATTGCAGCACTTGCAAGAGGCATAGGGACTATCTGAAATTTTACAGTAGCAGATAGGTTCGAAAAAGGTGACTCGTTTCGAGATATGATTCACTAGTGACTGTAATCATTAAAGGGCATCTCCATCGGATACAACACAGATATGTGGTTGAATGGAAAGACTTCATTCCAAATCATAGACATCATTTCTACCACAAAGCGTAGCACTAGAGGTCTGAAAAGCTAGTGTGCATTTCTTACTATCTCAATCAGCACACCATCTACTGTTTATGATCCTTCTCAGTCAACCATCGCCTATAAGCCAGTCGATATATTACTGAGACAGAATGTGTTATAAATACTGGAGAAATATCTAGCGGCGGCATGAGGGAGCTGCAAATACCGGTTTCATACCACGTTCCTTATCCGAATCACTTTTTAAATTCGGTAATTTTTTTACGAGGTTGCACCGTCGGTGGCGTGTAACCACACTGTTGGTCTGATAATATACACTCCGGCGATCACCATCTATATTCAGTGCCTGGTATTTGTCTGGAAAAAACCACTTCATTCGGAGGTAATGCCACACCTCAATTTAGAAAGCCAGTATAGCTTGTGTGCACCTGTAGAACCAGGACCGATGCAGCAGTTGTTGCGACCGTGTTTTTTAACATCGGGCGGTCTGTAAGACGATTACACCTCTCTTTCTAAGACATAGTGGTACAACTCGCAAGAAAAACTTACTGAGACATGTCCACCCATCGTTGATTTTCGGTCAGTATTATTTCGTATCGCCAGCAATCAGTTATTGGCGAAGTATTATACTTAGTAGTAGGGGATGCGTGATAGGTTCGCTTTGAGCATCAGGCTTATAAAGTATGTGTGTGTATTCCGACATGACTATGTCCACTCATAAGGAAGGTATCGAGTTGATGTGGAATACTGTGATAGCAAAGAGAAGAGTATGTCAAGTCAGAAGAATGGAGCAGATTTTTGTATTTCCAGAGCCACAACCGACAGCAGGATGTATTTCCGATACTTTGCTCATTGTCGAATGTCGCCCAATTGAGATCGCGATCGTAGTATTTAATTGTAAGTACAGTGATAAAATATATATGTGGCCAGTTGCCTAGGGTGATTCTGTCTAGGGGTGCGTGGCGGGAATGTTTCACGTTTCCCATTAATGGCAGGAGCTGTCCAAATCGGAAAGCCTGTTGAGATGCAGGAATGTAGCTGATATAACCGTGTCATCCTCTAGACGCCCGAATTGCGAACTAATTCGAAGAAGAGAGGATATAAAATGTAGACTGGCAATGGCAAGGAAAGCGTTTCTGAAGAAAAGAAATTTGTTAACATCGAGTATAGATTTAAATGTCAGGAAGGCGTTTCTGAAAGTATTTGTATGGAGTTTAGCAATGTATGGAAGTGAAACGTGGACGATAAATAGTTTGGACAAGAAGAGAATAGAAGCCTTTGAAATGTGGTGCTACAGAAGAATGCTGAAGATTAGATGGGTAGATCGCGTAACTAATGAGGAAGTATTGAATAGGATTGGGGAGAAGAGGAGTTTGTGGCACAACTTGACAAGAAGAAGGGATCTGTTGGTAGGACATGTTCTGAGGCATCAAGGGATCACCAATTTAGTATTGGAGGGCAGCGTGGAGGGTAAAAATCGTAGAGGGAGACCAAGAGATGAATACACTAAACAGATTCAGAAGAATGTAGGCTGCAGCACGTATTGGGAGATGAAGAAGCTTGCACAGGATAGAGTAGCATGGAGAGCTGCATCAAACCAGTCTCAGGACTGAAGGCCACAACAACAACAACTAGTACGTGTTAGCCTGCTTTCGTGATAGCGTGGAAATTTGAGAGGATTCAATATGGATGTGTGTTTGATCTGGACCATTATTTCCTCCCATGTAAATTGACTGGTTGCCTGCTTCTGCACATTTCGTGCCTTTATTTAGTTGAGACAACACTGATTGTGATGTGTGCATCTAGCAGGTGAAAGATGGGTGGGAGACATGATTGCTGTTTGTCTAGACATGAGAAACACCTTAGTTGACTTTGTATATTATAGGGATGATTTGGAATCTATTACATCACCGACATCGGTATTCACGAGTGGAAATTGATATTTCCACTATTTTTTTCGAGTTTTCACGTAAGGGTCTCCGCAGAGGGTATCAAATTCTAGTTACTCAGTGGTTTACAGCACGCTCCACCTCGCTAAAGTTTCAGGTTTCTAGAGAACTAATTTCCAGTCCATATCTTCGGAATTATGCTACGCGAGCGATTGGTAGTATACTGCTAAGTGCTTGATATTGAGAAGTATCGCGTAAGTGGTTTAATATTGTGCTAAACCATGTGAAAAACATGTGTACTTGTAATCCCAGAGTCTGGAGATGGGTATAAAAAGCAAGCAAGCAAGCAAATACGCCAGGACCACAAACAGTGAGGAGGTGAACCGACTCAGCCTATGTATAACAGTCTTCAAAAACGTTCAAATGTGTGTGAAATCTTATGGGACTTAACTGCTAAGGTCATCAGTCCCTTAGCTTACACACTACTTAACCTAAATTGTCCTAAGGACAAACACACACACCCATGCCCGAGGGAGGACTCGAACCTCCGCCGGGACTAGCCGCACAGTCCATGACTGCAGCACCCGAGACCGCTCGGCTAATCCCGCCAGGCTAACAGTCTTCGCTGTATATGTACGGGTATCTGGTGGCGCTACAGCATGTCCTATCGTGAGGAAGGTTTAGATTTAGCAGATCGATAGCTGTAAGACAAATGAAAGATTTCTTTTTATATGTGGAAAATTATGTAGGCTATAGATACTGAAATTTGTTCCAGAACCATGGTTGTAAAGAGGAGACATATCAAGTAAATTGTTCGGTGTCAAACTGCGGCAGCAATCCTAATATTTAATTGTACTTACATTGATAAATATGGGCCTGGCTCCCGATGTTCTTGTGTCTGGAGATGGCCATAGAAAGCACAGCAGCAAAAAAGCTGGTCGGGGCTGGAAACAGGACGGGTGACTAGTGAATACCCAGTTTACATTTACTTACATTTGGGACCGCATGTGTCACGTGTATACCCTGCAGAATTTTGAGAAGATTCAGTATGACAAGTGTTTGTGCTGGGAGTATTGATAGCATTCGAACTGCTACCACTCAGGTCCTCCTGGGATGTGGGCTCGTCTACGTCTGGGTGGCCTCTCTCTGGCTGACATGCTCTTCCACAGCTGTGCTCATGGGGTGCACTTTCCTCCATCGGTACTGCACAGGGGCACGGTGAGTACATGGTTTGTATTTGATGATCTGTAGGCCACTTTTGCAGGGTTTAACTGTCAGTGCAATAGGGTGATCTGCGAAAAATAGTTTTGTCGCTGAAAGTCTCGCCTGCAGAAAAAAGGCAGACAGTTTCCACACCAGCAGCATCAGTAATTTGGTGGGTAAATTCAGTAAGAGCCAATCAGAATACTCCATTCATTCACAAGACATCCTTTGTGCTGGGACATAGGAGCCTCTACAGACTGGGTTGAACAGGATGGTGGGGGGGAGGGGGGGGGGCAAGTCATCTGAGTAAAGTTCTGAGTGTAAGGTGATGTATTCTTTGTTCAGGTGTTCAAAGACAAGTTGAAGCAGACCACCCATCTCTGGTGTGATGCTGTCCCTCATCTGACATTGTGATATTAGGACATCTGCAGATCAGTAGCTGTAGGACACCCAAAAATTCCAGCCACACTACACACACTTCTCATGGCGATGCATGATCAGCCTTGCTGGGCAGGTAAACACGTGTACATGGTCGACACGTCTCACGTGTCCCGTTAGGATTGCTAGGAACAATGTAGCCTGTGCTATTCTGGGGAGCATTGCAACAACCTCCTATAACGCATTCAGAGAGAGAGAGACTTGGCTGTTATTTACATAGATATATGACGTCACTATAACATTGAGAATCTTTTAGCGGCGTCTGCAAGGGTGATCCACTATGCAAACATCTCGCTGAACCGCAGGTACAAAGGTATCCGTCATCGTGCAGGCAACGGGGCCTAGGTGAACACATGTTTAAACAGGTATTTCTCACCGAGCCAGGTAGCGCAGTGGCAGCACACTGTACTCGCATTCGGGAGGACGACGGTTCAATCCCGCGTCCGGCCATCCTGATTTAGGTTTTCCGTGATTTCCCTAAATCGCTCCAGGCAAATGCTGGAATGGTTCCTTTGAAAGGGCACGGCCGACTTCCTTCCCCATCCTTCCCCAATCCGATGAGACCGATGACCTCGCTGTTTGGTCTCTTCCCACAACCAACCAACCAACCAACCAGGTATCTCTCAGGTGTCAAGCATGAAAGGGATGCCACCACCTATTACTTGCAGGACCCAAACTGACACCTGCACATGGTGTGACAGCATGTGTGGTGGCATCCATGCTGTCCAGTGGACAGTGGGTGGCGGGTGGTACGTGCTTCGTGATCGAAAGATTTTTAACTGTGTTATTTCCTAGGCATCAGGTGTGGTCTTTCTATGTGTTTTCTCTCCAGTCGTCTCTGACCCACTGTTAAGTTTATTTTGTGCGACTCAACATTTTTCATAAATGCGAATTCCTTATAGTGGTCCTCTAAGAGTGGCCACATGGACCCTGCTATGCTATGTTCAAATGGTTCAAATGGCTCTGAGCACTATGCGACTTAACATCTTAGGTCATCAGTCCCCTAGAACTTAGAACTACTTAAACCTAACTAACCTAAGGATATAACACACATCCATGCCCGAGGCTACATTCGAACCTGCTACCATAGCAGTCGCACGGTTCCGGACTGACGTGTCTAGAACTGCTAGGCTACCGCAGCCGGCCTAGTATGCTATGTTTCTTTCCATTCCACGCAGGTGTGAGTCAGAGAAGCTCGCTTAATGGCCTATTGTTATCTATGTGCTGTTATAAACGACCAGCTTCAGTCTGTAATATTGGTGCCTACCTCCTCGCTGCGAAGATCGCCTTTTCATGGCCCTTCTCAAATGCATTCCATGTTCTTCTTGTCTCTATGGCTGGGAACTCCCTGTGTGCACTTCAGTTCAAAATGCCTGTGATACTACATGACTATTAACAAGCAAATTATGGAATGCTTGTTAGTATTGAATTCATGTCGGCCACGTATGAATGATTACTCTCTGTACTATGCAAATTGGTATCACTTTATTTGAAGTAGGGCATGCATGGTATCAAACTCCTCAGCTTGATGAGTAGATTATGTTTCCATATTTAAAACAGTATGTTAAGGGGCAAAATTATGCTGCCACCTTACATATCCTTCCCCTTCTGAGTTAATTTTGTGAAGGGTGAATCAATGGTTGAGTCATTGATTAACACCCCAAAAATTTATGCAAAATTTTGTTTGTGTAAAGATTCAATCCCCCCAAGGTAAATCAACCGTATTGTCCAGATTTTCAAACTATTCTTATGATTAAAGGATATCACTATTAATGGATATACATATATATGGATACATATGCTGTAAATGCTTCAGTTCTAAAATTTTGTTTATAGATGGCACATATTCTATTATTCCATTCTGAAAATTACTATTCATTAATTCAACAGTTATCTATTGACGGCCTTTATCTATCAGTCTGAAAAATTAATGTTGTTAAATGCCAAAAATTACGTATAGTTTGAGGTACACCTTATACTTCACCCTGAGTGTAATGATGAAAATGATTAAAGATGAGGAAAGTTTCTTCAAATAATTACTTGAACAACAATTTCTCAATCAGTCTATTTAATTTAAATTATCATCAATGCTCTAATACTTTAATATTATCATTTGAATGCTATCTGACAGCATGTGAAAATTCTTGTCTCTTAAAAATTATCATCAATTAATATCCTGAATATGGATGCTTTATCTTGAATAGAAACACACGAACATGCACTACTCCACTTAACCTGAAGCAAAATAGCTTTGAAACAGTATTCATACTTCTCTGACAATGGAAAAACATTAGTCACACATATATACCTGTAGGAATACTGCTTTAACAAAAACGTAAAATATTAATACACACACATATAAGTAGAACAACATAATCTACACACATCTACATCAATTCAAAATATTCAGTTTGTTCAAAAGAGGGACACCCACCTTTATTCTTATACCCTCATAAATTCACTAGTTTTCATCATATCATTCATTTAAAAATATTTAACTGAAAATATCCCTTGGATATTTTTTGTTAACAGAGCATGAAAAATGTTTTGTACAAAGTTTGAATATAACTGTCCATTTTTTTCCTGTTGATATTGGAGCTTTCCTTAGCAGAGGTGTAGTGCCATGTAGATGAAGGAATTGGGAGTTGGCACAGACTGAGCGATATGAGAGAGTGAGGCATTTGAGTTACAGTCTCCTGACTGTTAAGTCCACAAACTAGATAACATTGTTGAGTAGTCACGTACATGATACACGACCTGTCGATATGTAGTAGAGTCGACCCAAAGTATCCTTGGCTGTTCCATGTATTGGTATCATGGATCTTCAGATGCAAATAAAGGCAAAGGCAAATAAAGTAGATTTGACCATCAGCTAATCATTTATAGGTGGTATGTTACCTGGTTTGATCCCATCTAAGGATGGGATGTTGGATGGTATATTCTTCCATCTTCTAGCACATCTTCTTTCTTCCATGTCTTCTATGATGACTCTTCTGTATTTGCTGCTTCTTCTGCTCTTCTTGCTTGTGTCTTGTTTTTTTTTTCTTTGGGCTGGTATTATTAAATAAATAGGAAATTTAGGAATTATGACTTGTTTTCCAGGAATATTTCACGTGAATCATTGAATTATGTAGTTTGTGGTTATTATGTTTGCCTTGCCTTGTAGCTTCCAGCAGTCCTTTTTACTTATGCATCAGATATGCGTTATAGGCTTGAACTACCTTGGTGTTTCTGGAGATGCTAATTTTTCAGTAGCACTCCCATTGTAAACTATGCCTCTTACTGTGGCGATGAATTTCTTAGTAACCTCTGCAGCTTTAGGCTGCCTCATTGAACAGATATTGTGCTGATATGCACTTCTCCATTGCATTTGCCACACCAGCATCTGACTGTTGCCTCGTCCCATCTTCGTTGATGAACATTCCAGGTAAGTTGTTCTGGAGTGTTCTTTACTGCTATCTGGTGTCTAAGCAGTAGGAGCTCTGTTGCCTAAGCCTCGCCTCTCACTCTGACTGCCTTCCCCTCTTGCTGCTAGACTGCAAATTTAAATTCGAATAATCATTGTTTCTCTTAATTCCACCTAAGTTTCCTGGTCTTTTGAGAGAAGTAGCTAGTGTAAAAGAAAATGGTGATCTACTTTGCGTATCATTAGTATGTACATACAGTTAGTATGTTTTTAATCCTAATCCATGTTAGTCTCATGCTAAGAAAATGAAAAATGTCCTTGTCCTGTGTTCTCTCCTCTGTTTGCCATTCGCACTCTTCTTTAATATCGACTCCTGCAACATAAATTCTCGATCTCACAATGCTCTCATTTGATTAACTTACATATATGTAAATCTCAAGTATTTCAATCATGTCTGCCAAATTATTACAATACCTGCACACTTATTGTACCTTTAATACCTGCATTTATTGGCTCTCCTGTATTTTTCGTTAGATACTTCTTTGCTCTCCATCATCAGCTCTTTGTATCGGAACTCTTGTAATGTCTACATGATCATCTCAAATTCTCTTCATATTAATTCAATGTCCTTCATCGATCAGTACAACTGTAATTTAGCCTTTTAGTTGTCCTGTCGATAAAAAGAGTGTTAATCTCATATAAAATAGGAAATTATCAAGATACTTGATCTCAGTCAAACATATGAACTTTGATTCTTATAATTCTAACCCTCATATGCCTTTAGATGACTTATGTGGTGCATCCCTAAAGACATTCCTGTTAACAGGTTGACTAATTCCACACCATTTGTACGTATAATTCCACTACCAGACCCCTATATGCAGAGAGGAACTTATAGCATTGCTGTTTTTGTTTGTTTGATAAATAATATATTTTTACTGAAACTTTTTGTCCTACCATAAACACTCGATAGGTGGCAGTTTTGTCGACCCTGGACTTCCTCTCCAGGGCTGCACAATGGATGTTGTTGAGTGCCATAGCCACAAGATTTTAGTGTTGTGTTCTTAAGATTGGTGGAAATTTTATTACCTCCCTAATTCTGTCTGGGGCTGGTTTATTTGTTGAGACAGTAATTGGTGGAAGTAAAGTGGTGCTATGTGGCATTTCATTGATCACTGCCTGAAATTCTGCAAATATGTATCCCAGGTATTATGCATCTTACTGCAATATAATAAACACAATGTTCCTAATGCTTTCATTGCCCACTTAGCTGGATTGGTATTTTGCTTGTATTTTGAAATGTATATGGGCTTGATTCGATGCTTCTTGAGTGTAGTCTGCCACTGTTTTGACTTGTATTGTGGTCCATTATCAGACAATGTTTTGTCAACTCTGCCCATTTACTTTAGGAAAACCTGATTGAGTGCTTTTGTAATAAAGCACCCAGTTACCTTTTTCAAGGGGGTAAGAGCAACATACTTAGATGTTAATTCTATCACAACAAAAATAAATGTATTTCCCTCATTTGTCTGTGGGAACAGTCCCATTAAATAGGTTGCTGCGATGTGTTTTAATTTTTCAGGTGTTATTAGATACATAGTTGGTTTGGTTTGAAATGTTATGTGCTTAGCCCTCTGACAATCTTTGCATTTGGCTAATGCCTTTCTAATTCTTTTTTCTGTATTGGAAAAATGACATGACAGTTTTAATTTCAAGTAACATTTTCGTGGGCCATAATTCCCATTGCTAAGATGTGTATACCAAATGTATTTATTAGTTAACTCTTCTGGAATACATGCTACCCATGAACTTGCATAATAGTCCTTCTATATAACAAGATGTCGTCCTTCACGAGATAATGGAGGCGAATGCCGACAGAATTATTATCTTTCCATTTATATTTGATTTCCAAAATCTCAGGGTCTTTGGTTTGTTCAGTGGCAATTTGTTTGAATGTGTTAGTTACGTAGTTTTCAAATGGTACATTTTTAATATAATAAATTACAAAATGATTTTCCTGATTATCACTTCCTGTGCCATTACCGACATTTCGAAGAGATCTTGATAGCGCGTCTGCTAAAAAGTTGACTGGTCCTGGTACATAAATAACTGATAAATTATACTCTTGTAGTTTTGCTATCCAGCTAGCAAGTCTACCTCATTATTAATTCATGTGCCAGGTCGAGGAGATCTTGATAGTACGTGTGCTAAAATGTTAATTGGTCATTGTACATAAGTAATTAAGAAATCATACTCTTGGAATTTTGCTATCCAGCGAGCAAGTCTGCCATGAGTCAACTTTGCTGTTAACAAAAATTCCAACGCCTTATGGTAAGTAAAAACTTTTGTTTTTCATCCAAATAGAAAGTATTGAAAACTTTGGAATCTCCACACAATTTCTAACACTTGCAATTCTGTAATGGAGTAATTATGTGACATTTAGTCAACACTCTACTTTCCAAAGGAATAGTTTTATTAAGTTGTCCATCTTGTTCGCATTCCTGAAATAGTACTACTCCCAATCCCGTTTTTGCGCTATCTGTGGCCATGCAAAAATTCAAGATTAGATTGGGATGGGCTAATATGGGTGGTTTTATTAGAGGAATCTTTAATTTCTGAAATTCCTCCTCTGCTTGCTGGCTCCACACCCACAGTGTATCTTTGGCAGTAAGTTTATATAAGATTGGTGCTGCTAATGTGTCAATCCAAATGAATTTTTTGTTAATCCACGTACTTTCTTTCGATTGTAGGGCCTTTTGAACTTCCTAACTGTGGTGTCACCGCCAGACACCACACTTGCTAGGTGGTAGCCTTTAAATCGGCCGCGGTCCGGTAGTATACGTCGGACCCGCGTGTCGCCACTGTCAGTGATCGCAGACCGAGCGCCGCCACACGGCAGGTCTAGAGAGACGTCCTTGCACTTGCCCCAGTTGTACAGCCGACGTTCATAGCAAGGGTTCACTGACAAATACGCTCTCATTTGCCGAGACGATAGTTAGCATAGCCTTCAGCTACGTCATATGCTACGACCTAGCAAGGCGCCATTACCAGTTATATTGAGCTTATTATAAAACCTTTACCGTCAAGAGCGATGTACACCAATTATGGATTTAAGTTAAGTATTACATCATCTACGTACTTTATTTGCAATTCTCAAGACATTGTCCTGTTCCAGACCTCACGCCAGTCTGCGTGTAATTAAACGCGTGCATTTCGGCCTCCTCTAGCAACACGGTGTTGGCCCTTCTGCCAACACTACACTAACCGCTTGCAATTTATTTGGATCTGGTTCTATCCCTTCTGCTGATATTATATGACCCAAGAATGTGGATTCTGCGACATTTACTGTAGCCCCTCAGTCTTTTAATGTTTGGAGGAGTTTTCCCAGAACTTCACTGTGTTGTTCCCATGATGGGTCTGTAGTTGATACCTCATCTACATAATTTGCCAGTTACTCCTGTAATTCTTTATTTAAAATTGTTCCTAATCCCCTTATAAAAGCTACAGATGATATGCTAAGCGCAAATGGTAATCTTTTGAACTGGTAACACAGCCCAAATGCTGTAAAGGTCGTATACTTCCTACATTCTGGTGCTAACTCAATTTGCCAAAAACTCAATCTTAGATCAAGAGATGAAAAGATCTTTGCCCCATGAAATTTCTGAAGTAATTACTCTAACTTTTCCCGTCGATCTGTTTCAGTCACTATTATTGTATTGATCTGCCTTGAATCTAGTACAAGACAAATACTACCATCTTTCTTATCTACAATCCTTACAGGACTATTGTAGGTTTATGATGTGGGTTCAATTATCCCATCTTCCATCATTTTGTGTAGTTCAAGAAGCTCTTTATGCCCATAACTCAACGGTATGGTGTAAGGTGGAATCCTAAACGGTTTCTGTTCTTTTACCTCAAATTGGCGTTGAAAATGCTTAATTGCACCTGTCTTGGATAAAAATATCTCTGCATTGCTACACAGTATTCTCTCTGACTCTTTCTTATCACATTGAGAGATATTAGTTACTTCCTGTGATATCGTATCTATTTCCTGATGAATCTCACATAGTAACCCTGGATCTACCGTCTTTGGTTCATCTGTCTGCTCGCACTGTGAATGTTTATTGTCTGACACATCTCCTCTAATTTGCATACCTAACTGCATGTACTCGCCGGGAAAAGAGTAACATCACCTAATGTCACGTTCCCTTTTCCCTTGTCCAAAATTGCTCATTGTTGATTCAAGAAATCGGCCCCAAGCATCATCTCTATTGATAATTTTGGCACAATTACAAAATTAGTCTCTATTGTGCGTCCTTGACATGTAAATGCTATCCTAGTGGAATGACCCATGATCGGTCCTTTGACTCTCACTTTTTTTTGGTTTTGAATACCGGCATTTCATTTTCACTGTTACATTGATTAAACAGCTGTTTTGAAATGGCTGTCATTTCACTTTCACTGTCAATGACTGCATTGATCATTGTACCTCCCATTTGAACCCTAATTTTTGGGTGTATCTCGAGTGGCACACTTCGATCGCTCTCTTTCATTAGTGCATCCTCAATCGAATCAAATTCGAGCCTATTGATCTGCATACTCTCAGACACCAAACTTTGTGGTGGAAGTATGTCAATCACTTCCTCTCCTATTTTATGGATGGCTTTCCCAGTCTTTGCTGGTCTAATTTCGCCAACCTCTTCTCCATATGATTGCACAATCGCGTCATAGTTATCCCAACTATAAACATTAACCCTAGCATTACCAACGGGGGGGGGGGGGGGGCTCGTAGGCCCACTGACTCAGTTTTTCTATGTTGTATCCACACCCTTTGATATATGAACTTGAAAGCAAAGGTAATTGTTCGTTATTGAATGTACTATTGAGTCATTACAGAATTTCGGAATAAAAATGTAATTAAAATTCATTTACTTGATTTAATTCTCTGTAGGCCTTAGAAGCCCACCCGTTGGTAATAGCAAGGAAAGATTTACGAGGTTGAGTCTCTCGTTTCAAATTCTTACCATGAAACGAATTTTGGCATTGTTGTCTTCAGACATATTATTATGAAGCGGACCATTGTTATTTTCAGTGTTTCTGCTGCTGTTGAACCAGCAACATGAGTAGACATCGTTTACGTGATAGTCCATTGAAAGAGTGCTAGAAGAAGTTTTGAACGAATCAGATTTAGAGGAAAGTGAAGTGGATGATGATGTGGAAGAAATTAGAACTGATTCATCGTCTGAGAATGAAGATGAGGTTGAAGCCAATCCACCAGATGATAATGATACGGAATGTGATAAATTCATTGCAAAAAGTGGACGAGAGTATATTACGAAGCCATCTCGACAATATCGGCGTTCTGTACAAAATATAGTTCGAGAAAGAATGGGGCTAGGACAACAAGGAAGAATTGCGTCTCCGAAAGAGGCTATAGAGCTCTTTTTTACACCTCAAATTATGAATCTAATAAAACTACACTCAAATGAAGAGGCTTCTCGACTAGGTATTCAGCACACAGATGAAGATGAGTTATTTTGTTATATAGGACTCTTGCTAATCATGGGTTCAAATCATGACAATAAGATACCTGTCCAAGATTTATGGTCTTTGCTTCAGGGCCGACAAGTGTACTATGGATCAATGAGTCGGACCCGATTTTTCGAATTGACTAAAATATTGAGGTTTGATGATAAGAACACAAGAGAAATTCGTCGCCAGACTGACAAGTTTCCTCCAATGAGGGAAATTTTTGAAAGCTTCAATTCTTCACTTCCATTGTATTTCATTCCTGGTCTACATACAACAGTGGATGAGATGTTGTCTTTGTTCCGTGGTCGCTGTCCATTCAAGGTGTTTCTAAAAGAAAAACCTGGAAAATACGGCATTCTAATTCGAATGCTGTCTGATTCTGAGACTAGATATGTGATCAGCATGGACATCTATACAGGCAAGTCAGGAAATACACAGCATTCAAATGGACCGATGGAAATTGTAAAGAGACTAATAAAACCTATTGAAAAATCAGGCCGTAATGTTACCATAGATCGGTACTATACTTCAGTGGAGCTTCCTGAGACTCTATGGAATGATTTTCACCTCACACTTGTTGGCACCCTACAGTCTAACAGACGACACATACCTGAAGAGCTGAAGACTACAACTGGCCGCAGTTTACACTCTTCCATCTTTGCTTATACTGACCCTCAGACACAGAGGCCACCAGTTACTCTTGCATCAACGCTAGTCCGTGAGAAGCCAAAACGACTGCTGTTGATGCTTTCAACTTATCACTCAGAAGGGGTGTTGAATGAAGACTCAAAAAAGACTAACATAAATCTTTTTTATAATTCTACAAAGGGAGGCGTGGACACCATAGACCAGATGGCAAGACACTACAGCACAAAGAGAGGAACAAGAAGATGGCCTTTGTCCCTCTTCTACACACTCATTGACATAGCAGCAATAAATGCATATTCACTCTTCCTCCTCAACTTTCCGAATTGGAAAAAGAATTTGCTAAACCGCAGAAGAGTTTTTATCACTAACTTAGGTCTCGAACTAATAAGATCTCAAGTAGATAAACGGGCACAAAATTTGTATGGACTTCAGAAGCCAGTAATAATGGCAATGGAAAGCATCACACAACGGAAGCTCAGCTTCTCTGTAGAACCATCATCCTCAACAGCAGAACCAGGAACACGTGGACGGTGCCACCTATGCTGCCAAGAAGCTGCATCTAAAAAGATCAAGTACAACAAGCTGGGAAAGTCAACTGTTACCTGCTCTCAGTGCCACAAACACGTCTGTGGGAAACACTGCAGGAAGACACACACAACGGAAGCTCAGCTTCTCTGTATAACCATCATCCTCAACAGCAGAAGCAGGAACACGTGGACGGTGCCATCTATGCTGCCAAGAAGCTGCATCTAAAAAGATCAAGTACAACAAGCTGGGAAAGTCAACTGTTACCTGCTCTCAGTGCCACAAACACGTCTGTGGGAAACACTGCAGGAAGACAGTGTTGTGTGAAAAATGCGTTGCAGAATGAAACAGTAAATTTTGTTTGCTTCATGTAGTGTATCGAATTAAAAAAGTCGTTTTTATAAGAAAACACTATTTTGAAACATTATTCCAAAAAATATATAAACTGAATCTCGTGATTTGTTCATTTTATTCCTATTATAATAACATCTTTTATTATCCAGTATACAAAAACAATGTCTAAGCATTTTGAATTGTTATTAGAGGTATCAGAAGTAAATAAACTTGATTTATGATAAAATAAATTGTGGTATTCTTTATGGGCCTTTGAGGCCCCCCCGTTGGTATTACATGTAACAAAAAATACGTTGGTAATGCTAGGGTTAACTTTGCTATCCAGCAGTAGCCCAACAGGGATTTCGCTCAATGGCACGTTATCCTCCTTAACTGTCTCCGTTCTACTCTCTGTGTCAAACATTTGATATAAGCCATGTAAGGCTTCATCATCCTCTGTAGGTGTTACTTCGATTGGTGGGACATCTGCCTCATCGTCAGTTCAGTCCTAGTCAGTCATGTCCTAACCTGTAACTTATATTTCCGATCCTATTTGTTCGGCCTCTATTACTGATTTCTCTGCCTCTGAATCACAAACAAGTCTGTTAGCCTGTTCGTTGTCAATTATTCAATTGTCTGTGGGTCGAGTGTTGTCCTCCTTGTCCCCCCCTTCTACAACTAGCCAATTCTTACATTTCCATAGATTAGGTGGCCTAATCTCAACCTCATCTTGTTCGTTTTTCGTCTGATCATCAGATGTGCTCGGATTCTGCTTATCCTTAACTGGTTCTTGAGGGTTGTTCGAATTCGACTGATTCTGATTTTCTTGCTGAAACCAGTTTGGTCTATTTTCACCATTTCGCCAATTCCTATTTCTGTTCTTATTGTTATTTCGGAAAAAGGATCTGTTGTTGCCATTATTATTCCGTCCTGAAAGCCCATGTCCTTGATTACGTCCATTATTACGTCCTGAGTTCTGTCTATACCCATTACTATTGCCATTGTTTCCGTTTCCTGACCTCTGGCTGTCCTGCTGATTTCGTGCGTCATCTTCGCCGAATATAAAGTCTAATTCACGAAGAATTCCTTTGAAGGCTTGCACATTATCTCCTGCTCTATCCACTAATGACTGTTGATACCTTAATGGGAGTTTCATCATGTAGAATCGTATTAATTCTCCGTCACTGTGCGGACAGTCTAAGCATTGGTTCTTCTTGACCATGTTCTCAAAGAACTTAACTGGATTCTTCCCTTTCGAATTTTCACACTTTGTCTTCTGAAGCAACTCATATTTAATTCTGTTGTGTGATTAAGGCGACCAGTATCGTAACAGAAATGATACCTTGAACTCCTCATACGACTTACCCGTTTGAGCTATTCTCTACATGGTTTCTGTAATTGCTCCGTCCGTATGCGAACAAATGAACTCTAGTCTGTGAGATGCGGCAGTGGCGAATGTTCAGGTAAACTGATCTGAAATTGATTAGTAAATGTTCATGGATGTAAGGAATTGCCATCTTCTTTGTAGTGCTGAAACTTCCTTACTGTGTGGAAGTGGTCACTGTAAAATTTTGTATGTGCACCATATGGTGTTTGTTCTATGTCACTCCTCCCACCATTAATACCACTGTCAAATTCGTTTGTGCTCTGTACCGCCATGGGGTACCGCACACTTCCGCTGTCATGTAAATGAGTATAAAATCTTCGAAATGGTACGGAATTATTTGTCTCAAGTTGAGCCCTATTACCTACATTTTCCGTCATTGTAATAGGTACAGACTTTCGATTACATGAGCTGTGTCCATTCGTGTCGTTTGCGTCGGATTTAAGTATGGCCTGTACTGTTCTGCATAAGAAATTGCTGGTACCTGAGTGACATGCTGCGGTACGCCATAGTGTTCTCTTAAATGTTGGTCAGTGTACGTCACACTCTGCACCTGACATATTGAATTTTGATGTGCTGCACGTAATTCCTCTGTACATTAGGTATGCTCTGTTTCTGTTCACTTGGTACGTTCATTTGGAATCTATTTGTACGTTTTTTCGCCCTTTTTCTTACGTTGCACATTTGTGCACTCAGATATGCCGCTACATGCGCGTCTTTCTACGTTGTCGCGATCTTTTTGCGTCTCGTTAGCTGCTTCGGATCACCTTCCTGCAACCTTCATAGTGTCCCTATTCGAATTTACCGTGGTCTCTGAACACACACTGTCGTCACCACGACCTTAGATACTGTGCAATAATTCGGCTTTCAGTCGTTGGAACTGCTCCTTGGTTTACGATTCGATCTTCAAAATACGATTATCGAATCTCTTTCATGTTGCTTGGTAACCCTTCTTTGAACTGTTGTCTCCTCAATGACCTGCTGTGCTTTTCGAGATGTATTTGTCGTAAAGAGATCGACCAATTGCTTGACTTCTTTGACACGGTGGTGAGTTTCGTCACGTAACTTTGTCAATATCTGTGTGCGTCTGTTTGTGTGGCCTACCATGAGAGTTTCAATCAGTTCTCGTGATGCTTGTGCCTCCTTTCGAATCTGATATTGTACTAACTTTCGTATGCCTTTGTTTGTCTGTTCACCTAGTTGTTTTTCTGACATGTTCCACATCCTGGAGGACCTCCTCACTACGGATCAATTGGAATGAAAGTAAATCTAATCTAATCTAATCTAATCTAGCTTCTGTATGTTGGAACAGGTTTCTGAACTTAGGTTCTGCGTATTTGAACGCGTTTCTGCACTTGGATTTTGCATGCAGGCATTTTTTTGTCTACCTTGTTGAATCACATATTGCAACATTTCGCAAATACTATTAGATACATTTGGATCTTTACCGGTTGCCATTTGATTCAGCTTTTCACTTTCCTGTCTCCCCTGTACCGATTCTTTAATCTGTGAATGAAAAGCAGGTGCGCTGACACTCATTCTTTCTATCCTATCACGTGACAGTTGGTTTCTTACGACTACACTCGATTCGAGATAGTCCAGCCTAGCATCATTTGGAATTGCGTCTCTGCCTTGATCTACCTTTGCACCGTTTTCGTCATCAATTCCTTGATGTCAGGGCCTTGAACTTGTCTCACTTTCGTGAAGTTGATGACGTGACATTGCGACTGTTACGTCATACTGTTCATGCAACTGTTCTGCCTGTGACACACGCTTCATCCCTTCCACCTCGTCTACAACCCGGCTTTGATCTGTCCTATGTTCTTCCGTCATTTCCGATCTTTCTAACGCTCTCTTAACTTGGCGCCTGACTTAGCGTTAACATGAGATCGTACGACCTTACACGACTCCAAAATAACATACATAGTCCCGTACAAATTCTAGGTTACAGTGTACACTTTCTCTCAGTCTAACACAAGAATTTTTTCAACGATGTTTGGAAAAGAACCCAACACACCTACAACGATGTGAAAACATCTGTGCGTCAGCCAAACACAAAATAAAATTATTAGCTGTACCTAACTACTGACTTAAATTGAATTCAAAACTTTTTTTGTTCAAATTTAATCTAATAACAAAAGAAGTCACACAATTAACTCTAAATTGCACTTCCATATCTAACAACATTTACCGTTACTGAATCTCTATCTTCCAACAAGATAATGCCACACCTACTATGTGCTGCTACATTACTTACTCTCTGACACTTATTAACATAAACTTACTATTAGTAGCACCGAAATGTGCTAACAAACTTTTACAAGTCTAAACTACAACAAGATGACACACCCTATGCACAAATAATCAAGTATATCACTTTCAGTCCTCAAATTGACCTCTAACAGCCACATGTCATTGCCACACCTGTATTCTAACAGTGTCCAATACTAAATTAACATGATTCTAACAATTTCACTCTGCTGAAACATATCTGGGCATTCCGAAATTTAACTCGAAAAAGTATACCACCAACCACAAACGTCTATCAATTTTCCACTGTGTTCAAAAGTATCTGTACAGTCTGATTTTTCAACTGGAATTCTCTGTCAACCCTTGCAGTCTAATCTCTCAAACAAAAACCCATCCTGGCAGGGATGCCATTATCTAAAGTAGTCTTTCGGTCGTTATGACCCGTTCTTACCACTTGCCATGCATGGAGATATCTGACAGAATTAAAGTGTCTGTGAACTCAGGCCCTGCAAGGTAAGAAGATCCTGGATGAAGTCACGATTAGGTGTCAGAATACCAGCCATCATACATGCCCTAAAATATTTAAGTGAGGAAGGGGTAGCCTCTAGTCTAGAACACACAAGCAACTGTTACCTGTACTAAATCTTTTATTACAGAATCACCATACACTTTGGGTTCAAGTGTGTAGTTGATGATGTTGGAAAATCTCTACAATTAGGAAGATCCTGATAATGAATTTACAAACTAAATGAAATGAATCGTGATAAGCACGAACACATGACAACTTTTCAAAAGCGTTCCTACATGAGAAAAGAATCCCCAATGTAACTTACAACACAATGAACACAACACAATGTACCCTCCAAAATATGACACTCACAACACTGCAATATGCCCTATTGTCTATGCTATTTTAGCTGGAGAATAACGTATATTTACTGATACCTTTTTCGACTTTTAAGCCCTTTGATCACACACATGATACGTGGCTAGCAAGGACACGAGGGAATGAGGAGAAAATATGTAACACAACTCCAATAGAACTGAAGTGCCACACAAGCTAGTGACTCCACTACTGAGCGCCTGAGCAAACGCTATAATTACCGTGCTTTATCGGCGGCTGCTGTGGGCAGAAGTGGCATATGATGACGGCGGCACGTCGACGCTGTGCAGACCTCAATACTACTCTGGCCTCGGCTGTATTAGGAGTCGGAAACTGCCCTGAGTTTTCGTGAGGCAAAACTAATATGTTTTTCCCTCGCTAAACTATTGGCAATGTCCACTCACTCTGGCTTAGCGCCGTGTACACCTCTGTCCTCTTTAATTGTTGCCCAGAACAATCTGGAGATGATACGAGATTTTCGAACGCTATGAACTCAAATTTCTAGGCCAACAAAACAGGAAGTGTTCCTTTTACACAAGGCCCTGGTCTGAAGAGACCTCTCTCCCTTCTACGCAGGGCGCTATTCTGAAGAGACCTTCACTCTTCTCTCTGATTGAGACCGTCCTGTATATCTTTTCGGTTCCCCCCCACATTGACCCTGTGCTAATCCTTTATCACAAATCGTAGCTGCCAATGCTGATTAAGTGTATTGGGGGTGGAAACTATTTTCCTTCTGGCCTATAGCATTCATGTTTCACTCCTGTTCTCACAAACTCTGCCCACACATGAGCTGTCCGCGTGCAACCTTGTGTCCTCCACGCCGTCATTAGGTGATAAGCGGATACTTGCTTTAAAAAAAAGCGGTGCTTTCACAGTGGCTTGTTGTTTGTTTCGAAAAAAGAAACCTAGCGACAGAGTTTTTCGTGCTTTTCAAAGACCTCGTATTGTGATTCTGAAAGCATTGCTTTCCTAGAAACTTTCCCAGGCATCAGATTCGGTCTTTCTATGTGTGTTCTCTCCAGTCGTCTATGACCCACTGTTAAGTTTAGTTTACAATACTCAACATTTTTCGTAAATGAGAATTCCGTGTAGTGGTCCTCTGAGAGTGGCCACGCGGACCAGTGATATGGTAAGATGTTTCTTTCCATTCCACGCAGGTGTGAATGAGAGAATCTCGCTTAATGTCCTATTGTTAGCTGTGCGCTGTCATAAACGACCAGCTTCAGGCGGCATTAATGGTGCCTGCCTCCCCACTGCGAAGGATCGACTTTTCATGGCCCCTCTCGAAACACAATCCACGTTCTACTTCTCTTGACCGCTGGGAACTCCCTGTGTGCACTTCAATTCAAAGTGATTGTAATACTACGTGACTATTAACATGCAAATTAGAGAATGCTTGTTAGTATCGAGTTGATGTCGGCCACGTAAAAATGATTAATCTCTGTATTACGCAAATTAATATCATTTTATTTGAAGTAGGGCATGCATGGTATGAAACTGCTCTACTTGATGAGTAGATTAGCCTACGTTTCTATAATTAAAATAGTATGTTAAGGAGCAAAATTATACCGCCACTTTACACACTTTCGCGAAATCTTCCGGTATTGTCGATACTTGTAAATCCAGCCAACACACAGTGGCATCTTTTATGTATTCAGACCACCAAGTCGGGGTTTGTGTCAGCACATTCCATGCACAGCTACCACCACCAGATCACACTAACTCCCCCTGTCTAAGAAATCATTGCGAGTACAATATATACTAGAGTATGTCCATTCAGAGTTAATTTTCAGGGGTCGAGCAGGTGGGTGAAGAAACCTCAAAACTGTTGTTGTCTAAACAAATTTTTAAATTCATGTGGTCAAGAATTGTACCTATTTAACGCTTTGGAGCAGGAAGACGATCACTGCGAGACGGATCTGTTGTTGCAGCTGGAAAACTTGAGTTTGTTACGAAAAAACAAAACAGCCTGTTAGAGAGTCATACAAAGATTTTGTTTGTTACATGTGCGAGAAACGGCGACTTATTGATACAGACCTGTTTAGATCCTATAATGTGTGTGCAGAAGCTGAATTTTCAAAAAGTATTACCATGTTACGTAGAAACCTTCTATAGGCTTGAATGTGAAGAATGCTTCATTCCAAGCATACAATAGACTTCTGATAGTCTATATGAGCAGTGGTAGTGAGTGTATTGTGCTTTAGTTATCGCTATTAAAGGGGGGCAGTGAGTGCACAACTCTGCTTGTTCAAGAACAGAGCTGTAGCCACACCACACATTAGGAAAAAAAAATCTAGAACTCTTACTTCCTCAATATATAACGACAGATAACTTTGAGGACTACGAATTTGCAGGGAAAAGAGTATGTTACTGGTTACTGCACGTATGAGTGGATATTTATATGAAACTGATAAAGAATCATTGTCATGTGAACGCTTTTGATAACTACATGTTCCTTACACAACTTGTACCATTACTATGTGATATATATTTTATTTGCCACTTGATGTATTTCAACGTATGTTCCCCACCTTAAGCACTACGACTTGAATGCACGATGCAACAATGATGGACCGCCATTAATTAAGATGTATTGTATTGAATGTATAGTTGAAAAGATCAATAATAATTATGTCTGTTCAGTAGCCAAGTAAGATGCTACTGCTTTTTTAATGACCTATTTTTCTATTTCATGGTTTCTATGATGATGAGCACAGACAGATCATATTTAGAGATATGGCATACACAGAAAATGCCTGAATAATAGAGACATTTCCACCCAGGAGTGCATCACCGAGGTCTTTCAAGGATGTGAAGTGCGCTGAAACATGGAAAAATGGAAAGTGGTTATCACGTTTTTACCATGGACTTCATTGGGATAATTCTGGCGTACCGTATAAAGATATGGTGACGTCGCTTCGATTATTCAATTATTATCTACACGAAGATGTAGGACAAGATCTCATGGATGCGTCGAATCTTCAAGTTTGATGCTATTCAAGACCTGCAATTCTACAGGTGTCCTGCTCTCCATCGACTCAAGAAGAAGAAGATGTACGAAAACAGTGTTGCTGTGTATTCTTATGAAAATGTAAAATTAATTTTAAGTTGTATGAGAAATAAATGAATTTTTACCTCATAATATGGATATGATTTCTCTTCACACAGTTCCAGCTTTGACAGTGTACAGTTTTAACCAGATACTATGCCTATGGTTTTCCTAGGTATAATTTTAGAGATGTTTGCTATATGTCTTTGGAAACAGATGCAGTCACTTGCCTCCTGCTCCCATAACCCAATTCGTACTGCACGATAGGTGTAATTCAATGCAACCATTCTATATGTCTTGTTATTCTTGGTCTTAAACTTCGCCTCCTTAGTAGCACTCATCTTCAGAGAAAAGTAATGTCATTTGTGATCTGCACAGCCTTCTTATATATAAAAAATCACAAATGGCCCTTTAAGTGTCACGGGGCAACAGGATGATTTTAAAGTGCAGCACAGTGTACATGTTGCGTCCTCTCGGTCGAATACTGCTCTGCAATACCATATTCAGCGGCTGCAGTGCAACACGGCGAACACTGCTGTACAGGCACCACAAATAGTCTTCTATAGTGAGGGCTCTCGATTTCATATGATGTACACGCTTAGCCCACATCAGGGTTGCACTGTCGAATGTGTGATATGCATACATTTTTGATTGCAGACCTACAAACTCCACAGTCGGCAATCCACTGGCCACATTCTTACTAAGGCCGATAACCTTTTAATTCTGTGGAACAATACCGGAAGAATTATCGGCTATGTATGAGGATGTATCGAAATGAATAGGATTCTTTGCATTCAAGTCTATTGGAGGTTTGTATATAACAAGGTATTTCTTTTTGAAAATTCAGCTTCTGCATACAAATTATAGGATCTACACAGGTCTGTATCATTAAGTCGCCGTTTCTCGCACATGTAACAAACAAAATCTTTGTATGACTCTCTAACAGGCTCTTTTGTTTTTTCGTAGCAGACTCAATTTTTCCAGCTGCAACAACAGATGCGTCTCGCGGTGATTCTCTTCCTGCTCCAAAGTGTTAAATAGATACAATGCTTGGCCACATGAACTTAAAAATTTGCTTGGACTACAACAGTTTTGCGGTTTCTCCACCCATCTGCTCGACCCCTGAAAATTAACTCCGAATCAACGCACTCCAGTATATATTGCACTCGCAATGATTTCGTAGTCAGGGGGAATTAGTGTGATCTGGTGGTGGTAGCTATACATGGAATGTGCCAACACAAACTCCGACTTGGTGGTCTGAATATAAAAAAAGATGCCACTATGTGCTGGCTGGATTTACAAGTATTGAAAATACGGAAAGGTTTCGTGGAAATGGTGAAATAGATAAACTGAAAAGACTCCAGGGCGTTTTAAAATTCTGATTACATCCTTTATTCATCGACAGATATTTGAGGCTTTTTCCAGTGTGAAAACGACACCTGGCTGATGCGAGTGTGGATGTATAATAATTAATAGTCAGAAATGTTATGCTGCTACTTGAATGTAAAGGTACCGTGGCTTATGTTCCGACATATCACCAGACGTTTGTGGGAAGTAATCAAACTACTATTCACGTAAATGTTGTATTCTTTGTCGCCACTGTAGTGTCTTGTACCATGAGAGCAAGGAAGAGGATGTTGTTTGGTGGCCAGTATCCTCTTTTTACAACACAACTATGCACATGTACTAACAGGGTTGTTTATTACTTAAACAGATAGCTGCTAAGTCTAAGTGTAATGGTACAATTTCTTCTGTAATAGTACACATTATCCTCACTGTTGGTGAAGCACAAGTCTGGGTATGAAATGAATGACAGACGCCAAACTAGGATGCGAGTTAGTGCACCATTGACTGAGCTAGTGACCGAGACTGCGCTAGTGACTGTGACTGAGGCAACTGACAGACTGAGCCCTCCGGTCCGCAGCGATCTAAATACTTGCAGTCGAGAGGGTATTGGTGGCGTGTTGCTAGCGAGTCTGTCTATGGCCTCTCTCCTGGTAGGTGCACTTGGTCCAGCACCTAGTGTCGATCTTCTTGCTACATCTTTGCCGATCCGTGTGTTGGCGACAGCTTATGCCAGCACAGTAAAAAAAAAAAAAAAAAAAAAAAAAAAAAAAAAAAAAAAAAAAAAAAAAAAATAATTACGTTTGTCCAGTCGTAATGGGAGGATAGATTTGACATGGTGAATTGTGATTTCAATGTTTTGAAGAGTATATCCGAATGTAAGTGGTGACGGATTCATTTAGTAAACAGCTGTACAATATAGGAATGCAAGGTTTCAACTGGACATGCTATAGTGTACAAACAGGACAGGCAATACGGCTGCAACAAAACGTCCCATCGTCGACATCCCTAAGTGTATCCTCGTGTTTTTCTTGTTGCACTATCGATAGTGATGCTGATTACGGTACACCAGTCTGTATTGGTGTTGTCTTTCCAACCCAACCCCGGATGAATAGCGAAATAATACCCAGTTTGCGTTGAGCTGCCTTCGGGATAATGTATGTTGCGTGTATGCTCTGTGGAAATTTGAGAAAATTCAATACAACGAGTGTCTGCGCTGGGTGTATTGATATCATTCGAAATGCTTGCACTCAGCTCGTCCGCGGCCGGCGGACCTTTCTCTGGCTGACACGCGCTTCCGCAGCTGCGGTCATGGGCTACGTTTACAGAGGCAGTTTCCTCCGTTGGTGCTGTACTGGGGCGTGGTGCATGTGGGCGTCCGGAAGGTGAATAAGTGTGATATGAAAGTGTTTTCCACAATCTCAGTCATCTAGCCGTGAATCGGTCCTATCAAGCGGTGGACCATTTTCCTCCCTTCTTCTTCATCCTGGTGTAGCTGAGAGAACCAGTCAAGTTAGGAATTCTATAGCGCTTTAAAAAAGAAAATACACTTATTAGATTTTAAGGAACTCCATAACCACGACGGTATAAATTCACGTCGAAATTTGAAATTCCAACTATGATTGCATACACACCAATTGTGATATGAAAGTGAATGACCTAGTAGATAGTGTCGGAAGTTCCATGCGGCTTTTCGCGGATGATGCTGTAGTATACAGAGAAGTTGCAGCATTAGAAAATTGTAGCGAAATGCAGGAAGATCTGCAGCGGATAGGCAGTTGGTGCAGGGAGTGGCAACTGTCCCTTAACATAGACAAATGTAATGTATTGCGAATACATAGAAAGAAGGATCCTTTATTGTATGATTATATGATAGCGGAACAAACACTGGTAGCAGTTACTTCTGTAAAATATCTGGGAGTATGCGTGCGGAACGATTTGAAGTGGAATGATCATATAAAATTAATTGTTGGGAAGGCGGGTACCAGGTTGAGATTCATTGGGAGAGTGCTTAGAAAATGTAGTCCATCAACAAAGGAGGTGGCTTACAAAACACTCGTTCGACCTATACTTGCGTATTGCTCATCAGTGTGGGATCCGTACCAGATCGGGTTGACGGAGGAGATAGAGAAGATCCAAAGAAGAGCGGCGCGTTTTGTCACATGGATATTTGGTAACCGTGATAGCGTTACGGAGATGTTTAATAAACTCAAGTGGCAGACTCTGCAAGAGAGGCGCTCTGCATCACGGTGTAGCTTGCTCGCCAGGTTTCGAGAGGGTGCGTTTCTGGATGAGGTATCGAATATATTGCTTCCCCCTACTTATACCTCCCGAGGAGATCACGAATGTAAAATTAGAGAGATTAGAGCGCGCACGGAGGCTTTCAGACAGTCGTTCCTCCCGCGAACCATACGCGACTGGAACAGGAAAGGGAGGTAATGACAGTGGCACGTAAAGTGCCCTCCGCCACACACCGTTGGGTGGCTTGCGGAGTATAAATGTAGATGTAGATGTAGACCAATTCCAGTCACAACATCAAATAATAATAGGTTTGGATTATTTAATAAAATTTCTCATCAAAAACATAATATTCTTGTGTATGCATGCTAACTACTGTACAGATTTTGTTTTTTTTAATTTCGAGTAGTTTTTAACTGTGTGAAGCAAATTGTTAAGCACCATATTAACGATTTCATTAATATTTCCCATTCCTTCTGAAGCACCATTTGTAACATCTTCAAGATGTGATATTTCGCTCCAGATTTAATAGCTCCCAAAGCAGATCGTGAAGTGTACCTCAAGAACAGTACACCGGAAGGAAATGGGGCAGTTTAGAGACCATGGTGGAATGAAATGTCTCATGGTACAAGGTGCATTCAAGTTCTAAGGCCTCTGATTTTTTTTCTCCAGACTGGAAAGAGATAGAAACATGCGCATTGTTTTAAAATGAGGCCACGTTCATTGTCAATACATCCCAGAGATGGCAGCACCGTATGGCAGATGGAATTTTACCGCCAGCGGCGAGAATGAGAACTGTTTTAAATACTTAAAATGGCGAAGTTTTCCTTACTTGAACAGCGTGCAATCATTCGTTTTCTGAATTTGCGTGGTGTGAAACCAATTGAAATTCATCAACAGTTGAAGGAGACATGTGGTGATGAACTTATGGATGTGTCGAAAGTGCATTCGTGGGTGCGACAGTTTAATGAAGGCAGCACATCGTGTGACAACTAACTGAAACAACCTCGGGCTCGCAAAAGCCGGTCTGGCGACATGATCGAGAAAGTGGAGAGAATTGTTTTGGGGGATCGCCGAATGACTGTTGAACAGATCGCCTCCAGAGTTGGCATTTCTGTGGGTTCTGCGCACACAATCCTGCATGACGACCTGAAAAGGCGAAAAGTGTCATCCAGGCAGGTGCCACGAATGCTGACGGACGACCACATGGCTGCCCGTGTGGCATGTTGCCAAGCAATGTTGACGCGCAACGACAGCATGAATGGGACTTTCTTTTCGTCGGTTGTGACAATGGATGAGACGTGGATGCCATTTTTCAATCCAGAAACAGAGCGCCAGTCAGCTCAATGGAAGCACACAGATTCACCGCCACCAAAAAAACTTCGGGTAACCGCCAGTGCTGAAAAAATGATGGTGTCCATGTTCTGGGACAACGAGGGTGTAATCCTTACCCATTGCGTTCCAAAGGGCACTACGGTAACAGGTGCATCCTACGAAAATGTTTTGAAGAACAAATTCCTTCCTGCACTGCAACAAAAACGTCCGGGAAGGGCTGCGCGTGTGCTGTTTCACCAAGACAACGCACCCGCACATCGAGCTAACGTTACGCAACAGTTTCTTCGTGATAACAACTTTGAAGTGATTCCTCATGCTCCCTACTCACCTGACCTGGCTCCTAGTGACTATTGGCTTTTTCCAAAACTGAAAGACACTCTCCGTGCCCGCACATTCACCAGCCTTGCTGCTATTGTCTCAGCGATTTTCCAGTGGTCAAAACAGACTCCTAAAGAAGCCTTCGCCGCTGCCATGGAGTCATGGCGTCAGCGTTGTGAAAAATGTGTACGTCTGCAGGGCGATTACGTCGAGAAGTAACGCCAGTTTCATCGATTTCGGGTGAGTAGTTAATTAGAAAAAAATCGGAGGCCTTAGAACTTGAATGCATCTCGTAGTTCCCATGTCATCTGCAAAGCAAACTACAGCTTTGTCTCTCAATATGTATGCAACGACCTTTTTTTATAAGTTTATTTAATGTCAGCCAGCTACTATTTTTGTGACATCGTCAATTTGTGTGTTTGTGACAGTACCCCGTCCGCCTTATATCCAATACATCACGATCATGTGATCAGAAATTAATTACTTATTAACTTCAGCAGTATTTATGGATCGATTCACGTTGTCAGTAGTTCTCACATGTGTCAGTATTCTGCAAACGTTTATGGGTAAATGCTCTTTTGTTTGCCCTTCGGTCCTACCGCGACAGGTGGTGTTTGCAAGCCCAGCAGGGCAGGAGGAACAGAGAAAGGGCACGTGCTTCGACGGATTTTCTCGGATGCTTTTTGTTTGAGGATTAGTGTGACATCCGGTCTGTTAGATGTGGTGGCAGGGCGGACACCTGTATGTGGCGGCCGATTCTCAGGCACTCGCCAGTACACCCTGAATCTGGTGGGTGGGGGGGGGGGGCCTCCGCTGATTTTATGTGCTATCCAGTGGACGGCGCACGCTTCGCAATCGAAAGATTTTTAATGGCGTAATTACGTGTGACGACTGTTTCGTGACGGTATTCCTTGTGCGATCGGAATAAAAAGAAGTGATCGATTTAAGTACTTCTTATAAGACCTGCATCTTCGCAAACAGCAGAGAATGATGAGCAAGAGAAATCCAACCCCTGAAACCTGAATTTTTTATAAATAGGCAATATACCCTCAGCTATGTAATTGAATTTCCTCTCATGAGATCCTTCTCTCCACTACAGAGCCGCCGATTTCCAGGCTGGGGAAGCGGAGAAGTGAGGGTAGGGTTGAGGGGGTTTACCAGAGGGGGCGTTAATTGATTGACCAGTTTAATTAATTAGTCAATCAGATTGACAAGAGTAAGAGGGGGCTATTTGAACAGCTCAGGCCTGAAAGTGTACCTGTGTCACCGAGGGGGGGGGGGGTGTTGGAGGTTTCCTGTAAGGGGAGGGAGGGGGAGGGTTGGGGGACAATAGATTAAGGACATGTCAAACTAAGGGGAGGATTATCCCCAGAGGGTCATAATACACTTAGCAGAACAATAAGTTAGGCATCTGTCTATCAAATGAGAACAATAGGTTTTCCCCTGAATGTATACTTGGCGCTCATACAGGTAACATGCAATGTGGGGCAATGGCGCTGTTGCCCTACTTCTTACTGTGCTTAAAATAAAATGATTTCTTATGTTTATTCATTTGTGTTTTCGTTCACCATCTTACCCACCTACTTACATCATCTTACCTAGAAACGAGGGTAGGATGAAGAATTTGACATCATTTTAAAAAAGTTGAAAAATCGACATAAAGTGTAGATTTAGAAAAAGTATAAAATCAGTAGCTGCACAAAAAACTGTAAACGTTGCTTTAAATTATTAATGTAGGCAATCGGTTCAAAAACGTGAGGGTAAAAAAATTCGAAATCTTACTATCGTCATCTTACCCTCTTTTATTCTAAGTATGTTTTTATAATGCTAGGACATGTGCTCCGATCCATCCTTGCTGAAGGAACCATCCTGGAGTTGCCTAAAATGATTTAGGAAAACCATGGGAAACTTAAGTCAGGATGCATGGATGGAGCAAAGTCGACCATCCCGAATATAAAATCTATTTCTTAACAACTACACTCCCTCATTCAGTGGGTCCCTATTGTTTAGTGTCATTTTGAGTATACATAATTTATCCACCACAACTGCCTTCAGGAGTTATTGATAGAACACAGATCCAGTTTGTTGTGAATTCAAACTGGTGTCTAATATTGCCATTGGTAATATATGTATAAAATCCTAATTCTCATGCCGTCTGCATCATCTGCCATACCCATAGATCAGACTACCTTCTCTCTCTGCATGACTGAACAAGTACACCAACATCTATAAGAATCTTTACAGAAGACTAGAAAAACTGGTAAAAACAGACCTTGGGAAAGACCAGTTTGAATTCCACAGACAGGAGCTCGAATATTAGAGGGTGAAACCGATCTCCAACCCAGCAAAATATCACTGTACAGTATCAATATAGTAAACATACATTTAATATCCTGTGCCATACAAAATCAGCCCTTTTACATCATTCGTACATATACTGTGAAGGCAGACAGCACCGTATACACTTCTCGCAGCACTAGATATTACCATGCGAGGTCAGTGGTCTTCCACGCCATATGGGTGACCAGAGTGACCTCAGTAGACCGAAGTCACTCTCAGAACCGTTCTACAAATTCGAGCTCATTTCCCCTAGGCACAAACGCGTTACTGTTTCTGGTCTGAACCTGCTTGCTTGCTCGCTTTTCTACACCCACCTCCAGACTTGGGGATTACAAGAACACATGTATTGTCACATAGTTTGCCATATTGTATTACCATTTTCGTGGTACTTCTCAATATCCAGCAGATGGCAGCATCCTATCGATCGATCGCGCAACATAACTCTGAAGATATAGACTGGAAATTATTTCTCTACAAACCCGAAATTTTAGCGATGTGGAGCGCGCTCTAGACCACTGTGTAACTAGAAACTTGTCCTGTCTGTGAAGACCATTACGTGAAAACTCGAAACAAATAGAGGAAAGTGATATTTCCACTCACGAATACTGATGTTGGTGATGTAACAGATTCCAAATCATTCTTTTAATTTACAAAGCCAACTAAGGTCTTTCTCATGTCTAGAGAACCGGCAAATGTGTCTTTCGCATGTGAGATGCAGACACCACAATCGATGTTCCCCCAACTAAATAAAGGCGCGAAATGTGCAGAAGCAGTCAACTGAACAATCTACATGGGAGGGAAAAATGGTCCAGCGCAAACACACGTCCCTATTCAACCTTCTCAAACTTCCATGCTATCACGAAAGCTGCCCAAAACATACTAAGTATTAGTTCGCTGTTCTGCCATCTAGAGCACAACACAGTTAATTCAGCTACATTCCTGCATTCCAACAGACCTTTGCATTCGGACAGCTCCTGTCATTAGCTGGAAAATTGAATCAGGCCCACCACAGGCCATGCATAGACGGAATCATCCTACGAAATCGGTCACGTATATATTTGATCGCTATACTTGCAATTAAATGTTATGATGGCGGTTTCAGTTGAATGACATTTGACAATGAGCGAAGTATCGGAAATACATCCAACTGACGGCTGTGGCTCTGGAAATAAAAATTTCGGTGCCTTTCTTATGACTTGACATACTCTTCCCTTTGCTATCACAGTTGTTGTTGTTGTTGTGGTCTTCAGTCCTGAGACTGGTTTGATGCAGCTCTCCATGCTACTCTATCCTGTGCAAGCTTCTTCATCTCCAAGTACCTACTGCAACCTACATCCTTCTGAATCTGCTTAGTGTATTCATCTCTTGGTCTCCCTCTACGATTTTTACCCTCCACGCTGCCCTCCAATGCTAAATTTGTGATCCCTTGATGCCTCAGAACATGTCCTACCAACCGGTCCCTTCTTCTAGTCAAGTTGTGCCACAAACTTCTCTTCTCCCCAATCCTATTCAATACCTCCTCATTAGTTACGTGATCTACCCGCCTTATATACAGCATTCTTCCGTAGCACCACATTTCGAAAGCTTCTATTCTCTTCTTGTCCAAACTGGTTATCGTCCATGTTTCACTTCCATACATGGCTACACTCCATACAAATACTTTCAGAAACGACTTCCTGACACTTAAATCTATACTCGATGTTAACAAATTTCTCTTCTTCAGAAGCGATTTCCTTGCCATTGCCAGTCTACATTTTATATCCTCTCTACTTCGACCATCATCAGTTATTTTACTCCCTAAATAGCAAAACTCCTTTACTACTTTAAGTGTCTCATTTCCTAATCTAATCCCCTCAGCATCACCCAATTTAATTCGACTACATTCCATTATCCTCGTTTTGTTTTTGTTGATGTTCATCTTATATCCTCCTTTCAAGACACTGTCCATTCCGTTCAACTGCTCTTCCAAGTCCTTTGCTGTCTCTGACAGAATTACAATGTTATCAGCGAACCTCAAAGTTTTTACTTCTTCTCCATGAATTTTAATACCTACTCCGGATTTTTCTTTTGTTTCCTTTACTGCTTGCTCAATATACAGATTGAACAACATCGGGGAGAGGCTACAACCCTGTCTCACTCCTTTCCCAACCACTGATTCCCTTTCATGCCCTTCGACTCTTATAACTGCCATCTGGTTCCTGTACAAATTGTAAATAGCCTTTCGCTCCTTGTATTTTACCCCTGCCACCTTTAGAATTTGAAAGAGAGTATTCCAGTTAACGTTGTCAAAAGCTTTCTCTAAGTCTACAAATGCTAGAAACGTAGGTTTGCCTTTTCTTAATCTTTCTTCTAAGATAAGTCGTAAGGTTAGTATTGCCTCACGTGTTCCAACATTTCTACGGAATCCAAACTGATCTTCCCCGAGGTCCGCTTCTACCAGTTTTTTCATTCGTCTGTAAAGAATTCGCGTTAGTATTTTGCAGCTGTGACTTATTAAACTGATAGTTCGGTAATTTTCATATCTGTCAACACCTGCTTTCTTTGGGATTGGAATTATTATATTCTTCTTGAAGTCTGTGGGTATTTCGACTGTCTCATACATCTTGCTCACCAGATGGTAGAGTTTTGTCATGACTGGCTCTCCCAAGGCCATCAGTAGTTCTAATGGAATGTTGTCTACTCCCGGGGCCTTGTTTCGACTCAGGTCTTTCAGTGCTCTGTCAAACTCTTCACGCAGTATCTTATCTCCCATTTCATCTTCATCTACATCCTCTTCCATTTCCATAATATTGTCCTCAAGTACATCGCCCTTGTATAAACCCTCTATATACTCCTTCCACCTTTCTGCCTTCCCTTCTTTGCTTAGAACTGGGTTGCCATCTGAGCTCTTGATATTCATACAAGTGGTTCTCTTCTCTCCAAAGGTCTCTTTAATTTTCCTGTAGGCAGTATCTATCTTACCCCTAGAGAGATAAGCCTCTACATCCTTACATTTGTCCTCTAGCCATCCCTGCTTAGCCATTTTGCTCTTCCTGTCGATCTCATTTTTGAGACCTTTGTATTCCTTTTTGCCTGCTTCATTTACTGCATTTTTATATTTTCTCCTTTCATCAATTAAATTCAATATTTCTTCTGTTACCCAAGGATTTCTATTAGCCCTCGTCTTTTTACCTACTTGATCCTCTGCTGCCTTCACTACTTCATCCCTCAGAGCTACTCATTCTCCTTCTACTGTATTTCTTTCCCCCATTCCTGTCAATTGTTCCCTTATGCTCTCCCTGAAAGTCTCTACAACCTCTGGTTCTTTCAGTTTATCCAGGTCCCATCTCCTTAAATTCCCACCTTTTTGCAGTTTCTTCAGTTTCAATCTGCAGTTCATAACCAATAGATTGTGGTCAGAATCCTCATCTGCCCTTGGAAATGTCTTACAATTTAAAACCTGGTTCCTAAATCTCTGTCTTACCATTATATAATCTATCTGATACCTTTTAGTATCTCCAGGATTCTTCCAGGTATACAACCTTCTTTTATGATTCTTGAACCAAGTGTTAGCTATGATTAAGTTATGCTCTGTGCAAAATTCTACAAGGCGGCTTCCTCTTTCATTTCTTCCCCCCAATCCATATTCACCTACTATGTTTCCTTCTCTCCCTTTTCCTACTGACGAATTCCAGTCACCCATGACTATTAAATTTTCGTCTCCCTTCACTACCTGAATAATTTCTTTTATCTCGTCATACATTTCATCAATGTCTTCATCATCTGCAGAGCTAGTTGGCATATAAACTTGTACTACTGTAGTAGGCATGGGCTTTGTGTCTATCTTGGCCACAATAATGCGTTCACTATGCTGTTTGTAGTAGCTAACCCACACTCCTATTTTTTTATTCATTATTAAACCTACTCCTGCATTACCACTATTTGATTTTGTATTTATGACCCTGTAATCACCTGACCAAAAGTCTTGTTCCTCCTGCCAACGAACTTCACTAATTCCCACTATATCTAACTTTAACCTATCCATTTCCCTTTTTAAATTTTCTAACCTAGCTGCCCGATTAAGGGATCTGACATTCCACGCTCCGATCCGTAGAATGCCAGTTTTCTTTCTCCTGATAATGACGTCCTCTTGAGTAGTCCCCGCCCGGAGATCCGAATGGGGGACTATTTTACCTCCGGAATATTTTACCCAAGAGGACGCCATCATCATTTAATTATACAGTAAAGCTGCATGTCCTCGGGAAAAGTTACGGCTGTAGTTTCCCCTTGCTTTCAGCCGTTCGCAGTACCAGCACAGCAAGGCCGTTTTGGTTAATGTTACAAGGCCAGATCAGTCAATCATCCAGACTGTTGCCCCTGCAACTACTGAAAAGGCTGCTGCCCCTCTTCAGGAACCACATGTTTGTCTGGCCTCTCAACAGATACCCCTCTGTTGTGGTTGCACCTACGGTACAGCCATCTGTATCGCTGAGGCATGCAAGCCTCCCCACCAACGGCAAGGTCCATGGTTCATGGGGGAAGGCTATCACAGTACTCCACATCAATTCCACACCTTCCTTAGGACTGGGCATAGTCATTTACTTTGCACATGTTGGAACACAAACACATACTTTATAAGCCTGATGCTCAAGGTGAACCTATTACGCCTCCCCTACTACTAATAAGTGTAATACTTCGTCAATAACTGATTGCCTGCGATACAAAATAATACTGAGAGAAAATAAACGATGGATGGACATGTCTAATAAGTTCTTCTTGTGAGTGATACCACACTGTCTGAGAAAGATAGGCGTAATCGTCTTACAAACCACCAGATGTTAAAAAAAAGATCTCAACAACTACTGTATGTTCCTGTCACAGGTGATCTTGGTTCTTCAGGTGCACACAACTTTCCATTTTAAAAGCTATACTTCCTTTATAAATCAAGGTACGACTTTACCTACGAATCACGTGGTTTTACCAGACGAATACCGAGACGGTGATCGTAAGAGTGTATGTTATCAGACTGGCAGTCTGATTACATGTAACCCACAATGGAACCTAGTCATAAAACCGCTCAATTTTGAAAGTGATTCGACTAGGGAAAGTGGTATGAAACCGCTATGTGCAACCCCCTCACGCCGCCCCAGCTAGTTATTTCTCCAGTATTTGTAACATATTCTGTCTCGATTCCATCTCAGAGGTTCTGCAATATATCCACTGAGTTATAATCGATGACTGATTGAGAAGGATCACAAACAGAAGTAGTAGATGGTGTGCTGATTGAGGTACCAAGAAAATGTACAATAGCTTTTCAGATCTCTAGTGTTACGCTATCCACTAGAAATGATGTCTATGATTTGGAATCAGGTCTTTCCATTCAAGCACATACATGCATTGGATCCTATTGACAAGTCCTTTAATGATTACAACCGCTACACAATCATATTTCTGGCACTTTCATATCCCGAAACGAGTCACCTCTCTCGAACCCATCTGCTAGAATAAAATTGCAATGTGGATTTAGTCAGCCCCTAAGCATCTTGCAACTGCTCCCATTTCTACAGCTTTGCACATGTGATCGTTCCAATTTAAGACAGAACTGAGCAGAAGTCAGAGAAAGCCAACCCACCACCTTCAGCAACTCATGTAGAAACAGAACGACCTGAGTTAGTGCAACAGGACTGTATTCTGACCATTCAGTGGCAATGCGCTCATTGTGGTGCGTCTAAAAATCAGATACAGATACTACAGTCCAAAGCAGATCTGCATCCATTCACATCTATCAGCCCAACATGCTATCATCGTTAAGCTGTACCACCCAACAGAGAAAAATTACGAACTATAAAAGCTCCACTAACTTCATCCGATATAGAACTCCCCTAGGCACCGATGCTGGCGTAATGATGCATAGCTGCAGTGGAGGTCTAGTGTGGAGAGAGAGATGTCGCAATGCTTCCCAGAATAGCACAGGGTGCATTCCTAAAAAAAAATGGTTCAAATGGCTCTGAGCACTATGGGACTCAACTGCTGTGGTCATAAGTCCCCTAGAACTTAGAACTACTTAAACCTAACTAACCTAAGGACAGCACACAACACCCAGCCATCACGAGGCAGAGAAAATCCCTGATCCCGCTGGGAATCGAACCCGGGCGTGGGAAGCGAGAACGCTACCGCACGACCACGAGATGCGGGCTGCATTCCTCCTAGCAATTCTAAAGGGACAGCCCGTCTGTCACTGAATTCACCAGTCAAACTGCTGCTCCTATTAAATATACAGGTTTTGATCCACTGCAGAGGCCAGTTTAAAGTTTCATCACCTGTACTGTAGTAGGATGTCGTATCCCATTGACTATACTGCAAATCGCAACAGATGCCCCCTGTGATCCTGTCTCGTTGTTTGAAACATTTTTTTTTCTGCCTGAACATGCTTTGTACACTGCTGTACACTTTGTTCTTTTGCCACGACTTCCAGGTTTGTGTCAGGTTCTAAACTGACATTAAGACATTCTGATCCACGGCCTCTCACAGAAAACTAGATGACACACAGTGAAAATTATATTGCTACTGCAGTTATCATAACACGCCACACACAGTGGATAATTAAATAAAAAACAGTTATAACATAGGGAAACGAGAAGAGTTTGGTCACGTTGTGGAGAGTTTCCAAACTACAGTCTGCAGGTGATCCAAGAGCTCTACATTTAAACTCATCTGTCATAGTGACGGAATAGCTTATCACTCTATGTTCCATTTCGACAGATTCATCATATTACAGTCATGTACATGATCATTGTTTCGGTGTTATCCACCGCAGAAGCTGTTATCCCTCTACCAAAACTCTTTCTCCAACTCAAACAAGCGATGTCAGTCAATCATTATCTGCTAACCAACACTGTGCCAGTGGACGAATGGGATGGAAAAGACATCATTGATGTACTCTAATAATCAGCATCACAGTTGATAGTATGAACAATTTTACCAATATTAGAGTAATTTCAACACGGACCAAAGATGTGACAATGTGTTTCCCAGTTTCAGTATCATAGCTAAGCCACCCCTTCTCCACTTTGCGAGTATATTTGTGAATGTGGATAGATGACATGCAGTACATCCATTCATTGTTAATTCTCGAACACATACACCATAAAAGTATATCAGACAGAGCTCTACAAATTTCTAACACCTCGAGCATAGTGCTTAATTTATAGTCCATCTCTCTGCGTATGGGAATCACAGAGCATTCTCGCTGTGCTAGGGTAAACTTAGAGAGTGAAAGACCCCCTCACAATGTCATTGACCAACCCGCCCTGCACCACCATTACCGATTTAATTTACAACCGACCAGACGTAGACCACTACTTTCCACGTCTCGTGAATAAATGGAGCTCGCCGAGTCCTCATCCTTCCAAGTGCACAAGATTTCTCAAGATGCGCCCATGTCGAGGAGGTTAGAACTCCTTATCAATGTATAATAACAGATTTGGAAGTGCCATGGCCGGCCGCTGGTGGCCGAGCGGTTCTGGCGCTACAGTCTGGAACCGCGCGACCGCTACGGTCGCAGGTTCGAATCCTGCCTCGGGCATGGATGTGTGTGTTGTTCTCAGGTTAGTTAGGTTTAAGTAGTTCTAAGTTCTAGGGGACTTATGACCTCAGCAGTTGAGTCCCATAGTGCTCAGAGCCATTTTTAAGTGCCATGATGTAATAGCAGATGGTTAAGAAGAACAAGGAATGAATGATTTTTATGTGTAATGGATCTCCAGACTGATGGAGTTTGAAGCATTTTTACGTAAATCAACCAAGCTATCAATTTTATAGTATTATTCCAGAGTCTAGGATCAGTACCTGGAAGGCATTGGTAAGAGTGAACATAAACACATGCACTCCTAAGTCTACAATGTTCTGCACTTAAAACGGGCTATAATGTTAGACCGCTTGCATTTCCAACCTATCAGTCCTGTGGAATGTAGCGCTATTAGTATTCCAATGTAAGAAATATATTTCAAGTGCATGACATACATCCTCCTTCCCAGTTTCTCTACCATAAACTATGTTATTGAACCATAAAACGAAAAAACTACTTCCATAAAACATTTGCTCTGCATGATACGAGCACAATATAGCATTCTGGAGATGTATAGCGTCCACTGTTCACATCTGATCACGGTTCAGAAATTATACTATGCCTGCATCAGCGCTATATGAAATGATCTTTAGTAATGGGGGATACCTCTTATAAGGAAACAGAGAAACGCATAGCAGCAATGTCAGACATGTGAAAATTACAAGTCATTCCGCCACTAATTCTGTAAACACCATATCTGTCAGGCAAAAGTATACATGAGGATTGCAGTGCCTCACAAGCACCTACCGCTAACTTAGTTATGAAGCTGAAGTCTCGATTTTACACCCAAGATGCGACAGAGGGGTGGAGTGCATGGCATAAATCAACGTTCGTTTAGAGGAATGTGTCACATTTAATCGCAATTGAGAGGGAAGTCCCCTGATGACCGTCAGGTTTACCATTAACGATCGCAAGTAGACTGTGCTTTTTAAATCACATACAGAACATGTGGCTATACATGAGTCGAACACAGGCTATGTTACGTGACTGATGCATCCTGACAGAACAGTGGAAAAATTGACCTGCAACAACTTCTCCCTCTCTACAATGCATCATCAGTCTACCATTAAATCGTACCTCATTACAGCTCCACCTCAATCGATCTCCCCCTCCACTCTCTGTTATCCTTTAATGCAGATGCAAGGAAGTTTAGAGGCAGATGGTTCTCTGTCTTCCAAAAACGCGTCAAATACAGTAGTCGAACTCGCGTGTATCACTGTTACCTCAATAGACGTGTAGTTGAATGCCACCTCAACAGAAGAAAAATTGACTGCTTCCCTGCTTTAGTTCGCTTCCATGTCGACGTTTTCTCGGATTCCTCCTGCTGCCGCATACTTGTTTGCATGTACAAATTGTTCTGCGCGAACCAGAAGATATGCAAGTACTTCCTCAGTTTCCCCATGTTTCGGTGGATATTCGGTCAATTTATACCTATTCCCTGTCATTTTTCGCAATTCTATCGATTTTTTAATGTCAGTTCTATCCATGCGATCATGAGACAACCTCTCGTTCTCTGTTCTAAAACTGCTTGTAAATGTAGCACAGCTGTCAACACCTAGCCCAAATGCAATGATCGGGAGGTGTAGTATAGCACTGTACTTGATTGTATCCAGTCACCTCCACATTTGGAGAGCGGTTGCTGTGTTTTCTGTTTGCCTGTGGACATGCATGTGTTGCAGAAGGCTCCCAGGATCCACAGTAGGCCTGAGTTAGCAACCGAGTGTGGATCTGCCATGCGTTGTATCCGGAGTAATGTTGGGATGTGGATCCACAATATGCCTCGCACGGGATAGTTTGAAGGTGGATCTGCCACACACTATGTATAAAGTGATGTTGGGATGCAGATCCACAATATACCAGATCTGAGTTAGCATTTGAGTGTGGATCTGCCGCAGACTATATATCCGGAGCAATGTTCGGAGGCAGATGCAACACACATCACATCTGGGATAGGGTTCGCAGGTGGACCAACCATGCATTATGTCCGAACACATATTCTATAATTTAAGTTTGGTCCACCAGTGTGGGGAATGAGTTCTGGGAGCCTTCCACAACACATGCGTATACACAGACATACAGAAAACCGAGAAGACGCTCTCCAAATGTGGAGGTAAAAATGTAAATGTCGTGTGATTAGGGCCTCCCATCAGGTAGACTGTACACTGGGAGCAGGTCATCCGATTTGTCTCCACTTCGGCGATTTGTGCGTCGATGGAGATGAATTGATGATGATTAGGACAACACAACACCCAATCCCTGAGCGGAGAAAATATCCGACCCAGCCAGGAATCAAACCCGGGCCCTTAGGATTGACATTCAGTTGCGCTAACCACTCAGCTACCGGGGGCAGACAATGTGGAGCTCATCGTGTTTCCAAGTTACTGTTACGTTTGTTGAATAATTTGTGAGCAGTGACCAAGAAAGTCAAGAGAGCCACGGAAATGGAAACACCTCAGCACATCACAACGAGTCTGCCGCGCCAGGAGAACAAAGATAACCACAGCATTTATGAAAAGACTATGTAACATCAGTATGACCTTATTGTAAAATTGTTTTTGTAATGCCATTTAGTCTGAAGATGAGGTATTCCCTCGAAACATGTCGCTAAATAAATAAGTAATGTAATAGTCATCAAAGTTTGTGACTGGTAGCGGTAATTTAAAAAACCTTTACTTTGATATTTCATCTTAAATGATTTTTCCCAAATAATTTGACACCTGGAGGCTGATGAGTGAAAACTGCCAAAAAGTCATCCTGTTGAAAGACTTACATGAACTACAAGGAAAATACTACAAGTAGTTAGCAAACAGTTTCAGCATCTTTAATCTGTTCTGTTAGTCTAACTTACAGACCCTACTGGTAAGTGTTCGGTTGGTATGTAGGACATCCACAACTGAGGGGCATGATAATTTAGAGAGATCGACTTCAGTTGTACTAATTATTTATTGAGACCATGACTGGTTTGGAGATTTTAAAATCCCATCTTCAGGTGTATGAAATTATTGTATTTGGTAATGTGTAACATGCAGTAGGGTAAGTCAGTGCAAGACTTCCAAATCACTGCATCTTGTTGGGAACTGTCCGCTGTCGGGCAGCCGCAGATTATGAACGCCAACCACGACTGAAATGGTTGGCGTTCATACTGTGCAGATGCCTAATGGCGGGCAGTTTCCTCCAAGATGCAGTGATTCTGAGCTCTTGCACTAACTTGCCTTACTGCATGTTATGCACTACCAAATACAATAAATTCGTACACCTGAAGATGGGATTTTAAAACCGTGAAACTGGTCATGGTCCGAATAAATAATTAGTACAACTGATGTGACTCTCACTAAATTAATTTTTAAGCCGGTGCATACGTTGGTAGTGTTTATGTTTCGCGTTAATTTTTAAGCTGGTGCATAAATTCGTAGCGTTTACGTTTTGCATCTTGGATTTATTTATTGATTGTCATCTTTACTTTGTAATTCATTGTTGTTATTAGCGTTTACATGTTGTTATTTTGTCATCTGGTGATAGAGAGTGAAGCTGGGGACGCTGGAAAAGGGGGTGCCACATGGAGAAATCGGAACATTTTCGACATATTCCTCTCTTTGAGTTGGGTGAGGGATCACAGCAGCAGGAGCAATAAGAAACATTTGCGCCATGTATGGGGATAATGCCTTGGACAAAACGCGGCAAAAAAAAAAAAAAGATTTTCTCGTTTTAAGGGGGATCGTTTTGACATTGGTGGTTCTTCACGCTCAGGAAGACCTTTGGGGTTTGATGAACATCGTTTAAACGCAGCAAGTCACAATGATCCACATCAGTGAACTCAAGAACTGGCAAATGTGATGAACTGTGATCATTTCACCATCATGCACCAATTGCATGCAGTGGAAAGGTTAAAAAAATTGTGCTAACATAAGGTAAAGAAAGGATTAGTTGAGCCCAAACAAAGCAGCAACTCCCCCACGTAAAGACCTGTATGCATCCATAAAAAATAATGTCATACATCTGACGGAACAGCGACGATGTGGGGTACTACAAATTGCTTCCCTGAGGTTAACAATCACTCCTGATATTTATTATTAACAACTGAGACATCTTGCAGACGCAATCCAAGAACAACGACCAGGAAGACAGTGTGAAGTGAAGCTACTCCACGATAACGCCTGCCCACATTCGGCTAGACTAGCAAAAAACACTATACAGGAGTTCGGTTGGGAAGTCATTCTGCACCCTCATTATTTACCTGGTCTTTTGCCCTCAGATTTTCGCTTTTTCCACTCTCTAACGAACAAGCTTCAAGGATGAAAATGCGCTCCGAACGTGGCTTGACGAGTTCTACGCCCCAATACCAGGTAATTTCTACAGCAGTGGACTCCATAAATTAGTACCAGTACCCTAGCCGTGGCAGACTGTTGTAAATACTGGAGGAGAATATATCATTGACGACTAAAGTCTCTGCTATGTGTATCCGTTGTTTTTATTAAACTTACGGAAAAACGCCAAGAACTTATGCATCAACCTAACAGTTTAAATGTAGTATCTCTATATTGTTATTATGGGCACTTTCTTTGCATTGATGACAAGTTTGTGCTATTTACTGAGCGGCGATTAACATGTCTTAGAAGCACTATAGACGATTCAATTTGGTCAGGCGGTCGAGAGTATTTGGTCGGGTTAGATTCAATGACAGGTGATAGGTAGTCTTGTCGCCCTGTAGAACGCCGCGGTATCCGAACGCTCGACCGCTGACCGAGTCGAGCAGTCCAGGCCTGTCATATCGGACGGTTCGGCAGTTGTGCTGTGAGCTTTCGAGCGTAAGCATAGTCAGTGATCACTTAAAAATGCGGTAATTGCATAGGATGACGTGGTTGTGGCGTTCTGGGAATACTCTAATGATTGCCCATATTTGTAGGACCATTCAGGTAAATAGTATTGCTGTAAGGATGCATGGAATCAACTGCTCTACACACTAGGAGGGAACATGAAGGCGATAGAATATGATGCTAATTCAGCTACAGTAAAAATAAATTTGAGAGTAGGCTACGGGGACTGCATACATGAAGTATTGATGCTTATTATCCTAAAAAAATGTTTACATGTACCAGGGATTATTGCTGAAAGTAGTTGCAGGGAAACTGCGGTGCTGTATTTGAGATCAGCACGGTCTTTCACCCTTTAGCCCAGGGTGAGTTCGAAAGTCATCGGTTGTGCGAAATTGCCCGAAATTTTGAGAGTAATATGTTGAAGGTTTTGAAACGTTTTGAGTTTTGAAATACCGGTATGCATTTGTTGCAAGATCGATTGACGAGTATCCGTTATGTTTTGTCCCGGGCTTTCATGGTCAAAAATTAACTAAGACACCGGTTATAATCTCACATATTTTGTTGATTGCTTGCAGAGGCTGGATTTATTAATGTAGGTAATTGCACATCGTCTAGGTTCATTATGTATCTCTTTGCACTTGGCGTCATTGTTACCACATGACAATGTTGCCGAGTACTACCGAAGTGTTAACAATGAGATACTTTCTGATGTTATTTTGTAATTGATAATATTATTTCCCAGTTCCCCTTGTGGAATCAGTGCAGTATAGTTCCAGTAAATTCAGTTCAGTATCTGTATATTTCCTGCAAAGCCTTTTATGTAAGTCGTTACAAAATTTTCTTATCAATTCAGTCGAATTGGCCGTTGGACAGTGATAATTGTGCGCGCTGTTTCGGCATTTTGTATTCTTGCCCAGATGTTATGGTTGAAGGAAACAGTGTTGAAGTGGTACCATGAAATTTGTACGTATTTCTGTCTTTATCTGTTTCACCCCTTGGCTTTCACAGGTTGTCCTCTGTTAGTAATTTTATTTGTCGAAAGATGAATGTTGGAGTAATTGTACCCATTTCAAAATTAATGACTGTATCTGCATTATATGTGTATTCTGGTAGTAGTATTTGTAAAGACACTTGGCTATTGAACACAAATCGTTTGTTAGTACATCCATCATTAATATTATAACAATGTGGCTTCTTTGTAAAATGTGTGTATTGTTTCAAATTAGAAATAACGTGTTTTAGGGACGTCATGATCCATGTTAACGCTACTTAGAAAAAAATAATTCTTGTTAATTCATTTGAGAGGAGTGCAGTAAGAAGTGCACATAGCTTCGCTCGTGAAAGACGCGGTTAATCTGGGCACTGCTCAGTTATACAGGGTGAAAAGTTGCGAAGAATCTTTGTTTGGCATTCCACTGTTCCTAATGTAAAAGAGCTAGACTCTTCCTTCTAGGTATAGTGGTACAACTTTTTGTGCTCTACACACAAATGATGGAAGTAGAGTTCAGAAAGCAATGCATTTGGCATAATCTCAGTTCACAATGGGCAACAAATCACCTCGCGAGAAATTTCTCCCATACTTTAACAAGGCATAAGTGGGCGAGAAAGTACAATACGGACCTGGTCTTTTGCCAAACTATGGGTCAACAGAAACTACAGATACCGAATCATGAAACCCGAAACTACAACCACGTCCACAATCATCACTACCTCAAAAAACACAACAAACCAACAAAATTGGAATCGAACACTTCCCTTGACCTATATAGGTTAACAGAAAATATCGATACCACACTATAAATCTCAAAACTTTCACCACCACCACATTTAAATCCTTCTGGTACCACACTATAAATCTCAAAACTTTCACCACCACCACACTTAATCCTTCCGATACCATACTATAAATTGACCTATTTATCCTTACGACATCTCCCTGGTCCGAGACGCTGGAGCTTTAGTAAGCCTCATTTCTTCATGACACACTGAACACTTTGCGACTTCATCCAAAATCCGAATAGTTGAAGAAATTTTATTAGAGGCAACGCACTGTCCCCCATCATCGCCGACAACCGTAAAGTGTTGACCTTGTCAGTCATATCCGTACCTACCAAAGACATAAACAAAGTAATTTACCAAAATTCACACACGACGAACAGAAAAAAACTACAATAGTGTCGACATAAAAAAACTTAAATCGTTAACGCACTGAAAAATATTCTGCTGAAGGCACAGTCACTACCGATACCACACATGTGCCATGCTACAACGCAAATGAACCCCATAAGCCACATAACACGCTGCTCATAAACACACCACCAGAGAGCACCACAGATTACATGAAAATGACACCTACAAACATGCCACTCTCACAAACTAAAATCTGCGCCGTCGTGACGTCACACACCACAACAGCCTTACGTCACGGGTCAAAACCGAGGGGTGGAATCGGACGCTTCTGATGACCTCAAACTACTATCTGTCTAGGTGTTCAGTGTATCACAAATTTGGGTCCGGCTTGTGTGTTTAATTACTGTGCTGTCATCCTATAAATTTCCTAAAAAACATGAATATATCAAAATATACTCGTGTTCAAAGTCATGTGTCTCAAAATGGACACCAACCACATTACATTCATTAACACCATTCAACAGAGCACATTTCATTCTATTAGAAAAACGTATTTTCATTTTGCTGTCTCCTCGGGTAAGGTGCAAAATTTGTGCCTAAAGTATTGAATTTTTTTTTGTAATTTGAGAAGAATCCTTATGTTGGTCTATGGTGGCTATGCCACTACCAATCTCAGTGACTGGTAAACCCATTGCCAAGTGGCCGTGCCTGATAGCAATGCAAGAGGTCAGCCACGGGCGGATTTCTTTACTGCAGGCTCCCAAGTCTGCATGTGGGAGTCTGGCAGATTCCCAAGCTGGAATGTGAGTATCTAACAGATTCCCAAGCCTTGTTTGGGTCTAATTGTGGTTCCCAAGCAATAATGCAGAAGTCTTCAGTTGTTAAATGCTTTAAATTTGTTACTGGTGTCCAAAACCATTGCTTTGGGCAAACTGTATTGCCACCTCAACATTAAAGCAGCTGGAATCCTGCATTTGTCTCTTCTAGTTGGCCAGTACAATGATTAAGCAGCTCCATGAGGATGCATGAAATTAATCAAGGCATCTTTATCTTCACGTGAAAGTCCACAGATATTTCCTATCCACCATTTTCCATCATAAACGAAAGTGACATACTGGCCAGGCTGTAGTTCAGTAATGGCAACATGTTTAGTAGCAACTTCAGCATATTGGTTAACATTTGCTATAAAGGACAATTTATCATTTAATACTTTATGAGCCTGAAGTCACTTTTCATCAATTGGCACAAAATGATGATGGTCTCATGTACCAGACACTGTACATCCATCCTCAAAACATTTTTCTTGATCAATTTTTGCATCTTCAATCATTTCTTTTTTAATATAAATAAATTCAATGTCATGCACACTTTTGTCAATATTCAAACAGATCAGTTGGTGTCAAGATTTGGTTGTCAATTGGGTGCTGAAGGCAAGCTGTTGCTGCTAAACGCTTAACTGTGCCCCCAATTCCGTCACATGGAAAAGATTTAGGAAGCTCTTAAAATTTTTGTACCATGCAGCAGAACCATAACTAAAATAATGAATATGCTTAATTTCTTTAAAAATGCACTTCAGGGAGGTGATCAAGGATGTTAAACACGTGCACTGCAACTGATTATGCAGTAGCTAAGGCTTTTTAGGCTGTCATTATCTTTGTAGTAAATGGCAAATGGATGGATTGAAGCTTGACTATTTTCCCAGTGGAATCCTTAAACTGCGTCTTGAACAATAAAGGAGTAATTTTCAGCAAAATCCATTAATATAATCAATTCTCCTGGTTTGAGACCCTCCTTAGTGAACTTCAAATGCTTGCTCTGATGCTTTGCAATGTAATGGTGAGTAGAAAGGACCAAAAAGTTCTGTAACTAATAGTTCAGTGAATTCTTCAACTGTCATTTCTCTAGTTTCAAGTGTATCTGTCAGTGTGAGTCCTCTGTTTGAACTGAATTGTATCTCAGGATCAATATCTGAAAAAGCTCTTTCCAAATATTCCTTTGGAGCTTTTGTTCCTGGGCATACTCCACAGTGATGAAGCATGCAGTCCTTTTTTTCCAAATTACAGACAATTTTGCTCAGTAATATTTTGTAATCTTTTTTTATTGGGCTATGTGCCAACATCAGTATCACATTTTGATGTATTGTGCAGACACAGACTGAATGTGAACCAGCTGTGCCTACAGTCACACACCACTTTGGTCTTAATTCACAAAATTTGGAAAATCCAATTTCCAGTCCATTTTTATTGCGGTACATAACAAACATTTCCTTTAAGTTGCTCAGTAATAAGTACAAGTATTTTTGTTTTTGAACCTCAATCTGAACAGTAATACAGTCCTTTATTCCTGGACAAACCTGACTAAACTCTTCATCATAAAAATGTTCTATGACTCTTGCCTTCAGAGCCTCAGAAAGCTTTTCCCCATATTTACCTTTGGGCTGTGCCAATATTCCCTGTTCAGCTTTTAACTTTCTAGCCTTCCTTACCATTCTTTCTGAAACACAAAATTCTTTCATAGTCTTTTTGATAGATCAGGTTTAGGGAACTAAGGCCAAAATTGGAATTTTCTCATTCTGATTTGATATATGTAATTTCTTTCAGTTCTTGGATCAGCAGACTGCGTTGCTTGCTTGTGGATTGTTCCTCCAGTTCACGGGAATCAAGTTCTTCCATTTCTGCAATTTTCTTAATAATTGCACCTTCAACTTGATGTATTTTACGCTTTGCACATCCTTTTGTATCCCTTGCAACAATTCGTTGAAATTTTAATGGTGATATTCCAACAGCTGTTTAACTTGTATTCAAATTGTGAGCAACATTAGTCTCATCATCTTCATCTGACTGAGATGTAACTTCCATTTGTGAATATTTCAGTGTATCAAATTCTTTTCTACAATAAGGGCACTTTTTTTGTGCCTAGTTTAATATCAGACATGGTTATCCTTTTTAGTAGGTCAGCTGTTTCTGTGTTGATTGAGAGAAAACTTTTTCGTGCAGTGTGGTATTTCTTACCAAATGGGTTGCAGCATGATCTTTGCAAAAATTCAAATCTTTGTGGGCATAAAGCTTCATGGTGGAAGCATAGGTGAGCATTTTCAGTGGAGTGTAAACCACTCCATCTAGTAAGTAATTCTTGTCCCTCTAAGGAAATATCGTTTACAGCTTTTAGTCCTTCTAAGGCACTGTATGTCGTTAAATGGCATGCTGAGTCAGTATTTCCAAAACTGCATACATTAATTTGATCTTGCTTTTTCATTTCAGCAACAGCTTGATATGCTTCAGCCACTAAAATAAAATTGTCGAGTCCTAAATAAAGAAAAGAAATAAAATTGATAAGCATTCAACTTCACAAAAATTATGTAGCAGTCTCTAGTACAGTTAAATGGTTAAATTTAGCAATGAACCTGTCACAAACAGGTTTAAAATCACCAAATAAACAGCAAAATGAATATTTAAACACTGCAGACATCATCAACAAAATTTCAAATTTAAGGTGCAATTTTTGCACCTTACCCAAAGAGACACCAAAATGAAAGTAAGTTTTTATAATAGAATGAAATGTGCTCTGTTAAATGGTGTTAATGAATGTAATGTGGTTGGTGTCCATTTTGAGACACATGACTTTGAACAGGGGTATATTTTGACACACTCATGTTTTTAGCAAATTTACAGGATGGTAGTGCAGTAATTAAACACATAAGCAAGGCCCAAATTTGTGATATACTAAATACCCAGACAGACAGTAGTTTGGCCAAAGACCAGATCCATATCATCCTTTCTCCCCTACTTAATCCTTGTTAAAGTATGGGAAAATTTCTCGTGACATGATTTGTTGCCCACTGTGAACTGAGATTATGCCAAATGCATTGCTTTCTGACCTCTACTTATATCATTTGTTTGTAGGGCACAAAGAGCTGTACCACTATACCGAGAAGCAAGAAACAGTGGAATGCCGAACTTGAGGATTCTTCATGACATCCTGGTCTCGGTAAAAGTGGTCTTCACAAAAGTGGCAGTAGCACCTCAACCAAGTTACAGGTGAGCCCGAAACTTTGCATAAGTTTGTGTAGGGCCCTAAGGTACATACTGTACAAAACTTCATCAAAATTGAAGATGGTAGAGCTGGGAGCATCTTCTAAACTGGGGCACTTGATGTGGAATGACCCTAATACATACCAAACCTGAAATAGAACTGTGCTTAACATAGACACAAAGCTAAAGGGGTATGCTTTCATTGCTGCAGTCTATGATAGTGATGTGTATACTGGTGCTTAGGATACTACTTAGTGCATGGATAGTGGGTATCGGTTCAGAGTGTTGGAGCATGGGAGAATATATGGTACACGAAATCTCTGTCTGAGATTGGTCGTTACTGTAGACAAATTTTCTTTTTTCAGTATACTGATGATGGTCCTGACAAGATCTTCACAAGTACAACATTTGAATCGTAATCCTTTGATAGCATTTCATGCACTGCTCAGTATACATTCAAATATTTTCCTGTTACTCCATAAGTGGTTTTCTGGCAATCACTTAACATACACCATTCAGTACACCATTCAGTGATTCTGCCTAAGAGGGGGGAGCAGGAGGAGAAGGCGGCCAAAATCACATCTTGGTAAAGAATGAGAGAACCTACCAGGGTAGAATCCAATGTCCATTTTAGATGTTAACACAGTGCAGCTTCAGTACAGTACCTATAAAGCACCCATGTTGATTGTTTGCTTTGTAGGGAACATGGACTGCAGGCAGTAGGTTGAGTCAAAGTTTGTAACATTCTAGACTGACTATAGAGAGTCTTTGGTGGCTGAATAAAGTTTTCAGAATGAAGACGCTGATTTGTCTGAAATGGAAGCTTTACAATAACTGTGCGGTACCAGTTTTGATTTGTGGCTATACGGCATGGAGTAACCATTAACAAACTATGGGTAGCTCAGTGAATAATGGAGAGCAGCCTCTTGGGTTCACTTGGACTTAACTTTAGCAGTGCAACTGAGACCCCTGATGCTCTGTAAACAACTTGCATGGGTTCCTGAACTTGTCTTTTTTATGAAAAATACTGGAACTAAAACTATGTCCTCAGCAAGCAGTGACTGTATGAGGGCTGGCAGGCCTCCTCTTGACTTGTGTGAGAGTTCTAGTATGATGTTAGTAGCATATGAGTGCTCTTATGCTTTAGACCATAGTTTTCATACTACACTATTCTCCATAAGTTGACAAAAACGTTTGAGAACTGATAAAAGCAAAAATATGAATGGTGGTAAATTGTTCTTTGAATGGGTTCATGAACGCTCTCTTGCATCCATGTGTAGTCATTGTCTGCAATTAACTCATTCCTGCTCTGGATTTGTTACATGTACTCAGTTGTGCTGACCTCAGCCCCAACTGTCTCCAGTAAAATTATACTCAGCTTTCCTATGTTATGAAGGTAACACACCTCAGTGATTCTGTGTGTACATATTCTGAATTTTGTATCAATGGCTGTGTGTGTATATGTGTATTTCTGCAGTATTAAATCTAAGATTAAATGTAATTTATTTCAACCATAGGATAAATGTATTGAAGTACAATACGTAAGTTGTCGGCATGTAGATGTAGGTGCACTTTGAAGCTGTATTACACCCATAGACTTTATTACATATTGGGTAGTCCCATGGTATAACAAATTGAGCACCAAGCTAGCAGCTGCAAATAAGATGTTAGCTATCACTGTTATAACTCTTACGAATCTAAAGAGTATGGATTGTTTACACTGTGGCAGTGTGTCAGCCAACCAGCTTTTCTTTCTTTTCTTGTATTTTTTGTCTTTCCTATACATCTCCAACTGTGTATGTTTCTCTGTTTAACTGCAACGTATTGTATTTTTGTGCCTTGGCTGAGGTATTCTAGTTTTTGGACATACTTTCTTTTGGAATTATTTCCTAGAACTCACTACCTTCTCTGTTCAGTCTTTACGATATGAGATCATGTAACAAAATAATAATCCATAGACCTTTAGCGTTTTGAATCCTTACTATCACTAAAATGAATGATTCAGTTTTGTAAACAAGGTGGCTGCGAAGGCCAGTCTGTGAGCAACAGCACATGATGGGAGAAGGAATTTGGGTTGGCGGGGTAAAGAGGTAGCTGGAGCAGGAAGGGGGAGGGATAGGAAGGTAGGGGCTGGGGACCATAAAATGCTCCTCATGGGAGCATACAGGGACAAGTTGCGGAGAGGGTAGGGTAGCTAGGTGTAGTCAGGAGGTTAGACGGATTGTAGGGGGTTGTGGGTGCAGGAAAAAGAGAAGTAAAAGGACTGTGGGTGCATTGGTGGAACAGAAGGCTATGTAGTGCTGGAGGGGGAACATGGAAGGGGTAGTGCTAGAGTGGGAACAGGGAAGGGGAATGGTGGGTGAAGGACAGTGTACTTTTCTTCTTGAGTTTGCTTGCAGGGCTTAGCTTTAATGGCTGTGAACAAAGCAGTCATAATTTTTATTCTGTCATGGACTGTTGACCACTGCTGTCTTGGATATATTATGCATCATGAGGTTGTGGTTAACTTTGGATGTGAGTTTAAATTCAGGGCTACAAAACACGTCTTCCTCTGCAGTTCAGGCATTGGTCACTTCAAAATCAGCTGTTGACAAAAGTTCTCACATTTCCGACATTTTGCAGTGCCCACTTCCAACATTGCTCTGCGTTACACATTAGCAGCATTTATGAAGTGACTTGTCATATTTGTGCGTTACCTATGACCGAGTGGCAGCAGGTGACTGATGTGGCAACACCGTAGTGGCAAATGACAGACGTCAGGTATCAAGTAATCTTAAACCGTCTGTAGTACTTTGTAGCAGCTCTTCTCATGCTGTGCCAAGATGTGGGCATATGGTATTACTTGACCCATAACTGTGTGGTGGGAGCTCCCTCGTAGGTGAGACAGAATGGTATGGGAGGTGTAGTTATACAACTGAGACCTTCATACAAACACATGCCATGTAGAACTTGTAAGCTATGGCTGGCAAGTGTTCGAACAATCACATTAACAGATTATGCCAGAATGACCAATAGAAGTCAAACACAAAGGTTACAGGATTACACCGAAATTTCAGCACAGACAATTATTTATTTTCACTTTTTTTTCTTTCTCTTGTTGCCATATTAAAAATAGATTCTTTACCAAAAACATGGTGGTGTGTACACAGTTTCATCTCATCAAGATGCTAATGCAATTGCAAGAGAATCCTGAAACAGTATCTATTAATTAAACAATTGAGGGCATGTGAGGTCAGTAGCTTATGAAAAGCTCACACTATATGTATAAAATAAAAGTGTGATTCAGTCACTTATGTTATTGCAAACACGTACGACTCATTTCACCAGCTATTGGTTCCTTTTAAAGTAATTGCATTATTTCATTTAAAAAATCTGTAGTCATTCATATGTTGCAGCAGAAAGTGTCTCAGGTTAGGCATATGTCAAAATATTCTTTGCTATGCATGTATTATGTGTCAAAAATCGTTTATGAAATATGAGAGGTGTTATGATTATTTCGCTTCCACTATCTTATTTGTGCACTCATGATTGACAGTAGATATAGATTGCATCTCAAGCTTAAAGAAAAGTTCAGTATGTTAACTCGATTTTGTACTCCGCAGTATATGATCTAAAATGTATCAAATGCAAACTCAAAGTGACCGCCATTTTTCGTTGAAAATTATTTGAATTTCACACACTACCTTACTCAGTATATAAAATGGCACAATAACCATGACTGTTAATGAAATTACTGGCACTTCATCATGAAGCTGACGAATGAGGCTATGAGATGCATGATAATAATATTTTTTTATTTACTTTCTTTACTTTTTTACCGAATAATTTCTTGAAAATAATTTGAGAAAGGTTACAGTGCAGCCAGTGTGTACATGCCTCTGTTCCTACAGTTTAGCTGAGGTGGGCAGAGAATTGTTCATTCATAACAGACAAATTTGTAGCTCACTAGGCAACAGAAAACTGAGGCAGCCCCCTCTCCCTTTGGAAAAGAAGGGTGGATCCGCCTAGTGCAGAGAATGGCAATGCAGTACTGCGCATGGGCCAATTAATCATGCGTGAACTCTACTCTGAGATACATAAATTATAAGGAAGCCATCCTGATCCGTGTCAACTCAAATGAAGCTCACAACTCCCAGAGAGTGATTGGAGCTGTAATTAAGGTGCACACTTGATTCTTCATGACATCAGGTTATCTAAGGAGCACACAAGCTTCCTCATTTCTAGGCATTGTCAATCAAACCATTCTGACACACGTCAGGAGTGATCGGTTGTGTACTGACTTTGCTGAAAGTACAGTTCAGCTTTGGAATGCTGTAGGCAAACAAACAAATGCTAATTGTCAGATAGTAGGTTACTGTGTTACATGTAATGACAGATCATGATACATGTACCACCTACCCCATTTCAGCTAATTTTAACGTCTCTCGGACAAGAATACCCTCTGCTACCTAAGTAAATAGTTGTCCACTTTTGCAATTTCCAATAGTTGACTGTCACCCCTGTCATATACACATTGATGCGCTAGCAGTTGACTCTGACAGTATTGCTTTCTTTCCAATCATGGGTGTCTTCAGAGGAAGCAAGAGTATGTTATTGCCATTTTTATGTAACTGATTTGGTAGGTTTCAATACATGTTGTACCTCAAGATCAAAATTTGACAGAAAGTAAACAGAACTTATTGTATCTCAAACAATATATATGTTGCCAGCATTGTGTGAACTCTCGCATTCTTTAGAATGCCTAGGTAATGTATAGAATGCCTACAATTGAACATCAAAGTATGAAAAGATTGATAATTTACACATTGCCCAGGTGTTGTGTACTTTGCCAAATTGTCTGCTGCTAAAGAATATAATATGCCTAACCCCACCATTTTTTCCCCCTCACCAATGTTTATGGTGATGTTCAGGCCTTTAATGGTTGCAAAGACAGTGTATTGGTGTAAGGGATTCAACTATCATGTCACAGATATTGTCATAATAGTTCTCCTATGTGCAGTGGCCAGCTGAAGTTCCACAGACGCTCTCCCTTCATCCTTTCCAATTGTTCTCGATTCACCATGTTGGAAGGGAGTGAAGTGCCAAGACAGGAATCACACCATGCTGACATGCAACAACGGTTGTGCGATGAATTATCCCAAAAAAGAGCCACTGCAACTAAAAAATGTGTTTTCCTAGTTGAAACCATTTACCAAAAGTTAGTCTTTGATGTGAAAAAGGCTAAGATGACCATGAAGAAGGAACCATGGAACTATTGGCTGTTGAAACACTATGACATAATGATGGTCGAGAATAAGACTAAGGTGTTCTATCCTGTTAAAGAAGGCAAGAGTACTATTCAGTTTTATGTTCTGGACTCAAAGGTATTTGACATACTTATAAGATGCATCTGGCTATTGGTTATGGAAGGCATGGCAGGATGTTGAAAGAACTTTCACCCAAGTATAAGAACATTACCATCATGATACTGAGCTGTACATTCACCGTTGTGAGCCTTGCCAGAAGAAGCAAGAAGATGTTAAAAAACTTGTTGTGGTCAAGCCAATGGTTTTTTTGGAATTCAGTTCCCATTGCCAGGTTGATCTCATCGATTTTCAGTCCCATTCTGATAGTTAACACATAGTATAAAGACCACATGATTGAAAACACAGCATGTGTTGGGGTATAGCAGTTCATGCTGCTTCCACATATTGCCAAAGTTGATATGGTGTAGCAGCAGGTGGTGTGTCCCGGGGCAGTCATTCTGCAATCATTGATCAGATGTTTTCAATAGGTGCCAGATCAGGAGAACAGGGAGGCCAAGGCAGCAATGCAATCTGATGGGCGATGAAGAAGTCTTGAATATTGTGTGCTGTGTGTGGTCACGCTTTATCTCCTGTTGGCAAGTTCAAAGAGATGGGTGACAACAGGCTCCAATACTTCAGAGATGTAACGTTGGCTGATTAGTGTACTGGCTGTGTGTACTGGGAAGGAGGCAGGTGCAGGATGGGACCCAGTACCACCCCAAACCATAATACCAGATGCAGGACCAGTGTGGCAATGCATTAGGCAACAGTTAAACAGTCTCTCACCATGGTGTCTCCATGCTCTAAACTGACCATCATGGTGGTGCATGCAGAATCGGGATTCATCAGTAAATACAGTGTTGTTCCATTTGGTTGTCCATGTCCGTCATACATCACACCATTGCCGGCACAAACTTGAGGTGTTGACTCAACGGTAATTGCAGCAATGGATGCCTTGCTGACAGTCCACTTGCTGCAAACGATGTCGCATGGCATGCGTGGACACTTCTTGTTACACAACAGACAGAATTTGTTGTATTATGGCTCACTGTGTGGCAGCGCGATCCATCACTGCCATGCATACAGTCATCATGTGTAGTGGTGCAACTAAGTGGGTGCAATCAGTTCCATTGGTCCGTCATTTCCTCCTGCATTGAGCAATTATAGATCCACATCACCATTGCTTGATTGTATCCAATCACCGATTTCTGTGAAGGATAATCCACAATTCCTTTAGGCAGTTATTCTTCCGCAGTTTAACTCCAAAACATGCTTGAAAGATGTTTACTGTCTTTTGCAAGGCATGCTGGAGCTCCTTACACGAAACAATAGCACAAAACAACAGTTCCAGTATGTCCACAGAGCTGTCTGTTCCCCCTTTATATAGCGCTTGCAGGTGGCGCTACTGGCACATGAAGTGCGCCTGCACTGAAATGATAATCATGTGCATCTCTCACTGGCACAAATGCATGCTGCAAATTTCATCAGATGTGAATGTTTCCTCCAAGGTGTTGTATTTTGGGGGCCAGCAGTGTAGTGATCCGCCTTTCACTGTCAAGGTAAACATACCTTTGATTTTAAGAGTGTGAATTATGTACCATAGTATATACAGAGTATATCTTTTTTTATTATTTATATGAATGTGGATGCCATCTTTTTGATTCAGTGATGTGAAATCATACTCCCATATGATTGAAACAACAAGGTCTCCAATGATGTGCGAAATGTGGCTAGAAAACATTATTTTAAAAATTTTATTCATATTCTAAAAATGTTAAAAATCAAGCAATGGAAAATCCAGGATGGAATAATGACAAGATTATGAAAAGGATAGACTGCTACTCACCATATAGCAAAGATATTGAGTTGCAGACAGGCACAACAAAAAGTGCGCTGGCATAAGCTGTCACCAGCACGCTGGTCGGCAAAGAGGTTGCAAGAAGATCAATAATAGGCACTGAATTAAGCCTGCCTATCAGGAGAGAGGCCAAAGACAGTCTTGCAAGCAACACGCCACCAATGCCCTCTTGACTGCCAGTATTTAGATCTCCGCTGCGGACTGGAGTCCACCAAACAACATCCTCTCCTTGCTTCCCATGGTACAAGCCTACAGTGGCAACGAGACAACACAAAAGTGGCGACAAGGATAATTCAGTGCAGATCAAAGTTAATGAGCTTGGCCGATGATTTTGTTTGCTTCTCTTGTGTTTTAACTTGGAGGGGCTATCATTTACTAATTTGTTGTTGTTTGTTCCTGTATGTATTCCAGGAGGGGAGCCACAGAACTAATCAAATTTCTGTTTTCTGAGGCTTTGCATGGTTTCTGCTACAACATATTTGTGTAAACCGTGGCTACCCCACACCCTCCACCCCTGCCCCCGCACATCAGGCACAGTCAGCCGGTGAGATGGATTAAAAACAAATTTTTCAGTTTCAGAAGCAACAAATTGCTACCTTTCTAACAATGGTACAACTTCTGGCTGCACAAGCTGGGTTGGCCGCACAACAACAACCGACCAACCGATCAGCCAACAAGTGCTGTGAACCAGCATACCACTGTTCTGGCAATTTAACAACACAGAAGAGGAGTGGCTCGAGTACCTGACACAGTTCCAAGCACATTGTGAAGTTCATCTAGTTAAAGGTACTGTAAAGCATCAACACTTCCTTTTGATTGCGGGGCCGCATGTTTCAGGTTAATACTAAAACTATTCCCAACTGCATATTCTGATGAACTCAGTTATGACCAAGTAATCACTGCATTAACTCAGTATTATGACCAACAAGTTCAAATAGTTGCAGCCAGATATCAGTTCTTTTGCTTGCAGAAAAAGGCGGAGCAGGTGTACCATCAGTGGTAGACAGAATTAACAGGCATGACTAGAAAGTGTAAATTTAAATGTAGCTTTGGCAACTTTTACAGTGATTCAATGATTAGGGATGCAATAACATTCAGAACAATATGATTCAAGCGCCGTAGCAGCTGATAAGTTTGACCAGTCCCAGATTTGTCGGGTCGAGTCGCCCCTCTTTTTAAACTGCCCCAAGCAGCCACAACAGCAAGCGCGTACACAGCCATGTGGACAGACATGTAGACAGGTAAACAGACCTGTGAACTTAGTGAAGTCTTGCCCTAGGTGTTTTGCTTGCCATAAAAAGTCAGGATTGCCCATCATGTAATGCAAAGTGTTATATGCGTGGAAAAAAAAAAGCCATGTCCAAGCAGTTTGTTTGCAATGGCACAAAAACTCCAGTTTTGTCCACTCCTAGAAAAAACAGACTCTTGTACATGCAGTGAATGCTGTGTTTTCGAAACCTACAGTAGGTTCTGACAAAAGTAAGATTAAGGTTGTTCCTCATTCTCACCCTTGTGCTGTGCAGTGCTTTTCTAACAAACTATTTGTGTCATTATGCATTGCTGGCCATCATGTGAACTTTCAGTTAGACACAGGTGCCTCAGTAACTTTGCTTGCTTGTGCCACGTACAAACAGATAGGCTCACCACGCCTTTCTAAATCTAGCAAACAGCTCACTGCTTACAACGGACAGGAAATTCCAGTGCTCGGACTGTGTAGTTTGCCTGCCACTTAACAAATCTCACAGCAGGATATTGAATTTTACCGTGTTGAAATCAAGAGGCAGTGAGAACATTTTTGGTTTACATGCCTTTCACTTGTTTGGCCTTTCAAGAATGTAGTTTACATATAGTCTTTTGCACCAAAAGATAGTGTCGCTAGCTTGCTTAAAGAATTTCAACTATTTTCAGGTGGAATGGGAAAAGCTACTAACTTTGTAGCACATGTTACATTGAAAGACAGTGCACAGCCAAAGTTTTTCCAGGCCTGCCATGTTCCAATTGATTTAAGAGACAAAGTAGTCAGTAAATTGAAAGAATTGCAAGATAATGGTGTAATTGCTCCCATTCAAGCTAGTCATTGAGCAAGTCCTCTCTTTTTATCGCCTAAGCCTTCTACTCACATTCACATGTGTGTTGACTTCAAGTCTACAGTCAACCCACAGGCAGTGACCGAGCGAGGTGGCGCAGTGGTTAGACACTGGACTCGCATTCGGGAGGACGACGGTTCAATCCTGCGCCCGGCCATCCTGATTTAGGTTTTCCGTGATTTCCCTAAATCACTCCAGGCAAATACCGGGATGGTTCCTCTGAAAGAGCACGGCCGACTTCCTTCCCCATCCTTCCCTAATCCGATGAGACCGATGACCTCGCTGTCTGGTCTCCTTCCCCAAAAACAACCAACCACAGGCAGTAATTGACATTTACACGGTACCTTGCCCTGAGGAACTCATGGATGGGCTTGGTGCAGGATATTACTTTCCTGAGATAGTTTTTCGTGATGCCTACTTGCAGATTCCATTGGGTGAAGAATCACAGAAAGTGTTTGTTGTAAATACATACTTAGGACTATTCAGGTATTTGCATTTGCCCTTCAGCAGTGCTTCCACACCCAACTTTTTTCAATATTACTTGGAACAGCTGAGTGCGAAAGTGCCCTTGATGATATTGTCAAATCAGGTCCTACACCGGAGGAACACATTGCCTATTTGCATACTCTTTTTCGAGTGTTGTCAGATGCAGGACTCAAGTGTCGTCTCGAAAAGTGTGACTCGTTTCACACTGAACTACAGTACAAAGGTCATGTGATAAACAGTCTGGGTGTGCATCCATTCCAATCTCATTTGCCTGTTCCTTGCAATGTGTCTGAACTGCAGTCAGTACTAGGCAAGATGACATACTACATTCGGTTCATACCGAATGCCGCTCAGATCGCGGTTCTATTGCATCGCTTGCATCACAAGAAAGTACATTTTGTTTGAACCAAAGACTGTCAAGACACCTTTCAGAAACTCAAAAATGCCTTGCTCGGTGACAGATGTTTAGTGCATTTGGACCCTGCCAAGCCGGTAGTCTTGCAGGTCGACACTTCTTCCTACGAAATCGGCGCTGAGCTTTTGCACAGAATTGATGCACAAGACAGACCTACTGCTTTTGCTTCAAAATTTTTCACTCATACTCAGTGCAAATATTCTTAAATAGAAAAAGAGGCTCTCGTTATTGTGTATGGTGTAATGAAATTCCATTGCTATTTGTATGGTCACAAGTTGTATTTAGTGACAGATCACAAGCCTTTGCAGTCCATGTTTCATCCATCAAAGCCAGTTCACACACTGCTCAAAAACTGCAGTGATGGGCTTTGTTGCTTTTGCAGTATTAGTATGAAAAAAAAAAAATGAAATGAGCATGTGGCATTGTTGGATGGGAGGCTCCATCCAGGGAAATTCGGCGGCCAAGTGCAAGTCTTATTTCAGTTGACACCATATTGAGCAAATTGCATGCCGTTGATGAGGATGAAATGATGATGAGGACAACATAACACCCAGTCCACGGGCAGAGAAAATCTCCAACCCAGCCGGGAATTGAACCTGGGCCCGCTGCGTGGGACGCAATCACTTTACCCCCCACCCCCCGCCCCCCTTTTTCTTAAAAAAAAAAAAAAATCTTGTTTTGTTCGCTGTTGTTCATTGCATCTGGTCAGGGCGGACGTCGTAAGACATTTGTTTTTGTTCGTTGTTGATCCATTAACTCAGTTTTTTATTACAGAGGGCAGCTAACCCTCTGACCGAACATGCTGGCTATCCCTAGGCTAAACAAGCGGATATATCAGTATGAAATTGTGTACAGGCCTATGGCAAAGAATAGCAATGCAGACACCCCATCTCACCTTCTGATTGGCCCAGACTGATTTTGATGCATCTGCAACATCTTTTTGCCAAATCGATGCGCAGGACTCTGTATTGCTGGAATCTTTTCCCTTGCACCACAGAAAAATTGCACAGGCCATGGAAGCAGACCAAGATCTCAAGCTTTTGTTGCATTACACTCGCACGTCTTGGCCTTGTCCATTGAACAGTATCCAGAACTCAATTGTGCGCCAATATTTTGCACGTCGGCATAACCTTTCAGTTCAACAGGGTGTGATTCTAGTTCAGAATGACAGTGGACAATCACGTGTGCTTATTCCCAAAGGGTTGCAAAAGGATGTGTTATGATTGCTCCATCAAGGACATTGGGGAATTGTTCGCACTAAACAGTTAGCCTGCCAGTGCTGTGCTGGGCAGGGTATAGATGCCTTCATTGAACAGATTACGCCATAATGTTGTGCATGCGTGGAAAACCAATCCGCTCTGCCACAGGCATCTTTAGCTTGGCCTAAGACTCAACTGCCATGGCAATGAGAGCACATTGACTTTGTAGGACCATTATGGAACACTCGTTGGCTCATAGTGGTAGACTCTTTTAGCAAGTTTCCATTTGCGGTGCCTATGGCTTCTACAACATCACATAGCACCATTCAGGTGTTGGCCTCCATATTTTGCATTGAAGGATTGCCAGAAGTACTTGTGTCGTACAATGGACCACAGTTCACTTCACATGATTCTGAACAGTTTTGTGAACAGAATGACATTTGTTATCTCAGAAGTGCTCCATTTCACCTGCAGTCCTATGGAGAAGCAGAATGCTTCATATGCACTTTTAAGCAACATATGGCCAAGCTTCGCACCACCAACACACCGGAACAGGCGCTGCAACTCTTTCTCGCCTCCTATCGCTTCCACACTTGAGACGGACCATCACCGGTGGAACTTTGGAATGGCAACAGTCATCGGATGCTGCTAGCCCCACTGCAGCATCTGGTGCCACCAATGGTCCACAAGTATCGCTTTGCACCACGCGATCTTGTTCTTTTCAGGGTTATGGCAACCATGGGCACTGGGAAAGAGGTGTAATCCAGGAATGCACTGGCTCTTATGCGTGTTTGATTGCAGGTCCTGATTGTTTGCAGCACCACCACCAGAACCAACTTCGTGCATGTCATTTTTCAAGTGATTCTGCTGCTTTTCTTCCCCCAAATCCATGGCCTCACTGGTCTGCGCGGCCTGTGCAGCTGCCCTCTGATGTCACTAGGGCACCCCAAGAAGAGTGAATGGATGATGCATCCTCGTCCCTGCAATCCCTGCTCACCACCATTGAACCTGGACCTGCCATCGCTGTCCATGCCACAGGAAGTGTCCTCAGGCCTGGACATGTGCCCTGGCAGCACTTTTAAGGAAGATGTTCCTGTTGCCTCGCAAGCCAGACGGTGGGGTATGGTCGGGAGTACGCCGTCCTCCACAGCTACAGCTCCTGGGCTCATCTTTGTGTCCAGCGTCCTGCCTCATTCCCTATTGACATTTGCAGCCTCACTATATGACAGCGGTGCAGCATTTTGGGAGGGGTGGAGGGCGGGGGAGTAATGTGCTGGCGTAAACTGTCACCAGCACACCAGTCGGCAAAGAGCTTGCAAGAAGATCGAAAACAGGTACTGAATTAAACGTGCCTATCAGGAGAGAGGCCAAAGACAGTCTTGCAAGCAACACGCCGCCAATGCCCTCTTGACTGCCAGTATTTAGATCGCCACTGAGAACTGGAGGGCCCAGTCAATCACAGACAGTCACCTAGTAAGTTGCAGTCAGAGTCACAGTCACAGAGAGTCGGAGTCACAGTCTCTAGCTCAGTCAGTCAGTACCTAGCGACCAGAGTGTGTACATAGCGGGACTCGCACCTCTTCAGCAGTGAGGCTAACATGGACTATTACAAAAGAGCTTGTATCACAACACATGGACTAGCTTAAAGATAAGTAGCTTTCTGCTCTGGTTAGTAAGGAACCCTGTTAATACATGTGTGCAGTCTGTGTTGTAGAAAGGGGATTCTGACCACCAAACAACATCCTCTCCTTGCTTCCCACAGTACAAGCATACAGTGGCAACGAGACAACTAAAAAAAAAAAAAAAAAAAAAAAAAAAAAAAAAAAAAAAAAAAAAAAAAAAAAAATTAAACGTGTAAGCTATGGGCCAGAAGGCCTTCTTCTGAAACAGGCAACACACACACACACACACACACACACACACACACACACACACACACACGACCATAGTACCTGACTGCCGAGGCCAGACTGTGAGCAACTGTGCATGATGGAAGCAACCTGGGTGGTGGGGATGATGTTGAGGCTGGGAAGGGGACTGATAGTAGATTAAGGGTGGGAGCAGTAAAATGCTGCTTGTGGGAGCATACAGGTATAAGGCCGAGAGAGGGTAGGTCAGCTAGGTGCAGTTGGTAGGTGAGACAGAGGGCTGGGGGGGGGGGGGGGGGAGGGAGAAGTAAAAGGTCTCTGGGTACGCTTATGGAATAGGAGGCAGTGTAGTGCTGGAGTGGGAACAGGGAAGGGGATGTGTGGGTGAAGGACAATGAATAGATGGGTTGGTGAAGGACAATGACTAGGGAAGGTTGAGGTCAGGAGAGTTAGGGGAATGTAGGATATATTGCAGGGAAAATTTCCATCTGCTTAATTCAGAAAAGCTGGTGTTGATGGTAAGGATTCAGATGGCAAAGGCTGTGAAGCAATTATTAAAATTAAGAATTTTGTGGTGGCCAGCAACTGGGTGGTCCAGCTGTTTCTTGGCCACAGTTTGTTGGTCGCCATTCATGCAGATAAGCAGTTTGTTGGTTGTCATGCTCACATAGAATGAAGCACAGTGGTCACATCTTAGCATGTAGGTCACATGATTGATTTTACAGGTAACCCTGCCTTTGATGGGACTGGATGCTTGTGACTGGACTGGAGTAGGTGGTGGTGGGAGGATGTGTGAAACAGGTGTTGCATCTAGGAATATTACAGGAATATGAGCCCTGAGGCAAGGAGTTGGGAGCAGGGACTGTGTAGGGATTGACGAGGGTATGTGTAGGTTTGGTGGGTGGCAGAGTACTTCTGTATGGGGGGGGGGGGGGGCGTTGGGAGGCTAGTGGATAGTACAGTCCTCATTTCAATGCATGATGAGAGGTAATCGAAACCCTGATGGATAATGTGATTCAGTTTCCTATTTAATGTGTCATGAGAGGAATGCTCCTCTGTTGCGAGATGATGGGACTTTGAGAGGTGGTGGGTGAGTGGAGAGGTAAGGCATGGGAAATCTGTTTCTATACAAGATTGAGGCTTCAGTGACACCCTTGGTGTATTTCAAGAAGGACTGCTTGTCACTACAATGTGACAGCCTTGAGCCACTAGGTTGTATGGAAGGGACTTCTTGGTATGGCATTGGTGGCAGATGTTGAAAGTATTACTGGTGGTTGGTAGGTTTGATATGGACAGAGGTACTACCACATTTGAGGTGGGCTCAACATTTAGGAAGGTGGCTTGTTGGGTTGAGGAGGACCAGGTGAAGTGAATGGGGGAAAAGGTGTTGTGGTTTAGAGGCATGTGGATGGGCTGTCACAAAGATGTCATCATTGAATCTGAACCAGGTGAAGGGTTTGGGATTCTGGATGGTTAGGAAGTGTTGCCCTAGATGGCCTATGAATAGGTTTGCATAGGTTGGTGGCATGCAGATGCCCATTGCCGTATCCTGGATTTGTTTGTAGGTGATGTCTTCAAAGAAGAAGTAATTGTAGGTGAGGATGTAGTTGGTCACGAAGACCAGGAAGCAGGTTGTCAGATTGGAATCCATTGGTTGTTGGTAAAGGAAATGGTCAATAGTGACAAATCCTTGGGATATTAGGGATGTTAGTGTAGAGAGAGGTGGCATCAGTAGTGACAAGTTGGGCAGTGTGCGTTAAAGAAACAGGAATTGTGGAAAGTCAGTGGAGGAAATGGGTGGTATCTTCCATATAGGAGGGTAGGTTGTGGGTAATAGTTTGAAGGTGTTTGTCTACAAGGGCAGAGATTCTCTTAGTGGGGGCACAGTAACCGGACACAATGGGACATCCTGAGTGGCTGGATTTTAGGGAAGCGTGTAACAGGTAGGAATGTAGTGGTGAGGACAGAAGTAGACTCTGGGGAGAGGTTCTGGGATGGGCTTAAGGATACGAGGAGAGACTGAAGATACTGCTGGATTTCTCGAATCTGGCAGAGATTGTAGGTGGACAAATATGACAACAGGCAGAGTCCTTCTGTCAGATAATCATTGCAGTTCAAAACAACAGTGGTGGAGCCTGTGTCAGAAGGTAGAATAATAAGGTTGGGATCAGATTTTAATTGATGGATTGCAGATCTTGCTGCAGATGTAAGGTTAGCTTGCATGTTGAGGGATTTGGGGAATGATGGTTAGGTGAGTTTCGGGGTTAAGAAATTCTGGGAAGTTAACAGGGGTGATTTGGTAGCAGTGGGGTTGAATAATGGTTGGAAGGAGCAGTGAACCAATCAGGCAGTATTCAGCATTGGTCTTAGGTTGAGACTGATTGGTATGGTTGGTGGCAAAAAAGTGTCAACACTGTAGGGTCCAGGAGAAGGAAAGGTTTTTAACAAGCCCAATATGATTGAATATGCGAGTGGGGAAAAAGGTAAGGTCTTTCCAAAAAGCTCCTTTCTGTCACGGATCTCCCCACAAATATATCACTTGCTAGGGAAATTCCACTTGCACTTCATGCTCAAGTCAAGAAAGCATTAGCCAGATTGATAAATCTCGGCATGATGGAACAGTCAGTGGGCTACGCCTCTGGTGATTATCAAGAAACCAATGGGCAAGGCCTCTATTGATATGACCGGTTGATTTTTGGCATTGGAAGTGCATCTGCTGTTTTTTAATGTTACTTGAAACAGCTTAGTCAACAAAATCCTAGTGGTATAAATTATCTCAATGACAATGTTGTTACAAGTGTTACTACTGAGGATCATCTGCTCAACGCTTGGCATTTGTTTCATATCTTGTGGGATATGGGTCTTAGCGAAACTTAAAGAAGTCACAGTTCTTCCAGCCTTCTATATGGAAATGAGTGTGTGGCATCGTAGAATACTTGGGTCATATTATATGTCCTCGCAAGATCCAGCCAAGTGGCAGCCACATAGCGGCTATTGCGACCCTTTTGCAGCTGCCTAATGTAAAGCATTCTTAGGCAAAGATGTGCACTATCACAAGTTTCTTCTGCAGGTTGCTTACATTTCCTGTCCACAAAATCAGCAGCTTAAAAAAGATGCAGCACTTGTATGGATTCCTGTCTGTGACCACATGTTAAAGAAGTTGAAAGATGGTTATGTTCCACCTAGTGTGTGGTCACCTATTAACTGGCACTACAACTTGTGGCTGTGGTTATGATTGAAGCATAGAAGTGTGGCATGGGGGCCATGTTGTCTCAATGTTGACCTGAAAGTTCAGAACAGACCATCACTTTCTCATCGAAGATGCTTAATGAAGCACGGAAGAATTATTCTCACATCAAGAAGGAAATCTTCACAGTTATTAATGCCATTAAGAAATTTTGTGTGTTTGTAAATGGTGTTAAGTTTCATTTGATAACTGATCATAAGCCATTAGTGTCTCCTTTCAGTCCTGCAGTGCACTTGCCATACAAGATAGCACATGGACTGCCCTGTTTGTGAGTAGATACAGTTTTGACCCATGGTATAACATTCAAATACTGATGCTCCTTCTTGTCTGCCAATGGGTCTTGTCTACCAATGGGGCCTGAGCTAGATAAAGTGCTTTGTTTTTACCTCAGTGAGAAAGCTCACCATACAGTTCTGATTAAGAGTGCTTGTGTTGCCCAAGCCGTCACTGACAACCTCATTCTTTGTGAAGTGCTCAGATATATTCAGCAGATGTAGCCTGTGTGACCTCCAGCATAGGCCTCAGATTCCATCCAAATTATTTTTTGTTGCGAGAGACCTACCTTCGTTGATGGTGTTCTTTTGTTGTCTACAGAAAACACTGCCCTATGAGAGGTGGTTCCTGTGGCTCTCTGAAGCAGCATTCTTAGTCTTTTGCACCAGGACCATTGGGGAATCTCACACCCAAAGGTGCTGGCTCGCCATCGTGTGTATTGCCTCAGCATAGTCTGGAAGATCAAACTTTTAATTGCTGCATGCTATAAATTTGCAGGTCAGCAGGCTGCACTCCAGAAAAGTTATTCTCCGTGGCTGGTGGTCCAACAGCTGTGGGAGTGCGTTCATATCAACTTTGCCAGTCCCTTCTGGGCCACCCGTTGGTTGGTCTTCAGTGCCTACTCCAGGTTTGTGTACATTGTCAACTTTGCTTCACTACAGATGAGGCAACAGTATGGGCTCTCATGAGGACGTTCCCGTGGAAGGACAACCCCGCATATGGTAATGGGCAACAGTCCTCTTTTCATCTTAGGCTTTTCATGATTTCTGTGCTTACCACGGTTTAAAGCAAGTGCGTGAACTTCCATTCCACCATCAGTCAAACAGGGAAGTGGAATGCCTCGCCCACATGTGTGAGACATGGATGAAGAAATATATTGGCAGTGTTACAGTGGACGAAGCGCTTACCTGTTTCTTCAAGTTCCTACAGGTGTACACTCATCGGCAGGGCTCCTGCATGGCCGCCAGCTATGAACAGTGCTGAACTTCTGTCGCCCACACTGAGGCCTTCCTGGGCCCCTCCGGTGGCATGATACATGCCTGGGAACTGATGTGAGCATGCAGCTTTGGTTGACGAAAGCAGTGGATTCTAGCAGTAATTGCAGCCAGCATGGTTGATGCTTCTACACGCTGCAGATGGATGACACAATGGTGATGCATAACCACAGCCAAATTTGCACCCATGTGGGATCTACTCCTACTCCTCCTCCTCCTCCTCCTCCTCCTCCTCCTCCCCCTCCTCTCAGCCTCCAGAGTTCATCCACTTTTCCAGTTACCAGAATTCCTTCCTCTCCTCTGCCTCCAAAAGCCCACCCACTGCACTTTATTCACCATTCAGCCACCACTGGTTCATCAGGACCTGGACCTGGAAAAACTCATGCAACAAGCCACAAGATCAACTTGGCGCTGCTTCCACCAGAGCCAGTGCTCCACCCCCATGCCCGGTCCCCAAGTCACCTCAGAGAGCTCGTTTCAGCATCAGTGGCCCTGGCTGCCAGCATCCAGCCCATGGTGGTCATAGTCAGGGCCAGTTGGCCACTTGGCCATTATCCTTCTGTGCAGCCTGACAGGGAGCTGTTCATGGTGCAGCGCCCACTGACCAGGAACACTTACAAAGTAATGGATGTCGCTTTCCTGAACTCCTAGTGCTGTCTCACATAATGGGTGAGGGATGGTGGAGTGACAGCAAGCATACAGGCGCCTCAACAAGGGGAGAGAACTGTGGTAACCCACAATTACCTCACCAGTTGTGCTGTCACCTCACCGTCCGTCAGAAGTCATCAGGACACGACGTGTCCACAAGTAACTTATCATTTGATCTGCCCATGCCAGCACACAACATCCTAATTCTGTCTCAAGGAGGCAGCACCTTCAGACACTATGGACAGCTGCACCTCCCAGGTGGCTCACACAGCCACTACCCAGTGCCACCATGCGGAGACAAGTGTAATGTGGTTATTCAACAGAGGAGTAAAGTGCACTCTTCCCGATTTTGAAATGTTCTTTGCAATTGAGAACTACAGTCTGCTCTTGTATCTTGGATTGTTTACTTGGCACCAACCTAGCTGTGCACATGGACTCTGTATTGGACACAGTTGTGGTTTATGTATTAAAATGATTGTATTATACTGGTGTTCTCAATTTTGTGTTATAACAAGTATCACACCAATGCTGACGATACTAGTTTCAATTGAACTAAGTGAAAAATTAAAAATTTGAGTTGAAGAAGATGGGAAGAGTCAAGAGAAGAAAGAAATGAGAACAAGTATAATTATACTTGTCTTACATCATCCACTTCATAATCTTATCCCTATATTCAACCTTATAAATCTCCTTTGGCTTATGAGTAAATGCAACTATCTGTTTGTTTTTTGTGTTTCATTCTATCAAAAGAAAAATTCTCTTAAGAAAACTAGAACATTATTAGACAGAATATGTACCTTCAGAGGAAATGTCAGTACTGCTGAGGGACACATATACCTGTAAGAGCACATACATTCTCTTAGCTCTGAAATTACTAGTTTCTTCTTTGGGGAAGAGAGAAGGATAGACTGGGGAAGGTTAAAAAAGAAGGGCAAGTCACTCTGACTGCAGGATGAGAGGGACAGACATGTTAAGAGTACAAGGGGAATAAAGTTGTACGTTAACTGACAGAAGCAGTTGCTGGAAGCTGCTTCTGTAAAGTACAAGGGTTGAAAATTAAATAGTGGCAACTATTTATTCACAACCGATATTAAAGAGTTACGTCTTTGCACCTGTTACTGTCCTTCAAAGTAGTCATCAGCATTGTGTAGAACCCATTGCCAGTGATGATGAGATCATAGTATACTATTAGCAGAGACTGTTCTGTTGATGGTACGAATGGAGCGGTCTGCTCACTGTCGAATCACTGGAACAGTTCTGAAGTGAATGCCATGAAGTGGTTCCTTCATCTTCAGAATCAAATCAAAGTCACAAGGATTAAGTTTGGGGAGTACAGTGGATGGTACAGTACTTCCCAGAGCCATCGACTAAACAGAGCAGCCACATCTTGCGCTGTATGCACTTGTCATGCAAAATTATGGGTGGGTTGCACAGAAAGTGTTGCCACTTCTTTTGCAAAGTTGGTCACAGTTGATGCTGCAAAAACGAATGGTGCATTGACGGTCTGCCATGGAGAAACGTAATGGGTTAGGAGAACACCATCACAGTCGTACACGAGGATCACCATAAATTTCACTATACTGGGGCTCTGATGCACTTTAGACTTTCACAGCGACCCATAATGGCACCATTCGTTGGATTGGTGTTTCAGTTTTGGCTCGTATGATGTGGCCCATGTCTCATCCAGTGTTACGATACGGCGTACAAAAGCCTCTCCTTTGTGCTAATAGTGCTCCAAGTGCGTCTGAGCAGCGTCATAATGCATCCATTTCTGCATTTCCTTCAAGTCATGTGGAACCCATCGTGATGCAATTTTTTGCATGCCCAGGTGTTCCTTCAGGATGCGAAGCACAGTCGTATGCGTTAATCAGGTTTCATGGGCGAGCTCATGAATCATAAGGTGTAAATCAATGTCCACTAACGCGGCAACAGCTTGCACTTCTTGTTCAGAGATGCTAGGATGACCTGCCCAATGCAAGTCTGCCACAGTTGGCCAACCTTCATTGAAGGCTTTCACCCACTGTTCTGCACAGCAATGCTGATTCCCTGCATGCCTCTTGAAGACCTTGATGACTCTGTCATGCTGAAACAACCTCTGGCACATTCAATCTTGATCCAACTCCGTTGTTCCTGTTTCAAAAACATAGTGACACCGTTATGTTAGACTGCTTGCTCACAAGTGACCATGTTTTACCTCGATTGTGTGCACACCAGTGATGTGGGACAGGTGAGTCCATTTGCTCAGAGGTACGGTAGGTATGTCAAAAACGTGTGCTATCAGCGACAATAGTAGATTCCGGAGTATAGTGTCTCCACAGCAGTGTTGCCACTATTTAAGTTCCAACCTACGTATATTAACAACAAATTTTGACAAGTGCTAACCTACTCCCATGGACAATTACAGGAACTAGATCTAAAATATTTATCTAAATTATTTAAAAAAGTTCTTTTTCTTACACCACACAGCTGCTGTTTTTATGTACTACTTGTCAGTTTCTTCAGTTTCTTTGGGGCTTTGTCCCACTTCAACATGGGGTCGACCTTGTTACTATGGATTTGGCAGTGTTAGTTGCAGAGGGTGGCTGGATGCCCTTCCTGTTGCCACCCCAAACTCCCCGCCACGGAATTTGTGTACCCCACCTGTTTGCGTCTAGTGTAAGCCATGAAAGAGTGTGAATGTTTTCAAATGTCTGTGAGTCATGTAACTGAGGCGGAACGTGGGCACCAGCCTGGTATTCACCTAGCAGGATGTGGAAAACTGCCTAAAAACCACAGCCAGGCTGGCCGGCATACCGGCCCTCATCATTAATCTGCTGGGCGGATTTGATCTGAGGTTGGGGAGCCTACCCAAGTCCAGGAAGCAGCACATTAGCACCCTCGGCTACCCTGGTGGGTCTATCCACTATTTCACACAGTGCAATTGATGTAACTTTTAAAGAACATGATTAGCTATCTGTACACTGGCAAAGTTAAAACATCTGAATATATGCACATAGCCTACTGTTGTCGAAACCTTGAGAAAAAATTGGAGAAGTGGAAATATAAAATACAAAGTGATTGAAGGAAGCAATGTAGAATATAAATAAAAATACCAAAACTAGATTGAATAAGTCTTCCAGATAATTGGTTCACCTCTTTACCATTGTTCCAGGTTAGTCATTGAAAGTTATGATAACTGTGATTTTCCTTACTACACCTGGCAAATTCTTCCTTAAGTGTTCTTGAGTTTGTATTGCATTCATTATCAAATGATTTACTGAGATTAAATAATTTTCATTACAAAGAGCATGATTCTGTGTGAGTACCCTTTGTAAATATCACCGGGAATAACTTTTTTAATATTATTACTTAGCAGAAAGGGCAACTAAATTAGGTGAAGAAAGTACTTGTAGCTGTAAAAAAAAAAAAAAAAAAAAAAAAAAATACTATGCTTATATTAAGCATCTCTGTTTTGAACTTATTTGAGTGTTGTAGAAAGGACAACGTTACAGGGAGACGCGCGCACGCGCACACACGCACCACACGCACGCACACACACACACACACACACACACACACACACACACACACACACACACACTCACACAGTGAGTAAAATGAGAGAGCAAATAGAGAACATGTAGACATACTATATAAAAATATTTATTGATCACATAAATAACTTTTCATAGCCTTATAAATGCCAATGCATAACAGTATTACGTGTTTACTGCCACCATTGTACCAGCTCAAGTGATTCTGAAACAGGCAGATGCCAGTATGTCATAGACGGCTTGAGAAAGTAACTGTATTCACAATCTGCTTTTATGTGTATGGTTTTGATAACAAGGCAAAGGAACATGAAACAATTAAAAATACTACTTCATCTGTTGGTATTGGATAAAATATGCTCTTTCCATGCAGCTCGGTTCTCTGGCAGAGCAGGACCCCATTCACTGCTTGCTTTCAGATGTTTCACAAGTCTCTGCAAAAGAAAAGAAAAATTTAGACAGGGAAGAACATTGTGATCATGATGTTTCATCATTTTATGGTCATGATATGTCATAATTTTTTGTTCAGTATTCCTTTTTTAAAAGCTTTCAGGTAATGAGACTCTAAGGGTGTCACAATCAGCTCTGAATTTATTTGTGGTTTAATTCACCATTGGAAAATAAGAAAGGATTCTTTTCAGAGTAATCATGTGAACACAATAACTCGGCACTTCTTTTGGATGCGCTGAGAGTGGAGAAATTGGTATTTAAGTTGACCTGTGTGAGCTTGTTCCAGTTACTGCCAATGTTAATTAGCAAACAATACTGTTTGGTTTAGCAGTGTTTTGTAATTTGTAGTAAGGTGAAATCAATTTTGATTCTACAGAATATTTAAATCATTTTATCTTTGTATGTCAATTTGGATTCTACAGAATATTTAAATCATTTTATCTTTGTATGTCATGTCTGCTGTTGCAGAAATGTATAACACCAGTACAAGTAGGAGAAGGTGGGATAAAGTGCCCCAGAATGGTGCTGCTGCCTGCCGAGAAGTGGTAAAAACTAGTTCTAATACACACCATCATTGTTGTCTGTGAGTTTCACAGTAGATGTCTGTCCTATTATTTTTTAAAGAAAATTTTCTGATTTTTCTGTCATCTGATGTAAAGTAAGTAATTTTTGTTATCTCACTTAAAAGCAGAATAGTACTTTATTTTACAATAGCAGTGCTTAAGCAACATCTTTTGGCTTATGAATGTAGTTCCTGTTTCTTTTGGTTTGATAGTTTTATCTGTGAACCATTAGTGCCGATATGGCCCAATAATTTTTAATCTTTTTATCCCAGTTAGTTTCATATTTCATGCATAATACTACAGAGTGACTTCTAAATCCTTTTACATAAAAAGTCATAACCTGTCATTCTACCCTTTTGTGATAGTTCAGAATTAATTATCTACTGTTATTTAAAATCATTTCTTTTATGTTATATTGTGAAATACAAAAATGTCATTGAAAACTGCCCACTGCAGCCATATTTTCTCAGATATTATGACATCAAGACCTTATATCCAAATGTGGGACCTGTTGCGATGGAAAATGCAACTGAGGTAATAAAAAATGATAAGACACCTTCTTCTGCAGCAGTAAAGCAATTTTATGTTCCATGTAATACACTAAAGAGTTATAGGAAAAAATAGACTTGTAGTAGGTTGTAAAAAGATTATGAGAACCTTATGGAGTATGCTCAATATAGAACAAGAAATCTTTGATTGTGTTTTATGGATTCACAGTGAATGATCTATGGAGATTAACATTCCAGTTGGCAGAGTGGAACAAAATATTGCATCGTTTCAACATACTATGGGAGACGGCAGGCCAAGACAGCACCCTAATATTAGTCATAGGAACTCCACGTCAATGGTTAGAGGACGAACTTTTAACAAGGTCAATGTGGTCACGTTTTTAATATCCGTATAACAGTACAAGTGGGACAGAGTGGAAGAAAATACCACTTTGTTTCAACAAACAGTCAGGGTGGTACTCAAAGAGAGAACCCTAGTATTAGGCATAGGAAGCTTACCTCAATGGTAAGAGAACAAGTTTTTAATAAGGTCAACATAGGGAAGACTTTTTTTGTATTCTTAAAACAGTGCAAGAAAACAGTTTCATCCTACTCATAATATTTATAATGTGGATGAAATCCTTGACAATTGAGTCCAAGAACAGCAAAGTGTTTGCACTTAAAGGAAGATTCCAAGCTCGTGGTGTTACTTTAGTCGAGAGAGGGTTGCTGTCTACTTTTGGAGTATGTGTGTCTGCACCGGTCACTTAACCCCATTAGGTTTGGAAACGTTGGCACTTTGTATGACTTAAGAAAAACGCATATAGATTACATTCATTATATATTTTTTTACTTGTAAATATTCAGTGTGATACTTTATAACATGTAGATTCAAAATATGCAGGCAGCAAGCTTTGCTCAGTAACCGTGGTTTGGTGAAAATTCAATTTCCCTTGAGTCTCTGTTTTACACACATTCCCCTATGTTTGTTTTATACGCTTCCTTCCCATGAGAGAGACTTTTTGAGGTGCAATGATCGCATAAATACAATCTCAGCACATCTTACGGGAAGTGCCAAGATATTGCCCAGACATAATAATGACTTTCATATAATTTTTGAACTTGAAATATGAATGTGTGAAAATGTATGATTAATACACACTTCAGCAGTCCTAACTTCTACATAGCACTCTTCCCCTCTCCATGTTAGCTTGTAGCTTAATCAGTCCACAGAGTGTTGATTTATCCTATCAGAAAACATGGTTGCACATTTCACATAGAGGACATGTATAAAGCACTGAGTTTAATTTTGCTCATATTGTACACAATAGTGGATACAAGTGAACATCGTTAAATTAATTAAGAGTCTTGAAATCTGGAATAAATATGTTAGAGAAGTTTTTCAATGAAGGCAAAGCACTGCTACTACCTCCCAGTATAACTTATTTATGTTGATCTTATAGAGAGCCTTGCATGAGTGTAAAGTCTATTGTTCAGTTACATATTTGAAGCTATTGATTTATGGATGGTTTACTCGAAAACTTGAGTTTCAAGTACACAACACGTATAGTTCCTCATCCAATAACTTGACATGTGCATGTGCTTCAGAACCACAAAGTTTTTGTTTCCCAGGTTGTCAGTGTTAGTTTGCTGTTTATTTTGCCAATAGTAAATCAGTATTGGCTGGTGTGCAACATGTGCCTTATCCATTCACAATTCTTTTACAGTTATGTAGTGAAACAGTGGTGTGTTTCCTCACACAGCATGTAATTTGATGAGAGAGGAAACAAATGTTAACAATACTGGGGAAATAGCAAGAGAAAGATATCATATTGAAAAACTTCCGTGTGCAACTGTAAAATGAAGTTAATTTTATGTGTTTTTGAAGTACAAGCCCTTAGATGATAGTGAAATTACTGTTGAAACTAGTTTAGGGACAACAAATCAGTCAGTTGCATATTCAATAGACTCGCATTCGGGAGGGTGACGGTTCAAACGTATATCCGGCAATCCAGATTTAGGTTTCCCATGATTACCGTAAATTGTTCTAGGCAAATGCCGGGATGGTGCCTTTGAAAAGGCACAGCTGATTTTTTTCTCCGTCCTTGACACAATCTCAGCTTTTGTTCCGTCTCTCATGATCTCAATGCTGACGGAATGTTAAACTCAGTCTTCCTTCCTTCCTTCAGTTGCATGTTCCATGAATTTAAATTGTGACCTTTCACTGTGATTTCAATTTAGTCATTGTACAATTATAGTAAACTTTCTCAAGGATAAATATGGTAACATGCTGAACATTTTTAGATTCTGTGCCTCAGCCTGTAAAAGCAGAACCCTTAGGGGATCACATTGTTGTGACTTCTGAAATTTTCGTGGTGTATTTCTTCTTCCAGTAATTTTTGGGTTTGCAGCTGGACCCATCAACATTCTGCCACGATATTTTGGCCCAGAGACGTCCGGCCATTCTCAGGTGAGTAGATGTACTGAAGAGACCTAATGCCGTCATGATAGTGAATTCTGCGCTTGCGAATCGTACTGGCAGTTTATGGTGCATGCGTTAGGAGGTGATATGCATGAGGCAGCGAAGTTGTGTGTGCTGCCCTCAGTGGTGAAGTAAGAACAAGCTAATCGCTGAACATTGATTTAGCATATCGATTCCGTTGTGACCGCATCATTTCAATAATAGGATTCCAATTTTTATTAAGCTGAAAGCCATTGTCACAATTCATTAAATTATCAGCAAGATGTATTTCCATGTATTTTTTAATTAAAGAGTCCCAGAAGCTGGAAACCGATGCTAATATTTTGGTATTATTGTATTCCATTGAATGTCCCATGGAAATGCAATGTTCTGCCACTGCTGATTTTAAAGGTTGCCACAGAGGAGTGTGTCTTTCGTGTTCTACACAGTGTTCCTGGACCGTTCGTGTCGTCTGACCTATATATGCAGAGCCACACTCACAGGGAATTTTATAAACACCCGCCTTCCTCAGTTGTAAATTGTCTTTAACGGATCCAATTAAGGCCCTGCTCTTTGCTGGTGGATGGAAGATGACATTACTGTTATTCTTCCTAAGCAATCTGCCTATTTTAGAAGACACTTTCCTGGCATATGGAAGGAATGCAGTTGATTTATAGTTATCATTAGTCTCCTTAGAGCGTTACTTCTTGTTATTATAATTGTGCATGGCTTTCCGTATTTGACGCAAACTATAGCCATTCTCTGTAAAAACCTTCTCCAGATCCATTAACTCTTCATGAAGGCTATTGGCATCTGAAATGCCATGGGCCCAATGAATTAAAGTATTGAGAACACCAGCAGTTTCTGTGGGGTGATGGCAGCTGGATGGCTGAAGATATAGATCTGTATGTGTGGGTTTTCTGTACAAAGAATTACCCAAAGGCCCATCATTCTTAACGGTGTACTAAAACTTCTAGAAAAGGTAAAGTCCCATCTTTCTCAATCCCCATAGTAAACTTGATGTTCTCATGTAAGGAGTTTAAATAACAAAGGAATTTTTCCAGTTCTTGTCTGCCATGAGGCCATACAACGAAAGTATCATGTACGTACCGCCAGAAAACCATAGGGTTTAAGATGGCAGACTCAGTATTTTAATTCATTGGACCTATGTAATTTCAGATGCTGATAGCGTTCATGAAGAATTAATGCTTCTGGAGAAGGTTTAAAAAGAGAATGGCTATACTTCGCATCAAATACAGAAGGCCATGCGCAATTATAATAACAAGAAGCAACACTCTGAGGAGACTAATGACAACTATAAATCAACTGCGTTCCTTCCATATGCTGGGGACATGTCGTCTAAAATAGGCAGATTGGTTAGGAAGAACAATATTATCATCTTCCATCCACCAGCAAAGAGTAGGGCCTTAGTTAAATCTGTTAAAGTTGATTTACAATTGAAGAATGTGGATGTTTACAAAATTCCCTGTGAGTGTGGCTCTGTATATATAGGTCAGACGACATGAACAATCCAGGAACACTGTGTAGAACATAAAAGACACACCCCTCTGTGGCATCCTTTAAAATCAGCAGTGGCAGAACATTGCATTTCCATGGGACATTCAATGGAATACAATAATATCAAAATTTTAGCACCAGTTTCCAGCTTCTGGGGCTCTGTAATTAAAGAATATGTGGAAATCTTGCTGATAATTTAATGAATTGTGATAACGGCTTTCAGCTTGATAAAAATTGGGATCCTATTATTGAAATGATGTGGTCACAACGGAATTGAAATGTTCAATCGATGCTCAGTGATTAGCTTGTTCTTACTTCACCACTGTGGGCAACACACACAACTTGGCTGCATCGCGCATGTCACTTCCTAATGCATGCGCTGTAAACCACCAGTACGATACACATGCGCGGAATTCACTATAAATATCATAGCTGCATCAGGTCCTTAAGTACTTTGTCTACTCACCTGAGGATGGCCGGACGTCTCTTGGCCGAAATATCGTAGCAGAATGTTGATGGGATCCGGCTGCAAACCTGAAAATTACTGGATCACTTTGTCTGTCTGTCTGTCTGTCCATTTGTTAAGAACCCTTTTTCTCAGGAATGGGTAGACTTAGGACATTCAAATTTTTGTCATGCATTAAGGTCTGTGGTCCCTTGGCAGTCAAAAATTTTAAGTGTCTATGTCAATTCAGTCAAAAGATACAGCCATTTATGTCACATATATGGATACTTGGAAACTCACTCATCAAAACCAATAGGGTGTTTTTTGTTGGCCTAGAATCATGAAATTTGGCAAAAAGCAAGGTTTCACGGTACTAGCAAATCTGAAACTTGTTACGGTTAGCCGAGAGTGCTAATGCACTACTTCCTGGACTCAGGTAGGCACGCCGGCCCTGGATCGAATCCACTTGGTGGATTAACAATGAGGGCCGGGATGTGGTTTTTTTGACGGTTTTCCACATCCCACTAGGTGAATACTGGGCTGGTCCCCACATCTGGCCTCAGTTACACGACACAGACACTTGAAAATTTTTACGCTCTTTCATGGCTTACACTAAATGCAGACAGCTGGAGTACACTAATTCTGTCCTGGGAGGTATGGGGTGGTGACAGAAAGGGCATCTGGCCACCCTCTGCCACTAATATCGCCACATCCATAGTAACAAGCCCGACCCTGCGCTGGAGTGGGACAAAAGCCCAAAGGAAATGATGATGATATCACATAAAAAACATCTTTTTTGCAATTTGAACATACAATGCATTCGCCAACCATCAAAAACATAATAGAAGAACATTACTTTGTGCAAACATAAAATATAAGTTGTAGTCATTTTTAGTAAGGAAATAAAAAAATATTTTATTGATTCTTCTATATCTACATATATAAACTGGAGTACCATGCTCATTTCTTTTTGTACATCCAGGCTAACCCGAGGAACTACTGTAGAGATTTTTATACAGTCTTGGAACTCCTGGGATCTTGCCAGTATCTATATCGAAAACAAGCGATAATCGTCGAGATTCTTGATTTCCAGGCTAGATGAACTCTGTGTGTGTGTGTGTGTGTGTGTGTGTGTGTGTGTATAACTCTCAGTGGCCAATTTTTTTACTGATTACATTAAGTGATTTTGCTTAAATATGTCCAATTTCTCTCTTATATTTTTCTTATGGTATACACTTAACTATCGCAAGTGCACGTGTGTGCGTGCGCACACACACACAAACACACACACACACACACACACACACACACTACTGCACATTCAGAAATTCATTGATGTTAATTTTACGGTCCGCTACCTGCCACCTGTGGCTGCACTTGAGTATCTGTAGTTTTTTTTGTCCTAAAGTGTTCACCTGGTTGCTTGTTTGGGTAAGCACAACTTGTGAAGCACTCCTCCCCCACCAACTGGGCTACATGCTATGTGGTGGCAACAGTAGCATCACCCTCTTAGGGGGCTGATTATCTCCCTACCAAATTTCACTGCAATTGGTTCAGTTGTTTAGTTATGAAAGCATGACTGACTGAGATACTTTGACATTTCACAATGTTAGTATGGAAGTATGGATTAAACATGTTGAGGGTTGTGTGAGCATTGTATTCTGCCTGTGATCACATGCCAGTAAAATGCGGATATTCCTTTATTGGCCAGGAGATCCTGTATGGCATGTTGGGCCGATTGGTGCAAGTCTTTTTATTTGACGCCAGCTCAGCAGCTTGCTTGTCAATGATTAGGACAGCACAGACAACCAGTCCTGAGTAGAGAAATACTGGCTGGGCCAGGAATCAAACCCAAGACCTAGTGATGAGGCTCACAAAGCTAACCAAAAGACCATGAGCTGTGGGCGCATATAAGTATTTTTGTTATGATGAGTGGTGGTGGTGGTGGTGGTGGTATTAAAATAAAATCATTAAATAAACTGACGAAGAAATAAATAAATAGTTTGTAGTTTCGTGCAGTGCAAATTTTATAATATTTGTGCATGCAATAACGTCAGCTGCCCTCACATGTCTGCCTGCTACCCACAGCTGCCCCCACATATCATAATAAGATGCTGCTGCAATAAGGACTTCCCTCATTCTACATGTAACGGCACAACATCCTTCTGTTTTTTGTATGTTTTAATGATGCTGTTGTGAGTTTTTAAGTGTCTCAGAGGTTGTAAGAGATGTGTGATGCTCAGAAAATAAAATGTGATGGGCTTGTGACTGATGTTAAGATTAAACATATTGAGGATTGTGTAAACATTGCATTCGTTACGTTGAATCATATTATGTAGAGCATGTCAAACAATAAAAGCCCTTTCACAAATATGATAAAGCTCAAAAGTAAAAGGATAAATAGCTTTTTCAAAAAGGAATTATTGTTCCATATTTTGTGTTATATGCTTCGAATCAATAAATATCTTCTACTACACCCTTTCTAAAATAACTTACATTCTCCCTGTGTTCAAGCTATCTCCATACCAAACTTGATCAAAATTGGTTCGTTGGTTTTGTCATGAAAGTGTAACAGAGTTACTTTCACATTTATAATATTTTATAATAATATATAATATATAATAATAATATATAATATATAATAATAATATATAATATATAATAATAATATATAATATATATAATAATATATAATATTTAATAATAATAATTCAATCTTTATATTGAGCAAGCAGTGAAGGAAACAAAAGAAAAATTCGGAGAAGAAATAAAAACTTTGAGGTTTGCCGATGACATTGTAATTCTGTCAGAGACAGCAAAGGACTTGGAAGAGCAGTTGAACGGAATGGACAGCGTCTTGAAAGAAGGATATAAGATGAACATCAACAAAAGCAAAACGAGGATAATGGAATGTAGTTGAATTATTTCGGGTGTTGCTGAGGCAATTAGATTAGGAAATGAGGAGTTTTGCTATTTGTGGAGCAAAATAACTGATGATGGTCAAAGTAGAGAGGATATCAAATGTAGACTGGCAGTGGCAAGGAAAGCGTTTCTGAAGAAGAGAAATTTGTTAACATCGAGTATAGATTTAAGTGTCAGGAAGTCGTTTCTGAAAGTATTTGTATGGAGCGTAGCCATGTATGGAAGTGAAACATGGACGATAACTAGTTTGGACAAGAAGAGAATAGAAGCTTTCGAAATGTGGTGCTACAGAAGAATGCTGAAGATTAGATGGGTAGATCATATAACTAATGAGGAGGTATTGAATAGGATTGGTGAGAAGTTTGTGGCACAACTTGACTAGAAGAATGGATCGGATGGTAGGACATGTTCTAAGGCATCAAGGGATCACCAATTTAGTATTGGAGGGCAGTGTGGAGGGTAAAAATCATAGAGGGAGACCAAGAGATGAATACACTAAACGGATTCAGAAGGATGTAGGTTGCAGGAGGTACTGGGAGATGAAGAAGTTTTGCACGGGATAAAGCAGCATGGAGAACTGCATCAAACCAGTCTCAGGACTGAAGACCACAACAACAACAACAACAACATAATAATAATGAGGACTAAGTGTTTGTATCAACATATATCAACAGATCTCATATTGTTCAGCAGATGCAAACAGTACAGCATAGATCAAATGTAGAGTGACTTGGTAAAAATATGAGGTACTTGGTATCGGAGACACTGTGAAGTTAGTATGCAGTATGTTACAATATTAAGTAATGTCAGCTGACTTTTGCGTATATTTTCTTTTAAAGTTATTGGAAGAGTTTCTATGTGCGAAGCATTACTCTTTAAAACTGTTTTTATTGGACTCAATTGATTCTGCTGCAAGATGCTTCAGTGCACAGTTGTTTCTGATTGATTAATGTGTGCTCAGAAGCACAAAAAGTCAACATTTCTTTCAGAATTCTGTAGATATCTCGAGCTGCTCAATTGGGAGTACAACCCATCCCAAAATAAGAAAATGCAATTGTAACTGTATGTAAGAATTGTATGTTATTTCTTTTATTGAATATGAGTTACAGGATGTTTGTTTTATTTTCTTTGCCCCAGAATTTCTTCACAGAAGATTTTTGTCTGTGGGAATATAAATACCCTAACTCCCCCCTCCCATCGGTTTTCATCCCCCTTTTCACTGAAAGCCTTTTGTTAGGGAAGTCAGTTAATCATGTAATTATTAAGATGATACAAATTTTGAATATTTAAATGTGTGTCATGAAAGTTGTTTCTACTTACTTGATGTATACTTCCTTTTCCAGTGAGGAAGATTTTATAAATTGCATATCCTGGGATAAAGATCATTGAAGAGACAGCAGACATCCATCCTGTTGCAATGGCCCAGTCTGGATATTCAATATTGTTGTAGGAAATTCGTGTGTTGAAAACTATTGTTGTGATGAAGATGAACTAGAACAGGAAACCCACATTGATAGCCTAACTGTTGTTGTTACAAATGTATTACAATTCAGATAATTATTCATTATTACCGTTAGAATGCAGGGAGTGATGTACTTCCAACAGATTTTCCACCATATCTGAACTTTTTCATTCATCATAAATTCTATGTCTTGACAAAAATTTTCACAACCTGTAAATATGGTTGACATTTGTTAAGAGAAAATCAGTAAGATAATCTAAGGGGCAGTGAAAACTTAAAAACTGTTAAATGTGAACTTGTTTAGCCTGTTTATTGAAGTGCAATATGGTGTACAGAGTATGGCAACTAAATTGGCACTAGTTACTGTTTGAATTTGCCCACTAGCTCACATCTTTGGTGTATGCTATTTCATGATGAAGTTTGGTATTCTCATCAGTTAAATAGTTGTGAACAAGAAATGACCCTACCAACATAAGTTTGGAGATTAACCAATGAATTGCAATTAAAAAATGTCATATTGTTAGCCAGATACCACTTAAAATTCTAAATTTAATTGTTTATGTAACATCAACTGTTTTCAGCATCGCTAGGAATTTGTTGAGGTGTCTAGCGCCCAAATGCTGCTGGGAAAACAAAAATTAGTTGTTGCTTCTTTGAAGTATGTTGTACTGATTGCCTTCAGGTTCTGTTGAGGTTAGACAAAATTTTTAGCTAGTTTCCAGTTGGTTGGCATTGTTTTGAGTGATGGTGATACTGTACCATTTCATTTTGCATACAGATTGAAAATGTCAAAAGACACATGCTAATGTTTGATTGTAGTAATCCTGAAGGCTGAAAAGAAAGAGTCTGGTGATATACATGTATAGCACCACTGCACATACAAAAAGTTTTTGTGCCAAACTGACTTGGACGTCATCTCGTTTTGGTCAGATGAGTGTCGTTCTCCCATTAAGGTAATTTTTTGTGCTTATAAAATTTGTTTTATTGCTCTGTAGGTTGCTCCTTCCCCCTTCTTGGTGGATTTCAAAAGCCATTCTCATTTCATTCAAGAGTTAAATATTGAAACAAAAAGTGTAACCCTAAAGAGCTATCAACTTCCCAGTGTAGAATTATTCTTCCACTTATGCCCTCAGTGCCATATCCTATGAACAAAATCTTTCTAGGATCTCTTTTCCTTGAGCCTCTTCAAAGACAGATGCCAATACTGTTACATTGCAGTCCACTTGTTACTTTTACACTGCAGTCCACTTGTGTTAAAATTTTTTCTACCTTTTGGATAATGTTATCACTCTATGGTAGAAAGTTGTCTACACCATGTTCCCAATTCTGAGAAGAGTCTCCAGTACTATGACGCAGAAATAGATTATAGATGGTGAATCCACAAAAGAACCACCCACTATCCATTAATATGACTACATAACTTCCCCCAAATCTTTGTTTCATTTTCATTGTAGTCATAACTACATTTTCCACTCAAATCTGTTTCCTGATATTTTTGTTCCTTTCCTGTCTTTCCGTGTAGTTCTCAACATGCTAGCTTGCTGACCAACCTTTTTAACAGTTTTCATGTTAAAAGTCCACATTTTATGAATTTGTATTTATGTACAAAAAAGACTAAAACACTCCATTAAAACAATCAATTTACTGACATAAACTAAAACATGAAAATAAACACTGACTGTTGTAAACTTTCCACGTCAGAAGAATCGGAAGCTTAGTTTTGAAAACCTGGTTTAGTTTACCAAAAACACTCAAAACCCTTTTTAGTTTTCTGTTTAATTTTTTCCATGTCATATCTTAAGCATCCCTAAATACAAAAACTCGTCAACTGAGTCTGTGCCGTCATCGTTAATTTGTAGTGTTTTCTTTTCATTGTGTTTGCTTGATATTATTTTATTCTTATTATAATAAATTGTTAGATGTAGTGTAAAACTTCCTTTAATAAATTCTTCCATTCATTATTGAAGTTAAAAACACTAAGAGGATAATGGTATATTGTGCAGTATCCCTGTCAGAAGGAAGCTTGCCCATTGGCTTCATTAAAATCTAATTCTATTAGGGAAAAGTCTACAGTTTTTTTTAATCCTTGTTTGTCTCTTTTGTTGTGAAATATTGTAATTACTGCATATTTCGAGTACTGGGTATGTTTATTCCTTCACAGGCATTTCGTATATGATTTTCAAGTTGTATTACTTGCTCAAATTTTAACCATTTCTATTTCTTTTTATTTGCCTCAAATGGTTTAGAACACCTCAGCTGCGATTAAAATCCAGTACGCCTTTGTTTTCATTACTATCTGCCTATGTTACTGATTCATCTTTTGCACTATAGAAACATAAGATGTTAATGTTAGCTCAATTTTTTCTGTCAGATACTACCAGTAAACCCTTATTCTGTCAAGTATCGAACTCATATGTGCACTATAAAACAACTTCAAACATATGATTACTTAACGAGTTCATGTGTTAAATATTAAGCATTAAGCCTGTAAGCAAGAAAATGTCTAGAAAAGGTTTGAAATTATGTGTAAAGTTTGCTGCAAGTTGTAAGTGCTGTCATTATGAAACACTAAATGAATATAGTCTGGGTAATTTACACCAAATTTTAAGCAAAAGCTTGTTTTTCACACATCTAAATGTCTATGGTGCCATATCTTCCATTGTACGATTAGATAATTTTACAGTTACATTCACTGATATGTGGATACTGTTCTCAAACTGTTATGTGGTAGAGGTGGTAGTAAATATTTGATGCTGAAGTTTTACTGCGTGAATACAGAAAAGTTAGTATGTGATAGCTTTTTTTCTTTTGTCATTTTGTGAGGGGTATCAGTGAGAAAAAGTTTCATAAAATATTGGAATTACATGTAAAGTTTGTTGAAAGTCACCATGTGCTGCCATTTTCAAATACTGGATGAATGAATTCCTGGTATTTGTGCACTGTCAGCTCTGCTGCTTCAAGACAAAAACACAGTTTCGAACTGTAATACTTGTCGTACTGTTTTAAACTTTCAACATAAGGTTATACCTCTTAATGAGTAAGTTATGACAGCATTTTAAATTTTTAAGTTAATTCAATAATTATGCGAAATAATTGAAAATCAAGTTTTTGTTGCCCCTGGTAGCTGTTAGATGGGCAACCTGCGTCTTGTTCTGGGTTCCGGGATTGTCACTTAGTAATACAGATGCTGTTTGCAATCTTTAACTAATGAAATATGGTGCATACCCAATGCAAGTTTCTGTTTTGTTTGTTCATGCTCATATTGTTTTCAATTATTTCTCTTATAAAGTTTTCATTGTATCTTCTCACATTCTCCCGAACATACAGGGCGTACATAAAGTCCGGGAACACTTTCAATTATTTGTTGCACGAGAACCAAACATTGTACAGATATCATACATACGTCATTTGAAGAGAAACCCTGAAAGTTTTTTTTTCTTTTTTCATGTATACCGCCAGAGCATAGTGTGGTAATTTGCTGATAGTCAGCGCTAGTCACAAACACGGAGCTGCCACATTGAGTGAATGGGCGTGCTACAGAAGGGGACAGCTGTTTCATGAAATGGGCTCTCTGGTCACTAGATCTCATTCCATGCGACTTATGTTGACGTCTGCCGGGTCACTCATGGTTCGCACATCGAATGTTTGTAAAAAAAACTTTCAGAGTTTCTCTTCAAAATTCAATACGTATGACATCTGTACAATGTTTAGTTCTTGTGCAATAAATAATTGAAAGTGTTCCCGGGTTTTATGTGCACCCTGTATTTCGTAATAGTTTCATTTCATCCAACATATTCTGTTATTAGCTTATTATCATCTTCCCAAAACTTTTACCTTTCCTTTAATAGCTGCCCTAGTTGATTGGAAAATTTGTTTCCTTCTGCTCTCTTCATAGTGGCAACGTGTTTTACCGTGTGCATAATTATGTTTGTTACATAATTATTAAGGTTAACTATATTGTTCTTGTTGGCAAAATCTGATTAAGTCTTCTGTCATTATTGCTATTATATCTGAAGTTTCCCAAAGGACAGTTCGCCTCCATAGCTGAGTGGTCAGTATGGCAGAAAGCCATGTGAGGGGCTGAGGTTTGATTCCCAGCAAGGTTTGAGACTTCCTCCACTCAGGGTCTGAGTGTTGTATTTCATTCTCATCATCAAGCAAGTCGTTGAAGTGGTGTCAACTAAAAACTTGCACCAGGTGACCAGTATACCCAATGGGAAGCCCTAGCCACACACACGTTCCATTCCCAAGTGAAGAACTGCCATTTGGGTTTTACCCTACTTTTCCACTACAGTTTCTCATTATCAACTTATAGATGAATTTGCCATCATTTATCAGCTTCTGTAAATGTTTGTAAGCCTTGCTGTTCAGTCTTGGATTCATTAAATTTCTGTAATATTGTTTTTAATTTTCTAGTAGATTATAAAGTTTGCATCTGAACTCCCTCTTTGCTCAGTTGCTTTGTAATAATATGTTTGTCCTGATCTTAATTCTGTTTGGTCTTCATTTTCTCACTACGCTGCCCATAACCCTACAACATTCCATTTGATATTACTGAATTTCTCTTTGTGCTTTATTAATCTATCTTTGGATTCCAGAGGTGTGCAATTTATTGTCCCTAGCTTAAAAGTGATAGAAACAGTTGTGTTTTATGGTCCATTTTATTATCATTTTAGGCAAAATTCAAACTTCATCTAGCAATATGTGGGTGCAGAAGTAGTTGGGTGTAGCCTGCAGTTGCCAGAGTTTCCTCAGTACTCTGCTTCCGATAGTGTCCCATATGATATGGAATACTGACATCAACAGAACTAAAAACATTTTAATAGGACCCCAACCACTGTACCCGAGGTATACTAGCCTGATAAACACCTAGAACTGGGTAACACATATATAATGCTAAACTGCAGCAGAGTTCTGCTCACAGTAATCTCAGCTCAGAGTTGAGTGATTCTGAATCTCAGTGTGGAATCAATGCAACATAACTACATGTTCATCAAGTGAAGAGCCCTCAAGTTTCTAGCCAGCCACTGGGCAGTAAGTCAGGTTTTCTGTACCTGTAATCCAAAGAGTAGTGGAGACTCATCATTAAAGCTGGTTCTTTAAACTTTGTTAGTTGACTTTCTTGGGATAGTTTCTGTCTATCTTCAAAAGTCAGCCAGTTCAGTTCTGTTCTGTCAACATCTCAGTGACTCTCTACCACGTGTGAGACAGACCTGTAATCATTTTTGCTGCCCTTCTCTGTAAGAGTTTATGGGTTTAGCGTTGTAGGGTTGCCGAATCCAATGATGCACGCTACACCACGTCTAATAAACACTATTTTTATTCCTCGTAAGCACACATATACAGTTGTTTACATTCTGAATTCTCGGTACACGTCCGTACACTTTCACGCGCGACCACAGACCCCGGGCAAAAAGCTTGCCAAAAACAAAGATATTACACGCGACTTGGTCGATAGTCGCCACAAGTTCAATATCGCCTGCCAGTCCTATTTTTATGGTCCCGCACACTTGAGCAGTAGTCTAGAATGGGTCGCGCTAGTGATTTGTAAGCAATCTCCTTTGTAGACTGATTGCATTTCGCTAGTATGCTACCAATAAATCGAAGTCTGCTGCTTGCTTTACCCATGAGTGAGCTTATGTGATAATTCCATTTCATATCCCTACTGTTACACCCAAGTATTTGTATGAGTTTACAGATTCCAGCTGTGACTCACTAACATTGTATTCATAGGATACTGTTTTTGTCTTTTGTGAAGTGCACAAGTTTACAGCTTCGAACATTTAAAGCCAGTGTAAGTCATTCAGATTGTATTTCGCTGTAGATAACTGCATCATCTGCAAAAAGTTTGAGGTTACTATTAATATTGTCTGCTGGACCATTAATATACAAGATGAACAGCAAGGCACCCAACACGCTTCCTGGGTGCACCTGAAGTTACTTCTATGTCTGTCATGACTCTCCATTGGAGATAACATGCTGTATCCTCCACCCCAAGAAATCCTCAACCCAGTCACATATTTCATCTAATACCTCATATGATTATACTTTTGAAAATAAGCTTAGGTGTGATACTTCATTAAATGATTTTTTAAAATATAATTAGAGGTTTCTCCCAGTTCTTAATAGTCAGCTTTTGCAGTTACACAGTTTAATATCTTTTGTTTATTAAGAATGAAATAATAAGACTACAGACAACAGAGAGACAAGCCACCATTATTTGTATTAGAAGATGCCATGTTTACTTTTCTGTTTCATGATGTATTACTATGTACATCTGAGAAGCAGTGTAGTACTAGTCATATTTACCATATATCCATGCTATAGAGATCACTTCAACACTGCAGATGAGAATTACTGATATTGAAGCTGAATACCAGTCCAAAAGCTGCAGGACATACATTCCACCCTAATAAATGGAAAATTCTTACATTTAGTATAACAGAAAGTGCAAATGAGATTTTGTTAGGTACTTGTTCATTTGTTGAGTGCTTCAGTACTCACATTTGTAATACAGGACAGAGATCCAAGAAACATAACGAAACAGGAAGCCAGTGTTACAATTCTTTTATGTTTTCTCAATACAGGGTATTCATCTGTCACACTGGACATTATTGCTTCTATCTGCACAAACTAGTCAAAGAAATTACAATTAATATTGATCTGTAAATTGATGCAAGAATGTTAATACAAAAAAAAAACAGTAGTAATTAAATTGGCAAGTGAAACTTACACAACTGTCCATTCCCAAAAGGTACAACATCACAAAGAAGAGAATTGCCCATAAATGAGGCAGTGGCAGCATAGAAATTGCCTCTGGGTAAGTTACAAATGCCAAGCCTGGACCTAAACTGAAAATTTTGACATGTCATGGAAGTAAATTACAGTATTAAAATGGTTCAGTAACAATAAGTACATTGAAATGAAACAATAAATAAAGTTATAATGCCACAAATTATGGAACATAAGAAGCAAAACCAAATGATTTGAACATTTGTCATAATAATATGTAATATATTAGATATAGTACTAGTATACCATTACTGTGGCCTTACTGAAGAAACATACTGAGCAATGTGAAAAAATCTTCCTTAATTTTTTAAGATATGCAATAGAGCTATAATAATTGGTTGAGATTATGAAGAAAGCTTAGTGTAACAAATGCCAAATTATTTTTAGGTCAGACTGCAGCGCTTGGAAATTATATGAGAGAGACCAAAGTGAGAAAAAGCTCTGCTTTTGATGGCAGACAAATTCAGGATCCAAATAATAAAACAGTGTGAGAAAACCTCTGGTAGGCAAAGTTTCAGTACTATGAGTAGATACATTTAAAAAGAAAAATTCTGTTCCTAGCTCTCAGAATATTTAATAATCTTGGAAGATTGGGAAGGAAGGAGAAAGGTCACTCGGATCCCAGGTTGAGAGGGACTGACCTGTTGTGAGGGCAAAAGGAAACAAAGCTGAAAGGAAAACAGAGAAAGCAGGATCTCAATGATTGCACATTGACAAGCACTGTACCAACTTCGGTCCATAAACAGGACAGAGCGAGAAGTAAACATGAATTATAGAAATGAGTAGTTCAATTAAGAACTAAGAGAAAAGCAGAAGAGGGGATAAAAAAGTACCTAGGTGTGTGTGTGTGTGTGTGTGTGTGTGTGTGTGTGTGTGTAGAGAGAGAGAGAGAGAGAGAGAGAGAGAGAGAAGGAAAAATGAGGCTAAAAAAAGTAAAACAAGATGAAGAAAGCTAATTGAAAATCTCAAAAATTCGGGGTGGTCATTTTTTTTGCAAAAAGCTGTGCAGTGAATAGCTGTCATTGTGAAAGTGTTGTTGTTTGTTGATTGAACAGCTACACCCACTCTGCATCAAATACTCCCTTCCCTACAGACCAGGCGTTTGTGACAAGCATATATCTTCCAATAGCAAACCCCCTGCCAGGTTTACCAAGTAAGATGGCACAGTGATTAGCAGACTGGACTGGAATTCTGGAGGATGATGGTTAAAATCTGCATTCAGCGATCCAAATTTAGGTTTTCTGTGATTTCTGTAAATTGCTCCATGCAAATGCTTTGATGGTTTGTGTGGAAGGGCATGGTTGATTTCCTTCCTCGTCCTGGAACATTATGAGGTTGCTCCATCTGTAATGACCTCAATGTTGACAGTTAAGCCCTAATTTTCCTGCCTATCTTCCTTCAGCCAGGTTTTCCTCTCCTGCAACTACCCCACAGAGCTTGTCCACAAACAATTCTGTGAGACATCTCTTTTTCTCATCCTTTGACAAATACAGTTCCCACCTCCAAAAAACTTGGAGAGAGAGTATAATGTTCTCTACATCCATGGAATTTGGTAAGCCACCTATTCCACCTGGACCATGCCTCCTCAGGGAACTTGCTTTGGCCAAGTTTATTTTTGTGAACCCAGATTTTTTGAGCAGGGAGCTGTTGAGGGCCACCAGTTCCTCGTACTTGTAAGTAGTGTGGATGCTTCAGTGCCACTGTGTGGTGTAGTGGTGGAATGTTGTGTGTCACACAGAGCAGCGATCTTTCTTTAGCCACCCGGATCACAGAACGGTAGAAACCTCCATTAAGTAAAAAGACATGCTTTCAGTATGTGCTCATAATTCTTAGAACAAAAAGCCTTGCGGTGGGTTGGGTTGACCACTGGTTGTACCTACCACCCAGCAACCAAAACGAGCTTTACAAGCTACTCCCCCATTGCAATCAACAAACCTTAGAATAGTCTACAGTCACAGGGTACAAATGTACATTCTATGGTGTCTCTTCTTTTTATATTCAGAAAGCACTGGAGTGTGGAACTATGTCGCTGAAGTCAGTCAAATAGCTAAGAAATGGGGCACTATTAATAGAAGAAAACACAGATAAACAAGCCGCAAAGAGTTAGGATAGTTCACTTTTGTGCTTGGAAAATTGGCTTAACTCAAGCAAAAGTGATTCCTGCCAAAATATTACTAATATTAACACCAGAAAATTTCTGAAAGAATGGTCTTACAAAGGAGTAATAGACATTTGAAGTATTTTGGAGCAGGTCAATGGCAAGCTTGAAAAGACTAACACAGGAGGGAACTGAAGCTGCGAATTATTCCAGGAAGAAAAGAAGGTGCAAGAGTGCCTGAGGGGAAAAATTATACAGGTTGATATAACTGTCCCCATTCATAGCATCCTTTGTTTCAGTGGTTGGCACACCTATTGCCAAAGCAAATATGTCCACTCAGATACAGATCAGCAATGTAAGCATAAAAACATGCTTCTGCAAATAGATTTGCAAAGTAGCCACTGTTTGCACTTTGATAATGAGTAGATCAGTGGTGTACAAATCTACTAAACAACAAATTTCACCAAAGAGAGGAACATCACCAAATACGAGAAGCAGCCTGTCAAGATGCCTATCATCACCAACAACGCCATGAAAGGCAAAAGTCAAGCTAATAAAATAAAAAACTTGAAATGGCAAGTCAAAAGCAATTGGACCATCCCAGAATCATTTTGATAGATGAGTCAGAAGAAGTCCTTGATCCATGGAGGTAATTCATTATAAAGTCTGTTGAAGGGAGCCAATGATTCCATCTTATCCTTCAACTGCCATATGCCTGCAACCTCAGCAACAAGATAAAAAAAAACCTCACTGATTAAATATCTCCCAAAATGCAGTGGAACCTGAATGGATTCAGGATTCATATGGAGGAACAGAGACACTTGATCAGCAGCGATCTTGACAGTATTCAGATCTCTGTGACTGTGCTTAAAGAGGCATATTTTACAGAGTGTGGCACACCTGTACTAAGAAGTCATCTCCACAGCAAAGACTCTCTCAGAAGCTCTCAGGAACCTTACTGAACAGCTCCCATGACTGTTCACCCTTTGTTAATGCATGCAACCTGCCCCCAGGGTTGAGCTACTGGGAACCTCATGTATTCATAAGTGTTCTGAACTAGAGAAAGAGCACATATTTCAATACTGCTACAGGAGTCATTCTCTACCAACGTGTCTTGATTTGGTGTCCTGCCCACACCAATATTGCTTGGAGGGAAGTGGTTTGTGATTTGCAGTGCAATGACCACTTCCCTTTCCAGACAGAACAAGCAGTGTCCAGATGCCAGCAAATGGGTGTATTCAAAAAGAGTTAGTGGATGCATGATAATCACTGACTTTGTTTGAAAAGCGAGGCATTGTCTAGATGTGTGTGGATCATGTTATGACAGTGGTCTAGTGAGTCACTGATACATTCATCGCATTGTCTTCAGACCATCTACAAAGATGGGATGTGCCTGTGTGAAGTGAAGAATGTTGATCTACAATGAGAATCAAACTGTGCCTGCTCAGATGCTGATCAATTGCAGAGAACCTTGCATCCTTCCCATTTGAGGACCAAATGTTTCTGTATTATTAAGGAGAATAACAAGAGATCATGTCAAGAATACTTGTACTCATTTAAAAGTTTCACTAGCTCAGCTCAAAAGGATGGGACTCCTTCAGAAGGATTAGTACAGTAGGCCACCTGTAGCTGCTGTACCGAAATACATTTTCTCTTTTATTCTATATCTGTGACATGTTAACAACATAGGAAAAGATAGATTGCTAATTACGGTAAAGATAACACGTTAAGTTGCAGATATGCACAGTTAAAAGATGCTTACACATAAGCTTTCAGCCACAGCCGTAATCAGAAAAAGCTGGTGGTCATGTGTGCTTGAGGTGTGCTTTCTTGTGTGAGTAAATTGTGTGTGTTTCTTTTTCTGAGATAGGCTGTGGCTGAAAGCTTATATATAATTATCTTTGAAATGTGCTTGTCTGCAACTTAACATGTCATCTTTACAGTAAGTAGCAATCTATCTTTTCTTACGTTGCTGATATTCTGACCTGTAGTTTCCATTCTGTAACATGTTACTCATTCTTGGAACAAAGTTCTTACAGTCCCTAGTCTATACATACTCAGAGTACTTGTGGTCTTCAGACAGAATGTCTACATGTATGAAGTGCACTGATGAGAAAACAGAGACTTACTGGACATTCCTTGAACCCGATTAATAAAGCAAAAATAATTTTTTACATCTTGGTCAGATGTTTTTCAACAACACAAGCACATTGCACAAAAATAAATTTAAAATAGTGATGGAGTCATGGTTGGAAAAAAATGCTCTGTAACACAATTGACTATGTAGATAATGAAAATAAAGGATGGTCTTTTATTATAAATGTGACTGTGAACAAATCAGTTTGTAATTTACAGCATACAACTTAATTTGTAGTCTCTGTAACTTGCACAATAAAATTAACTATGAGATGAGTATGAGATAAGTAATGTCTATGTAATAATATATATGCGAATCATTTGTACAATTATGCACTGAAGAGGTGTTAATAGAACATAACAATTGTTTACAGGCAAATGAATCAGTTTGACCTTTTAGTTATAGTATCACACTAATATTATGGTTTTTCCAGAAAATTGCTGACCCAAGAAAGATTTTAAATCAGTTTTTCCCTTTTCTTTTTCCTTATTTTCTTTTTAGTATCTGTCCTCTGTTTCAATAAATGGTAATGAATTCAGTGAAATATCTAATATTTTCCCTTAAGTACCATCATCTGCAATTAAGCTGCTGGTAGTCTGTGGTAATTTTTGTTCTGTCTTCTTGAAAACAAGCCTCATAAAATTTCTGTCAATTCAGCTAATTGAATTTGAATTGATGGAAAAGGGAGATCAAGCGACTTTGGATGGTTTTTGCCCTCCTAAATAACGATTAAGTAAATGCTATAGTTCTAGGTGGTGGCAATGAAATGCAGGGCGAATTTTGATGTTGAAACGGGCCAATTAAGAGGAACAACTGACCTCTGTTACTTTGTGGTATTCGACGTTAAACAATCACAGTTGGAAAATTTTATATTCTTGAAAAAATTAAGGGATAATTTTATACATATTACAAGAAAAAAAAATATTTTGTACCCCTGGTGGGACTCGAACCCACAATCCCCGGTTTAGGAGACCGATGCCTTATCCATTAGGCCACAGGGGCTACACGTTCCATAGCGCTCCAGTTAGTGGTGAACTAGATGTCTGATCCTCTGCGTACTTTTAGCATTTAAGATTAGTGAAAATAGACGAAAGTTCATGTTTTCAAGAAATTTTAGGTTTTACCAACGCCCTTCGCCTGTGATGAGGGTCTACACAGTTTGATTCCGTTTGCTCTTTATAGTACTAAGGAACGTATGCATACATATTTTTAGTACTATTGCTAATCTGTACACGAAGTACAAGAATAATAATTTTACACATGATTACTACGGTACTTTGTTATTTCTTGTTTAATTTGTAGACTTGTTAATGCAGAGACATAAATAAAAACTCTAGTAATATATTTTCGACTGAAGCGCTCAGAAAGTGTGAAAATCGTGATATCTCATTTTTGCATCAGAACAAATTAACTGTTTGTATCTTTTGATTGCTTCCATTAAAAGTTGAAAAAAAAATCTTTTATTACTTTGCAGAACCGGTATTCTGTTAGGTTGATAATTGTGTACTGGTTCAGAAAATTATTCGTTCCAGACTTGTGTCACAGAAATACGTTTCAGCTCCTTAAGTTAATTTGTGCAACAAATTAATATAAATAACGTTTTGACAAATCCGTATTATTGCTATAGTCTGTAGCTTTCGGCATGAGGCAGAATGCTGCTAGTAAGGCGGAGAGGTATTCAAGAGCAAGTCGTATTTTATCTAGTCGTGAAAAAAAAAACATACCTACATATTCCTTTTGCTCAGATTCCTTCTGTACTTGAAGAAATTAAGCAGCAAGCTACTTTTTATATAACATCATGCACGTCATGATTTGTTTCGTGTTTTTACAAACTTCATTGCCATAACAGTTGTCCTTATTAATTTAAAGTAAAATTTGCCCTGCATTTCATTGCCACCGCTCACAAACATAACATTTTCTTAATCGTTATCTGTGTGAAGATACAAAAGAAAAAGAATGACATCCATCACTTTCCATGGGATGTAGTCCCCAAATTCTTGCCCACAATGTGTGTGTGTGTGAAACCAAACGAATGGCAGGTTGGATATCTCATTCCCAACCAGAAACAAAAAGCAAATGAATAGAATGCCTTTATTCTAAATCTCCAACGAAACCGAAAAAAAGCAAAAGAAATTTTTAGCACCAGTAAGATTATGGCTACGGTGTTTTGGGATCGTGCTGTAATGTGCATCGACTACATGCCTAGAGGTGTGACAACAAATGCCGCTCCCACTGTCAGACGCTTCAGTGAGTGACTCCACTGCACCAAAAAACAAGAGCGCGGATTGCTAACCTTCGAGTCGCCGCCCTTCACGATAGTGCACTTTCACATCTTCAGCAAGATTGCGACGTGTGTAGACGTAATAGAAAATTGTTCCGTTAATCGCGAGTATTTAGCGTCCGTAAATTGCATATTACGCAGTAAAATCGTACTAAGTGGTGTTAGAATATGCTTACTGATGCATACGTGGTACCATACACATTGTTTCTCGAAAGTGAATCAAGAAAACATATCGTATGCCTGTGGAACAATGTTTAACGGCCGTATGAATGCAACTGAAATGTGCCGTTCTAATAGAGGACTAAAAGTGCTAGAAGCATTGCAGAAAGACCTGAAAGACCCAAAAGAACACGCTAAGCTGGTGGAAAATACAGTGAAATACCTATCTACACCATCAAAAACAGAAGTTGGGAATTCCCAAACATAAGATAAGATACTTTATTGTCAAATAACGTGTTTGTATACAATCAATCGATTGAAAACATTGGTGACTCGCCAGTCTTTAACCTAAGTTGTTACAGTATTTTATATACTACAGGAAATACGTAATACATACATTGCTTATTATAATAAAAATACAACATTATATTTTAAATCTTTTCGTAAGTCATCGAATCATTACCATAGCCTTCACACACCTACGTGAAGTATGGATGTACTGAATGGGACACAAACCGCCATTCAAACTATAATTCTATGTATAAACATGAATATACAGAGTGAACGTGCATACGTTGTATCTATATGGCTTCGAAAGTATACCATTTGTACTTGTATCTTTACTCCCCATTCCTATTTATAAATTCTTCTAAACTATAACATTGCCTTTTATTCATTTAGAAATTCTTCTAGACTATAATATTTGCTTTTTAGGTATGTGCCAATGGTCTCCAATGTGGATTCCCCAAATATTGACCTTATCTTATTTCTGATCTTCAGAGCCATGTAGTATGGAGTATTTTCATATACTGTGAGTCTGTGACAAGATAGCATGTATTTCAATTTATGTCTAGTTTCATAGGCGTGTCTGAATGTATTTCCTTCAAACAGATGCGAGTTTTTCTGTTCAAAGAGAAGTATTTCAAATATGAAGATGGAAGGGATTGTCATGAAGTTCAGGCTTTCGAATAGTGGTTTGCATGAATGTCTACTATTGGTTCCTGTCATTGCTCTGATTTTTTTTTTTTAGTTTGAAGATTCGAAGGAGGTTTGTCTTTTCAGCACCCCAATATTATCCCATATCTTACAAGTGTTATGAAATACGCGTGGTATACAGTTTTCTTCACCATTAAATCCGTTACTTTGTGTAGTACTCTCATTGCATAAACTAAACTATTTAATCTCTTAAGTAAACTGTCCACATGGTTGGTCCATTGCAAGTTTTTATTTAAAGTTATCCCAAGAAATTTTACAGAATCAACTGTGGTCAGTTCTTTACCTGAATATTCTATTTGTGATGTACATTCAGTAGTTTGTTTGGTCCTGAAGTGTATGATTTGGGTTTTTTCAAGATTTAATTTCATAGCGTTATCTTTTATCCATTGTTCAAGTTCTTGTGGAGTTTGTTTCCTGGTCCTTACTAATTCATCAGTGTTTTTTGCAGCAGACTACAGCAGTTGAGTCATCTGCGTAAAGTATTATATCTGTATTTACTTTGCTTGGCATGTCATTTGTGTAATATAAGAACAGAAGTGGTCCTAATATCGAGGCCTGGGGCATGCCTGATTGAATTTCTTTCCAGCTAGAGCAAGTTTTCTCTCTCTTTTGATGTATCACCACCCTTTGGTATCCGTTTTTGAGATAATATGAAAACCATCTTATAGACTTTCCATGGAAGCCAGAGGTATCCAATTTTTGGAGCAGTAGCTTATGGTTTACTGTGTCAAACGCTTTTGAGAGGCCACAAAAAATACCAGATACACTTTGTTTGTTGTCAAGGCATTTACTTACTTTAGAGATTAGTTCATTTACAGCTTGTAAAGTGTTTCGTCCCTTCCTAAACCCATTTTGGTTATTGAGAATAATATTAACTTCCTTATTGTACTTTTCTAATTGATTACATGCTATTCATTCAACTATTTTAGAGAAAACTGGGAGTATAGACACTGGGTGGAAATTTACTAAATCATCTTGTTTTCCCTTATTGTAGATTGGACAGACTTCAGCATATTTCAGTCTGTCTGGAAAGCAGCCCTCATCAAATGATTGGTTTATTATTTTACAGAGTTGAGGTGCAATGCTGTCACTTCCTGCCTTTATGATATTTGTTGGAATTTCATCCCAGCCCAAAGATTTAAGATTTTTTAGGTATTGTATGACGTTAGGTACTTCATGACATGATACTGCAGTAAATTTAAACTCTCTTGATTGCTGCAGTACTGCATCAGGTCTTATTTGTGGAAGTAAGAAGTTATGAATTTTGTTTGTGCTTATGAAGTATTATTAAATTCTTAACAGATGTGCCGAGTGTTAGTAACAGTATTCCCACCAATTTCTAGTTTGTAATCAAAATGTTTTGATTCTATTTTTTTGTATTTGATTTTGTACCTAATAAATTCAGCATCATGGTTTGTTTTCGCTTCCTTATGCATTTCCCTCTTTCTAATACTAGAGATCCTGATACCTTCCGTAATCCATGTTTTACTTTTATTGTATTTATCACGTGTTGATACGAGGGGAAAGCATTCATTGAAAATGTTCTTGAATTCAGATATGAAAGTGTTGTAATTATTGTTTACTGAACACTGGTTGCTGAAGGTCCAGTGGGTTTCCTTTGCTTTCAAGATAAATGTGTTTATATTTGGCTGGCTGAAATTTCTGACCAATTTCACTGTGGGCCTATATGTTTTGTCTATATATGGCAATGACATAAAAAGTGCTGAGTGATCAGATATTCCTAAGTCTATTACATGTTTTTATGTATTCCCATAATTTTGACTGCTCACTGTATTATCAATGCTTGTGGTAGAAGTGGCTGTTACCCTGGTGTACTCAGTAAAATTTAGTGTTAAGCCGTTTGTAGCCAACAAATCCTTCAGGGTGGTAACAAATCTGTTTTCGTCTCTTATATCTATATTAAAATCAGAACAAATTACAATCTTTTTATATGGTTTCCCTACCTGCGACCTACTTAGCAGAGTTTCAAATTTCTTTAGAAATGCCCTAGTAGCCCAATATTCCGGGACATGATATATGCTTACGATTAGTAAACTGTATTCAGAAGCTCAATGCAACAGCTTTCGAATACCTGTTCCTCATTTAAACAATCGAAAGTCGTTTTGGCTTCGAAGTTTTGTGTCTGTTCAACTAATATACATGATCCCCCATACCCCTTTTTTCTGCAAAAACTCGATGCTAACTTGTATCCTGAGAGTGAATTTAGTAGCTTGACATTGTCCCATTTAAGCCAATGTTCATTCAAACATATGACTTTTACAGAGTTAATTTGCCCTAAGAGTATTTCTAAGTCACATAGTTTGTTCATCATTTCTCCCGACACACCACCTATGTTTGAGTGCATTATGAAGCTGTTTTTACTGACTAAAGAATTTACAGTATCTATTAAACTGTCGGCAAAGTTTACACATATGTGAGTTGGTACTGCAAATTTACGGTGCCTCGCTTTGTTAGTTCTTTCGGACCTAATTCCATAGGAATTGGTCTGCCGTATTAGTTTCCCTGTGAAGGAGCTTCCATTGCAATAACGGTCTGTTTTCGTTATCATGAGATATCTGTTCAAGTACCTCGTTAATGCTCGCAGCTTATCTTTCCCTACCATGTTTGTTGTGATGCATTCCATGGCGCGTAAAACAGTTTCTTTCGTAAGTATCAATATCTATGACCTTTACATTTACAAATTGGCACAAAAACTTTTTAACTTACAATTCGTTCGTCGAATTTCTTTGTTAACACACGACCAGTCCGGAAGATCATATCTTTGTGGGAGTGTTGTTACAATTACGTTCGTAAAATGCAGGAACTGCAGCACTGTGCTCAGCTTCTTAACAAAGGCCATGGTTCATTTCTGTAAACATTGTTTGCACCTCCTGTTATCACCTATAACGAACCAAAGGAATGTGCAAAAGCCAAACTTAATTCAGACAGATTCCTGTTACCCTTAAGAACCCATTTTCAGTATCTACCAAAGACAGTGAACTTCAAACGAAAGAAGCTGACAATTCAGATAAATCATTTTGATCTCTAGTGGCCGTAAAGAAACGCACAACGCTTCATTACGTCGAAATACTGTTTCCGAAACCAGCTGTCACGAAATGAAGGTAAACAAGCAGTGCAACAACGTAAACAAAATGTTACCAAAAAGTGTTAGAATAGTGTTGCTTTCTGACTGCCACGGCAGAGGGATAGCAGAAATTCTTCGTTACCAGCAAGATCTCAATGTGACAAGTGTGGTGAAATCTGGAGCAGGAAATACTGAAGGACCATAAAAACAGTAATTGTGTGTCGCAAAACCAGTGTCTCGTGATAGTAGGCGGCGCAAATGATGCATATACAAATGAACTGAAAGTAGCAACAAGAGTTTTAAGAGAGAGAGTTTGTACATTCGAGGATCAGAAAACAATTGTGCTATGCATACCAGTACCATATAGGCATGACCTTATTGAATCGTCTTGCGTAAACAAAGAAATCCACGAAGCAAACAGGGCTTACAAAAAGATTTGTCAGCCCACTTGAAATGCTGTTTTTCTCGCCATAAATGACCTGGAAAGAAAGCATTTTACAAGACATGGAATACACCCAAATAAGTGGAGCAAATCATTAATGTGCCAGAGGTCAAAATGTCCATGAAAAGGGTTTTTTCTACAAGTGATAAATATGACAATTGCAATGCCAACAGCAAAAGAGATCTGCAAAGTATCGTGAACATGCAAGGCTGTCAGTGACATGGAAAGCCCTGCCTGCCTAATGAATCCAGCTGTAGCAGTGCTAGAACATAGAGAAGGATCAGATATATAAGTAGGTGTCAACAGCAGCATTAAAGACTTAGAACTAATGTCTATAGAGGCAAAGGAAATGATCACATGTACATCTACACAACCAACAACAACAGCAATAGATGAGTCAGGAGCAACTCCACTGGAAGAAAAGGAAACAACAGCAAGTGAAATGCACAGTGTAGCAATCAGGCAGAAATCAGTCCCTCCACAGCATCTGAAAGATTTTTTAACATCAAACACTAAGAGGAGGAGGCACCACGATAAGTACAACTATGTTTGCAGTACTTCACCAGAATATACAACCCATAAAAACAAAGTTCAGCAACTAGAAGTAAATTTACAAACACTAGAGAGCTCAGTTGTGTGTCTTACAGAACACGGGTGCTACGGGAATGAAATCTCATATTTAGCCTTAAACTTGCTTGTTTCCACAGTAGACTCTCCATGAAAGGCGGGGGTTCATGTATTTATGTGAAGAGAGATCTTTCATTTAAAGACAGAAATGACTTTATTGCATTAAGTGTTGATAAACATTTTGAACTCTCAGCTATTAAAGTAACAGAACACAAAATATTAAAAATTAATGGTAATTTGTGTACCGATCACTGAGTGGTGAGGAGGATATTTTTTCTTAAAACTAAATCAGACACTGGCTAAGGTATCCTGCTCAAAAACGAGCATAATCGTCTGTAGGGACTCCCCCCCCCCCCCCCCCCCCAGGGGGTCCACAACTCTTTTGTGGATACGTGCGTAGTGAGCACGGGACCCCGAGCTAATGTGGCCCTCCTTCCTTTCCGGGCTGCATACCTTCCTTTTCCGCATCCTTCCCTATCCCCCATCTTCGCCCCCCCTCCCCTCACCTCTGGCTCTTTCCTTCCCTTTCTCGCCCTCTGGGAGTATGGTTTGTGCCTACGTCCGGAGACGGACGCTCGTAAATGTAACGCATTCTTCGCCTTCTCTGCTTGTATGTCTTCATCCTTCCTGTGTCCTTCTCTTTTCCTTACCTCTTCTCTTTACCCTTCTCTCTGCTGCGGCGTTTGAGACCTCTATTCTTTCCTTTCTCTTTCTTTGTTTTTCCCTTTGTCTTTCTTCCTCCCTGTGCGTGTCTGAAGGCCGACCCACGCATTTTCGTGCTTAGCCGGTGACGGGGTAACGCGTAATTCCCCGCCCCGGTTAGACATGTAGGACAAGCACGTACCCCTGGTAACGGCCAGGCCCAGGGAGGGGTGATTACCCGAGCTGATACCTTCCGAAAGTGCCGATTGGTCCCTCCGTCCGTTTGTCGGGAGGTGTGACCTGAGGCTAGGCGCAAATTGAGACGCGTATAGCGCGTGTGGCACGACGCAGCGCAGCGCGCGTGTTTGTAACATCACAGGTTCAAATGGGACCGCGCAAATTGCGACGCGACGGGACTGGGACGCGACACGCGCCTGTGCCACCGTGGGAAATTTGAGGCGGGGAGCGGAAAAGTAGCCCGACCATATGCTCACATCGGAACGGCGCATATCAGCAGTGGTAGTATTGCCAATACGATAAATGTTGCCTTACTGTGTACTGAATTTTATTGTCTTTTGGTAGTGTTTCGTTTTTCGCCATTTAAACGCTCACCTTTCTTCGTTAGCACGTTATACTTTTCTGTTATTTATATCTGCATAGTTTTGTTTTGTTTTTCTTCTGTCAAGAAAAATGTATACTTCAGTAACTGATGAGCCATTGGCCGCTGGAATTGCACCATATGCCTCCGCGATGTTTTCAGATCACAAGAAGGGACAGAGGGTAGTGAATAAGGAAGCAAGGAATATTATAAAATCAAAATGGTTCAAATGGCTCTGAGCACTATGGGACTCAACTTCTGAGGTCATTAGTCCCCTGGAACTTAGAACTAGTTAAACCTAACTAACCTAAGGACATCACAAACATCCATGCCCGAGGCAGGATTCGAACCTGCGACCGTAGCGGTCTTGCGGTTCCAGACTGCAGCGCCTTTAACCGCACGGCCACTTCGGCCGGCATAAAATCATGTAATTAAGAATCAAGGCAGGAAAGTAAAGCAAGGTTATAAAAAATGGCTCGGAGCACTATGGGACTCAACTGCTGTGGTCATAAGTCCCCTAGAACTTAGAACTACTTAAACCTAACTAACCGAAGGGCAGCACACAACACCCAGCCATCACGAGGCAGAGAAAATCCCTGACCCCGCCGGGAATCGAACCCGGGCGTGGGAAGCAAGAACACTATCGCACGACCACGAGATGCGGGCAGCAAGGTTATATTCTCGCTGCCTAGTAAGCTAGCGTGTCTGTAGGATCTGTTACAAAAATTTAGAAAGGGATAATCTCCACAGGTGTGATCTCTTTGTGCTTGTGGTAAAAAGCGTCCAAGATCTGAAGTATAGAAGTTTCACTGTGATTACTCTGATATGGATGTAATAATGTAATACGACACACTGTACTACATGCATGTGAACAACAGATTTCCACTGCAAGCTAGAAACAGTCGAAAAGCAGTCACAAATAACAATGTTTTAATTGGTTCGCCGATGAGAAAAAGCATTTCAATTGTTGCATGGACATTGTCAGCATTAATAAACTAATTATACAACAACAGGCTACAAAAATGAAGAAAATGGTCGGTATTATTACGAAAGTAGGAATATCCTAAAACAGTGTTACGATTAGATATATTTAATTTGTTGAAATGCGCTGCTCACAAAGGCAGATGTACTTTCATGACAATGTTTTTCGAACTCCATCTCAATGGCTAGCTTGTGCATTCCTGTCGCGCGCATTATCCTTCGCTGGTGACAATACACTAACCATTGTGTTGTGCGACAGATCAATTGTTTATTTTTCTCAATAAAAACTATTTTATTTGCGATCACGCATTGTCAGTTTGGCAAGCCCTAGGTGAGTAAACAGTATCTGGCATGTGCCTATCATTCCGCCTGAAGGAACGCTCGTCATGATTTTAATACTGCTCAGATCAAGAGAAGGAATAAAATCCTTTGGTAAGTTTCCATTCCAGTCGCTCAGTGTTAAAAATACGATGGGTTAAGGGGATTCCACCAAAATTCCAACAGAATTGCCAATCTGTTTTTGTGTGAGTTGTTAACCTTTTCTCATTCGAAGAAGCATCACCATTTATGAGTAAAGGCCACATTTCTCTTGGTGACTGGTTTAATTGTACTTCCTTTGTCACAATGTAATTTGCCAAACTCATCTCACAGCAGCTATTGAGACAGAATTCCGATACGGAGGGCCTCATTAAACAAGTAATTGGCAATCACAGAGCTCAATAGCGTACGAAAAACCTCATAGTATCGGTTTGCAGTAACATAAAAGAAGAAATTTCATGTTTATTTTCATACTAGGAAGCTCTTGTTTCGCTAGCTGTCGATAACTCTTAAAAATTACAGTCACTGGAGTGAAATAAATAAAAAAAGAAGTATAGGTAGTGATATATCGCCATAGATAAGAAAGTTCCGTGTGTTTAATAATTGGCAAAACACTCTCCTCCTTGTGTGCTATCATTCGCCAAACTTTCGTTTCGATATCTCGAGCGGTTTAGGAGATACGAGAGATGCGAGTATTTCATTCTCGCGGTCGTGAGATCGGAAGCGAGCGCGCTACATGGGATCCATTTCCTCGAGATCGGAGGCAGATAGAGATCTCCTGCCAAGTCTAAACAAAAATTCAGCATGTTAGCTAAATTTCATACGCAACAACATATGGTGTAATACGCACCAAACGCAAAATCATAGCGACCCCTAATTTTCGTTGCAAACTTTTAGAGTTTTGCGTAGTGTCTTACTAAAATGTGTACATCACAATAAGAATGGTCATTAGCGAGGTGACGGGCACTTCGTCACGAAGCTGACATATAACGCTACAAGTAAGGCGAAAATCATATATTTTCAGCGAATAGTTTCTGTAAAATCGTTTGAGAAAGATAAGAGGTTGCATGCGCTTCGGTTCAGAGCAGAGCGTCGCCAGTCGGCGCGTGGGGAACGGTGTACGCGTCGCAATATGCGCTGCACCCGCGCGACCCGTGTGGCACGTGCGTGTCGCGCTGTAGTGTCTTGTCACGTCACACGTGCTATACGCTTCTCAATTTGCGCCTAGCCTGAGGTGTGAACAATCACCTAAGGCGGGAGTGCCCTCAGAGAGGGCCCCCACAAGGGAGGAGCGCGCCATCGGAGACGCCGGTAATCATGGGGGTTTCTTCCGCAATGGTTTCCTCATCTTACACTATGTCTGCTCACAAGCGTAAGTTCACTGAGTCTCAGCCACAGACAGTTCTTCCATCGTTGCCACAGTTCCTTGTTGTTTCTCGGTCTGACGAAGGTAACGACTTCTCCACGGTCAACCCTTTCGTTACTCAGAAAGGTGTCGACGCAATTGCAGGTCCTGTAAAGTCTTGTTCCAGATTACGGAATGGCACCTTGTTGTTAGAAACAGTCAGTGCCCTCCAGGCACAAAAATTGCTGCGTACTTCACTGCTCCACACCTTCCCTGTTCGGGTTGAAGCGCACCGCACTTCAAATTCCTCACGTGGAGTCGTTTACACACGCTCCCTTGACGGATTGTCTGACGGCCAAATTCAGCACTACCTGTCTGACCTGGGCGTAACAGCTATTCATAGAGTTATGAAAAGGGTTGACATGAACATCGTTCCAACCCGTACTGTCTTCTTGACATTTGACAGAGTTCAACTCCCATCGAAAATAAAAGCGGGCTACGAGATAATTTCCGTTCGCCCCTACGTCCCAAACCCTACTCGTTGCTATCGGTGCCAGCGGTTCAATCACACCAGCGAGTCCTGTTCCAACCCGGCCAAATGTGTTACGTATGGCAAGGATTGCCCATGAGGGTGCTTGTCCACCTCCATCCCCTCGTTTCATCAATTGTATGGGTGACCACGCTGCTTCCTCTCGAGATTGCCCCATTTTTAAAGACGAAAAGCTCATTCAGGAAATCAGAGTGAAGGAAAAGGTGTCGACCTTTGCTGCTCGAAAATTATTCGCAAGTCGAAAGCCCACTGTGCCTCAGACAGGAAAATACAGCGCTGTCCTTGCCTCTCCTCGGCCAACAAAGGAGGCGGCCAAGCAGACTTGTGATCTCACCTTTAGTGAAACGGTCGTTAGATCGGCCAGCGCAAAGATCGCCCGTTCAACCTCCCCACTTTCGCCTGCTCAATCTATGGCTCACCCTTCATCGGGTTCTGCTAAATCTCGATCCCAAAAGTCAGACACCCGCACTTCCAAAAAAGAGCATACTTGTGAAGATTTTTTACATACCCCAACTTCACAACCATCGGTTCCTCCTTCATCTAAACATCATGTTTCCAAGAAAGCTAATAAGAAACCCAGTTCCTCTCCTTCTCCGCCACGGCGTGTCTCATCTACAGCACCACCTGGCGGTAATCGCCCTCGGCCGTCTTCTGTGTCGCCGAGGCGCACTGCTGGCGGCCGATCAACCGGCCGATCGCTGGTGGCAGGAGCTGCTCCTGAACAACCTATGGATCAGGATCTTTTGGCCTCGGCTGAGTGCCGTTCCACGCTGTCGGTCGCAAGCTCTGAGCAGTCGTTGAGTTGACGGCAACCTTGGTCACCATCTTCCATTTTCTGTCCACCCTATGTCCATTATCCATTGGAATATCCGTGGCATTCGAGCCAATCGGGATGAATTGACGATCCTGCTACGATCCTACTCGCCGGTCATCTTCTGTCTTCAGGAAACAAAGCTGCGTCCCCACGACCGCTTTGTCTTCCCCCATTTTCAGTCAGTCCGATTTGATCTCCCCTCTGTTGAAGGCACTCCAGCACATGGAGGACTCAAGATTCTTCTCCATAATACTCTCCATTATCACCCAATCCCCTTAAACACTTCCTTCCAAGCAGTCGCTGTCCGTCTTTCCCTTTCTGGATACACCTTCTCTCTTTGTACTGTATACATTCCATCGTCCACATCAATGGCACGAGCTGATCTCCTTCATTGGTCAGCTTCCACCCCCCTATTTGCTGGTTGGGGACTTCAATGCCTACCACCCGCTTTGGGGATCTCCATATCCACGTCCGCATGGCTCACTATTGCTAGACGTTTTCCACCAAGCGGATCTTGTTTGCCTCAACACTGGGGACCCTACATTTTTGTCTGCCTCCACGACATATTTCTCTCATTTGGACCTTTCGGTCGGTACTGTTCCGCTAGCTCGGCGCTTCGAATGGTTCGCCCTTGCTGATACACACGCGAGTGACCACTTTCCATGTGTCCTTCGATTGTAGCCACAACTGCCATATATGCGCCCGAGACGCTGGAAGTTTGCCCAAGCCGATTGGACACTTTTTTCGTCTCTAGCGACATTCGATGACCGTCACTTTCCTAGCGTCGACGATGAGTCACTCATATTACGGACGTTATTCTTACAGCTGCGGAACGTTCAATACCACGCACCTCCGACTTGCCCCGGCGCCCCCCAGTCCCTTGGTGCAACGAGGCATGCCGTGACGCAATACGTGAGCGACGACGTGCTCTTCGCGTTTTCCGCCACCATCCTACTTTGGCCAACTGTATCCGCTATAAGCAGTCCCGTGCGCGATGCCGTCGCGTCATCCGCGATAGCAAGAAGGCAAGCTGGAAATTCTTTACTAGCTCATTTAACACCTTCACTCCCTCCTCGGAAGTTTGGAGTCGGATTCGACGGTTATCTGGCGCGCCTAGTTTCTCCCCGGTGTCTGGGCTCACTGTCGCGCATGATACGTTAGTGGACCCCGTCGCAATTTCTAACTCATTGGGTCAACATTTTGCTGAGATTTCGAGCTCTTCAAATTACCCGCCAGCGTTTCTCCCGAAGAAACGTGCAGCGGAAGTGCAACCTCTTGCTTTCTCCTCTCAAAATCGCGAAAGCTATAATACTGTTTTCTCCATGCGGGAACTCCAACATGTACTCTCTTCTTCTCGCTCCTCCGCCCCAGGACCGGATGGTATCCACATCCAAATGTTGCTACATTTATCAAATCATAGTCTGCGTTACCTCCTTCGCCTTTATAATCGAATTTGGACCGACAGTACTTTTCCCAGACGATGGCGGGAAGCTATCGTCGTTCCTGTTCCGAAACCTGGAAAGGACAAACATCTCCCCTCTAGCTATCGCCCCATTTCTCTCACGAGTAGTGTCTGTAAGGTTTTGGAGCGTATGGTGAATTGCCGTTTAGCTTGGTGGCTGGAGTCCCGCAGTCGTTTAACACCTGCCCAATGCGGTTTCCGAAAGCATCGTTCTGCAGTTGACCATCTTGTTGCTCTCTCCACTTGTATCATGAACAATTTTCTCCGGAAACGCCAAACAGTAGCAATATTTTTTGATCTGGAGAGAGCATACGATACCTATTGGAGGACAGGCATTCTCTTGGGGCTTTCGAGGTCGGCTGCCACTTTTTCTTCGCGAATTTATGGCAGAGCGCACGTTTAGAGTGCGGGTGAACACTACTCTCTCCCGTACTTTCTCCCAAAAAAAACGGGGTACCCCAGGGCTCCGTGCTAAGTGTTGTACTGTTTGCCTTTGCCATAAATCCAATTATGGACTGTCTCCTTCCCGATGTCTCGGGCTCCCTCTTTGTGGACGATTTTGCGATCTACTACAGTTCTCAACTGACCAGCCTTCTTGAACGACGTCTTCAAGGTTGTCTCGATCGCCTCCACTCATGGAGCATCGAAACCGGCTTCCGCCTTTCTCCCAGTAAGACCGTTTGTGTTAATTTTTGGCGTCTTCAGGAGTTTCTTCCACCCTCCTTACATCTAGGACCTGTCAACCTTCCGTTTTCGGACGTCGCTAAATTCTTGGGTCTTATGTTTGACAGAAAACTGTGCTGGTCCTCCCACGTTTCCTATCTTTCGGCTCGCTGTCTGTGATCCCTCAACACCCTCCGTGTCCTGAATGGTACCTCCTGGGGAGCGGACCGAGTGGTCCTTCTCCGCCTCTATCGCGCCTTAGTGCGCTCGAAATTGGAATATGGAAGCATAGTTTACTCCTCTGCTCGGCCGTCTATTCTTTGGCGTCTCGACTCTATCCACCATTGTGGATTACGTATAGTGTCTGGAGCTTTTTACACGAGCCCTGTGGAAAGCCTTTATGCTGAGACTGCTGAACCTCCGCTGTCCAATCGGCGAGCAGTCCTTCTGAGTCGTTATGCTAGCCACCTGTCTTCCATGCCTGCTAATCCGGCACATGACATTTTTTTCGACGCCTCCTTGGATGTAGGGTATGCAGGCCGCCCTTCCTCCCTACTACCACCGGGAGTCCGCTTCCGTCAACTGCTCCATTCTCTTTCCTTCCGCTTTCCTAAAACCTTCTTGACAACTTGGGGTACAGCACCGCCTTGGCTCCATCCCTGGATCTGCCTGCTCCGTAACCTTTGTCAATTTCCCAAGGATGGTACCCCTTCACTTTTTTATTGTCGGGCATTTGCTGCTCTATGTGCACAAATGAAGGAAGCCACATTTATTTACACTGATGGCTCGAAAACATCGTTAGGTGTAGGGAGTGCCTATATTGTTGGCGACACCCCAAATCGATTTCGGCTTCCCGACCAGTGTTCGGTTTATACTGCGGAGCTTTACGCTGTTCTCCAGGCTGTCCAATACATCCGCCGCCATCAGCGGATACAGTATGTTATCTGTTCAGATTCTCTCAGCTCTCTCCTCAGTCTCCAAGCTCTCTACTCTGTCCACCCTCTGGTTCACCGGATTCAGGACTGCCTGCGCTTGCTCCACTTGGGGGGCGTCTCGGTGGCGTTCCTCTGGCTCCCAGGACACGTTGGTATCTGTGGAAATGAGGCGGCCGATATAGCGGCCAAGGCTGCAGTCTCTCTTCTTCGGCCAGCTATTCGATCGATTCCCTTCGCCGATCTACGGAGCGTTTTATGTCGTCGTGTTGTTCTTTTATGGCATGCACATTGGTCGACACTTCCCCATAATAAATTGCGGGACGTGAAAGCTCTTCCCTGTGCTTGGACATCTTCCTCCCGAACGCGTCGTCGGGAGGAGGTAATTTTAACTAGACTCCGGATAGGGCACTGTCTTTTTAGCCATCGACATCTTTTAAGTGGCGATCCTCCCCCACTCTGTCCCCACTGCTCTCAGCTGTGGACGGTAAGGCACCTTTTAATTGAGTGCCCCTATAGTACTCCGTTACGCGCCCGTCTACAGCTGTCGCCTGATTTATCGTCCATTTTAGCAGATGACACGCGCTCGGCCAATCACGTTCTCGAGTTTATTAGTGCCAGTGAGATGACGTCAGTTATTTGAAGCTCTTTTTGGGGACAACCAACCCCTTTCTGTAGTGGATTTTTAAGCTTTCCTTCTGCTTTTAGTTTCTCCAATTTTTTGAGTTTCGTTCCCATTGCTGCTGGTTTCCATTTTCGTTTTTTACCGTTTCCTAAGTCACAGACCGGGCGCTAATGACCATAGCAGTTTTGCGCCCCAAAACAAAAAAAAAAAAAGTAGGGACTCCAATATCAATACAATGAAGTCAGCCATTCCTATTTAAATGTTTTGTACCATTACGGCATGACTTCACTTGTAAGCTGTCCCACTAGAGTAACCAAAGAATCTTCTACATTGACAGACCATGTAGCAACAGATATAGACTGGAAAAAATGCTATATGCATGCTCAAGATACAGGCTTGTCAGATATTAAAAGTAAATTTTTGTGTAGAAAAACCCCTAAATTAAAAGTATACAAATGGCTCTTCTCAAAGTCAAACTAGCATGAATTTTCATCCCAGATACAAAATGAAGGGCTGGAGGAAGTCTATGCAGAAATGAATGTGAACAAAATGTTTAACAGTTTCATGTCCACTTTTAAAATAAAATTTGAGGAAGCACTTCCCAAAACTTTGCATACCATTGCAACTTCAGAAAAAATATATGGATAACCAGAAGGATCAAAAAATCCCCTGAAACTCTTAGGTATTTCGCTTCAATCAGAAATAAATAGACTGACCCACTCTTTTTGCAATTGTATGAAAACTGCAAGAGAATCTACAGCTGCTAAAAACTCGCAAACCATAAAATACTATTGCAGGCAGAAAACAAAGGCAAAGCAGCCTGGAATATTATCAAACAGGAAACAGCAGACACAGGGCAAAAAATTTTGAATTCACAAATTAAGAACAAGAATAGGCAAATGATCCACCCAAAAGAATAGCAAACTTTGTAAACGTGTACTTCAACAGCATTACTAAGAAATCACAACAGAACTTTCTGGACACATATGTCTTACCCACCAGAACCATCCACCAACTCAATGGCACTCTATCCGGCAACTGAGAAAGAGGTCGCAAAAGTTATACGTCAATAAAAACTAAAAAATCAATTGGTCTATATGAAATCCCCATTTGTGCCCTTAAAGAATGTGCAAATTCCGTTAAAGCTCCATTAACAAAAATAATCAATGGATCATTCAAAACTGGTTGTTTTTCTGAACACCTAAAACATGCGAAATTAATACCCATACTTAAGAAGGGTGATACATAAATTGTAGAAAACTAGAGACCCATCTCCCTACTATCCACAATTTCCAAAATTATTGAAAAGGAATGAAAAATAGGTTAATGCTGTATCTAAATAAGTTTAACTTTCTTTGCAAAGAACAACATGGTTTCAGACCCAAAAGAGGGCTGAGACTAACAGATTTGCCCAGAGTCACACAGGACGACCAGATTAAAGATAATAATAATATAATAAATGTCGGCAACACTAGAGAGAAATATATCAGTGATGACGATTGCCCCCCATGAAAAAAATTACTCACCAACTTTGTCTCTCAAGATAGGTTATCTCAATATTGAAAGTATAAGTGGAAAACACATAATTGTAAAGGAATTTGCAAATGAGAACTTATTTGATGCATTATGCTTAAGGAGCACTGGTGTAAAGGAAATGAAATATCTTTTCATGTACTAGATGATTTCCACTTAGCAAACAGCTTTAGCAGAGAGCAGCATATTAATGGGGGTGTATCAATTTAAATTAATAAAGAATTAATAAATTGTAGTAATGAACAAGATCTAGGATTTCTGTGCAGTGAGATACATTTTGAAGCCACAGGTGTATATCTGGATCATTTAAAAATTACTATTGTGTCTATTTATAGATCACCAGACGGAAGTCCACTAATCTTTTTAGAATACTTGAGACTTTACTAAATTTCTTTCTTAGTCCTCAGTGGAAGAAATATAGTATAGTGATTGGTGGTGACATCAATGCCGCATTTGATGTAAACAAAGACATGCACACTGTAAATGAATTTAAAAACCTGTTACGACAACTCAGCTTCATTCTTACGAATTGCATACCCACAAGACAGTCCGTTTGTCTTGACAACATACTTACAAATGTCAATTGAGAGTACTGTCTTCAGATGTGGCTGCCCTCGATTTCTTGGACCATGACTCAGTTTGGGTAAAAATAGGTACAGACAGGACTAATATGGACTATAAATAGTTTAAAGAGCCTAAAATAGTGATCACAAGACCAACAACGCAAGAAAAATTGTCTAATTTTATGGTCTCACTCAGTAATTATGTCTGGTCACATATGTTTAACAATAATGCCCAGGACTCTGCCAATACATTGTTCGATAGATTTTTTCTTAAATATATTCGAGACCAATTGCCCTCAATACAAATGTAAAGTTAACCTTAAAAGTAACAGTAATAGACGTAGGGATAAGAATCCATGGTATACCGCTCAACTAGCCAATATGAAAAGGAGGTTGTTGTTGTATAGACATTATTACAGACTTCAGAAAACTGATATAGATAAACAAAGGTACTCAAGAGCACAAAAGGAATATAAGTATGCTTTAAATGAGGCCAAAAACCAAACTTAACCTAGTCAGCATGGAGTCATCAAAAAATAAATGCAAGAAAGCATGGACTATAATAAATTCAGTGGCCAAAAGCAAGCAGAAAGCTGAGTTAGAAATTTTAGCAGATGAATTTAATAACTACTGTATAAAATCTGTTAATCAAATTAGGGAAAGCATTGGGAGGCCGCAAGAAACTGTAGCTGATCTCTTTAAATATCACAATGTAGACTACACCCTGAAAGATAAATACCTTTTAACAGAGGAGACACCAGATGTTGTTTTAACTATTGCAAATAATTTTAGGCCCTCTGATAGTGAAGATATCTATGGTATTTCTTGCAATATGTTAAAAAAGATAATTGGGCACATAGTATATCCTCTTACTAAATGTATAAACAGATGTCTAATTGAAGGAGTATTCCCAGATGTACAAAAATTATCCAGGGTAGTGCCCATTTACAAGAAAGGAGATAAAAACTGCCCATCTAGCTATTGCCCGTTTTGGAATCCATCATGAACTCCCAGTTGTGTGATTATCTGACATGTAATAACATTATTACTGCGATACAATTTGGCTTTAGGAAGGGCAAATCAACAGTCCATGCCATTGACTCCCTGATTAAAAAAGTGCTTAATGCTTATGAAGGAAAAAACTTTGCTCAGGCTACCTTTTGTGATCTTAGCAAAGCCTTCGACTGTGTGGAGCACATTTCACTCGTCAACAAACTAGTTTATTATGGAATCACAAGTTGACAACATTTTCGAATCTTTCCTCAGCAAACGCAAACAAATTGTTTGAATTAGTAAACATAGATCACAGTTAGCTCAAGTTAAGTGCGGTGTGCACAAGGCTCAGTATGAAGACCTCTGCTATTTATCCTAAGACAAACGATCTACTATCTTACATAAATACTCACTCCATTTCTATGCAGATGATACCACTTTTTTCAGTGTCGGCTCAGACATGGATATGCTCCAAACTATGGCAAATGACACAATATCACAAGCATCATTCTGGTTTCGAGCTAATGGTTTCCTGCTTAATGAGAGTAAAACTCAGAAGATTGTATTTAGTTTAAGAGATATGCCAGTAGCTGACTTCATGGATAGTGTTATGTTCTTAGGTATTGTTATACACTCCTGGAAATTGAAATAAGAACACCGTGAATTCATTGTCCCAGAAAGGGGAAACTTTATTGACACATTCCTGGGGTCAGATACATCACATGATCACACTGACAGAACCACAGGCACATAGACACAGGCAACAGAGCATGCACAATGTCGGCACTAGTACAGTGTATATCCACCTTTCGCAGCAATGCAGGCTGCTATTCTCCCATGGAGACGATCGTAGAGATGATGGATGTAGTCCTGTGGAACGGCTTGCCATGCCATTTCCACCTGGCGCCTCAGTTGGACCAGCGTTCGTGCTGGACGTGCAGACCGCGTGAGACGACGCTTCATCCAGTCCCAAACATGCTCAATGGGGGACAGATCCGGAGATCTTGCTGGCCAGGGTAGTTGACTTACACCTTCTAGAGCACGTTGGGTGGCACGGGATACATGCGGACGTGCATTGTCCTGTTGGAACAGTAAGTTCCCTTGCCGGTCTAGGAATGGTAGAACGATGGGTTCGATGACGGTTTGGATGTACCGTGCACTATTCAGTGTCCCCTCGACGATCACCAGTGGTGTACGGCCAGTGTAGGAGATCGCTCCCCACACCATGATGCCGGGTGTTGGCCCTGTGTGCCTCGGCCGTATGCAGTCCTGATTGTGGCGCTCACCTGCACGGCGCCAAACACGCATACGACCATCATTGGCACCAAGGCAGAAGCGACTCTCATCGCTGAAGACGACACGTCTCCATTCGTCCCTCCATTCACGCCTGTCGCGACACCACTGGAGGCGGGCTGCACGATGTTGGGGCGTGAGCGGAAGACGGCCTAACGGTGTGCGGGACCGTAGCCCAGCTTCATGGAGACGGTTGCGAATGGTCCTCGCCAATACCCCAGGAGCAACAGTGTCCCTAATTTGCTGGGAAGTGGCGATGCGGTCCCCTACGGCACTGCGTAGGATCCTACGGTCTTGGCGTGCATCCGTGCGTCGCTGCGGTCCGGTCCCAGGTCGACGGGCACGTGCACCTTCCGCCGACCACTGGCGACAACATCGATGTACTGTGGAGACATCAGGCCCCACGTGTTGAGCAATTCGGCGGTACGTCCACCTGGCCTCCCGCATGCCCACTATACGCCCTCGCTCAAAGTCCGTCAACTGCACATACGGTTCACGTCCACGCTGTCGCGGCATGCTACCAGTGTTAAAGACTGCGATGGAGCTCCGTATGCCACGGCAAACTGGCTGACACTGGCGGCGGCGGTGCACAAATGCTGCGCAGCTAGCGCCATTCGACGGCCAACACCGCGGTTCCTGGTGTGTCCGCTGTGCCGTGCGTGTGATCATTGCTTGTACAGCCCTCTCGCAGTGTCCGGAGCAAGTATGGTGGGTCTGACACACCAGTGTCAATGTGTTCTTTTTTCCATTTCCAGGAGTGTAGATAGTAAATTGACTTGGGATCCACATATTAAATTCATTAGTGCAAGGCTGTCTAGAGTGGTGTATTTGTTAAGAAATTAAAAAAAAAACATGTACCTGTGGCCTATGTAAGATCGGCCTACTTTACTTTTTTTTCAAAGCATTATATCTTACGGGCTTTTAATATGGGGCAATAGCTCACACCTTCAGGCCATTTTGGTACTTCAGAAGAAAGTAATTCGAATTATAACAAACAGTGATAAACTGGCCCACTGCAAACCACTGTGAATCAACTTAAGAATATTAACTGTTATAAACATGTATATTTACACTGCCCGACTGTATATAAAGACTGTACTACAGATTATCCAAGTGACTGAACAGGTACAAAGTGGTGGGTATGAAGATGTTTAACAAACTACCACTAGAATGGGTAGAAGCTTCATTTGATTTATTTAAAGACAAATTATTCAGTTGGTTAGCTCCAAATCCTTGCTACTCACTTCAGGAATTTTATGACTGTAAAATGTCATAGTGGTACCGGTTTGGAGAGTTCAGCAGAATTTAACTGAGTAATTTATGATGCAATGCTTTTCATATTGTTTGATTTTAAATATTGTATTATATGGAAAACCAATCTTTAACCCCTGTATGTATGCTGTATAACTTGTATTTATGTAACTTGACTTTGTCAATTGCTGTAATAGCTAAACGGCAATAAAATTTCATTCAATACAATTCATTTCAGAGGTACAGAATCAGCTACTGCACAGCATACAAAAGTCATTCTTGAGGCACTGGACGAAATTGACCCGTGTGATTGGAATTTTATTGGACTTATCAAAGGTATTTGATACAATGGACCACATAATTTAATTACATGAATTAGAGTTACTTAGGAGGTGTAGTTTAAGTCCTCCCTAGGAAAGTGGCTGCAGGGTGTTGAGATTTCATATACTTCAGAAAGATTTCTAGTAAAACTTATCACATCCAAACAATATTAATATATGCATCCCACAGAGTAGTATATTAGGTCCAATCCTTTTTCTTAATTATATTAACGATTTTACACAGAGTATCAGGTGTGGGGGCGGGAGGGGGGGGGGGCGAAATACTATTTGCTGTTGACAGCAACATACTGGTCACAACCAAAACTCTAACACTGTTGACAGAAAAGGATAATGCAGCCCTCAGAGATGTTCACATGTGATCACTGAAAAATAAAGTAACTTTAAATGTAAAGAAAACTAATTGTATGCAATTCAGGATGATGAGGATAAAGAATGTAATAGAATATGTAATGGATACCAGATTTTTGGAGTTGAGAGTAGATTCTCAGTTAAAATGGACAGGACATGTAAAAGCTTTAACAAAGAGATTATCCACAGCATGTTGTTCCCTATGAATACTTGCACCAGTGTGTGATATTGAATGTCCTAAAATGATATATTTTGGATACATACACTCCATCCTCATTTATGGAATCATGTTTTGGGGAATAAGTGATGGGAGTATTCAGTCTGTCTTCAAGGTACATAAAAGAGCTGTGTGAATAATAACAAATAGCAGCATTTGGGCCCATTGAATTGATTTATTAAAAAAACTAGAAATTCTGACTGTCCCATGCGGATACATTTTCCAGACTGTAAAGCATGTAAGGAAAAATATTCATCTGTATGCCACAAATAGCTCAATACATGACCATGAAACTGCGTCCAGCCACTACTTATATCTAAACAGGAAAAACAAGTCCAAAACACAGAACAGTGTGCTATATAATGGCCTAAAGCTGTAAAACAGATTGCCACAGGAAATAAAAGTTGTAAATGAACTTCATATATCTATCCAAAAGCTAAAAACAAGTAAGTAAAAGTTCTTACAAGGTAAATAGTATTTAGAATAATTGTAGATAGCTATTTAGTAGACACAAATACCACATAGGCCTATATAAAGTGAAAGCATTTGGCATAAGTATAAAAATTGTAAGAATTGATGTGTGAAAATTGTAAGAATTGAATTGTAAACATTGTAAGAATGCATGTATGTTTTAGTTCATAAGACAATTGACAACATCCATACAATTGGTATTGTTATATGGATGAATAAACATATCAATCATTATGCAGCAGGAGTGACACAGGACTCTGACTGGTTTGATGTGACCAACCATGAATTCCTCTCTTAACTCATCATCTCACACTTAAAACCTAAGTCCTCAATTATGTGCTGGATGTATTCCAATCTCTGTCTTCCTCTACAGTTTTTACCGCCTACAGCTCCCTCTGGTACCATGAAAGTCATTCCCTGATGTCTTAACAGATGCTCTGCCAGTGTTTTTCAAATATTCCTTTCCCATTCTGTGCAGAACCTCCTCATTCCTTACCTTATCAGTCCAGCTAATTTTCAACATTCCCCAGTAGCACCACACCTCAAATGCTTTAATTCTCTTCTTTTCTGGTTTTCCCACAGTCCATGTTTCACAACCACACAATGATGTGCTCAAGACGTATATTACGTACATTCTCAGAAATTTCGTCCTCAAATTAAGGGCTATGTTTGATACTAGTAGACTTCTCTTGGACAGTAGCGCCCTTTTTGCCAGTGATAGTCTGCTTTTGATGTCCTCCTTGCTCCATCCGTCATTGGTTATTTTGCTGCCTAGGTAGCAGAATACCTTAACTTCATCTACTTTGTGACCATCAATCCAAATGTTAAAGTTTCTCACTGTTCTCATTTCTGCTACTTCTCTTAACTTACGTCTGTCTTTGATTTACTCTCAGTCCATATTCTGCATTTATTACACTGTTAAATCCATTCCGCATATGTAATTCTTCTTCACTTTCAGTCAGTCATCAGTGAATATTATCACTGATATCCTTTCATCTCGAATATTAATTCCACTGTTGAACCTTTCGTTTATTTCTATCATTGCTTCTTAGATGTACAGATTGAACAGAAGGGTGGAAAGACTACATCCCTGTCTTACACCTTTTTAATCTGAACACTTCATTCTTGGTCGTCCACTCTTATTATGCCCTCATGGCTCTCTCCCTATAGCTTACCCCTATTTTCCTCAGAATTGGGAACATCTTGCACCATTTTACATTGTCGAACGCTTTTACCAGGTCGACAAATCCTATGAAAGTTTCGTGTTTTTCTTTAGTCTGGTTTCCGTTATCAACCGCAACGTCAGAATTGCATCTCGAGTGCCTCCTTTTCTAAAGCCAAACTGATCGTCATCTAGCACATCCTCAATTTTCTTTTCCATTCTTCTGTGTATTACTCTTGTCAGCAACTTGGATGCAAGAGCTGTTTAGCTGATTGTGCGATAATTCTCGCATTTGTCAGCTCTTGCAGTCTTTGGAAGTGATAACGAACGTAAAGAATTCGTTAATCAGTGGTTCAACAACTTGTTGGCAAATGAGTATGCAAAAGGCATAGAAAAGCTGGCATAATCGTACAAGTGCCTAAATTTGAACGGTGACTCTTGGGTATCGAATCGTATATAAAATACAGTTTAGTTTAATTATATCAAATAATAATTTCTGAAGAAAGAAACGTTCTTTACTTGGTGTGTGGCCCTCATATATTCTGCAGTTGTGGACTAAGTGGGCAGCCCACCTCGGGTTCCTCAGGATCCGACAGTTTTTAGTCAGATCCCTAACAAGACCAAAATATGTTCAGTAAATAAGAGACCGTTTGGTGTTTGAGACCCTGATACGCATGCAAAATATGTGCAAAAAAAAATGTCGGGAAAGACTACAGAGGATACATCAAAATATATTCAACAGTAGTGGGAAAAAGTTGGGCTGTATATTTTGTTGTACTGGGCTCAAGGTTATGACAGTGTTGTGTGAGTGTCAAGTGTACATGGAGGAGTACAACGAAAGATTCAAGAAATCAGTCTAAAAACTCCATTCAATCCCTGTGCTAATTATTTCTTAAATATTTGAGGAGTTCACACATTTTCATGTGTTCCCTTAAGCGTCTTCTGTTTTGGAACTGTACAGAAGTTACAGTTATTCTTTGTAGTCTTCTACACATAGACAACAATTACTTCTAGAAAAAAAGAATATAGTTTGAAACAATGCCTGATACTCGCTGGAGTTCTCATTACAATTCAATTAAAGTCATAAAAGAAAACATGAAACAGTTGTGAACAAGAAACTTCTTGGCAGATTAAAACTGTGTGCCAGAACAAGACTCGAACTTGAGACCTATGAATTTCACAAGCAAGTGCTCTACCAACTATTTTTCAAATGACTTTGGCTTATATAGGGGATAATAAAGTTTTTTTACATCATTAGCAAATGACTGCAGTAGCAGTGTACATGAAAACGGAAAACAAATAAGGTTGCAGATGCAAAGCTGCCCACGAATAAATCATGTGTAAGAGAAAATGTTTAGATCAACAGAAAAAAGGAAGGAGAAAGTTTAGGAAACTAGGAAGAATTGTAGTGCCATGGTCCATGATGTCTCATCATCAGAACAATGTCCATTCTATCATTGGAAAGTGGGTGGGAAGGCCCCAGCTGATCTCCATAGCGCATGATTTTGTGACGTTTACAGTGCTTCCTGCCCGACACTATAACGGGTAATCCACTGCATTGTGGCTTATATCTCGACCACGGAACATACGACAAGGGGCGAGTCCTTCATGTAGCAGCAGAAAACGTGGTCCTGGAGTAGAATACCTGTCAAGCATCATGATAATCCACAGATCAGTGGTTCCATTGTGATGGCGTAAAGCATAGTAAACAGTGGACAACTCTGTTGTACTGAGCGTGTGATACATATTGAGTCTTCTGTTAATAGAAGCCTGGACGTCGCCCTTCGAAGGATGCACATGATCGCATCTGTGAACATCAGAGGAATCGCCATCCAGTCTATGACTGCATTGAGTAATTCATGATTGATGCAGTCAAACAGCTGATGAAGATTAAAAAGCCAGACAGTCAGGAGTGTATTGCTGTGGTGATCACATCTCGTATTCACAGAGGCCAGGCTGGATGTTATTATCGGCGCATAAGGAGGCATTTGTACATGGGGGACAACTAGCTGTAACATATGTTTTAAGTCACACAGCTAGAAGGCACGTGAAAATCTCGAAATTGGAATTTTATAACTTGATCGGCTGATAACTGTCAATCCGTGTTCCTCCTGTGGCTTTCAGGACTGGCACAAGAAAGCCTTCCGTGAACGTTGGTGGCAGGAGCACCACACCAGACAAAAGATCCCAGTACATGTCTCTCCATCGCAATAACATCAGGTCTTGGAAGATTCTATAAAACTCTAGCACTAAAACCATTAGGGATGGGCGGCTAATGCAGTGATCCCTTGGCCACAGTTGTAAGGACGTCATCAGTGATCACTTCTGTAGTGAGGACAGTTGCTACTATGGGATCTAGTGTATCATGGGTCTCCTGGAAGACCTAGGCAATAACTTCTGCACCAAGTGTCAAGTGCTGTGAAGGCATCAGCAGTGGGAGCTCTCGAAGTCAACTGTTGTCAATCAGGCAGGTCTAAGGCTGACTTTAAGATCTGTTGACATGGCAAAAAAATTTTGAGCAGTATGATGCATAGAAAGCCCTTTTCTGCTAATCCCGTGTTGGTTGTGTGCTCGTATAACAGCTCCCTCCAGATGGAACTTGGGCAAGGTTAAAATATGATCCGGGGATGGGGAAGGATCCAGGAGACTGTGTAGAGTGCTGTAGTAAAAATATGTTACAGTGGTTGTTCCACCTGTCTTTGGCTTTACCATATTGTGTCAAGGTGTGGTGGATGGCCAGTTTGGTGCACAGTATCCACCTCAGCAGTCTGGTCCCATACCGCATGATACGTTTAACACAAGTGCGCCATGTTTCTGTGATATGTTGTCGACATTTGAGGTCTCATAATAGTGTGGTGCTGAGTTTCCAGGATCCTATGCTGCGCCATATTGAGTGTACACGAAGGTTGATGGTACAGGTGTAGCTTTCATGATCCAAAAAGCCAGCTGGCTAATTTTCCATGTGTAGAAGATAGGGTGTCAGAGCATCAGTGACTATATTCTATCGAGTTGGCTGGTGGAGTGTCTCATGATGTGTATATGACCTGGGTGGTCACCCTGTACCACACTCCAAGTGTTGATGAGATGAAGGCAGTGGACTAGGAAATGAAGTTTCATGTATGCAAAATATATTCAGCGTAGACTGTGACCAACCACTCTGTTTATCCTTGCAACATTGGGAATTGCAATCTCTTCTTGGAGGAGGATTGCCACACTGTTCTGTTATATATCCTTTGGCGTGGCATATGTCCCATATCTATAAGACCAAGACCAAGTCACTGTTCTCAGCTCTTGTAGCAGGATGATGTCAATGTCTGCTTCTTGTAGCGTGTCGTGGTATAACTGAAGTTTAATGTGGTGTCCGATATTATCGGTGTTGATAGTAATTGTTCGGTATGCCTGGTGGGGGATCCATGGTGCCAGTACGCTTATAGCTGCCGAAGGTTGCCATGGAGGATTGTGGATGGCCATAGCACTCGCAGGGGTCGTTGTGGAAAGACTCTCCAATTTAGTGTTGGTCTGGTGGGGAAACAAACCTCATTTCTGCGTTGGGTGGAGGTGTCAAATCCCCATCATCTGCCCATGAAAACTTTCCACCAGTTTCAACATTTGTGAGAGGTAGCAGTGCTGGCAGAGTTGGCTCAACTGCTTCGGCGATGTCGGGTGTGCTAATATCCATGGCTTCTGGGCGTGATTCTTGCTCTCAATTTCTGGTGGATAACTCACAGTCTGGTGCAGAATGTCTCACTTTGGCTGCGGCAAATGATTCATTTGTGTATGCACTCATATTTGTGTGTCACATTGGCCTGTGAAGGTGGCTCACTGGCCGATTCTGGTGTCTTGCGGAATTTCTTATAGCGTTAGGGTGACTTTTGCTTTCGGCAATGTGTTTCAGTGCCTGAGGAAGGAAGAGATTTGTGTCATTCTTATACAAAAGCTGTGGCCGGTATAATTTCGGTCATCACTCTCTATGGAGAGACTCTCACAGGTATTCTTGCGAACTCTAAGAAGGGTGTGTCTGGTTGGAAATCAGGTTTGCAGGTGGCACTACCAGTGGCAAGGTACTGTGACGCGTCTGGTTGTGTCAATCCTGGGAGGGTATTATGAACTGTGTTTAGTGAGGGCTTGATGTGGAGTGCCGCCAAGTTGGTAAGTGGAAAGGCACTTGTGGTTCAGTCACTGTTTGTGACATCATGTCATAGTTGTGTAATGTGACATTGCCCACAAACATTAAGGATGTGGTCCTTGCCACAACCAGAGCATGTTCAATGTTGTCCTTGTATATGACCACTACTCGGTGTATGCCTACAAAAATGATGGAATGTTGCATTTGTGGTCTATTCAGACCTGTCTAACACCAATGAGTACTGTGCACGTCGCAAATTGCGCCCATGTTTTGGCTACTAGACTGATTTTTCCATACAGGTTTAGTACCTGATGACTGTATCTTCTGCACGTACATGTACATCTACATAGAAACTCAGCAAGCCACTCAGCGTGGCGGAAGGTACTAATAGTCTTTCCATTTTCTGTTCCATTCGCAATTAGAGCAAGGGAAAAACGACTGTCTATATGCCCCTGCATCAGCCTTAATTTCTCGTATCTTATCTTCCTGGTTCCTATGTACAATGTATGGTGGTGGCAGTAGAATCGTTTGACAGTTAGCTTCAAATGCCAATTTTCTAAATTTTCTCAATAATGTTTCTCGAAAAGAACGTCGCCCTTCCTCCAGGGATGCCCATTTTAGTTTCCAAAGCATCTCCATAACATTTACATGTTATTAAACCTATGAGTAACATGTCCAATAGCCTGCCTCTGAATTGTTTCGACGTCTTCATTTAATCCGAGCTGGTACGGACCCCAAACGCTCGAGCTGTGCTCAAGAACAAGTTGCACCAGCGTCTTATATGCGGTCTCCTTTACAGCTGAAACTCTCTTTCTTAAAATTCTCCCAATAAATCAAAGTCAACCATTCGCCTTCGCTACCACAGTTCTCACATGCTAGTTCAATCTCATACCGCTTTGCAACCTTACACCCAGATATTTAAACGACTTGACTATGTCGAGCAGGACACTAGTATCCGAACATTACAGGTTTGATCTTCCTACTCAGCCGCATTAACTTACATTTTTCTACAGTGGGTTTAGCTGCGTTTCATCATACCAACTGAAAACTTTGTCCAAGTCGTCTGGTATATCCTTAGAATCACACAACTTCGACACCTTACCATACACCACGGCGTCATCAGCAGACAACTGCAGATTGCTGCCCACCCTGTCCGCCAAATCATTTATGTATATAGAGAAAGACAGCTGTCCTATCACACTTCTCTGGGGCATTCTTGATGATACCCTTGTCTCTGATGAACACTCGCCATCGAGGACAACATACTAGGTTCTATTATTTAAGAAGTCTTCGAGCCACTCACATATCTGTGAATTTACTCCACATGTTCGTACCTTTGTTAGCAGCCTGCAATGGGGCACTGTGTCAAATGCTTTCCGGAAATCTAAAAATATGGAATCTGCTTGTTGGCCTACATCCATAGTTCTCAGTATATCACGTGAGAAAAGGGCAAGCTGAGTTTCTCACGAGCGATGCTTCGTAAAACCATGCTGATTCGTGGACATAAGCTTCTCTCAAGAAAGTTTATTATATTCGAACTGAGAATATGTTCAAGAGTTCTGCAACAAACAGAAGTTGCGGATATAGCTCTGTAATTTTGCGGGTCCGTTCTTTTACCCTTCTTATTTACTGGAGTCACCTGCGCTTTTTTCCAGTCGCTTGGGCTTTGTGTTGGGCAAGAGATTCACGATAAATTCTAGCTAGGTAAGGGGCCAATGCCGTTGAATAATCTTTGTAAATTCGAACTGGGATTCCATCCTGACCTGGTGATTTATTTGCTTTCATATCTTTCAGTTGTTTTTCTACAGCTGGAATGCTTATTACTACGTCGTCCATAGGGAGTCTGTCCGATTGTCAAATGACAGTATGTTTGTACGATTCTTCTGTGTGAACGATTTCTGGAACGTGAAATTTAAAACTTTGGCTTTTGTTTTGCTGTGTTGAACTGCCATACCAAACTGATTAACAAGGGACAGAATGGAAGCCTTAGACACGCTTAGCGATTTTCCGTAAGATCAGAATTTTCTCGGGATATCTGCCAGATCTTTTGTTAAGGTGTGACAGTGGTGGTTGAGACCCGCTTAGCGATTTCACGTAAGATCAGAATTTTCTCGGGATCACTGCCAGATCTTTTGTTAAAGTGTGACGGTGGTAGCTGTTGTATGTTTCCCATATACATCTTTTCACAGACACACAAATCTCTACTAACCTCCGCTTGTTGTTATTTGGGTGTTCCCTTTTGATCCGAGAGCTCAACAGCCTCTGCTTCCTTAGCATCCTCCGAATTTTGTTGTTAAATCATGGTGGGTCTTTTTCATCCTTTATCCACTTACTGGGCCCTAACTCTACAGACCACGATTTACAATCTGCTTAAATAATCATCTCGAGGCTGAAGCTTTTTTTTCCATATTTGCTTTAACAATACATATGTTTTTGATAGGGTCCGCCTTTAGCAAAACACAATTTTGTTTTTTAACCCAAACATGTTTACTGCAGTTGCAGCATCTTCTGCGGGTTTTTATTTTATGGCTGTTAATGATAAAGAATGTTCTTTACTGTTTGTATACATGTAACTAATAGTTTTAAAATCGTAATTACAGATATTTGAAAAAAAAAGCACATAAAATTATGAATTCATACCTTTTTACCACATGGTGTGGTTTTTCTGATGCTCTATAAGTTGGTCTCGTCTAATAATTCTTTGAGGACAGAGAACAGAGTTCCATTGCAGAGAGCTGTGTATTCATTTATCACTTGTTTTCCTTCCACTATGGCTTTTTGTATCTGATAATTTTCTTCAATTATTAGTTTTTGTGGAAGGCTGTTGCTGCATTTGAGAATTTTCAAATCAGTATTGATGTTTGTTGGGTTATGTTTCTTGTCCACAAGGTGTGCAGCAAATGTGGAATGACAGCTATTACTTTTTAATGCTCTTCTGTGTTCTATGTATCTGGTATTAAAATTTTCTTCTTGTCTGCCCCATGTAAACTGATTTGTAGTCCTGACATGTTAGTTGGTAAATGCCAGATGCATTGTGTTTGTCTGTGCTTGTGTTGGTTGTCCTTAGTTTTCTCTTTGTTGAATTGTCTGTCCTGTGGGCTATTTTTACCGCTTGTTTTTTGAGTATGTTGCCTATTCTGTTGACTGCTTTGTTGTTGTAGGTGAGAGAGAATCACTTGTTTGTCGTTGTGGGTGTTTCTTGTTCATGTGTACTCATATGTGTGTTCTGTGTGTTTGCAAGTTGATAAGGAGGCGTTTGTTTTAGTGTGTTGGATGTCCTTTTTAATTTTGTAGTTCAGTTTATCTATAGTGTTTGTGTCATATCCATTCTCTACTGCAATTTGTCTGATTGTCTGTTAGTCATTCTTGTACAAGGCCCCAGGAGTAGACAACATTCCATTAGAAATACTGACAGCCTTGGGAGAGCCAGTCCTGACAAAACTCTACCATCTGGTGAGCAAGATGTATGAGACAGGCGAAGTTCCCTCAGACTTCAAGAAGAATATAATAATTCCAATCCCAAGGAAAGCAGGTGTTGACAGATGTGAAAATTACCGAACTATCTGTTTAATAAGTCACAGCTGCAAAATACTAACGCGAATTCTTTACAGAGAAATGGAAAAACTGGCAGAAGCCGACCTCGGGGAAGATCAGTTTGGATTCCGTAGAAATGTTGGAACACGTGAGGCAATACTGACCCTACTACTTATCTAAGAAGAAAGATTAAGAAAAGGCAAACCTACGTTTCTAGCGTTTGTAGACTTAGAGAAAGCTTTTGACAATGTTGACTGGAATACTCTCTTTCAAATTCTGAAGGTGGCAGGGGTAAAATAAGGGAGCAAAAGGCTATTTACAATTAGTATAGAAAGCAGATGGCAGTTATAAGATGCGAGGGGCATGAAAGGAAAGCAGTGGTTGGGAAGGGAGTGAGACAGGGTTGTAGCCTCTCCCCGATGCTATTCAATCTGCATATTGAGCAAGCGGTAAAGGAAACGAAAGAAAACTTCGGAGTAGGCATTAAAATCCATGGAAAAGAAATAAAAACTTTGAGGTTCGCCGATGACATTGTAATTCTGTCAGAGACAGCAAAGGACTTGGAAGAGCAGTTGAACGCAATGGACAGTGTCTTGAAAGGAGGGTATAAGATGAACATCAACAAAAGCAAAACGAGGATAATGGAATGTAGTCGAATTAAGTCGGGTGATGCTGTGGGAATTAGATTAGGAAATGAGACACTTAAAGTAGTAGATGAGTTTTGCTATTTGGGGAGCAAAATACCTGATGATGGTCGAAGTAGAGAGGATATAAAATGTAGACTGGCAATGGCAAGGAAAGCGTTTCTGAAGAAGAGAAATTTGTTAACATCTAGTATTGATTTAAGTGTCAGGAAGTCGTTTCTGAAAGTATTTGTATGGAGTGTAGCCATGTATGGAAGTGAAACATGGACGATAAATAGTTTAGACAAGAAGGGAATAGAAGCTTTCGAAATGTGGCGCTACAGAAGAATGCTGAAAATTAGATGGGAAGATCACATAACTAATGAGGAGGTATTGAACAGAACTGGGGAGGAGTTTGTGGCACAACTTGATTAGAAGAAGGGATCGGTTGGTAGAACATGGTCTGAGGCATCAAGGGATCACCAATTTAGTACTGGAGGGCAGCGTGGAGGGTAAAAATCGTAGAGGGAGACCAAGAGATGAATACACTAAGCAGATTCACAAGGATGTAGGCTGCAGTAGGTACTGGGAGATGAAGAGGCTTGCACAGGATAGAGTAGCATGGAGAGCTGCATCAAACCAGCCTCAGGACTGAAGACCACAACAACAACAACGATAGTTGTTTTCAGTAAGTGGGGTTTGGTTCAGTGTGTGTAACATATATTGGAAGCCGGCTAGTTTGTGTGTAATCAGATGATTAGGATATTTTTGAATGGTTGTGCTGATGGTGGTCAGTTTCCTGAATATAGAGAAGTGGTTGTTGTGCTGGATGTTGTGTCTGTATATTGTGAGGTCAAGGATGTTTTACCTTTTGCCATGTTCTGTTTCTATGGTCAATTTTATTTTTGGTTGTACTTTGTTTATGTCACCAACGGCCTTGCCGCAGTGGCAACACTGGTTCCCATCAGATCACCGAAGTTAAGCGCTGTTGGGCTGGGCTAGCACTTGGATGGTTGACCATCCGGTCTGCCGAGCGCTATTGGCAAGCAGGGTGCACTCAGCCCTTGTGAGGCAAACTGAGGAGCTACTTGATTGAGAAATAGTGGCTCTGGTCTCGGAAACTGACATATGGCTGGGAGACCGGTGTGCTGACCATATGCCCCTCCATATTTGCATCCAATGATGTCTATGAGCTGAGGATGACACGGTGCCCGGTTAGTACCGTTGGGCCTACATGGCCTGTTTGCGAGGAGTTTAGTTTAGTTTACTTTGTTCATATCGCTGTGGAATTGTTGGATGCGACTTGGTGTTTCACCTAGAAGGCATATGATGTCATCCACATAGCAGTAACAATATATTATCCGGTATTGTTTGGGTCTTACTATTGTTTCAAATATTTTATTTTCAGTATGATTGAGAAAAATGTTGGCTAGGGGTCCACTGGCTGGTGGCCCCATTGGAAGCCATTCTTCTTGTGAGTAGAACTAATTGTCAAATGAGAAATAGTTTTGCTCTGTGATTACTTGTAGAATGTATTTCCCTTATGTGAGGTTTGGGAATTTTGGCTTGTTCATCTAATTGTTGTTTGATGATGATGATGATGATGGTTTCTGTGGTGTACATGGATGTGATGCCAATCATGGGAGCGTGGCTTTTGTGGGTAAGTTGATGTCTTTGATTTGTTGTATCAGCTCTTCAGCACTGTGTATGCTTCTGTTATTTGTGTGTACGTAATGTTTCTGTAAGTATGTGTGCATTTCTCTGGCTAAGTGGAATGTGGATGCCCTTTTGAAATTGACAACGGGGCATATCAGAATGCCGCCCTTGTGGAGCTTTAGTAGGCTGTTCAGTGTCGGTGCTTGGGGGTTCTTTTTTTCAGCCATTTTGCTTTCTGGTTTATCAATATGTGTGAGGTATATTTTAGGAGTGTTAGTCTGTTTTTCTGGTATCTTTGTGTTGGTTCACTGGTTAGCTTTGTTATGTTATTGTCTTCCAGAAATTTTAAGGTTTTTTTAGCTGTATTCATCCTGTTTTATTATTGTCATGGTGCTGCCCTTGTCTGATCTCATAATAGGGTGCTTCATTGTTTTTAAGTTTGTCCTTTATTTTTCTGGCGGTTTTTCTTCTTCTGTTTTTGTTCCTGTCAATATGTTGTTTTTGTTTTCCTTTATTATGCGTCTTATTCCTTCTGCGACTAATTCTCTTGCCAGACCTGCATTGAAGTTTGGGTTATTGTTTCTTTCTTGTTATTTTATGATGAACTCACTTTCTGTGATAAGATTCTCCACTGTCTTGTGTGTGATGTTTGCGTTGATATTGTATTTTGGACCTTTTTCTAGAAAATTTATTTCTTGGTTAGTTAGTTGTATGTCAATAAGGTTGACCAGACGTTTGTAGAATGTGTGGTTTGCTTGCTTTCTATTTTTATGTGCAAAAACTTTATTTTGTTTTAAAAGAGTCTCTAGTTTTTGTTGTTGTTTATTCCATTTTGATGTTAAACCATTCTCCACTTAACTATTTTACGACTCCAGAGTAGCCACAGTTGGCGGTGTCATGGTGTCAGTAGTAGCCTGACCAGAGGCAAATGTGATCTAAATCTTGTTGCAAGCAGATGGTTCCCAATGGTCCCCGATTACACAAAGGGTGCAGTATATGCCCAGATTTTGTTATGGCTGAGTTCAGTTGCCATAACTACTGGCAGAATGCGTCGATTTTGATGTGCGTCTGTACTACACGGATGTCCAGAACCTAGTTTGTAGTTGTGGGAACCACTGACCACTGCTGAAAGCAGCATCACAACACCGATACATTGTTCCCAGCATGTGCAGTAATTCATCGATATGTCATTCCTGGAGGCCTGTAATGCGGCCAAGATGAAATGATTCAAATTAAGTCGTTGGTGGACCCGGTTCTACCCTAGAATGAATGTTGCAAACGCTGTTTACCTCTAAACTCAGCACAGTTACTACCCTGTCGAGTCAAAACAGAGGGTGTACAGACAGCCCACCTGAGCTCCATCTGATCGCCGATGAGTGTGACAATGAATCACTAACACTACAACCCTCCAGTATGGACATACATATTCTTGTGCAACTGAACACATTCCTTGAGGGTCCTAAATATTTTTCTGGCAGTGTATATTTCAGTTACTACAGTGTACAAAACACACTTCATAAATACATAGTTGATGTTTTTTGTCAGGCATTACATCTATGTTATTCATGATGTACGCACTGTAAATACAATTACATCAATTGGCAAACAGACCAGAGACCTCATGTAGTTGACCTGGGCCTCCAGCAGGCTTAGTCTGCCATTGATCTTCAGCATTATTAAGTTTATGTCTGCTACATTCTGATTGCAGCAGCTCTCTTATTTTGCATCCTGTAACTCCTTGTTTTGGAGTTTTATATGTAACACACACATTTATAAATTTACTGATATACTGCTGCAGTGCAGCATTCGCTAACTTACCGACGTAAAAATAATTAAAATGATATAGGGTACAAGGCATTTTAACCATTTTATCGCAACTGAAGACGGGAGAAAACCCGAAATGCATCATGGTAGAAATAAAGTTATATAAGAGTGGCTGGTTGCTATATTTCTTCAAGTAATTTAGTCTACATATCTTTTACTCAACCCCCAGTGTCATGAATAAATCCACTTTTGTCAGTATATGCCCACAGATATTTAATTTTTTCTACCTGTCTTATAACTGCTCCGTCACTAACGTGTATTTCAAATGTATTGCCACGATTCACTACCAGATATTAGGGTTTTGTTAGACTCATCTCTAGTCCTTATTTGTCATATTCCTGATATACACGTACACACGACCATATTCATCTTGTACTAGAATGAATATTTCATCACTAAAACTTTAAAGAAAACACCTGTACATCATTGACAATGATTCCCATTCCTCCACAGCTGTTCTTCCATCTTCAGAGAGCCTCTTCAATGTATGAACTGAACAAGAATGGTGACATACTGAAACCTTGTTGCAGAGTTTTTGTGACACCGATAGGTTGTAATAATGATTGAATTGGCATTTTGATCGCTCTCTTCCATGCTCGTCTATATAGTGCAGAAAGTATTGTAAATTTAAAAATATTAAAACTGTTTTTTTTTTTCAGATTTGTACTTACCTCCTGTGGCGACAGTGGACACTGGCACTCCTGTTTGATGGGACATGAAGCCCAGAACAGAAAACACAACGAATCCCGCGAAGATACTGGTGCCACAGTTCATCACCGGTACCAGGACAGAATCCCTGTATGCAAGTGACAATCAAATATTTATGTTTTAGTTCCATGTAGTCAGGGACCGTTTCACTCTAGTAAATGAATAACAGTTAAGTATACTGATCAACTAAAATAACAACAATAACAAAGTGACTGCATAATATGTTAACATCAGATTACTTATAATTGGTGATCTGGAAGTTATGTCTTACTTTTAGGTTCCAGTTGGGAATTTTCTTGGAGTGATTCTGGAAAACCCGAACCTATACAGCTGGCCATTGTAGCTGGCCCAGTCCTCATAAAAACAATATTTCATTTGAGCAAGTTCCAGTTAAGCAGCCACAGTTAAGTAATGTGCAGTTGTTTACAAAAACACGTCAGACGTTTTGGAAGAAGGGGGAAGCACAAAAAGTAAAGCGTATTTCAAAGAAAGCGAAAATCATTCGCACTAACACGCCGATTCTAATCGAATGTAATACAGATGGTGTGTGACGTGGCATAGTTTTCGCTGTGGAATTGAATGTTTTATGTCGGCATGTATCACGCTTTGCCGTTGCAGTGTTATTAGAGACAACTGGAACATGTACAAAACATTGTAAAATAAGAATCAAGGCTCAAATAATTTTTATGTTGTAGCTACCACCATTCGGCATAGGAGCTGTACGTAAGTCGTTGAATGACTACAGTAATAACCGAGAGAGCTCACATTACTGTTCGCTGTTTTCAGATTTGTGTCTGTGTCGTGGTGCAACGTCCGTTTGTAACAGCGAACACACGTGTGCCACATGTTATGACACTTGCGTTCCGTTTTGGAAGTTTTGACTTCTGAGTACCTGTGTTGTTACATACGAGTAATTCATACCTACTTATTTGTTGTTTTCATCTTTGCGAAAGGTCGATGCGGCATCTCGCCTGCTCTCACTATTCATCACATTTACGGTAAAATATTCCTACTACATGACATATTCTATAACCAATGTTTTGTGTATCAATATGTCCGCGCCGCCCACTCTCACACCCTCCCTACCCATACCCATCCTGAACTCTCCCCCCTCCCCCCGTAGCTGAACTGGACGATATGTATAGAGGGAAAATCATCACACCTGCCAACAAGCAGTAGGGGGTAGTGGTACCCATCGACGGCGATAGTTAGACTGTGCAGAATGTGGCGCATTTCCAGGTGTGTCGAATAGCAGTTCGGCTTCCTTTAAACAGTGTACCCTCAACGCATGGAGTGCTCTGAAATCTGTATTTTTGTTCCCTCAGAAAGGTGGAACATATCATGACTATTGCATGAAATGTCATAGAATGCTAATACGTTGTGTACCGTGACGGATTTTGCGTGAATCGTGGTATAGATGAGCATGGCGGTCACAGTAGAATTTGGCGCTTTAGGGAATAGTTGCAACATTTCAGCAATGATGCGTGAATGTCAGAAACCTGGCACACGTCAAGTCTGCCACAGTCGACTCCTAATCAGTTGTCGTGTTCTTCCTAACTCGGAGAAAACAAGCAAGCGTTTTGAGGAATTATGTCTCTACATTAAGATAATATATGAGTGCACATATAGTTTCCAGAACTTGAGGGACAGTATGAGGCGTGGCCACCGTTCCTTAGTCTACTAGGTTCCAGACTTGTCATCTACCTGGAACGCGCTGGAATCTACTAGTGCAGTTTCTGCTCCGTTGTCTGCCTATGACTCAGACACACAGCACGCATTAGGGACACGGTTGCATTAAGAATACTGGACCTCCTTTGATCACATACGAAACGCATATGGCGCCCTAGAAGTGAAGCCTGCCCTACTGTTGAACCGGTCCTTAACGCGTTGTAGAGTCGACAATAACCATTCAAATTTCTCTATTAATTAACCTGATCTCTTTGATAGCGAATGCTTTTTTGTGGATGTTACGATTTCCGCCGTCAGTTTACACACACACACACACACACACACACACACACACACACCTTACATAAGGATACACATTGGTCGATTGAAACATGTTGCCAAACTTGTAGCGTGAGAACGAGTGCGCCAAGGTCACATGATGAAGAATGAAAGCCCTATGACAAGTACTGGTCATAAAAAGCAAACATTCGGCGAAGGGGCATCACAAAATGAATAGTCGAATATTGACACACTATTGACTAAAGACCGGGAAATGTTGCTATTAAACTCCAAGACGTTGGACGTTCATTCATTACTAAAGAATGTTACCGCCAGAGTTTTATCTGCTCTGTAACGTAGAAAAAGAGGCATTCTGTGGTGAAAATGACTGAAGAGAACAATCTTGAGGAAAATAGGAATTTTAGTGCATGTAGCTCTTCACAAATTGTTGCAAATCTAGCTCAACAGCTGATGGTCCACACGTTTGATCTTACTCAATAAAAAACGATCATCGGACTGCAGTGGATACAGGTAAATCGCGATTGGGTGTCACTACATCATATCGATGATCAGGGCAGGGTAAGTTGTCTTCCAGCAGATCACAAGCTCCAGACCTGCACAGTGGTTAGTACAAACCTACCCCCATTCTTTCGAGAATCGATCTCCTATGTATAAAACATAGTTTTTCACACATCTCATTGTTTATGGGAGGGAGGGGGGCTCCAACGTTTTCAGCCAGTGCTGGTAACACGACCGTACTTCACTACGTTGAGGCTTTCTGAAAACTGTAAGAACAATTTTATCCAGTTAGGTGACTCATCTACTGCCAGGGATATCTCAGCCTATACTTCGTACGTTGGAAAAATATCTCTGAGAGATAACAACGCTGTTGCCAGCTTTCAAATGCGAAGTGCAAACGGTTTCCGCAATACTGACTGAAAAACATAGCTGCCAAACACTCAGCAATACCAAGACGTTGCCATGGAAGCGTAAACAAAAGTACGTTACGTGATTGGTCGTGACAGACGTGCGAAGCAGCCGCACCAAGCTCATTTTAACTGTCAAGGATTTTCTCTTGACGTAAAGACTAAAAGTTATTACATTAAAGATGATGAATATGTTGATGACGATAGTGTCTGCCACTACAGAACAAAGTGGCGCTTACGATGGACCAGGAATTATTTCATCACTTGTTATGAATGAAACCTGACAGTACAGCACAAAACTTAATGACTACCGCAATGGTACACACGTTGTTGTTACTGTTAAGTAGACTCTGTTGCAGAGTAATAACCTGTTTCCTCAGTACTAACATTGATCGTTAAAGGTGACTGCGAACAGAAAGAAACACAAGCGCCCCAAAGTCTTCTGACTTCCATCGTCTTAGAACTAAGGAATCCAGGGATAAAGAAAAGGCTTGCGAATAGTTCCCAACTCTAAATGATTACAAACACATAAAAGACTACATTACCATTTGACATTATTTCGGAACTGGTTGTAACTGGCCATGTTGACAATTCCTCCCCATCCAGGTCCAAGGGAGAAGAATATCTGGATTGCTGCATCAGCCCAAACCTAAAACAAATGAGCAACAAGCATAGTTAGAATGCTCAAACGGTTGTCGTAGGTGGAAACAAACGGTAATGCACGGACTGTGATTTCTTTTAATAGTAACTAATATGGTATAAAAATTCCACGAACAGCGTATTTACTGTGTAATAACTACGGAATATACACGTTATTGCGAAAAGGCATTCTATATCGTCTCCTGTTTGATAGGTATTCTACGCTTGCCCTGTATGACGTTCATACACATATCTGTTGGCATGGTAGCACAAAGCTTACATTCGTCAACTTTGGATGGGATGGTTACACTATCAGTTTAGTTACTAACAACTCTTCCTTGTATCACTGGCGGCATATGCAGATCGCAGTACTTTCGGCACACTGATTTTTTTCGTAGTCATTGGCCATGCCGTCTTCTGTGCTTCACAAAATATTCTCCCACACTAAGAAGCTTCTTTTTAGGGTGCGGCCAGTGTCTAACTATGATATTCGTATGCTAATAGTAAATTAAATTATTTCTTAGAGGGTCTATACCACAACTTCACCTAGATTAGAGGTGAAAATAAATAACGCAAGTTTCTTTCAACTCTTTCCAGTATGCAGAATTCTATTGTGTCATCATTTGTCACTGAATTATTTTACATCGTCTATCTCATTATGATTTAGGAAGTCATTTATCATGGATACGTCTGAACCATGGTTGGAGAGGTAATTTATTACAGGGTAAATATTTACATAACTGATTAGGTCCTACGCCTTCACAGTCAGATATCATACTTACAAACACATTAATGTTCTACACGATTCTGATGCGAAAATGTACGACTCTTGAAGTATTAGTGTTCTGTTACAATTCCAAATTACATCTTATATTTGGGTCATTCAAAAAATGAATTTAAAATCTAGACAAATTATAACTTGCTTCTTGTCGTCTGATAGTACAGTAAAGTCCCAAATTTTTCCAGGAATATTTGAAAATTACCCAGTAAATAACAACATACTCTAACAGTAACAAATCGCTACAGCAATTCACTGGCTATCGTGACCTACAGAGAAATAAGACGCTAAGTATTTTGTAATCTGATGTTCCTCTGTACTGGTGGACGCATTTTAAGAGAAACAAGTCCCTTCCAACGACTTGTATAACTTGGTATAAAGAAGAACAACTTTTTTAAATATTGATAAGTGCATGGTCGTAAGTATGAGCATGAGAAAAATTCGACAGCTTTTGAGTACAGCATTAGTGGCATTACATTGCACTCCTGGGCTCAGTTATATCAGTTAAATATTTTGGTGCAACGCTTGTGTTAGGAGGTGGGATCAGCACATAACAACAGTCGTAAGGAGAGCAAATGGACAGCTTACATTTGTTAAAAAATCCTTTAAGAGGGTAATGTTACTGTGTAGTAGACTTCATGTAAGAGACTGTTATACGATATATTTTAGAGTACCGTCGCCTACAGCATATGAATATTCTCAGATGTGAAGAAGAGGATAGGCTTTTGTCTTACCTTGAGATTTGTGAGCTGCTCCCACTGAGGGTATATGTAGAAGATGATACCATCAATGGCTCCAGGCAGTGTCACGCCTCGCACAAAGAGTACGAATAGTATGACAAAGGGGAAGGTTGCCGTGAAGTAGACTACCTTACCCACGGAACGAACACCGTTCATGATGCACAGGTAGACCGCTACCCAGGAGACGATGTCGCACACCAGCAGTTGCCACACCACATTGCCAGGCTTGTCGATGCCCTCAGAAATGTGGAGGATGCCGTTGCTGTCAAGACACATGTCATTAGGAATGGTAAGCATGCGTCTCGCAACAAAGAGAAATAATAGGAAAACCGTTTCGTACTTCAAGATAAACACCTTACGTTCCGGAAAATTATCCCCACTAAGTTGAAACGCTATATTTTCTTGTTTCACTTCACTTTTACTTAAGGTTTTGCTTGAATGTTGACAGTTTTAGAACATTGCATTACTCAAAACCACTTAAAAAGTGATTTGCAATAGTATTTTTATGAATAGAATTCTATTACCGGTTTTAAAAATGGGTATGCAGTGAAATAATCACAATCGGAAAATCTTTTTGACAATCTGTTTAACGTTTACCAATTTCTAAATAATTTGAAAAGAGCATCTGTTCTAATAACTTACAATTATGCCTCTAGATGGCCTACTGATATTCCCTTGTGGCATTTCGTGGGTACAAAACGTTGATGAAGTGTAAAAAGGTCTTTCTCCTTTGCCCTGGAGTTTGAACTTGATATTTTGTATGTACTGTAAAATCAGCGGAAAGGAAGTAACGAACACATCAATAGTGAAAATATAGAGCAATTTATTTTACCATATCACGATTCCAGTTGCCACTGATCAAGGGTTGCATAATAATGTCTGAATGATTGAATGATCTGCGTTTCCAAAGACTGTGGTAGCTAACGAACTCACCCGACCCTATTGGGCAGATCTAGACGGTGCTGTAAAAAAAAAAAAACAACGCTAAGCCGATATTGCTGTGAATCTAAAATTGAGCCGACAGAGAAGAGAGCTCGTGTTGGGTAGCGCAATATCGACTTTTCTGAAAGTATGATTAATTCAATGCCAGCAAGAATCCAGTGCTTCCAGAAAGCCCTGAAAGTACAGTTAGTACTGAAGTGTAGGTTTTTTTGGAAATGTATTAACTTAAATATATAACACGTTAAGCTAGGTTGAGTAAAACTCTCATTACCACGACCAGTCTTGTTTTAGAAGTACCCAAACTCCACATTACTAATGAAAACGAGGCTTCAGGGTACTTTTTCGGACCGCAGTGTACAACCTATTATTAATTGTTATGCAACCAAAGTATAATCAGTACCTAGTTGCTTCTATGAACTAACTCAGGAATTCAAGTTTGTAGCTACACCATGTTTAAAGAAGAAGAATAACATAAGCAGAATTTTACTTGGTGCCCACTAAGAGCAGCTTTATCCTCGCCATACTCTCATTAATTCTAATGGGAATACCATGTGGATTACGCTGTATGCTGGACCTGTTTTCGTAACACCTGTGTTGAAGTTAGTGCCTGTCTTCAGTGCATCCATCTGAAATAAAATTTTCGAGTGCCAGTATCTGGCAAACAAAGAACGGCTTGACGAATTTCAAGTGGGTGCAGTGCTGGTGTGTGTCCTCGACAACAGTTGTTGAGAGTTGAGTGCAAAGGACTCACACAGAAAATACGACGATCGTTGTCTCCCCAAAGATGTTCGGATGGGATAAGATCAGCAGGAATTGGGGACTAATAGAACACATCAAGCCTTTAAGCACTTTCATATCCATTGGTGGACACTTGTAGCCTAAGCTGTGCTGTTAAAGGGACTCATTCACACCACTCTGGGTAAGAAGACAGTTATCATGTACGGGAGAAAGTGATCTACAAAATGGATTCGTTACTACACAGGTCAACTCTGCCTTGCCCATGGGTTAACAGTTCTAGAGAATCCAACCATTCTCCGGACTATAATCATCCCACCATCACCACCACCTTGCATTATTTCGTTAATAAAAGCGAAGAGTTTGTTCCTCAACGTTTCTCGATGGAGCGCTGACTTCCGTAAGCTTGTAAACCAGGTATCCAGTTTCGATGATATCGAGTAAGTTCAAATGTTTTCTGTAGATGCATTTTCATATTAGGGCGTTCATACACCACCTGCCTGCTTTGCGGCTTCATAAACTCACCGAACCGTTGTGGTAGACACAAGTCTGTTTGGCCTACGAGCAATTGCACTAAAGCGTGTCAGTCGACCGTCAAAAACTGAGTGAATCTTCAACTCAAGCATCAGTGCAACATGACATGTAGCTCACCAGCTTGTTCGCAATATCACTCACGATACATTTTCACTACAGAAGCCTGAGAGCGGCTGACAGTCTTTGCTCTTTCAGGAGTATTAGCTCCAATTGAACCCTACAGTAACCCATTTAACTGCCGTACATCCCTGATTACAACTTGGAAAAATCGCTTGCTTTATTCATGAGCAGAGAGCAAAACGCGTACAGTCATCCTATCAATACTCTTCCATTTATGTCCTGCTCAAAAGAATTAGAGGAACAAGACTTCGATCATCTGCCACACTCCGCTCAGTAATAATTGAAGGTTGGGTATGTTATCAAAATATACATTTATCTTTCGCAAACTAAGTACACCACAAAAAATTATTACATCCTCGTTTATTTGCATAAAAAGAACTTAAAATGACGATAGGTATCGAAAACAAAGTGGAAACAATCATTCATCTCATCATCTTGTTTGCTTTTCATTGGACTTCGAGAGATTCAATAATGTATATGCCCACTGTGAGCGTTTATCACCATCTGAGAACTACGTGGCTTTCTCCATTTAAGTCTACAGTGGTCAGCCTGTGGTATTCGTTCCCATTCTTCAATGAAAGCACTTGAGAGTTCCTGGAGAGTCGGTAGTGGAACAGGATGACCAAGAACACATCTGTGAAGCATGTCCCACACACTTTCGATGGTGTAAAGGTTGTGACTTACCGCTGGCCATTCCATTATTTCAATGTCCAGGCTTCGCAAGATGTCCCTGGTGTCGTCTACCATATAGGCCCTGGCATTATAGTGGATGAGAGGGAATTCAGGGCCACCATCGGAAGCAGCGGCCACCACATGGTCCAACAGGATCTGTTGGATGTACTGCCTGATGTTAAGGCGACCATGGACAACGAAAAATCCGTACAGCTGTTAACACTGATGACTCCCCACGCCGTCACAGAAGCTTGGCCGATTTCCCGTACAACACTTGGCAGGTACCGCTCAACACATGAACATGGCCATCACCTTGCGTCAGAGGAAATGTGGACTCGTCTGCGAATAACACGTTTCGACAGTGACGAAGCTGCCAACTTACATGGGTACGGCAGAACTGAAGGTGAGCTGCGAGATGTTGTCGTGTCGAGCGGGGTATTCAGACAGGACGTCTGTGTCGCAAGGTCCTTTCGCGTAACCTATTCCTTACAGTCTGATCAGACGCAGCACTCCAATGATCTTTCTGAGATCGTCTTGCAGTGATCTAGCGGTAGCCGTACAACGCTGCAACTCAGAGATGGCCAGGTTACGGTCTTCAGTGTTGTAATGCATCGGCCTTGTGGACTGGCCTACTCCCTACTGCGTGTACACAATCTACGGATAACATATGGAGAGACATTGATGTCTGCGGCAACACGATGGGAAGTCAGTTCTTCTTGGATCAAACAGATTGTCCTTGCAATTTGCACTCCAAAGAGTCGCAAAGCATGTGGTTTGTTGAATGCAACTTCAGAAACGATAACTGCCATCTGTGAGCCTCAGTAGGGGGACCGGTGAGACACCGGAATTCACTTTCTTCTGAGGGATCACCTAATACTGTGATGCATAACACAGCCGACAGATGGCAAATAACTTTGGCTTCAGTGAAAGCGAAGACCCCAAGCTATGCAAGGTACCGCTTGTCTTAAAATAGACTTAGCATAACGCATTAGGAACTAAAATCACTACAGTTTTTCAGTGTGTAGTCCCGCAGCTTCTACGCAGCCATGAGAGAGTGACACTATGTACTGTCATACCGTTCGAAGAAACCTGACATTGTTCGAACAGTGCCACAGAGAGAGAGAGCTCGGAAAGTACCATGGCATTCATGCAAAGAATTCAGACCGCTGAATAAGTCTGACGACTGGGGGATGGCAATCTTACAGAGCTTGCACGATAATAACTGAGTCACCTCGACACCCATTTACTTTGTTGGCTTGTTGCTTATATTGATAGTTAGACTTATTATTGTTAGTTTATTAGACTTATTATATACAGGGAGGGTCCGCCCCTCGTGGTCTCGCGGTAGTGTTCTCGCTTCCCGAGCACGGGGTCCCGGGTTCGATTCCCGGCGGGGTCAGGAATTTTTCCTGCCTCGAGATGACTGGGTGTTGTTGTGTCGTCTTCGTCATCATCATTCATTCCCATTACGGTCGGAGGAAGGCAACGGCAAACCACCTCCATTAGGACCTTGCCTAGTAAGGCGGTGCGGGTCTCCCGCATCGTTCCCCTACGCTCTGTAAAGAAGCATGGGACTTCATTTCATTTCATTTCATATACAGGGAGGAAGGTGAAAATTTATTGGCCTGTTACACAGATCGCGTTGATACAAATGACATTTTTTGTTGGCGTAGATTGTGCAATAACGTAAGTATTCAAGTTGATACTAGGAATACGACGGTTTGTTTATATGTTTGCCTGAAATATTAATGCTGTGTATGTTTCGCCCAGGTTGTGGCGTTTCTCATACTTGATGTCTAAAAACAATTGAATTCTAAGCCTCCATAAAATTACGGCAGAAACGATAGTGTGTGGATTTTATAGATAACAATGGTGAATTAAATTGGCTGCAGTCCGTTCCAGGAGATTACTCCCTGAAAATACTTGTGCTGAAGGTTGTACCACGTATTAAGTAATAACTCAAAACATTTATTAAAAATACATGGTTTATTAGGAGACAACAGTTCACAGAAATCACAGTTCACAATAACAACGACTGGCCATGTTTTTCACTGTTGTCAATTTAATTTTGGCAGGCATTCATAACAAAGTACTGGAGATCGTAAAGACATGTCTCTTTATAAACTCAGAACTGCCTTTGGCATGTCTTAATAATCTATGTATATAAACATGCCTCTCTCCACCAGATTAAGGACTGTGAAGTCACCAAACCGAAGTATATACAGTACTTTGTAGAAGAATTAAGCTGCCTGATGGCAAGCGCTATTTTAATTCATAATACTATTAACATTAAAGAGATTGTCAGTTGCATATTAAATCAGTTGGAATTTATACAAGTGTAGCAGCAACAATAATTGAGTCATTTATTTCTTCCCTAACTCGTTCTGCCTTCTTAGCAAAATAAAACAAACATAATTTTTACTAACTTTAGAATGACCGTAAAATGATGTACAAAGAGTCTCTTCTTAAAGCAATTGTGCTGATTCCAAAATTGGTCTTATGTTTTGCGGGACATCCACATTTCCAAAGTTATGGAGAATTTAATATTGTGTTTAAGATTAATTCACCTGGTGTGTTTGGCATACTGTTGTGTGTGTAAAGCACTGTCTTTTGACGTCCAACATTAACTCAATAAACTTAACTTTTGAAAACATCGGTTGATTGAATTTCGATGTTCCGTAGCAGATATATTTTTTAATGCGTGATGAAAATTTCTAATTACTAAAAGAGTAGGTCCCCATGAAATCTGCGATGCTATCGTGATCTTCAGTTGTTATAGATCCTCAATAATTCATGGTAGCAAAACATAAGGATCTGTTACAAACTTATCTAGTTTCGACATTCGAAATATAGATTTCTTACAGGAATCTAAAAATGCAATTTCAGAAGGATTGTATGGTATCTACGGAATCAACAAACAATCACCAATATTTTATCGTTGTTAGAAATATGTCTTGAGTATAACAAAATTAGAATTTGCGTAATATCAAGTTAAGTTAGAATCAAAGAGTCTGTTGCGAGGTGTTGCGATTGACATTGCTTCAATAATCGATAATCGAGTACTTAAATTATATCTCAAGGTGGATAATCTGTTTGCAGTGCCACTACAATATTCTTTGTTTTGGACTGTTTATCGCTAACGAACATTCATCCAAAGCAGGTGAATATTTGTACAACCACTTTGACGCTGTTCTGTCCAGGGGCTGTGGATGGGTCTCAGAAAATGAGCTGTCTGATAACGCCATTTCCGCACGATTCAGAAAGGTACAAATATTCTACATCTGCGTACTACATCCATACCCTGTAAACCACTGTGAAATGCACAGCGGAGGGTACTTACCATTGTACCGGTTACTACGACTTTTTCCCGTTCCATTTGGCTCAATTACATTGAAGATTACGTAAGTCAGTAGCTCTAGAGTAGAGGGAATAAGTATTATTTTTTCGTATGCAATTAAAATTAAATCCGACAAACGGAGAAGGTTGGTTGTTGTTATAAACCAGAAGTATTCGAGTTTCGCTCGCATGAGGTAAATGTTTGCCCGTGTGGAACGAGTTACAATTATTTCGATTACATTGCATGTTCATCATCAGAAGTATGACGATTGGGATAACATTCCAATTTAACTTAGATTTATTTCAATACTGGAGTCACTATCAAAGGAAGATAGGCAGTAATTTTTATTGAATATCTTTCTGCATTTAACTGTGACGCTGAGCTATATCAGTAATTTATAAGAATTGCTATGGCCTAAATGCTGTTGTGAACATCCAACAGCCAGTTTATAGAATAACTGGAGACACTGTTGCATATCGAATACTAAAGTAAGTTTTCTGTAGTGTCAACATAAAGATACATCATACGCAACTTCAAAAAAGTAATGGCATGGTTCTTTAAATAGCGACGAGAAATCACGAGATTTGTAACCTGTGCAGTTGAATCGCATATTCAGTTAACGCTTCTTCCTTGCGTGCTAGTGTTTGGTTCACTTGGTAGGAGCAGCAAGAACCGTTACATCTTTGTCAGGATAAAACGTGATATTCCACACCGAACTACTCCAGTCACAGGGTCATTGAGTTGGTATGTACCAAGCTAGGTGGCGCGGTGGTTAGCACAGTGGACTGGCATTCGAGAGGACAACGATGCAAACCCGCGTCTGGCCATCCTGGTTTAGGTTTTCCGTGAGTTCCCTAAATCGCTTTAGGCAATTACCAGGGTGGTTCCTTTGACACGGCACGGCTGGTTTCCTTCCCTATACTTCCGTAATCCGATCTTGTGTTCCGTCTCTAATGACCTCGTTGTCGACGGGACGTTAATCATTAATCTCCTGCTCTTGAGTTGACAGTGAAGTTATCCTTCGAAGATGGCTGCCAACTTCTATTTAACTGTTCATCAGTGTGTGTAGGAATCTGCACCTTGTTCTTGCTACACTCGGTCAAGCAAAAATCTCTTTTTGTAACACAGTCAGTTGCCATTTTGCGGGAAGCAGTTATTACTGGGGAATGCTCGGGGCTTGTTCTAGGAGAGGATTGTCGCTAATATTTTATACTGATTGCTATCGGTGAAATTATGGTGTAACATCAAAGTTTTACGTAATGCAAATGATGACGCATTTAGCCTTTCTTTCTTGCAATTTTTGTGAACTTGTGGTACTTTTACTTCCTGTTATATGTGTGGTGTCCGAAAGAACACACACCACACACATAATAGTAATATCTAAGTCCTGACGGCATTTCGTGATATCTTCAGAGTGGATGCACCCTGGGTTCGATCTCTTGCGGGAATCATACGAGATACTGCGAGAAATGAAGAAAACGAACAGGGGACGCTACGGCAGTAGTGTGCGAGAAGTTGAACATTTCGTGGTGCAAGTACTTACTGGAAGAATTCGTCTGCTGGCGTTTTCCTTCGCATGCTGGAGTTGAGCACCTGCAGGTTTCTCGTAGCGTTCGCGCCCGTGGCGAGCTGCAAAGGGCAAAACAGCACCGAATAACAAACAGAGCAAGACCTTTTCCAGGTTTGGAACTTATTCTGTTGCTTTTAAGCAGATACGTTTTTTGACATCACTCCAAGTTAGAACAACAAAAATTTAAATGTGTCTATTATTCAATATTGCTAGGCTGTTGTTTCCAGGTACTTTACATGGAATATTAGACTATGACTGACAGGACAATGGCCGTTGCCGTTTCCGTGCGAGACGTGTTATATTTGTTGTTAGGAACACTCGGTACATGATAATCATAGAAACTGTGGAAACTGGAATCATAATTCTTGTTCAATTTAAGGAGTAGAAAGTAAAATTATGCCTTTTCTAGGTAACATTATCGACCTCCAGGACAGCATAATCTTTTATAAAGGCAAAAAATACGCATTTGGACCCAGTTGTCGTTTTTAATCTTACAGCATATCATATGAACGTAAATGGTAATTACGAGGGTTGCCCAGAAAGTAATTCACCGTATTTTTTTCTTCAACAATTCTTTACTGAAGATAATGAGAATTACACACACGAAAGAATGGTGTTTTGTCTACACACCCTATTTTTCCGCGTAATCTCCATTCCGTTCTATGGCTTTCCTCTAGCGCGAAAGAAGGCCGTGTACGCCTTGTCGGTACCAATTCTTGTCCTGGTGGCGGAGCCAGTGCTTCACTGTGTGAATCATCTCCGCATCGTCCTCGAAATGTCTGTCAGATGTGACAGTCGCGGATGGTCTCCCCGACCGCTGCAAATCGTGGAGCTGGCCGAACCGCCTTCTGATGAACTCACCCTCCGTGGCCAGCGACTAACTGTATTTCTGTCGACAGCTGGTACCCCATAAACTTTTCACAAGCGTTTGTGAATGTTCCCCACAGTTTCTTTCTCTGCAGTGAGAAATTCAATGACGGAACGTTGCTTGCAACGTACATCATCTACAGACGCCATCTTGAAACTGCCCGGCTACGCTATCTGTCGGAAGTGACGGAAACTTGGCGAGCTCACTCAGGAAACTTCAAATAATACATACGTAACGTTTCGCATTCGTAGCATCGTTTTCGGTTGAGAAAAAAAATGCGGTGCATTACTTTCCGGGACAACCCTCGTAAAATATATGCTGCCGTAAGATTTATGTTGCTCATAGTAAAACTTTTATCGAATATAGAGAAATAGTGAATCCCCAGCTTTTACGGAATGAATTTTACATAAATCCATCATGATTTGCCAAAAATATAGTCTTCTGCGTTTCCTAAACTTGGTGCTGTTGCAAATACCGATGCTACATTTTCGGTATGTTAGAGGCAGTAATACGACTCGTAAATCGTCTCGTGAATTACTATCTCTAGTTAGACACATACTTCCTGAAGGTGGATTTTGTAGCTCGAAATGCATAGCTGAGCATAGCGCTAATTACATAAATTTGTAGCTGAGTAATTGGAGGTGGTATTCCGTAGTGATTATGAGATTTAATATAAACTTGTAATTAAGTAACAACTGGTGGCTCAGTCCTCTTACTAGCTCTGTTAGAGAAGAAGAACTCGAACCTTATGGGTCTTAGGAATGGAGGTTGGGGGAGGGGAAGTACGTCGTACCGCCGTCACAAGAGCTGCAGGTAATCTGTTCCCCACTGTTGCACGAAAATTAACGGAAATGCGACGTATTTTGGTTGTCTTTGAAACTAATTGTTTGTAGTGATATGTACACCAACGGCTAATGGAGTTGTTGAACTGGTCCGAGAGATTAAGACGGGAGACACCACAGACGAAAGGAAATGTGAGCTACTATGAAGAGAGATAGGAGACCGAATAGCAAACGTGGCAGTCAGAGATGTCGAAGCAGTGGTTGCAAAGACTGGGCTAGATGTACGAGGGTAAGTCAATTATTATCCGCAAAGTAGTTATAAAATTTAATTGTAATCAAATAGGAAACTTATAAGAACATCATTCTTCTACGTAGTCTCTTTGCGTTTCAACGCATTTGGTCAATCGTTGTACAAGCTTCCTGATGCCCTCATAAAAGAAGGTTCTCGCTCTAGCTGCGAGCCAGGAACGCACCACTTCTTTCACTGCTTCGTCCGAGGCAAATCGACGGCCCCTTAATGCCCGTTTGAGCGGACCAAACAAGTGATAGAAGGGGCAAGATCGGGACTATATGGAGGATGATCCAGTACTTCAAATTTGAGTTTCTGGAGCGTTTCAGCAGTGTGGGCAGCAGTATGCGGACGGGCATTGTGCAACAACACAACACCTTTTGACCGCAATCCTCGGCGTTTGCTCCGAATGGCAGGTTTTACTCTGGCATTATGCATCTCACTGTAACGTACACTGTTTGTTGTTGCGCCCCTTTCCCCATAATGTTCCAGTACTGGACCTTGTGCGTCCCAAAAAAACCTTAAGCATCAGTTTTCCAGCGGAACTTTTTCTTGCAAGGCGAATTTGGGTGTTTCCATTCCATACTCTGCCGTTTAGTCTCCGGCTCGTAATGATGGATCCATGTTTCGTCACCAGGAATGATCCTGTCTAAGAAGTTGTCCCCTTCGTTACCATAGCGATCCAAATTTTTTTGCAGGTGTCCGAGCGCGTTTGTTTCTGCAACTGTGTGAGTTGTTTTGGGACCCATCTTGCACAAACTTTATGAAACCCAAGTCTGTTGTGGATGATTTCGTAGCCAGAACCGTGGCTAATTTGCAGACGATGTGCCACTTCATCCATAGTTAATCATCTGTCTAAAAGAATCATTTCACGTGAGTGCTCAATGGTTTCTTCATTTGTGGCTGTAAATGGTCGTCCAGCTCCTTCATCGTGAGTAACACTTGTGCGACCTTTTCGGAATTTTTCAATCCATTCGTAGACATTCCGTTCTGACAAAACACTGCTCCCGTACTGTACCGGAAGTCTTCGATGAATTTCGGCCCCTGATACGCCTTCCGACCACAAGAAACAGATCAGTAAACGTTGCTCTTCTTTGGCGCAAATAGACAGCGGAGCAGCCATGATTAACAGCACGGCAGCGATAACGAAACTATCTTGAAAACTGTAAAGATATAATAACAAATAAACAAAGCATGCGTCATCAACGTAAAACGACAGTACTACCAAAATAAACAAAAATATAACTAAACTACGGATAATAATTGACTCACCTTCGTACATTGCGGGAGAGAGCACAAACTGTAGAAGACTCACAAGATCATAATAAAAGGAGACATATATGATCACTCACAAGGTATTAAAGAGGTCTGTAATTAGATATGTATGACGAAGAAAAATGTGTTCTAACGTATTTAGTTGCTTACGACTCCTGCACGAAGGAATGTGTGATTTACCGGTAGGCAGGCGTCTGTGTTCCATGAATGTCCACAGTCTTGCCAGGGAAGGCGTTCTCGCAGAGACATGGCGAGAAAGTACAGCGGGTAAGCGATGATGACGTTGTAGTACGTCGTGCACAGCACATTGACCACCACGATGGCCAAACCGGCGCCTGTTAGCAGAAAGAGATAAACTGTGAGCGCTACAAAAGTGTGCTCTGAGCTGTGATGAATAGAGCTCAGAATTTTGTATAGTATCAACACATGAAATACGTACATATCTATGTAATGAAAATGGGTAAAACGTGTAAAAATATATGTAGAGCGGATAGAGGTATGATGGCAATCACAGGTGAGATGCATCTTTAGTCAGAGTGCTTCACTCTGCCAAGAGAGTGCATCACTCGTCAGTCTGCAGATTCCTTGCGTCATTGTCTTGAGTGGGAAGCGTTGGAAGTAGTCTTAATGGGTATTTTCACATTTGTGAGCTTGAAATCTGTGGTAAGTGCTCCGATTTACACTGTAAAATGATTGTAAGTGTGTTTCAAAACAATAATAGTGCTCTGTATCCACCTGCCTTAGTTATAACTGTGCTTTTACCACTTAGTACGTATATTAACCTATGATTTGCATGTAGTTACACGCACCTTGTTGCCATATTTGTAAGTATATTTCAAGTGGCATCTCGCCATGAACGCTTTGGAAGAAGACATATTTTCTTTGGGGTATGATAGTTATTCACATTAACTTTTATATGTATTAATTTCTTTAAAGATAATGCCTACATGTATGGTTTGTGAAAACTAGTGGCATGAGCTGTTTTCGAGCTTCTGAGGCATATGTAACTCCATATCAGACTTTGAAAAGACTATTAGGGAAGAATGATATCAAAAAATAGAAATGGGACATGAAAGGGAGTAACTTAGAAAAAACCATTTATTTTTCTTTTGTCATGCAACTAGCACAAAATTTAATTAATTATTAATCTATTGAAACAATAACAAATTAAAGGTTCATGTTAAAATAGCTATTGTAATACTAAATTGTAATTAACAGCATTGAATATTGGTGTAAATGATAATATCAATTTTAATTAAGAATATTGCATTGTATTTTTAAGTTGTCTTAGAACAGAAAACGAGGAACAACTTGTGTTTTACATTAAGAGGTTGCAGGCTTCCATATGTCCAGCTACTGGAGAAGGAGTGCGAAAACTGGCATTTCAGTTTGCTGAAACCGATGGTATTGCTCATCATTTCAACAAGGATGCCGGCATGGCAGGGTGGGATTTGCTACACTCATTCTTGAGACATTTTCCTAGTCTTGTGAAGAGGAAACCTCAGGGACTTCCCATCGAAGGGGCAATGGCACTCAACAGAGAAGACATTGGAAATTATTTCAAATTGCTAGAGAATGTTCTCTTACAGAATATTTTAATTGACAAATCAGACCATAGTTTTAATATGGACGAATACAGTTTTCAGATGAACCCCAGAGATGAATCAGTTATTACAAAAAAGGTTCCCCAATGATCAATCAAATGACCTGTGGAGAAAAGGGGGAAACAATTACCATAATAGCATGTTGTAATGCTGAATGGCATTTTTTGCCTCTAGCTTGTATTTTAAAGGGGAAAAATAAGAAATTTGAATGAGGGGATTCTCTTCCAAATGGTTCAAGAATTTTCAAGAATGAAACCTCAGCGTATATCAATTCAGCGACATTCATGTTGAAGTTAAAGGAACATTTCATCCCAATGAAAGCACAAGGAAAGTTTTTGTTAGCCCTTGGTGGTCATATGTCTCACAGGTCTGATACTGAGATGTTGGAACTAGCAGACAGATATGATGCTTGCCTCCTCATTCAGCACATTTCCTATAGCTACTATACTGATGCCTCCTCAAGTTGCTGAAGCAATTCTTCTACAAGGTAATACTTGGACGATCTCTTGGGCAGGAAAGTCTCACAAGCCTAGTTTGGACCAACGCTGAAGGAAGTGTTGCAAAAAAGTGCAACGCCATCAAACGCCAGTAGTATATATGAAACCGGTGGTGTCTTTCAACTGAATGCCCAGAAAATACCAGAGGAAGCATTTGCCATATCTGACGCTGTGTTGGCGAAGATGAAGCCTAACGAAACCGACAACGTTGCTGTTAGACTAGAAACTGCAAGTGATGAAGATGCTCTTGAAACTGTTCTTTCTGTAACTGCAGGACTCTCGAAATGAAAAGTGTAGCAAAAGAACCAACTAAATTGGGAGTTAGCAACGATTGAGAACGTATGTCTAATCTACATGTTAAAGCTAAAGCAGGGCTATCGTTTCCAGATATTGACCTGAAGCATCTGAAAAAAGGGAAGAAATCAGCATTGGTGTTGACAAGCAAGGAAAACCTGAACATCATGAAGTCCACGCAACAGGAAAGGAAAGCAATAGCACGAAAAAAAGCTCCATCAGTCAGCCAAAAATGCAGGGAAGGAAAATCGACAGATGATGATAACGGCTGTGTTCAGGTCAAAATAAACTACTACAATCCCAATGGACCCCAAGCGGATTGAATCTGTAGAATTGATTGTCAAAAATTGCTTCATGAAACCTGCATAGAAGAAGCAGGTATGTGTAACAACTGTGCTGAAAAACAGGAAATATCAACCTCAGCAGAAGTGGAAATCACAGCAAAACTGTTTACATTGTATTATTGTACAATGCATCATATATGATCATTGGAAAATGGATTTATCTTTGTCAAATTTTTATTTTGCCATGTTACCCCAATCTTTGGGGTGAGATCCCTAGTACTCCAGCATTTAAACAAAATATGCTATGGGACAGAAATATAGTACTTTTTCATGTACATGTAGTTTCAGTTTGAAAATATATTGTTAAATTTGTGTGTTTAATCTCGTTTTGAATGTTTCCATATTTACCTTCTAAATTTCACATTCAACCAAAAAGTGTGGCATCCTCCCCCAGTGGTACTCTAATATCAAAAACATTTTTTTAAGGATCTATATTACTAAACGTTATCTGAAACCCAGAACCCAGTCCCACTTCCAGCAGCAAAACTTCGGCTTTCAATATTTTGCGAAATTATTAACCGAATTTAAAAATTTAAAATGCTCTCATAGGCTACTCATTAAGAGATATAATCTTATATTAAAAGTTTAACACAATAAGACAAGTATTACAGCTGTTAGAAACTGTGCGTTTGCATTAAGGCAGTGTAACTGACTGCGTGAAAATACTCGGACTTCATTCATCGAGCATTTGAGAATGAGATCACTTGGCGACTTCCACAAACTTTCACATAATTTCAAACTGTTACATAACTTTTTCTCACTTACAGCACCCAACAAAATGATGAGAGGAAAAAAGTGTGTTCACTGTTCATGCAGTCAATCTTCAGCATCAGGCATGACCTTTTGATTTATTACTTACTTACTACTAACTCTGTTCGCTACAGCATTTGCAGAGAGTATACACATATATCATTGAATGCACCTGCGAACTTATATCATTGTACGGCATGTAGTTCAGGAGATACGAGATCATAAATACTGAGTTGAGTGAAAAACTTGCTTTTGCTTAAAATGGAGCGGAAATTATCCTGTTTATATACATCCGGTGTTACATAATGACAGCACTTTGCGCCTTCTAACAAACGTTAAGCATAATTTCAAATCTTTCGTAAACTTTTTTTCCTTACACGATTATAGGCAAACACGAGTATTTAACACTCATTTTGTAAAGTAATCAAATGTTCGAAGCAGTTTAATACTTGTTATTTGAAAGTTTATATTGCATTAAAAAATAAATTATTTTTGGTCACATCTGTTTACTAAATTATCCATCACCACTGATATTATTAAGATTTCCTATCTTCCCTTACATTCTGAGGTGCAAGAAACAACCAGGAACTTTTCCAAATTCTCTGAAGTCAGCGAATGTCACTGATCAGAAAAAAAATTTTTGCAGGAGGAAACTGATCTCTCCACGTAGCAGAATGTTAATGGTGCAAATTATAGGAGATGATTGATGTCCACAGCGAATATTGCAGACATAGTGGGAACGAAAATTAGGAGAAAAGTTCGTCTTGTTGTCGAGCAATGTATTACAGAAGGTAACTGTTCTAGACCTGAACATGACGACTTCCATTCCATCAGCCATATCCATAACCACATTGGAAGAAATATTGTGAAAGTGTGGTAAGTGGCCCCACTCAGTGCAACCCACTCTACAGGTGTCAGCAGTTATTGAGTGGAAGAGCTTGCACTTTACCAGTTACAAAGTTAACGAAGAGAGAGAAGTACAGTAACATTCAGGTCATTCATTTATTCACCATGGAGTGACTACAACATGGTTACGTGGCTTTAAAATATGCTGTCACCGACGGACAGCTGCAAGATACCATGTTTACCAATCCAATGCCTTTCCCACCAACACCACATCACACAAATTAAGTCCTTCTCAGCCATTGTTTATACGAATGTAACGCTCTCTCAACAACTGCAAATAAGTATTACACTATATAAACACTAAAGGAGTGGACTTATTTTGTCGTCTTGCATAACAGAACTGGACAGGAAATTCTGGGCAGGTGTAGTCTGTCTGTACGCCGAAAAGCGAGCAGCGCTTATGATGGGGGAAGTTCCTTCCCCAGACGGTACCTCACAGGATGACCCATAAGCAGTTCCCCATCTAGCACCACAGAACAATGTGCAGATATTTACGTAGAATCTGTCCATATGCCGATCTTGTTTTAGTTTTATGACTCCACTTAGCAACTCATATCGGTATTTAATGTGGTGCTAACACACTTTGTGACAAATAAGCAAGCCCTGGAAGTGTCTGGAAACTGCGTCGCCATTGTTTCATAAGCTGAGCTGCAGTAGGGTCGATTTAAATTTGTGAAATACCCTGTAGTTGTTTTTTGTGATGCAGTGGGGTAGTGTGTGAGCAATCACCTAATCGGTCTTCATTTCACAGCTCTACAAAGGAGTGAAGCTCATGACCACAATGTGGCGACCCACCTTCCTTCACGCATCTAATCTGTATCCCCCTCCCCCTCCCCGCCCCCCAGCCCCTTGCACTCCCAGAACACATTTCATTCCTTAATACGGTTCTACTGCATTTAGTTGTGGTACTCACATTTAATATTTGTTCATAACTTCATTTACCAATAAATATCAATTTTGTATCATTAAAACAGTATTTTTAATAATCTGCATGTTTTGCAGCCCCTTGGACGCGGAAAGTATTAGTCCCACAGAAAAAAATGAATAGAAACTTTCTGTGGGAAAGTTAATGCAGTTTAATTTTATACTGGTAAACATTTTCGATAGAAGCGGCGGCTTTCGAGATATTCACGAAAGACACAGAAAATTGAGCTTGAAATTCCCCCCTCCCGCTTTTCACGCGTACACCTCACCGTCACTATTTTTAGCATGTTGTTCATGGACTCCCACCTATCACAATGCAAAAATTTGCGACTACACGAATCGCTTCCCCAGTCGACGTTTTTTGAACTTCGTCAACTGGGCTAATGGTAGCAAACGCTTGGCAGGAAATCAGTAATGGCGATGAGGGTTCTTCTCCGTCGGGTTTGCTAGCAATGAGATTGCCATTGAAACTTCTACATTCATCCCTTGTTTCCTAGTCATTTATCTAGAGAGAATGGATAAAATAATGGAAACACTGAAAACACAATACAGTACTATCGTTGCCACGCATTATGCAGAGTAGGGAACTCGTCGTTCATAACAGCTTCCAGTCTCTCGGAATGGATAAATGCAGGGTTTCAGGCGAATCTTACGCCATTCTTCCTGCAAAATAGTGTCAAGTTCAGGTAACGATGGTGGAGGTGGATATTGATTACGGACCCTTCTCTGCTAACTAGACCCCAAAGGCGCGTTAATGTGGAGTTCTGGTGCCTGTAGTGGCTAGGTGAGATGCGACAATTCATTCTCGTGCCACAAAGCCAGTTCTGGATGACGCGAGTTGACGTTTTGGAACACAGCTTCACCGTTGGGGAACAAAGTACTACGAGATGTACTTGAGCAACCAAACAGGTCATACAATTCTTGGCAGTAACGCGACAGTGCAGAGTAGCCAGGGGGCCCGTGGAATACTACAATATGGTTGCCTGAGTCATCACCGAACCCCTGTCCGCAGCTCGTGGTGTAGGGGCTAGCGTTGCTGCCTGTGGGTCCCAGGATCCCGGGTTCTATTCCGGGGCGGACTGGGGTTTTCTCTGCCTGGTGACTGGGTGTTTGTGCTGTCCTCCTCCTCATCATCATCATTTGAGAGCGTGACTAGATTGGATTGTGAAAAGAAAATGGACTGTGTAAGAATTGGGACTTTGTACGGGCACTGATGACCGCGCAGTTGAGCGCCACACAAATCAACATCATCATCAACATCACCGAACCCTCAGTGTTTCAATCTTGGGACGTAAACTCGGCCAGAACTTGGAAATCTATCCCTGCTTCTTGAGCTCCATTCTTGTTGTTTTGGTGCTGACAGGGTTCGCGAGTGTGACATTCTGTTCTGCAGTGACTTTTGCAGCTCTACTCCTCTTGAATTATGTCGCATTCCTCTTCACGGTGTGTAACAAGACTCATCCGACCAAATGACATTCTTCCATTGTTCAATATCCCATGTTTTCTGGCTTTGGCACCAAGTTGTTCCTGTTACGGCCGTTTTCTTTCATTGATGGATGCTGTGGACTGCAGCTCGCCCTGCAATTCTTGCTTCTGGAGCTCCCTTCTTGTTGTTTTGGTGCTGCGGGGTTCACGAATGTGACATTCTGTTCTGCAGTCCTCTTGTTTTATGTCGCAATCCTCTTCAGTGACCGTGTGTCACGATCACTCAACACACACTTTAAGCCGTGTTTGGAGTTAGCAGATGATGTTTTTCCGCTTTCCCTGTATGCCTCTCGAAGCACCAAACACTTTGGCTGCCTTGGTTATGGAAGCATCAACTATACGAGCAACAACGATTTGTCCACGTTGGAATGCACTGAGTTCCGACAGAACACTGTTCTGACCACGATAGACACTTGCAACACATTAAGAACTTGGCACAGGTGCCGTTTGTGGTCAAATACAACAGCGCACCCTGCAGGCTTGGCTAGCATCAGCATTTATGTTCAAGCCTGCATTGTACGCAGTGTTTCCAGATTTTTGTCTCACCTATGCGCATGTGACGGTTACTTATGAAGCGCCGTTTAGGTTTCACAACTTTCTTGCAACAAAAATACAAATAGTTTTTCCTTAATGTCGGTTCATCAAGAATCTACTCACCACAATACTTTTGTAAGGAGCACGCGATATTGTGGCACTGGAAGCTTGCACCATGGAACGTTCGCAGCAGCCATAGAGGAGCACATATCACGCAAAAATTCACTTGTGGCGTTTAGAGTCCTTTACATTCGTGTTCAACCAAATTAGCTTCTTAGACGATTGCACTGCTTTGTTCTTTCTGTGCTTATGACTTACGTACAGTGTATGTTGCTGAAGCACGCGACGTCCTTATTGCACGCTCTACATAGAACAGTCTTTCCATCAGTAGCGAAAGCGTCGTTCATCGTAACTCAGAATCTTAATTAAGACGGTAATTTTAATGCAACGACGATGTCCCGTGCCCAGGAAATGCTCCGCTGCTGCCTGACAAATCTGCGGTAGTGGAGCATTGCCTGGACACAGGACATCGTATGTTTTACGAAAAGACTGAAATTTTATCCCTAGCGTCATCTTTCTGGGGCTGTGTTATTAAAGTCATACATATCCGTATGGCGGACAATCTTTTCAACAGGGATGCAGGTTTCTAACTAAGCGCCGCCTGGAATCCAGCACTAAATCAAAACGGAATAAAAGGTCTTCCGATTCATCACGCAACGCAGAGCACTACTGAGGTTTAATTCGGCTTTTAACCACAGTAGTGTCCGGCAGCACAGTCGTTGCCCATAGCGCACGCGCGGATGGTCTTTCCGCACCAGGAGCACCGCTTTCTTCCAACGACGAGCGCTTCCCGCGAACGCGTATTGCCTGCTCCCAGCTTGATAAATTTCGACGCCATCGCCCAATTATCATGAGTCGCGCCTTGCAGCAGTGACAGCAGCAACTGCCACCACCTGTTGATGTCGAGCAGTTGCATCGATGGAATATTGTGCGAGCTACACAATACGATCCGGCGGCTAACCCGAGAAGCGTATTTGCAGCTGTGAACTCTTTTAGAAACACTGCTTGGCAAACTTTCTTGGCGCACGAACACCTTAGTTCGGAACCGGTACATGTCTCTAGAAGTCGGAAAATTTGGGGTGCTAATTGTTTGTTTGTCCGACTGCCAACCTCGACATCACGCCTACATACCCAATAACGGCTACTACAGTAGCACACATAGTTTTGCGATTGTGCCTGTTTTTCTTTTGAAAACTGGAATTTCGAATCTTAGAAATGCACGTCCTTCATAATTCAGATGAAAGTGCAGTTAATGGCAGTTAATTACACCAAAACTTGATTGTCAGATTTAATCATCTTGGGATTGAAGATCTTTTTCCCGTGTTTGCTTTAACAATACGTATGTTTCTGGATAGGGTCCGCATTTAGCAAAATACAATTTTGTTTTTTAACCCAAACATGTTTCACTGCAGTTGCAGCATCTTCAGTGGGATTTTATTTTATAGCTATTAAAGATAAAGAACGTTCTTTACTGTTTGTATACACGTAAATATTAGTTTTTAAATCGTAATTACAGATATTTGAAGAAACACATAAAATTATGAATTCATACCTTTTTACCACATGTTGAGGTTTTCCTAATGTATTGTGTTTCTACAGTGACTGTTTTGTTTCACAGTTTGTCATCTGCAACCACTTTCACCTTAAAGTAGACAAATTATTTAAGCCAAAATTACGATTTCAAAATTGTTATAGCTGTGCCTGCAATTAATTAATTCTGCGTGGAAGGTTGTCTGTCTGTGTGTGTGTGTGTGTGTGTGTGTGTGTGTGTGTCTATTTACATTATGTTTCACTTATGTTTCCTTTTTTCTCCTATTCTTCACTGTGAACACTATATATTGAGCTGTTACTGTCACTGTTTCACTGTTTAAAGGTTGTAAAAACAAACATGGCAGACAGTGGAACAGCTGAAGGTGTAACACCAAAATGGCTGACACTGGAACAGTTGAAGGTGTTCCACTGTCAGCCATCTTGCGGTAAAAAGGTATGAATTATAATTTTATGAGTTTCTTCAAATGGCTGACAGTGGAACAGTTGAAGGACACCGTTAACGTCATTGAGAACTAATTTAAGATTGTGCGGTGCGCAGTGGAATTAAACAGCTGAAAGATGTTTTTCTTTGATCGTAGCCTGGACTTCAGTTTCATGGCCTGCCGTTGTGGAACAGCCATCAAAGTCCAAGCCAATTAACTTATTCGTATCAAGGTCCGACTTTTCAAAAAATTTTAAAGTAGATGAAGAAATTCCTTAAACAACCAATGTAGTTAGCTCTGCAGACCCTAAAAATTCTTATTTTACTTTAAAGTTCAATTTCTCGTCTACAAATCGTACTCCAATCGACAGTTGCTCTTTCCCGCTAATGTCTATTTCGTCAGCCAATAATGAAAACGCTACTAATCTGTTTACCTCATCAACAATCTCGCGTTCTAACACATAACCCCATGTACTTATTAAATTGCATTGAAGTCTGTGCGACATATATGTTGCTCCTCCACTGTGGATTTTTTACTCTAAACAAAAGTGTATCTTGAAATTTTCCTTCGCTCAAATTCTTTCCTCTAATGGGTACATCATGAGTGCCACAGTATATTAAAGTAGCAAGAATTGATTTAAGTTCTTTTCTATTGGTATTTACAAGGTCTTGATCCCATTGTCTAACTCTTCGATCACGTTTTTCTTTCTGATTTCTACGATTGACAGAACCTTATGCCTTACTTCAATATTCAAGGTGCTAGCTGCTCTTTTCATGGCCTGGAGCATCACGTGAAAGTGTTTGTAACCTTGCTGAGACTTTATCACAAAAGCACCGAATATTTCTCCCTTTAAAACTAGAGTGCAAAACTTGCAAATTCCTCCCTTCAACTTGGGCTAGTATATCAGGCTTGAGTACTTTTCGAGCCAGGTTTTTTTTAAAGGCCTTTTTATAGTTTCTTTATCATTAATGTCTTTTTTTCAAATCTTGAGGCGAATTTAGAGAACGTGGGTTTGTTAGCAATAGATACGACTTCGTCAGGGACTGATAGGTTTATGCATTCGCCTGAATCAAAGCTGTAGTTAACTGCGAATGAATGTACCCCCAGGGCTTGTTGATAGTAGAAACTGAAATTAATGGATTGACGTCATCCCATTCAGCAGCTTCAAGAGTAGTGATATCAGAAAACTCAGTGGTAATGGTGGAAGAACATTGTGAAAATAACACTTCTGATGACTGGCAATGGTGGAGATTCTTCTCGATAGATCACGTGAAGTTAGAAGCTTCTGTTGATAAACTACAAGTTGTTGTGGGAAGCACTTCCGAAGGTATGGGACCTGGAATTTTTAATGAGCCATGTAGGTTCCTTTTCTGTGGAGCAGAAACGCCTTTCTGTACATCTCTGAAATAAATACAACAAATCTTAACTTCAGAACAAATTAATAGTAATCTCCCGCTGAGTACTTGTAACCTGCCACTGTTAACTGCTTAAGAATTAAGTGTCTTTCTTTATTAAAAACAATAATATGCATTATTTATAATGGTGTATGCTCACCTGAAAAATTGTAAACATTTTGAGCCGATGCAACGAACCAGGAAAACTATGGAACACTACAGAATAACCATAATGTTTTTATATTTACACTTTTCACCGATTTATTTACACCAATTTAAAAGTTATTTCCGCTGACTGAATACACTAAACTACGCCCAGACGAGACGTTGGGAACTATAGCCCTATGATGAAAAAGCTTGGTTTTGATAAGTTAACAGTGAACGTACGCATTGTTGTGTTGTGTTGCCGCGTGGGCTTGGGTAGTATAGGTGAGAGGTAACGACTCGTCAAGAGCGTTTCGCTTGCGCGCATTTTCTCACTGTACATCGCTGGTTAAGAATGCTTGATCTCATATAAAAAAGTGAAGTGTACATGTAAAAAAAGCTTTGTAAAAATATCTTAGTACTGAACCGCTTGTAGGTAGTACCTGCTTTTAAGTCAATTTCTTGAACGAAAAACACCTGACTACTGCAATTTTTTTCCTTCTCCTGTAGGGTGTCGGGGTGGGGGACACCCCGCCTCCCCCTTTGCCGCCGGGTATGAGCGCCCATGGCGGCCAAGATTGAAAATCCATGCGTCCAGTCAACAGAAAACACGTCGTGAAAGGCGTGCACAATTTTTTTTATTTTGGAATGTTACTTGCTCATAGTTAGAAGCTTTTACATTTCTGGCAGACAAAGATGCAAATGAGAGAAATTATCGATGCTCTAACATAGATATTACTATTTCTTTTTGTATAGCATTCGTGACTTTTCCGATAGACATCCTAATAACCATGTTTTTGATAGTAGTACACCAAGTACTACATTGGAGACTGAAACATATTCTGACAAAAATGGTAATATACAGTATTTTCCAATTAGCAAGATACAAAGTAATTACAATGATGTCGTCACCCATAGACATGAGCATTTATGGAACCCTTCTACACAGAATTGCGTCATGAGAGAATACGCTGAACAACAACACTGCCTTTACAAAACAAAAGTGAATCTGCCCTCATGGCGCAGATATGTGGAAATGTGGCTTGATGAGAAACATTGTAGTTTGATTTTTGGAAATATGGGATTTACGGGCCCTCTTGATAAAAGACTTTGTCTATTATCCTCAAACTAGTTTTGACAATAACTCGCATTTAAAAAAAATTTGCGAATTTTATTGTTTCTAACAACTCACTACCGGTTTTTCCATACAGCACTTGATTCACTGAGAGACCGATTTCAGAACTTCGTTTTTATGTGCAAAAGCTCTGTAATTGTGTGATATCGTAAATGGCGATTACTTCTGCTGTTCGATTTCCTGCGCAGTGAATATCTCTGATAAACACTGTATTACTGTCACACATATAGTTGTTGATGAAAGTTCAGTACAAAGGGAGCCGAATGGAAGATTTAAATTAACTAAGAAAATTTTTGGAATGTGGAACGGACTGTTTCGGCAAGAGCCTGATTGAATTTGTAGAAATCCAGAGGTGCGCCTGGAAAGACGGTTTTTAATCGGTGTACTGTAAAAGAGATGTTCAAGGAGCTTAAATTTGAACCTTTGATAGGAATGCGATCGTCTTCTCGTGAAACCCTGTTGTCTGAATTAAGATAACCGATATTCGAGAGAAACCGTGCAAACATTTTATGACCTCTGACGAATACGTCGTATAGGGATAAAAATATGTGACTCCATAGTGGTGTGGGCTGTGTTTACATGAAATGGACTGGACCCTTTGGTCCAACTGAACCGACCATTAACTAGAGATGGTTATGTTCGGCTACTTGGAGACCATATACAACCATTCAGGGACTTCATGTTCGCAAAAAATGATGGAATTTTTGTGGGTGACAGTTCTAACGACCCTACCACAACGAAGGTCAAAATTTAATAATGATTGTGGTGTTGCTCACGCTGCTAAATACTGCATTTTCGGGCAACAACAAAGTTATTATGTGGCAGGTGTCATTAGAGCACAGTTAATAAAGTCATTTCATGTAATAATGAATAAATTAGGCACTCATCTTTTCGTGTTTCCCACGCTGGTCTCGTTGTAAAGTCATGGCTCAATCGTCGAAAATCTAGGTGGTGACGATTCCAAGCTTGGATGCAAAGAGGCCTAGGTTTTATTCTGCTATATTCAAATGTTTTATAGATGTGTTTCACAAACCATTCTTGAAGATTAAACCTTTGAAAGTTAGCACAATGCTGATGTAAGTATATAATCAGCACTCCGAATTTAAGTTACACTTCTTTTTTATTACTTTTGCTGCAATATCACGTAACACACAAAACATCACTTCACAATACAAAACACACTTGAAAACATCTTCCTCACTGTTAAAGTTCACATTTTATAAGCTGACTACGTTATGCGTCTTTCCAAGATGACGTCCAAGACTTGACCTTCTCAAGGTCCGACTCTCTAACAACTAATAACCGTTTACGCGCCCAAAAATCAAGAGTTACAAGTACGTCAAAGATCATAGTGACAAAAGAAAGAATACACATAAGAATAATATCATTGCAATACAAACATATCGATGTATCAAAATACCTCTACATTAATGAAATCAAATCTGAATGTTGTCTCACAAATATGTCAACTACTTTACAGAAACACAGTAGAATATTGCTGGTATCGAGAGGTTGAGTTGAGGTGTCGTGATGGTTACGTAATTCAAGTACCATTACACAGTGCGCCATGTCATTGGGCCACAATTGTTGGCGATTGTTTTGAGGAACATTCTTGACAGGTGGAGCGGATGATTTGGCCACCCAGATCGCCGGACATGAATCCCACAAACATTTATGCGACATAATCGAGAGACCAGTTCTTGTATTGACTACAGAACTAAAATTTCGTTTAGCTCAATTTACTATGACGTAAGTTAACTGTGAGTAGCATATATTGCAGTATTAAGTGCATTAATGTTGTGTTAAATGGTATTAAATGTACCAATATACATTCAGCTTATGATTAGTGTGTATACTACCAGAAGTATTATCAGAACACTGCAAAATATTCTGTGTACGTATTGTGTTAAACGTTAGAAACAAAATGAGCAACTAAAAATTTACCTTTGAAGAGAGGGCATATCCTGAATATGGTAATACAGCCAGTGCTGGCGAACTGCCCAATCGACGTTTCCATGAAGAACAACGGTATTCCACACAGCAGCAGCATAAGCAGGTACGGCACTAGGAAAGCGCCTGAAACAAGAGCAACATGAGGTGGCATTATGTTGTTGCAGTGAGTGTGCTCAGCTGAATGACACTTGTTAAGGGACTTTTCCGGGGACGTAAACAAAAATTGATCTGTTCTGCATGTTTTACACGAAGTGGTGGGATGAGGTCTGCTTGCAAAGAACTGGACACGATTCAGTAACAGATGTACGCAAGTGTGAAGCTTATCAGTTATATCAATCCCGCCCCTTTTTCTATTTTTATTTTTTTACTAGGTGATTACCTAACGTTGTACAGTTGATTATTTTTGCCATCCTCTACTCTAGGCTCTAAAAACTGCTTTTATACAAGGTGATTCAAAATTATGTTAACACACAAATAGTAGACATGTTTCTGCTTGTGAAATGTGTATTTAATTGAAATTGAATGAAAGTAGTCGTGGTACGTAATTTACGTAATTGTCTCAACTTGTTTGGCATCATGTGTAGCACATAGAAACCATGCTATGTTAAAGCTGAATATCGTTCGCGTTTGATGCATGGTTAATAGTTACATATTCATCCCATTTTAGCGGTAACATTCTTTTGAATCACCCCTCGCTGTGGATGATTGGTTTATCAGAATACGAGGACATGAGAAATTAACTACTTGCACATTCAAGTTCATTTTAGAAGGTTCTGTGAAACTGTATTCGTTCGACTAAATTTAGGCTTTTGGGACTGTTTACATTCATCCTAGCGACACCAAAGACAACGCAGTTGCGAGGATCCTGCCATCCAGGGATTAGCAAGAATCCTCGCTTAGAGGTACGACAATCTCATTGGGTGTGTTTCCAGTGTCTATAGTACAATGTACATAAAACAGCTACATGTGGGCAAATAACGTAAGCAAACACAAAGATTACAACTTACAACAGTAGTTTATTTTGCACTTCAAATCAGTTCTAAATTGTTAACGATTGAAACATAGACGTAAGTGCTAAGACACTGAGCAGCCGTTGTGCAATAATAAAGGAACTGGCAAACCGTGCAATTACGGTTATACTGTCCGCTGGAAGACCGGCGGACGGAACCTGCGATAGGTCGGGGCTGGACTGTGAAGTTCGACTGATCCAGCGGACCGAGAACGGACGAAAAGTCGTTCGTCCATTTGGTCCAGCTGAAGAGCGTGCAGGCACACCGCAGCGCGTTGTGACGACTGGCCGACCTGCATGGTACTCGCGATTCAGATGCCAATCAACAGCAGTTTGCGGAGAAATTCATCTAAAGATGTGTTGTTTGAAGCTGAATGTGTCGTTTTAGATGGAAACTAAGGATTTGTTCGTCGCTTTCCTCCTCACTACCAGAAATTATACAAAATTTATCCAGTTCTGTAACAGCTTTACAGTAACAACTATTATGGTTCTCCAAGCTCGAGCGGTTCACAGTCTCACACCTGAGAAACTCAGTACATTGAAAAACATCTCACCATAACCGAGAACAGGACTGCAGTATTAAAGAACGGCAGCAAAGAAACAGTAATGTGCTTTCCCCGATTATGCCTGCTTACAAAGATTTTCCCTAGTTCGCATATTTTTTTAATTAGGTTAAAAAGCAATGCAATTTGACCATATAGCTTCCAAGTGATCCCTGTGGTGTCACCGCAAGGCACCACACTTGCCAGGTTATAGGCTTCAAATCGACCGCGGTCCGTCAGTACACATCGGACCCGCGAGTCGCCACTGTCGACGCTAGCAGACCGAGCGCCGCCACTCGGCTGGTCTTAAGAGACAAGCTAGCGCACTGCCCAGTTCTACAGCCGCCTGTAATACGAATGGTTCACTTGTTATAGCTTCAGAGATCTCATTTTCAGAGACGATAGTTAGCATAGCCTTCAGCTAAGTCAGTAGCTACGACCTAGCCAGGCGCCACATACAGCTTATGAATTGACAATTGATCTATATGTGTGAAGCAATCAGAATTGTAAAGAAGTATTCGCAGTTCATTCTATAACTGCACTTGTAAATATTACTGTACAAAGTCAATATCGACGTTCAGCGCTGATGCTGAATTAAAGCTAAGTATTTAATTGTATTCCTGTCTACTAACTTTCTAATCACCTAAGATGTTCCAGATACATCTCTTCAAGTATAGTTAATTGATCCTCACGTCAGCATACGTAATCAACGCGCGCAATTAATGGCCACACCGCCGGCCGGGGTGGCCGAGCGGTTCTAGGCGCTACAGTCTGGAACCGCACGACCGCTACGGTCGCAGGTTCGAATCCTGCCTCGGACATGGATGTGTGTGATGTCCTTAGGTTAGTTAGGTTTAAATAGTTCTAAGTTCTAGGGGACTGATGACCTCAGCCGTTAAGTCCCATAGTGCTCAGAGCCATTTGAACCATTTTTGAATGTCAACTCCTCGCGATCAGACCAAATTGCATGACTCAGTCGGGTCACCCTTTTTCCATGAGGCCCATAGTTCCGCCTCATACATAACAATCCCTTTGTAGGACTTTGTAGACTGCTTCACATGTTTCAGGTATAGTTATCCCACGTGCCTAAGGTGATAGATGGCAGCAGTCTTCAGGCCTTCAAGATGACTCACCGTACCCAGGGACCACATAACTGTTGAGTTATTCAAGAGGAGGGATCGCATTTCACACCCCCGTATTTTTCCTGTCAGTGGTGCCAACAATGACCACAGTTGTAAGTACGTGCTTTCATCCATAGTGCATTAATCGTGCTAGTCTTTTGGAGGTAGCTTAAGTTACTTGGACAAATTTGCGTGTGAATATGTTTCTCTTCAGTAACCACTCTTTATACCATGACTTGCGTGTTTTCTTCCGTTTTACTTAATCTTTAATAACATAATTAAGGCAAGAGTTGTGAGCCCATCAGCATAGCTGGGGGACATGATGACAGTCAATCTACATCTACATCTACGCGATTACTCTGCAATTCACATTTAAGTGCTTGGCAGAGGGTTCATCGAACCACAATCATACTATCTCTCTACCATTCCACTCCCGAACAGGGCGCGGGAAAAACGAATACCTAAACCTTTCTGTTCGAGCTCTGATTTCTCTTATTTTATTTTGATGATCATTCCTACCTATGTAGGTTGTGCTCAACAAAATATTTTCGCATTCGGAAGAGAAAGTTGGTGACTGAAATTTCGTAAATAGATCTCGCCGCAACGAAAAATGTCTTTGCTTTAATGACTTCCATCTCAACTCGCATATCATATCTGCCACACTCTCTCCCCTATTACGTGATAATACAAAACGAGCTGCCCTTTTTTGCACCCTTTCGATGTCCTCCGTCAATCCCACCTGGTAAGGATCCCACACCGCGCGGCAGAGGACGAACGAGTGTAGTGTAAGCTGTCTCTTTAGTGGACTTGTTGCATCTTCTAAGTGTCCTGCCAATGAAACGCAACCTTTGGCTCGCCTTCCCCACAATATTATCTATGTGGTCTTTCCAACTGAAGTTGTTCGTAATTTTAACACCCAGGTACTTGGTTGAATTGACAACCTCGAGAATTGTACTATTTATCGAGTAATCGAATTCCAACGGATTTCTTTTGGTACTCATGTGGATCACTCTCACACTTTTCGTTATTTAGCGTCAACTGCCACCTGCCACACCATACAGCAATCTTTTCTAAATCGCTTTGCAACTGATACTGGTCTTCGGATGACCTTAGCAGACGGTAAATTACAGCATCATCTGCGAACAACCTAAGAGAACCGCTCAGATTGTCACCCAGGTCATTTATATAGATCAGGAACAGCAGAGGTCCCAGGACGCTTCCCTGGGGAACACATGATATCACTTCAGTTTTAGTCGATGATTTGCCGTCTATTACTACGAACTGCGACCTTCCTGACAGGAAATCACTAATCCAGTCGCACAACCGAGACGATACCCCATAGGCCCGCAGCTTGGTTAGAAGTCGCTAGTGAGGAACGGTTTCAAAAGTTTTCCGGAAATCTAGAAATACGGCATCAACTTGAGATCCCCTGTCGATAGCGGCCATTACTTCGTGCAAATAAAGAGCTAGCTGCGTTGCACAAGAACGATGTTTTCTGAAACTATGCTGATTACGTATCAATAGATCGTTCCCTTCGAGGTGATACATAATGTTTGAATGCAGTATATGCTCCAAAACCCTACTGCAAACCGACGTCAATGATATAGGTCTGTAGTTCGATGGGATTACTCCTACTACCCTTCTTAAACACTGGTGCGACCTGCGCAATTTTCCAATCTGTAGGTACAGATCTGTTGGTGAGCGAGCGGTTGTATCTGATTGCTAAGTAGGGAGCTATCGTATCAGCGTAATACGAAAGCAACCTAATCGGTTCCTGCCTTGCTGGCCCAGGTTCAACTGAACGTATATTGGACATTCAGTAGATGTGACCGCTGGTCTTCCAGCTGACAGTTCGGGTGCAACTGAGGGGTCTGCCGGACTATGTGCGTGGCCATTAACTCTGCTTATAGGTAAGGTAAAGATAAAGTCCGTGGCGCACAGCCCGTGGCCGCACTATAGGTCTGACTGTACAGCCCCTCATTACCGTAACGGTAGGAGGAACAGCGTAGAGCCTCATCGCGTCGGCCGCCTTTTAACGATGGGAAAGACTCCCGGTACACATTTGATAGCTTACTGAGTGGAACTGGAGCCGCCCTGGAGGGTCTGGAACTGTGAAAATCCCCACCTGTATCCGAGACCTCGTCAGTTCCTGTCAGAAAGATCTCAGTTCGTAGTAATTGACGGAAAGTCTGGCGTTTCCGAAGGAAGTGTTACAGGCCCTGTCCCCGATATACATAAATGACATAGGAGACAATCTGGGCAGTCCTCTTAGATTGTTTGCAGATGTTGCCATTTTCCACCTTGTGAAGTCATCAGATGATCACAACCAATTGCAAATGTAAACAAGATATTTCTATGGTACGGATAGTGGCAGTTGATCAAAATAATGAAAAGTGTGAAGTAATCCACATGAGTACTAGAAGAAATCCTCTAAATTGCGGTCAAAAGATAAATCGCTCGAATATAAAGGCTGTAAATTCAACTAAATAGCCAGGGCTTACAATTAAGAATAACTTAAATTGAACTGTCACATGGATAATGTTGTGAGGAAAGCTAATCTGAGACTACGATTTATTGGCAGAACACTTAAAACGAGCCCGCATCTCGTGGTCGTGCGGTAGCGTTCTCGCTTCCCTCGCCCGGGTTCCCGGGTTCGATTCCCGGCGGGGTCAGGGATTTTCTCTGCCTCGTGATGGCTGGGTGTTGTGTGCTGTCCTTAGGTTAGTTAGGTTTAAGTAGTTCTAAGTTCTAGGGGACTTATAACCACAGCAGTTGAGTCCCATAGTGCTCAGAGCCATTCGAACCATTTTTTTTGGAACTTAAAACGAGCAACAGGTCTACTAAAGAGACTGCTTACACCGCGCTTATCCGTCCTCTTCTGGAGTAATGCTGTGCGTTGTGGATCCGCTTCAGATGAGACTGACGGAGGACATCGAAAAACTTCCAAGTAGGTCAGACCGTTTTGTGTTATAGAGAAACAGGGGAGAGAATGTTACGGACATGATACATGAACTGTAGCAAATATCCTTCAACTTTCCCCACAGAAAGAAATCCAGGGACATCAGATCCGGTGAACGTGCGGCCCTTGGTATGGTGCTTCGACGACCAATCCACCTGTCATGAAATATGCTATTCAATACCACTTCAACCGCACGCGAGCTATGTGCCGAACATCCATCATGTTGGAAGTACATCGCCATTCTGTCATGCAGTGAAACACCTTGTAGTATCATCGGCAGAACATTACGTAGGAAATCAGCATACATTGCACCATTTAGATTGCCCATTATCCTTCCTCCCATACTGCCGCACCATACATTAACTCACCAAGGTCGCTGATGTGCCACTTGTCACAGCCATCGTGTATTTTCCGTTGCTCAATAGTGCATATTATGCCGGTTTACGTTACCGCTGTTGGTGAATGACGCTTCGTCGCTAAATAGAACGCGTGGAAAAAAATCTGTCATCGTCCCGTAATTTCTCTTGTGCCCAGTGGCAGAACTGTACACGACGTTCAGTCGTCGAAATGCAATTCCTGGTGCACAGAAATATGGTACGGGTGCAATCGATGTTGATGTAGCATTCTCAACACCGACGTTTTTGAGATTCCCGATTTTCGCGCAGTTGATCTGCTACTGATGTGCGGATTAGCCACGACAGCTGCTGAAACACCTACTTGGGCATCATCATTTGTTGCAGGTCGTGGTTGACGTTTCACATGTGGCTGAACACTTCCTGTTTCCTTAAATTACGTAACTATCCGGCGCCGGCCGTGCGTTTCTAGGCGCTTCAGTCTGGAACCGCGTGACTGCTACGGTCGCAGGTTCGAATCCTGCCTCGGGCATGAATGTGTGTGATGTCCTTAGGTTAGTTAGGTTTAAGTAGTTCTAAGTTCTAGGGGACTGATGGCCACAGACGTTAAGTCCTATAGTGCTCAGAGCCATTTTAACCATTTTGAACTATCCGGCGAACGGTCCGGACAATTGGATGATGTCGTCCAGGATACCGAGCAGCATACATAGCACACGCCAATTGGGCAGTTTGATCACAATATTCATATATCAACACGACATCGACCATTTCCGCAATTGGTAAACGGTCCATTTTAACACGGGTAAAGTATCACGAAGCAAATACCGTCCGCACTGGCGGAATGTTACGTAATACCACGTACTTATACGTTTGAGAATATTACAGCGCCATCTAGCGAAAAAAGTGGTCCAACTAAAACATACATATTTCTTTACGTACTACACGAATATGTAATAAAAAATGGGGGTTCCTATTTAAAAAAAAAACGCAGTTGATATCCGTTTGATCTATGGCAGCGCCATCTAGCGAGCCAACCATAGCGCCATCTGGTTTCCCCCTTCAAGCTAGACGAGTTTCGTTCTTTGTAGTTTTTTCGTCTGATGCTTAATTCGTGAGATATTTAGCCCGGTCACTATCAATGGACCACCCTGTGTAACACACGTGTTTTAATGCTACGTACCTTCTTATATAATAGTTACAATAGCTGATGCGTATTAACAGAAGCTTAGCACATAACAGGCAATACTTGAGTTTAATGTCTTCTTGATGGTTCCTGCTCGTAATTAACTACATCAACATATATGTTCTCTGATTGAGAAAACAATTAGCACATTTACAGAATGTTTTTCTCAAATTATAAAACGCAGACTGCGGAACGCAGGAAGTCCGCGTCCGCCTGTCTTGGAATTGAAACAGTAAAAGGTGAAGCACTCAAGGCCTCATTTGTCTTAAAACAACAGAATTCTTTTTATGTCATGAATCGATACGTATACATACAGATTTACAGCCGACGCGCAGGAGCGGCAGAGATAAAGAATAATAGATTCTGTCGCTGCTATGCGACAGTTCATTTCTTTTACATTACAATTGTTTGATAACTTCAGGCCATCAAGCCTTTACTAAAAAAATGGTTCAAATGGCTCTGAGCACTATGGGACTCAACTGCTGTGGTTATCAGTCCCCTAGAACTTAGAACTACTTAAACCTAACTAACCTAAGGACATCACACACATCCATGCCCGAGGCAGGATTCGAACCTGCGACCGTAGCAGTCGCACGGTTCCGGACTGCGCGCCTAGAACCGCGAGACCACCGCGGCCGGCCTTTACTATTGAGCATATACTAATGTTTGTGAGGCGAAAATTACCAATATTACACTGGCCCTCCCGAGGCGATCAGTAGTTTTAAAGGAATGTTGTCTACTCCCGGGGCCTTGTTTCGACTTAGTTCTTTCAGTGCTCTGTCAAATTCTTCTCGCAGTATCATATCTCCCATTTCATCTTCATCTACGTCCTCTTCAATTTTCATAATATTGCCTTCACGTACATCGCCCTTGTATATATCGTCTATATACTCCTTCCACCTTTCTGCTTTTCTTCTTTGCTTGGGACTGGTTTTCCCTCTGAGCTCTTGATATTCATACAGGTGGTTCTCTTTTCTCCAAAGGTCTCTTTAATTTTCCCGTGGACATTATATGCCTCTACATCCTCGCATTTGTCCTCTAGCCATGCCTGCTTAGCAATTTTGCACTTCCTGTCGATCTCGTTTTTGCGACGTTTGTATACCTTTTCCCCTGCTTCATCTACTGCATTTTTATGTTTTCTCCTTTCATCAGTTAAATTCAATGTATCTTCCCTTACCCAAGGATTTCTTCTAGCCCTCGCCTTTTTACGTATTTTATCCTCTGCTGCCTGCGCTATTTCATCTCAAAGCTACCCATTCTTTCTCTACCGTACTTCGTTCCCCTGTCCTTGCCAATCGTTCCCTAACGCTCTCTCTGAAACTCTTTACAACCTCTGGTTCTTTCAGTTTATATAGGTCCCATCTCCTTAAGCCCCTACCTTTTTGCAGTTTATTCAGTTTTTAAATTACAGTTCATAATCAATAAATTGTGGTCAGAGTCCACATCCGCTCCTGGAAATGTCTTACAATCTAAAACCTGGTTCCTAAATTTCTGTCTTACCATTATATAATCTATCTGAAACCTTCCAGTGTCTCCAGGCCTCTTCCACATGTACAACCTTCTTTCATGGTTCTTAAACCAAGTGTTAGCTATGGTCAGGTTATGCTCTGTGCGAAATTCTACCACGCAGCTTCCTCTTTCATTCCTTACCCCCAATCCATATTCACCTACTACTTTCCCTTCTCTTCCTACTGTCGAATTCCAGTCCCCCATGACTATTAAATTTTCGTCTCCCTTAACTATCTGAATCATTTCTTTTATCGCATCACCCATTTCTTCAGTCTCTTCATCATCTGCGGAGCTAGTTGGCATATAAACTTGTACTACTGTGGTAGGCGTGGGCTTCGTGTCTATCTTTGCTACAATAATGCGTTCACTATGCTGTTTGTAGTAGCTTACCCGCATTCCTATTTTCCTATTCATTATTAAACCTACTCCTGCGTTACCCCTATTTGATTTTGTGTTTATAACCCTGTAGTCACCTGACCAGAAGTCTTGTTCCTCCTGCCACCGAAATTCACTAATTCCCAATATATCTAATTTTAACCTATCCATTTCCCGTTTTAAATTTTCTAACCTACCTGTCCGATTAAGGGATCTGACATTCCACGCTCCGATTCGTAGAACGCCAGTTTTCTTTCTCCTGATAACGACGTCCTCTTGAGTGTCTCCACCTGGAGATCCGAATGGGGGACTATTTTACCTCCGGAATATTTTACCCAAGAGGGCACCATCATCATTTAACTATACAGTAAAGGTGCATGCCCTCGGGAAAAATTACGGCTGTAGTTTCCCCTTGCTTTCAGCCGTTCTCAGTACTAGCACAGCAATGCTGTTTTGGTTGATGTTACAAGGCTAGATCAGTCAATCATCCAGAATGTTGCCCCTGCAACTACTAAAAAGGCTGCTGCCCCTCTTCAGGAAGCCCATGTTTGTCTGGCCTCTTCGTTGTGCTTGCACCTACGGTACGACTATCTGTATCGCTGACGCACACAAGCCTCCCCACCAACGGCAAGGTCCATGGTTCATGGTTCATGATTAACAGGATGACGAAACGTCAATTGAAGAGAGGGAGCCATAAAGAACAGCGAAGATATAAAACAGATGAGGGGCGAAAGCACGTTTACCTTCATAACGGAAGAAAATGAACTGATTGGGAGAAAACGTATGAACAACGAGATAGAATTAGAGAAGAATATCAAGAGACACACTCAGCAAGCAGACATAGAGAAACTTCTGAAGAAACAAGATTACAACATGAACTAAGTAGAATTCCGTTGAACGAAGTCCGTGGAAGACAACGATCGCGAACACGTGAACAGTACATTAGTGTACGAGAACTCCGAATCAGAAGAAAAAGAGATTACAATTTGGCAGGTGTAGCTTTTCGTTATGATTCCACTGAAGAGTACAACAAATACGTTGTCACAGGCAGAGTGGATCAAGTGTATCTGTTCTGCAATGCCAAGAAATTCAAAAGAGAAACACCAGGACTGTGTTTCATGGATGGAAAAATTTGATTATCAGCTTTGGAAATGCCTCCTCGAAATTCGTTTGATTACGTAACCGAAAAAAAATTTTCTACGCAGTATGAGAGAGCATGTTGTTGGCTTTCAAATGGCATCATTTGGTGATACTGCCATGTGGAATGAAAAACATCAATTCACTCCTATGTTTCCAATTAATGGGTAAGTCTGTCATAGAGTAGGATTGTTACAACAACCAAACGTATCTTATAAATTTTTGCAGTTGTATTTCATTGCTGACGAACGAATGGAAATTGATGAAAGCAAATATAAGTGAAATGAGACGGGAAATCATTGAAGAACTGCAGATGGTTATACATAACAACTATCTATTGGTTCACGTATTCAAAACAACACTAGATGAAACGGTATCCAATGAGTATAAAGTTTTGATTTGGTCCTACAAAAAACCCGTTGGAGAACACGAACGTCGATTCAGTGCACAAGTCAATGAAATTGGCGCTGTAATTGTGGACAGCGACTACAAAAGTCGTAATCACTAAACGTAGAGGAGAAGGGTGACAACGTATCGCAGAAACACGACACGAGGCTTATGTAGCCAGAAAAATACAAACTCCAGTGTTGCTATGTTGTGGTGTGTTTCACATCAAGAAACGAGTACTTAGGCAAAGTAGTATATCTTTAGATCAGAATCAATATTGTCAAACGAAGGAATAACACTAAAAGGTAGAAACAGACAGCGCATGCTGATATGAGAGAAGAAAAAAATGGCTCTGAGCACTATGGGACTCAACATCTGAAGTCATCAGTCCCCTAGACTTAGAACTACTTAAGCCTAACCAACCTAAGGACATCACACACATCCATGCCCGAGGCAGGATTCGATCCTGCGAGCGTAGCAGCAGCGCGGTTCCGGACTGAAGCGCCGAGAACCGCTCGGTCACAGTGGCCGGCAAGAGCGAAGACCTGGCGTAAGATGCCACCACTCATGATGTTTGATTTCAATGAAACGCAACACATTTTGTGACAAAAACGTGAATTACGTTATAGTTGTAAAGACGAAAGTAAAATACATTCAATGAGCACCTAGTTATTACTTTCATTTTTACGAAGTTATAGAGTTTTATCGAGTGATCTGGAATGCTTCGGAAAATAAAGTTTTTTCAGCTAGTATTTGATAAACATCAAAACTAACTTTAAAGTAGCTTCAAAATACTTCTTTTTGATAAGCCATTCTATTTTATACATGAAATTGTAATCCGAGATAATGACACACTAACTGTTGTTATTAAAACAGTACGTTTTCAAACTGGTCGATATTTTGTTGTGAAGGGACAGTTGATTTAAACGTCTCAGAATCAGTTGTAAATTGAATGTAAATTGTCTCGTTTTAAGTCACTAGGTCATGCACTGCACATAATATATGGGACTTGTGATCAACAACTTAGATGTAGTGCTTGTAAAAGATAGATCTGTTGGGCATTGCTTACCTCCGCCGCTGCGGTAGCACAGGTAGGGAAACCGCCAGACGTTGCCGATGCCAATGGCGTATCCCAGGCAGGAGAGAAGGAACTCTGTCTTACTAGCCCAGTTACCACGGTCCTTTTCGCCATTAGCCTGAAACAGGGAATAAATGCTGTATCAGCGTCACTAAAGAGGGTTTTTCAGTCCGCCTGCAATTACACACTAATGTTAATCATACACATGATGTGAAACGTACAATGCATTCGTCACCAGAATATGAGAAATACACCACTAGTCAAAGGCCACTTACGTGCACAAATTTTTAGCATTGATAGCTGCTAACGTTGAGATTTCTCTTTGACTTCCATTGATCATCAGAGATGTTTTTGTGGGGAAAACATCCACAATAGGATCCACTCAACCTTGTACGGCAAAATGACACGTGAGCCACCGAAGTGTCGTCAGATCGGAAGGGATTAAGCAAGATAGAAGCTACACGACATTTGTAAACCTCCTCCTTCACCGAGGTCGAAAAAATGTCAAGGTCCTGGGTTTAACTTCAAACCTGTGTGCAGCTTATCATGGAGTGAGGACATGTGACACTGTTGATGGTGATTCGCCCTCCCTACCGCTCCTACCTCCTCCTCACACCTCGGTGCTATTCGAGAGGAACAGACTACGTACAGACACCACCTTTCACCCTCTCCTTTCTTTCATCATTAACAGCACAAACACAACATTGCATTAAACGCACATTCGTTACTGTCACCTAGCGAGAAAGTTAAAAATATACGTGTAAGATGCCTAAATGGTGTCAATGAGAAAGATGCGCACCAGATAATGAACCACGAGAGTTAATTGACCTCATTAATCTTCGTAACATACAAGGCAATCGGAATGATTCAAAACAGATGTGGTCGGCTGGAGTGGCCGAGTGGTTCTAGGCGCTACAGTCTGGAACCGCGCGACCGCAACGGTCGCAGGTTCGAATCCTGCCTCGGGCATGGATGTTTGTGATGTCCTTAGGTAGGTTAGGTTTAAGTAGTTCTCAGTTCTAGGGGACTGATGACCTCAGAAGTTAAGTCCCATAGTGCTCAGAGCCAAAACAGGTGTGTAATCTAATATCCTGCTATTCCAGAGATATGGTGTCTGACTTGGAGAAAGAAGGCGATATTATACAGCCTGACTAAAAAGTCAAACAACCAAAAGGAGAGAAGGATACGAAATGAAACTAAAAGGGTCAAGAAGGTAAGCGATGTCGTTTAAGCGATTACAAAAATGGTTTAAATGGCTCTGAGCACTATGGGACTTAACTTCTGACGTCATCAGTCCCCTAGAACTTAGAACTACTTAAACCGAACTAACCTAAGGACATCATACACATCCATGCCCGAGGCAGGATTCGAACCTGCGACCGTAGCGGTCTCGCGGTTCCAGACTGTAGCGCCTAGAACCGCTCGGCCACTTCGGCCGGCAAGCGATTACAAAATCGAGTCAGATTTACAAAGAACTTGGCAGTATGAGCCCTCTTATTAATATGACATTGCACCCTCTCTGGCCTGGATGCGCGGACCGATTCGGTTGGGAAGGATGTCATAAAGCCGTTGAATCTCCTCTGTGGTATGCTGTCTCACAACTTTTGTAACTGGTCCTTGATATACTGGACACTAGTACTGGGACGGAGCTGACATCCGAACTGGTCCCACACTTGTTCTATTGGGGCAGATCTGGGGATCTTGCTGGCCACTGGAGTACTTCAACAACGGGCAGACAGCTTATAGACACACGTGCCGTATGTGGACGAGCAATGTCCTGCTGAAAAATGGCACCGCAGTGGCACCACCATATTGTCGTATCAGAGGTGGCACATGAGGATGTAGGACGTACGTGGCGTACTGTTGTGCCGTCAGAGTTCCCTTAAGCACTGCCAGACGTGACCTGAAGTCATACCCGACAGCTGCAGACAGCATGACGCAATGAGTAACCTTCTCCAAAACATTGGAAGAATGGGGCGTCTCTCCTGGTCGCCGCCATTCTAGCCGACGATGGTGATCCGAGGTAGTGCAACACAGCAATTCATAGCTGAACGTAAAGCGACGCCATTGGTCAACAGTCCATGCTTTTATGTCGCTGCACCACTCCAAGCGCAGCCGCTGGTGTTGTGTTACCGGCGACTACGCATGGGACAGCAATTCACTTGTCTTATTGCTGCTAGTCTGCGATCAATATTGCGGAATGTCCGCTTCTGGTAGCTGAGTGGTCAGCGCCTCGGAATATCATACCTAACGGCCCGGGTTCGATTCCTGGTTGGGTCGGAGATTTTCCCCGCTCAGGGACTGGGTGTTGTGTTGTCCTTATAGTCATCATTTCATCCCCATCGACACGCAAGCCACCGAAGTGGCGTCAACTCGAAAGACTTGCACCAGGCGAACGGTCTACCCGACGGGACGCCCTAGCTACACGGCATTTCCATTTCCAATAGTGCGGAATGACACAGAGTGTTGCAGGGGTCTTTTACCTGTTATCTGATGGCAGGTGCGTCGTCACAGTGATCACTCAACACCTGACTGTTCACGCGCCTTATATACCCTACCAGGCATGGTAGAAACACTAAACACGAACAACACTAATGCGCTTTGGTGGCCATTCTACCTGCCACACAGTAATGCTACTCTAATCATTTACATACCTGCTGATGGCATACGTGTGTACAAAATTATACAGACATCCAAACACGTCTTTTGGGCGCTTCACTGTTTCTGCAGGCAACGTATTTACGTGGCGCTCATGCTACCATGACTGATGGTCTTGGTGTCGTGGCATTTCGTAGCAGGATCCGTTTGGTCCTCACCCGCGAGACCCTTACAGTACAGCTATACGTCGACGATATTCTACGCGCTTTTTATTGGCCTTCGTGACAAGCCATCCTGGGAATACGTTTAAGCAAGATAATGTTGAGCCGCATACGGCGAGAGTTTGTACCGCTTGTCTTCGTGCTCGCCGAACCTTATTACCTTGGCCAGCAAGGTCGCTGGATGTCTCCCTGATTGAGAAGGTCTGAAGCATTATGGGCAAGGCCCTCCAACCAGTTCGGGATTTTGACGATCTAAAGCGACAATTAGACAGAATTTGTCACGATATCCCTCGGGAGGGCATCCAACAACTCTCAAGCAATGCTAAGCCGAATGATTGCTTGCATAAGGACCGAAGGCGGACCGACACGTTACTGACTCGCTCAATTTGTGAAGCTCTATCTCTCGAGTAAATCATGAAGTTTTTTCTGAAATTGTAATCATTTGTTTGTCTCTACATGTACATCACATCTACCGATTTCCGTCCCGTTGAGATAATTCCTCCGTGGTGCGTCGATATTTTTAAGACTTAGAGTGTATTTCTTTCGATATGTAATATTTTAACCTTCTGTAACTGAAGAAGATTCACTTTTCTTGAGGAATAAAACATCATGTTTAATTTGCGTGCACCAAAGGGCGAAAAATTCTTATGTAACCTTTTGACTTTTACGTACTTAATCGAGGACACGAAAACAGCAGGGGGGTGAGGCACCCAGGGCAATACTACTACTACTGCTAATAATACGAGCTATCTCCACAAAGTAAGTTCCGTTTGGTTATATAAAACAAACCTGTACAGATACAGAAAAAATATTTATTGTACAAAAATCTACAACTGTTAAGCTACTTTTCTATACAGCTTCCGCAATTTTGTAGGCACTTGTCATAGCGTGGCACAAGTTTTTGTATGCCTTCTTCATAGAAGGTTGCCGCCTGTGTATTGAACCATGTGGTAACATGTTCTTTCAGCTCGTGTTGACCACCGAGGACTTATTTTAGGTGTTAGAAGATATGAAAGTCGCTAAGCGAGGTCCGGGCTGTACGGAGGATAACCAAACGCGTCCCACCAGTAACCACAGACGGACGTCCACTTCGTTCTTCATCATGTACTTCATCAAGTCCTTCATTGAACAGTCTGACCCATCTTCTAACCATTGAATCACTCATAGCATTTTGTCCGCAAATTCCGCAGATTTGACGATGAATTTCCTTTGGTTTAACTTTCTTTGCATTTAGAAAACGAATGACAGATATGATTTCACACGCGGTGGCATTTTCAGTTACGGCTGACATTATAAAGAAGCACTACAAAGCACACGTCGGCAGCAGCGATCTGAAAATGGCGTACATGTCTTCTCCTTGAGTCAGAGTAATTGCCGCGCATGCTCGGAACTGCGATCGTAGCGCTGCCGTGGATAGAAATAGAAACTGAACTTACTTTGTGGACGACTATCGTAATAGTATGATAATGAAGGCGACGCTCAAATTGCTGGTAGTGATGATGTAGCTCTTCCTTAAAAAAAAAAAAAAATTGCTAATTGCTGTGACTAAAAAACCTGACGCAATGTGCCGAAAACAAAAGACATCTTTGTGTGATACTTCATATGAATACTATCAATAAATTGTATTTGAAAAAAATTCATGTGGCGCAATTAGAATGGAGGCGGATGTATTTGAAAGAGAGCATGATTCACAGTGCAGACAGGCTCAAAAATGGCTCTGAGCACTATGCGACTTAACGTCTGAGGTCATCAGTCGCCTAGAACTTAGAACTAATTAAACCTAACTAACCTAAGGACATCACACACATCCATGCCCGAGGCAGGATTCGAACCTGCGACCGTAGCGAGTGAAGACAGACTTAGGATTGTGTCAAGATGCGTGGTAACCAGATGTAGCACTGCCTTTAATATATGTTTCTACGTAACAGACAGATGGAAATGATCGGACAGTATGGCCCATATCTCAAGAGTTGTTGGGTTATTGGACATATAATTTACGAACTTTTCTTCCAATTATGACCAGTGCTATCTCTTGTAGGAATATGTGACACTTTTTTAAAAACCGTGTATTTTTCACATTCTTCCCACCATCTAGCTCCCAACTAGCTTACCAGTCTGTTTACGAACGTTGTAGAACACATCCTTTTATACACTGAGGTGACAAAAAAATTAGGGGACAGCGATACACACATACGCAAGATATAAAAGAGCGGCGCTTTGGCGCAGCTGTCATTTGTACTCAGGTGATTCGTGCCAAACGGTCTCCGACGTGATTACGGCCGCACGACAGGAATTAACAGACTTTGAACGCGGATTGGTAGTTGGAGCTAGAAGCATGGGACATTCCACTTCGGAAATCGTTAGGGAATTCAATATTCCGAGATCCACAGTGTCGAGAGTGTGCCAAGAATACCAAATTTCAGGCATTACTTCTCACCCCGGATAAAGCAGCGACCGACAGCCTTCGCTTAACGACCAAGAGCAGCGGCGTTTGCGTCGAGTTGCCAGTGCTAGCGGACAAGGAACACCGCGTGAAATAACTGCAAAAACAAATGTGGGACGTACGACGAACGTGTATGTTAGGCAGTGCGGCGATATTTGGCGTTAATGGGCTGTGGCATCAGAAAATCGACTCGAGTTCCTTTGCTAACAGGACGACAAACCGGGCAGCGGCTCTCCTGGGCTCGTCATCGAATCATTTGGAACCTAGGCGACTGGAAGACTGTAGCTCGATCGAACGAGTCCGATTTCAGTTGTTAAGAGCTAATGGTAGTGCTCGAGCTTGTCGCAGACCCCACGAAGCCATGGACCTGAGTTGCCAGCAAGGCACTGTGCAAGCTGATGGTGTCTCCGTAATGGTGTGGGCTGTGCTTACATGGAATGAACTGGATCCTCTGGTGCAACTGAATAATTTGTCAACTGGAAATAGATTATGTTCTGCTACTTGGAGACCATTTGCAGCTATTCATGAAATTCAAGTTCGCAAGCAACGGTTGAAATGTCACCGGGCTACAATTGCTTGGTTTGAAGAGCATTCTGGATATGGCCCCCAGATCGTCCGACATGAATCCCTTCGAATATTTATGGGACATAATCGAGAGGTTAGTTGGTGCACAACATCCTGCACCGGCAACACTTTCTCAATTATGGAGGACTATAAAGGCAGCATGGCTCAGTATTTCAGCAGGGCACTATCAAGAACGTGTTGAGTCCTTGCCACGCCTAGTTGCTGCACTACATCTACATCTACATTTATACTCCGCAAGCCACCCAACGGTGTGTGGCGGAGGGCACTTTACGTGCCACTGTCATTACCTCCCTTTCCTGTTCCAGTCGCGTATGGTTCGCGGGAAGAACGACTGTCTGAAAGCCTCCGTGCGCGCTCTAATCTATCTAATTTTACATTCGTGATCTCCTCGGGAGGTATAAGTAGGGCGAAGCAATATATTCGATACCTCATCCAGAAACGCACCCTCTCGAAACCTGGCGAGCAAGCTACACCGCGATGCAGAGCGCCTCTCTTGCAGAGTCTGCCACTTGAGTTTATTAAACATCTCCGTAACGCTATCACGGTTACCAAATAACCCTGTGACGAAACGCGCCACTCTTCTTTGGATATTCTCTATCTCCTCCGTCAACCCGATCTGGTACGGATCCCACACTGATGAGCAATACTCAAGTATAGGTCGAACGAGTGTTTTGTAAGCCACCTCCTTTGTTGATGGACTACATTTTCTAAGCACTCTCCCAATGAATCTCAACCTGGTACCCGCCTTACCAACAATTAATTTTATATGATCATTCCACTTCAAATCGTTCCGCACGCATACTCCCAGATATTTTACAGAAGTAACTGCTACCAGTGTTTGCTCCGCTATCATATAATCATACAATAAAGGATCCTTCTTTCTATGTATTCGCAATACATTACATTTGTCTATGTTAAGGGTCAGTTGCCACTCCCTGCACCAAGTGCCTATCCGCTGCAGGTCTTCCTGCATTTCGCTACAATTTTCTAATGCTGCAACTTCTCTGTATACTACAGCATCATCCGCGAAAAGCCGCATGGAACTTCCGACGCCGGGCAAAAGGAGATCCGACAGAATATTAGGAGCTATATCATGATTTGTGCCAACTCAGTGTATGCTTGTTGTCATTGTGGCAGTAAAATCGCTCAAAAGGAGTAATGTTCGCCGGAGATGATTCAAAAATTGATCAGTTATATCCGTTGGGGAGGGGTCGCGTCATAAGGATGCAGATAGTTACGTGTTCATGTCTTGGGAGTCTGGCGGCCAGCAACATGTTTCCAGTCATCAACAGTCCAATGTCGGTGTTGATGTGCCCAGGCGAGGCGTAAAGCTTTGTGTCGTGCAGTCATCAACAGTATACGAGTGAGCCTTCGGCTTCGAAAGGCCAAGTCGATGATGCTTCGCTGAATGGTTCGCACGCTGACACTTGTTGATGGTGCAGCACTGAAATCTGCAGCAATTTGCGGAAGGATTGCACTTCTGTCACGCTGAACGATTCTCTTCTGTTGTCGTTGCTCTCGTTCTTGCAGGATCTTTTTTCCGGCCGCAGCGCTGTCGGAGATTTGATCTTTTGCCGAATTCCTGATATTCACTGTACACTCCTGAAATGGCGTACAGGAAAATCTTCACTTCATCGCTACCCCGGAGATGCTGTGTCCCATCCTTCTTGTGCCGAGTATAACATCACGTTAAAACTCACTTATATCTTGATAACCTGCAATTGTAGCAGCAAGACGCAGTCTAACAACTGCACCAGACACTTGTTGTCTTATATAGGCGTTGCCGACCGCAGCGCCATATATATATATATATATATATATATATATATATATATATATATATAGGGTGAGTCACCTAACATTACCGCTGGATATATTTCGTAAACCACATCAAATACTGACGAATCAATTCCACAGACGGAACGTGAGGAGAGGGGCTAGTGTAATTGGTTAATACAAACCATAAAAAAATGAACAGAAGTATGTTTTTTAACACAAACCTACGTTTTTTTAAATGGAACCCCGTTAGTTTTGTTAGCACATCTGAACATATAAACAAATACGTAATCAGTGCCGTTTGTTGGATTGTAAAATGTTAATTACATCCGGAGATATTGTAACCTAAAGTTGACGCTTGAGTACCACTCCTCCGCTGTTCGATCGTGTGTATCGGAGAGCACCGAATTAGGTAGGGATCCAAAGGGAACGGTGATGGACCTTAGGTACAGAAGAGACTGGAACAGCACATTACGTCCACACACTAACACCTTTTTATTGGTCTTTTTCACTGACGCACATGTACATTACCATGAGGGGTGAGGTACACGTACACACATGGTTTCCGTTTTCAATTACGGAGTGGAATAGAGTGTGTCCCGACATGTCAGGCCAATAGATGTTCAATGTGGTGGCCATCATTTGCTGCACACAATTGCAATCTCTGGCGTAATGAATGTCGTACACGCCGCAGTACATCTGGTGTAATGTCGCCGCAGGCTGCCACAATACGTTGTTTCATATCCTCTGGGGTTGTAGGCACATCACGGTACACATTCTCCTTTAACGTAACCCACAGAAAGAAGTCCAGAGGTGTAAGATCAGGAGAACCGGCTGGCCAATTTATGCGTCCTCCACGTCCTATGAAACGCCCGTCGAACATCCTGTCAAGGGTCAGCCTAGTGTTAATTGCGGAATGTGCAGGTGCACCATCATGCTGATACCACATAAGTCGACGCGTTTCCAGTGGGACATTTTCGAGCAACGTTGGCAGATCATTCTGTAGAAACGCGATGTATGTTGTGTTTCTTACAACACGCAACTGAACGTCGGAGGTTTCAAGCGTCAACTTTAGGTTACAATATCTCCGGATGTAATTAACATTTTACAATGCAACAAACGGCACTGATTACGTATTTGTTTATATGTTCAGATGTGCTAACAAAAGTAACGTGGTTCCATTTAAAAAAAACGTAGGTTTTTGTTAAAAAACATACTTCCGTGCATTTTTGTATGGTTTGTATTAAACAATTACACTAGCCCCTCTCCTCACTTCCGGTCTGTGGAATCGGTTCGTCAGTATTTGATGTGGTTTACGAAATATATCCAGCGGTAACGTTAGGTGACTCACCCTGTATATATATATGCTGTCATTCAAAATTGACCTTCAACGATTAATTAATTAAAGAATTAATTTAATATGACAAGTGATTGGCGGATTTATCTGACCAATTATGAAAGCACCCCGCGCAGGCAGACCGGAAAGAGTTAGGACAGCCCAGGAGGAGTCTATGACAAGACGGGTAAAATATGTCTATTGTGTGTCGTTATTTCTAATACATCGATTTTTCCTGATGTCGACTGAGACAGGCAAAGATATTGGCACATTGCTCCAGCCTAGAGGGCACGAGCCGCGGAAGCCAGTCTAACGTTGGAAGTGAGATTTCATGGACGGTGACGGGCTGCTGGAGCGAACCGAGGGCACGCTGCGATCGTGCGAGCTTTGGGGAACGGCGTTGTGTGCACGCCCGCAGCGGAGGACAGCGCGAGGAGCGACGGGAGGCCGCTGTCAAACGGAAGCGCTTGCGGCACGCCGAGTAGGTCTGTTGGCGCAGGGCTTGTTGCTGTGGCACCAGGTTTGGTGCCGAGGTTGTGATAAAGGCTCGGGGTGCGCCTTGCTTGTGCAGCTGCGGTTAGCATTCCCGAACTTTATAAAGGGTTCCTTGACTTTCGTTCAGCTCAGAGTAACCTTGCTCTCTTGCTCTGTGTTTAAGACTTAATTCTACTGTGGGCTGTGAAGGGGAGGGAAGCGCGAAGGCAAATGTGTGCTTTGGTTTTCCATGCTTAGGCTGGAATTGAAATTTTGAAAACACTGATGAGACTGAGTTTCTGTGTTAAACGCAATTGTGTGCAGAGTGTCTTTCGTCAAGGTGGCCTTGTGACAAACCGGCAATTGAATTATGCTGAATCTAGCTGCATCATTTTTCTGCCTGTTATAGAGATTTCTGTGATTTACTCAGCTTCTGAAATTACCTTGTACAGTGTGGGGCATCAATGGCAATTGAAAAAGGTGACGTAGAACTGCCCGTTTCACTGTTTGTAAGCTGTATGAAAGTATGGCTTGCACTGTATGAATACCACTTGGTTAATGCTGTGTTATATTTCTTGTGAATGTTGGATTTAATTGTTTCTTGCACTGGCCAGTTACGCCAGTTTGTGTTCAACAAATATCTGCTTATTAATACACATACTACTAGTCGTTCTTGGGCGTTCTCTCAGGAAACCACGCCTTGTATTGTAAGTAAGTTAACTCCTGGGCAGTAGGAGTCATTTGTTTAATGTTTTGTTATTTTGTTTTTAAATACTTAATCTGATTGTTTCTTTTACTGCTCGGTTACAGCTTATTAGCTGGTAGTTAGTAACGGCCGCTTGCTTAAGGCTGTGTTATTTGCTTTAAATTTTTAATCTGAATGCTTAATTGGAGAGTCACGGCTGCTTACTTGATATTATGAGGTTTTCTATCAATGATTAATTACTTCTCAACTGATCGTAAATGACCGTTTGGATACAGAATTCTAACAAAATAATTTGCAAGGTTACGTTGCGTTGAAGTTGAGTCAGATCTTCGGAATTAGTGGACTTCAATTCTTTGAAAAAGAGCAACTGGCTCGAACTTCTTGGAGATAAGGAAATTAATACAAATCATTTTAGTAACATGTTTTTTTTAACGCACCAGCTCTAATTGTACTGTTCTTTGGAATTAACTATCGTGACGTATTGTTTTATCGAAAGAAATGTTTCAAAAATGTATGTCTTTTCCTGTATTGCTCCAGTACTGATGTATGTACTGTGTGCTCTGGTGTTAAAATAAATTTTGAAAAAAGGTCAGTGGGAGCACTGCGTCCAAGCAAATCAGCTCCAAGGTTAAGTATCACCCAGCCCCCCCCCCCCCTTCCTCCCTCTCCTCTCCCTGTTCATTCTTACTGGGAGAGTTTAAGTTTTTTTAAATTAAAAGTGAGTTAATGTTTAACTTTGCCTGGAGAAACGTTTATCCGCAGTCTAGTACTGCTATCAAGGTTCTGAACATATGTGAATCGTAATTCTCATTTAAGAAACTAATTTGAAGTTTTATGCTGACTAGTGCAACAATTACCGCTGAAGACACCTAGAAACAGATATTGTATATTGATTTGTGAATGCCACTGTGCTCGAGAAGTTATAATCAGACCCCGAGATCGTTACTGAAGTTAATGCTTTCAAACTGGCTCTCGGGTAGGGTTCATTGTGAATATGTATTTTCTTCGTTTTCGTTTGAATTAAAAAATGACGTGACAACCATATTTGAGGACTGTATTGTAGTATTCCCAACTACTGCTCCAAAATTCACAATCTGTTGATTAAACATTAGGAGTCGCGACCGATGGAGAAGAAATCGAATGGGGTAAACGAGACAGCTTGAGAAGACACGAGGTAAGTAATACTTCTCCCGATGCTCTAGGGATGAGTCAGGTGAAAACTGCTGGGACTCTGGGGTTAGGCCCACATAGCACCGTACACGCAACCTTTCGCAAACTACAACTTGTACGGTTAGTGCCCGCATCTCGTGGTCGTGCGGTAGCGTTCTTGCTTCCCATGCCCGGGTTCCCGGGTTCGATTCCCGGCGAGGTCAGGGATTTTCTCTGCCTCGTGATGGCTGGGTGTTGTGTGATGTCCTTAGGTTAGTTAGGTTTAAGTAGTTCTAAGTTCTAGGGGAATGATGACCATAGATGTTAAGTCCCATAGTGCTCAGAGCCATTTGTACGGTTAGTATTTCCGACGCAACAATGCATCAAGAGAAACATTTCTTCTCCTTTCAATTTTACAATTGATCAGTTAAAAAGTATATCACCAAATGTTGTTTACGTAGCCTGTACAACATATTTTGAACCTCAGATAACGTTTTGTATCGCACTTTCTTTTTTCTAATTATTTCAAATTTTTCAGTGCTACTCTGTGCATACATTATGGTGTTCTTCGTTTCTCCGCAAAGCAAAAATCTTCATAAAGCCGATGACGAAATCTAACTGTGTTTTCATTTCTTTCCTGTTTCACAGACACTGTCGTGGAGATGTTGCGAGTTAATCATTCCCATTTGGATATCTTGACACACATGCTCTTTACTTAAGTAGCTGGTACTTGCTTTCCATCGTCAGCCATTTACATACTCTGTTAGATAAAGGCTTCTTCAACATTTTCACATCATCATATGCATGATGATCTGCTATAAATGTTCGTGTTACACCTGCGTGTTTACCAGTAGCAAGTACACACTTTCCATTAGACCGTTGTTCTGCCTTTTCTCATCACTCAGAATCCAGTGGAGATGTTCCTCTGTCCATCGATCATCCATTCGTCTGGCTACATGTTAGATCCATCATTGCACTACCATTAAAGACATCATAACGCCCTTCACTCCAGCTTGTTCCCTGATCGTTTTGTTTGACTGCCCATCTATCATAGTAGTTTCCAATATAAATATAAAAATTCTTCTGTTTATATCTTTTGCATTTCATCCAGTCATTTTCTTCCACTACCATAAATTACTGTACTAGTTCAACGACTGCATTGTTAATGTGTACAGTTTTCGTTTTGAGGTGTTGCTTGTATTTCAATAAAACCCTTCTGGGTATGTGACCACTTAATACACGATAAAACAAGGAGAGTTTCAGCTGTTACTGCAGGCTGCCTTCTTCAGGGTGACTGCTGTCTACTGGATCAGAAATAACTTTGGTAGTTTATCATGTTTGCAGTCAGGAGGATTTTACTGAAATGGATTCCTGACACGAAAGTAACTTATGTTACTTGTATGTTGTTTTACTGTCACTGTAATTAATTTTGAGACCTGTTATCGAAGTCGCTCCTTTAGGTTTTTCCCTTAGTCGTAAAAGTTTATATAGAATGTTGTTGTTGTTCTTGTGGTCTTCAGTCCATAGACTGGTTTGATGCAGCTGTCCATGCTACTCTATCCTGTGCAAGCTTCTTCATCTCCCAGTACCTACTGCAACCTACATCCTTCTGAATCTGTTTAGTGTATTCATCTCTTGGTCTCCCTCTACGATTTTTACCCTCCACGCTGCCCTACCATACTAAATTGGTGGTCCCTTCATGCCTCAGAATATGCCCTACCAACCGATCCCTTCTTCTAGTCAAGTTGCGCCACAAATTTCTCTTCTCTCCGATTCTATTCAATACCTCCTCATTAGTTATGTGATCTACCCATCTATTCTTCAGCATTCTTCTGTATATAGAATAGAGGAAAAAAATACATGGTCATCAGCAAAACAAATGTGGTTCAGGCGTGTTACATTCTCCTCTTCGTTTTCTATGGATCTGAAAAAGTCGTGTAGAACTGTTGAGAAACTGATTGATACTATGCCAAATGTGAAAGAAAGAGTTAATCAAGCGAAAGCATGCGTGTTTAGTGTTGTTACCTGGCGTATTAATGTAAATAACGAGCATGAACAGCGTCAGATGTTGAGTGATCTCTGTGAAGGACACGCAGATGCTGCGAACTGTTGTGAGTCAGCGTGATTAGCAAATGACAAATTTTGAAACGGGCCACATTGTGGGTATCTATTGGACGAGCTTGTCGGATCTTCCAATATGCAGATTTGTGGGGCATTCGGAGGTTATACTGATCCAGTGGTGGACTGCATGCGAACGTGAGGGGAGGCATACTCGTCTTAAAGGTTCTGGCCGACCACGTCTCACCAACATAATGGAGAATCGCCATATTTTGCATCAAGTACGTTGTAACCCCTTCAGATATGTGCTGCCATCCGAGAACAAGTATTGGACTCTCTGGGACATTTTGCCATGTCACCACTCACCATTGGTCGAAGGCGAGCAGCAGTAGGACTAGGGGATTACTGTCCCATGGATAGGCTGCCGTTAACAGCTCACGGGGATTGGTGCCGTGATTGAGCAACATGGACTGCTGATGAATAGCGATGGACTGTGTTCCGCGAGGTATCGCGGTTCTGCACTACCCTGCATAGCCACTGTTGGCGAGCATGTTAACGACCTGAGGAGTGGTCCATTTTTCCAATGTTTTATAGAGGCACAGCGCCGTTACTTTTGGCATCATGGTGCCGAGAGCAGTGGAGAACGACTTCAGGACACGGCTGGTAAAGATTGAGGAAACTCTAATGGTACAGCGGCGCCTCACTAACATCTGCTCCCTCATGTGTCATGCCTCATGTGCTAATATCGTGGTGCCATTCAATAGGACAGTGCTTGTCCATACATGGCACTTGTCTGTAAGAACTTGAAACTTCTTTATTTAAATGAGTGTGTCTGTACTTAAATTGCAGAATGACTGAGAAGATGAAACTTCCACATTATTTGATTCTGAAACAGCTGAGTAAAACTGAACGTACTGAGCCTACTTTCTCTTTACTCTTTCTTAACATGTCAACACTGACCTACAATATTCTAGAGCAACGCTATCTGACTGCTCAAAATATTACAGCCTGACTTCAAATAATTATTTCAAAAGAATAGCCCTGACTAAAAAGAAATCTTAACAATAACCTATACATTTCATTAAGCACTTACCTCACACAAATCTTCATTACGCCAACTACTGCAATACAGCCAGCGTCAATACTGCCAGTTAAATGAAAGATTCTAACCACGAAAGCCACTAACTACTAATAGGCATGTGGTTAGCAAAGGAAAGATTTTGTTGCAGACCAAATAATGCATTTTTTACCTTAATAATGTGACATCCAGTTCAAACACAAATATAAATCGTCATTGACATCTAGTACAAAGGCATACAGGGTGTTACAAATAGGTACGGCCAAACTTTCAGGAAACATTCCTCACACACAAATAAAGAAAAGATGTTATGTGGACATGTGTCCGGGAACGCTTAATTTCCATGTTAGAGCTCATTTTAGCTTCGTCAGTATGTACTGTACTTCCTCGATTCACCGCCAGTTGGCCCAATTGAAGGAAGGTAATGTTGACTTCGGTGCTAGTGTTGACATGCGACTCATTGCTCTACAGTACTAGCATCAAGCACATCGGTACGTAGCATGAACAGGTTAGTGTTCATCACGAACGTGGTTTTCCAGTCAGTGCAATGTTTACAAATGCGGAGTTGGTAGATGCCCATTTGCTGTATGGAGTAGCACGGGGCAATATCCGTGGCGCGGTACGTTTGTATCGAGACAGATTTCCAGAACGAAGGTGTCCCGACAGGAAGACGTTCAAAGCAATTGATTGGCGTCTTAGGGAGCACGGAACATTCCAGCCTATGACTCGCGACTGGGGAAGACCTAGAACGACGAGGACACCCGCAATGGACGAGGCAATTCTTCGTGCAGTTGACGATAACCCTAATGTCAGCGTCAGAGAAGTTGCTGCTGTACAAGGTAACGTTGACCACGTCACTGTATGGAGAGTGCTACGGGAGAACCAGTTGTTTCCGTACCATGTGCAGAGTGTGCAGGCACTATCAGTAGCTGATTGGCCTCCACAGGTACACTTCTGCGAATGGTTCATCCAACAATGTGTCAATCCTCATTTCAGCGCAAATGTTCTCTTTACGGATGAGGCTTCATCCAAGGTGATCAAATTGTAAATTTTCACAATCAACATGTGTGGGCTGACGAGAATCCGCACGCAATTGTGCAATCACGTCATCAACACAGATTTTCTGTGAACGTTTGGGCAGGCATTGTTGGTGATGTCTTGATTGGACCCCGTGTTCTTCCACCTACGCTCAATGGACCACGTTATGATTTCATACGGGATACTCTACCTGTGCTGCTAGAACACGCACCTTTACAAGTACGACACAACATGTGGTTCATGCACGATGGAGCTCCTGCACATTTCAGTCGAAGTGTTCGTACGCTTCTCAACAACAGATTCGGTGACCGATGGATTGGTAGAGGCGGACCAATTCCATGGGCTCCACGATCTCCTGACCTCAACCCTCTTGACTTTCATTTATGGGGGCATTTGAAAGCTCTTGTCTACGCAACCCCGGTACCAAATGTAGAGACTCTTCGTGCTCGTATTGTGGACGGCTGTGTTACAATACGCCATTCTCCAGGGCTGCATCAGCGCATCAGGGATTCCATGCGACGGAGGGTGGATGCATGTATCCTCGCTAACGGAGGATATTTTGAACATTTCCTGTAACAGAGTGTTTGAAGTCACGCTGGTACGTTTTGTTGCTGTGTGTTTCCATTCCATGATTAATGTGATTTGAAGAGAAGTAATAAAATGAGCTCTAACATGGAAAGTAAGCGTTTCCGGACACATGTCCACATAACATATTTTCTTTCTTTGTGTGTGAGGAATGTTTCCTGAAAGTTTGGCCGTACCTTTTTGTAACACCCTGTATAATCATGAATAATATTCAATCTCCAAGTCGAACATTTACAGATCGTTAGCCTACGCTAACACTTCAGGCCTCTACCCCCCATCAATGCTAACTTCTCACATCTAACATCCATCACTGCTGGCTGTTCACCTACAACTGCACAACAGCATTACTGCATTTACTAGGCAATCTTGTATTTTAATAACCGTTTAAATTTTGTCGATTTGTTTGCGCTCTCTGTAGATTAGTTCAGACGTTCTTTGCAAAACAGTTTTTAGCATGGATAGGGACTGCAACTGCTGTGTTCGGATGCAGGCTGAGTTGGCATCCCTTGGCTCCCAGCTTCAGGCAGTGTTGGCTTCGGTCACACAGCTTGAGGCTGTTGCCAATGGGCATCACTGTGGGGGTCCGGATGGGGGTTTGTCGGGGACGGCCAGCTCGTCCCACGCATCCCCCGATCGGACTACGACTGTGGTTGCCCGGGATACTGCCCGCATTGAGGCTGATCCCTCACCTGTGGTAGAGTGGGAGGTCGTCTCAAGGTGTGGCAGGGGGCGAAAGACATTGCGGAGGGCTGAGCGGAAGGCCTCTCCAGTTTGTCTGACGAACCGGTTTCAGGCTCTGTCTCAGGCTGATACTGATCTTCGGCCTGACATGGCTGCTTGTCCTGTTCCAGAGGTTGCCCCTCAGTCTGCAAGATCCGGGCGGTCGCAGAGGGTGGGCTTACTGGTAGTTGGGAGCTCCAACGTCAGGCGCGTAATGGGGCCCCTTAGGGAAATGGCAGCAAGAGAGGGGAAGAAAACCAATGTGCACTCCGTGTGCATACCGGGGGGAGTCATTCCAGATGTGGAAAGGGTCCTTCTGGATGCCATGAAGGGTACAGGGTGCACCCATCTGCAGGTGGTCGCTCATGTCGGCACCAATGATGTGTGTCGCTATGGATCGGAGGAAATCCTCTCTGGCTTCCGGCGGCTATCTGATTTGGTGAAGACTGCCAGTCTCGCTAGCGGGATGAAAGCAGAGCTCACCATCTGCAGCATCGTCGACAGGACTGACTGCGGACCTTTGGTACAGAGCCGAGTGGAGGGTCTGAATCAGAGGCTGAGACGGTTCTGCGACCATGTGGGCTGCAGATTCCTCGACTTGCGCCATAGGGTGGTGGGGTTTCGGGTTCCGCTGGATAGGAGTCCACTACACGCAACAAGCGGCTACACGGGTAGCAGGGGTTGTGTGGCGTGGGCTGGGCGGTTTTTTAGGTTAGATGGCCTTGGGCAAGTACAGAAAGGGCAACAGCCTCAACGGGTGCGGGGCAAAGTCAGGACATGCGGGGACCAAGCAGCAATCGGTGTTGTAATTGTCAACTGTCGAAGCTGCGTTGGTAAAGTACCGGAACTTCAAGCGCTGATAGAAAGCACCGAAGCTGAAATCGTTATAGGTACAGAAAGCTGGCTTAAGCCAGAGATAAATTCTGCCGAAATTTTTACAAAGGTACAGACGGTGTTTAGGAAGGATAGATTGCATGCAACCGGTGGTGGAGTGTTCGTCGCTGTTAGTAGTAGTTTATCCTGTAGTGAAGTAGAAGTGGATAGTTCGTGTGAATTATTATGGGTGGAGGTTACACTTAACAACCGAGCTAGGTTAATAATTGGCTCCTTTTACCGACCTCCCGACTCAGCAGCGTTAGTGGCAGAACAACTGAGAGAAAATTTGGAATACATTTCACACAAATTTCCTCAGCATGTTATAGTCTTAGGTGGAGATTTAAATTTACCAGATATAGACTGGGACACTCAGATGTTTAGGACGGGTGGTAGGGACAGAGCATCGAGTGACATTATACTGAGTGCACTATCCGAAAATTACCTCGAGCAATTAAACAGAGAACCGACTCGTGGAGATAACATCTTGGACCTACTGATAACAAACAGACCCGAACTTTTCGACTCTGTAAGTGCAGAACAGGGAATCAGTGATCATAAGGCCGTTGCAGCATCCCTGAATATGGAAGTTAATAGGAATATAAAAAAAAGGGAGGAAGGTTTATCTGTCTAGCAAGAGTAATAGAAGGCAGATTTCAGACTACCTAACAGATCAAAACGAAAATTTCTGTTCAGACACTGACAATGTTGAGTGTTTATGGAAAAAGTTCAAGGCAATCGTAAAATGCGTTTTAGACAGGCACGTGCCGAGTAAAACTGTGAGGGACGGGAAAAACCCACCGTGGTACAACAACGAAGTTAGGAAACTACTGCGAAAGCAAAGAGAGCTTCACTCCAAGTTTAAACGCAGCCAAAACCTCTCGGACAAACAGAAGCTAAGCGATGTCAAAGTTAGCGTAAGGAGGGCTATACGAGAAGCGTTCAGTGAATTCGAAAGTAAAATTCTATGTACCGACTTGACAGAAAATCCTAGGAAGTTCTGGTCTTACGTTAAATCAGTAAGTGGCTCGAAACAGCATATCCAGACACTCCGGGATGATGATGGCATTGAAACAGAGGATGACACGCGTAAAGCTGAAATACTAAACACCTTTTTCCAAAGCTGTTTCACAGAGGAAGACCGCACTGCAGTTCCTTCTCTAAATCCTCGCACAAACGAAAAAATGGCTGACATCGAAATAAGTGTCCAAGGAATAGAAAAGCAACTGGAATCACTCAACAGAGGAAAGTCCACTGGTCCTGACGGGATACCAATTCGATTCTACACAGAGTACGCGAAAGAACTTGCCCCCCTTCTAACAGCCGTGTACCGCAAGTCTCTAGAGGAACGGAGGGTTCCAAATGATTGGAAAAGAGCACAGGTAGTCCCAGTCTTCAAGAAGGGTCGTCGAGCAGATGCGCAAAACTATAGACCTATATCTCTGACGTCGATCTGTTGTAGAATTTTAGAACATGTTTTTTGCTCGAGTATCATGTCGTTTTTGGAAACCCAGAATCTACTATGTAGGAATCAACATGGATTCCGGAAACAGCGATCGTGTGAGACCCAACTCGCGTTATTTGTTCATGAGACCCAGAAAATATTAGATACAGGCTCCCAGGTAGATGCTATTTTTCTTGACTTCCGGAAGGCGTTCGATACAGTTCCGCACTGTCGCCTGATAAACAAAGTAAGAGCCTACGGAATATCAGACCAGCTGTGTGGCTGGATTAAAGAGTTTTTAGCAAACAGAACACAGCATGTTGTTATCAATGGAGAGACGTCTACAGACGTTAAAGTAACCTCTGGCGTGCCACAGGGGAGTGTTATGGGACCATTGCTTTTCACAATATATATAAATGACCTAGTAGATAGTGTCGGAAGTTCCATGCGGCTTTTCGCGGATGATGCTGTAGTATACAGAGAAGTTGCAGCATTAGAAAATTGTAGCGAAATGCAGGAAGATCTGCAGCGGATAGGCACTTGGTGCAGGGAGTGGCAACTGTCCCTTAACATAGACAAATGTAATGTATTGCGTATACATAGAAAGAAGGATCTTTTATTGTATGATTATATGATAGCGGAACAAACACTGGTAGCAGTTACTTCTGTAAAATATCTGGGAGTATGCGTGCGGAACGATTTGAAGTGGAATGATCATATAAAATTAATTGTTGGTAAGGCGGGTACCAGGTTGAGATTCATTGGGAGAGTGCTTAGAAAATGTAGTCCATCAACAAAGGAGGTGGCTTACAAAACACTCGTTCGACCTATACTTGAGTATTGCTCATCAGTGTGGGATCCGTACCAGATCGGGTTGACGGAGGAGATAGAGAATATCCAAAGAAGAGTGGCGCGTTTCGTCACAGGGTTATTTGGTAACCGTGATAGCGTTACGGAGATGTTTAATAAACTCAAGTGGCAGACTCTGCAAGAGAGGCGCTCTGCATCGCGGTGTAGCTTGCTCGCCAGGTTTCGAGAGGGTGCGTTTCTGGATGAGGTATCGAATATATTGCTTCGCCCTACTTATACCTCCCGAGGAGATCACGAATGTAAAATTAGAGAGATTAGAGCGCGCACGGAGGCTTTCAGACAGTCGTTCTTCCCGCGAACCATACGCGACTGGAACAGGAAAGGGAGGTAATGACAGTGGCACGTAAAGTGCCCTCCGCCACACACCGTCGGGTGGCTTGCGGAGTATAAATGTAGATGTAGATGTAGAACAGTACTGCCATCACTGCTGGCGGCTAAGTTCCAACTGCCCAACACTACTGGCGATTAACTTCCAACGACTCCAACCAGCCACAGAGTCTTTTACAAAGAAAGAGCAGTCAGAGATCCAATGCAAAGCGCTACATAGCGCTGCCAATCACAGAAGCAGCCCACTTACATAACCCCCCACCTGCTCCCCACAAAAAATTATTAATTATATTGGGCAGTGACCTGGATTAATTTGTTAAAATTTGTATGTTAACAATATCACATAAATCAAATGCATGCAATTATTAATGCACTGTTAGCCAAAAGCAAATATTTTCCTCAGTCCCTAAAGACAGTCCTAATCATATATCAGAGTAGTAGTCTATGACAGTTTTATGCACAAAATCTGAACAGTCTTTAGGGGCTGTGAAGACAATATTTTCTTTTGACCAACAGTGCATTAATAATTGTGTGCATCTGATCTATTTGATATTGTTAATATAAAAAATTTAACAAATTGGTCCTGGCCACTGCACAATATAATTAGTAAAATTTTTTTGTGGGGAGCAGGGGGGCTATGTAAGTGGACTGTTTCTGTGATTGGCAGCGCTGTGTAGCGCTTTTCATTGGATCTCTGTCTGCTCTTGGTTTGTAGGAGACTCTGTGGCTGGTTGGACTCGTTGTTGGAAGTTAATCGCCAGTAGTGTTGGGCAGTTGGATGTTAGTCGCCAGCAGTGATGGAAGTACTGTTGGGCAGTTGGAGGAGAACAGCCAGCAGCGATGGATGTTAGATGTGATAAGTTAGCATTGATGGAGGGTAGAGGTCTGAAGTGTTAGCGTAGGCTAACGATCGGTACATGTTCGACTTGGAGATTGAATATTATTCATGATTACCTTTGTACTAGATGTCAATGACGATTTAAATTTGTGTTTGAACGGGATGTCATATTATTAACGTAAAAAATACAGTATTTGGTTTGCAACAAAATCTTTCCTTTACTAACCACATCCCTGTTAGTAGTTAGTGGACTTAGTAGTTAGAATCTTTTATTTAGCTGGCGGTATTGACGCTCGCTGTATTGCAGTAGTTGGCGTAATGAAGATTTGTGTGAGGTAAGTGCTTAATGAAATGTATAGGTTATTGTTAAGATTTCTTTTTAGTCAGGGCTATTCTTTTGAATTAATTATTTGAAGTCAGGTTGTAATTTTTTCAGCAGTCAGATTGCGTTGCGTTAGAATATTGTGGGTCACTGTTGACATGATAAGAAAAAGTAAAGAGAAATTAGGCTCAGTACGTTCAGTTTTACTCAGCTGTTTCAGAATCAAATAACGTGGAAGTCTCATCTTCCCAATCATTCTGCAATTTAAGTACAGACACACTCACATAAATAAAGAAGTTTCAGATCCCAGGTCTGTTCCCGATAAAATATCTGCGGGACCGGCTCGGACGTCAACTCCACTCCTCTGCCAATATCCAGGATACCAAGGGCCAATTACTACAGTTCTGGGTTAGCATTCCTCAGGAGAAGAAACAATAGGTTTATGACGCGCTTCCCAACCGAAGCAGTGCATGCGTTGAGACCAGGGGAGGTGCAATGTCGTACTGAATGGGGTAATACTGCTAAGTTCTTTGTAAATTCGACTCGATTCTGTAATTTCTGAAATATCATGTAACCCTCTACCCTTCCGCGTGCTTCGCATTTTTGTCAGGCAATGTATTATTGGTTTGTTTCTTCTTGTATTTTTCATGGACATATTTGATACTTTTTGTATTATTCATTTATGCCGTTGGGCATCACTCGTTGATAATAAACTGTGGACATGATATAACAAGTGTGAAGAGATATGCAAATTCAGAGAGTCAGCTAAAGCGCTGAGCAGTGCAAAAGAACGCATGTCTTTCAAACTACATGTATTTACATAAGACACAAAAAAGACTAACATAATATACGATATTAAGAGGAAATATGCGATCCAGTGTTGCAGAAAGTTGGAGTTGTGACGATTATAATGAGCGAGGCATAATAAGGGAAGAATGTCGAAGTGTTATCTTATCGGTTGAGGATGGTTAACGATGTGTTTTTTTTTCCTACACTCTTTTGGTTCTGTTTTTTGTTTTCTTTGTCAATTGCTTGATTTCAAAGTAGTACTTACACCCATTGCTTAACTGATTTTTTTTCGATTTATTCCAATTGTCCTCTTTCGATACAAGTAGAATTCTTTTCGTTGCCTGTGCTATATCTGCTTCTTATGTCCTGTTTGCTTCGTCCGTCACGCATTATTTTGCTTCTAAGGCAGCAGAATTCCTTCAGTTTGTCTAACAACTTGGCCCTAATTTTAATGCTAAGTTTGTCGCTAATCTCACTTTCGTTGTTCCTTAACACTTTTTGTGTTTCTTTTAGTTACTCTCAGTCTATATACTGTGTTCAGTAGGCTGTTCATTCCATTCCACAATTGGCTGGGGTGGCCGAGCTGTTCTAGGCGCTTCAGTCTGGAACCGCGCGACTGCTACGGTCGCAGGTTCGAATCCTGCCTCGGGCATGGACGTGAGTGATGTCCATAGGTTAGTTAGGTTTAAGTAGTTCTAAGTTCTAGGGGACTGATGACCTCAGAAGTTAAGTCCTATAGTGCTCAGAGCCATTTGAGCCATTCCATTCAGCAAGTCGTAATTCTTCCTCACGTTCACAGAGCATTGCCTTGTAATGATCGAAGTTTGTCGTTGACCTTTTTCCACTATGGATTTTAATCTCACTTCTGAAACGTTCTTTTATTTCTTCCGTTGGATCTTCAATGCACATCGCGAATAGGAGAGTAGAAAGGTTGCGTCCGTGCTTTACGCTCTTTTCAATCCTAGCACATATCTCTTGATCTTGCGTTCTTATTCCCCCTTTAGGTCCTTGTGCGTTTTGTACATTACGTATCTTCCATATACTGTATATATTGTAGAAACGCTTTTTGTAGGTCGACAGAGCATATGAAATTGCCTCTCTGGTGCATTTACCGCATCTAAAGCCAAACTAATCGTAGTCTAACAGATCCTCAATTTTCTTTTCCATTCTTTTGTTTATTATTACTTTTGCCTGCAACTTGGATGCATGTTTATTACACGGCAATTCGCACTATTGTTATCTTCGGCGTTGTGTTGATGATATTCTTCAGAAAGTCTGATGATATGCCCCGCCTCTGCACGTTAACTTCAATAATCATTTTTGTTGGTACTTTCTCCAACGGTTTTAGAAATTCCACAGGAGTGTTATCTGCTTCCCCTGTTTTGTTTGACTGCTCGTCCTCCAAAACTCTGTCAGACTCGACTCCCTCCTTTGTCTTCCCGGTCGAGAGACATTTTATATTTAATTTATTCAAAAGCAGTTTTTCTGGATGCTGAATCTGTTCCTCTGATCGCAATTTCCTTTCCGGTTTCTTCCGATTCTCGCAGTCATTTCGCTTTAGCTTCTGTGTGCTTCCTATTTGATTTTATCTGCTACCCAAAATTTCTTCGCAGTTCCTTTCTTATAGCTACACTCCTGGAAATTGAAATAAGAACACCGTGAATTCATTGTCCCAGGAAGGGGAATCTTTATTGACACATTCCTGGGGTCAGATACATCACATGATCACACTGACAGAACCACAGGCACATAGACTCAGGCAACAGAGCGTGCACAATGTCGGCACTAGTACAGTGTATATCCACCTTTCGCAGCAATGCAGGCTGCTATTCTCCCATGGAGACGATCGTAGAGATGCTGGATGTAGTCCTGTGGAACGGCTTGCCATGCCATTTCCACCTGGCGCCTCAATTGGACCAGCGTTCGTGCTGGACGTGCAGACCGCGTGAGACGACGCTTCATCCAGTCCCAAACATGCTCAGTGGGGGACAGATCCGGAGATCTTGCTGGCCAGGGTAGTTGACTTACACCTTCTAGAGCACGTTGGGTGGCACAGGATACATGCGGACGTGCATTGTCCTGTTGGAACAGCAAGTTCCCTTGACGGTCTAGGAATGGTAGAACGATGGGTTCGATGACGGTTTGGATGTACTGTGCACTATTCAGTGTCCCCTCGACGATCACCAGTGGTGTACGGCCAGTGTAGGAGATCGCTCCCCACACCATGATGCCGGGTGTTGGCCCTGTGTGCCTCGGTCGTATGCAGTCCTGATTGTGGCGCTCACCTGCACGGCGCCAAACACGCATACGACCATCATCAGCACCAAGGCAGAAGCGACTCTCATCGCTGAAGACGACACGTCTCCATTCGTCCCTCCATTCACGCCTGTCGCGACACCACTGGAGGCGGGCTGCACGATGTTGGGGCGTGAGCGGAAGACGGCGTAACGGTGTGCGGGACCGTAGCCCAGCTTCATGGAGACGGTTGCGAATGGTCCTCGCCGATACCCCAGGAGCAACAGTGTCCCTAATTTGCTGGGAAGTGGCGGTGCGGTCCCCTACGGCACTGCGTAGGATCCTACGGTCTTGGCGTGCATCCGTGCGTCGCTGCGGTCCGGTCCCAGGTCGACGGGCACGTGCACCTTCCGCCGACCACTGGCGACAACATCGATGTACTGTGGAGACCTCACGCCCCACGTGTTGAGCAATTCGGCGGTACGTCCACCCGGCCTCCCGCATGCCCACTATACGCCCTCGCTCAAAGTCCGTCAACTGCACATACGGTTCACGTCCACGCTGTCGCGGCATGCTACCAGTGTTAAAGACTGCGATGGAGCTCCGTATGCCACGGCAAACTGGCTGACACTGACGGCGGCGGTGCACAAATGCTGCGCAGCTAGCGCCATTCGACGGCCAACACCGCGGTTCCTGGTGTGTCCGCTGTGCCGTGCGTGTGATCATTGCTTGTACAGCCCTCTCGCAGTGTCCGGAGCAAGTATGGTGGGTCTGACACACCGGTGTCAATGTGTTCTTTTTTCCATTTCCAGGAGTGTATAAACTCAATGAACTGCAATGAGTTTCGGGGAAGCAATACTGACTGATATCCTTTTTCTTATTATTATTATTTATGTATGGTTAGTATATAACACATTGTATGAATATCTGAGCACTTCCTATAAATAATTTTTTTGTCATGCACGTTTCTTTATTCTCTACTTCCATGTTTGATTGTCTGATTCTCTTTCATTTTGTCTTGACTGCTTATCGCTCTTACGTTTCAAAGGTTATATTTTATAAATAAGTGTCTCACAAAATTCCTTTGTTATTAATAGTCTTAACTCTAATTGGAACCTGTCCCCTGAAGTTTCTATTATTAGCGAAATAAACTAACCAGACGACGATAATGAGAATACGAGAATAGACAGGATAGCGAAACAGTTGGATTCCATTACTTGGACCAGACATAGTTCAGACGGAAGAAAGGAAGGAAGATTAAAATTTAACGTTGCGTCTACGACGAGATCATTAGAAACGGAGCACAGGTTCGGTTAGGGTGGGGGCTGGGAAGGCATTTGGCAGTGTCCCTTTCGAATGGACCCTCCTGGTTTGCACTAGTCGATTAAGGCAGGCAGCTAGAAATTTAAACCAAGCTGGTCGAAGGGTGGTTTGAACCTCTCTCCTCCCGAATGCGAGGCCAGTGTGCTAACCACTGCACCACTTAGTACGTACTAATTAATGGAGTCCATCAGTGCAGCTTTCATGTTCGTGTAATATCGTCACTCCAACCGTGCAAAATACACTAGGTTAAGAGCTATTCACTGCAAATTAACGATTTTTTGTTGACGATTAAGCAGTAATCGACGCACCCAACAACGTTTCCTAAGTATTTGTAAAAAGGTTTGTTCATAGATACTTGTAACATGAGGTTCTGTTCCGAGCTCTTACCTTCGTCTTGTCTGCATCAACTGCGGCAACTTTACCACTGAGGGGAAGCTCCTGTAACAAAACGAAACAAATTAACAGGTGTTGTATGACGTATTAAATTACAGAGATATACAGGATTTATCACGACTAATAGCAAAAACTAGTACGAATGAAAAAGTGTAGTAATAGAAGGAAACATGTTCCACTACACATGGATCCGCAGATTAGCCGATTGTGAGTTGATTTCCAATGCGTGCTTACGAACCGCCGCCGACTTCAGTATGAAATTGTTTCTTGGCTAGGTGAAAAGTATTTGAAATGTGTGCGCGTGTGCGATTTCCTAAGGGACCAAACTACTGACGTCATTGGTCCATAGACTTACACACTACTTAAACTAACTTAATCTAACTTATGCTAAGAAAAACAAACACACCGATGCCCGAGGGAGGACTCGAACGTCCGGCGGGAGGGGCCATTTGATATGTCGTGGTTAGATTAAATGTAGCTGAAATGTGAACTTTTCGATTGCGTACCTATCTGTCTGGGTTCAAATTTCAGCTGGCCGAAGTCAGAGCCGGATGCAACCCTCAAAAGCTGCTAATGTAGAACGAGTACAGTGTCATAATAACATTGACAGGTGAGTGTTTCATGTTCAATGATTTGGAGGCCAGTACGTCCATGCAGTATTATGCCTCCCCACGCTGTAACACCTGGGCCAGCAAAATGATTATGTTCGAGAACGCTGGACGTTCCCCCATATCGCGAGAGGTAGGAGCGCGAACGCCCACATAAGGCGGCTGAGCCGTGCTGACCATGGCTTATGTACGAGGTGCATTCAAGTTCTAAGGCCTCCGATTTTTTTTCTCCAGACTGGAAAGAGATAGAAACATGTGCATTGTTTTAAAATGAGGCCGCGTTCATTGTCAATACGTCCCAGAGATGGCAGCACCGTACGGCAGATGGAATTTTACCGCCAGCGGCGAGAATGAGAACTGTTTTAAATACTTAAAATGGCGGCGTTTTCCTTACTTGAACAGCATGCAATCATACGTTTTCTGAATTTGCGTGGTGTGAAACCAATTGAAATTCATCGACAGTTGAAGGAGACATGTGGTGATGGAGTTATGGATGTGTCGAAAGTGCGTTCGTGGGTGCGACAGTTTAATGAAGGCAGAACATCGCGTGACAACAAACCGAAACAACCTCGGGCTCGCACAAGCCGGTCTGACGACTTGATCGAGAAAGTGGAGATAATTATTTTGGGGGATCGCCGAATGACTGTTGAACAGATCGTCTCCAGAGTTGGCATTTCTGTGGGTTCTGTGCACACAATCCTGCATGACGACCTGAAAATGCGAAAAGTGTCATCCAGGTGGGTGCCACGAGTGCTGACGGACGACCACATGGCTGCCCGTGTGGCATGTTGCCAAGCAATGTTGATGCGCAACGACTGCATGAATGGGACTTTCTTTTCGTCGGTTGTGAGAATGGATGAGACGTGGATGCCATTTTTCAATCCAGAAACAAAGCGCCAGTCAGCTCAATGGAAGCACACAGATTCACCGCCACCAAAAAAATTTCGGGTAACCGCCAGTGCTGAAAAAATGATGGTGTCCATGTTCTGGGACAGCGAGGGCGTAATCCTCACCCATTGCGTTCCAAAGGGCACTACGGTAACAGGTGCATCCTACGAAAATGTTTTGAAGAACAAATTCCTTCCTGCACCGCAACAAAAACGTCCGGTAAGGGCTGCGCGTGTGCTGTTTCACCAAGACAACGCACCCGCACATCGAGCTAATGTTACGCAACAGTTTCTTCGTGATAACAACTTTGAAGTGATTCCTCATGCTCCCTACTCACCTGACCTGGCTCCTAGTGACTTTTGGCTTTTTCCAACAATGAAAGACACTCCGTGGCCGCACATTCACCAGCCGTGCTGCTATTGCCTCAGCGATTTTCCAGTGGTCAAAACAGACTCCTAAAGAAGCCTTCGCCGCTGCCATGGAATCATGGCGTCAGCGTTGTGAAAAATGTGTTCGTCTGCAGCGCGATTACGTCGAGAAGTAACGCCAGTTTCATCGATTTCGGGTGAGTAGTTAATTAGAAAAAAAATCGGAGGCCTTAGAACTTGAATGCACCTCGTATTGCTTTAAAACTTGGCTGTTACTCTGCGTTTGGTTTCCGCGGTTATTGTGGTACCTCCTCTTCCTAAGTGCAGCAGCAGCGGTGTGTATTGATATTTGCAGCGTATACCATCTTTGGTCTGGTGCTTATAGTTCTGGCTTGGTGGTGTGCAGCCAGTCGGTCGGTTGGAGAGGATCAGCAAGCAAGTCTCCACGCGGCGCAGTCGGGTGGGCACGCTAGCAGTCTCTATGCAGTATTGGAGCATGTGGGGGCGTTCCGAGGGCTACGAGATTCGTGGCTCACCGATCCAGGACATGAAAGTTGAGTGGTGATTTTTTTACCGAAGCCACGTCTGTTGGTTCGCTGTTCGCTCGTTTGAAGCGGGAAATCTGGGTTCCTGGGCTGGTCTGCAGGTCCGGCACAAATTTTCATGTGTCACTAATAAATTGTAGAGCTGATGTCCAATTGTATTCGCCAGTTGCAAATACATCGCTCCTGTTTCATTGGCTGTAGATCGTCAGCAGCGTCTGCATCTTCAAACATGGCTGCATGTCTGAAGGACACTGCATGGTACTATATAGGCACTCTAAAAATGCAGACATTGCATAATTTTGCTGAACAGTAGTTGATATGCCTGGTTACTTACGCACGATACGTTATATTTACACTGATGATCCAGAACGTTATGACCATCGACCTATTATCGATATAAACCCGTCCAGACCATAGCAGCGTCACTAGGCAAGGAATGACTGCTAGTCAGATACACGCTCGGTGCATGTGGTATCAGAGTATCAGTGAGTGTGCTGTCCGTGTGTAGAATGGGGAACGCGCGCGATCTATCTGAGTTTGACTGAGTGCAGATTGTGTTGGTCCGAAGCCTCAGCACGAGCATTTCGGAAGCTGCACGACTTGTCGGGTGTTCGAAGAGTGCTGTGGGGACTTTCTTCATCACGTGACGAAACCGAGGTGAAACCACGTCCAGGCGTCTTGGCGTTGGGCGGCCACCCCTCATTACAGATGACGGACGTCGTAGGCCGGGCAGATTGGTAAAACAGGACAGACGGTGAACTGTGGCGGAACTAACTGTGGTGTCACCGCAAGGCACCACACTGGCTAGGTTGTAGGCTTCAAATCGGCCGCTCTCCGTCAGTACACATCGGACCTGTGAGTCGCCACTTTCGACGCTAGCAGACCGAGCGCCGCCACTCGGCTGGTCTTGCGAGACAAGCTAGCACACTGGCCAGTTCTACAGCCGACTTTAATATGAATGGTTCACTTGTTATAGCTTCAGAGATCTCATTTGCACTGACACTTTCAGCTAAGTCAGTAGCTACGACCTAGCCAGGCGCCACATACAGTTTATGCATTGCCAATTGATCTATACATGTGAAGCAATCAGAATTGTAAAGAAGTATTCGCAGTTCAGTCTATAACTGCACTTGTAAATATTATTGTACAAAGTCAAGATCGACGTTCACCGCTGATGCTGAATTAAAGCTAACAAGGGAACCTCCCCATCGCACCCCCCTCAGATTTAGTTATAAGTTGGCACGGTGGATAAGCCTTGAAAAACTGAACACAAATCAATCGAGAAAACAGGCAGAAGTTGTATGGAACTATGAAAAAAATAAGCAAAATATACAAACTGTGTAGTCCATGCGCAAGATACGCAACATCAAGGAGAGTGGAAGCTCAGGAGCGCCGTGGTCCCGTGGTTAGCGTGACCAGCTGCGATATGAGAGATCCTTGCTTCAAGTCTTCCCTCGAGTGAAAAGTTTAATTTTTTATTTTTATACAATTATTATCTGTCCGTCCAATGCGAGGTAACTGCGCCGTAGTATGGGGACGCTACACCTAAACAAACATCGAAACACACGACGTCAGTCGACTACAGCGCACGGAGGAGAGACTATTCCTGCTAATGAGGCTCCCTGGCTGGCAGTTGTCTGTTCGCTACTTTGGACGAGAGTGCATTAAATACGTGAGATGTATTCCGTGGGCAATATGAATCCAGCAAATATAGCTCGCGACTTCAATAACAATCGCACGGTTTTGCGGTGCGGTCGCAAAACACAGACACTAAACTTATTACAGTGAACAGAGACTTCAATGAACGAACGGACAGGTCATAACTTTGCGAAAATAAAAAAGTAAACTTTTCACTCGAGGGAAGACTTGAACCAAGGACCTCTCATACAGCAGCTGGTCACGCTAACCACGGGACCACGGCGCTCCTGAGCTCAGGTGCTCCTTGTTGTTGCCTATCTTACACATGGACTACTCAGTTTGTATATTTTGTTTATTTTTTTCATAGTTCCACACAACTTCTTCCTGTTTTCTCGATTGATTTGTGTTCAGTTTTTCAAGGCCTATCCACTATGCCAACTTATAACTAAATCTGAGGGGGGTGCGATGGGGAGGTTCCCTTGTAAGTATTTAATTGTATTCCTAACTTTCTAATCACCTAAGATTTTCCAGATACATTCCGTCAAGTATAGTTCATTGATGCTCTCGTCAGCCTACGTGACCAACGCGTGCAATTAATGGCCACACCTCGTGATCAGACTAAGAGTCAGATTACGTGACTCAGCCGGGTCACCCTTTTTCCATGAGGCCCGTAGTTCCGCCTCATACATAACACTAACATCAGACGTAAATACTGGGCAGATTACAAGTGTGACGCAGCTGACGACACATGCATGTGCCAGTGTGAAAACCACATCACTTGAGACTACGACTAAAATGGGCACGTGACCATTGGCACTGGACGTTGGCACAGTGGCAGAGCGTTGCACAGTCTGATGAATCTCGATTCTTTCTTCACCATGCCGATGGGAGGGCGCGAATTCGTCGTCTTTCGGGTGAACACATCCTTGACACTTGTACGGCGGGACGGAGACAAACTGGCGGTCGCTCGGGGTAGCCGCGCTGTCTGGGGCGTCTTGTCACGGCCCGTGCGGCTCCCCCCGTCGGAGGTTCGAGCCCTTCCCCCGGGAATGGGTGTGTGTGTTGTCCATAGCGTAAGTTAGTTTAAGTTAGATTAAGTAGCGTGTAGGCTTAGGGACCGATGACCTAAGTTGTTTGGTCCCATAAGACCTTACCACAAATGTCCAATTTTTACAAGCTGGCGGCGGCGGCTCCATTATGGTCTGGGGAACATTCTCGTGAGTATCCATGTGTCCAGTGGAGATCGTGCAAGGCACCATGACGGCCAAGGAATATCGCATACTGGTTGCGGACCGCGCACATCGCTTTATGGTTCAAATGGCTCTGAGCACTATGGGACTTAACATCTTAGGTCATCAGTCCCCTAGAACTTAGAACTAGTTAAACCTAACTAACCTAAGGACATCACACACAGCCATGCCCGAGGCAGGATTCGAACCTGCGACCGTAGCAGTCGCGCGGTTCCGGACTGCGCGCCTAGAACCGCGAGACCACCGCGGCCGGCACATCGCTTTATGACGATCATGTTTCCCGACGCCAGCGGCATTTTTCAACAAAATAAAGCGTCATGTCGAAGACCAGGAGTGTGATGGAGTGGTTCGAGGAATACAGTGACGAGTTCCGGTTGATGTACTGGTCCCCCCAACTCGCCAGATCTGAACACGATCGAACACATCATGGATGTGATTGTACATGGCGTCAGAGCTCATCGGCCCACTCCCCAGCATTTACGGGAATTAGGTGACTTGTGTGTACCGATGTGGTGCCAACTCGCTTCAGCGATATACGAAGGCCTCATTGCCACTATGCGTCGCCGCTGTTATCCGCGCCAAAGGTGAACATACCGGCTATTAGGCAGCTGGTCATAATGGTCTGACCCATCAGTGAACATGTGTTCAGGATCAGCTGCAGTTCCTGTAACAGTCACCGACCGTACGCAGGTCTTCCTGCACTCTCTTGCAGTCTCCAAGCGTTTCAATAGTGATAACAGTAATAACAATAATAATAATAGATGATGATGATGGTAATAACAATAATGTTAGTGGCAGGTGTAAGAAGAACTTATTGGCGTAGCAAATAGATGTTTTCTGATATAGCGAGTTCAGGGGGAAGGAAATTTAATGAGGTTGCATCGGCTACGAATACTGCGAAATGAGGAAGAGTAGGTTGGAAAGAGGGATGTACAGGGTAACGAGTGCATACAGGAACAATGGTAATCGTTGTCCTTGCTTTAGTAGATATATCATTAACTGCATTCTGAAGCTGGAGATGTTATTCTGTTCTCTAATACGACGTGAGATGTCATTCCAGAGTCGGATTGCTGCTAATGAGAACTTCGAGAAAGTGGCTTAACGATGGAGTGAGCCATACAGGATTTTGCTCTGATGGGAGTGGGTGTTTCTGCCATGTTGTTCAGACAAGACCGTTAAAGTCGAGGAGAGATATGAGAGGCAGTGTTCGTTGATAAGATAGTATAGAAGGCAGAGAGCATGGAAGTCTCTGCACTTGTCTGCACGCAGCCAGGGTAGCAGTGAATATGATGGTGAAATATGATCAAAGAGTCGAACATCACAGATAGAGAGAACAAAGGCATTCATAACTAGTTCCAGGTGCCGTCAGCTTTCACGAGAAAGGCCTTGCAAAATTACATCGCTATTATCAATAATTGGGAGTGTAAGTGTTTGTATGAGTTTCTTTTTCAGGTCAAGAGGGCAGAAGTTTTTATATTTTTGTAGGGGATGGAGAGATGCTGATGACTTCTTGCACATTGGAGTTATGTGATCAGTCCAATTCAGAGTTTCATCTTACTCCTATACTCTTTGCTGAAGGAGAGGTTGATATTTGTTCCATTAAGGGTTAAAGATGGTATGGATTCTCGATATTTCGGGCTAATGAGCCTAGAATGACTAAGCAGTACCGCTTGGGTTTTGGATGGGTTGACCTTTAACCGTATATCCTGCGCCCATTTTGATGGCGCACACAGGTCGGTATGAAGGTTCTCGATAGCTGGCTTCAGGTTTATTGGTCTTGCACTTAGATACAACTAGAGGTCGTCAGCGCACATGCAATGGTTGTAATGATGAGTAACAACAGTAATACGACAAAAATGTATAAAAATGGAAGTAAGACGGTACATTAATTGTTTGAACAGAGCCCTGTGAGACTAGGGAAATAATAGTGAAATAACGCACAGCATTGGTAATGGATGTATGAGTATGGAAGAGAAAAGTTTTAGTTAGTACTAAAAGTAAGCCGGCCGTTGTGGCCGAGCGGTTCTAGGCGCTTCAGTCCGACACTGCGCTGCTGCTACGATCGCAGGTTCGAATCCTGACTCGGGCATGGTTGTGTGTGATGTCCTTAGGTTAGTTAGGTTTAAGTAGTTCTGAGTGTAGGGTACTAATGACCTCAGATGTTAAGTCCCATAGTGCTCAGAGCCATTTGAACCATTTGAACTAAAAGTAAACATAACAAACAAATAACAATTTAAGGAAAGTATTAAGAAAATAAATTGTGTCTTTACAGAATAATGATACAAAAGTAAACACACACAACTATATGGGATACAACCCTGCACGAAATCCAGCCATAGTTTCGAGTTACGTAGACCAGTTGCCATGTTTTGGCGTGCACAAGAACGTGCCAGACCAGGGAGATGAAGGCCATTACTATTGTTGAATCTGAGGATGTTAAGAGTTGGCCCTACTGACGAATTTGCTTGCTATTTATGAAAGGTTCTTACATCCGTATTCATATTAATAATGTAAAAAGATGTACTTTGGATATACTAATGAAATACGCTTACTTTTAAAGTATAGCAAGAATCTACCTTCAAACAGTGTTGACTGCTTAGCTCAAAACTTTAAGAGGCAATAACCTTTGTATACTTCCTGTCAAATTTATTTCATAGTGCACGACTCCACTAATCAACTGTATCAAAACCAGAACTTTTGGGATTTTTCCCTTTTCCGATAAATTTTTGTGGATGCCTATCATTCAGTTCTATCCCGAATCCGGTCACAAATCTGCTTGGAAACCATTTCTTCCTTTAATTTTTAAAAAACACATCACATAGCTGGGAAGACATTTGTTCTTCTTTTTTCGGAGACCACTTACGAAAAGAAGTTCAGATTTACTCCAGACCGCTATAAAAATAGACGACTGATAATCCTCTTATTATTAGTACATTTTAAAAGCGCTGTACATCGCATCTTAATGAAAAAAGGAAATCATAATTTCTTTGAAAAAGAAGGCATTTGCTTTGTTTCTCTTTAGACTCCAAAAATTTTACATACAATTTCGAAACGTAGCTTTCCTTTCCACAGTTTGGGAAACAAAGTTTTTCATGGCATCCATAAGATCAATTTTCGCATTGGTGAACATGGAGGAGAAGTTACTGGGTGGGTCTCGTCTGTGCAATTGTTGATCTGAGTCAAATTTTAAGTCGACGAAAGGCCCTGAATGATCGCTACGAGGATACTGACTATACTGAAACTGTCTAAATCAGAATTATCAGCCAATTAACTTCCTGAAAAACTCCTTTAACCAGTCCCCAGATATGTAACTGGGATAGGTTAGGGACACGCAAGTCGCCGAAGTAGCGTCCCCCCCCCCCCCCCCAATAGACAGTGCCCGCATCTCGTGGTCGTGCGGTAGCGTTCTCGCTTCCCACGCCCGGGTTCCCGGGTTCGATTCCCGGCGGGGTCAGGGATTTTCTCTGCCTCGTGATGGCTGGGTGTTGTGTGCTGTCCTTAGGTTAGTTAGGTTTAAGTAGTTCTAAGTTCTAGGGGACTTATGACCACAGCAGTTGAGTCCCATAGTGCTCAGAGCCCAATAGACAGACTTTTACCAGGCCGTTGAGCCACCGAAATTATTATTAGCATACTATGTTCAAAATTAAGTTTTCTTACAAAGAAGGATACATTGTACGTTTGAACAGCAACCGTAATGGTCGCATAACCGTAATGGTCGAGCTGTGGATGAGCTTGTACAAGTTGAAGTGTGCTGTGTGTGTACTCGAAGCAACTCTTTCAAACGTCATGCAGATGGAAGATTTGTTTGGGAGGACGTAACAAATCTTTCATCAGGACGTGATAATCGCGTTAGATGCCCTTGATTGTACCTTCGATCAATCTTATCCAGAAAGAAATAAAGAGTTTCAAAGCTCTCATAATTCCGCAAAATCGAGATTCTTTATTTGTTGCACAATGAAGCATTAAAGGAATACGGACAGGTCCTCTTTCTGCACCGGAGTTGAAATACATGTTTCTGAAGTTCGAATTAACTGGCTATTTGGAAAATACTCCTGGGAGCAGCTGACAGACAATTGCACCATAAATTGTAGAAGTAGTTACTGTTGCCGTGACTAAGACAGCTGGACACAACGTGCGACCTTCAAGCAGTGCATGAGCTGTGTCACGACAGCTGAACATTACGTGGTCTACCGCTCGAAAAGAGCTGCGAACAAATTGTGAAATGGTATATCTGGTGCGGTTCCAGGCTGGTGTGGATGCAGATGGTCGTCACATTGAGCAACGTTTGTAATCTGGAAAGTAAACATAGCCCGCGGTTAACAAATGTTACCCTCTCATATGGAAATTAAAATGTTTCTTTCAATGGTTTACTTGTTATTTATCTTCCGAATGTCCTTACAAATGTTTCCACAAAGTTTTGTTGTCCCACGATCACTCGTTTTTCATGGAGGCCCTCTCAACTACCGATAGTTTAATCACAACGACTCAGTGTATCGACATTAGAGAAGCCATTTACTACTTGACAATGACTGGTTCGTTCAACCATAGATAGGCTCTCCACAGAATTTTACCACAATACAATTTGAAGAGATGATGTTGAATCGTGCGGGAAAAGAGCCATCAATTAGCACACACCAAATTGCCTGTAAAATGCACAGTTCGAATTCATTGTAAGGGGAGAAGTTGTAGCCGTGCCATACAAACTGTATAGAAGCAATGGGGTTAAATGTTTTTGACCCCAGAGTTCAGTTCTGTCAATGGATCGTGTAGTAAAGCAAACACTGCGAATGGTCCCCATCTGTTTGAACTGTTGACATGAATTTAAGTTATTGCTATGTAGTGTTAGATGCTTAAGTCAATGTAAAACTAAATATTCATTTCCGAACTTTAGTCCCTTATTTCAAAATAATCACTTTACGATATTGTGTACAATGTTGACAGTACAGGTCTGGAACGTCCTGCGTGAATCACAGCGATACGGTTTGTTTTATGTCGGTAAATGACACTGGGAGCAAAGTATCTGTTGAAGTGTGTGAACATTCACAGTGATAACTTAAGCATAAAATTAAAAACCCAGGAATCGCGGATAAGTCGAAAACTAAAACATCTGTACTGTATGTTTGTAGCTCCTTCGCAACTTTAAGCTTCTGCATACCAGTTCCCAGTTCATTAATTTAATACAGTAGCTCATGTCTAGGACCACAGAGAAATGAGTGTATAAAATATCTGTACACCACAAAATTCACATACGAAACACTGGCAACACTGTAGGGTGAATTAGTGAGCATGTTTTCTCTATTTCAAGAAATATTGATAACGAACAGCATGCCTACTACGGAAGGGTTTTCGGTTTTGTTGCATATTTTTCTTTCGTTGTCGTACGAACTGAAATCATATTGTGACGCAAGACCTGCTATCATTTTCTTAACCATCAAGGCCTGTCAATTTATTCTGTATTTTTTATATTATGCGAACTGTGCATATTTTCTTCTCTTTTGCGGCTAGTTCTTTGTTCGTTCCCTATAACAGAATTTTTAAGGTTGACAACGATTTCTGCCCTACTTTCGTCTAAATCCTTTTTTCTCTGAGTCATTCTGTAGTATGTAATATAATAATGACTATCATATGTTGACCTACGTATTTTTTCATTTCATTGTAATAAGTATCTAAAATATAATCGGACTCTTCACATCCAAAACTGTAAACTGAAACAGTGTTCTGTCACCAAATGCTGAAATGCAGACGGTCACACAACGAACATACATTGATACAAGCAGCGAAAACATACAGTTAACCATAAATCTGTTGCTTTTGTACAGATGAGGTATTGCAATAAATCAGTGCTTGATTTTTGACGGTACCTAAGACGAAAAAAATCAGAACTGCAGATTTTAAGAAGTGATACTTATGATGCCGTTCAAGTAACTTAAAAAAAATTCGTGTTGACACCTTTAAAATGCTCACAAAAATTTTAAAATAACGTTTTCAAACGTGTGAATTTCGAAAACAACGCCCGGAATGTCACAGTACCGGAACCACACTTTTTACAAATCAAGTACTGCAGTAAACGCAAAAAATTACTGAATTCCGGCTCTGATTTCACATAAGATAATCTGTTAAAACAACTGCAAAAATGTAGTTTGATCAGTAGCACAGTAGCCTTCTGTTTAAGTGGTGTGCTGCTCCTGAAAGTGTTATCTGCTGACTACTTGAAGGGCATTTGTTTACCGTGAACGCCGTCTGTAGAGCACGGTCGTAGCTACGTAAAACGTAAACACTGTAACGAAAGGAACTGCCTGGTGCGTTACCTTAACAGATACAAACAACTTACTAGTACTGTGTGAAATGGATTTTTAAAACTTTTGAACATAGACTCTTGTATTACTTGCTATACTTGTATTGCGAGGTTTTCCGCAGCCGGGAAAAGTCTCTCACAACGCGAAACGTAAATATGCACATAACAAAGAAAACTCTTTTCGCCGGAGGTTCGAGTCCTCCCTCGGGTACGGGTGTGTGAGTTGTTCTTAGCATAAGTTAGTTTAAGTAGTGTGTAAGTCTAGGGACCGATGACCTCAGCAGTTTGGTCCCTTAGGAATTCACACACATCTGAAGATTTTAATAAATAAAATAATATCAAAACCGCAATACTGTCAAGACCTGTTTACACCTTCACTATCGTTTTCCTGTGGCTTCCTTAGGCAAGAAAGAGAGAAGTCGCGACATTTTCTTAAACACTGGTAGCGACTGTGTCCTCCCACAACCTTGTCCATTTGGAGCGTATGTTCTTTTTCAAATGAATTCTAGATTGTAAACTTTACTCCTCTCAGTGAAGACTGATTTCCGTCTATTTTGCTCATCTTCCGTGGACGTCGTCATCGCTTTGGACACTGTCGCTGTAGGGACACTTACCTTGGTGGTAGTTCAAAAGGCTTTGAGCACTATGGGACTTAATATATGAGGTCATCAGTCCCCTAGAACTTAGAACTACATAAACCTTACTAACCTAAGGACATCACACACATCCATGCCCGAGGCAGGATTCGAACCTGCAACCGTAGCGGTCGCGCGGTTCCAGTCTGAAGCGCCCAGAGCCGCTCACCCACACCGGCCGGCTGGTGGTAGTCTTCTGCTGATAGCGGACAGTGAAAAATATACTCGCTTCAAAATATTTTATGCAGAGAGCAGTCCACAGTAAAAGGTGGAACGTGATTTCGTCAGCATCCGATCGCTGCTCAACTATGTCGGTACATTTTACTGTTGGCGGTATAATATGGACCCGGATACCTATCGGTGGACATTAACACGGGGTGTGTCCACCCTGCGCCTTTATGACAACTTCATCTCTGCTGGGGAGACTCTCAGTGAGGTGTCTTAATGTCCGTGGCGGAATGGCAGATACGAGGGGCGTTCAGAAAGTAAGCTCCGATCGGTCGCGAAATGGAAACGACTATGAAAATCCGATAAAGCTTTGCACAGATGTGTTGGGTAGTGTCTCTAGTATAACCCCAGTTAGCATCACGTCGCTCTTCTCATTTCTGAGCTCGCAGTGAGTGCGTAAAGATGTCTAGAAAATAGTGTCTGCCGCCAAGTACGAGGGCCTGGTGAGAAATTTCGCCTGAAGCTATGCAGCTAACATTACATAACTGTCGTGCTGTTTCTTCTTCAAGACAATTGTCAGCCGCATTCTGCAGGTGCAATGAAGATGCTCCTGCATCGTTTTCAAATGGAAATGTGAGATTACCCACAATACAGTCCGCAATTGTCTCCCCCTGAGTTTCATCTCTGGTCACATGAACCGCTGTCTTTGAAGACAACATTTTGACACAGACAACGAGGTGTAGGCCAGCGTGGAGAATTGGCGGAAAGCACTGGTGGCTGCCTTCTATGATGAGGCTATTGAAAAGTTGGTACAACGCTATGACAAAAGTCTAAGTCAGAACGGCGACTACGTAGAGAAGTAGCTGAAAGGTGTAGCTAATTGTTACAAGTAAAACATTTCTGATGTTCACTGTGGTTTCAATTTGGAAATCAATCGGAGCTTACTTTCTGAACAGGCCTCGTAATTCTTCCTCAAGAGCCGAAACCAGAGAACGTAGTGAAGTTGGCCGCTGGGGTCTGGAGTGAAGCTGACGATCTAACTCTTCCCAGAGGTGTTTTATAGGGTTCAGGTCAGGTCTCTGGGCAGGTATTCAATTTCAGGAATGTTGTTTTCCGCAAACCACTGCCTCGCAGATGCTGCCTTATGAGAGGGCGCACTGTCACGCTGACGTCCCCGAACTGATCCTCTATTGTACACAGTACTCAGTGCTATAAAATGTGTTCTTATCCTTCTGCATTTAGCGTTTTCTTAAACGCGTTAAGAGGACTACTCCCCCATACTGCAACACCACCTCCTCCACACTTCACTGATGGCACTAGGCATGATGTCAGGTAACGTTCTCCAAGCACTCGCCAGACCCAAGCCCTTCCGTCGGATTGCCACAGGGTATAGCGTGATTCACAAATCACTCATTTTCAGTCATCCACCGTTCAGAGGTCTCGCTCCTTACAGTACCTCAAACATCACTTAGCACTGACTACAAAGTTTGTGGCTTAGGAGGAGACGATCGATCATTGTACCCCATTCTTTTTAATTCCCTACTCGCAGTCATTGTTCTTGTTGGATTGCACGTAGATTCCTTCCGCTGATTTCATGTGATATTTTTACAGCCACCCTTTGCAATGCTCCACAGACCCTGTCCGTTGGTACATAATGTCTACACGGTCTTCGTTTAGATGCGGTTGTTCCTTCACGTTTCCTTTTTACAATCACATTACCACCAGTCGACGTGGACAGATTTAGAAGGTTTGACACGTCCCTGATGGATTTGTTATTCTGATGATACACAAAGATTAGTGTATGTTCGAAATAAGAGTTCTCCAGACCCACTGTTACGGCTGCTCTACTGACAGCACACTACTCCCCGCCTCCTTTTGTAGTGGCGAAAGGCGAGACAAGTCGAGACATAGGGACACACTACAGCCTGCTCTGCGGGGAGCAAGAGGGGAAAGAAACATTAACCGAAAGGCGCGCGGCAGACATATTCATACGCAAAGATAATGACCGGCTGCGGTGGCCGAGGATCGAACCCGGATCAAGTGCTTGGATGGCAACTATACTCACCATTACACCCGCCTCTCGTGTCGTCTAATAGTTACGCATTAAGGGGTGTCAGTATTCTTTTGGTAAGATAGTATATTATACTACTACCAGCAATAACGCAGGATGGCTTTAATTATTATCACGCCACAGTAACAGTGTTAGCATGTAGGTTACTGTAAATGGTTTTATGATATCTGAAGATAATTCGATGATCGAAACCGGTTGTAAATAAAGAATATTTTTTTCAGCACCTCTTGGAAATGTGGAAATATGACTTTTCACGAACAAACACAACTATCTGGGATCCAGTAAATTTACCGTCACTGAAGGCCAGAGAAGTGTCCCAATTTCGCTAAGCTACCACCGACCGCAACATGAACACACCGCCTAACGTACTGGTGCTGCAGACATTATTCTTTAATTTCTAACAGAAACCACAGGTGCAGCGAAGGAGTAGTCGTTTTTACCACTTCGCAACAGTGCTGTATGACCAGCTAGTAGCTGTTTTTGTTCCTACGATAACAACCTGCTGTTGTAAGTCAGGGTTACTGACTGATACGTGGAGGGCCAGGCTTCAGTTGAGGTCCTCTCGAAACTGCTGCCCAGGCTCAGACTTTCGTCACGTCGCGAGCAGGAGCTTAGCGCACAGCCGAAAGTAAAACACAACTCTATTTTCTCTAAGCAAAAGCTTCGAAGTCTTTAACCAATTGCGTCATCTGAATGTAACGTAAACTCCTTTAATCTTTCATTTTCTACAATACCTCACTCTTTTCACAGTCTGTTAACTTCCATTGCTATGTTACAACGGAGTAGTGCTGACTTGCCAAATTCATATACAGGATGATCCGGCTGCCCCTACCGATTAATTTTATGCAAACCGCACTACGTCTGTATCAGGAACGGTATCCAGACGGACGAGAGCCAAATGATCGATGTTAATTCCCTCTGACAGCTTTGGGGGATTGTTAGCAAACGGAATCATAATGTAAAAAATACAAGTATGGATTGGCCATAAGTTACATGGTATTTTTGGATCAAGTTACACCGTACTTCTGCCATTCTTATCCAAGTGTCTCAAGTTTTTCTTTCTGTAATTAGCGGTGTAGTCACACACGTTTTGGATGTATTTGCAAGTTTATTCCGTTTATTGTACTTAATCTATCGTAAATGGTTCGGAAACGCTGCCTTGTACACTGCGTTTCACCACTGGAAACAACGAAATTAACAGGAGATGTCAGAATGGGAAGCGTGGAAGTAACAACTTTCCGTTATACAGGGTGAGTCACTAACTATTGCCACCTAGAATAACGCTGAAAGTATGATAGTAGCTGAAAAGTTTGTGGGACAAATGTTGCATGGTACAACGGGGGCCATAATATGATGTTCGTTTTTTGTTGCTAGGTGGGGTCGCGTCGGAGATATGTCGGTCAACTTTGTTTTCTTAAATGGGATGCTATAGTTTAGTACTTATTTTCTGACAGCGGCTATCGAGACGAATCCAGTGAGGTGTAACAGTAAGGTCTTTGAAGGCCAACGAAGATGACAAAGGTGGCATGAACGTCCATTTACAGAAGGTGTTCCAAGTGATGACCACTGGTATCAATGCAGTGCTGCAATCTTCTTATCAAGGGTTGAGTAGTATTGCTTATCACATGGCACTTATCGAAGCACATGCTCTGACAATTCTCTCTCGCATATCTTCAAGTGTAGTGGGAACGTCTTAATAAACAATGTTTTTTACGAATCCCCACAACAAAAAATTCAGAGGCGTCAAGGCTGGCGAACGAGCCGGCCACGACACATCACCTCCGCGTCCAATCCATTATCATTTCGTTAACTAACGTTCGCCCAAAGCTCTGAGAGGGAACATATATCGATTACACAGCTGTCGCCTGTCTGCATTCCGTTCCTGATACATAGTTTGCGTTGCATGAAATGAGTCGGTTGGGGCAGCTGAATCATCTTGTAAAAGACTGTTTCTCAATGATGTAAGCAATAAGCTGGTCTGTGCTGTTTGTGCTAACTGAGTTATTTATTCTTGATTTTACTCCAAATCTGCTTACAGGAAGCGAGGTGCATCTTACTTACATAACTGTGATGATTTAACAGCTACATGCGTGTAATTAGCATTAAAATTCATCACTCAGTATACAGTGTGTCCAGGAGAAATGGTCAGTATTCAATGATATGACAGGAACGGTCATTTGAAGCAAAAACATCTAGTAAACACGATTTCTAAAATACATACCTTAAGAGCTATGAGCACTTATTCAGTAGAAGAAATGAGTTTTTCAGTAGCACAGATGAACAACTGCTCATAGCATTTTAGAGCCCATATTTACTAGATTTTTTTGATTCGAACGATCGCTCCTATGTTATCTTTGAGTACTGACAATTCCTCCTGGGACATTCTGTGTAGCTGTGTTACGACAGTTATTCTCATGTGCCAAATGTATATAAAGTTTAGTCTGATGCATGCTTACACGCTAAGCGAATCAAAAATAAATCTCTAATTTCCTTATAAAGTCCTTGCTACTAGCAATGCTACTCTGATAGGAGGATGAACAATAAAGTTATATCACTGTCACAAATTCATATGCTTCCATATATTTAGTCTTCTCGACGCACTTGCAAATAAACAAGCATACTCAATACAAACAGCATTTTATTCTGGTAAATTAGGAGTTGCAGATCCAATGTGATAAACTCCCAAGCAGTAACAGATTTTCAGTTTGAAACTTGCAGCTAACTGTTGCTACTATTGAAAATGTAAAGAATACTTGAAAAATGGAACATCGATCAGCACATTTAAGACATCGACGTAGCGTACAATTTATTTTGCACGTTTTCGTATGACATTTTATAGGTCGCTCTTGTCGACATTCCTTATGGAAAGTGACTGTATAAAAAGGATAAAGGAAAATCAACAGTCAGTTTTTGAACTGTGATGTTACTGCAGTTCTCCTTTGCGCGGATTTTGCTCTAACTTGGACAAGTGTACTTTCACCGTCCATGCTTGAAAATTCAGTAATGGGGTTTAGATAGGCTATATTCAATAGTAAAATTGTTGTCGTTAAAAAAGTATCATTTCTCAGTTTGCTTTTAGTAAAGACCGCTGGCATTTGGAGGTCGAAAGACGAAGCAGGAGCTATTTTGTTACACCCAGAATGAATCTTCCATTCTGCAGCGGAGGATGCTGTTACAAAATTTCCTGGTAGATTAAAACTGTATCTCGCGTTGGGACTCGAATTCGGAAGCGTGCCTTTTGCGAGCAAGGTGAGCTATCCATGCACGAGGCACGGTGTGCCGTCACAGTCCTATTTCTGCCAGTAGCCAGGACACCGCCCGCGAAGGGCAAGGTGCTGGGTTCGAGTCCCGACTCGGAACACATTTTCAAATTGCCAGACAGTTTCATTGTTATTGTTGAGATCAACTAGCTACAATCCGAAACTCTAGACTCTACAATCCGAAATTCTAAATTTCCGTGGAGGTAAAATGAACCTTGAAACCGGCGCTCGCAAATACAGTGTGAGGAGTTGCTTATCCCGGCTTGACACTTACTGTATAAAGTTGTGTAAGTACGTTTGGCAGTGCGCCGCCATCAGGTGCGCGAGTGAGTGCTGGAAAAGTGACGGTGCGAAGGCGTGAGGCCGTCGGCATTGCACGCAAGTGGACGTACCTCGGGCAGGCGCTCGGTGCGGTCCATCTGGTGCGGGCTCGTGGGCGTCGCAGTCTGCACTGATGAGAGTGCGGGCCACTAGCCGTCCCCAGCTCCCCACATGCGGCCCCCTGCTGGCCGACTGTTGGCTGCTCGTCCGAGGTCAGCCGGCGCCCATATGTCGTCGCTGTCTGGATTGGCAGAATTTGCAGGAGTCCAGCAGCCGTTTCTGTGACCACTGCCAGCTAACGTCCCTGACGCGTAGTGAATCGTTAAGAAATGGCTACCATTGTAATGGCGATAGTCTGCTGCTCTCGTACGGTGACTTGCAGGTCAGGGTAGCGCTTAATGTTCCGAAACTCGGATGAAGATAGGTGGACTCGGCAGGCAATGAAGGCAATTTTCGCGAAGCAGCATTACCGTACTCGTCTGTAGTAACAGGGAGAAACTGCGGAAAAGCCTTAGTGTTAGGTACAACGAAATTTTCGCACGTGTCCTGCAGTGTAACCGTCTTGCTGGGGATAAATGATGTCAACAGAAAATAATTCAAAATAAACGTCTTTACGAAACATTTTATCAACAGTATCTGAAATAAATGTTCGTAAACTTGGGTGGTTGTAACTCAGTTTGTTCAAAATAACAAACGTTGACCAGAACGTGTCTTCACGTCATTTCTTCACTGCAGATGACTCACCTGCAGGTTTCTTAGGTGAAAACGGGCCACAGAACACCACGATTCTCCAAAGACGTAAAAAGTTAGTGGTTCAGGTGTACGATTAATTACGTTACACACTGCTGCACAAGATCTTACGTCGTACTGGCCTTTCCACACGATTTATTGCGGGTCTTATATACTCTTCGTAACAACTGATATATTGTTGCATATAGTAAATTCGCTAATTACAATTACAGAAGTTCGATGAAGATAGAAGCTGAAGTTGATACAACAAATGTTATCATCCGGTGCTTTCAATTGAAATGCTCAGCATAAGATACAAAGACAATTACAGTTCTCTTGTTTTCATAGAAAAAACAGAAATGATAGAGATAATTAGACTGAAACTACATTATCCTAAATATTCCTACCATATTTCCTGTTTCAAATAGGAGTACATAAATTTTCAGTGTGAGCAGAATTTCAGTACATAATACAGGATCCCATATAAACACTTTGTTTTACATTGTTAATCTGATTTCGTGTTATGAATTACAATATATACGAGATAATTAGGTGTTGTTATGTTAGTAAATAGCATTGCAAGCTGACAAAAGGCAAACAGAGTTGTTACAGGTTTCAAACATTGTAATTACAGTGTATTTGCTATATCTGTTTGTTACTCGGTGGTTCGTATAATTACAACGAAACGAATTGACAATACACGTCCCTACAAACGAATGGACGTAATATCAGTGAGTAGTTGAAAATTAGGTTACAGAGCTCAAATGACGAAATTACTTACATGGATCATACGTAATTCAAACCAAATTACTTTAGAAATCGTATAAAAATTGAGTTGTTACATTTCAATCTCCATGTAGTCACTTGTGGCGGAAGCTGACGGTGTCTCCGTCTCAGCGATACGAGCCCAGTAATAGGACAAGATATTCTGCCGTCGGTCTGCAGGTCATGATTTGAGTATGATTTCATAAACTGGCGGAAACTGCCGTTGGCTGTACTGCATATCGCTGCGCTGAGTGAATAATCCCATTGAAGTGTGGGTACAAAACGCTGCCGATCCGCTTGGCTAAGGGATGCTGCAGTTAGCGTCAGTAGCCCCTCAGCAACTACAAGGCCCCACACTGTGGTATGTAGTACGGTCACGTCACGAGATGTTGGCCAGTTTGGCAGTTGAGACTGTAGCGCAAAGGTTCCCAATCTTTCTGAGACCATTATGTGGTGTCACCGCCAGACACCACACTTGCTAGGTGGTAGCCTTTAAATCGGCCGCGGTCCGCTAGTATACGTCGGACCCGCGTGTCGCCACTGTCAGTAATTGCAGACCGAGCGCCACCACACGGCAGGTCTAGAGAGACGTCCTGGCACTCGCCCCAGTTGTACAGCCGACGTAGCTAGCAACAGTTCACTGACGAACACGCTCTCATTCGCCGAGACGATAGTTAGCATAGCCTTCAGCTAAGTCATTGGCTACGACCTAGCAAGGCGCCATTACCAGTGTATAGTGAAATGGAGATTATATCTGTACAAGAGCGATGTACACCGATTATGGATTAAAGTTAAGTATTACAAGATTAGCGTACTTTATTGCAATTCTCAAGACATTGTCCTGTTCCAGACCTCACGCCAATCTGCGTGAGCTTAACGCGTGCCTTTCAGGCTACCTCCGAGTGGCGTGGCTGTCTTGCTACGCCACCACACATTACCCGTGAGTGTAATCAGATATTAGATAGCGCCCCTCACTCCCTCACCATCTTCATTATTAGCACCTAACTAAACTGCAGAATAAGAAAAAAATTTCGTTGGTCACTTTTACTTTGAAAACGACGATAGATAAGTAATATTTGATTTTAGCAGGTATTTTATTACACCACGAACTAATGCATTGATAAAGCAATCGGTACTGATTATTTATAACAACTCACCATGCACTTCTCAATGCATGGTGAGCACTACGTAGAAATATTCCTACTCCATAAAGAAAGCGAACTATCCGCACTGAAGATAGCCACTAGTTACGGAACAAGCTTCTTCTGCGCCACTCTTCTTAGTGACACTTCCTTTACTCACACCATGCACACCCATGTGTGCACTATACTTAGTGTTTGTAAATCACTTAATTGATGCACTCCTTATTTCAGTACTGGCCAAAACTGGGAGACTTCTGCCTGTTAGTGCTTTGTGTTTTGACATCACCACTAGTAATGTCCGCCTCCGTTGCGTAGCGGTAGTTTCCACTTATCACGCAGGGCGCCCGGGTTCGATTCCCAGCAGAGGACTGGGTGTTGTGCGTCCTTCATTATCATTTTCATCATCATTGACCCGAAAGTCGCCTAAGTGGCGTCAACTAAAAAGGACTTGCAATACAACTGCCGAAGTCCTCCGCATGCGGCCTCCCGGCCAACAATGCCATATGCTCATTTCATTTTTACCACTAGAAATAATAATAAGAATAACAATACTGTGTAGGCCCTACAACACTGTAGTAGTCGGTTGCATCGTGTTCGTTCATTGTTGTGAAGTGAATAATGAAGCAATTTCTGTTCTATGGGGTGAATTACCTGCAACTTGGAGAAAGCATTTTCCTGAGATATTTAAGTATACAGGGTGTTCGGAAATTCCCGTTACAAACCTCTAGAATTTGTATTCTAAATAGGAACCCATGTCCAAAAACTTACCGCTTCCGTTCTGCGACGGTTTCCGTTCAGATGTTTACCTCATCCACTCCTGCTTGAGGAACTGAATTAGGCCTGACGCAATACAGTTATTTGGTAACAATTCGAAAGGAAACATAAAGAAACTTCCATTTATCAATACTTAAACATTACGTGCTTACATTATCCTAAAACAAAACAGAACTCTGCCTGCTGCACAACATAACAGTACTGATCCGTTACAACAGTGGCTCGATGTGGTGACACCGACGTTATTACGGACATGGTACACATAATCCTGTTTACCCTACTGCATACCAGGATAAGCAAATCTGATACTTCCCTCTTTCCTTCAGCAGGCATGGACGCGTTACACATCTCGGTCGAAACCGCAGTAGAACGAAAACTGTACATTTCTGGACATGGGTTCAGATTCAAAATATTTGTAGTCATTCCTCTACAAAACTCCTAGAAATTTGTAATGGGAGTTTCTCAGCACCCTGTATGTGATTTATATGCTTCAGTTTTATTCGCATAGATGAATGGTACAAACTACAGTCTATGTGTGCAATGGGTAGACTATATGAGGAAGACGTTCATACATTCTTTTCACCTCCACACAGAGTGTGTCACACGCTAATGCTATTGTCTGGAAAAAATGTACTGTTAACGTATGTTGTAAGTATTGCAGTCTTCGGTAGCAGTAACGATCTTTTAAAAAGAATTTAGTTTCGTGAACGAAACACAATTGAAGCCTTTTGTTTTACGCCCAGAAAACTTAGTTTTACCTCACAGCGGATACTTACTCCAGGTTGGTAACCACATCTGCATCAGCCTACAAGTTACCGTGACTTATTCTGATTGGGGTCTAGCACCACTAGCCAGTGGCCAGCACCTGTAAATGCGCCTTCTAGTTCTTCCTTCGGATGATTTGAAATTTCTGTGATAAAATTGAGTGATTCCTGATAATTACTGAATGTCCCAGATTCCTCGATTTTTTTTTCCTTTATTGTCGTTTCCATTCCCCATCAGGGGCGGGCTGGTAGCAGCATAAGCGCTGCTCTTCAGCCGAGAGACATAGACAGTAAGACATTAAAAACAATATAAAGAAGATAGAATGGCGGAATATAGAAACAAAAAGGGCGGAACAGAAGAAAAGCAAGTATACAGAGCGGTGACTGTAAATCGGAGAGAAAAATCTAAAAACAGTATGTTACTCAATTAAAAAAAAACACACACACACACACTAGATTAAAAGGCACCAGGCAAAGTATGGCCGGAGCATAAAAGTCGTAGAACGATGAAAACAGCCACCTGATGGACGGCGTAGCATGGAACAGCAATGGACGATAAACAGGTCGCGCACACAATTAAAACCACATCACTAGATGACACTGTATAACGGCACCGAAACACAACACTAACGCAGCACACTGATAACGAATAAAAACCTGGGAGTATCTGCCGGGGGGCGGGGGAGGGGGGGGGTGGGAGAGACAAGGCAAAAGGGGAAAAAGGGGAAAGGAGGCGAGGGGGAGGGGAGAGAAAGGGGGAGGAGGTGGGGATCCCTCGAAGAACTTGATGCCACTTCATTGCAATTAAGGTGTACGACTTACGGCAACTAATGCTGGAACTCACTTATCTCAAGTGAATCTTTGATCTCTCATTCGTTTCCATATATACAAGTACGAGGGACGTTCAATAAGTATTTCAACACATGTTTCGTCTCAGCCAATTTCGTTTGAAAAATGCGGAATTTGTTGTGGGATCGTGAAATATTCCCACTTCAGTCCTTGGAATTTTATGAAACTGACAGGTGGCGGTGCTCCAAATGGCGTTTGTAAGGGAGGTGATTTCCAAGCACAGAACTGTCATTCATTTTTTCTTGGCGGAAAATCAGAACATGTCAGATTCATAGGCGCCTGCGTAGTCCCTACGGAGACCTGGCAGTGAACAAAAGCACGGCGAGTCGTTGGGTGAGGCCTCTTTTGTCATCATCGCAACGTTGTCGTGCAAGCCTGTCTTATCTCCCGAGTGGGGCCGACCGCATACAGCTGTGACTCCCACATCTTGGAACGTACGTGTACTCAAGTTCAAAGCCAGACCCTCAGCCGGTAACGTCATGGCGACGGTCTTCTGCGATGGTAAAGGCTTTATTCTCTTTGATGTCCCCCCCTCACGGCGCAACGATCAACTATGAAGTAGTGCTTCCCTCAGGAAACTGAAGGAACGACTTCAGTGTGGTCGTCGCCACAAAAATGCAAATGAACTTCTTCTTTCCCATGACAACACAAGGCCTAAGGCTTCACACAAGTCTGTGCATCCGAGAGGAGCTCACAAAATTTCATTGAACTGTTCTTCCTCATCCACTCTGCAGCCCAGATCTCGCACCTTCCGACTTCTGTCTCTTTGATCCAATGACTCCGCCGGAAACAGTACGTGGTGGTGGAAGGTTATTGATGCAGCAATACGTTTTCTGCGATGTCGACCAGCAGAGTGGTACTATGTGGGCATATAGGCCCTCCCTGTAAGGTGGCGTAATGCTGTCGCACTGAATGGACATTTTTTAGCCGAAAGAATTGGGTTTAATATGGTGTATTGGAACCCTGAATGAAACCAACCTGCTCTCAGAAAAAGAAGTGTTGCTTTACTTATTGAACGCCCTTCGTATATAGGCTATATACGTAATTGTATATCATCTGTATTAGTCTGTTACTCTTTTGATCTTCAGTTTATAATAAATTATAATCACTATGTGAAACCAGGTTAGCCGGCCGCTGTGGCCGAGTGGTTCTAGGCGCTTCAGTCTGGAACCGCGCGACCGCTACGGTCGCAGGTTCGAATCCTGCCTCGGGCATGGATGTGTGTGATGTCTTTAGGTTAGTTAGGTTTAAGTAGTTCTAAGTTCTAGGGGACTGATGACCTTAGAAGTTAAGTCCCATAGTGCTCAGAGCCATTTGATCCATTTTTTAGTGGTTCAAATAGCTCTAAGCACTATGGGACTTAACATCTGAGGTCATCAGTCCCCTAGACTTAGAACTACTTAAACCTAACTAACCTAAGGACATCACACACATCTATGCCCGAGGCAGGATTCGAACCTGGGAGCCGGCCGAAGTGGCCGTGCGGTTAAAGGCGCTGCAGTCTGGAACCGCAAGACCGCTACGGTCGCGGGTTCGAATCCTGCCTCGGGCATGGATGTTTGTGATGTCCTTAGGTTAGGTAGGTTTAACTAGTTCTAAGTTCTAGGGGACTAATGACCTCAGCAGTTGAGTCCCATAGTGCTCAGAGCCATTTGAACCGAACCTGGGACCGCAGCAGCAGCGCGGTTCCGGACTGAAGCACCTAGAACCGCTCGGCCACAGCGGCCGGCTTTACTGAGATTACCTGAGGTACTATGTATGTTCGTTTTTCGAAAATTACTAAATGCGATGAACCTAGGTGAACGAAAAATATAACAGTTAAATTTAAAATTAATTTTTTATGTGTCTTTCTGTCAATTTGTCGTTCATTGGGAAGCGTCCCACTTGGATACACTTCTTACCAAACACAGTTAGCTCTTTATTTCCATGAAGTACTGAGTACTGTCGACAAGGGATCTCAGATCGATTAAATATTCCTAATTTTCCAGGAGGCTTTTGATACCGTTCCTCACAAGTGACTGTTAATCAAATGGCGTGCATATGGAGTATCGTCTCAGTTGTGTGACTGGATTCGAGATTTCCTCTGAGAGAGGTCACAGTTCGCAGTGATAGACGGTACATCATCGAGTAGAACAGAAGTGATATCTGGCGTTCCGCAGGGTAGTGTCATAGGCCCTCTGCTGTTCCTGATTTACATAAATTATTAGGTGATAATCTGAGTAGCCCCCTTAGATTGTTTGCAGATGACGCTGTGACTTACCGTCTAGTAAAATCATCAGACGATCAATTTCAATTAAAAAATGATCTAGAGAGAATTTCTGTATGGTGCGAAAAGTGGCAATTGGCACTAAACAAAGAAAAGTGCGAGGCCATCCACATGGGTACTAAAAGAAATCCGATAAATTTTGGTTATACGATAAATCGCACAAATCTAAGGGCTGTCAATTCGACTAAATACCTAGGAATTACAATTACGAGCAACTTTAACTGGAAAGTTCACACAGATAATATTGTGGGGAAGGTGAAACAAGACTGCGCTTCGTTGGCAGAACACTTAGAAGATGCGACAAACCCACTAAAGAGACAGCCTACATTACAGTTGTCTGTCCTCTGCTGGAATATTGCTGCGCGGTATGCGATCCTTACCAGGTAGGTTTACGGAGGACATCGAAAAAGTGCAAAGAAGGGCAGATCGTTTCGTGTTATCGCGCAATAGGGGTGAGAGTGTCACTGACATGATACGCGAGTTGGAGTGGCAGTCACTGAAACAAAGGCGGTTTTCTTTGCGGCGAGATCTATTTACGAAATTTCAATCACCAACTTTCTCTTCCGAATGCGAAAATAATTTGTTGACACCCACCTACGTAGGGAGCAATGATCATCATAATACAATAAGAGAAATAAGAGCTTAAACGGAAAGATTTAGGTATTGCTTTTTCTCACGCGCCTTTCGAGAGTGGAATGGTAGAGAAGTAGTATTAAAATGGTTCGATGAACCCTCTGCCAGGCACTTAAGTGTGAATTGCATAGTAGCCAGCTGTGCGGTTAAAGGCGCTGCAGTCTGGAGCCGCAAGACCGCAACGGTCGCAGGTTCGAATCCTGCCTCGGGCATGGATGTTTGTGATGTCCTTAGGTTAGTTAGGTTTAGGTAGTTCTAAGTTCTAGGGGACTAATGACCTCAGCAGTTGAGTCCCATAGTGCTCAGAGCCATTTGAACCATAGTAGCCATGTAGATGCAGATGAAGATTACAATTGTGTACAATTCCGTTTTAGACATTCATTGAAATATTTAAAAATTTGTCACGATAATATGAGTTTTGTAAATAAATTTCCTTGTGCTGGTTTAATCCACCCAACGGTACGTAGTTCCAGATCAGTTATTATGCTAGATTTTGTAGAAGAATTCTTTGTGTTGAGGTACTCTTGAAGGGATCAACATTTATTGATGTTGTTGTTATTGTTGTGGTCTTCATCCCTAAGACTAGTTTGATGCAGCTCTCCATTGTACTTTATTCTGTGCAAGCCTCTTCATTTCCGAATAGCTACTGCAGTCTACATCCTTCTGAATTTGCTTACTAAATTCATCTCTAAGTTTCTCTCAACGATTTTTACCCTCACACTTCCTTCTAGTACAAAACTGGTGATCCCTTGGTGTCTCAGAACGTCCTATCAACCGAACCCTTGTTCTAGTCAGGTTATGCCAAAAATTTCTTTTCGCCACAATTCTATTAAGTATTTTCTCATTAGTTACGTGATCTATCCATCTAATCTTCAGCATTTTTATGTAGCACCACATTTTATTGATCTTTGTGAATATCTTTTGATATTGTTCTTTTTCCTGTCTGATAAGTATTCAGTGTTTATGTATTTCATTATTTAATGTTGACTTGTGACTGGTGTACGGGATTGAATTTTGTTTTCCACAGTGATAGCTGTCTATCCAATTGGAATCATTGGAGGCAGACTTTCATGAGATGTGTATAGCATGTGAAGAAACCTCAGCAGTTGTCCAGACCCGTACCAGAGAGTTTAATTGAATTAAAATCGTGTTTGGTTCAAATGGCTCTGAGCACTATGGTACTTAACATCTGAGGTCATCAGTCCCCCAGAACTTAGAACTACTTAAACCTAACTAACCTAAGGACATCACACACATCCATGCTCGAGGCAGGATTCGAACCTGCGACCGTAGCGGTCGTGCGGTTCCAGAGTGAAGCGCCTAGTACCTCTCGGTCACACCGGCCGGCTAAACTCGTGTTTGCAACCATGGATTTGTATTGCTTAAGTAATCACGATTTCATCGACAGCAGTCACTGGCCTATAAACCAATCAATTAAAAAGTTGATAAAATTAATCGGTTAACTTACGGATTAAAATATGATTTCCCCGGCCAGCTAAAATCACCAATGGCTCGGTAGTCTAGAGTTCTATGGCATGGTGGTGGAGAAGTTTTACCGACTAAGCAGTTCAGAAAATTCACAAGATGTCGAAAATCTATAGGAGCTAAGGGCCGCTACTTTCAAATTAAAGCTGTAGCCGTACCAGTTCCAACCACATGCTGAGAACCGCCTCCAGGACAGCTCCACAACCTGGACGCCAGGAAGCCAAGCTGTTTCACCCACGAGAAGGAGCAGGAACCATTTTCACTGTCACCCCAGACAAGTTCACTGCAGAAGCTTTAATCTGTCGGTATCGGGAGACGCACATGTGTGTGTTGGCTTACAAAAGTGCAGAGAAACGCTCTCCGGGCCCCATTCGAGTGCAATTCTTGGTGGGCTTCACAGCGTTATTAACAGTAGTGTAGATGTTGTCGCTATTTTATGCTACATGCGTTGGTTTCCGTCTTCTTGAAAGCACCCATGTGTAGATTCAGTCAGTTATAGTTAAAATGTTCCATAGGAGAATGCTTGGTGCATCTTCATTCGTGGTTAATATGGAATTAGCCTGTTTGCACTGCGACCAGCCGGCCTCAAGATTTCATCAGTGTTAACACCGTAAGCTTTGTCGTACTGCTCCTGTCCACCTTTTCGTATTACGTGTGACTTGTCATGGCTGACAACTTTTTTTCATTATTTTCAAATGACTCAAATGGCTCCGAGCACTATGGGAATTAACTTCTGAGGTCCTCAGTCGCCTAGAACTAAGAACTACTTAAACCTAACTAACCTAAGGACATCAAACGAATCTATACCCGAGGCAGGATTCGAACCTGCGACAGTAGCGGTCGCGCGGTTCCAGACTGTAGCGCCTAGAACCGCTCGGCCACCCCGCCCGGCTCATTATTTTCATTTACCAGGATTCACCTCAGTTTTCCGATTATTCTCGCCAGGGACTGGACGAGTTATCATTTGTTTCTCGTTTGTGTCTCAAAATTTTCCATGTATTTCTCTTGTCCTATAGCAAGATGGCAGCTTGCCCAGTAACCCAAAATTGTCGGATGATTAAGTTGCAATTTATGTGACTACACCATCTCTCATTTATCACGTTTTTATCGTCAGACTACTGGATGATTACTATTAAATTGACGATGATCCGAATGCTGCAGTGCGGGCTGAATTCCTAACAGGACCCTGAAGCGTTGTAGGTATGCTGATTAATCGGTGAGCTCTGGTAGTATGCTGAAAAAATAATACTTCCACTTTCTGCCAGCAGGTTAAAATATGCACTGTAAGCAGTCAGAATGTGGTGTGGGTGCTTGGAAAGGGTAGGAATGATCAAACACATGATAACGTTGGTCTTGTTGGCTGATTGGTTGCTTTGTGGGGAGGGGACCAAACAGCGATGTCATCATTCGCATCGGATTAGGGAAGGATGAGGAACGAAGTCGGCCATGCCCTTTAATAGATCCATCCTGGCATTTGCCTGAAGCGATTTAGGGAAACCACGGAAAACCTAAATCAGGATGATCGGACGCAGGTTTGAACCGTCGTCCTCCCGAATGCGAGTCCAGTGTGCTAATAACTGCGCCACATCAATCGGTAAAAGTGGTTCTGACACGTTCATTAGCGTATGGGCACAAGTTACAACATGTAAATGCTGCATCCGTAATGCGACACGGTCAACAGTTGCTCGTAGCATATCCGATGTCATTAGAGCGATGTGTCGTCATATGTTACCCTTCAGACCAACGCATCCCTGATAAACACGATCTTTCAGATATCCCCACAACGAGAAGTCAGATGGATTTGGGTCGGTGGATCTGGGAAGGCCACACATTTTGAAATTGTCTAGATATTATGCGCTCATTACCGAAGGTTTCTCGAAGCAAATCTTTCTCGTATGGTGTCGGCCAATCTTGCATCAAAATAGTGGTGTGGACATAGTTGCGGTCTTGCAAAGCTGGAATAGCATGTTGCACAACGTGGTTCCTATAACAAGCAAACGTCACAGTACACCTAACAGGCTCACGAGGTGTTACTTTCTCGAAGAAAAACGGACCGAGAATGAAAGAGCCTGTGAAACCATACCTCAGAGTCACATAAGCTGAGTACAGTTGATGTTCGTCCACAACATTTGGCGGAGTGTGACCCCATATGTGATAGTTCTGTGCATTCACGGCACCATGCAGAGTAAAATGTGCTGTGCAGCTGGTCCCGGCGGAGGTTCGAGGCCTCCCTCGGGCATGCGTGTGTTTGTTTATCCTTAGGATAATTTAGGTTAAGTAGTGTGTAAGCATAGGAACTGATGACCTTAGCAGTTAAGTCCCATAAGATTTCACTCACATTTGAACATTTTCTGAGTAAAATGTGCCTCGTTCGTCCAAAGAATTCTTCCTGGCTGTTATACTGGAGCCAAGGTAGCTCCTGCGGCTGGCAACCCATATTACACCACAGAGGACGAGCTTGTCTATGCCCAAGGTGTACCAAAAGCACCATGGTAAACACCGGCTATTTACATACAAGATAATGGAAACAGACATTCCGAGCACTACTTCCTGAAACGAGAGCTGGAGCCACGGTCTGCAGGAAGTATCACTACGCCAAAACCTGATTGGCTGGAGACAGCTATTTAGGGGCTAGAAGTAGCCCCGAAGTTCAGTTCACGCCGGATGCCGACCTCGTGTACTGCGACCGTTTAAGATTACGTCTTCGTCTCGGAATTGGACTTTTACTAGTGTGTGAGTGTGTTACCACGAACCTTTGTGGAAAATTGCCTCAATTACGAGACTTTTATTGGTATTGTTATTGTAACATTTCGTTTGTATGTTCAGTCATCAATCTTGTGAACTTACATCAATAAAAGCTGTGTTCATGAAAAATTGCGAATTGTCAATCTTAACACTGGGCATATGTCGTCAATTTCCATGCGTGCCAAATATGAAGGTCAAAGTTACGACGTTGCAGCCTACGTTGTGTTTCATTTGGTGCAGATTCTGAATCTTACAGGGATACCAGCGTAAAATGTGCTGCAAAATGTTTTGAACTATTGACTGAGACAGAGAGCACCGGCTGCAGAATTTGAGGCATGTGCTGTAAGGCCGGTTGTAGCTACAGAAACTTCAACAACTGTCACGGCAAAGAGCCGCCTCCCTCTCCCTGCTGCACAATCTAATCACCTGTTTCTTCAAATTTCTTGATCAAATTCTTTACCCATTTATTGTATTGAGATGGGGCCTTTCGCTACTGTTTTTGTCGGTGACATTCCTGCAATGCAGCGCTACTATTGCTGCCGTTACAAAATAACTTTACCAGCAGTGCACAGTCTTTTTTCTTAATAGCCATTGCGTTCCTTACGGAAAACGTTAAACTTCTTAACCCTTTACACCAACAGTCACCCTGTGGCAGAAAGTGAAACTATTATTTTTCAGCATACTCCCTTCGAGCGCATCGATTAATGAACATACCTACGATGGTTCAGAGTCCTGTGATGTATAAAGCCCACATTGCAGCACTGACAACACCGCCAGTTTAATTAGAAACACCTCATGTTTGTTTTATTTCTAATTCGCTTTCTGTTACCAGTCTACAGTCCCCCCCCCCCCCCTCCCCGTCCCCTTCATTAACTAAGTTATAACACTATTTATTTCTAATTCGCTTTCTGTTACCAGTCTACAGTCTCCCCCCTCCCCCCCCCCCCCCGTCCCCTTCATTAACTAAGTTATAACACTATAGAAACACTTGCTTTAGGAGAAGAGGGCAGATGTCTCCACAGTCAGGGAACAGAAGACTGACAGGTCAAACACGTAGCTTGTAGGGGTTTATTGATTTGCCTCTTGCATATCAAACCTTCATAAAACCTTCTGTAATGTCTGTAATGTCTTGCAGTATTTGAAATATAAACTATTGTGGTGTTCGCTCCCGTCGTCAATTTTCAACTAACACCTAGTTTCCCATTGACACTTCATATGCGATCCCCTCAATAGTTTCAATGCTACTAGTTACCATCGTCCAATGTAATATTCATAGTTAAAAACAGTTGTAATTTTGTAAATACTTATCGTAAAATAATGCTTAAAGTTGCAATGGGCTCATGTCATTTTGACAATTTTTATGGTGTTTGGTTCTTTGTTTCATGTTTATAAGGTGTGTAACGTATTTTCCCTGAACGTCCAATATCCATCTTACATTTTGTTCGCTGTACTTGCTATTGCATCTTCTTCGACAGCCTCAGCCGTGTCTACGAGGACCGGCAGGTGAAAATCACGCATACAGCAGTCACTGCTTACCTCAACACGCTGTTGGTAAACGGAAGATCCACTTCTAAATGATGATGAAGCATAAAATGAGATGTACCTATTGGTCTGCAACCGCGCGACCGCTACGGTCGCAGGTTCGAATCCTGCCTCGGGCATGGATTCGTGTGATGTCCTTAGGTTAGTCAGGTTTAAGTAGTTCTAAGTTCTAGAAGACTGATGATCTCAGAAGTTAAGTCCCATAGTGCTCAGAGCAATTTGAACCATTTGTACCTATTGGCTGGGAAACCCCGTCTAGGATGTTCGGCAGGCTGGTGCAAGCATTTTCACTTCACGCCAGTTGGTCGACTTACGCGTCGATGATGTTAACAAAAAGCCTTTCAGATCATAAAGCACAAATTTTAACACTAAAAGGTTTGCGTGCTCAGTAACATGTTGATCATAATTTAAAATTATTTAGAAAAGCTAATCCATTTGCAATTGAGACCTCCTTAAGGCCCATTAAGGACAGGAGTGGCAGGATATTTATAGTGCTGATAACCTTAACGGTAAATAGAATGGTTTCCTCAGCATATTTCTCATGCTCTTTGAAAGCTGCTTTCCATCAGAACATTCAAAACAAGGTACTGGCACTAACAGGCAGCTTGGGTGGCGTATTAGGGGCATAAGAATATCATGTAAAATAAAGTGGGAATTTATCAGAATGTTATAAGCAGTCACAATTGAGCTGCAGCAGCCCATTACAAACGGTATTGTAACATTCTTAAAATGGTATTAGGAAGGCAAAAAGTAAGTGGTACGCAAATTTAATAGCTAATTATCAGGAGGAAATTAAAACCATGTGGTCAGTCTTTAAGGAAGTGCCTTGTCAGCAGCTTTGGGTTGAGGATATAAAGCCAGTGTGTAGTAGAAATGTTTCAGTTACTGATAAGTAGGATATATGTACAGTACTTAGTAATCACGCTCTTAATGTAGCAAGTGAACTAATTAGAAGCTTAGTTTCTACGGCGAATCACGTAATTCTTAGAAAATAGCGTTCCGAGGCCTATCTGAAATACTCCTCCATGATACCGATAAGGGGAGATTGAGTCAATAATTAAATCACCACAGACCGTGAACTCTAATGGATATGTCGGGGTATCTAGCAGAATAGTAAAGTACTCTTCTGCATATCTTAGTCCAGTACTTAGCTTCAGAAAAGAAAAAAAAGAAGGGAGAACTTAGACTGTATTACATGTAATGGTATACGTTTTATTATCATCATATGTGTTACATTTTTTTACCAAACCCGTACTCTGTGTTATCAAAGTAATTCTTGACTGACTAGAATGTATAGCCTAACACTTTTTAATTGCCTTTTTAAGTAAGCTCATTTTGGGAATCCTTGAATCACCTTGGGCAATTTGTTGTACGGTTTTACTCTTTGGTAGCAAACATAGTTTGAGTTTTATGTTTGTTCTTTCTTGGCAAATGTAAGTTGAGCCTTGCTCTTGTCCCATGGTCATGGACAGAACTGTTTGTGCAGTAATTATTATCAGTGTTATTTTCGATGTGTATTTTGAACAGATCTTGTTAGTGGGTTCGACTAATACTTTTGGTTCTTATTCTACTGTAGTCTGGAAACTGTGTTCATATTTTGTGCATCTGTTACCCAGAAAAGAACTTTATAGCTATGATCTGGATATACATATGAGTAATATGTAACTAAAAGACACTGGCTGTCACACACTGATGACAGGACTGTAAGGGCTATGCTAATGATATAGCGTTTGCAAGTATCTTTGTGTGTTCTCGTTCCTAGAAACTGTGTGTTTGCTATACAGTCTCTATAGAGGTGCCATAAACATCTAATTTAACATTGTAATTTTCTGTTTTCAAACTGAAATTCCCGGTATTTGTTTTCTTTATGTTCAGTGTCACTTCATTGTCTATTACCATTTGTAAACTTCCTTAATGGTTTCATTTGCTGTTTCTGCGAACAGTTCTCTTGTTTTCTCGGTGACTGTAATATTGCTGTCATCAGCACTAACACTGTTGTGAAAGCCATTGGTGTATATCAAGAACGATATTGATCCTTATGTTCTACCCTGAGGAACTCCTGTATTGATTAATTTTGGTCCTGACAAGTGTTTTACTAAAAGTTTAGACTTATTTCAGGTATGTGATATACACCGAAGCGCCAAAGAAACTGTTATAGGCATGCTTAATCAAATACAGAGATATGTAAACAGGCAGAATGCTGAGCTGCGGTCGGCAACGCCTATATACGGCAACAAGTGTTTGGCGTAATTGTTAGATCGATTACTGCTACTACAAGGACAGTTTTTCAAGGTTTAAGTGAGTTTGATCGTGGTGTTATAGTCGACGCACGAGCGATGGGACACAGCATCTCTGAGGTAGCGATGAAGTGGTGATTTTCCTTTATGACCATTTCGCGAGTGTACCGTGAATATCACGAATTCGGTAAAACATCGCATCTCCCACATCACTGCGGCCGGAAAAAGATCCTGCAAGAACGGGACCAACGACGACTGAAGAGAATCGTTCAACGTGACAGAAATGCAACCCTTCAGCAAACTGCTGCAGGTTTCAATGCTGGGACGTCAGAAAGCTTTACAGTGAGAACCATTCAACGAACCATCATCGATATGGACTTTCGGAGCCGAAAGCCCACTCGTGTACCCTTGATGACTGCACAACACAAAGCTTTACGCCTCGCCTGAGCCCGTCAACACCGACATCACCGACATTGGACTGTTGATGACTGGGAACATGATGTCTGGTCGGAAGAGTCTCGTTTCAAATTGTATCGAGCGTATGGACGTGTACGGGTACTGAGATAACCTCATGAATCCATGGACCTTTCATGTCAGCAGGGGCTGTTCAAGCAGGTGGAGACTCTGTAATGGTGTGAGGTGTGCGCAGTTAGTGATATGGGACCCCTGAAACGTCTAGATACGACCCTGACAGGTGTGCATCCTGTCTGATCACCTGCATCTGTTCATGTCTATTGTGCATTCCGACGAACTTTGGCAGTTTCCAGTAGGACAATGCGACACCCCTCACGTCCAGAATTGCTACAGAGTGGCTCCAGGAACACTGTTCTGAGTTCAAACACTTGCACTGGCCACCAAACTCCCCAGACATAAACATTACTGAGAATATCTGGGATGCTTTGCAACGTGCTTTTCAGAAGAGATCTCCACTCCCTCGTGCTCTTACGCATTTATGGACAGTCCTGCAAGATTCATGGCGTCATTTCTCTCCAGCAATACTTCAAATATAAGTCGAATCCATGCCACATCGTGTTGCGGCACTTCTGTGTGTTCGCGGGGCCCTATATGATATTAGACAAGTGTACCAGTTTCTTTGGCTCTTCAGCGTATCTTCTCTTTGGACTATCTGCAAGGTATGAACCCTCTTACTATATTCAAGCCTTATCTTCCTTTAAAATCCATTCTCTTCCCCCTACCATCAAACTATCCGTTCTTTGAGTCAGCTTGTATCATATATTTCTTTTCGAACTGTTTAGACACGTTTCACATTAATTCTATGCTACATTCCAAACAAATATCTTCAGGGAAAGACACCCTAACACTTAAATTTAATTCTATGTTCACAAATTTCTCTTTTTCAGAAAAATTAGTTCTTGCTATTTCCAGATCGCACTTTATGTCCTCTTTACTTCGATCATAGTTATTTTGCTGCGTAAACAGTAAAATTAGTCTATTACTTGTAGTGTCTCATTTCTTAATTAAACTAATCTCCCGCTGAATCGCCTGATTTAATTCGACTACAATCCATTATTCTTGTCTTACTTTTATTGACATTCATCTTATATCCTGTTTACTAGAGTATGCTTTCAGTTCAGCTGTCTTTTAGTTCCTTTGCCTTCTGCACAACTGCAGTGTTATTGGCAAACCTCATCGTTCATATTTATTCTATATCAATTTTAATTCCCTTTTCAAATGTCTCCTTTGTTTACTTTTCTAGTTGCTCTAAACAAAGACTGAACAACATCAGGGAAAGCCTGCACCCCTGTCTCACTACCTTCTCAATTATTGCGTCCCTTTCATGTCTGTCGACTTTAGTAATTGTTGTCTGGTTTCTGTAGAAGTCAATCTTTCACTCTCTGTTTTTATCTCTGCTGCCTCAGAATATCAAAGAGTGTATTGCAGTCGACATCGTCAAAATCTTTCTCTAAATTTGCAAATGCTGTAGAAGTAGATTATTCTTCCTTCAGTCTGTCTTCTAAGATGATGATAATAATAATCATAATTTCCTATGGATCAATGCCCTGGTGCTAGTCTTTGTACCGGCCCCCACTTCGGCGTCTTGCGTGTGCCTAACCTTCCTCAGTCATCCAACTGCGGAAAGAGGACCTACTGGTTAAAGTGGAATTCGAACTACCTATCGTTTCTGACGACTCCTCACATCGCTGAGAGATGAAGGCAGAGTTACAGTGCAAACTGAAAAATCCGTGGACCGACCGGGATTTGTTTCTGAAACTCTCAGTTCCCAGGCAGATGCTTAAACTACTGTTATTAGGTTACAATGCAGGATGAAAAATACGTGATCCGACCGGGATTCGATCCTGTGATCTCTCGGTTTCCAGACAAACGCTTTATCTATGCTTCTCAAAATGTTATGCACAGTGAAACTGTTGAATGGCAGGAAAGCTTTTACTCCTATATAAAGTGCGTCAGACCTTGGTAGTGTTGGATGCTCCCTAGAACCATTTCGTGAAAATAGCAAAATGTCGGACGGTCGTGTGGAGCGCTCCACTGGCTTTGGCAAATATCATTTCGGATTGAAGTGGTGTGTTTCGCATTGTTATTGTCTTCAATGGCCTTGTTTCAGAGCGATTTCTCAGATGAATATCAGTTCCGTCCAACAAGCTATTTTGAACGCCGGATCGATGCAGTGGAAACTAGAAACGTGTTGACAGGCCCAGATCGCATTGGAACGTAGCCAATTCGGTGGACGAGCACCTGTGTTAACGCAAAAAGCATAGTTCTTAAATTCACGGTAGAGACTGTTCGAGGGTCAAGGATAATCCAAGATATACTGTATCAGTTCAGAGAACTGTTTGACTCTAGTGTAGTGCAGCGAGCGAAGAAAATTTCATTCACGAAAATGACCCTTTATAGGCCCGACTGCAACGATGCGATGTTGGAGAATGATATGGCACAAAAGAAGTGACGTGCATTCGTGTGAGGCTCTCCAGCAAGGTACAGCGCACAAGATGGTGACAATACATCGCACCAGTCAGAAACTGCACTGAGTGACGATTTGGACAGCATACCAACATATCTTCTCACCAGACTCTTGGAGAGTGTGCTGAATAGAGTGTACATTGCTGTCTTCACTAGACATGACTACTTTGCTGGAAATCAAAGGGCAGTGTCAATTTTTATCTGTAGAAATGCTTAAAGTTTGAAGTTTGAGGAAAAGACTTATGAAAGAAAATTATTTAGAGAAACATTCTCTCAAAACTGGAGGAACAAGCAAGACAAGAAAATTGTAGGAGATTTGAGCCTGCCAGTTACATGCAAGGTGGTTATAACTAAAATTTCGCTTCTGAGACGACCCCCACGACAAACATGTGATCGTAGGAGAATGAATCTTTGTGGAAACATTTGCAAGGACATGCGGAAGAGAAATAATGAGTGAACCATTGAAAGAAACTCATTTTAATTTCCAAATGAGGCGGTAGCGTTTATTAATTGCGTACCTTATTTACTTTCCAGGTTATAAACGTTTCTCAATGTGGCGACCACCTTCATCCACGACAGCCTGGAAACTCACTGGAGATTGCCATACTGCTGCCCGAAAGAACAGTGGACCACGGAATGTTAAACTGTTGTGACACAACCGTGTACTGGTCGAATGTTAAACTTCCTGACAGATTAAAACTAATGTGATTCTTCAATTTATCCAGGCGTATTTTATGCCGAAATAAATCTCGGGTGAGCAGCCTGGTATGACTATGCATAGGACACAATATTTCGGTAATCGACGACGTTGCCATCATCAGGTGTAATTTCTCCAGGCGTATTGATGATGGCAACGTGGTCGATTACCGAAATATTGTGTCCTACGCACAGTCATACCAGGCTGTTCACCCGAGATTTATTTCGTCAGATTAAAACTGTGTGCCGGACCGAGACTCGAACTCGGGACCTATGCCTTTCGCAGGCAAGTGCTCAACCAACTGACCTACCCAAGCACGACTCCCGACCCGTGCTCACAGCTTCAATTCTGTCAGTACCTCGTACCGAGTTCAAGTCTCGGTCCGGCACACAGTTTTAATCTGTCAGGAAGTTTCATATCAGCGCACACTTCGCTGCAGAGTGAAAATCTCATTCTGGTCGAATGTTGCACGCTGCGTCCAGAATTCTCAGCCATGGCAACAATAATTTTAACAACAATTTGTGGTGCAATCAGCCTTCCGCCTCTCTCAGGAGCAATTCTCAATTCGCTAGTTAATTCGAACTTCCGGATCATGTTCTTCAACGCCGTGCGGGAAGAGGACCTCTCCGTATTGGTTCAGTGCGTTGATATTCGCGAAAACCAGCAGTACTATGGCCGTTATTTTTATAAAACGGCTTTACGAGTAAAATGCTGATCACCTTGTCCAGACCCATATAGACTGTTTGCAAGTGTAATGCACACCGATGCTTGTGTTTCAGACCTGTGTCGCCGTACCAGTACCACCACGTAAAGACAGGCTATGACACTAACACTACTAACAACGTAAATCTTACAGAGCACAATTTGAACATCGTTCCTATAATGTTGGGTACCCACACACGAAGTGCAAGGTGACTCGGACATTTTGAAGCCATTTGTGGCAGCATTAACGGAGGAGGAAAGGACCTACACTTATTTCCAACAGGATGGAGCAGCTGCCTATACAGCCGGCCGAACCTTGGAGCACATTCACACAGTCTTTACGCCTGACAGAGTTATGAGAGGTCAGTCTGGTCAAGGCCCTAGCTGGCCACCCAGGCCACCTGATGTCTCAGTGTGCGATTACTTTGTTTGGGGATCCCTCAACTCTAAGGTGTATCGCAATAACCATCATAGTCTCAGAATATTTCGGATGAGATTGCAGCAACTGCCTTCAGTACCTTGCTGACCAGGGCCCAAAAGTCCCAAGAGATGAATGGTGATCACTTTCAACGTCTGCTATAGAATTGTATTAGCTTTCCTCTGCTGTTCTCCTTTGAACCCTGGAACTCTGTTTTCCAGGACACCTTTATTTGTTCCACTCTGTAGGTTTTCGCTTCACTGCAAGTAACGAAAGTTTAATTACATGATCCAGTCACATTAATGTGACCACTGTCAATGTTCGACGTCAATGTGCAATAATCACGCACAGACGGCAAGTGGCAGCACTAGCAGTGGAGGGCATACAAAGCGTATCGGGGGGACGCGGAAAATAGTGGAGTGGTTGAAACTTCCTGGCAGATTAAAACTGTGTACAGGACGGAGACTCGAACTCGGGACCTTTGCCTTTCGCGGGCAAGTGCTCTACCAACTTAGCTACCCAAGCACGACTCACGCCCCGTCCTCACAGCTTTACTTCCGCCAGTACCTCGTCACCTACCTCGCAAAACTAGCACTCGCAGGGGAGCTTCTGTTAAGTTTGGAAGGTAGGATACGAGGTACTGGCAGAAGTAAAGCTGTGAGGACGGGGCGTGAGTCGTGCTTGGATAGCTCAATGCCGGCTCAGTAACTCAGCGTGTTCGGTCAGAGGGCTAGCTGCCCTCTGTAAAAAAAAAAAAGAAGAAAACTGAGTTAACGGAACAACGACGAACTGAAATGGGTGTCTTGCGACGTCCGCCCCGAACAGATACAACGAACGAAAACGAACAAAGTGAGATTAAAAAAAAAAAAAGTTGGTAGAGCACTTGCCCGCGAAAGGCAAAGGTCCCGAGCTCGAGTCTCGCTCCGACACACAGTTTTAATCTGCAAGGAAGTTTCATATCAGCCCACACTCCGCTGCAGAGTGAAAAACTCATTCTAGTGCAGTTGTTTTCGTAGTGCGGAAACGCAACCTCTTCTCTGACAGCCAAAAAGGCACGATCGTTAGCTTTCTCGCCACGGGTGGAAGCATTTCCGGAATGGTGAAGTTCTTAAACTTCGCGAGCCGCCATAGTCAAGGCACACAGTGCATGCAAAATGGCGCTATGCGAAAGTGGCGCCGAGATAACTGTGATGCACCACGAGCCATAGATGACAGGGGTGAAAGGCAGCTGCACAGATGTGTACGGGCGAGTGGACTTCAACTGTTGTGCAACTGAACGCCTGGATGAACCGAGGGGCTACCGACAGTGTCTCCTCAACGACCGTTGAGCGGAAGTTGCTGTGTGTGACCTTCCACAGCAGATGCCTGATTCGTGCACCCATGCTGACTGCTGTTCAGCGGGGACGACGGCTAAAATCTGCAGACCAATACTGCAAATGGAGTTCACTTAGTGGCGACAAGCGGAATTTTCAGATGAATCACACTTTGTGCTCCAACGGTCAGATGGCCGTCGGCATATACGGCATGAAATGTCTGGAGGCGAACACCCTGCACGAGTCGTCGAATGGGTCAAGGCCGGAGGAGATACCGTTATGATGTGAGGAATATTTTTGTGGCATTCCCTGGACGATCTCGTCATTCTGGAAGGTATACTGGATCCACACAAGTATCCATCTGTCGTTGGGGACCAGATCCCACCCCTACACAAAGTTTGTGTTTCCTCAGTATGGCAGCATCTACCAGCAGGACAATGTGATGACCCACACAGCTCGCAGTGTACGTGCGTGGTGAGGGACTGATGACCTCAGACTGATGACCTCAGACTGATGTCCCATAGTGCTGAGAGCCATTTGTATGTGGCGTGGTACGCCCCTGGCCACCAACCTCCCAGAATTTAAACCCAATCGAAAATCGGTGGGACCGCCTCGATCAGGCTCAAGGCGCCATGGATACTCAACCGAAAAGCCTAGTGCGCTGCTTACAGCACTGGGGTCAGCACGGCTCCACACAGCTGCCAGTACCTTCCAGAATCTGATTGACTCTCTTCCTGCAAGGTCAGCGCTGCAAAAGTTTGTTATTCAGTGTCAGGAAGTCGTTTCTGAAAGTATTTCTATGGAGTGTAGCCATGTATGGAAGTGAAACATGGACGATAAATAGTTTGGACAAGAAGAGAATAGAAGCTTTCGAAATGTGGTGCTACAGAAGAATGTTGAAGATTAGATTGGTAGATCACATAACTAATGAGGAGGTATTGAATAGAATTGGGGAGAAGAGGAGTTTGTGGCACAACTTGACAAAAAGAAGGGACCGGTTAGTAGGACATGTTCTAAGGCATCAAGGGATCACAAATTTAGCATTGGAGGGCAGCGTGGAGGGTAAAAATCGTAGAGGGAGACCAAGAGATGAATACAGTAAGCAGATTCAGAAGGATGTAGGTTGCAGTAAGTACTGGGAGATGAAGAAGCTTGCACAGGATAGGGTAGCATGGAGAGCTGCATCAAACCAGTCTCAGGACTGAAGACCACAACAACAACAACAACAACAACAACAACGGGTGGTCACATTAATTTGGCTGAACAGTGTATAATCGTCCTGTATATTAAGAAGTGCACGTGTTTAAGATTGGAGCCAGGGATAAAAAAATCTTGTAATGCTATGCTAAACGTATTTGTGGAAATTATTTTTAGCGGTTGGTGGTACAGCTCGCCAGTAAAGGATCTGCAAAAAAAAAAATTCTTCGATTCAGTGAACGCAGGGGAAATATTCGGTGACCACAATGCTACTGTTGCACCATAAATCACTGAGGTCTATCGAAAAGCTAAGAAAGGTCGGAAGATATTTCTGTTTAAGAAGTGAGATAGGAAAATCATTAGAATTTATCTGAGAAGATTCAGGTCTGGGGGAGAGAAAGTGGAGGATCTGTGGCAGTATTGTGGGACATGTGCTAGGTAAGTTAGTAACGTGTAAAACAGTGAAGGCTGGGGAGAACTCACCATCTTCACCACGTTCCTTCGCTTACACCTCAAAAAAGTATGAATTATCATGAAAACGAATTTCATGGTGTGATGAGAAATCCGTATTGGCTTTACTCACTACACTGATTTGCGTTAGTGGAAGTAAAATTCGACATCCACAGTTTTGAGTATTTATAGTCTACCTATTTTTCTGTGAATGCGATACTTCGCAGTAATACTATGTTAATTTCCTGTTTCACTCTGTCTGCAGCAATCAACATCGGAGAAAGTCTAAGATAAAAAAAAAAAAAAAAAAAAAAAAAAAAAAAAAAAAAAAAACTGAAGTAGGAATAACGTTCCGAGTTTATTTGGCAACGTTAAAATTGTTTCCTTCGTTAATCTCAGTGATTTTTGTTTGATATCTGAAGGGTTAGTGGCTGGTTCGTCAAGTCGTACGAACTTGGTGTGAAATCTTCAGAACGTGTTATCTTTCATAAAATCAGTTAAGTCGGATCTGGTAAAAAAAACCCATGTTTTGCGACAGCTCTTTCAAAATGCAACAACTGAATTTTACCCCTGTGTAGAAATATATGCAGCGTGATAAAGGGGTTATGGAGAAGGGTAAATGAATAAATTTGACGTAAAGGACATTGGTCACGAAACACCTGAATCCTGATTCGCATCTACAGAGCGGCAAGTTAAGTGTTTATTTTTTCCTGTGTTTTCCTCATAGTATATGTATTAAATTTCATGCATGTTTTTCTGTTTAAGAGATTTAATCTCGCGCTTTTGTAGGTGTAAACTCATTCGACTGTAGACAGTAGTTGCTCATTTCTTTTGGTTTGAAGACAAGCTTCCATTCGTTTTGTAAGCCAGTCAGTCAGGCGCCAGACTCTGTTGATACACATCTGCATAGCTGAAAGTTAAGTGTTTATCTTTTCCCGCATTTTTCCTCGTACTATATTTCTAAAATTTCGTGTGTTTCCGTTTAACAGATGTAAGCTCGCATTTTGTATGCATAAATTCGGTCAGTCTGTAGCGCAGTTTTCATTTCCTCTGAATAGCCAGCTAGATAGCAACAGCGTCCATTGGTGACACAACAGGAGGGTAGCAAGTTGAATATCTAGGATTCTATCTACTTTTGTAGTTTACTTTTCCAGTTCGTCCTGCGAGGACAGTTGGGATGTGTGTGCATGCTGTGTGCGGACGCAGGAGGAGCTGCCCGCTGTTCGCGAACATCTGAATGCGCTTTTGGCTACAGTCATGAAACGTTCCTCTACTAGGAATAGTGATACAAATAATGACTGGACCCCTTTTGTTATCACTTGTTTTATTTAACAATCATATAAACAAATTCCTTTAAAACAACATCTTAATCCACTATCAATGTTTTTATGAAACAAAATCTATACCATAAATAAGAAAATGTTAAAACCACTAAAAATTATGCGCCTTACGGCTTAAAATTAATTCACAATTTTATGTTGCTCTTCAAAGTTTAATAAAGATAATAAATAATATAATAAATATATAAATATAATAAATATAAATATAATAAATATATAATAATAAATATAATATAATAAATATAATATAATAAATACCGATAAAACATAATTAGCACCAGAATTAATTAGTGATGAGTGACGCCAGGTCGCTCGAAGGCGGAACGAAAACTTCACTTGGAGAAGCCAAGGCGGAAGCCAGCAGTTCGTACAAGACCCACTTCTCGAGCTTCGACCCGGAGTCACCTCCCGCTACCCAGGATTTCACAGCCCTGGTACCCGTAGGTGGAAAGGTAGCGCTTACTCCAAAACACCAGACAGCCAGCTGTAACATTTAACAAGCGCACAGAACAGGTCCGCAGGGACAATGTAAACAACCACCAAAAGACATTAAATAACAGGTTAAATTATTCACTAAGAAAACGGCCACTGCCTGCGGAATGACGACCATGCAGACACAGCTAATCATCTTCCAAATATAAATACACTATACAGCAGGTCTTATCACTTAGCTGACAGATGAAGGCACAAAATCAGTTTTAACAAATATAAGCATCTATTTTCAATGAAACATACTTAATCTTGGATAAATTGTGGCAATAAAATGAAGCAATTGATGGTAAAAGTAGAATTACACACCTTACGAAATAAATGATTCCTACATACAAGGCTTATTACATAGCATATCACTCTAAACATCTTCAGAACTTATACACCCAAGGTTTCAGCAATACACCCAATAGTGGATCCACAGAATGCATTCACACCACAGGAAGTTCATTATGGCATAAGCCAAATGAAAAATGTTAGATATATTTTAAAGCACTACAGCAATGCTGACAAATCTGCAGTCACATATCACGGACAAATTCACTTAACTTTTCGCTGGACGTCCGATATGGCTTGCTTGCGTCGGGTACAGTAGGCAGCGGACGACCGGAACTAGCAGCACGCAACGCAAGGCAGGAACAAGCCCCCTCTCAGGCGACAGGAAAGGCTCCCCACCAAGCTGCGCCATAGACCTGGTCGGTTCCCACTCCACCACAAGCGCACTCCGGCCTCAGGTAACATCGAACGCCCACTCTTGTCCTTGGCGAGAGCCTCCAGTTAACCCCTCCGGCAAAGATAAGGCAGCCAAGACTGAGTAAGCACCACAAGCAAAGATAAGAGCGCGAAGGCGAGGTACTTGCAAATACGCTAGGGCGCCAGTAAAACGCCACGGCTCAGGTCAGTCACCTCTAGGCTGCTGCCTCGGGATGCAGCGGTGGCGGAGAATCTGGCGCGTCCCGTAGGACATCTCAGGCGTCGCTTGTTTCGCCCACGTGCTCTGCTACCGGGAAACCTCCTAGTGTCCCCTTCACACCAGAGTGACTGGTGGTAATGAGTTCGCGCCGCTCGAAGTGGGGGGCCAACGTGGAGACTGGTCATCTGGCCTCGACCTGTGAGTGGACAGGTGGCCGCTCCTTCAGCAAGTTCCGAGCAGGCACAGAGTGGGTTTCAAGTGATCGGAATCTCGAACGTTAGGCACGTTATCGAGTGACTCAGGCAGATAGCTTTCAGGGCTGGAAAGAAAGCCAATGTGCACTCGGTACGTCTGCAGGGGGGGCTCACCTGAGATGTGGAGTTGGCCTTGCCTGTTGCTATCGAGAGTGTAGGGTGCAGTCGTCTACAAGTTGTGACTCATGTCGGCCCCAACGACGCCTGTCGCATGGGTTCTGAGGGCGTTCTCGGTACATACAGGCGGTTGACAGAACTGGTAAGGCTGCTGGCGTCACCTGTAGGGTGTGAGCAGAGCTCGCAATTTGCAGCATTGTTCCCAGAGTTGATCACGGTTGTGTGGCTTGGAGCCCAGTGGAGGGTCTCAACCAAAGGGCTCGTCGACTCTGTGACAGTCTCGGCTGCAGATTTCTATGCCTTCATTTGGGGATTTGTAGGACTCTCATTGATAGGACCAGGGTGCACTGCACAAAAGAAGCAGTTACTCAGCACAGGACTTCTGGAGTGCACATGAAGGTTATTTAGGCTAAGCGGAGTTTGAGGTACTCTAATGAACATTCGCCAGTCGATATGCAGCAGACGTAGTCATACCACGTTTAGAGTAAAGTCATTTAGAACGTCAAAATTTTCTCATTAAATTGTCGAAGCATTCGCAACAATGTTCCCGAATTTACTATCCTACAGGAAAGTTCTCGCACTCAAATTATTCTCTCTAAAGAGAGCTGGAAGAAATCCAAAGTGGAGAGCTCTGAGGTATGGGAATATATATCAGAAAGACAGATTATAGACCACTGGGGAGGGAGTGTTCATTGAAGTTCACAAAAATATTGTCTCTCTTGAGGTAGGAGTTGAATGTGACAGTGAAGTTATCTTGTTGCGTATAACAGGTCTAGATTAAAGAAAGTTAATTGTTGGATGTTTTTACCAGTCACCCGATTCTGCTGTGACAGTTCTAGAGTCGTTCAAAGAATGTCTGTGGTCAATAGCGCATAAATACACAATCGTGCATTACTAGTTGGAGGCGACTTTAACCTACCGAGTGCAGACTGGAATGTCTGTGGATTCATTGCAGGGGTACAGACAGACAGTTATGAGCAGTACTTCTGAACACTTTCTCTGAAAACTGACTTTAGCCGCTAGTCTGCTGCCCGACCTCGTAGCTGCAAATAGGCAGGACATTATCGTCAACATGGGTATGGAAAAGGGGATTAGCGAGTGTGATGTCATTATAGCAACTATGGTTACGAAAGCTAATAAATCAGTTAAGACGGCTAGAAGAGTGTTTCTGCTACAAAGAGCAGATAAGTAGTTGTTAGCAACTCACTTAGACAGTGAATTGACATCAGTCAATTCCAGTAAGATGAACGTAGAGGAATTATGGGCAAAGCTTAAGCAGATTGTGGTCTGGATAACTATGTACCTAATAAATGAGTTAAGGACGGAAAAGACTCACCTTTTTTTAAGAACGAGACTCGGAAAATGTTGAGGAAGCAGAGGCTGTTGCACTCTCGGATCAAAAGAGAACGCGCTAACGATGACAAAGATTATTAGGGATTCGTGCGTCTGTGAAAACATCTATGCGCGAAGCATACAGTTACTACCAACATCATACCTTAGCAAACGATCTGGAAGAGAACCAGAGAAAATTCTGGTTCCATATAAAATCGAAAAATGGGTCTAAGGCTTCCATCCAGCCACTTGTTGATAAGTCTAGTGTCACAGAAGAAGACAGCAAAACGAAAGCCGAAGTTTTAAAATTTCACGTTCAAGAAATCGTTCTCGCAGGAGAGTCTCACAAACATCCATCGAAATTTGGAAATTTGTCGTAAGATCTTATGGGACCAAACTGCTGAGGTCATCAGTCCCTAAGCTTACACACTACTTAATCTAACTTAAACTAACTCATGCTAAGGACAACGTACACACCCATGCCCGAGGGAGGACTCGAACTTTCGACGGAGACAGCCGCGCGGACCGTGACAAGGCGCCTCACATCGTGCGGCTACCCCGGCGGGTGACCATTGAACAGACTCCCGTATGCACGACATAGTAATAAGAAAGAACTGAAGGAGTTGAAAAAAAAAATCACCAGGTCCAGGTGGAATCCCAGTTCGGCTTCTCAAAGAATATTCTACGGCATTGGTCCTTTAACTAGCTTGCATTTATCGCGAATCTCTCGCCCGGTGCAAATTCCCAAGCGAATGGGAAGAAGTGCGTGTCGCTCCTGTATATAAGAAGGTGAAAGGAACGGACCCACAAAATTACAGACCAATATTCCTAACATCGGTTTGCTGAAGAATCCTTGAACATATTCTCAGTTCGAATACAATAAATTTCATTGAGGCCGTGAAGCTTATGTCCATGAATCAGCATGGTTTTTTAAAGCGTAGCTCGTGCGAAACTCAGCTTATCCTTTTCTCGCGTTATATCTGGATAAAGGGCAGCAGGCTGATTCCATATTTCATTTCTGAAAATCATTTGATCCGGTGCCGCACTACAGGCTGTTAACAAAGATAGGAGGATATGGAATAGGTTCATAGGTAGGTGAGTGGCTCGAAGACTTCTTAAGTTATAGAAGCCATTATGTTGTCCTCGCTGGTGAGTGTTCATCACAGACAAGAATATCGTCAGTAGTGCCTCAAGGAAGTGTGATAGGAGCGCTGTTGTTCTCTGTATACAGAAATGATTGAAATGATTTGGCGGAGATGGAGGGTAGCAATCCGTGATTGGTTGCTTATGATGACGTAGTGTACGGCAAGGTGTCGAAGTTGAGTGATTGTTGGAGGATACACGATGACTTAGACCAAATTTTTAGTTGCTTTAATGAACGGCAGCTGGCTCTAAATGTAGAAATCGTCGACTTTGGTTTATTGGGATAATTCTAGGAAAATGTGGTTCATCTGTAAAGGAAACCGCATGTAGGTCGCCAGTGCTACCTATTCTTGAGTACTGCTCGCATGTTTGGGATGCATACCAGGTCAGATTAAAGGAAGATATCGAACCAATTAAGATTTGCTAGATTTGTTACTGGTAAGTTCTAACAACACGTAAGTGTTACGGAGATGCTTCGGGAAACCCTGGATGAAGGCGACATTCTTTTCAAGGGAAACTTTTGAGAAAATTTAGAGAACGGGCTTTCAAAGCTGACTGCGTGTAAGGATCACGAAGATAAGATACGAGAAACTGGGACTCATACGGAGGCATACAGACAGTCGTTTTCCTCTTGTTCTGTTTGCGAAACGGGAAAGGAAATGACTAGTGTGGTATAGGATACCCTGCACCACGCTCCGTACGGTGGGCTGCGCAGCATTGGTGTAAGTGTAGATGTAGAAAGTTATAAGCAAAAATCGTTCTGGTTCCTCTGACAGTGGATCTCTTCGACTACATACTCCTTGCTTTTCATGTTTTGGAAGGAGGTAGTATAGGCCAAAACAAGATAAAAATTGCCTGTAATCCGACTCACGAAGAATGGCGGTTTGCGTAGGGCGAGGCATGGACTAGGACTGTATTTTCCGGTTGATAGCGACAGTTGCGGTACGCATGTGCTTTATGCTTGAAGAAAGCGTATATGCTGCAAATTACGTCTCGCTTGCTCATGTGGCATTTGTAGCCTACCGCCACCATCAACGATAACAACTCACAACAAGTAGAATTTATTTATATATTCGTATGGCTAGGGCCGCCCGTCGGGCAGACCGTTCGCCGGGTGCCGGTCTTTCAATTTGACGCCACTTTGGCGACCTGCAGTCGATGAGGATGAAAGGATGATGATGATGACAGTACAACACCCAGTCCCTGGGTGGAAAAAATTCCCCCGATCCAGCCGGGAATCGAACCCGGGCACAGAGGACTGACAATCTGTCACGTTGACCATTCAGCTATCGGGGGAGGACAACAAGTGGAATGAAAATTCACTAAATAACTCACCACGATCACTTTTAATACTTGCATTGGCTACGACATTCACAACCGAGCGCTCATAACACTACTGAACGCTAATTGGCTGTTGGAAAATGATTGACGTAGCTGTGCAAAACAAGCCTAAACTCGACCGCCGTCGTCATGACTTCCAGTTACAGTAAGTATTGGCTCTAATAGACATACCTTAAGCGCTATGAGAACTTATTCAGTGGAAGATACGTTTACTCTTTCCCATCATAAAAAAAGAAAGAAAGAAATGGTTCAAATGGCTCTGAGCACTATGGGACTTAACTTCTAAAGTCATCAGTCCCCTACAACTTAGAACCTAACTAACCTAAGGACTGTGTGAGAGACTGAAAGCAAAAAATATGCGCGTACCTCGCTACCAGTCCGATATAGAAAAATAATGTTAAGTTGTACAGCCATAGTGGATGTTTGTGGATTATAATGAATTTCAATGAAATACGTGTTAACCCATAGTTGAGGTGTAAGAAGGGAAATGCCAAATAACTGATAACCAGTCATGTCTGTCGACATTTAGTTATGTCCACTAAGAGTTCCACCTTCTCATACACAGCTGCAAATTAAATGGAGTTCCTGAAGAATTTAGCATCAACATTGAAAAGACGTTTTCTCAGTTTCTCGACTGTGTTCTACGTGTGGAATACTGCATGTGGAATCAGACAGTAACTGCCGAATCGGCTGGATTATTTATTAAGTTTAGTTAAATTTGAAAAAACGGACATGGCAGTTAAAGTTAAGGAAACTTTCCAAAGCAGATTACTACAAACATAGCATTACAAAAAAACACTGAAATAATAAGAAGCCTAAATTATAAATTAGAAATGCACGAAGGTGTAGTTCCGAAAGCTGACAACAGAAATTTTGTTGTAATGATTTAAAATAATGAATACATCCAAAAAATTGGAAAATTGTTGCTGATAATAACATAGTTTAAATCAAGAAAAATCCTGTAATTAAGTTTCAATCAGAAATAAGTAAAGTAATGAAAACTATTTTTTGTCTATTGGTGAAAAATAGAAAAGTGAATTAAAAATTATGAATCCGTCGAGTCCAGTGTTTCATCCACAAAATAAATTGTAGAAGACAGAGAACCAATTAGACGAATTATTAACAAGAAGCCATATCCCAATCACAAAGTTAACCGAGAATGCAATCAGACTGAGTGCAGTGCATACTTATTACAACATATAATGCCAAAATTAGTTATGAATTTGTGGCGTTATTAAAGACGACCTTGGCATCATTAGACATTGTTAATGTCCAAGTAAATGAAACATTGAAGATTATAACATGAAACATCTTATCACATAAGATTAGTCAAGGGGATGTAGTAGAAATCATGGAAATTTTAGAACTTGTGCTGTCGTTTAATTAGTTTAAATTTAACGAAAAGATTTTTTTTGCCAAAAGGACAGGCTCTCAATAGGCAGGCATTTAGCCGAGAGTTTCATAACTGAAGCAGAAAATATGTTTTTCGGATGTAATCCTGACATAATCATAAATTACCTGTTAGACCTATCGCAGGTGGTATGTAGATACCATTATACTGCTATATAAAGGTGACGAAAAAGAAACATTTGAGGAAGTAGTTTACAGTGGATTTGGGGGAAGAAGGATCTCAGAATAACTACAAAAGATGGAACACAACAGCTGCTGATACGATCATAAATGCGAAATCCTGTCCCCGTAAAAACTATAAAAGTGCATGTTTTACAACCGTGATCAACATGATGTTGTAACCACTACTTAACCGTAACGATGAAGCAGAAGAATTGAACGTCATGAAACTTAGCAAGGGTGAAGGACGCACATAAGGACGGTAATGTAACAGACATACAACAAGCTAAGGTCAAGAAGACATTAGGTCTAGACGACAAGAGGTTTGTTACTGTATTATACAATGGTGCATTTTCTGATAGAGTTGCGCAAGCTTTCAGAAAATCTAAAGTTGAAATTAGATTTCAGACAAAAGGTACAGCTACTTCTAAGGCTATGCCACAAATTTGCAACAACAATAATGAATATTACACCATCAGGTGCGAGGACTGTAAAAGATTATATACTGGTCAGTCGGGGACAAATTTTAAGATCCGTTTCAAAGAACACAGGTGTAGTCAAAATAAGTGCGCATTTAGTACACATTTGAAAAACGGAAAACGTCTGTCAGGTAATATACAGGATAATTTTGAGATGTTTCATAGGGCATCAAAAGGAAAATTGCTGAAGCTACTTGAGGAAATGTAGATGTGTGGACTTCGAAAACAGCAACCGGAATTATTGTTTATCGAACGGAGTTAGTCTTACTTCAGTGATATTGTGATGTATTCAGCAAGTTTCTAGTCTGAACGGCATGTCGCAGCGCAGTGCCACTGTGTACGGTCATGTACGCTCGCCAGCGAGTGTGGACTTTCTTCCGCAAGCCCAACATTCCGCAGAGAGCCCTAAAGGCGGTGTCAGTTGGATTGTCCTCTGAATGCGCTGTCAACCATTCAGACCTTCGATTAAATAATTATTCTTTCATTAACCATCTTTCACACAAGGTTGTGTTTCATTTACTTTGCAATGCTGCAAGATTTTCTATTAAGACTGTTTATTTCCTTCTACACGTTTTATTCAGACTTAAAGTACGGATTTTATTTCTGCGTATTGTATTGCGCTGGTGCATTAGTTCGTAGCGTTTTTCCATAACTTTAATAAACACAACAGATACACATAACAGACACTTTTGTCATCAATAATATATTTTCCTTCACTATTTACAACAGTCTGGACAAAGCTGGTGTAACTTTTCTATACCGCGACTGTATAAATCACGCGACTTTGAGGCGAAGAAGTCTTCGAAACATATCTGGAGCGCATTTTCATCCCGAAAGGAAGTTACTTGAAGGATCTTCGATAGAGAGCGGAAAAGGTGAAAATCTGAGGGCACAAGATCAGGTGAATAAGGTGCATGTGGAATGACTTCCCAACCCAACACCTGTGTAATGTTTTTGTCAGTTTAGCAGAATGTGCTATCGTGGAGTAGCATCACTTAACGCAGTGTTCCTGGTCGTTGTTCTTTGACCGCGTTTGCAAGACGTCTCAGTTGTCAGCATTGATGATTACACCTCGAGGAAGCAATTCGCAGTACACCACACCGACGCTGTGCCACCAATGCGTAATATTATGTTTTGTGTTTGAGCGCGGGTTTTTTCACGGGGAGCTGCTGCTTAGTTTGAGCTCATCCATTCCTTTCTCTTCCTTATGTCATCATAAAGACACCATTTCTCGTCACAGTAACGATACAGGATAGGAATGGTCGGTGATGTTCACGAACTAATTGATGACGAGTAAACAGAGATGCACATGTGACCACTTGTTGATTTTTGTGATGACTTAGAGCATGCGGTCACCATACACCCGATTTTTGAACCTTCCTCATTGCATGCAGACGTTGCACGAAGGTGGAATGATCAGAGTTCACCAGTTTCCCAGTTCTCGAGTACACTGACATGAATCATTGTGGATTAATACGTTTAAACGACCTTAATCAAATCCCGAGGGTCTTCCTAGACGTGGGGAGTCACTAACATCAAAACGAACCTCCTTAAAACGAGAAAAACATTTTCTTGCCGTGCTCTGTCCAGTGACATTATCCCCATAGATTGCGAAAATGTTTGATGCTGCCTCCGCTGCTGTCACCTCCTCTATTGAACTCAGACAGGAGAATGTTTCGGAAATGTACCGATTTCTCAACTTGGCACTCTATTGTCTAGCATCCACAGTTCCACTCATTATCTCCAAATGATAGAACGACAATATGTAAACTCAAATAGCAGCAGTGAACTACAAATAAAAAATGATAATCGATAAATAAACCCATAGCAACCGGAACACCAACATGCAAAAACAAAAACGCTACGAACTTACGCACCAATCTATTTTATTTTATCTTTTATTGTTAGACAACAACTTTGCCATGTGAAATCATTTTAATTAATGAATGCGCAGATTCTGTTTTAAGCTATTGAATATGTGATGCTGAGCACTTTCTTACCCCAGCACTAGTGCTGGACACCCCCTGGTCCTCACCAGCACTTGTTATATACCTACATGTAAGGGCTGTTTGACGTTGATAGTTGTATCATAAGACTTATAATGGTATGTATGGCTGTCAGACATATTATCGATGTATTTCTATATTTTCTGGATATTGAGTCCTAAGCCAATTGAACTTATTTTTGTCACATTTTTGTCACATTATTGTTGTTTTCTATTTTGTAAAACATCTAGAGATGGCAATAAGCCAAAACCGGCCATTGTGAATTGCATATTACATATTATCTTTAGTAGAATTAATTTACGAAAGCAATTGGGCTTTGGCATAATTACAGTAAGCCACCACCCCGCTACTTTGAAGAATCGAACTCATACATATAAAAAAGTTGCAAACCTCTGACTGCTTTGCAAATGAGTTAATGTGTTAAATATTTGATGTTAAGCATGTTAGTGAGAAAAGTTTAGAAAAGATGGAACATTAAGTACAAAGTTTGTTGAAAGTCGCTAAGTGTTCTCATTATTATGAGTATAGTCTGGGTAATTACCAGTTTTAAGCAAAAGCCAGTTTTTCATGCATCTCAGCTGTATGACGTAATATCTCCTGAACTGAGTCGTAGAAAGATATAATTTTGCATGCGCAGTGACTGCTTGGAGAGGACGAGTTTAATTATGCACCCTAGTTCTGTGCGAACTGCACAGCGTTCAGTGTTATCTGTTAGAAGCTTTTCGAACCATTTCTAAACTTCTTTATAAAATTCTTAGAATTTTCACAATAGACAATTTTTACATTTTCTTTGCTTGTACTCATGTATTGATCTCAGTTTCCAAGATACTTAATTTTGAAATTAGGGCTCCTACGCTGGACACCGTAAGTGGAACATATTCTTCACAAATAACTAAAAACCAACATTTGGTAATGCAATGTAATTAACGCATATATAATACATAGTTGTTGAAGGTGAGTTTAGGTTAAATACTGTTGTGTACAGATTCTGAACACGAAATAAAATCAACTGCTGCTTTAAGCTCCGGCTGCTAATCACCACCAACAGATGGCTGCACTTACAAATGCTCATAATTCGATTAATATATCATAGCATGAAGGAAACCAGATCATCTATTATTTTCCACATCTATGGTGCTTGACAATTGTCACAATGTTAAGGAAACGTTTACAATGATTCTAAAAATACATCAGCAACGCAAAAATTGTGTTATGCTGTTCAACTATCACAACATTACTTTCCACATACACACACATCTCTCTGGACTCTTGAATCAAGAGCCTAAATGCTATTTTCATGGCTAAACTCATGAGGCTAGAAAATAATATGCTAAACACAGTTGACATCACAAGTTAGGCCAAAAGATGTCGTAAAACTAGACTGACCAGTCTTATATGTGCAGAAAATGCATGTTGTCTAAAATATTACACAAACTAATAGGGACTCTGGACATAATTAAGCCTCTCTTGATATGAGTCACAATACACCCTCAAATTAAATTTAAATTGTTCTGTAATGTTTGTCAAGTGTTGCAAAATATGTGTCCAAAATGTGTAAATGGTGTTTTTCACGCATCTCAGCTGTATGACGTAATATCTCCTGGACTGTGAGTCGTACAATGATATAATTTTGCAGGCGCATTCAGTGGTGAATGTGGATTTTATCTGCAGTATGTGTTGCAAATAAATTAGTAGTAAAGAAGTAATAAATTAAAGTGGCATGCCTGATGCCGAAGTTTTACTGTGTGTGCAGCAAAAATGTAACAACTGGTAAGCGTTTATTCCTCTCATCATTTTGTGGGAGGGGCGGGGAGGGGGCGGTGGTGTTAGCGACTTCCAACAAACTTTATTCATAATTTCAAATTTTCATAACTTTTTCTGGCTAAGTGCTCTCATTCTCAAATAGTGGGTGAATATACTCTGGGTAATTTGTGCGCCTTGAGTTACACTGCCGGAAGACGTATAACGGTTTCTGACTGTTAACAATTGTCTTACTGTGTTAAATCTTTCACTTAAATGATGCCTCTTAATGAGTAGATAATGAGATCAAATGGCTCTGAGCACTATGGGACTTAACTTCTGAGGTCATCAGTCCCCTAGATCTACTTAAACGTAACTAACCTAAGGACATCACACACATCCATGCCCAAGGCAGGATTCGAACCTGCGACCGTAGAGGTCACGCGGTTCCGGACTGAAGCGTCTAGAACCGCTCGGCCACCTCGGCAGGCAGATAATGAGATCGTTTTAAACTTTTAAATTAGGTCAACAATTACGTGAGATACTGAAAATAATTTTTCTTGCCCTGTAAATATCTAGACCTGCAACTGGATCTATGCAACATGAACCGTTTGATAGTATGGACTGTAAACGGTCCCATTAAATATTTCGAGTTAAAAACTTAATTATTTTTGTTATAAAGAGTTTACAGAATGACAGAATTATAGGTTTTCCAAAGAAACGAATTGAATCCAATAGAACCCCACACATTTTAATGCCTCTAAAACTTGCGTCTTCAAAATATAAATAAAAACTTGAAAGCATGCTACTGCTATCTTTGCGTGTACACAATATATAAATAAAAACTTGAAAGCATGCTACTGCTATCTTACTAACTTCGTCCCGTAGGAGTGAGGAATACAGTCCTGGCATTGTTGAAACAACAGTCCCTTCGGACGCTTAAAACTAACTAGGGAAGCTGTGCGAAACCGAAATCTGACTGCTATATAAGGATTTGAGCCCATATTCAGTATTTTTTCACAATCAGCTTTGTCTCGAATGTTATGAAATAAAGGGCGAACCAGAAAGAGGTGGACTGAACACTAACTACACTGCCAGAGAAGTAGAAGTAGAGACATCGGCGAACAATTAAAGCCAATCATTCACTGTTGTAGCGTTTTCGTTCTGGTTTTGGGTGGACTAACCGGCAGCTGAGAGAAGAGGACGGTCACAAAACCGTACCCCTCGAATGTGGCCGGGACGAGTTCATGGCGCGACTAATGGAGACTGACGGCCGCTTCCGCAGAGGGGACCTCCTACCCCTAGCGTATCCCGACCTCGGTCGTGCTGGAACTGATTTGCCAGAGGATGTGTCCCACTGTCCCGATGGAGATACGAGGCTCACTGCTCACGCTAGTTGGCTCTGGAGGAACTATGACATCATCATAACTACAGAGTGTTTTTGGTTGTGTTCTTTACCTGTTACCAGGTGTCGCCCATTAAGACAAACGTGACTTTCTATACTTTAAGAGATTCATTATTAACGCTTTTGTCAGTGACTGAGTTACTTTGCCAAAAAGTCGATATTTTTTTATTTTTTCAATGTGTGTCTCGTAACGCTTAGGTATTTTGTGAGTGGTATTACTGCGGCCATCTTAATGTAGGATACGACAGATAATACAGCAAAACTTACTATTAAAAGCAGTATGGAATGACTCAGTAAAGTTTTAGGAACTGTGTACCCAGAGGTTCAAAGAAAATCACCACCACTACTGGATCGAAACATCATCGAGCTGATCAAAAGTATCTGAATATTCAAATGGAATGCGGTATTGGCCACTAGCTGTCACGGTAGGAGGACCCTTTGATATAAAACAAAACAGGGAGTATTGTGTTCTCAGTGGAGAGGCAATACCTGCAGAATGGATAGGTCAAGCGAGCTCAGTGATTTTGAACATGGAGTAATCATTTGGAAGTCACCTGAGTAACAGATCCATTATGGACATTGCTCCGCTGCTAAAGCTGTCCACGTCGACTACTGATGATGTGAATGTGGAGTGGAAACGCAAACGAACAACCGCAGCTAGACCAAGACAGGCGGAACTCATGTACTGTTGGGCTGGGGCCGTCGAACATAGCGGAGGGTGGATATAAAAAATCTCAAGAAATGAGCAGAAGAAATCATTCACGAGTTCCAAAGTGCTACCCGCAGTAGTTCTAGCACAAAGACTATGCGTGGGGAATTAAAAATAGTGGGGTACAACGGTAGAGCAGCATAACATTTTTGTAGTTAAGGCTAAGCGAGGCTTGAGGTGCTCTAAAGGGTGATGCCACTGGACAGTGGATGACTGGAAACGCTTGATTTCGCGTGATGAATCCCGCTATACCCTTTGATAATCAGGTAGGGGTGTTTGGGCTTGACGAATGCCTAGAGAACTTTACTTAACATCATGTTTAGTGCCAATAATGAAGTACAAAGGAGGTGGTGCTATGCTGTGGGCGTGTTTTTCGTGGTGAGGGTGTGGTCCCCTTATTCTGCTTGAAAACCCCCTAATGTGGAAGGATAAGATCACATTTTACAGCATCGCGTACTGCATACAACGACTGTTTCTGTCATGTCAATTCTGACTATCATAATGCAACATCTGTGAGGCACTGTTCTGTGGACAACAGTTATGAAATGGACTGACCTACCTAAAGTTTCAACCTGAACCCAATGAAACAGCTTTGCGATTAAGCAGAACGTCGATTTCGCCTCAGACCTCCTCTAGTTTCGGCTCTCGAAGAAGAATGGACAGCTATTCCTCCAGACATGCAGACATCTCACTGAATGTGTCCCCAGTAGAGATGAGGCAACATAAGGCTAAGGGTGAACAAAACCCACAGTAATACCAATAATAAGTCTCCGATTATATTTTATCAGATGGCATACACATTGTAAAAAAGTAGGATTGCCTATGTGGAGACCAGCACACTTTGTTTATACCGTATATTCTGGACCACTTTGTTTGCATTTGTGACGAAGTCACCGATTTTGTGACGTCATTATCACGTGACAAGCCCTGCCCCTTTCCTCTCTGCTGCCCCTTCCTCCCCTCCTCACCCCACTCCCTAGCCCTTCTCTCCCCTCTTCAGTCAGTCACACTATACTATTAAATAGGACAGCCGATCACAGCTTAGTATTTTAGCGTCCATTAAAATGGAAACGCCAGTCACAATGAATTCAACTTGACTGTGCTCAAACGTAACCACTGTTAATTTTTTACGCCACGTCCAAAAATTATGTACGTTTCACCTGAACTGCGTAAACTGTGACTATCAAAACACACACTCGCGTGCTCACCCCCCCCCCCCCCCCCCCCCACCCTCACCACACACATAAAAAACATTGTGCAAAGCAAGTAACTTGCAGTCTTTCATAGTACTTTAGAGGCTGCTCAGATTTATCCGTTTCTTTTGTTTTTCCCTAGTTCAAAAGTGTTTGTCTAGGAATTAATGTAAAGGGTACAATTCGGCTGTCTGAACACTGATTTTCTTTGCACCGTATTGAAATAATTTATCACAAGAACTACGTAAAGGATATAACTTACAGTACTTTTAGCTGTGATCAAAATTATCCAAATTCTCTGATATTTTTTTTTTTTGCGTCACGTTCGACCAAAAAAATTACGTAAAGGGTGAAACTCGCAGTATATTTGGGCACTGCAAAAACTATATGAACGCCCTGAATTTTTGGCTCCGTATTCTAAAGTATTTATCCAGTTACATAAAGCACTACTTGAATACATTCAGAGTTCGAACAAAGCGTAAAATTAATTATTTTCCAGCCTAAATTGTTGTCAAGTGTCACAAGGCAGGCAGAAAGACAGGCAGGTATGGACAAGACTGAACTTGTGAATGAGCGTTTTGCTTATTCTGACAAGTCTTTTCCTAATGTGACATCCAATCGGCATAACATGACGCACGGGTCGAGTAGGCATCAGAAAGAGTGAATTCGCTGACTTGTTCCATCAAGGCTATCTTGCTGTGACATCCGGTCAGAGTATATGACATGCATGACGCACTGTAAAACTAACATTGGCTCTAAAGCTTAAAGTGCACTCTTTGAAAAGTGTAAACAATGTTATTTCTGTGTCAAAATCATTATAGTGACTCTCCCAAATTATTTTTCACATTTGTGATGCTTATCAAGTACCACAATATTCTTTGCACATCTAAAATGTCCGCAAAAATAGGTCAGCAACATATACAGACGAATATTTGTCAAATTGGCGTTAAAAAATGATTGTTAACTATAAAGTGACTACTGAAATGTTATTTTGACGCCTAACACATGTGGCTTGCTAAGCAGGGTTATGGAAAATAACAAGTAGTACAGGGCGCCCAGCAAAGGAGTCCCTGACTTCAAAATTAAATACCTCGAAAACTAAGATCGATAGACGAGCGCAACAAATAGTAAGTTCATTGTGAAAGCTGTAAGAATCTTATACAGTAGTTTTGAAGAGTTCAAGAAGCTGCCAACAGATGTCTCTGTAATGGCAATATGTAATGCCTAGTGAACGACAGTCCAGAGCGATCAGTTCTACCATTGAAACGTGAAAGAAGGTTTAGTATATTGAAGCAAGAGGTTGAAATCATCCATTCCATTCAACAACGTGTTTTTCTGGTACTGCAACACCACAGTTTAGACACAGTATTACGGCAACAAGGCGCAGTTTTCAAACACGAATTAATGTTCCAAAAGGACCCAATGCGAAAACCATTTTCAAGATCTTCACCAAATTCCGACAGGCAGCCAGCGCTGCTGATCTAGCGGGGAATGTCGGCCCAGGCGAACTGTAGTTATTCCTGAAAATGTCGCCACAGCATCTCAGCAAAATTCATGGATATCCGTCCAAAGAATTCCAGCACAGACTCGTTTGAAGTATTTCAGCACGTAGGAAACACTGAGATAGAGCCTACACATGTTTCCATTCAAAATTCAAAGCCGACAGGCCATACCTGCACGAGCTGTGTGGCAGAGGGCTGATTTTGCGAACCAGTCTCACAATGACTGAAAATGTAGGATCTGATGTTGGTTGCATATGTTTCACAGATGAAGCACGCTTCCATCTGAACAGAGTCGTGAATAAACAAAACTCGCGATCTTGACGTTCCGAATATCCCCACTTGTGTGAACCGAAACCCCAGTACTCTCTTAAAGTCACCGTTTTTGTTGCAGTAGCAGCAGAGGCTTTATTGGCCCTTTTCGTCAACCGAGAAATGATCACTGGTGAACGTTACGTTGAGGGATTGACCGGGCACCGACTGGTTAATATGACGCCAGACCACATCACATCGAATAGGTGTTTCACTTGCTCGTGAATAGTTTGGGAATAGTCACTCCGTTAGATTATTGAAAATTTACTGTATTTACTGTAACAGTGTCGGATTGGTCTCCATTTTCGCTCTAAATGACTCCCTGTGACTACTTTTTGTGGGACACATTGAAAGACACTGCCTACTGGAAACATTCCAGCACTCAGGACGAGCTTGAAGGCGACGTCCCTGGCATCTCAATCCATTTCCGTTGAGACACAATAGGACGTGCTGGGAAATTTCATTGTTTCTTTGCGCCACCTCTGTACTGTAAGTAGTGGAAGTTTCGAAAAGACTGGGGTGTGAGTGCAAAGACTGCTTGCAGAGGACGATTTTAATTATACACCCTGATTCTGTACGAGCTGCACAGCGTACAGTTATCTATTATAAGCTTTTCGAACTATTTGTAAACTTCTGTATAAAATTCTTACAATTTTCACAGCAAACATACATTTCCATGTACTCATATATTGATCTTAGTTTTCAAGATACTTAATTTTAAAATAAGGGAAACTTGTGTGAAACATATTCTTCATAAATAATTGAAAACGTAAAATTTGCTGATTCAATGTAATTAATGCATTTATAATACATAGTTGTTGAAGGTCAGTTTAGCTTAAATACTACTGTGCAAAGATTCGGAACACGAAATAAAATCAACTGCTGTTTTATGCTCCCAGTTGCTAGTCATCACCAACAAATGGCTGCGCTTACAAATGCTCAATTAACTATTTTCCACATCTATGGCGCTTTTCAATTGCCCCACTGTTAAACATTTTAAATGTCTATAAAAATATATTAGCGACGCAAAAATTGGGTTGTGCTCTTAAAGTATCATAATGTTACTTTCCACATACACACGCTTATCTGTCAAACTGGTGACAAAAAACATCGCTGTGGACTCTTAAAATAAGTGCCTCAATGCTATTTTCTTGCCTAAACAAATGTGGCTGGAAAATAACATGATAAAGAGACAGTTTACAAGTCCTAGAAGTTTGTAACGGGAATTTACGAACACCTTGTATGTACTTAATAAGGCGCACAAAACTTGTCTATATTAATGCAAATCAGGTAACCTCTCTCGTGCGGGACCTTTTCGGAATTACTTAATTATATTGCTCGCATTACTGCAATGCAGATGTTCAGAAATAAGATTGTAGATAACACTCACATTATTAGATAATGTACACATCAAAGGGTTCTGCAAAGAAATTCATCACTGTAGTAGAAAAACTTGGCCATGAATTCTATTTCTTGCGCTGAACTTCATTAGTAGTTAAAATTTTTATGGCTGTTGCCATATAACTGAAAATGTGTTTTTCTGAATAATGGACTCCTTTCCTGACCAAAGTTAGTGGTTTAAAACTTTGCATGTGTTCTTGTTATGGCCGAGCGGTTCTAGGCGCTACAGTGTGGAACCGCGTGGCCGCTACGGTCGCAGGTTCGAATCCTGCCTCGGGAATGGATGTGCGTGATGTCCTTAGGTTAGTTAGGTTTAAGTAGTTCTAAGTTCTAGGGGACTGATGACCTCAGAAGTTAAGTCCCATTAGTGCTCAGAGCCATTTGAACCATATGTTATTCTTATATACAGCATTGATTCCATGTACTGAGGAGTTTTTCCAAAAAGCAATATATTATTTATATCTTAATTAATTAATGACTAAATATATTGAGATGTAGTAATTAGTATCGCCAGTTCCTTGAGTAGCTTACACGCTTCTTGCAGGAAATCTCATAGAAAATCTGTACTGCGTATGATGTGTCTTTTGAAAGTTTGGTGACAAAGAATTAGCTAGATACCATTTATTAATGTTCATCAGAATTTCGCTAACTGTTCATTATAAAACTTTACTTGATTTCCTATTTATTTCAGTCCATGTATCACATGCAAACAAAATAGACTCGGCATCTGGTAACGTTACTGATGAGAGGTGATTAAAATATACAAGAAAAAGTAAGGGCTTTAAGATGAGACACCACATGTAATTAGTTTCCAATTGAATAGTGAGTGATAACTTAATTAAGACTCTTCCTTGTCAACACCCTTTGTTTTCTGTTAGAGAGATACAAATACTCCAATTTCATAATTGTAAAGTATTGTACCATCATTCATCGATAAGTATAGCCCTTTTTGAAATAAATTAAAACATAATCTTGTTCTAAGGTTATCTGAATCAGTTATTATTTTTAAAGGCGAATATCGATAATCTAAAAACGTAAAAAAATTAATGCCTTCCATATTCTAGAAGTACAGAATAGTCAAGTGTCTACTACAGTTAGGCGTAACGAGTCAGCAACATCGAACTGCCTTCATAGTAACTGATTTTGACCAGAAGTTCTCGTTCTGAACTGGAAGTTTCTCGATACTCCGACCTTGGCTGTTTGCCAGTATTAACATTACTACTTGTTAGCGACCTCGGTGGGTATTTCTGCCGCCTCTTTCCTGTGTTATGTGGTAGTTTACCTGTGACAACTTAAAAATACATCCCCGTTTCAAGTGAGTACGTTGTATTGCCGTTCGTTCGGTGTAAAGTTTCATGATTGGAAACTCATGTGTGGCATCATGGAATTCCTTACACTATTAAATTGGAGAGGAAAAATCTTCACTGTCGTTTTGTTGTATTCGTATGAGGCAGCTAAGGGAGCTTTGAAAAAGACGTTACCTTCTTTCCACTTTACTATGCATACCGTGAATGGTACAACGTTTGGATTAAACAAATGTGCCGTTCTTGAGTAATATTGTTAAAGCTCTTATATCCTGGCTATGTAATAATGCATTAACTTTGTAAGATTGCTGTTAGTAGGCATCTACATAGTGCATGGCTGATCAAAAAGTTTCCGTTAAAAGGCCGTAGAGACCAGAAGTCAGGCAATGTCGCAGTCAGCATTGAGGCAATCATCCCACAGACTCATCAGGTTGAAGATCCCCATTTAGTAAGACACCGTGTCCTGCTGTGTGAAGTCCGCAGTTACCTGCTGTACATCCTCGTCCAACAGCAATAATCGACCCTTAAAGGTCTCTTGTAAGGGACCGAAGGCGTGTTAATTGCATGGGGAGAGATCAGTGTCGAGCGAAATGGATGAAGGTCGCCCATCTGATAGTCATTCTGCCCTACATACATTCTTCATTCACCGATGGATGTCTACCGGTGTTTGTCCTTCGGCAGCCAAGAAAAGAACAACGGCATGCTGTAGACAAGGAGACAAGCTATTCGTCCCCTGTTGCCGCCTGTAGCTGGGTGACGCAGAGAATAGATTTCCAAAGTAGGCTGCTATCGCAACTTGCTGGCCAGTTCGTGTCGGTGACCTCAATGAGTTACACGAAGGTATTGTCATTTGCCGCGTCACAAATAGTGTCCAACTGCAACATGAGTTAAAAACTTGGAGAGATGTCCTATCCACTACTTTCTGTATGTCTCGTAGCTTTCCCGTAGTAGTGTTCTAAAACCCTGGAACTATTTACTAATAACCCTGTACTTAGCCATAACTAAGTAGCCATGTTGAATGGGGTGACCACGGAAACTCAGTATTAGCGAAGGCGATTGGAGGATCTAAATTTGGTGGAATAGTTCGGCTAAGTGCAGTGATCCGTAAAGGAAAAATGTGTACCGGACGCTATTGCGAACATCCTAGAGTATGGTTGCGATGTTTAGAGTCCTTATCAATTAACCATGCAAACAGACATTGATCAAATTCAGAGACACGTTGCTCGAATCCAACAAGTCGGTAAAGCCATTTCAAATGTAAAAGAGGTGCTATGGGAGCGAAAATGGAAATTCATGGATGAAAGGTGACGAAGTTATCACGAAAGTTATGATCAAAGAAGTCTGTGCAAGCATTATGTTGGTACCATTGCATGTATCGCTTAGTGACCATGAGATATAGTAAGAGATACAAGGGCGCACTATAGAGACATGTAGTTATTTTTAATTAGCTCTATGCACGGACGAAATACAGGACAAAATTGAAACTGGTGATGTATCCTCCACCATACGATGGCTTTTGGAATATATATGTAGATTTAGATTTCTGGTAATTTTAGCTAGCTTTCTGTATGTAGTATGATATGAGTCCCATTTCTGTTTAGCAGTGATTCAGTTTCTGGATCTTTGATGCGAATGCTTCGATAGTCGATCAGTAAGATGTTAAGTCTCATCTTTGGGTCACAGGCGAGGGGGGAGGGTCTTTTCTCTTGGTCTTCATACATGTAAAGATGTTCCCGAGTACAGTGTACTGCCGCCCGGTTAGCCGTGCGGTCTATCGCACTGCTTTCCGGGCGAGAAGGCGTACCGGTCTCCGGTGCGAATCCGCCTGGCGGATTAGTGTCTACGTCCGGTGTGCCGGCCAGTCTGTGGATGGTTTTTAAGGCGGTTTTCCATCTGCTTCGGCGAATGCGGGCTGGTTCCCCTTATCCCGCTTCAGGTACACTATGTCGGGGATTGCTGTGCAAACGCTTGTAAGTAGGCTGTTTAGGTTTTTATGTTGGTAACGTCACGTAGTGCTCTGTATGAAAATCGCTGACTGCGCTGTGTGCAGTCTGTGGCTGGTTGGACTCATTGTTGGAATATTCGCTAGGAGAGGGGCTAGTGTAATTGTTTAATACAAACAATACAAAAATGCTCGGAAGTATGTTTTTTAACACAAACCTACGTTTTTTAAAATGGAACCACGTTCGTTTTGTTAGCACATCTGAACATATAAACAAATACGTAATCAGTGCCGTTAGTTGCATTGTAAAATGTTAATTACATCCGGAGATATTGTAACCTAAAGTTGACGCTTGAGTACCACTCCTCCGCTGTTCGATCGTGTATATCGGAGAGCACCGAATTACGTAGGGATCCAAAGGGAACGGTGATGGACCTTAGGTACAGAAGAGACTGGAACAGCACATTACGTCCACATGCTAACACCTTTTTATTGGTCTTTTTCACTGACGCACATGTACATTACCAAGAGGGGTGAGGTACACGTACACACGTGGTTTCTGTTTTCAATTACGGAGTGGAATAGAGTGTGTCCCGACATGTCAGGCCAATAGATGTTCAATGTGGTGGCCATCATTTGCTGCACACAATTGCAATCTCTGGCGTAATGAATGTCGTACACGCCGCAGTACATCTGGTGTAATGTCGCCGCAGGCTGCCACAATACGTTGTTTCATATCCTCTGGGGTTGTAGGCACATCACGGTACACATTCTCCTTTAACGTACCCCACAGAAAGAAGTCCAGAGGTGTAAGATCAGGAGAACGGGCTGGCCAATTTATGCGTCCTCCACGTCCTATGAAACGCCCGTCGAACATCCTGTCAAGGGTCAGCCTAGTGTTAATTGCGGAATGTGCAGGTGCCCCATCATGCTGATACCACATACGTCGACGCGTTTCCAGTGGGACATTTTCGAGCAACGTTGGCAGATCATTCTGTAGAAACGCGATGTATGTTGCAGTGCTCTCCGATACACACGATCGAACAGCGGACGAGTGGTACTCAACCGTCAACTTTAGGTTACAATATCTCCGGATGTAAATAACATTTTACAATGCAACAAACGGCACTGATTACGTATTTGTTTATATGTTCAAATGTGCTAACAAAACTAACGTGGTTCCATTTAAAAAACGTAGGTTTGTGTTAAAAAACATACTTCCGTGCATTTTTGTATTGTTTGTATTAAACAATTACACCAGCCCCTCTCCTCACGTTCGGTCTGTGGAATCGGTTCGTCAGTATTTGATGTGGTTTACGAAATATATCCAGCGGTAACGTTAGGTGACTCACCCGACTTTTGAACACTACTAAAGTAAATACATTGTTTGTTCTCTATCAGAATCTTTCATTTGCTAACTATGCCTATCAGTAGATAGTGCCTTCAGTAGTTAGAATCTTCTATTTAGCTAGCAGTATTGGCGCTCGCTGTATTGCAGTAGTTAGAGTAGCGAAGATTTTTGTGAGGTAAGTGATTCATGAAAGGTATAGGTTATTGTTAGTCAGGGCCATTGTTTTGTAGGGATTATTGAAAGTCAGATTGCGTTGCACCAAAAATATTGTGTGTCAGTTTAGTGATGATCAGAATAGGTAGAGAGGACTGTCTGAGTACGTTCAGTTTTGCTCAACTGTTTGAAAATCAAATAACGTAAGAGTTTTTCCACCACTGTCATTCTTTACATACAAAGGGGAAGTTTCATACTGTCTACACGTACGTGTACACCATAATTACTCTACCACGCAAACATTTGGAGTTACACTCGTCTGGTATAAGGCGTTTCCCGGGTTCGGGTGGGGTCGAGATTGGGTAAGTGGACTGCTGTAGCCTGTTGGGTTGTGTACCGCTGCAGGCTACCGGGCTACGGCGGGGACGAAGCCTCTCAGTCGTTTCTAAGTCCCCAGTTCAATACAATACAATACAGTGTACTAATTTCATATAGTTTTTGTCATTAGTTAAATACCACACGTTTCTTGGTAAGCGTGAGTCTTCCTCATTTAAATAGTAAAATTAAAACCCAGTTTCGTTTTTGTGGTTTCTGGGTTCGGTTCCTTTCATATTTCTTCTACCTCTGTCTCATTGACAGTTGGAGTATCTGAAAATGCCTATACTATCTTGGCAGAACTTGGACAGCTGTGTAGTTGCATATTATTTCTAAATGTCTTCATCATTCTGTTTTCTTTGGAGCTGCAAACATAAACAAAGAAAGTGCAACTGGTTCCATACGCCGGGAATGAGTGTAGGGGAGCTGATGCAGGAATCCTGTATCGCCATTGCAGGGTGCAGGTGGTTTGCCGTTGCCTTTCTCCGACCCGTTACATAGTGTGAAGTGTGTATCTGTTCGTGTGGAGTGTTTCTACTGTGTGGCGTTTGGTTTGTGTCGTTATGGTTGAAGGGAAGGGAGAGAGTGAAACCCAGTACCGGCACATAGCCTACTTCTCCCCAACAGCACCAAGGGGGCCGCCAAGTTCAACGTCCCCATCCGACAGACGGATCACTATCATCAGTGTCACAGGGTCTCACTTCATTACACTCTGTGGAGAGGTTTGGAATGTAATACAGGACGTGGGCGCAAAGGCTGGTGATTAGTAACTTACACCACAATCTTAGCTACATAGGCAGGGACCCATATGTAGCACTACCTGTAGAAAACGTGTCCTAGTGTTTTACACTTTAAATAGAAGGAAGACTAGTGATGAAATTTCCCAACTTTTACTCGCAATTTTTAATGGTGTTAACACGTAATAGGTACAAGGGATTGTTTACGTCATTCCAGACAAATTATTTGGTTATGTATGAGTTTTTCAAAGAGGTGCTCAAACAACTTTAGAACAGTCTCTGCTGACTTTTCTTAAGAAGCTTTTCGTGAACAACTGCAGGCCAAGAGAAAGTATTTTAGATCACATTCTGACGTATGAATTAAAGTCATATATGGTTCTATAGTAGCACTACAATTACGTACAGGATTTTCCTTACGTGTCTAACTAGGGAGGCAGCGTCTGCCACTCGGTGGCTTTACCTATAATATCCTCAACATCTTCTTACTGAACAAGTGGAACGTGGACGGTTCGAGAAATTTTTTCCACACAAGCAATATATCATTTCCAGAATGAGATTTTCACTCTGCAGCGGAGTGTGCACTGATATGAAACTTCCTGGCAGATTAAAACTGTGTGCAAGACCGAAACTCGAACTCGGGACCTTTGCCTTTCGCGGACAAGTGCTCTACCAACTGAGCTACCCAAGCACGACTCACGCCCCGTCCTCACAGCTTTACTTCTGCCAGTACCTCGTCTCCTACCGTCCAAACTTTACAGAAGGTCTCCTGCGAACCTTGCAGAACTAGCGCTCCTGAAAGAACGGATATTGCGGAGACATGGCTTAGCCACAGCCTGGGGGATGTTTCCAGAATGAGATTTTCACTCTGCAACGGAGTGTGCGCTGATATGAAACTTCCTGGCAGATTAAAACTGTGTGCCAGACCGAGACTCGAACTCGGGACCTTTGCCTTTGGCGGGAAAGTGCTCTACCATCTAAGCTACCCAAGCACGAATCAGAAATTCAGAATTCACAGCCTTTCTATAATATCATGTCTCCCAATATTAGCTCCCTAAAGAAACCAAACTCTGGCAGTTAGAAGCCAAAATAAAGGGGAGGGGGTGGTAGAGTTATGGAGAAGACTGCAGTTGTCTCTAAGACGAATAGGAACAGGCCATCACCAAAGCAGTTCGCAGAGCGGCAGCAGTGGCTCTAAGAGCTGGAGATGATATACAGAAAAGCTTCGCCTTCAGGAAGGCAACAGTTCCTCCACAGATGCTGGAAATTAAAGAGTCTGATCCGACATCTGTGATGCAGGCGTCGTGAGGCGACTTCAACTCAATGGCTCATGGTTTCCACCTGCTGCGCGAGCATCTAATGGCGCCAGTCGAAGGGGGAAGCGGGCGCAGAATGTAATGCCGGCGGTGGATTTTGGTCATATATTACACTGAAGCGCTAAAGAAACTGGTATAGGCATGTATATTCAAATACAGAGATATATAGACAGGCAGGGTAGGCAACGCCTGTATAAGACAATAAATGTCTGGCGCAGTTGTTAGATCTGTTACTGCTGCTACAATGGCATGTTATTAAGATTTAAGTGGGTCTGAACTTGGTGTTATAGTCAGCGCGCGAGCTATGGGACACAACATCTCCGAGCTAGCGACGGATTGGGGATTTTCCCGTACAACCATTCCACGAGTGTACCGTGAATATCAGGGATCCGGTAAAACATCAAATCTCCGTCATCGTTGCAGCTGGAGAAAGATCCTACAAGCACATGACCAACGACGACTGAAGAGAATCGTTCAACGTGACAGAAGTGCGACCCTTCTGCCAATTGCTGCATATTTCAATGCTGGGCCATCAACAAGTGTCAGCGTGTGAATCATTCAACGAAACATCATCGATATGGGCTTTCGGAGCCGAAGGTCCACTCGTGTACTCTTGATGACTGGAAGACACAAAGCTTTACGCCATGGCTGGACCTATCAACACGACACTGGACTGTTGATGACTGGAAACTCGTTGCCTGGTCGGACGAGTCTCGTTTCAAATTGTGTAGAGCGGATGGACGTGTACGTGTATGGCGACAACCTCATGAATCCATGGACCCTTGCATGTTAGCAGGGAACTGTTCAAGCTGGTGGAGGCTCTATAATGGTGTGGGGCGTGTGCAGTTGGAGTGATATTGTAATGTATCATACTATTATTTTTTTCTTTTCTTTTCTGCCTCGTTCTTTTCATATATATAATAATTTCGTACCATAGATAATATTGGATTACAAACAGAACAAGTAGAGATATGCTCTTCAATTTTTTAATTTCTTTATATTCATCTGTTCGTCTCTATAAGTGATAGCGGGCGGACTATTACGAGTTCCGCCGAGTTAATATAGTTGAAAAATCTGTTTGTCTCTATAAGCGAGTGAATGTATGACGAGTTCCGCCAAGTTAATATTGTTAAAAACTGTGTATTCCAATTGTACATTAAAATGTGTTATAAAAAGTTATCGAGATATCAAAGTTTATTCGTACATTCACGACGACCATACCCGTCTGTTCATCATTCCGCGACACGTCGAGAATCCTGCATCAAGAGGATCGAAGCAGACAAGAATAATTTGCGTGAACAGAAGAGGGGCGATCTAGAACCAATATTGTCATACCAAGCTCTATGCACAATGGCGGTAACAATAAAAAGAAGTACGTAAATTTAAATGCTGAATATACATATTGAATATTGAGGATCTGTTGATATTAATGCCAGTTAAAGTTCACTCAGGATATGTGCACCTTCTAATTTTTTGCAATTATTCTTTGCAAATTTATTTTTTTAATTATTTAAGCAGATATTATTAATCAGTTTCGATTTTATATATTAAATTTTACTCCCCCCCCCTTTCAACTATTCAATATGGAACCCCTGAAACGTCTAGGTACGACTCTGACAGGTGACACGTACGTAAGCATCCTGTCTGCTCACCTGAATCCATTAATGTCCATGGTGCATTCCGACGGACTTGGGCAATTCCAGCAGGACAATGCGACACCCCACACGTCCAGAATTTCTAGAGTGTGGCTCCACCAACACTCTTCTGAGTTTAAACACTTCCGTTGCCCACCAGACTACCCAGACGTGATCATTATTGAGCATATCATGGATGCCTTGCAACGTGCTGTTCAGAAGAGATCTCCACCCCCCTCGTACTCTTACGGACTTATGAACAGACCTGCAGGATTCATGGTGTCAGTTCCCTCCAGCAGTATGTCAGACGTAAGTAGAGTTCATGCCACGTCATGCTGCGGGACTTCTGCGTGCTCACGGGGGCCCTACACGATATTAGGCAGGTGTACCAGTTTCTTTCGTTCTACAGTGCGTAACAGTCGCATGTAAAGACAAAGTCCAAGATTCTGCTGGCCAGTGGAATCTTCCTCGCAGACTCCGTGAAAGGTTTATTGTCGACATTTCACATTTCTCTTCAAAAGTGGCCTGTCGGAGGCCGAGCAGTTAATTTTAACATTTGTGGACTCGAGAACTCGTCGGCCTCGACTCACTAGAAGCGAGTTGTCCTTGACAATCCCTGGGGACAGACCACACAGATTTATTTGTTCTAGGAAACAAACTGGTTCCAAAATGAAGAGTCATTAAGTCAGCTCAACTGTAACTTTAGATTTTTAGGACATTAAGCTTGAAAGCCCGTGTTCAGCGTGGAGAAAAAAAAAAGCGCACGCATGAATTCACGATCACAAAAAAAAAAAAAAATAGCTATGAGCACTATGCGACTTAACTTCTGAGGTCATCAGTCGCCTAGAACTTAGAACTAATTAAACCTAACTAACCTAAGGACACCACACACATCCATGCCCGAGGCAGGATTCGAACCTGCGACCATAGCGGTAGCTCGGCTCCACTGTAGCGCCTAGAACCGCACGGCCACTGCGGCCGTCTCACGATCACAACTAAACGCACTAAGAATTAGTGTGAAGAAAGATAGGAGAAATGATGAATGAGAGAAAAGTTTGTTAGCATATGTTAACTGGTAATTAAATTTGTTTCTGGTCTTTCAGGGATAAAGCCGCATCTGATATGAAAAGTACCTACAACACACTTCTGAGTAGTTTCTGTTGTCAAGGAGTTCTCGAACGGAACTGCCGTGACAGATGCTACGAACGGTAGAAAAGTACATGTTCATCCATTTACAGCATCATTGTAAAATCGAGAAATTAGTGATATTTTGGTACATCTACATTTATGTAGACACTCCTCAAGCCACTTTACGGTGCGTGACGGAGTATCACTATTTGTCATTTCCCCAACGACTGTCTGTTCGCCTCCGTGTGGGCTCTTATTACTCGTATCTTATCGTCATGGTCCTTACGCGCGATGTACGTTGGTGGCAGTAGAATCGTTCGGCAGTCAGCCTGAATTTTCTAGTGTTTCTTGAAGAGAACGTTGCCTTCCCTCCACGGATTCCCATTTGAGTTTCTGAAGTAACTCCGTAGCACTTACGTGTTGATCGAACCTAACGATAACAAATCTCGCAGCCAGCCTCTGAATTGCTTCGACATCTTCCTTCATTCCGACCTCGTACGGATCCCGAACACTCGACCAGTACTCAAGAATAGGTCTCACCAGCGTCCTATATGCAGTCACCTTTACAGGTGAACCACTCTTTCCTAGAATTCTCCCAATAAATAGAAGTCGACCATTCGCCTTCCCAACCACACGTCTCATATGTTCGTTCCACCTCATATCGCTTTGCATCGTTACGTCCAGATATTTGAACGACGTGATTGTGTCAAGCAGGACACTAGGAATATTATATCCCAACGTTACAGGTTTGTTCTTCCTACTCATAGGCATTAACTTACATTTTTCTACACTTAGGGTAGCTACCATTTATCACATCAACTAGAAATTTTGTCTAATTCGCCTTGTACCTTCCTACAGTCACTCAAATTCGACAGCTTACCATACTCCACTGGATTATCAGCAAACAACCGCAGATTGCTGCCCACCCTGTCAGCCAAATCATTTATGTATGTAGAGAACATCAGCTGTGCTACCACCCTACTTTGGGGCACCCCTGACGATACCCTTGTCTCTGATAACACTCGCCGTCGAGGACAATATGCTGGTATGTGATTTTTGTCTCGAGAAAGACACTGTAAACGTCTGTAAAAATTTCTATTTCTGCATGCTGTTGTCTGGGTTACACTGTGTAGCGTTAATTTATGCTGTTCCTTAAGTAAATGTTCCTGGTTGCTGTGTTAGCGTCCGAGTGACGTAAACTGAGTCTTCCTCCGAAAATAGGTAGGGATTCTTCGGTTTTTACACGAGATATGTTTTCGATAGAGCTATTTGGTGGCGAAGTAAGGTCACTTAATTTTTGGAAGCTCGATGAACCAGAACTCTATGGTGGCCGACGCCTAACTTTTATCGTAAGGCGGCACAGGGCATGGTTGATATTGAAGTTACCATCCACTGAAACAGTGTAGTTTACTAATACAAACTATATTTAATTTCTTGTTTTAGGGGAATATCCATATGAGAAGGGTGATTTGGTTAAATTAAGAAAGTTTGAAGCTGCATCGTGCCCCTCTGTTTTGTGCAAGATGATCGTTGGTTGCTCGTATTCGCTAAAGTATAAGAGGTTCTTTAATCCCGTGTATAAAGCGGATCTACTGACAAGCGGAGAGTAACTATATGTGGAAATTAGCGTTGTGTTATCAGTTCTCTCAGATAATGAAATGGAGAGTCAGTGCTTACTAACCTGCAGTTCCGTATTCCCAAACATGTCAACATGGAAATTTGTTATAAGTGAAACATAATCACGCAAAGAAATCCACCAATACATATGTGTGTAAATAATATATGGTTATAGAAGAAGATTCGTGTTTTTGATGAACATTCTGATCATACCATTCTGATGGTAAATTTTTCAGACTAAGAATGGGAGTTAAAAACCGATAACGCCATACTCACCAACAGAAGACTGCAAATTATTCTACTGAAATCTAGATGATGTATTAGAAATTAGAGGGAACAGCACAAAATAGGGTTAAAAGTTTTTGTTTCCATTGATGATTCTCTGTCACTGCATTTTACGCTTGCAATAGACAGTGCATCTATTAAAATTTTGTGATAAGTGTTTTGGCCGTTTACACCATTTGCAAGAATAATGTAGATAACGTTACTATCGTTCCACAATCCAAAGGGTACTTGTGAAACGGGTACTCTGAAACGTTAAAAAAAAAATAAGTGTATTGGAGAGTACATAAGTTGTCGCTATGGTACGTTTAAAACAACGTATTCTCTTGCCTCTTTTATACATCATAGAAGTATTCTTCTTGCTCTTTGTATAATGCACCAACCAATACCCAAAATCATGCAGACAGCTACAATGTTTGGAGAATATCTGAATCCCGTCTCAGACACACGTCAACAGTACACTGCTAGTCCGTTACCGTTTGGCCGCTTAGTCTAATTTAAGGGAGCATGAGATTATTAGCTATATGCATGTTCAGAGGTGACACTTTTGACTTATTCTATGGTAATGTTTGAGTTCATGAATACTGAATCTGAATATGTAGAGCCATGAATATATCATATATCAGCAAACACACCTCATTGATTGCAATTCAATAAAAATTGGAATTTGAAACTTAGATTTGAAAAATTTGTGTGTTCCAAGGTTTCTTGACTTTATTTCTAGAATGAGCTCGAAAAATTTCATGCTGAATTATGCCATAAGTACATACTTACGTTGTTTCTGTTTGAATGGTAAAATTTCGGCACGCATTATTAATCTGATTTCAGCTTATGGTTGTTTAGCAGATGGCTGAAATTGTTTTGTAGCGACTGAAATATGAGTTGCAAAGAGTTTAGAAGGAAATGAATGTTTAAAGTGCAATACAACAGTCTCCTTATTGAGTGTGCGATCTATTTGCAGAGGCAGATGAGAGAAGGTACAAAACTCTGAGCCCTATGCCGTAAGATTCCGTCACCCATTCACTCTCAGAAGCGGCTACAGCCACGTGCTTGGACAGCTGTGAGAGATCACTTGCTACCCAGCGCGTTTTATTGCCGCTAATGGACAATGAATTGGTCGCAGGGTCGCGCATTTGCAATTTGCCAGTCACGCTGTCTCGTTAGCAGCAGGAGGTAGGCTAACGACAACGCGACATTGCCGGCAATCACTGGCCGTGGGTCAGCTGACAGCTGTTCCTCCCCCCAGCTGACCTGCACTTGCCGACAGTAAAGTGATACCGGAGCGTGACAACTGCCACAGATCCGTGCTACCCACTGCAGATGCAGATAACATTTCTTACACAGCTAGTTAAATCTGTAATGCCGTACTTGTGACACATGAAAGACACTCAAATGAATTTGTGTTGCGGAGGAGTTGGGCCGAGAGCCTATTTTATGTAGACTTGTCCTGAGTCAGTACCTGGCGTTCGTTTAGTCTCCATCCTCGTCGTTTGTCCCGTAATAAGCACACTGGAGAAACATTAGTCTATCCCTACCTCCCCCCCACCAGATGACATCACGCTAATACCTTGTAGCAAAGCTTTTAGATAATGGTCTCAGTTGGGTGAGGAAGAGAGTACGCAAGTTTTTTCAGGCATACAATAACCAGTTGAAGCCACTTATCGATGATCGGATCATATACAGCTACCGTACTTCGTAGATCCCCACTGTTATGTCCTCAATACAAACGGAAGGCCAGTTGACAGGTAACTGGAAATAGTCCGTTTTTCTTCAAATTCTTCTTCCAGATAGCCACGAAAAGGCTGATACTCATTACCAAATGCAAAAATGAGAGTCGTTCTCGAAGAGCCTTAGAGAATACAGCGGCCACATATCCTTGTAAGGATGTAGAGGTAGCTGAAATCATATACGAAATGGCATAGCAGAGGAAGTGGTACTGTGGTGTCACCGTCAGACACCACTCTTGCTAGGTGGTAGCCTTTAAATCGGCCGCGGTCCGTTAGTATACGTCGGACCCGCGTGTCGCCACTATCAGTGATTGCAGACCGAGCGCCGCCACAAGGCAGGTCTAGTCTAGAGACTCCCTAGCACTCGCCCCAGTTGTACAGCCGACTTTGCTAGCGATGGTTCACTGTCTACATACACTCTCATATGCATGATTCAGTTTAGCATAGCCTTCAGCTTCGTCATTTGCTGCGACCTAGCAAGGCGCCATATTCAGTTACTATTCTGAACAGATAATATTGTGAATCATGTACCGTCAAGAGCGACGTTCATCATTAATGGATTAAAGTTAAGTATCAAACTAGCTGCGTCCGCTTTCTGAATTCTAATTCCTTGTCATGTTCCAGACCTCACGTCAGTATAGTCCTTCCCTCCTCACGCCAGCCTGCGTGAGCTAAAACGCGTGCATTTCGGCCTCCACTAGTAACACGGTGTTGGTTCTTCTGCCAACACAACAGGTACCATAATGGATATTTTCTCTGACACAAGAAACACAGTGCATTTTCAGTGATTAAACACACATGCAAGGACAGCTGCATGTATTTTGTACATCCTAAATCCTTTTTAAACTTTTTTGTATTTAAGCTTAAATGAAATTTAATGTATCCTTTAAATTTCTTGTGGTGTTTCCTGTAACTTTGATTATATGCAATTTATATCTAAGGTATACGCTTTGGTCCACTAGGAAAATTTTTATGTGTGTAAAATTTAGGCAGTGCGGAAGTGACAAGTGAATGAAGTCAGTCAGTGCAGGACTCGACGATGTTATAACTCATGGTCGAGAACGTGTCATTATGTAATTAAAGAAAGATGGTCTATTTTCTTTGTGGTAAATGTCAGTTCTCCAGATATGAACCCGTCCTGGCGATAGCAGCGTCGCCTGGCTAGGAATGACTTCTAGGCAGACATACGCACGGTGCATGTATTATCAGTGATCGTGCAGTCCGTGTGTAAAATGGGGAAGGCGCGCGGTCTATCCGAAGTGTCTTCAACACGTGGCGAAACCAAGGTGAAACCACGTCCAGACGTCGTGCGGTTGGGCGGCCAGCCCTCATGGCAGATGTACGTCGTGTGTCGTGGGCTGGCCAGATTGGTAAAATACAAACTATTGCGGAACTAACATCAGATTTTAATGCTGCTCAGAGTACCAGCGTGCCTGAACACACAGTGCACCGAACATTCCTAACGATGGGCCTCCGCAGCCGATAACCCATTCATGTCCCTATGCTAACATACGACACCGGCAACTACGGCTGAAATGGGCCTGTGACAATCAGCACTGGACGTTGGCGCAGTGGCAGAGAGTCGCCTGGCTGATGAATGCCGATACCTTCTTCATCTTGTCGATAGGAGGGCGCGAATCCGTCGTCTTCCATGGGAACAGCTCCTTGACACGAGTACTGTGAGACGGAGAGGAGACAAGCTGACGGCGGCTCAATAATGTTCTGGTAAATATTCACGTGGGCATCCATGGGTCCACTGGAGTTCGTGCAAGTCACCATGACGACTAAGGAGTATCGTACACTGGTTGCAGAACACATACACTCCTTCATGACGATCATGTTTCCCGACGGCAGTGCCGTTTTTCAACAAGATAATGCGCCATATCAGAAGGCCAGGAGTATGATGGAGCGGTTCGAGGGATACAGTGACGAGTTCCGGTTGATATGCTGTCCACCCAACTTGCCAGATCTGAGCCCGATCGAACACCTCTGGGATCTGATCGGACATGACGTCAGAGCTCATCACCCCTACCCTCCTTCGTCCACGGAATTTACAGGAACTGGGAGACTAGAATGTGCAGATGAGGTGCTCCAAACCACGATCCGTCGTTGTTGTTATCCATGCCAAAGGGGGATATACAGGCTGTTAGATATGGTCTTATTGTTGTGGCTGATTAGCATATGTGGAGGTGAGAATTACACCAGCTGGCTTTAGGAAGCACATTAAGTACGTAAAGACGAGTGAAATGCGAAAGTTAGCAGAAAACTGTCACAACCGCATTATTGCAGTAAAAGACGAAGTTTCCAGAGGAAATACGATTTTGTTTACAACAACGAAGAAAAGTCGCAAGAGGGGAAGATTACAAAGAAAGAAGACGTAAAAGGCAAGAGTTCGAGACCAACAATTTGGCGGTGGATCGATGCAGAAGGTCGGAAGAGTATCAAGGCATCGAATGTACGAGAGGACCTTGTCATCGTCGGGAAACGTGATCATACAATGAACTTACTTAGTCTGTGTACTGAGCAGTTATCAGCTTTATTTTGGCTGATGAGAAACTGTGATCTACAGCAGTAGCATGGGCAGCGTTGCGAAAAGTGACTATTGTTGATTACTTGCTATTCGAAACAATATAACAGTGAAAAGGAGGACCATAGTTACGTTACTTTTGACAATGGAAATATTAATAAAACTGACATCACTCTACTAAAATACCTCGTTACGCGTGCATCTATTATTGTGTATGAAACAGTGTTCATATTTCGGTCCTAGCACATCCCTATCCAATACCCTTTCTATAAGAATTTAATGGTTTTTACAGTGAGAGTTCTGCGACGGGGTGACGTATCGGAGCGACAGCGGGTGCTCTTTTCCATTTCTAAATTAACTGATTCATCGGTAAGATAGTTTGGAGCTATCTTCGCTTGTTTCCGTGGACCACCGAACATCTGCCACGTGAAGATTCCAACGATTGTCAGCTGCAGCGGTTGAAGTCCAGGTGAGCTAAGGAAAATTGTAGTAAATCATCTCTGGAGCTGAACATTCTTTTGTGCAGCTCCGTAAACATTTATCTTGTCAACAGACTCTCCGTGTGAACATTGACTGAAATTAAACAAATGTGAAGGACAGTTAACATTAAAGACAGTTATCAAAAAGAATAAATAGGTTAAATATGTTTTATTTCACGCACACACACACACACACACACACACACACACACACACACACACACACACACACACACACACACATTCTCTCACAGTTAAAAGTTGTTGTTAATCTACATAATGTGACTATGAAAGCATACTTTTTAGCGTATAAGGTGCTAAACAACAACCGCAATTTTGCATTCTGAGCAATGAATAATAGTATTATTTCGAATAGTTTTGTCGATATGGTCCTTTGCAATAGTTGATTAGCATATATATGTAATGAAAACGAAGCTTGTGTGATATGAATGCAACCACAGGTCAATAGTACCAACGTTTCGCTAGAGAATCCCTGTTGCGCACTTGATTTTAAATTTCACACTTCATTTAAATTTTCATATAAACTATAGATTGCTCAGTAAATGATAATAAATCATTACGGCTTGTATACCCTTAGTTCCATACACTAAAAGACACAACGATTCAGTAGAACCCACAGAAACAGTTTATCTTTTATGACATTGTGATTTCATATCTATGTCTGTTTCCGTATAAGTTTGCGTGTATGTGTGTTTGCGTTGCCTGTCGTAGATAATACAGGAGACAGGCCGGTCACATATAGCTGCAACAGTAGCATTAGTCTTGTATTGAATTATTTTAGTGAAACTGAACCAACCACAGAGGTAGCATTCCAAGTGGTTGGTATTGACAGTGACAGCAGGTAGACATTCCAGCATATATCAGAGATATTCGAGCATACGAAAGCAGTAGTGCCGAGTGCTTAAGCAATCAGTTAGTATTTGTACAGCGTTTTATTGCGTTATTATATTTTAAACGTTTATCTGCTATTGAGAGTGACAGAGACTGCAAATGCTCTTTTTAACGAAACTCAGTGGTATTTCAGTGTCATTTAGCCTGGCTTTTACCACATTACTCAGCGGTGTTATTAAGGTAGACTCTGTGATCGACCTGCACAAGCAGAAACGTTATAGGAAGAAGAGAAGAGGATATAATTTCCTGTAATTATACAGATACTTATTCACACATTTTAACCATTTTAGTACAATCATTAAATCGCTGCGTAGTTCCTTATATGAGTAGATGATTCAGTGAGTGATTGTTGTCAAAAATTCTAGAAAACAGCTGAAGCAGTTATTAAAATAAAGGGAGAAGATAAAGACACCATTTTCCGCGAACTGTACTGGCATATCTGCCGAACACATACGCTGGGTAAGCTTTTTGGAAAGGAATTAATCTGTTGATTGAAATGGCACGGCATTAACCCACTACGGATCCCGGAAGGATAAATGAAAGGAGGACGTAACTAAAGAGTTGAAAAAAATTCATGTACGTTGCAGGCCTAAAAATGTAATATGTGTAACGATAGACTTATCTGGGAAGTTTGGTAAGTTATGGTATACTTTATTCCTTAGAAGACTGATGGAGCGATTCTGCCCAAGAATGTTATACTGTTATCTAGTGGATTACTGCAGAGACTGATAGGTGAGGCTGTCAAGTTCCACATCAACTATCACCAGAAGTATTACGAAAGGATGCCCTCAAGGGTCTATTTGCGGTTCAGAATTATGTGATGTTAAATTAGAAGCACTTTTGGATAGATGGTTGTAGCGTATGCTGATGACTTGTTACTTTTGGTGCGCGCAACCCAGATTCGCTAGAAAATAATTACGTATATGTTAGTTAGAGGAAGACTTATTAAGGATCCATCGATAAAAATAAATCATATGATAATTTGAAGGCATACTGTTAACAGGTATTTACGTGTTTTGACCAACACCTGTCAATCAATGTCCATATAGAATACTAGCGAACCTGGAAATGCTTCGCAAATGCTAAAGATGTATGGGAATTGGAATTACGTTCTTAACTTCTTCTTTCCCCTTTCTCTGTCTATCTCCTCCTCTCCCCACTCTTTATTTCCTTCTCCTCCTCCCCTTCTCTCTGTCCATCAGCTCATCCACCCCTTTCTATGTCCATCTGTTGCTCCCAATATATCTCTCCTCCTCTTTCCACCGCCAGCTTCCCCCTCTCCATGTCCATTTCCCCTGCATCAACCCATCTCCTCTTCCCCCCTCTCCCGCTGACCTTCAGACTTTTTTATTGTAAAAGCCTGGAACCATGATTGGGAAGTGAAATCGCTTAAAATGAATGGGTAAACTTTTTAGGATGTCTTAAGAGTCTGTGAGACCTCTCCAGATGCTGGATTTGTCAGGGTAGTAGCTTCGGTGACAGCATCTCTCATGGTTTTATTCTGCAAATGGGTAGGAGTACAAAGTTTCGGACGATTCGGATTCCCTGGTAGTATTCTAATCATAGCCCGATAACTTCACTGCCTTATGTTAAAACCGACTGCGAAGCGGTGGAACGCAGTTCAGGTCGTTCAGATACTTTTAAGCATGATAGTACATCCTAATGTCCAACTCCTATCTTTCTCTCTCTCTCTGTCCACCTCCCACTCCCACACGCCCACCGTGTCCTCCCCTCTTTCTCTGCCCATCACCTCCTCCTCCTTTTGTATGTTCATTTCCTTCCTCCTCTCTGTCGACCTCCTCTTTTCTCGGACTTTGAGCCTTGTTTTTTGGTGTTGCAAAGAAAACCTTGATTGAGAGCTGAGGTTGCTTAAAATGAATGCGTAAATCGTTTGGGATCATTGGTATACGGGGTATGAGCGATACCTCTCCAGGTACTGGATTTGTGGGGATTGTAGCTTCAGTGACAGTATTTCGAATAGTTTTGCTCTGCAAACAAGTAGGATTATGAAGTTTTGCACGATTCAGATTCCATAGTATTCAAATAATAAGCTGATAAGCCGTAAATACAACTTTGCTGTTTTCTGTTACAAATAAATGTGGGGAATAAAACAAAACAACACATAGTTGTGTATTCAATTTGTGTTTAAAATTACAGATAAGAAGGAAGAATATGCATGACAGACACAATTTGTTAATGGTTTCAATGCCCTGCTATCATTGTAAAATCTGAATGCGAGGAAGACAACAAAACTGCTTATTTTCACAGCGCTGATTAGGACAGCATTTTCTTTCTCACAGTCGCTTCTAACAGTAAAACTGTCTTGTTTGAAAACATATATAGCCAATGTCCGTCCGATGTTTATTAGAGTATCATGTAAGATTTGGTTGTTAGTCAGTCAGGAACTTTATGAGACCTTTGCTGACAGTTTTTCACTATCCAAGCTGCTACTCCAGGCGTGTGTATAATGAATGTGTGCAACGGAAAATACTGAACGTGAAAATGAACATTTGGCCCTGTCGGACTACCCCTAAAGCAAATGTTAGGGTCTCCTGATGGTGATATTATCTCCTCCTTCTTGCTCTTTAACATATAAATTACAATATAAACATAAATGAATGATTAAGGGAACTAATAACTACAAAATGATAAATGCTGTTTCTGATTATACATTTATTGTAGATTATAACCCCTTTATATATTACAAATATTAATATATCAATGTCCAACGGACATAAAGAGATACAAATAAATTTTCTAACTAGTACGATTGACCAGATGCCCAAATCTTCCCCTTTTTATGGCTACGCGATCTAATATAAATAAAGCAAGATGACTGACATCATCTACGTACCAAACACTAGAATATACTACTTTCTAAGATGTACTACAGTGATGTGCAACCTCTGTGGAAATAAAGTTTACTTGATCACAGGTCTTTAGCTTTATAGCCCTAATAAGCCGAAGCAATTAGCAATATCACCGTATGTACTGCGTCCGGTGCGTCGGGGTGGTGGTTCTCGTACATAACACTACGACAGCAGAAGGTCCTCTGACTAGCATAATCTAATACTGTCTCCTCCTCTCTGTGTTCTACAGACGAGAAACGCGATCTCCCAGCCACAATGATGGAGTTCAGGTAACATCTCAACGTGAGTATAGGGAGAAGAAGGGCTCTCAATCACTGAAAGGTGCGTTCTCAATGACGACTCCCTACCCAGAGGCTTAGTCCAGAATCGTATAAATTCGCAAGCAAAGACAGCTAGTCCATCTGTAGCAACAAAGCTGATACTGAGCGACCATCAAACGCGGGCGCTCAAAACAGAAGACCTCTTTCTCTCCATCGTTGGCTTTCCAGCAAAGCTCGGCTCCCCTCCCTCGTAACTGCAGGAAGCGAATTATATTATCGAAACCATGGAATATTCTCCCTCTCTACAGATTCTTCCGAACGCCAACCAACCATATTTTAGTCTTTTGTCGTGAGGCGCGGAAAGTTTGTGAGGAAATACCTATTCTCGTCAATTAGGAATACCTGCAATGGTACGCTTCTCAGAGTAAAAATCCTCTGAAATAACCTAGCCTGCGTGATTTCCGAGGTAACGCTTCTTCGTTCCTCTCCACTGTGTCCAAGATTTTCAGAGTTTCTGAAGTATTATCCGGTTATCCTTCCTCCCAGCTACAATATCAGCAGACCGCCGCTGTTTTGTGATTCAGCGCTCAGGTGCCCCGACCGTCCGTCTTGGCTACTTCCTGTGTTTAGCATGACCAACACACCTGTGCAGGCTTCTCCACCCAGGGCTTGAGTTATACCCACCGTTTCATTTCCACTGGCACTCCAACCTCAGCTAGTATAGCCAATTATCCATTACGCCGTTTTGATAATAAAGACACTCCATCACCTTTCGTGCAATAAGTGTTAACAACTATTTACAAGGCGTACGTGACAATGTCAGTCTTCTTTAAATATTCATATATACGATGTACAACCTATCAAATGATACCTAATTCCGGTCGTAGATCATGGCAAAGTACGTAGATGAGTGCTTGTAAGGTGCGAAATTATAGCCACCTTACAACTATATTGAAAATTATAGCGTATATCCGTCGAAATGTTTATTAGAAAATGGAATACAAATTTGAAAGAATTTGGTCTAGAACTTATGTTATTACTACATATTTACAAATAACATATATTTAAAATATGTAGCCTATGTCCTTCCAAATGATTATTATAGTACCTTTTAAAAATTTAAAGTAAATCAGTCAAGAAATATTCGAGAATTTTGCTAACAATGTTTCCCCTTTAAAAAGCACAAATGAGTACACATTTATATACCATATATTTAAGAAATATATAGCCTATGACGAGCTGAATCTTTGTTAGAGTACTGTCTACAAATCTGAAGTAAACCGGGTTAAAACTTTTCGTTTTCTTTTTCTAGCAACTGTTGTCTATTATGTAAATATATTAAAAGTAGATAACCTACGTCCATCCAAATGTTTGTAAGAATATCGCTTAAAAATTTGAAGTAAATCGGTCAAGAACTTTTCGAAATTTTTGCTAACAATATACATCCATTAGTGCTACATAATTTAATATTTGAGGGATGGCAGCAGAATGGGATTCCTCAGTCACCGAAAGGAGAAAATTTTAATTTCTTCCTGACGTAAACGAAAGACTTCAAATAACACATTTTGAACCAAATATGGGGCCGGTCCGCTATTTTTCCGGACATGGGTCATATCCTACATATCTGACTAGATCCAACTGTGGCTGTGGCGAAATCGATAAACCAGATCATGTCCTATGGGAGTATACCCCAGCTGCAGATGTTGAAAGGACTGATAGGCAAGCTTTAAGAGGTAGAACTGTTTACATCATCATTAGAGTACAAGAGGAGTTTGACACTTTAAAGTCTTGTAACTGAAGCAGCCTCAGAAAAAGAAAGTCGTAACCATAGCCAACAGATACCACAGCAGAGACAAGTAAGGCCTATTTACTACTCTATGGAACGAGAATGAAGCCCGATAGCTCTGCAATAGCAAGGTCCTATAACGAAAGACCGAAAGGAGGTGGTCACAAGTGTACCTAAGAGGAACGAGACGAATCCGTGAAAGAAAAAGTGATGCGCCTTGATCCGCCGCAGTGCTGTCCGGAGGAGCAAAATTTTGCGGGACCCGACAGCGTGGCAGATCTGGTGCGGAAAGTACAGAAAAACTAGATACGTTCACAAAGTAGTAAACGTGTGTATGTTCTCCGAGGATTACTGGCCCTTACATCATCACAAATAGTATACTAGTAGATGTATTAGTATTAGTGTTAGCATAGTATTAGTAACACAGTTCCCAGTAGTAGTAATAGTAGTAGTAGTTGCTGTCGAAAAATCAAGGTGGTGGTAGTAGAAATAGGGACTTTTTATACTTGCAATGGTTGTATTATTTTTTTGTTATAGTAGTATAATATGCTGTTTGAAAAAGGAGGCCTTTTTTCTGTCGCAGTAAAGGAACTCCCAACAGAATGGAAAAAGATAGACGAGGAATAAAATACGATAGGCACTGTAAGGTTAGCAATTTTTGAGAACATTTTTCTTGGAGTACAGCGGTTTTTTATTACTTAAAAATGAACGCTAACAGTCACAACCGCAAGAAACTTCTTTTTTATGAGGTCACCGGTGTCAGTCTGTTTTAGACCATCTTCAGACCATGATGGTAGCGTTCATGGAATCGTAGCGCCTGCTACGTTCACAGCCGCCATCTACCATCATGGTGCGAGGACTGAAGAAGGTCTAAAACAGACCTAAACCGATAACCTCACAAAAAAGAAGTTTCTTGCGGTTACGACTGTTCATGTTCATTTTTGCTGTAAGGTTAGTTCAGTGTTCACAGAAGAAAAATGAAAGAAAAAAGTGGTTAATGATGAAGATTCAAGTAAATGCTACTCTATGCGTAGCAGCCCATTGGCGTTATTAAGAAAGTGGTCTATGAGAAATAAAAACAATGACTAAATAAATACAAAAAAAGAACAATTCTTGACGAACAGAACATCTAGTTGTTCCCAAACACTTGACGACAGTATATTCTTCGATCGTTTTCTCGTCCAAGCTTTCAAAAATATTTCCACCATTCATTATCTGCAGAAAAAACGCAATGTGCTCGGAGAGCTCCGGAAAAGAAAAGTGGCTGAAAAAAAGTTAGCAAAAATGTGTGTTATGTTGACATTAGAAACAAATTGGATTGAAAATAAAAGAAACACACTGATCCATATACCTGTTCGCAGCAATGTTGCCAACAAGATTTAGACAATGTGTGGAATACGGGATCCCCTCAACCAAAAAGGTAATTCTCTTGTATCTGTCAGGGGCAAACAAATGAAAGCTAACAGATGAGGAAAGTAAACTATTATTTCAAAAGTAATCGCCATAACTGTTAACACATTTGTCCCAATATGAGACAAGACGGTCAATGCCTTCATGGAAATATGTTTGTGGTCGCCAAGGGAACCATGGTTGTAGGCCAGGTGACCACCTGTTAGTCTGAAGCAAATCGACGGCCATAAATGTCTTTCTTCAGACTAAAAAAAAAAAAAAAATTCGGAAAACGCACGAGGAGAGATGGGGACTTAATGGAGGATGTGTAAGGGTTTCCCATCGAAACTTCTGCAACGTACTTGAAACGACATTGGCTACATGTGGGGCCCTTGCACATCCCCTATACAGTCGTGATCTCTCACCTGGCAGTTACTTACGCACGTAACTTGCACATGTGCCACAACAAAGATGAGAAGCAGAATGCTTATCTTAGTCTCCAACTCTGCAGCTAAAATACTCGTATGCGTTCTTAACTACAAGAAGAGGATTATGCTATTGGCTTTTCACTGTATATTCCCCACCTACTATACAAAAGATGCTGAAATTATTTAAACATTCTTTGGACATTTAGTTCAGTAGTTTCTGACAGAACATACTCATCTATCGTAAAAATCACATAACCACAACACACAATACAGTAATAACTGCCATTACAGTGTAGCACCAATACTTTTTCATTGAAACTGCATGAAAACTCACCAGATGGGAGCAGTAGGCAGGACTATGACTTACGATAACTAACACTAGATGGACAAACAAACAGGGACAAACAGATAAAAGTATACAAAGAGAAGAAAGTTTCCCTGTTGAATGTGAACTGAAACTTTTTTCTATTAAATTAAATTATATTTCTATATCAGAGAAAAAACTGATTTTGAGAAGGAACTGTACCTGATGGAGAAAAACTAAAATCAAATCTAAGTTCAGTATATGACAATTAGTCATAACCATCTATTTTCATGCAGAGGGCAAATGTGTGTTGCGTAGTGTTGTGTAGGGTCAAAGGCTGAAATTTCTCGTTAGCTATATGGTAAGCAGCGTACAGTGAAAACTTTCGCAACAAGTAGTAGTCTATTGTATCAGGCCTCTGTTTTTAAACATACATGTAATTAGTTTCTTTGAAATTGACTCTTGTGATCATGTAAACATTAGTTTCTACAGTGACTTAATGTAACTGAAGATGCAGCCGCCGCTTCTCCTTGAAGTAGTGGCTTTACTACTTTGCTACTTTACATTTTGTTGGCGTAAACACATATAATATACTGATAGATTATTGTTAACACAGTGTTCACATTGCGTTCAAAGTGTTGGTTCTCTGTGGTAATGAATAAGACAGATACTCCTCTTCTTTTAAGTATTACCCCAATAAAATAGAAGTCCCTAGTTATTTTTTTGTTTGTTTGCGGGTAAATGTCTGCAGTCATGGTACACAAAAATACCGTCACCACAGTACGCCGCTACGGAAGCTGAAACACAGTGGCGCACCCCACTTCTACTTTATCAGCGCAGCACGCCATTCTGTTGTGACTACCGGCGTGCAGTGGTTCTGTACAAATGGCAGGCCAGTTGGCTCTCCCACACAAGTTGCAAGGCCCAAGCTTACCTGCAGATCTTTCATTCTTTTCGATATTTGCAGTTACGCGATTCATTCTTTACTATGAAAGAACGGGGAAATCCTCATGCTAACACACCAGTCGCGTGCAATCTATAATCGTGTACAACGTACCGGGAGAAGTAATGCTCGTATCGTAAAGCTGGGAACTGAGTAAGTTTTAAGCTTTACTGTGTTTGCGGAAGATACCTCCAGGCTGCCTCGTCGCGGACGGAGTTCACCTGTCGCACACAGTAGAAGTCGACAAGTGACCGAGGGGATGGGGGTTTCTGACCTGTCAAAATAGTGACAGCTCACCAGGGACAACGTGGACTTTGGCCCTTTGTGCTCACCTGCCACGAGGACCATCCTCCTTGATCTGGGGATTCGGAGTACAGGGCAATGAGCCCTCACAGTCGTCTGCTTTTGGTCGAGAGGCTCGTATCGTGAACAAAAGAGCATGGTTCAGTGCCACAAGCTGTGGGCCTTTTCAATAACAGTTACGGAAACGGCGACCCAACTCCCGGCGAACCGTCTATGCAAAGCTGCGGGCGCGCACAACGCTCCTAACAGGATCCGTTAGCGTCAGGAACGCCGAGAAGCCTCGTGAGTAAAGTCCTCATAGTTGCTGGGACTGGCTAAACGACAGTGACGTCAGCTAAAGATTATCGCCTTCGTAAGAACTGGAGGGAAGATCGTTCACTGGCAGAAAAATTAACAGAGCTTGGTAGTGGGAAGCTTAGAGCACCTGTTAAAGTGGTAGACTGTTGGTTTAATTGCCGAATGACCGCACAGAGTGAAGCAAAAACTCCCTTTGTGCTGTGGAAAATGATTCTTGTCAGACTTTCTTTACGACTATCGTACCGGACAGCGATGTCTCTCTCTCGCTCCCGTTGTAGAGAATTTGTGATAGAAGTTAGCGCTGTGCATAGATCTCTGGTCCGGAGGCCACATGTTTGGAGCTCAGGCAACTTGATCTAGCAGCAGTCGTCAGCGAGGCGCCTACGAGCAATAATTGGTCGGTAATATATACAGCTCCGGCTTGGGATGGTCTGATCTGTTGTTAGAGCTTGTGAGATAAAAGAGAGGAAAAATTGTGAGGGATGATTAGGGACTGCGCCTGTTTTGTACGGATTCAGGAGGAATTGGCCACCGTCCGTAAACAGCTGGAAGGTGTGTTGGCCATGGTCGACAGGCTCCAGGCTGTTGCCCTGGGCCACGGTGGCGTTGAGATACCCGAGGTGACCGCTTTGGCGCCTCTGGAACCTGTAGCATCGCCTGGGATCTCTGATGCCACTGCGACCTCGGATTCGGATGTCCCTGGCGGTCGACACTTGCCTGACGGTGATTGGCGAACCGTGGTGGGGTCGTGAATCTCTGGGCGGAAGGCGAAAGTTGGTGCTGGCCGTAAGGCTGTACCCTTACGCCTCCGTGACAGGTTTGAGGTACTGCCCACTGCTGAAAGTACTTCTGAGCCAGCAAGGGCGGCCTCGCCTGTTGCGGCAGTGGCCGGTCTTCCTCAGAGGTCCGGACAAGCGCAGAGGGTGGGAGTGCTTGTCATTGGGAGCTCCAATGTTAGGCGGGTGATGGAGCCCCTTAGGGATATGGTAGCTAAGGACGGGAAGAAAGCCAATGTGCACTCCGTATGCATACCGAGGGGTTTCACCCAAGATGTGGAAAGGGTCCTTCTGGATGCCATGAGGGGTACAGGGTGCAGCAAACTGCAGGTGGTGGCTCATGTCGGCACTAATGACGTGTGTCGCTATGGATCGGAAGAGATTCTCTCTGGTTTCCGGCGGCTGTCTGAGTTGATGAAGACTGCCAGTCTTGCTAGCGTGATAAAAGGCATAGCTCACCATATGCAGCATCGTCGATAGGACCGAGTGCGGACATTTGGTAGAGAGCCGAGTGAAGGGTCTGAATCAGAGACTCAGACGGCTCTGCGACCGTGTAGGCTGCAGGTTCCTCGACTTGCGCCGTAGGGTGGTGGGATTTCGGGTTCCGCTAAATAGGTCAGGTGTCCACTACACACAGGAGACAGCTACAGGGATAGCAGGGGCTGTGTGGCGTGGACTGGGCGGTTTTTTAAGGATACCCAGTCTCGGGAAAGATCAAAAAGGGCTCCAGTCTCAAAGGGCACAGGGCAAAAAAACGACGAGAATCGACCAAGCAACATTCGATATTGTAGTCGTAAATTGTCGTAGCTGTGTTGGAAAAGTACCAGAGCTTCAAGCGCTGATAGAAAGCACTGAAGGTGAAATCGTTATAGGAACAGAAAGCTGGCTAAAGCCGGAGATAAATTCTGCCGAAATTTTTACAGAGGCGCAAACAGTGTTCAGAAAGGATAGATTAAATAAAGTAGGTGGTGGTGTGTTTGTGTCTGTTGATAGTAGTTTATCTTGTAGTGAAGTTGAAGTAGATAGATCCTGCTAATTGCTGTGGGTAGAGTTTATACTCAACAGCCATACCAAAATAATAATTGGCTCTTTCTACCAACCCCCCGACTCAGATGATATAATAGCTGAACGGTTCAAAGAAAACTTGAATCTCATTACAAATATGTACCCCACTCATACAGTTATAATTGGTGGAGACTTTAATCTACCCTCGATTTTTTGGCGAAAATACATGTTCAAAGGCGGTGTTAGGCAGAAAACATCTTCCGAAATTGTACTAAATGCGTTCTCTGAGAATTACTTTGAACGATTAGTTCATGAGCCCACACGAATTGTAAATGGTTGGGAAAACACACTTGACCTCCTAGCCACAAATAATCTTGATCTAATAGAGAGCGTCATGACGGATACAGCGATTAGTGAACACAACGTCATTGTAGCGAGGCTCAAAACCATATCAACCAAAACCACTATAAATAAAAGCAAAATACATCTGTTGAAAACAGATAAAAATTCGCTTGATGCCTTCCTAAGAGAGACTCTCCATTCCTTCCAAGCTAATTATGTAAGTCCAGTCAGATATTTCTCATATTGAAAGATACAGTATCGACAGCAATAGATAGATTCACACCGCATAAGTTTACTAAGAAACGGGACTGATCCTCACGAAACACGTTAGAACACTGTTGCAGAAGCAACGAAAAAAGCTTGCCAAATTCAGAAGAACGCAAAATCCCCAAGACGGGCTAAGTGTCACGTAAGCTCGAAATTTAGTGCGGACGTCAATGCGAGATGCTTTTAATAGTTTCCGCAATGAAACATTGTCTCAAAATACGGTAGATAACCCAAAGAGATTCTGGTCGTATCTAAAGTAAACCAGTGGCAAAAAACAGTCAATACCGTCACTGCGCGATAGCAATGGAAATGTTACCGATGATGGTGCCTCTAAGGCGGAGTTACTAAACACAGTTTTCCGTAATTCCTTCACGAAAGGAAACGAAGTAAATATTCCAGAATTCGAAACCAGAACAGCTGTTAGCATGAATGTCATAAAAGTAGATATCTTAGGTGTTGCGAAACAACTCAAATCACTTAAGAAAGGCAAGTCTTCCGGTCCAGACGGTACACCAATCAGGTTCCTTCCAGAGTATGCAGACACAATAGCGCCTTTCTTAGCAATCATATACAACCGCTCAATTGACGAAAGCTCTGTTCCTAAAGACTGGAAAGTAGCACAGGTCACACCAATATTCAAGAAAGGAAATAGGAGTAACCCATTGAATTACACACCCATATCACTGTCCTCAATTTGCAGTAGGATTTTGGAGCATATACTGTATTCGAACACTATGAATCACCTTGAAGAAAATGACTTATTGATACATAACCAACAAGGATTCAGAAAAAAAACGTTCTTATGCAACACAGCTAGCTCTTTATTTCCATGAAGTAATGAGTGCTGTCGACAAGGGATCTCAGATCGATTCCATATTCCTAGATTTCCAGAAGGCTTTTGATCCGTTTCCTCACAAGCTACTATTGATCAAATTGCGTGCATATGGAGTATCGTCTCAGTTGTGTGACTGGATTCATGATTTCCGGTCACAGTTCTTAGTGACAGAGGGTAAATTATCTAGGTGATAATCTGAGCAGCCAACTTAAGATTGTTTGTAGATGGCGCTGTAATTTACAGTCTAGTAAAATCATCAGACGATCAATTTCAAATACAAAATGATCTAGAGAGAATTTATGTATGGTGCGAAAAGTGGCAATTGGCATTAAACAAAGAAAAGTGCGAGGTCATCCACATGGGTGCTAAAAGAAATTCGATAAATTTTAGGTATACGATAAATCGCACAAATCTAAGGGCTGTCAATTCGACTAAATACCTGGGAATTACAATTACGAGCAACTTAAATAGGAAAGACCACATAGATAATATTGTGGGGAAGGCGAAACAAAGACTGCGCTTTGTGGGTAGAACACTTAGAAGATGCGACAAACCCACTAAAGAGACAGCCTACGTTACACTTGTCCGTCCTCTGCTGGAATATTTTTGCGCGGTATGGGATCCTTTCCAGGTAGGATTGACGGAGGACATCGAAAAAGTGCAAAGAAGGGCAGTTCATTTCGTGTTATGGCGCAATAGGGGTGAGAATGTCACTGATATGATACGCGAGGCCGGCCGGAGTGGCCGTGCGGTTCTAGGCGCTACAGTCTGGAACCGAGCGACCGCTACGGTCGCAGGTTCGAATCCTGCCTCGGGCGTGGATGTGTGTGATGTCCTTAGGTTAATTAGGTTTAATTAGTTCTAAGTTATTGGCGACTGATGACCTCAGAAGTTCAGTCGCATAGTGCTCAGAGCCATTTGAACCATTTGATGATACGCGAGTTGGGTTGACACTCACTGAAATAAAGGCGGTTTTCTTTGCGGCGAGATCTATTTACGAAGTTTCAATCACCAACTTTCTCTTCTGAATGCGAAAATATTTTGTTGACAGCCACCTAGGTAGGGAGAAATTATCATCTTAGTAAAATAAGAGAAATCAGAGCTGGAACGGAAAGATTTAGTTGTTCCTTTTTTCCACGCGCCATTCGAGAGTGGAATGGTATAGAAGTAGTATGAAAATGGTTCAATGAACCCTCTGCCAGGTACTTAAGTGTGAATTGCAGAGTAACCATGTAGATGTAGAGTTCCCAAATTAGTAGCTCAGGACTTTTAAGTGTTGCATTCAAGTCATCATTTCATCTTGATAGGCAATAACGGTGTAGATTTCCGATTGCTTAACACAGTTCGTCATTTAATTTGCATATTTTTGCCACCTTATTTGCACTAGAGGAGTCTTCATGGGTGTTGAGTATCGATGGGTAGAGGGATTTGCCGACTGATGCTTCACTTATATTCTGTTTACAAACTGATTTGTTCTTTTGTCATGATACTCGTTATTCTGATAAAAATATTGTTCTGAGTCAACAAAAATTTTAAAAAACAATAAATGTAATAGTGTGATGGAAGGATTGCGTTTATTAGTTCATTAGATAGTTCTACGGTAATTCCTAGCAATCACTATTTTGGAGGGTAAATTTTTTTATCAATCTATTACATTGTTATGTGAAGCTAGTCCCCCATGCAGGTGACGTATGATGGCCCAACTGAGATTATGGATTGCGTTGCGGTAATTAATGTGGGATCTCTTGGGCGGAATTTGCATTAGAGCGTCACGCGCCCATTTGCATTCCGCGTAAGTCGTTATTGAGACGAACCTTTGGCTTCTGTCTAACTGTGGCGCAGGTATTTTCAAAATAGTTCAAATGGTTCTGAGCACTATGGGGCTTAACGTCTGAGGTCATCAGTCCCCTGGAACTTAGAACTAGTAAAACCTAACTAACCTAAGGACATCACACACATCCATGCCCGAGGCAGGATTCGAACCTGCGACCGTAGCGGTCGCGCGGTTAAACTGTAGCGCCTAGAACCGCTCGGCCAGTTCGGCCGGCGCAGGTATTTTAATGTGTACCAGGACTACAGACATGTACCAGCAAACAAACCAAGTAATTAATTCTGTAACATTATTTTTCCGAGGTGACAAAATTTCATGACTTCATCTTGTAAACTGTTGTAAGCCTGTTGCAAACGATAGACAACTGTTGACAGAAACCAGATGAAAAATATAAAATCGAATTTATTTTGAGCAATATAAAAGCCTTACAGGCGCGTTTTACAGTTTTGGGGGTAGGCTTCTTATTTAGGTGTTGAGGCATTAATGTGGCCGCGTCCTGCAGAGGAAGAGCCGGCGGCTACTCGACGGTCCACGTGTCGTGGCAGCCGAGCGCCTCCGCCTCGTAGCCGGGCACGTGCGGCCGCGCGGGCAGCAGCCGGCCCACGCCCAGCCCCACGTGGCACGTGAGGCGCTCCGGCACCGGCCGCGGCTCACACACCGACTCGACGTCCGCGCCCCGGCCGCCGGCTTCTGCAGGCCACCACCGCTGTCAGCTTGCAGCGAGATTACCGCACCGGACAACAGATTAAGCCACTCCCAGCAGACATCACACCAGTTCAAAATGGTTCAAATGGCTCTGAGCACTATGGGACTTAACATCTGTGGTCATCAGTCCCCTAGAACTGAGAACTACTTAAACCTAACTAACCTAAGGACATCACACACATCCATGCCCGAGGCAGGATTCGAACCTGCGACCGTAGCAGTTGCGCGTTTCCGGACAGAGCGCCTAGAACCGCTAGACCACCGCGACCGGCCATCACACCAGTGCCACAAAACAAAATGGTCGTGTGGTATTGACGGCCGGGAGACCCCAACCGGGGAAGTTCAGCTGCGTAGTTGCAAGTCTTATTAAGAGGGGTTTGGCGCAAGAAGGAGGCAGCTCCACTTTTAGGCTCTATTGAGCTGAACATTCTATCACATACAAAAAAAAGCCCCTTCGTTTGGTGAAAGAAAGAGGCAGCTCCACCCACTAGTTTCAGAGAAATCCAACAGGTCGAGCTGCCTGTACTCCGAGTTTCCATGAAAACAGACGCAGCTCCGAGAGATGCCTCGTTCTTCCCCCAAACAATAGCAGGAAGGAGGTTGTGTTACGTATTGGTCAGCAGACCAGTGTAAACATCGCGCGTTCTCTGTGAGGGATATTTTTTTATCAGGTTTATGATCTGTTTTGTGACTTCATCGTCATTTGATTTCACGGTTTCTGTCAATATGAGTGAATTAGAAGAGGAAGGAGCGTTTAATTGTGACTCTTTAGAAAACTATGAGCCTGGTGTAGCTGAGACCTCTACTGGTTCAGAAGAAGACTCAAGAAGCAGAGACGCAGTTGTTGGACCACTGAAGGGGAAAAAGGGACCGCACTAGGAGCAATGGGAACGGAACATAAGAAAACAGCGGAAAGAAGTACAAGAGTACGAGTGGGAAAAACATGCCTCACCGGACTACAGGTAATGACTGCGGTTGCAAATACAAGTGTTTTACTAAATTTGACATTGAAGCAAGGCATCGTATTATTAATGCTTTTAATGGCCCAACGACTAAGCATACTCAAGATGTGTATTTGGCAGGTTGCATTAAAGTTTTACCTGTTAAAAGAAATAGGCCAAAAAGTGGAACAGGAAGGCCCAGGGCGTTTTCAAATGTTTATACTGTTCGAGTCGGTGAGAGTAATGCAAGGGTCTGTAAAAAAAAAGCATTTGCGTCACTGTATGGTGAGTCCAGAAAGCGAGTGGAAAACATCGCAAAGCAACTTTCTTTTGACGGATCTATCACACCAAAACGAGATGGTAGGGGAAAGCATAATACAAGACCCTACAAAATTCCAGATGAAACTGTGCAAACGGTCCACTGTAACACTGACAGTTTTCCTAGGCGAGAATCGCATTACAGTCGACGAGACAATGGCAATAGACAATACTTGCCTGCCGACCTCACTATCAAAGCAATGCATCGTTTGTACATGGAGAAGCACCCTGAATCTCCAGTAGAATATGATTTTTACTTTTGGTACTTCAAGACTGACTTCAACACCCGATTCGGGCACCCAAGATCGGACAAGTGTCAAAAGTGTGACAACATACAAAAGGATCTCAGTGCCTCTTCTGTCTCAAATGAGAGACGTAACGAGCTCCAGGATGCCAAGCTACTTCATCAAAGTCGGGCAGATTAATTTTATCAAGATATTAAAGAGAAGATGGCACTTGCACAATGTAATAATGACACCGAGGTGTTGTGCTTCGACTACCAACAAAAAATGCCTCTCCCCAAAGTTCCTTCTGGGAACGCATTTTATAAACGTCAGTTGTGGGTCTACAACTTTGCGATTTCGTCTGGTAAGACTGGAAAACATCATTTTTATCTCTATTATGAAACCATCGTAAAAAGACCCAGTGAACCAATAAGTTTTACACATCATTATATCAACCACGTTCTAACAGATGATATCAAAATACTTTACCTATTTTCCTATAACTGTGTCTCAGAAAATAAAAATCATTCGTTTACGCAGTACCTGTTTTACCTTGTGCAAAGTGGCCGCTTTACGAAGATCGTTCATCGATTCCCAGAACCGGGCCACAACTTTATGCCATGCGACAGAGCGTTCGGTAATATAGAAAAGTGTTTGAGGAAGATGGAAAGAGTTTTTCTTCCAGTAGACTATGCTCGCATTATCAGAAAACCAGCCCCAAATTTCATGTCACTGAAGTGGACCAGAGATTTATTTTCCATTTTGTTGACACGTTGAAGAAATTTATTGTAAAGAACCCTTACGTATCATTACCGAACAAGAAAAGAGGAAAACATTTAATCACTAAGTACAAAATATTCCTCTATGAACAGCCATACATCGGTAAAGGGATTATTCAATGCAGTGCGACCGCAGGGATGACTGTCTTCGATAATGCGCAAATTTGCAACCAAGGACCTGCGAGTCTCATAACAATGGACCACCATCATCAAGCTTATGATTGTCTCCTCCAGCTTAAAGACCAAAAGTTTAAAGATGTCAAAGATCTGGCCAGAAAGTATGTTGGGCAAAACGAAATGTGGTTTTACGGCCAGTTGACGTCAGATGCTTCAAACGATCCTGTGGTGACTGGAGGGGAGCTAGAAGACTGAAGAAGAACTGTAGAATTAATGTATTATGCCAATAATGTTATACTTTCTTTATAAATAAATGTTTTTTAAATTGAAATATTGTTAATTATGAAGAAAATGGTCCTACAAAGAGTTTTTCATTCACTTTGGAGCCAAACGGAGGCAGCTCCAAAATTCAAAACTCTATTGCACGCACCTGAGTGCATGGCATTTGTGTGTATTCTCGTCAGTAGTATTAGATACCCCATAGACTAAAACAAGGCTGACAATTTTTTCGTTTTGGTGAAAACTGAATTTTTAAAACTTTTTTTTTAATTTGTCACCAACTGTAAAAAGTGGAGCTAATTCCTTCTTGCACCAAACCCTTCTGTATAGTACACACTGAGGTGACGAGTCATGACATAGCAACATCCACACATACAGACGACGGTAGTATGGCGTACACGAGAAATAAAAAGGCTGTGCATTGGCGGAGCAGTCATTTGTAATCAGGCGATTCGTGTTAAAAGGTTTCCGACGTCATTATTGCTGCACGACGGGGAGTAACAGACTTTGAATGCGGAATGGTAATTGGAGCATTCCATTCCATTTCGGAAATCGTTAGGGAATTCGGTATTTCGACATCCACAGAGTCGCGAGTGTGCCGAGAATACCGCATCTCAGGCATTACCTCTCACCACGGGCAACGCAGAGGCTAACGACTTTCACTGAGAACAGAAGCGTTTGTGTAGAGTGCTAACAGAAAAGCAATGCTGCGTCAAATAACCACACAAATCAGTCTGGAACATACGACGAACGTATCCGTTAGGACAGTGCAGTGAAATCTGACGTCAGTGGACTATAGCAGCAGGCGGTAACGCGAGTGTCTTTCCTAACAGCACAACATCGCCTGCAGCGCGTCTCCTGGGCTGGTGACCATATCGGTTGGATCCTAGGCAAATGGAAAACCGTGGCCTGGTCAGATGAGTCCCGATTTCAGTTAGTATGAGCTGATGGTAGGGTTCGAGTGTGGCGGAGAACCTACGAAACCATGGACCCAAATTGTCAACAAGGCATTTTGCAAGTTGGTGGTGGCTCCATAATGGTGTAGGCTGTGTTTATCTGAAATGGACTAGGTCCATGGTCCAGCTGAAGTGATCATTGACTGGAAATGGTTAAGTTCGGCTACTTGGAGACAATTTGTAGCCACTCATGGGCTTCACGTTCCCAAATAGCGATGTCACGTCACCCCGCCACAATTGTCCACGATTGGTTTGAGGAACATTCTGGACAGTTTGAGCCAATAACCTGGCCACCCAGATCGCCCGACATGAACCGCATCGAATATTTATGGGACATGATCGAGAGGTCAGTTCGTGCACAAAATCCCGCAGCGGCGACACTTTCGCAGTTATGGACCACTATGCAGGCAGTATGACTGTGTTTCTGCAGGGGACTTCCGGAGGCTTTCTGAGGCCATGCCGCGTCGATTTGCTGCACTACGCCGGGGAAAAGACGGTCTGACACGATATCACGAAGTATACCATGACTTTAGTGGCGCCAGTGTATGCGTACAGTCAAGACATTCACTGTTGTGAAGGTTGATATTGTCTGACTGTTGGAGGAGCCATAGCGTTCTAGCAGCGAGAAAACTTTTCGTTATATAAATACAGTAATCTGTAACCAGTAAATTTTTTTTTGTAATATTCATTTATTCCGTTATTATAGTTTAGGAATCTTTTCAGGCTCATCTTCGCCGGCCGCGGTGGTCTAGCGCTTCTAGGCGCTCAGTCCGGAACCGCGCGACTGCTACGGTCGCAGGTTCGAATCCTGCCTCGGGCATGGATGTGTGTGATGTCCTTAGGTTAGTTGGATTTAAGTAGTTCTAAGTTCTAGGGGACTGATGACCACAGATGTTAAGTCCCATAGTGCTCAGAGCCAGGCTCATCTTCATATAGTGGTAGTTACGTGTTTATTTTTGTTTTAACAAGTAATGCCCAAGTAAATTTGCAGTATGTATCAATAACCATTAAATTGTATTTGAATCCATTATTCTCATGTGATCTTGTAGAAGATCAGCTTGCCATAAGTCATCCAAACCTTTAATCATAACATGCCTACGACGGTATGTTTTGCGTGCTAGTTTGTGCAGTTCTCGAACTACTGTCTCCATACTTATTCGATGATACCACTCTGTCTAAGCTCAGAGATTATTGAAACAACCTCATTTGAATGAGCTGTGTTACCTGCAGCAGCTGATGCCACGAGCAATCGTAGTCGATCTATTAGGTCGTTGGGGTCGTCATATATATATATATATATATATATATATATATACTGCGGTATTCGATTGTTCATTGCTTTACACTCAAGGTCAATACCATCACCGCTGTCATCATAAGCCGGCCGCTGTGGCCGAGCAGTTCTAGGTGCTTCAATCCGGAACCACGCTGCTTCTGTGGTCGCAGGTTTGCTCGCCAGTGTTGTGCAACGAGCTGCATAAATGAATAGGTGCTGCACCATATCTAGAGCATTTCACAGTGGCGTCTCAAGGTGTAAACATCATTGCAGATGCTCAGTGTTTCCATGATGGTAAGCAAAGACAGTTCATATTTAAAGGTGTTGCGTTTCTAGCATACACACAAGATGCTGCAATAATAGAGACATTCTCAGCAACCATTGCATCACTGAGGTGTTTCAAGCACATGAAGTGTGTTAAGACACAGAAGATTGCAAAGTGGTTAACATATTTCAACCATGGAATTCACTGGGATGATCCTGGAATACCCTATAAAGATATGGTGACGGCACTTAAATCATTCAATCATACGGATACCATCGTCTACGTGAAGGGGAAGGAGAAGATCGCATGGATGCGTCTAATCTTCAAGTTTGCTGCTATTCAAGACCTGGAATTCTACAGGTTTCCTTCTCTCCATTGATTCAAGAACATGTATGAAAAAAGTGTTGCTGTGTCTGCTTATGAAAATGTAAAATTACTTTTAAGTTGGATCAGAAATAAATGAATTTTTACCTCACAATCTCTGCGTCCTTTTTCCTCAACCCTGCTTCCACTGTGACAATGTACAATTTTTAACTGCACGCTATGTCTGTGGTTTTTTTTTTCAAGAACGGGAGATATCATTTTAGACATGAACCTTCCTGGCAGATTAAAACTGTGTGCTGGACCGAGACTCGAACTCGGGACTTCGCCTTTGACGGGCAAGTGAGCTACCCAAGCACGACTCACGCCTCGTACTCACAGCTTTATTTCTGCAAGTACCTCGTCTGCAGAGTGAAAATCTCATTCTCGAATTTTAGACATGTCTGCTATATATCTTTGGAAGCGAACAAGGTTATGTGCCTCCTGCTCCCATAACCCAATTCGTGCTGCATGAGAGACGTAATTACATGCAATCATTATATATATTTTGTTATCTTCCATCTTAAACTTCACCTCCTTAATAGCACTCATCTTCAGCAAAAACTAGTAATTTTAGGCAGTGCTCCCACACTGGCAGTAGCAGCAGTTTGATGGGTAAATTCAGTGACGATTGCTAGGAAGAATGCACCCTGTGCTATTCTGGGAAGCATTGGGGCATCTATTTCGGCGCCAGACCCGCACCACAGCTGTGCGCCATCGGGCCTGCAATGGTACCTAGGTGAACACGTGTTTTGACAGTAATTTCTCTGGTGTCATGTATGAAAGATATGGCGCCGTCTCATACTTGCGGGACCCAAACTGACACCTACACGTCGTTTGGCAGCTGACGGCGGCGGCGACGGGCGTCGAGTGGGGGGGGGGGGGATGATTTTTTTTGCGATATTTTGTTTAAACTGTATTCCATCGATTTCACCGACCAGTAGGATGCTGTGAATTAACATAAACTACCCCATACATCTGAAAAATATAGTTTTAATTAATTTGCATAAACTTTTTATATCACTGTGGTGTTAGCTGTACAATAGTTAAGGGGGAGAGGGGGGCGTGAGTGGGTGACATGGAGCAGAACAGCAGGTTAAGTGCATTACACTAGCTTAATTTGCATAATATTTATGTAAAATGCAGTACAATAGTTTAAGGGGGTGGGTGACAAAGAAGAATGCCCCAGAAATGGCGTTCAAAAGCATGTGAAATTCGAAATGTGCATCAGAAAATGGTGGGAGGACATAACTAATTACTTAATTTGGCATCAAAGGTGGTACAATAGTTTAAGGAAATGGGTGTGACATGGAAAACCACTAACAGAACAATAGGTTAAGTAAGATTTATATCTGTCCTATCCACCATAGGCTGTGTCCTTTTCCTGCCAATTCCTAGGATGAGGTGGCGGTTGTATGACTTAGGTTTTGGAGGTAGCCCAGGTGCCCTTTTTTCCTGACATTTCCTTAGATTAGTGGAGGTAGCTGTGGTATGTTGCATTGTCCTGATGGAACTTGAATTTCTCGCCATTTTCTGACAGAGAGGGGGGAAGGGGAGGGTTTTTACCAGTGGGTGAGAGATTAACTAATTGATCAATTTAATTAAGTAGTCAATCAAATTGATAAGAGTGAGAGGGGGGGCTATGCCAATAACTCAGACATAAAAGTGTACCTGTAGCAGCGAGGGGGGGGGGGGAAGGGGGGTTGGGGGAGGGGCAGGAGGTGGGAGGTGGGCAATAGGATAAGTGCTTGTCAATCAAAATGAAATGGGGGTGACATAGAAAACCATTTAACAGAACAATAGATTAAGTACCTGTCAATCAAAGGAGAACAATAGGTTTGCCTCTGAGTGCATACCTGCCCCTGATGTAGGGAACCCGCACTAGCGGGAACGAAAGTAGCCCCCCTACTATCTAGATGTAGCACTGTGCATGTACATTAACCAGTGCACATGTGTCCTTCTCCAGGTAATGGATTTCTCGCCTGACATGACATTTCAGCTGTTCAAAAAATTGCTTCCACAAAGGTGACACGTGTGGAACAGGTAGATGAGCACTTTGCAGTGTCTAGGAGCACAGTCTAAAGAGGCTGGGTGTGATAGTATGAGCCACCATTATCCACAGTATGCGATCTCAACTCCTAAATACTGTGGACAATGTGAATAGCAACAACAATGACTACACCAGTGAAGCTTTAGAGCATAGGACATTGTACTTCCTTAAGATACAGCTTTGAGAAATGATACAGTTTGTTTGTTTGTTTTGTTTTAGGGCGCAAAAACAACTGGGGTCATACGCACCCAAGTCAAAACTATAGAACACGAAGACAGAGAGGACTTAAAACGACTATGCATCAATCCCAGTAGACATAAGACTTCTAAAAGCAGGGACTTGGAGAAAGGCCTACAAAAGAGACCATACACAAACGGAGGTCTGAAACTAAAAATTAAATGCCCTTTGCCATGTTGCTTTGATGGATAAAAAGTAAACCGCGGTCGACAGCCCGCTCGTCATTTGCTAAAACGGCCGATAATTCAGATGGCAAACCCAAGTGGGAACGTAAAGGGTAAAAAATGGGCATTCGGTCAGGAAGTGGCGGACAGTTAAAACTTGAGGACAATACGTACAAAGTGGCGGGTTAGCGCCACTTAACAAATGACGATGGCTAGAAAAGCAGTGCCCAATACGGAACCTAGTTAAAATGACCTCCTCCGGGCGGGAGGACCGAGAAGAGGTCGTCCAAGTCGCTAAGAGAGGCTTAATAATTCGGAGCTTATTCCCACGAAGGGACGACCAATGGCGATGCCAAAGGGACACCACCTCCCGTCAGATGGCAATACAGAGATGATCGGAGGGAATAGATGAACTAGTCGGCTGAGGTACAAGGACTGCAGCCTTGGTAGCAGCGTCAGCAGCCTCATTTCCCGGCATACCGACTTGACCAGGAACACACATAAACTTCACAGTGACTCCACCAAGAGTGAGCAAGTGACTGTTTTCCTGGACCCGTCGCACTAGGGGATGGGTGGTGTACCGCGCACATACGCTTTGAAAGGCACTGAGAGAGTCTGAGCAGAGGACACAATTGGAAAGCCTGTGTCGCCAGATGTACTCCGTGGTCTGATACAGGGCGAAGAGCTCAGCTGTAAATTCTGAGCAGTGTGCCAGAAGCCAATATCTAAAGATGTGGCTGCCAATGACGAAGGCACACCCAACACCAAAGTGGTGAAGGGTTCACACCCACTGGGAGAGTTGCAGGTACAGTAGTGTGAAGCTGAGCTGCCAGAGCAAGTGCCGAAAGTGGACTCCAGGCGATCAAAGGAGTCAGTGAAGAAGGAGGCGTAGGATGGGTGGCCACACATGGCAGACGGACGGCATGCATACCTGCTGAGGAGAAAGTCATGGCGGTAGGACAGTGGCAGTTGAGCAGCTTCAGCATACAGACTCTCATCTGGGCTAGTGTAAAAGGCGTCAGTGGCCAAACACATGCCACAATGGCGGATTGTGTTGAGACAGCGCAAGAGGGACGGACATGCAGACACATAAACAAAGCACCTGTAGTCTGGTTTCGAATGGACAGGTGACCAGTACAAATGAAGGAGGGTGGTTCGGTCTGCACTCCAGTAAGTGCCATTGAAGACATGTAGGACATTGAGGGATCACGTACAGCGGGCTGCCAGGTAAGGCACATGGGAGGACCAAGAAAGTTTCCTATCGCGGAATTTCGTAGTTTCAACGAACGGAAGAGCAACAGGCCCAAGATGTAAAGATGTCTGTGTGGCCGTGTCCTTCATGGAGCGAGAGGTAACAAGAACAGACAAGAATAGAACTATAAGTATCAGATGGGAGAACACAGGGTTTGCGACTAGTCAATAACCTGCGAGCAACTGGGTAAGGCACTTTTTTCTCCACCCCGATCTCCTGGACAACCTGATCACCAAGATACATGAGAAAATCCCGAGAGGAGGCGGCATGGGCACCATTGCAGTTGATACAGTGGGGAGAAGGAGGTGGACAATAGCCATCATGCACTTCCCTACCACAGGTTACACATTTGGCTGGGTGTCGACAAGACGTTCTAGAGTGGTTGAAACGATGACACAGTAGCAGTGGATCACGTTCGGTATGCACGGTTGGACTGTGTTAATTTCATAGCCTGCTTTGATCTTGAGCGGAAGCACCATTCTATCAAAGGTGAGAAAACGAGTACGGCTGGGCAGTAACGAGGAATCTACATTTTTCATCGCCCGATGGACGGCAATGACACCCTGATCGGAGAGGTAAGAATGGATTTCTGTCTCGGTCAGACCGTCGAGCAGCCTAGTGTAAATAATACCACAGGAAGAATTCAGAGGTGTATGGGCCTCGACATAAATGGGATACCCATGGAGAAGTGAGGTGGCAAGCATTTGGTGTGCCTGAGAATCAGAAGTAGTCTCCAAAAGCAAAGTGCCATTCCATAAATGAGAGCATGGTATTACAGGGCTGGCAATGGCATCAACATCTTTCTGAATAATAAACTGATTTACCATTGCAAAGGACTGACCGTCTTCAGTACGTGAACCATTGTGCAGCTGGAAAGGTCTTTGAATCGTTAGCCTCATTCCGTTTATGTTCCGTAGACGCTGATTGTGAAGGTGATTGGCTCATTGCGAGAAAATCCCCCATGATTGCCAGTGTCTCCGATGGCGCGCTCCTTCCAAGTGGGGGCCCCCTTTACAAGGGGGCGCACCCGCCTTACGTGATTGTTCACACCTCCCAAACACTTGACAGAAGCACCAATCGGCAGTTTGGGTAGGTATCAACTCAATCACCCCTCCCTGGGCCTGGCCTGTACCAGGGGGCATGTGCGAACCTTACCTGTCGACCTGGGGCTAGGAATTACGCGTTACCCAGTGACCTGTTGCGCCGCAGACGCGTGGACCGGCTGTCAGGAGCGCACAGGGAGGAAGAAGAACCTCAAACGCCGAAGCGGAGGAACGAGAGGAGAAGGGAAAGTTCTACATACATGTTTTAACAACATTTAAACAGTTACAACGTTTCATAAGTATTTTATTACCATATTGTTATCTTAAAAGCGGAGGCCACAATGTTAGGTTCACGGATTTACTTCAAACTTTGTACACCGATAGTGGGCCATTAAAACAACACGATGTGCTAGCGGTAAGGTGCCCTACTCTCACAATTCCGAGAAAATTTCAAGAAAAGTTTTACGCGTCCATTATGTAATTGATATACCTGTGCGAAGCAACCAGTTGCAAGACGTGATTGGGTCAAGTGGTTAGCATTCGCGCTTTGTATATGGGCCGTCGAGGAGGCGGTGGTTCAAATCCCTCACCCATTGAAGTCTTTTAATCAACATTTTTTTCATCATTGGTCACGTTATTTAACTTATGACATATGAGAGTTAATATAACAAAAACACGTGCATTTTCAAGAAGTTGTAGTGAATTTGTTATGTTATTCGAATATATACTATTTGTTATGAAATTTGCAAGAACCAGGGACAGGCTTGGAAAGTCCAAGTCAAACTTCTATAAATAATTATGCGAATGACGGTATCCACAATCAGTAATATAATAAGTCACAATTTTCCAGACCATAAGAGTAATGTAGAATTACTCGTCGGATGTCCTCTACACATCACACGTTTCAGGATGGTACGTGTCATACAGACATGGATAACATTGAAACTTCATTGAAATACTTCACGCAAATACAAGTGTTTTTTTGATTATGTTCTCTCTCAAATGTCATGACCAGTGACGAAAAAACTACTTGTTAAGAAAGTAAGTAAAAGTGGAATTCGAACCGCCGTCTTCTCCACCATCCGCTTACAACGCGCGAATGCTAACCGACTGACCACAATGACCTCTTACGATCAGCACCCACACGCAGATACATCAGTTACATGATAGACATGTAAAACTTCTCTTGCGATTCTCTCAGAATTACCAGAGGAGTGCACTTTACTACATGCACATTATGTTGTTTTAATGGCCTACTAAGGAAGTACAGAGTTTGAAGTAAATCTGTTGCCCCATCGTCGTGGCCTCCCCTTGTTAGTTTATTTGCTATGTAATGACTTTGCATGACAATTTTCGAGTATTGGCGTGTGGACATAGCTGAAAAAGGATATGTGCCTACTGTAGCTACTACGGGCTATCTTTGAGAAGATTAAACAGCTCTGTTGTCTTTCTGTCCCATCGTTGAGGAAGAGCCTTATAGAGATCTGGAAGAGTTCACTTTAGGACCTGATAAGATAAATTATTCTCCTCCATCTATCACAGATATATTCTATAGAATAATTCAGACATAGAGACTTAGCTGGTAGGTGGAAGCCAGTGGGCATCATTGTCCATGATGCGGGAACCTGAGCTAACGAAATCCCTGAAAAATCATGCACATAGTTCCAATACCTCATCTCTGTGCTAGTGTAATCATCAATCAACATTATTCTTCAAATGGCCATCCAAAACAATGGCTCTCCTCAATAAAACTCTACCAGCACCCAACTGATTATCTTCCACGATGTACATGGGATTTCAATGGCTATCAATATACTTTAAAGCTAATGGGCTGTGTGAACCATTCTACAAACTGAAGGGGGATTCATCTGTAAATATCACGTTTCACCGTTCATACTATAATTACATTATAAGGGGCAGTCAAGTGCAAACCGAACACCTGCCACAAAGGGAACATGGAATTGTTCCATTCAAAAGTAACCACCACACACCTTACGGGCTTACGACATTTATCCCACTGGAAGACGATACGATCAGTTCTTGTTTGATTTCTCTAAGTAATTTCAGTCGGTCGGTGTTTGAAGTATATTTTGCCTTTACAGTAGTCCAGGACAGGACTGTTATGTAAATAGTGGAAGTTTAGCTCTTTATTGCTGTTATGATATACATTAAGTAAAATTTGTAGGCAGAGATAATTATTTTAGCAACATGTTCTGAAGAGCATAATACAACAGGGGAGATGGACATTGAATTTCAAAGACAGAAACTGCAACAGAATGGTATACTAGTGTCTGTAGTTTATATTTTCATGTTCGTCTTTAAAGTGACTGTAAAACACACACAAAGGAAATTAACAATTGATGAAGATCTATTTCCTGCAAGAATATCATTTGAAAGTACTAAATTCAACTTTAAAAGGAATCTCTAGAAAACGTTAAGATGCTCCAATCACATGAATGAATAGAGGGGATGTTCATATTAAAACTTCGCTCTTTTATTAGCGTATTTTTAACCACATAACAGAAAAGAGTGTTGAAACTTTCTATCTGATTTCGGAATTCAGTACTTGGACATGCCAGTCTACGTGCTAAACCATCAACACGGGGAGAATGGAAATGTGCTCCCTGTCTACAAGAGAAACACAGTATCTGTTAAATTTTACTTTTTACTTCTCAAGTGGAATATATTCTATGTTGTGTTCATATCTTAACCAGCGTTTCTGCAATTTTTTTTCCGACTATCTGTAAGTATACGAAAGGGAAGTCACAATTTAAACTGTAATAATCAATAATGATACATCCTATTACTATTATTTTATTAGTTTTGGGTACATAACTTTTAGTCTGTGTTTGGGCAGACAACAATAGAAAGTAATAAGCAGATCACATTTTTACTTACTGGACTTTTCCTTTTTGTCTCGATAAACGATGTCCTGGAACAAAGAGAAAAGTAGCTATAGATAGTAGCAATAGATATTGAATTGCACTGCAGTAGGTAAATAGAAGAGCAGGGTCCTTCGTGGTCACGATAAACGTCGGCTGATGGTGGGAAAAACCTGCCCTCGGCCCTCCCCCCCCCCCCATCCCCCGCCTTTTCTATCTGGTCTAATGTGAATCAAGCTCGCCCTCTCATCGTCCTCCTTTTATTAGCAGAGGAACTGAATGGGGCTCATCATTCTTATTCTGTCAGTTGTGGTGGAAAGTTCATTTTGAAGTTCCAGCAGAGATCCAGTCACCACTCCCCCCCCCCCTCCTCCATGAAGCAGAATAAAAAGAACAGGAAGACATATAACTACAATTAACCCTTTCGTCATTAACTGCTGTTTACAGTTTTTGGGTAATTAGTTTCAGTTTTACTAATTTTCCTGATACTCAGATCTCCAGTCTAAGATATATGTGAATTGGTCTGTGTACAGATAGTGCACGGTACCAGTATGTTCCAAAAAGTCACGTGCGAAAATGTGATTTTTCATGGGGTCATATCACGGGTTCTATTGACCACAGAGATGATGGGTCTACTGTTTTGGATAGCCCTTGGCCTGGCGACCATATGCCTATACGCAGATCCAAACATTCAAAGTTGCCGTAATTATCCATATAAAACATGCACGTAATATGCGGTCTGATGCATAAATGTAGTTTTAACTGACGTAGTGAACACGTGACAAGGATTCTAGGGTCATCGCAAGGGTTCTGAGGTCACCAAACTATGTTTCTAGTCAGCATTTTTTCACCAATAAAACTTTATGATGATGCGCTGTCTCTGTACAATGGGCACGTCATACCTTCATAGATGAGCTCCAAGTAGTACTGCAGTGACAATAAAAATGGGCTAAAAGGATCTTACAGTGCCTGAGTAGAATTTAAAATGACTGTCAGAATTATGCAATAAAATTTTTACTCTTTTAAGATGCAAATAGTAACCTAGAAAACGTATAAATCGAACGATTTTGTGTTAACATTACTTGCGCTTATTTGTTGTTTATATGTGTCAGAGTATATAAACGTGGTCGAACTATATAAATAAGCTGCCAAGACTTTACTGACCTATAGAATTCGTTTTATATAAGCAAAACACTCTGTTGTAGCGGGGAAAAGAAGGGAACCAGCGGAAAACGCGCCTACCGGAGCAGCAAAAAGGCGAATACGTTCCTCTTTAAAAGACTCCGACAGAAAAGTGGCTCGCACCTCATTCCGCCTTGCTCGCCAAAAATTTTGACATGGGAACATATTTTTGCTTTTTGTGCTCAGACAGTAATGCTAGCAGAGACAAACTGGCAGTGAAAGAGAAAGAGAGAGGGATGAAGACATTAGCATTGGGAGCCAAAGAGAGAGGAGGTATTGATGGTCAGCGCGAGGCAGTGCCAGTAAAAGAGAAAGAGCGATGAACGGAGATAGAGGCAGTGGGAGCGAAAGAGAGAGGAGGTAGTGGAAATGAAAAATACAGATGAGTGAAGACCATACATAGGCTTCGGGGGTCTGAACCCTTTCAGACCAAAATTTTATACGCGTGCGTGCAGGGGAAAACAGGTTGGACGCTCTAGAATTTTTGAGCTGTGGAGGTGTGGTGGAGACAATGGCAGTGGGATATAGTGTAAATCAGTGGAAGAAAAACGAGGCAGTGCGAAAGAGACGTTTATAGACAGTGGCAGTGAGAGCGAGGTGCTGAGTATGAAGACTTAACTACAAAGAGAGATCGGGTAAAAGCATTTAGGATGTCCTGTGTTAAAAGAGGGCGAATATGTTCGCACGTCAAAACTTTTGGTGAGGAAGACGGAGAACTGAGCCAGTTGGTCCTCCACTTTTCTGTCAGAGTCTTTTAAAGAAGAACATATTCGCTTTTTTGTGCTTTTATCAGGCGCATTTTTCCATTGCTAAGATTACCGCAATGCATTATTCAACAAATTACATAACAAATCAGAGTTAAACAATTTCCACAGTGCATTATTTCACAACAAATACGCTCTTGAACAAATACGCTCTTGTGGACACTTCAAATGTTAAAAAATACCACAGTGCGATATTTAAACAAATTACATCAATATTATGTGTTTAAAAATTTCTGCACTGCAATATTAACAACAAATATGCTCTTGTTGAGACTTTAAATGTTAAAAAACTCCTAAGCACAATAATGAAACATTAACTCTTCCTACATACCAAATCCATGTCGCTCCTACAGTGCTAGTGTATAATGTCACAGTATACGTGCTAAAACGAGCATGTTGCTCTATTGACAGAAATACAACTGTATAATAATGTCACGGCGATTTCTGTAAGCACTACATAGCATGACCACTACCCAGTATTCAAGAACACTCACGTTAATATGAGATACTTGAAAGTTTAACAGTTTCCACAATGCATTATTTAACAACAAACAAGCACTTGGTAAGTAACATGTCAAGATCAAATGTACTTTTTTCCCCCCATATAAACATCCACTTAAGAGAAAATTTAGGATTGTATATTTATTAAAGTACAAATGTTTTAAAAATTATTATTTTTCCATACATTTTTGCCTTCAGATACACCATGAAACAACTTTTTAACTGCGTGAAACTAGGGTACAGCACACACAAACAATGTTGTTAGTGGACTACAGCTTTACAATTGGGTTGTAACCAAAGCCGAATTTAGAAGGTATCACTAGAAGATCAGGTGACTAGAAGTTCCGCAATCTTGCATAGTTAGAGTATAAAAGGAGGTTTAACAGTCAGATGATCACCCTGCTGAACACTCAAGTGGCGGAAAGCATCGACATGGATTCCTCCAAAGAGCAGAACATCCCTCAGTTATTAAAGAGGGAGACCAGAACACAACGGCCTTGCCACAGTAGATCCACCGGTTCCCGTTAGTGTCGGGCGTGGCCGGCACTTGGATGGGTGACCATCTGGGCCACCATGTACTGTTGCCATTTTTCGGGGTGACGTCAGCCTCGTGATGCCAATTGAGGAGCTACTGTGCGGTGTGCTGCCACATGCCCCTCCTATCCGCATCCTCAGCTGCGAATGACACGGCTGTCAGATGGTCCCGATGGGCCACTTGCTGCCTGACGACGGAGTGCTGCTGCTTAAGACCAGAACAACTGACGAATGCTTTGGTTCTGGTTATTACTGGAGAACTTGACAGTCTTGTTCCTGATATTGGTAACATAAAATACACTGAAGTGCCACACTTCTTAGCAACAAAAATTTAAATGTGCTTACACCCATTGCAGAACCGCTTTGCGATAACATGACGTTATCTGTGATGAAATGGACTGTCAAGAACAGTTACGAAACTGCACGCCTATAATATTAAGAAAGAATATGTTTGAGTCTTTTGACAATTATCTTCACAGTACTTCCCCAAGTTCGTCTCTGCAAAACACTGTGTCAAGGCAGAGCTACCACCTCTTTTGGGAACGATAATGTGATAGAAAGAAGAATATTATAAAAAAAGACGGGGAAGCGCTGGCAACCATTTCAAAAAATATAAGAATACTGCGAGTATACCATATAAAGTGGAATTGGTTGACGCTAAAATGTATGAACTAGTGGAAAAGTTGCCTGTCAAACTGCAGCAGCTTCATTTTGACGACTATTATCTTTTGGGTTTGGATGTAGTGCAAGATATTGCAAGTTTTTTTTTTAACAAAATGGAGATGTGTTGCTATCTAATATCAATGTGTTCAAGGGCAGTGCCAGAGAAACATCAATGTGATTGTACACAATGATAAGGCACTTGGGATTGACTGTTTAGTGTGGATTATCTCCAGCTGCAGAATAAAGACATATAACAAATTTATTTGTCGAAGCACAAACCCAGGAGTGAAAAACGTTAAGGGTCACCGCCCTCATAGATTTTATCACATGCCCTGATATGCATCTACGAGGAACTTTCACGTCTTCCTTGGCTAAAGAATATGGTATTAGTTGGCTGGGCTATTATGTGCAGTTACAGACTGGATCACATGTTCGACCCTTTGCGAGATTGTGTTAGTGTATGAATGCTGACAAACGGTGTTTTAAATGTGCTCCACTGTGCTCTGTATCTATCACTTCTATGAAGTGCAACTAACAAATAATTATTTACCTGTAAACTATGTGCAGATTCTTAATACAGACTCCAAAAAGGAAAATATTAATATTACACAGAAGTATTATATTAAAGTGGGGGAAAATATTTATCATAATCCAAAATATTGTTCTCCACAATACAGTATAAAAGAACGGTTACATCGTATCTATGAATATGGGGCAGGAAAGCTGCCAACATACACCACATGGATGTGTACTCTCTTAACAGTAGTGTTGTGCAGGAAATACGAGGTAAAATTGAAATACCTGAATGCTCTCGGCTAGATGACTTGTCAAATTAATGGCTGGAGAAAGAATTAGATAATTCTAATGATACTTTAAGTTATAAAATATCACACACGGCAGTCCACGTATTAGAGAAGATTCGTGATGAAAGATGACAAAGACCAAATTAGAAATTTTTCGAAGAAAGCTTCGTACCAGATTAAACACAAAGACCTACAGTGGAACACGGTATGAGGAAGTCCGTCAGCTCACACGCGTGCTCAGTGACATACATGATCTAATTCAGACAGCATAATGTCACCAAAAAATAAAAACTGACAACTTATGTTCTCTACCATCACTGCAGTAAGGTTGATGCCCCTATACATCGAACAGTGGCACCCAAGTCATATACACGTGACTTGTGCGATTTGTGAGTTAAGACAGGCTGACTGTGGACCTCAGCTGTGGCAGAAGACACCCACTGTTGCTTCCCCTCGGTTGGACGCTGCGGCGAAGGCGGGAGGCACGTGGCGGCAGCCACTGCCAGTGGCAGCTGGTTCTGAACAGCCGATCTGGAGAGTCATCCAGAGACTATTATGTGCAAGCCTCCACATCACATTTTTAGTTTGTTTTTAATAAACTGTATTTCTTTGCTATTCTTCTTCACTGGTGAGTGTGCAATATAGCGATGTGCAGAAATGTTACTAGTCGGATTTTCCATCGTTTATTTACAAGTTTGTTACATCCTTTTAGTGTCTCACTTCACTAAGGCATCCTATTAATGGTGTTTACAGCGTGAATTTAGCGATGTTTTGTGTGCCGATTTCTTCTTTGTTATTTGTCAGTCTACCGTTGACATCACACTCTCATAACGTGGGTAGTATGTTGACATGATGCGTAAAAAGTGCGTATTTGTTTTGAATAACGCATTGTGGAAATTGATAAAGTTTCAAGCATCTCATACTTACGTATTTGTTTTGAAATACTGGCTGGTGGTCACGCTATGTAGTGCCTATAGGAAACGCCAAGACGTTGTTATATTATGGTATTTCTACCAGTAGAACACCTTTGCCAGTTTTAACACATACACCATGACGTTACACACTATTAATGTAGGGGTGACGCAGTTTGGTAGTGGAAAATGTTTATTCGTTTAAAAATCACGTTGTGTTATTTAAAATTGAAAGTGGTTGGAAGAGCTTATATTTTGTTAAATAATACATTGTGTAAATTGTTTAACCCATGATATTTGCTTAATTTGTTAAGTAATTCACTGTGGTAATAGGTCAGCACTGTATTTAAATATGTCTTAGAATGGAAATGCTGGTATTTGGAAAATCTGTAAAATTGGTAATAATTACCCGAAAACTGTAAATACCAAATAATTATAGGAGAAAGGGGTTAACTGTACTAACACATCTTATTCATTTTATTCTGCTTAGGGACGGGGCGGGGCGGGGCGGGGAGGGGGGGGGGGGGGTTGGCTGGTCTCCACTGGCCTTTATGACGATCCTTCGACTACAGAGCACAGAATAAGAATGGCGAAGCCCATGTCATTGCCCTAGTAATAAAACAAGGAAGAGAGGAAGGGGAGCTTGATTTCTATTGGTCCAGAAAAGGGGGTGGGGAGGAGTTCCCTTTTGTCGTATTGGCAGATGTCAGTGGAAGAGGGTGACCCGAATGTACCACAGACAATTACCTCAGATACATACGCGGTGCAGGAATTTCCCTCTAGGAAGGGAGTGGAGGACGTGACCTTAGAGATAACAAGCCTACTGGTTCAAGTGTAGTCTGACACTCCATCATCTCATCTTGTCACTGGCAGGGTCTATCACCCAATGTTTAGTGTGACCAGAAAGTGCCCTGATCTTTTATCTAGGTAAAGGTTGGTGATGTATTGCATGAGAAAACAGATCACAAGAGGGAACGTCACCTTGTACCTCACTTTCAGTCATGTAGAAACTGAGAAATTATGCTATAAGACGGAAAAACGATCCACCTTGAAGGATTTATTTGAATGGGACAGAAATGTACAGATGTAATCAAATTTGATGTAAATGTACAAACAATTGATTACAATTTCAGAGAAAATTGATGATTTATTCAATAGAAAGAGCTTCACGATTTGAGCAAGCCAGTAAAACATTGGTCCACCTTGGCCTTATGCAAGAGGTTACTGCGCTTGGCACTGGTTGACTGAGTTGTTGGACGTCCTCCTGAGGGATATGGTACCGTTCGACTGCTGCCTTACATCGTCAAAATCACGAGCTGGTTGGAGGGGCCTGTCCACAATACTGCAAACGGTCTCGATTGGGGAGAGATCCGGCGATCGTACTGGCCAAGGTAGGGTTTGGCAAGTATGAAGATGCTTAAGCAGTGGAAACTCTCGCCATGTGCGAGCGACCATTATCTTGTCCACTTCTGTCCAGGACGTCTCCAGACACGCCTTCGGTCTGGAATTTCATTGACTGGAGTAGAACTGTTTTCATTGACGACTCCTACGGCGCCTTTACAACACAGCGGTACACCTACGATTTTCTGGGCCCCGTTTTGTTGCCCTCCATGGCCGGCTATCCTGGGATGACATTTCAGCAAGATGTTGGCCACCTGCACACAGCTAGAGTTTCTACTGCTTGTTTCGTGCTTACCAAATTCTACCTAGGCCAGCAATGTCGCCGGATCTGTCCCCAGTTGAGAACGATTGGAGCGTTATGGATTTAGAGCGTTATGGGCAGATCCCTCCAACCATTTCGGAATTTTGGCGATCTACTTGTTATGCGTCAACAGCCAAATAACTGAATGTTGAAGAGCCAAAGGTGGACCAACGCGTTATTGGCTTGCTCAACTTGTGAATCTCTTTCTCTTGAATAAATCATCCCATTTTCTGAAACTGTAATCATTTGTGTGTCTGTACGTGTACATCACATCTACTGATTTCCATTTCATTCGTATTATTCCTTTGTGGTGCGTCGTTTTTTCTTCTGGTCTTACAGTGTATTTTCAAACTTCATTCTGATGAAATAACACAATATTAACTATAATAATTCAAACTAATTGTCATTGTGTAGTTATATTAACGTACTATAAAGACATTGTTGATATTGAGGGCAACATTGTCTAAGCCATAGAGGTAGAATTTTCTACCAGATAGGACGTCTAGCTGAATTCTGTTCTGTGTACTGAACACAACGCTGATGTCTTTATTGTAGTCTAGCCCTGCCAAGAAGGGCTGTGGGCTGGCAGCAGTTAGTTAATTGCATATTCCATGGATCATGATCTGCACGGTTAATCCTAATGATATGGAAAGAGCCATTTTACGTTCATTCTACACGACTAGACTTAAATTTTGCTTCATGCTTACTATTTACAAGTGTTTTTTTAAAATACGCACGTGAATCGGTACTTCCAATGCACAACCTTTCACGAATTAGGTAAACAGACATTCTGATACGGAACAGGATAAGCTTTTTAAATTTGCTTTCAAATTGAACTCTGCTGTCAGATATTTAACGTCATTGGCTAGATGATCAATGATTTTGGTGGCAGCGTTGTGACACCTTTATATATTAAAGACAACCGTAATGTGGAGTGGCGAATGTCATTTTTTGTGGTAATATAATTATGTTCATCATTATTCCTTTTGAACTTCAGTGCGTCACTTACAACAAATTTCAACAGATGATAAATATAGTGTGAAGTGGTAATCAAAATGCACAACTCCTGAAAACATATCTAGAAGATGATCGTGAGTGAAAACCACATATTGCTCTTACTGCAAGTTTATGAGCAATGAAAACTTACTTACTTAAATATGAGTTACCTCAGAACATTATTTCATATGATATTCTTGAATATAATTACGCAAAATATATTACTCACAATTTCGTCTCGCCACAAGATGTGCAATAATTCGAAGTGCCAATGCTATTGAACTCAGTTGCTTTAGGAGTTTTAAAAAAATGTCCTTTCCAGATTAACTTCTCCACAATGTAGACACCTAAAAATTTTAAAGTTGCCACCCTAGTTATTATTGCCTCAGCGTGTGCTACATTTATCATTGGTGTAGTGCCTCTGGATGTGCAGAACTGTATATGGGCTATCCTTTAAAAATATAGAGTGAGACAATTTGCAGAAAACTTACAATTTCTTCTGTTGCTACTCATATATTTGGATCGATTACAATACTGTCGCAGTCTGCAAACAGAACAAATTGCATATTTGACAGAAAGTAGTTTACATATATTAATAACAACAGTGGACCTAAGCTTAGCCATTTGGAATTCCAAAAACAATATGGATGTTTTTCACCCTTGCAAACTCAAGTAGTACAAAGTATTCTTTCTGACCGTCAGTCACTCTGGTCTGATAAGGCTGCCATCATTTTCTCTCCTGTGTCGATCTCTTCAACTCAAAGCAGCAAGTACTCAAAATTCCTCAATTATTCGTTGGATATATTCCAGTCTCTGTTCCCAACAACTACCACCATACAAGTTTTCCCTGACGTCTGAACACGTCTTCTACCATCTAATTAGTATTACCCATTTATTTCTTTCCTTGCTGATCCTGTGGAGAACCTCCTCATTACTTATCAGTCCACTTAATTTACAGCATCCTTCTGTAATTCCATACATCAAACTCTTGATGCCCCTCTTTTTTGGTATTTAGAGAACATTAAAACATGAAAAATGAAGATATTACGAAGGTCATGTGGACGTGGTGACGACTCAGTGGGTGTCTTCGTGGCGTCAATGTTTTACCTCTGATTATGTTTATGTTAGAGTTGCTGTGGTTCTACTGGACCTGACCCTCTGAGGCTTGTCGACAAACTCTTGGTTAAGTGAGAGGGTGGATTGGAATAGAGAGAAGAAAGCTGGAAGATGGATGTGAATAGGGAATTCTAAGGGTGTGTATTCGGGAAGAGAGGTTATTAGTCTAGCATTATGAGTATTGAGGTTATCAGAAACGTCTCTCATGTTTACGGTGGGACACGGAACCGTACGTACGGTGTAGTCTGCTGCACAGTGCAGGATAGAAGTTGGATTAGACAATGGTATCTTAGTGGTAGGGAAGAGAGTTGAAATGGTTTTCAGAGTATGTGCTTATGGCATATATGTAGAATGCTATACGAGCGGCCAGTGTGATTTCTTGGAGAACATGACGGCGCTCAGCAAAACCAGAGATGCGGCTTGGCTCCAATATTTGGAGTTCATGTAGACTGCAAATTGAAGTGAAGTAATCATATTGAGTACCTAATAATCCAACTGGAAAAAAGCACGAATACATTAAGCACAGTTGCTAGGGTCTGGTGGGGAGCAGACCCGACGATACTTTTGGCACTTGTAAGGCATAGAACCGCGCTATAGTAGACTACAAAAGCCTTGTATACAGTAAAGATCGGAATCTACTCTGTAGAAATTGCATGTTCTCCATTATAGGATGAACCGCGTAACTCTTGGAACCACGAAACAAACTCCCACAAAAGCAATATTAGTGAAAGCTTCCGAAATGCCAATAAGGAGCCACCTTATCTGTGGGGTAGCTAGTATGGTGCGAAGAACGAACGGCTCTTGTAAATGGGGGTGTAAACATATACAGGATGTCCCAAACATTAGAAATCAAAACTATACAGACATTGTAGTGCAGTAAAGCGAGTTCTTTGAAACGGGAAACTAATGCCCCGAAAGGAATGCTCACTTCTGTACTAACATAAGCACTTAACATCTTCAGCAATAACCTTAGCTCGCAGCAACTCATCAAATTGACGATTACCAGATTCAGTACATGCATCACAACGCGGCTTAAAATCTTTCTTCACTGTGTGCAATATGCCTGTCGTCTGTTGTACGACTAGACGCATAGGCAGGACCCTATCCACCGCTTACTGTGCAGTTTTTATTGGAGCTTTGTTCACCAACGATTTCAAGTAACTCCACAAAAGAAAGAACTATTGGAATGAAATCTGGCGATCGTATTGCCTTTGGGATAGGATGTCCCTTCCAGTAGAACGATCAAGATATCTGTTGTTCGAGGGCTGTAGACATTAATGTTGCACTGTGATGATGGTGCATAGTCGTATGGCATCGGTGTACTCTTGTGGACAACAAGATGCAGAGTCTTCAACAAGTGTGGGAGCAGATCTAGAATAAACACCAGGTAACGAGCGCCATCCAAATGAGACAGCAACAGATAACGTCATGTTGATTGATGTCCTACAATTCCGGCCCGTAGGTTCATAGAGAAGAGCTACTGGTGACCTGAGAAGAGCACGGTAGTTGACAAAACCATCACAATATAATTTGCAATGTGCATGTGACGGATTAGTTGGTACGTGTCGTCAATGAATCTTTTTCGTCTCTTCATATTCTATGGCACGAATAAATCTTTGTTGAAAACCTACTGTTGCTTCTCGTAAGTGTCTATCCACGGTGAAACATTTCCGCCACTGGAGAATACTTCATCTTGTTAGAAACCATTGGTATTTTTATGTTTTTATTAGTAATTTTTTCAGACTCCTAAAAGGACATTTCTAAGGCCCAGAGTAGTACAGCAACTAGACATGGCATGGATTCAACAAGTTTCTGGAAGTCCCCAGCATAAATATTGAACCATGCTGCCTCCATAGTCGTCCATAATTGCGAAAGTGTTGCCGGTGCAAGATTTTATGCACTAACTACCCTCTCGATTAAGTCCCACAAATATTCGGTGGGATTCATGTCGGGCGTTCTGGGTGGCCAAATTATTCGCTCAAACTATCCAGAATGTTCCTCAAACCAATCGAGAACAGCTCTGGCCCAGTGATATGGCGCATTGTCATTTACAAAAATTCCATCATTGTCATTAAGTCCACGAATGGCTGCAAATGGTCACCAAGTAGCCGAAAATAGCCATTTCCAGTCAGTGGTCCGATCACTTGGACCAGCGAACCCAGTCCATTCCATGTAAACATAGCCCACACCATTATGCAGCTACCGCCAGCTCGCTCACTGCCACGCGAACCCTATCATCAGCTCATCCCAACTGAAATCGTGATTGATCTCACTAGGTCACTGTTTTCCAGCCGTCCAAAGTCACGAAGACGTGAGGGGCGTTGCGGGCGATGTCGTGGTGTTAGCAAAGTCACTTGCGTGGGTCGTTTGCTGCCATAGTCCATTAACGCCAGATTTCGCCGCACTGTCCTAACAGATATGTTCGTCGTATGTCCGACATCTTTTTCTGTGGTTCTTCGACAAAGTGCGCCTTGTCTGTTAGCACTCACAACTCTACGCAAACGCCGCTGCTCTCGGTCGTTAAGCGGCCTGTGGTGAGGGGTTATACCTTAAATTTGGTATTCTCGGCAACTCCCGTCACTGGGGATGTCGGAATACTGATTACCAAACGATTTCCGAAATGAAATGTCCTACGCTTCTAGCTCCCACTACTCTTCCGAGTTCAGTCTGTTAATTCCTGCCGGCCGGAGTGGCCGAGTGGTTCTAGGCGCTAAAGTCTGGAACCGCGTGACCGCTACGGTCGCAGGTTCGAATCCTGCCTCGGGCATGGATGTATGTGATGTCCATAGGTTAGTTAGGTTTAAGTAGTTCTAAGTTCTAGGGGACTGATGACCTCAGAAGTTAAGTCCCATAGTGCTTAGAGCCATTTGAACCATTTTTATTAATTCCTGTCGTGCGGCAATAACCACGTCGAAAATCTTTTCACAAAAATCACATCTGTACAAATGAAAGTTTCGCCAATGCACTGCCTTTTTATACCTTGTGTATGCGATACTACCGCAATTTGTATGTGTGTATACTATCTCAAGACTTTTTTCACCTCACTGTATGTGGAAAAAATGCCAAGAAATGAAATACACTCTAAGACAACAAAAAATATGCATATGGGAGGGAGTTTCACTGCCTGCCTTTATGCCTTCCAAACCCTAACTTGGCCAGCAAAGTTGCTGGATCTATCCAAACCTGGGAATTTTTGGAGAATTATGGGCACGGCTCTCAAACCATCTTGGGATTTTGACGATCTAACGCGTCAACTGGATAGAATTTGGCACGACGTCGCTCAGGAGGAGGTACGACAAGTCTATGAATCAAGCTTGAGTGAGGTCCATGGTTGGATCTACGCGTTATAGACTTGCTCAATTAGTGAAGCTTTCTCTCTTCAAGAAATCGTCTAATTTTTCTGAAATTGTAGGCGTTTGTTTGTCTTTTCATGTACATCACGTCTATGGATTTCTGTGCCATTCGGATGATTCATTCGTTGTACATCGTTCTCTGTGTCTTAGTATGTATTTACATGTGGATCGGAGACAACGCTCGGCCAATCAAAAAAATGTTTTACACGTACGTAATCAGAGGACAGGTACAAAATGAAGAAATATAACGTGCAATTGAGGGAGAGCCAAGGACATACCGTCTAACGATGGCACTTCCCAGATTGCCCCTTCGTGGCGGATTAGACACGTCGATTTTCTGTAATTTTTTTTTGCAACGACCCTCATTTTGTACTGCCACCCTCCACAATGTTCGACTGCCCCTGTCGGACAGTGCGTAAGGACTGCCTGGTCTTTATTTAGCTGTTGTTCTTCTTCATATTTTACACTTCACAATCGCGTCACCAACAGTCGATTTAGGCAGTTTTAGAAGGGTAAAAATGTCCCTGATGGATTTGTCACTCACGTTACTTCCAACAGCTACCCACGCTCGAAGTCACTAACATCTCCTGACCGACCCATTACGCTATTATTGCTGCTCTACTGACAACACAATCATCCTAACCTGCTTTTATGCTGGAGAGTCCGCCTCACGTGACGTCTAGTGGTCAGGTGTACACTACATAGGGGTGCCCAGACGCTTTTCATCCGACCGTGCATTGGACTTGTTGAGGACAACCCCTGGCGTTCCATCAGGAAATGCCCACAGAGAGAAATCTGTCGCAAATGGAGACGTCTAGTGGTCAGTTGTACACTACACTGGGGTGCCCAGACACTTTTCATCCGACTGTGCACTGGACTTGTTGAGGACAACCCCTTGGCGTTCCATCAGGAAATGCCCACAGAGAGAAATCTGTCGCAAATGGAGACGTCTAGTGGTCAGTTGTACACTACATAGGGGTGCCCAGACACTTTTCATCTGACTGTGCATTGGACTTGTTGAGGACAGCCCCTTGGCGTTCCATCAGGAAATGCCCACAGAGAGAAACCTGTCGCAAATGGAGAGACGCAACAGCGGCCTGTTTACCATCAGGGGCTCGGTGGCGGGCTGGGCGTACGCGGGCCTGCCGCCGCCCTCCTCCAGCGCCCACTCGAAGTCGACGGTGTTCTCGTCCCAGCGTGGCGGCCGCATCCGCAGCCGGAACTGCGCCATCACCACGCGGCCCACCACCGTCTCGCGGGGCTCCTCCTCCTGCGTGCCACCGGAAACAGGTCGGCTGCCTTCACGCGCGTTCCAAAATCCGTGGCACTCTTGCAACAATACGCGGCCAACTAGCAAATAAACCTTACACCGGAAACTTTCAAAAATCAGGTCGAATATTATGGACCGGCAACCTCGAAGCTTTTCTCGGTGCAAGTAGTATTTAGTAACTTCCGGCAGTCGTTCCGGAAAGCGTTGGCTCGCTAAACCATTTCAGGAGGTCAACAAAAAAAGCCATTCTTTTAGTGCTGTAGTCTTCTTTAGTATTTTTTTCCAGTATCGCGAGGAAGGACGCATCGATTAGTAGTTTTGACCAGTTAAGTGGCCATCTTCGGATCTTAACAGATCGCTACAAGCCCACGTTCATAATACAAAGAATAGACGAAATTAACGTTTTTATAATAGACGTAAGAGTACATACCACATAACAGAAATCAGTGCCTACGTTGACTACTGAAGCAAGGTGCATTGTCACAATCATGTTTACAGTTCCAAACTGTAAGATAAATCGAGCAAAATTCATGGGAATAATCTTTAGTCACCAGTTAAAAATTATGTTAATTTTTTTTTTGTATAACGCGTACCTCAGTAATTGTGATTAAAACATATATGTATTGGATACGCTATGCACCATCTCATTGTGCTGTGTGACAGATACGTCGCAGCGATATAATGAGACAATACAAACAGGTGTCTTATCTGCTGACAGTATCGGATGAAAGTATGTAGCTCACAGCAGTAAGCAGACTGATCAATATTAATGCATAAAAAATCGTACTGTACATATATACTACTGCATATGTGGGAAGTATATGAAACAGAAGTGACGCACTACTGAAGAACACGATTACACATTTTGCTTAACAGACATAACATATTACCAAAACATGAATAGTCATGCAACTGGAAATCACCCATATGCTCAAATGTAAAATCCACTGCAAAGACTATGAAAGGTTCTACATATCTAAGTGTCAACAACCTATCCACCTTTATCCATCACATTAAAAATGAACGACACAAAGCAAACCGATTGGAAAATGCTGTGGGTATTTTACACGTAGCACCAAAATTACCGTTAATGAATATATTGGTGGAAATTAAGATACATTTAGACATAAGAAATTATCTAGATTTAATCTTCAGTGGACAAACTTCCCTAAAATAAAAACAATTCACCGAAAACATTGTTGACACTGTCCGCTAAGATCCATTATAAACCACAATACAACCACACACACAGTTTAACTTAAATAACATAACATTATAGGTATCCATTCACTGTAACTCAATAACATCGCTAGTAGACATGTCTACAAGCAGATGGAACCATACAATATTGCTTATCTTCAGAGATAGTTGCAGTCACGAAATTTCAACTGGAAATTAAGTTTATTTCTGACCATCATTAATGAAATGTCAGAACACAATACACAGCTGGTTAATACTGGAATAACAGCGAAAGAATATAGTCAGTAAACAAATAGACAGCAACAGAATTAACAAAATCGTTGATAATCTGTCACAACTGTTGTCACTAAATGTCAACTACACACAAACATTTATTTCTGACCACTACTAAAAGAGCAGCCAGAACATACTACATCAACGTAAAATATAATCAGTATCAAATAGACAGCAACAGAAACAACGACGTTGCATGCTACTCCTGACTTGAGAACGTATGTAAAATCATATTATTCATAAGCACTTAAATGTAATATAACAAATATAGCAAAATTGGTAAGATGTTCTGTTACAGGTAACCTGATGATGGTTTTATTGATGAAATAGGCCTACAGTTCAAATAAAAATATATTATGTCCTTGAAAGACATTTATTTTGCAGCAGGCCCTGAAGGCGCCCAGCAGGTGCAGCAATTGTTGACACTCACATCCTACACATAAAAATTAAAATGCAAGATTAATACAAAGTATAAAATTAAACAAGGCTTGCTTATGTGAACATCAAGATCATTGCAATGGCTACAGATATGCAACAATCCAAACAATACTGAGCCACGTTAGGGATATGACAAGAAATCAAGGAAACATCTGCATCACAAAACTGATCTTAAACAAGTTATGCATCAGGCTTATTTGAAACTTAGTAACACTACAGCTCCACTAACATTTGACCATATATCCTAATTTATAGAAGAATATGTAAATCACATTAGATATTAAATTGAAATTAAACACAAAAAAATCTATAGCCTTTTGCAGAAATTAGCATTTCCATTCAAATTTTATCAAAGAACACAGAATTCAACTATAATTATTTTCTTAAAACGAGAACAAGACCTCCTGTTTAAAGCATTAAAATACTATCTAGAACCTAAATTTACGAAAACAGATTAAAAACTACCTATAGCAACAACTAAGATAACTATAGGTAAGGCTAAATTATCAATCAAACAACAAAATGAAATAAAAATTAAATCAGTAAATATAATGAAAAGAGAAACAACAAAGTTTCATATACTACCAAGAAATAACAACGATCACAGAATATTACAACAAATCTACCCCAAGCTTACATCCAATAATGCAACAGCATTATCGGCATATTAGGGAAATAGTGCGGCCCTACTACAAGAAACCGATAACATACAAAAAAGTAAATGACTTATTCATGATAAACAACATAACACAAATAGCTAGAGACTCAACAAACAAATCTGCAGCTCAGTCCACGAAAATTGTAAAGTACTGCCATAAAATTATGACAGAATAAGAAAAAAGACTGTGTATAATAATGAATCCAAAAATACCCAGATTATATGGAAACTGATAAGTACCTAAACTTTCATTTCCAATTTGCTTGGTTGTAGATACTATAGCCAGTCCTGCAATCTTATTAGTAAAAGATTGAATAGAATTGTTACGAAATATTAAGCATATAACAGAATTTATAGCATAAAAAACTCATAACATTAGCACAGAGAATCAAGAACATACATATATCTACAGATGGCAAATTTGTCTCTTTTGTAATCACAAATCTCTATACAATACAATTAGTAATTACTATTATTCAAGAAACCTACTATGACATGGGAGAACATCTATAATGGAAACCAATGATTTAACATGACTGCTGAACTTAGTACAAAACTAAAACTACTTCACATTCAATGACAAAATGTATGTGCAAAATGATATAATAGCAATGGGATGTAGCACTGCTGGCTCAATAGCGGATATTTTCTTAAACACATTGGTTGAAAAATTCTTTAGAACCACAAACACTTTCACTAATAAGATAATATATTACTACAGATATTTCGACGACACAATAATGCTTATAGCTGGAAACAATTAGGACAAAGGACACATGCATATCACACTCAACACTACATTCCAAAATGAAATTTACTATAGAACCAGAAATAAAAATATCAAAAAACTTCCTTGACTTGACCATAAGAAATATTAAAATCCTCATAAATTCGAACTATACCGAAAGACAGCTTCAACAGATGCCGTTATCAACGTAAATACCTAATACCTAAAATCACACAAATGTGCATGCTTTCAAACCATGATCAGGAGAATGATAAACATGTCCCTAGAACAGAACACTATACAAAAAGAAATTACAACCCTGCAATACGTGGCAAAACAGGATGAATACAATCCACAAATAATCACAGAGTTGTATAATAAGTATACAAAACCTTCAAGGCCTACTATACATGAAGGAATAACAGTCATCAAAGTAACATCGATAAACAGAAAATTACATATATACCTACCACGTACCTGGATAGAATATCAAACAAAAGTAGCGCACTACTGAGAAACACCAATACACGTTTCGCTTACCAAACATGACATAATATAAACAGAAAAATACAGTCATGCAACTGGAAACTACCAATGTACTCAAACCCAGATATAAATAAAATTCACTGCACAGACTGAAAAATTCTACCAAGGATGGATGAGCAGAATCTTCGCCACTGGGTATCTAGAACATGTTAAACTAAGTGACAACAACCAATCCACTTTTTTCGCCACATTACAAATGAATAACACACAGCAGACAAATTGGAAAATAATAATGATATTTTACACACACCATCAAATATACCGATATGAATATACTGTAGGAAACTGAGATATTTTTACACATAAGGAATTAGCCACATTTAATCCTCAGGGAATCTAAACTATAAACAATTTACTGAAAATTTTATTGACATTATCACCAAGATCCAGAATAAACCACAGTACAACCACAGACAAAATTTAACTCAAATAACACAATACCATAGATCTCTGGTCAGTATAACCCAATGACATCACTGGTAATTCTCAAGAAGCAGATGAAATTACACAATACCTGTGATCATCTGACATAAAATGCTATCACGAAATTGCAACTGGAAATTAAGTTTATTTCTGACTATTATCATTGAAATGACAAAACATAACACACAGCTGATTACTACTAGAATAACAACGAGAGAATATAACAGAGAGAATATAACAGCAACAGAAAAACAAAATCGCTGATCAGGTGCCAGAATTGCTGTCACTATATCTCAACTATAGACATAGGTTTATTTCTGACCACTACTAAAAGAAAAGCCACAATGTACTACAAAACTGACTATTATTGTAACATAACATAAAATATAATCAGTAACAAATAGGCAGCAACGGAAGCAATGGTACTGCATGGAAGTCAGAACCTGAAAATACATGTAAAATCTTTACTAATTTCCAAGGTTCTGGAACGCGTGAGGTCAACACCTTTATAGTTTACCAAATTATGCAACAAATTTCAAAAACCCCTCGGAGTTGAAATGTTAATTTTCTTTATTGATGACTAGTTTGGAGCCCAAAGCCCATTTTCAAATCATCCTATAAAACAGAGACGGGAGGAGGAGGAGGAGGAGGAGATTAGTGTTTAACAGCCCGTCGACAACGAGATCATTAGAGACGGAGTAGAAGCTCGGATTAGGGAAGAATAGGGATGGAAATCGTCCGTGGCCTTTCAAAGGAACCATCCTGGCATATGCCTGAAGCGATTTAGGGAAATCACGAGCGGAAAATCTAAATCAATATGGCCAGTTGCGGGTTTGAACCGTCATCGTCCCCAATGCGAGTCCAGTGTGCTAACCACTGCGCCACCTCGCGCGTTATAAATCAGAAAACAAATCGTAAGTACTCTGTACATTGCACACAGGGCCGCAATAGAAAGATAACTGATGAAATCTGATACATACGACTAAGATACAGTTAAAAACCTGTAAAGTAGTGTAGAACTGGATCTCATTCACCTCTCTGAGACATCGCAGTGTAGAAGGTGTTAGGAAGACTATGATAGTGGGCGCTTATCAGAACTGAGTTATCTAGCAGCGACTTTACAATTTTTTCTCTGGTTTTTACATTTTTTTAGAAAATTATTAATGACTTGTGCGATAACAGACATTAAAAAAAAACACTAAAACTAAACTCCGTCCGAACAGGCCTTGGAAGGCCTAATGGTACCGACAGCGCTTAACTTCGGTGATCTGGCGGGAACCGGTGTTACCACTGCGGCAAGTCCGTTGGCAGAGACATTACGAATACGTATTTCAAATATAAACAACGTCTTCACACGAAGATATTTAAATTAAAATTTGTAATGGAAGCAAAAGGCATCTGTACATCGTCATCCAGCGCCATAATTGGTAATTCGATGAAACAAATTTTGAATGTCTCGGCGACGCTAACAATACAAAAAAAATTTCAAAACAGCTACAAATAAATTCACAGACGAGATTTTTCAGACAACCTAGTACGCTAGTATAAGACAAGAAGCTCTAACATTACTAAACATTAAGACAAGGAACTCCAACGTTATTAGACCATACATTCGGGTATAAAACGACTAAATATAGTCAGACTTCAAATAGTGGCAAAACACGTAGCCAAGTATAAATCACCACATAAAGTCGGAATTAAAAGACAATTATTTTTACCATGGCATGATGTGAAAGGCATGTATAAACAGTTCAATAAAAATCAGAGAAAGTAGTGTTAGAACCACACAGTCAGGTATAAATTCATTACATAGAATCGCACACATTAGTGATAACGATTAATTATTTGAGGTATATCGGCCTTAGAACTACTGGTAAGAAAGCCTTGTACTACACAACAAAGAACATACTAGTATATAACCATGCACGTTCTAGATTATCGTATGTACACATACGGTTTTATCATATTGTGAAATTCGATCCTTTTATCTCTCAAACAGTGACCGTACAGCAGATATCAATCACAAAACATTAAGATATTAATGTAACAGCATGCTTCCAACAGAACTTTAAAATAGTGCTCCACCTACACAATACCTTATCGTTATTAAAAGGAAACGTCGAGTGTTGTAAAACTAAGTTCCCATAGAAAACTGAGTATGAACTCAAAATACAACACTCTCATAAATTTTCATCTCTACACAGACAGGTAAGTTAAGCCTACCAACCAAACTGAAATCCCCATAATGAATATCTATTGTATCAAGGAGCCTTTTCGAAAATTAGCACTGTCAAGTTCATTCTTGAGCCTTTAATTTGGTTGGTAGGCTTAACCTACCTGTCTGTATAGAGATGAAAAGTTATGAGAGTGGTTTATTTTTAGTTCATACTCAATATTCTATGGGAACTTAGTTTTACAACATTTGACATTTCCTTTTTATAACTATATTTTATAGGTGGAGTACTATTTTAAAGTTCTGTCACAAACATGATGTTACATGAATATCTTAATGTTTTGTGATTGGTATCTCCTCTACAATCACTGTTTGAGAGATAAAAGAATCGAGTTTCATAATGTGATGAAAACTGTATGTGTACATATGATAACTTACAACGTGTATGAATATATGCTCTTTGTTGTGTAGTATAGGGCTTTCTTATCAGTGGTTTTAAGGCAGACGTACATCAAATAATTAGTCGTTACCACTAATGTGCCAGATTCTATGTAATGGTTTTATACTTCACTGTGTGGTTTTACCACTACTTTTTGTGATTTCTGTGGAACTGTTTATACCTGCCTTTCACATCATGCCATTGTGAGCGTAGTTGTCTTTTAATTCCGACTACATGTAGTGATATATACTCGTACTTAGCGACGTGGTTTACCACTATTTGAAGTCTGACTTTATATAATCGTTTTATATCCGAATGTATGGTCATAATAATGTTGGAGTTTCTTATCGTTCGGTTTGGTAATGTTGGTGCCTCTTGTCTTGTCATATTGTACTAAGTTGTCTGAAAATTTTTTTGTCTATGTGTCTATTTGTTGCTGTTTTGAATTTTTTTGTGTTATTGGCATTGTCGAAGCATTTAAAATCTGTTTCATCGAATTACCAATTATGACGCTGGGTGATGACTTACAGGTGCCTTTTGCTTCCATTACAAATTGTAAGTTAAATATCTTCTTGTGAAGATTTTGCTTGTACTTGAAATATGTATTTGTAATGTTTGTTACAACGTACACTGTTAATCATTTTCTAAAAACCTGAAAAAAAGAGAAAAAATTTGTAAAATAAAGTTGCTGCTTGATGGCTCAGTTCCGATAAGAGGCCGTTATCACAGGCTTCCCAAAACCTTCTACACTGCGATGTCTCAGTTAGCTGAATGAGGTCCAGTCCTGCACTACTTTGCGTGTGTTTAACTATATCTTAGTGGTATGTACCAGTTTCCATCAGTTATCTTTGTACTGTGACCCCGTGTGTGATGTGCAGAACACTTGCTATTTGTTTTCTGATTTGTAAGATTATTCGAAAATGAGCTTTGGGCTCCAAACAAGTACTCAATAAAAAATTAATATTGCAACTCCGACGGTTTTTTTGCAATTTATTGCATAATTTGGTATGTTACATCAATTATTCACAAGAACGTACATGTAACACAACAAATGAACCTAAATTTATAAGATTTTTTAGTACAGATAACCTTATGATAGCTCTATAGCCAAAGTAGGCGTATAGTTCAAATAAAGTTGATATTCATTGCAGCCTAACTGGTTATATAAATATGTCCTTGAAAGACGTTTATTAGGCAGTAGGCTTATATGATTCATTAGGAGTAGTGTATGTTTCCTGAACTGCTACCTTGCTACATCTTCAGTGACTCGAAATTCGGTGTTCATAATACCGATCAGTCTTCCTGTTGCTGTGAGATGGATAGCTTCACCCGATAATGTCAACAAACAAAATGGCTCCTTATACTGTCCCATTATGTCTTTTTGCTGTATATGTCACACAGTACAAAGAGATGGTGCATAGCGTATCTAATACGTATTCATTGTAATTGCAGTTATTGAGGTCCATTTTATTAAAAAAATCTTCTTGTACATAATTTTAACTATTGACTGCCGATTATTTCCTCAAATTTTACTGGATTTCACCTTACAGTTTGGACTGTATACGTGAAAGTGACAAAGTGTCTTGCTTCAATAGTTGATGTAGACATTGCTTCCTGTTATGTGGTACATCTATTATGAAGCGATTAAATTCGTCCATTCTTTGTGTTATGATTATTGGTTGCAGCGGTCTGTATATTTTCAGATTTGGAGATGGCCATTTAACTAGTCGAAACTAGCAATTGATGTATTCTTCCTTGCAATCTCGGCAAACAAAAAAGTTCTTATAAAGAAGACTAAAACAGTATATTTCATGATCGCCTCCTACAAGACTGATAATATGAGATAATTACTAGGGACATTTCATAAATAACGCATAGGTTGGTAGTAATGTGGATTATTTGATGCAACAGAGATGAAAATTACGTCAGATGTAGTTGGGAGCTTGAGGAAGAAGCACGTGTTTTTGTTTTTCTGCTGTGTACTCTAAAATTGCCATGAGATAGAAATGGACCCTGCAGGAGTCTCGGGTACTGTGACTGTTGAAGACCAGAGGTCGTACAGCAGGATCGAAACATTATGCGGTAGAAGTCCGACAGAAATCCACAGCGCGTTAAGTGAAGTTTGTGGTGAGTTTACAGTGGACCGTAGTACAGTTCCACGTTGGATTAATCTTTTTCATGGTGATCGTATGAGCATAGACGATAATCCAAGACCCGGAAGGCAAAAACCGTCAACAGAGAAATAAGCGTAAGACTTGTGACAGATGCTCTTGAAGAAGGTAGCAGTGCGACTTGTGAGGAACTCTGTGAACCCACGGGAATTCCACCAACATCAGTATTCCGTATTCTGACAAATGATTTGAAGATGAGAAAAATTTCTTCGAGATGCGTGCCACACTGTTTGACTGCTGAAGACAGGCAGAAACGGTGGACATTTGCAAGTTTGCTCAAAAAAAGATTCGACCGCGAAGGTCAAGGATTTTTGATGAAACGTGGAGTGGAGCCTTTGAACCTAAGTTGAAATCACAGTCCAGTGATTGGAGAGCTTCAGACTCTCGACGTCCAAACAAATTTCGTTGCACTCAATCAAAGCTGAAGCAAATGATGATTTTTGCTTATGACCATCAAACAATCATCGTGACACAGTCCCATGTGGAACAAATGTCACAGCAGCGTATTATCGTAACTTCACGCTAAACCTGAGTAGAAAAATCCAAAAAACCCGACTTCATTTGCTCGCCCGCATATCGTCAATGTTGAATCCCAGAAACTGCGCGAATACGGATGGGAAGTATTGCCGCATTCTCCATACAGCCCGAACATGAGTCCGCCAGACTTCGACTTGTTCCCGAAATTGTAAAAACCTATACGTGGACGCAGTTATCATTCTTTGGAAAAGTTTTCTACAACCGTCACCCGAACCACCCAACACATGAACAGAAGTGGAGTCCTGGATGGAATAATAGAGCTTCCGGGACATTGAGATTCAGTCACAGAGAAGCAGTGGCACTATACACTATACTGAAGTATTGTAAAGAGATATTGCAAAAAATAAATGTGTAAGTAAAAAGAATAGTGTGCATTATTTATGAAGTTTCTCTCGTATAACCATTGCTTTAGTTATGATTTAAGGGGTGCTACCAGAAATTTCGAACAATATCGCCGTAAAAATCAGAAAACTTATGTTAAGTGTTAACTTGATAAGCCTCCTACGTTTTTTTTTTCTTTTGTAACTGAACTAATTACATAATAACATGCGACTTCAGTAAAATATCCTGGTCATATACCCCTTTCATATCAAATTTTGACCCAATTTTCATAAACATATTCAAGCGTAGGGGATGCTTGAAATACACAATGGGAAGGAATGCGGATGTGGATGAGTATTTGAAAAAAAGTAAAGATCACAATTACTTCTCGAAGTCTGGTAACTTGATTCAGAGAATGTATCAATGATATTCCTCATAGGTAGACCAAGCAGTACAAAGATGTGACCTGCGGTTTGACAGCTTAGCGCCTGTACATGCAAGAACATGAAATATTATCATCACGTCTAACACAATGTGGTAAAAAGTAAGTAATCTCGGAGTCTCTGCAGCGCTATACAGATTCTGAACTGTAACGGAATGCAAAGAATTGAAAAAAGCTCGTACTAACCTGCACTGAGAAGTATTTCTGCTGAAGGCAACTTTCACTCTGAAGTTCGTCTTCAAATTAAATACAGATTCGAGTGGGAATACAAAAGCACGTGTTCAATCGGATTTTAAATACGGGTTTCATTAAGTGATTTGGAAAGGAAAAATAAATCCCCGATATTTTAAACTCCTGATTATTGGGGCCCATTTCAAAAACAGTAACAAATGAAATATAACGCGTGTCCTGTGGCGGACTCAGCATACCACGTAAACCAATCACAGGACCACGTGGAACGCAGGATCGACAGATTAGAAAACCAGGAACAAATTTAAATTACTGGGAACGCGATGTAGCCAGTATGCCCACCATCTGGACGAACGTATGAAAACCGATAGTGGGCCACGTGCATGGACCGCGATCTACCTCTTCCAATTCAACAACAGAAGCTAAGTATCAGCCCAAGTGAAGGCGCATTTAAAGACTTGAAAATGCTGCAAACGAAATATTACGACCAGTTGCAAATGCAGACCTCTACCTCGCCACAATTCTCGTGGCTCGTTGTATGAGAATGACCATCAGAAAGTTACATCACCAGTCGTCCGTGTCAAAATATGGAAGCGGTGAGACGAGCCAACAGCCACGATCAGAATCACAACCAGAATCAAACTGCTTGGTCCACCGTTAAACGGGGCTCACAGACCCGCGACAAGGCCCGCGCTGTACAGGCGAGCAGACATGCCTACACTCGACCAGCCAAAGACTGTAATATATTAAGCAATCGACAACCTGGTACAGTATGTTTTTGCAACAGAGTTAAGACTCAGAACTCGTGTAAGTATGAGTCACTGGACAGCTGACATTTCACCGAACTACTTTTAACTTTCACCGTCACCTTCAAAGTAATCGGCTCTCGCTTGTTTGATTATCGAAAGTAATGCCGAAAATATACTGACTGAATCGTTTCAGAATTAGTTCCGGTTCCGCTTGACCTCTTCTATGTAATGAAAACGCCGTCCCTTAGACTGTAGTCCCATTTTCTGGAAGAGGAAGACATCTCGAAAGGCTAGATTAAGCGAGTCGTTTGGGTGGGGAACGGTTGTCATGACCTTTTTTTGCCCATAATTTCCTCGTAATCAGAGAGATGTATATAAGGGGGAACTGCCTTGATAAGCAACTATTCTTTGTTCTCCTATCTCTCAAGCTGTTTGTGCCTAACGTCTTCCCTCTATCTTCTAAAAACATTGCAGAAGAACTTCCTTGTGGTTGCCTGACCACATGAAAGAAGTTTCTCATGGGCAATTCTATGATGGAAAAAACTTTGACTCATGTTACTGAGAATTCAGAGTGCTTTTTTAGGCCACAGAGAGGAAAGTGTATTCCACTGTTTTGTTTTGTTTCACGGTTATAACCCTACATCCATAATTATCGCCAGTTATGACTTTGGGTATGGAATCTGGATCATCTTGAGCTGTTGGAGGCGGTTCGATGCCCATCTGCACCCGATTCTCTGGTTGGGAGGCGTTTGAAAGACGAGGAACGAACTTTGCTACATTTTTCTCATGTTTGGTTCGTCAGCTAGGATGAATCGACATGTTTCGTATCACATTAGACTTCCTTGAAAGCCACCTTGGACTGTCTGCTTTCTGACGTTGTGGATCACTTGACGCACTTCGGTGATCTTTTCTGAACTTGTGCACGATGGCTGTCGGTCTTACTGTCTCTTATTCTCCACAGACTCTCGGCCATCTTTAAACCACTTCAACTACCAAATGTTCTTTCTTGGCTCATATACTGTTCACCAAGAGCCTCCTTTAGCATGCTGTGTGTATTAGATGCAGTTAAAACAAAACTTAATGCAGATCCTTTGTTTCTTCAAGTCGGCCATTAAGAAATTTGGAGACACAATAGAACACTATCGACGATGGTTTCGATTTCATCATCGACATCTAAACATCGATGGACGATAATGATCCATCCCAAAACATTGATTTATTTGGGTCACAACTTTTTGTCTACTGGTTGTAAAACTTCTTTATTACCTGTTCGTAGTTCAAGTAACGATCGAGCTGAAAACTGATTCTTACTGCTCACTCACATGCAACGCAACACTGAATTCTCACACATTTTTGTAGTGCCTTTCGTAAGAACGAAAATATTAAAAAATAAGAAAATGACGTATCAACAGTCGTATGATTTATGCATGAATAAAACTGTAAACTCACCAAGTGTGCATTTTGAACACCAAGGACGTTCTATGAGTGCCATAAGACACACGGGTAGGCAAGTTCATTCTACCCCTTATATAGAAACATCTTGTCAGTGGTCATCACAGCATCACTGACGCGTTCTCTGAGCTTCTGGAGTGTTCTTGGCAGAGGGGGTACGTAAGCGCTGTCCTTAATGTGCTCCCAAAGAAAAAAAGGTAACAACGCGTTAGGTCAGGCGACCCTGGGGAGGTGGGGTGCAGGGAAGGGGGACAAGGGAACACAGCCACACAGTTTTCATCATTACAACCAACCCAGCAATGTGGAAGGTCATCGTTTAGGTAACGACGAATATCGATGCTCCAATGAGATGCTCCAATGAGAAGGTGCCCCATCTCGTCGGACACTTATTTTGTCGGCTACTTTGGGAGTCAGCACTGACACAGACAAGGAAGGAGAGAAGTTGCGATGGCCGGTGGCAGGAATCCAACATGATCTGTACATACACTCTTAAATTAATAGAATATTTTATTTCTAAAAAGAAAAGAAATGTAACTTAAATTCACGTTATGAGGTAGCTTGATGTGCTTCCTGTGCCTCCTACATGGAACTATTGTCTTACACTATTACTACTCGCAGAACGCAGGCTAAGTATCGTCTTCCTATTACTCAGTACTGAAGTCCGCGACCGAACTGGGGCCCGTCAGCGATGGGCGGCTGGTTAAGTCAGCGTTGACAGCTGGTGCTGAACTTTGTGTTCCTGGAGGTGTGGCGCTGCCCACTCTTTCCATTCGCCCGCGGGTCAACGCCTTCTTGATGCCTTTTCGAGGCACTGCGCTGGTCGGTGTGCAGTCTGTGCTTTAGGACTGCACATATACAGCTTCGTCTGTGATACTACACAGAAAACAGGCTGTGAAGAAGGCACTCATGGCAGCGGTCATGGGTCAAGTTGCACTGGTGCAAGTTGATTCTATCAGTAGATCATACACTCCTGGAAATGGAAAAAAGAACACATTGACACCGGTGTGTCAGACCCACCATACTTGCTCCGGACACTGCGAGAGGGCTGTACAAGCAATGATCACACGCACGGCACAGCGGACACACCAGGAACCGCGGTGTTGGCCGTCGAATGGCGCTAGCTGCGCAGCATTTGTGCACCGCCGCCGTCAGTGTCAGCCAGTTTGCCGTGGCATACGGAGCTCCATCGCAGTCTTTAACACTGGTAGCATGCCGCGACAGCGTGGACGTGAACCGTATGTGCAGTTGACGGACTTTGAGCGAGGGCGTATAGTGGGCATGCGGGAGGCCGGGTGGACGTACCGCCGAATTGCTCAACACGTGGGCGTGGGGTCTCCACAGTACATCGATGTTGTCGCCAGTGGTCGGCGGAAGGTGCACGTGCCCGTCGACCTGGGACCGGACCGCAGCGACGCACGGATGCACGCCAAGACCGTAGGATCCTACGCAGTGCCGTAGGGGACCGCACCGCCACTTCCCAGCAAATTAGGGACACTGTTGCTCCTGGGGTATCGGCGAGGACCATTCGCAACCGTCTCCATGAAGCTGGGCTACGGTCCCGCACACCGTTAGGCCGTCTTCCGCTCACGCCCCAACATCGTGCAGCCCGCCTCCAGTGGTGTCGCGACAGGCGTGAATGGAGGGACGAATGGAGACGTGTCGTCTTCAGCGATGAGAGTCGCTTCTGCCTTGGTGCCAATGATGGTCGTATGCGTGTTTGGCGCCGTGCAGGTGAGCGCCACAATCAGGACTGCATACGACCGAGGCACACAGGGCCAACACCCGGCATCATGGTGTGGGGAGCGATCTCCTACACTGGCCGTACACCACTGATGATCGTCGAGGGGACACTGAATAGTGCACGGTACATCCAAACCGTCATCGAACCCATCGTTCTACCATTCCTAGACCGGCAAGGGAACTTGCTGTTCCAACAGGACAATGCACGTCCGCATGTATCCCGTGCCACCCAACGTGATCTAGAAGGTGTAAGTCAACTACCCTGGCCAGCAAGATCTCCGGATCTGTCCCCCATTGAGCATGTTTGGGACTGGATGAAGCGTCGTCTCACGCGGTCTGCACGTTCAGCACGAACGCTGGTCCAACTGAGGCGCCAGGTGGAAATGGCATGGCAAGCCGTTCCACAGGACTACGTCCAGCATCTCTACGATCGTCTCCATGGGAGAATAGCAGCCTGCATTGCTGCGAAAGGTGGATATACACTGTACTAGTGCCGACATTGTGCATGCTCTGTTGCCTGTGTCTATGTGCCTGTGGTTCTGTCAGTGTGATCATGTGATGTATCTGACCCCAGGAATGTGTCAATAAAGTTTCCCCTTCCTGGGACAATGAATTCACGGTGTTCTTATTTCAATTTCCAGGAGTGTATTTCACTAGGCATGGCCTGCACCTCAGTAGGTATGGGAAGGGGAGTCTGGCAAAGCTTATAGGTGACAGTGTAGTGGGTGACGGCATCATTCATGGAAAAATTCTTGGTGTTCGAGCAGCACCTTTTTTAGATTGAAGTCAGCTGATAGGTATACCTGCGTAGAGAAAGTACCTTTAACTAAGAAATCACCTTCAGAGGAGATCAGGTACCAAAGTATTGAAGGAATCAGCATATTTTCATCAACATATAAAAAGATATTCGAGATAAAGTTAGCGAACTGCTTATAGATGCTGACTCTGACATTATTGGTATATCGGAACATCACTTAACTAACTTGTCAACTCAGAGGCTTCCCTTGCCAGGATACAAATTAGCCGGCTGTTTTTCAAGGAGTTCTTTGAGGAGTGGGGGAATGGGCATGTACGTAAAAAACAGTATTCCATTTGAGCCCACAGACGTATCACGGCACAGCACTGAACAGATATTTGGATGGTGTGCAGGGGCAATTGAATTTAGTGAGACTAAACTTTTAATTGTTGTTATTTATAGGTCCCCAAACTCTGACTTCAGAGCATTTCTGCTCAAGGTAGAAAAAGTTCTTAGTTCACTTTATAGGAAGAACCAAAATTTATATGTGGCGTCACCAATATTAATTCTGCATATGACTGTTGAAGAAAAACAATGTCGGTAGATCTGATGCAGAGAGTCTTTTTTTCCAACTAGGGTGCAGGGGTACAGTAGTACAGCCATAGACAATGTTTTTATTCATTCTCCATTACTAGGTGGGCATTCCGTTAGCAAAAGGGTGAATTGCCTTTCAGACAACGATGCACAAATTTTAATAATAAAAGGCTTTTGTACTCAAACAAATGCCACAATAATTGCAAACTATGTAGGAAAGCTAATACAATGGCAATAGAGTTTTTAAACCTCGTTAAGGAATAAGAGTGACAGGATGTTTATAGTACCAATAACATAGATGACAAATATAATGCTTTCCTAAACACATTTTTCGCGCTCTTTGTGTGCTGCTTTCATTAAAACGTCTAATCGGGGTACTAGCAGTAAAACGCAGCCTGGGTGGCTGACTAGTGGGATAAGGATATCATGTAGAACAAAGTGCGAATTATACCAAAAGGTTAGAAGTAGTCACAATCAAGCTACAGTAGCCCATTACAAACAGTACTGTAAGGTGCTTAAAATGTTATTAGGAAGGCAAAGAGTATGTGGTACGCAAATAGAATAGCTAATCCACAGAATAAAATTAAAACCATATAGTCAGCTGTGAAGGAAGTGGCTGGTCAGCAGCACGACGTCGATGACACAAAGTCAGTTCGCAGTAAAAATATTTGTCTTGCTGATAAGTCAGATACATGTACAGTATTTAACAATCACTTTCTGAGCATTGCTGGTGAATTAAATATAAACTTAGTTTCTAAAGGGAATCATATACCTCTCTTGGAAAACGCCTTTCCGGGATTGAGTCTGAAATACTCCTCTGTGATACTGACAAGGCGGAGATTGAGTCAATAATTAAATCACTGAAGGCTAAGGACTCTCATCGATATGATCGAGTGCCTAGCACAATACTTAAGTACTGTGCTGCACATGTTAGCCCTGTACTTAGCCATACTTGCAATTTTTCCTTTAAGAATGGTCAGCTTCCCGAACGATTAAGGTACTCAGTACTAAAGCCGCTTTATAAAAAGGGACAAAGGGATAATGTAGACAATTTTGGACTTATTTCTGTGCCATTAGTGTTTGCTAAAGTTATTGAAATGGCTATGTATTTAAGGATAGTTGATCATTTTATATCACACGATTTGCTATCAAATGTACAGTTTGACTTTAGAAGTGGTTTAGCAACTGAAAATGCTATATTCTCTTTTATCTGTGAGGTACTGGATGGATTAAACGAAAGGTTTCGAACTCTAGGCATCTTTTTTGATTTAACTAAGGCGTTTGATTGTGTTGACCACAAAATATTGCTCAAGAAGTTGGACCATTATGGAATATGGGCAGTAGCTCACAATTGGTTCACCTCGTACTTCAACAACAGACAGCAAAAGTTCACTATTTTATTCGTAGTGTTTAGAATGGGTATGATGTGGGGTCTGAGTGGGGCACGGTCAAATTGGAGGGGGTGTCCCAGGGATCAGTGTCCTGTTCCTCATTTATATAAATGAAATGCCCTGTAGTATTATGGGTAAATCTAAAATATTTCTGTTAGTTGATGACACTAGCTTGGTAGTAAAGGATGTTGTGTGCAACATTGGCTCGGTTTCAAATAGTGCAGTTCATGACATAAGTTCATGGCTTGTAGAAAATAAACTAACGGTAAATCACATTAAGCCTCAGCTTTTTACAGTTCCTAACACACAATTTAACAAAACCCGACGTTTTAATTTCACAGAATGGGTATATGATTAGTGAAACTGAACAGTTCAAATTTCTAGCTGTGCAGATAGATAGTATATTGTCGTGGAAAGCCCACTTTCTAGATCTTGTTCAAAGACATAATGCGGACATTTTTACTATTCGAATGATAACTGAAGTAAGTGATCATTCAACACGAAAGTTTGTCGACCCCTGTTCACTATTCTGGGTATTTTGAAATTGGCCTCTCAATATATATATTCTTCACTGTCGTTTGTTGATAATATTAGCTTATCCCCAACAATTAGCAGCTTTCGCCTTGTTAATACTCGGCAGAAATCCAGTCTGCATTTGAATCGCACTTCCTTAACTCTTGTGCAGAAACATGTGCGGTATACTGCTGCAGCTATTTTCAATAATCTACCACAAGAATTCAAAAATCTTAGCAGTAATCCAGCGCTTTCACATACGTGAAACTGAACGTATTACATATAGTTTTTCGGGTTTTTAATGTGCTGTGATGCAATAATGACAGTTTAAAGTAGGACTGCATCAGCTGAGTAAGAAATCTTATAGGGTGAAGACGTCGAATAGTGCAGCATCAAGCTTTCCTCCTCCTCGATGCAGTTGACAAGTAAAAAATATTAATGGTGGTTTTCGTAGAAGGAGAAGAATGTAACCATACTTGTGTGTCTGACAGATTTATTCCTCTTCCCACAAGTGAGGTGAAGCCATCACAGCTGCCACAGTATGTTAGAATTATGTTATATAACAACATCTACAGATTAAATATCAGTGATGGCAGACATGTTAATGTGGGGATGACCTTAAATTGTGAGTTCTATCTTTCGAAAATTCTTGACATAGTGCTGCAAAAGTCTTAGATGAGTGGATTCGCCTATGTGAAACTTCGATGCAGATTACCACCGTGTTCAGTGCGATTTATCAAGCTCCCTCCGTGATAATAGGCATACATTTGCCTCAGGAGGCTTCCAAGGCATAATTAACATTTGTAACAAAAAGCAGTGTGCTCGTCTACAGGAGAAGACATTTAAAAAACTTGATGTATGTCAGTTATGCACTTCAATATACTCTAGACAGGTGACTAACTTACAACTGTATGTGTTAAGACTCGATGAGGAAATGTGGAGCATTTGTCAGAGTTGGCACGCCAGAATCTTAATCCACTGTAAGAAATCTTCGCTGAACTGTATGATGCGCGCAATGCCGTCAATACGTGGAAACAATTATGAACCAGCCAAGCCTGATACGTGCGCTGAACAATGAGCATATTTAAGCATGTGTATTTATCCTTACATATGTAAGAATTTATAAAGAAAAACCAGTGTAAGATAAATTTGTTTTTTCTTTCTCTGTAACGTCCCCTGGATGATAATATAAAAATGTAGTCATCACTGTAGCTGAGTGGATAAACACCATCACAAGGACTTCGCAGTAACTGACTGGTCCTGCAATGACGCTGATACCAAGAAGAAAAAAATGGACCAATCTTTCCCACTAACGTGCATGCTTTAATAGTTAACACATCCTGAGGCGTCTTGTTCGAGCATGCATACAAATTTACAAAAACATTATTCCAGCACAAGTATCAGCTATTGCAGGAGATTCTGCACGCCATTGATGGAGAAATGTACCAGATCTTCAATGAATGCAGTGATATTCCACCACGTGAAAGAGTAAAATGCCATGTTCATATTTAATGATGTCAGTAGGAGAATAAAGCCGAACTATGCATTGTCATCGAACTTATCCAAGATGGCGGTCCCCCACCTCCTCTCTCTGGGGTATAGATGTGGCAACATCGCAGTTAAATTGTTGTGAAATTAATTAAATTCAAAATGGCGGGAAATTAAAAATGGCACGAATTTTTTTAAAAAAATGGAATATTCAAAACGGCGGGAATCTCAAATTTTGAATCTCTAGTTCACAATACCACCATCAGAGGGCGCTGTCGGACTCACCCTCTCCTACGTCCACTCTCACCTCCCCCACTTTCCCCATCCCTGCCCCACTTCCCCACTTGTGAATTGGTGGGGGAAAAGACTCAGTCTGTGCTGAGCTGCGGGTGATGGCGGACATGTATGTGTGATGTTGTTCAGTGGATGAGATGTTAGTGTCAGACAATGAATTTAACAGTTAAATGAGCTATAATCATTGAGCTGGGCACTGCACCCATAGTTCCCTGCACGGCGCTTGGAAACCGCAGATTGCTGATGAGCGTAACGTGACAGGAAAAATGCGTTTCACCAAATAATAATTATGCAGTGAGATGGGTTGAAGCTACATTTCACAACTCACGCTGATAGATACTTGGAACTTTCACGAAAAGTCCAGTCAATCTTCCAAAGCGCGAGAGGCGAGATGCTTGCCCGCTCTGATGTAGTCATCTTGTTCAGAAGGTGTTCAACTTAGAAGATACTGGTGACGAGAAGAGAATATTTTAAGAAGTGTACTACATGTAAGCACACAGCTGAGGACAGCGTTCGCTGGCCGGGGTGGCCGAGCGGTTCTAGGCGCTGCAGTCTGGAACCGCACGACTGCTACGTCGCAGGTTTGAATCCTGCTCCGGGCATGGATGTGTGTGATGTCCTTAGGTTAGTTAGGTTTAAGTAGTTCTAAGTTATAGGGGACTGATGACCTCAGAAGTTAAGTCCCAAAGTGCTCAGAGCCATTTGAACCATTTTTGAGGACAGCGTTCATAGCTCCCTACATGAGTACTGGAAAGCAAAGACAATAGATGAGTGTAAGAAGAATACTGTTCAGTAAATAATGATGATGCATCATAATGAGTTGAAGACGCATTTCGGAACTCATACAGACGGCTCCGTGTGCTGGGACTGTCTATCCTTTTTGAAATTCCCTATCAATATGTCTAAAGAGACGATTTGTGTTCTTCACCAACAATCCCAGATCGACTGAGCTAGTTTACAAAACAGGAGGTGCTTGAAGCGGGATGTGCTCGCTCACCACCTCCCTCAGGAACCAGTAGGAATGCAACATTTCCCCCTCCCCCAACTGAAAACTGGCAGAGACCAATAGTGATGCAGGAATGCTACAACTGTTCATATGATTGTGACGAGATGGGTGATGTAAGGTGAATGTGATAACCCATCAATGTGAGTCCGTGGAGTAGTAGTCACGAAGCGTCAACAGCACCAGCAGCAGCAGCCAAGATCGTCCAGAATCTCCCAGCAGCCGAATAGGAAGAAGCGGAAGAGTAATTACTCATTACATGCCGTTGCTACTATTACCGCATGTAGCGGTTCTTTGACATGTTAAATTTCTTTGTTCAACTCCATGTTTTTGTCTGTGAACCCTTATTGTTTCTTCTTCTACTTTGTTCAGGGGATTCCTGTGTTTCTGGACCAGCAGCGACTTCCAGCATGTATAGACCGCCAGTGAACTCCACCATGTCGGAACCTGCTGCGACCTCCTACCTGTCGGGATACGGAGCGCCATGGGACCCTGTAGTGCACTTGTCTAGCATTTTGGAGCAGGTCGAGTTGCAGTTATCCATCACACTCATCGATTTAGACACGCAGTCTATTCTTGAATCTCTGAAGAAGTGTGCTGCGAGTCGAACACCGCACGGTGCAGGTCTCTCACATATGTGCGCTCTCAGAACATTCCAGTGTTACTGCAAGGACTGGGTGTAAATGTGGTGGGTGAGAAGCTGCTGATTCCTCTCAGCGCTCTATTGCTATTCAATGCTTCAAAGCATTTAAATGTCAGTATAGGAGCATAATAAGTAACAGTGACTGGCGTGCTATGTTAGAGATCAAAACTGCACCGAGATGTGTTAAAGTGCGGTTTTGTAGAGTTGGAATGGGATGACGTGTGTAGTGCAGAATCCTGTATCAATCAGCATATGACCAGAGTGCAATCCATTCCATTCCCTCCAGACATTTGCTGTGCTGGTCTGACGCTATCTGTAACATCATTGTATGTCAGAGCTGCACTCATGCTGATATCAGGTCGTCGGTCAACTTATTTAAAGCACTTCATTGTTACAAACTTGTTTCGTCTATGTATGGTGCTATCCACTGTCCTGGAAAAACTGAACAGATGCTTGCCTTATGTTCAAACTGTGTACAAAGACATTGTGCTGTATCTCAATCACATACAGTGAGCATGTAGATAATTTAGGACACTACATCGACACAATGCTGAAAGAGGAAGCTAAATGAGTACCCATCGCTTTGAGGGAAATACGTGCTGAATTATATGCATACGAGAAAGATTTATTTGCCAAATTCTATAGCTGCGTTAAGAAAGAACCAATTGATTTTATTGATGTTATGAGTCCTGTATATGACTACTGAATAAAAATACCATACAAAACCGTGTTTTTCTATACCTCTCTTAATAATGTTGCTGTTATCAGTATTTTCAATGCAATGTCTAGAATACAGCATCAGCAGAAGTCTCTCTGAATCACGTCATTATTGTTAAACTGAATGATAGATAACACTTTCAGTTGCACACCAATAACTGATGTAGCAGGGTGGGTGAACCACCAGAACTTTGTTGTAAGGGACTGATCCTGTGGTGATGTGGGAGCAGACCAAAAGATGAAGAAGAATGGGATACTCCTCCTTGATAATACACAGGCGATAATTGTAGATCCATCGATTTGTGGCAAGACAACTGTTCTCATATCACTGCTACCTCACCTGGGCGGAGACTGATTTGAGCAGGTATACATGTTCTCCAAAACTCTGTTTCAGCCAAAGTACCAGTAGCTGCATAAGATACTACAGAGTGTTGATGGTGTAAAAGACACAACATACAGTTAAATTGGCGAAATCCCTCAGATCAGAAAAAGTAAAGCCAAACCCATGTTCATATTTGACGACGTTACTGTGAAAACCAGGATCAAACTTATGATATTTCTATTTTGGTTGTTGTATGGTTAATGATGTATTTAATGATGTATTTTATTTGAGTCAAACATATTCCAGAAGCCCAAATTAGTTGGTGAATGATAATGTAAATCTCATTAAATCTCTCAAATGAGACAATTTGAACTTACAGGTAAAACACATTTGCCGAGCACAAGGAGGGACTGATATGTCATTAAGTGAATTTGTAAAGATATTTGGGGGTTACTGTAATCACACATGGTACAGGTTTCTTGTTATTAATTAAACAAGAAAACCAACAGATGGTAAGTACAGAGCCAACTTCTAGGAGTATTTTTGTATATAGCAATGTTAGAAGTGGGTATGTTAATATACAGCACACCATGGACAAGTTCATATGCATGTCAGGCACTCCAAAAGGGAGGGCTGGTGTGCAAAGACAGATAAATCTTCTGTACATAGTTGGAAAATTTCAGCATCTCGAATGCAAAGAACCTAGCGATATATTCCTTACAGCCACTGAGACTGATCAACTGATTAGATATAGGGTTATCCCACTTGGAAAGAACGTAAAAGACCTAACTGTAAAGGTTGACAGGTTGACAGAATGGAACACAAAGCAGAGGATTTACATGTAAAGGTTGATAGAATTAGGTGGGATGTACATAATTCACATCCTGCAAAGGAGTTTGTTTAGTATAGAACAAGATGTTGACTAAGCATAAGGTCATCACAGTATGGAAGGCCGTTTGAGAAAAGCTATGGCTTTTAAAATTAGGACATTTAGATTGAGAGTAAACACTGAGAAAAACCTTTAAAGTAGTTACTGAATCTTTCGATGAACTCACAGCAAAATTACACAACAACAGTGAAGTTGCTGATTTCATTAATCACCACAGCGACAATAGGATACACAAAGTATTTGATGTCAGTGGTGAAAAACCATACATACTGGCCATGCAGCCTGCAAGTCAATAAAAAGAATACAGATACTTAATAGGGAATTTCAAAGAACATCTGGTCTAATGAATCTCATTTTTCTAAACCCTGCAAAATTTGTAAATTATTCACCCAATGACGTAGAGATGTATGGTAAATATTGCAAATGACCAACATACATAGGAAAGCAGGAAACTGATGCAGTACAAAAAACAGAACCATTATAAAACCTGTATTAGATATTCGATATAACACTCTGATCGTGTTGACATTCAGAATAAAAGTGTCAGCAATCGATATCCGCAGTATATGTACTACAATGATCCCAATGAGCTAATAGATCGACTGTGACTGCTCATTTCATCAGCTGCTGCTGATAATACCGCTCATTCGAACGAAGTTCTTTTAATAATTTCAGAGCTTAGGGAAAGGTATAATCGAATAAAAATGGAGAGAGTAGTTTGAAAACAGCACAAACCGGCACACAACACACACCCTCATAGGCTTGTTATGATTAAAAGTTTGGATGACTCACTGCAGGTTGATCTTGTAGATATGAGGGAATATGCATTGCGAATAATGCATTCAAATATATTTTAATGGTCATTGATACATACTCTAAATTCACCTGGGTATTACCTTTTAAACCAAAATCATGGAGGGCTGTTGCACAGGTGTTTGACAGGGACTAATCAATGTCCTGACAACCTTCAAACTGATCATGATGGAGTGTTTTGCAACAGGTGTTTGAAGACAACTACACTACTCGACATTCACCCGCCTGAAGGCGAGTATCATGGAATGCTGGAACAGAACAATAAAAGGTCAGATGTGGATACACTTTAATCAGAATGCTTCATACAAATGGATAGACATTCTCCCAGAAATAGCTGCACATTATAATGGAACCAAACATAGTACAATAAAAATGAGGCCAATTGATGTTCATAACAGTAGACTTATGGATACAGCATACTATCATAATAAAATGTCAGATCCACGTCAACAGAAATTTAATGTAGGTGATTTGGTACATACCTCAAAACACAAGACAGCATTTGAGAAGTCATACCTACTGAATTGGTCGAGTGAGATATTCACAGTTTCCAAAGTGCAGAGAACAAATCTCAGAACTTACATATTAAAGGCTACCAGTGGCACTGAAATTTCAGGATTTTACACAGAATAATTGCAGAAGGTCTCAGAACCACATGTGTTTCTCGTAGAGAGGGTCGTGAGACGTTGAGGGAATAGAGCACTAGTTAAATGGCTTGGTTTTTCTGCAACACGAAAGAGCTGGATTGACTCTTATATTTGCTATATAATGGGTTGTGCAGAGCACACCAGCACAGTAGCATAATGTGCCTGATAGGAAACACATTACAGGAAGTGATGGTATTCTCGACAAACTTCCAGTGGAACTGCACATTCTGGGGTATGAGTACTGTGGACCTAGTATAAAGCTTCAAAAACGATAGGTTTGTGGTGATAAGGAGATTAATCTGCTTGACAAGGCGTGCTTGGAGCACGACATTGTATATGCAAAACAAAGATCTCACAGGACACCTCGCTGCCGATCAAATTTTAGCTGATAAAGCCAAGGCAATACTTGTGAGAAAGGATATTGGTACAGGACAGCGCATTGCAGCATTTTTAGTTGATAAAACCATGTGTGGTAAAATTAAGTTATGCTTGGGTGTGAATTTCAAACACGTTATGAATGCCAAATGCTGTGCACTGAAGAAGAAGACAACGATGAGGAAGAAAAAGCCAGAGCAGGGATATTTAAAAAACTGTATCTTGACAGTGATGTATGTGACTAAAAGCACTCTGAAGCATAAAGGACCAGCTGAAGCACTTCAGTTTCTACTGATACCCAAGACATCATGCGGAATTATCCGCTTCCTCATTCCTGCCCTCACAGGTCTCTCAGCAATGGTTTCACTGGCTGGTGGCCTATTGCAAGAACAGTCAAGAGTGCCCAGAACTGTCAGAAGCAGTTAGAGGAAGCAAGAAGATATAACCAGACGATGGAAGCACCAGCCATACCTGAAACGATACAGGAAAGGACTGGGTCTCTTCATAAATAAAAAAAGCTCGTTAACCATCCTACTGGATAGACCACTTACAAATACGGATCTACAACGTTTACTAGGGAAAATTCAGTGTTTCAAGACACTGAGGTACGTTTTTGCAGGACACATTACTGAACTCTATTTGGGAACTCAGGGAATGAGTAATTGTGAATTTAGATGTTGGTTGGGGACCCAGTACTCACTGGGTGGAATATGTTAAGAAAAAAGCAAATAGTGTCTACTATTTTGATTCATTTGGAGACCTGCTACCACCAAAAGAGTTACGACGGTACTTCATTGGCAGAAGACGTGTGTTCTATATTTTTAATCGTTACACGGACTTTAATACTTAACTGTGTGGACATCTGTGCATCATGTTCCTCCTAAAGTTTACGAAGAAACATGTATATAAGGATGCACATAAAGCATCCATTCGTCAGTTGGGGTTCAGATGCAGTGTGGTAAACTCTGACTTTAAAAGAACGATCGTCAGTATTACGTGCGAATTACTTCCTGCCAATTGATTTAAGCAACGGAGAGTGGAATATTGCGCTGATTGAACTAATCAATATATTTAAATCTGAAATGAAGACATCGAATGCAACTATTGACTTTAACCAGGAAGGTTCAGTAGGACAGCAACTGGGTTTCACCAAAGTGTTTTGTAGAAGGATCCTAATCAATTTTACAAATCAGATCAAGCAGTAGATGCACTTCCCGTCAGCACAATCCGTATCGAGTGGAACATCGCAACAAACTACTATCTCAATAATAGATTGTTTCATACAGTTTACGGATTCTTGCCATCAGTTGGAACTGGGTATAAGATCGCTGAGACCCCTACCAGCATGTATACCTCCCAGTAACAGCTCAGACATTGGAACCGCGCTTTGTGGATGAGGATAGTCAGCTTGTTGTCTTCTGTGGTGGGGAAATCGCTGTACGACTACATCTAAAGTGGAATCGGCAGTGACCTTGAACGAGCAGAGACCTATCGACGCCAAAACTCTTCAACTTGTTGGAATCTGTCAGAGACTGGAAATTGTGGTGACATTCAACCAGTCGGAACTCGCAGCAGTCAGCAGATTCCCTGCATCCATGTATTGTCAGCGAAGTCGAGATGGGTGTCAGGTATAAAATCACCACATACAAATCACAGTGTATCACTTCACAATAGAACTCCAAGATGATAACACCTGCAGATTTTTAAATCAGTATGTTTGAAACCCCGCAAAGACGTCACTCAACATAACTAACCCAGTGGAATATGACGAGCACATTATACGCCAGGAATACTTCTCGCGTAAACCTTATTCTTCAACTACATTTAACAAGAACGATGAAATTAGGATAACTACCCACCACCAGGACGCTTTAACTCTCTCACGCAAGAGTTTCGTGTATCTGGAGGGCAAATTGAAGAAAAAGGATGGTACCGCTGTAGTAAGATCGAAACTTCCGCGTAATTTTTTGCAGCCCTGTTTCGTAAGATATGGTACGAACTTAACGAAGTTGAGATTGACCGTACACATAATGTGGGTATAACATCAACACTTAAACATACTCTCTGCCTCTCTCTCGTTTTTGAACAATTTAGAAAAAGCAGGACAGTTCATACACAAGCCAGAACGTAGAACTCCTGAAGAGGGTAAGAGATTTTCCATATGTATACTTCTAAAACTGTTCATTGGCTACTTTGAGAATATCCAACTAATTATTAAGAATGCTAAGGAGGAACCTATTCTGGTACAGAATGCAACGCATAAGAAAGAGGTAATTAGGAGAACGAGATAACCATCACTAAAATACTATGGAATGTGCCGCACATCACTGTATCTAACGAGCAGCGTTTGAAGCTTTTAAAAATTCTGAATGCAGGTGTGTTTCTACCATTAACTTCCCACTCGAGTACATAGTGCTACCGAGAGTAAGTGGACAAACGTGGGCTGTTAAAACTTCTGTTCAATTGGTGACGCCCATCATACTTGTATTTCAGACCAGTAGAATTTACCAAACGATTCCTTCTAATTTGACAATTGCAGGTTAACTAATTCCAGAGTGTACCTGAACTCTTAATTCTACCTGTATGATAATTTACACCTAAAGTGGGATGAAAATGTGTACAGTCTGGCATTTCATGTGTATGCAAGGTTCCACGCTTCTTACTACAAACAGGAAAGATGTCTATTTGGCCCACAGGAATTCAAGTAGCTTGCACCGATCATCGTACAAGACTGCTCAAAACAGAACGAGATAATGAAGTCTGGATGTATAAATGTGTGAACTCAATTTAAATCTTCTACAAGCTTTTCTGTTTATGTATTTCTCTGCCATAATTGTGTGAATTGAATTTAAATCTTCCTCTAACTTCTCTGGCCACACAGCAGCGTATGCCATAGTTCTACATGATAATGTGATTAACTGTTTCCCACTCACTGATGTCGTGCAGTGAAATGTATAAGTGAACAAGTGTGGTGCCATACCTGAAGCATTCCACAATGGCATCTCATGGTATGAACACTATACAGACGTTCAGGGTTTCCATGATGATGAGCGTGGACACTTCAAATTTAAAGGTGTTGCATTCATAGCAGGCACAGAAGATACTGGTGTAGTAGAGACGTTCTCAACATGCACTGCATCGCCGAGGTCTTTGAAGGATTTGAATCGTGCTGAAACATGGAGGAGTGCAAAGTGGTTAACACATTTCTATCACGGAATTCACTGAGACGATCTTGGTATACATTATAAAGATATGGTGATGTCACTTCGATTACTCGACCACACTGACACCATCATCTACGTCATAGGTGAGGAGAAGATCAAAACGATCAGTCAAATCTTCAAGTTTGCTGCCATTCAAGACTTCAAGACCTGGAATTGTATGGTTGCCCAGCTCTCCATCGCCCCAAGAAGAAGAAAAAGGAGAAGAAGAAGTGTGTGAACTTGTCGTTACTGTGTCTGCTTATGAAAATGTAAAATTACTTGTAAGTTGGAGGAAAAGTAAATGAATTTTTCCCTCACATTCTGTTAACTTTATTTCTTCCACACTATGTTAGTGTGTAACTTTACTCAGATACCAAATCTGTGCCATTGCAGTGGGTTTCCTCAAGCACAGGAGATATAATTTTAGACATGTTTGCAATATGTCTCAGGAAACACAGACAGTCTCGTGCCACCTGCTCCCACGACGAAACACATGCTGACAATGAGCCTAGTCCCATGCAACCATTACATATACTTAGTTATCCTCCATCATAAACTTCACGTCCTTAATAGCACTCAAGTTAGAAACTAAAGTCACTTGTCTCCTGCTTGTTCTTTATATATACAGATGGGGCAGGTTTTCTCTGAATAACAGCAACATCAACATCAACAAAGATGTATGGTAACTATTTTTTTAGTTTATTCAATTCTCACAGATATAATTTGGTTCATGAGATACAATACAGTTCTTGAGACTACGATACAGTTCTTGAGACTACAATACAGTTCTTGAGACTACAATATCGTTCTCGAGATTACAATATAGTTATTGAGATTACAATTTGGTTCAAAAAATAAATTCATTGCAGAGGTACTTTAAACTTACACACTGTTATTAATATTAATAACTATGAACAGAAATAAGGAAAACCTTGCACAGATCACCCAACAGTAGCTTTGGTTGAGAATACTTTCAGTAACATATTTTTTTTACAATTTCTTAAAGCACACTGGTTGAGAACACTTTAAGATGAACTGGGAGCTATATACACTAAAACATTCAGAGTAGATGGTTGGCAGTAGGTGAAACTTACAAACTGTTCTATTGACATGATTTACAGTGGTTATTTACAAAACAAGCACATATATCTATATATATTACCATGCGAATATTCACAAATGGCCATAGTGCATAACCCACACACAGTGTGAATATATTATTTATTTACACACACACACACACACACACACACACACACACATACACACAAAAATATTTACACTATGGTAAATGAGCCATACTATTCCACATACGTGCACTATCTCTCTCTCTCTCTCTCTCTCATTCACGCACCACTCTCATCAAGTGAGTAGTGTGAGTAAAGTTTCAATCCCATCATCACAGATGACTCATTTATCGTCACGAGCCGACAAACCCATTTTAGACTGCAACACAGAGTACACCTCGTTACCTCGAGATCAAATACTAGTCTGCTGCAGCATGTGTGGTGCTTGTAGTGGAGCACCACGAACACCTCTGCACAGGTACTGCAAACAGTCTTCAATCTCGACCGCCGTTTGACGTCACATGATACACGCCATTTGCCCGCCTCTGGGTGACACCTCCCAGCGTGCGATATGCATACATCTTGAATCTTAGGCCCACTCCACAACCAGTGACCCATTCACCTCGTCTTTCAGCAGGCCAATAACTTTCTTGTTGAAGATGTGTAGAATTTTTTACTGTGGGTCCTCAATACTTCATACGGATTGCAGTTCTTCATCCAAAAATGAAACTATCTGTATCCATATGAAGTAACTTAAAACGCATAATGGAATCAATACATGTCAATTTGGACAGGTATAGTATGCACATCCCCCCATAGACAGGTTTCATGAACTCTGCTGCAGTCTTTGACAGTTCCACAGTGACTCCTTTCTTGTTGAAGACAGCGACCCTTTTGAAATTAGGTCTGCCATACAATTCCTTGAGCCCCAACAGTCGTCTCAACACGAACTAATAAGAATTTCGCGATGTTTTCAAATTTTCCACTGTGTTGCCGCAAATTGCGTCGTTCATCAATTTATAAAAGTTTTTTTCGAAATAATGTTCTCGCGCACGCAGTTTGTTTCGTATTTAAATAAATGTACTCCTTCAATCAGGATGACTGCTTAAAGGAGACAGCGCACCTAACTGCAGTTAGCTCCATCCCCAAATAGATCCCTATAATTGTGGTTTCTGTCGCAAGCCAGGACTGACCACGCAAAGCAATACTCATCATCATTTTGGACATTAATACACGGCTGCTATATCACGAAAAAGTTTGATGTTGCTGAACTCTCTATTGACTGGATCATGGGCATGTGTATGGATGTGGAGGTGTATTACTCATCTGAATGCTTTACCTGTGCCTCTAACTTCCATCTCAGAAAACTTGTCCCATATAGCATTCAAGGTGTAGCAACTGAGGTGCATCCTCGTACCACTCCATTTATCCCCCAAATGTAGATGATGCTAGTCTCCTCTGCAGCACTGATTTGTTTGGTGGTGGTGGTGGGGGGGGGGGGGGGGGAGAATGCCAGGGATGCGTGAGTTCACAGCACAGCGCAGCCCTGCACAGCACTTAATGGAGGGGTACCATGAGGGCTTGAGAAGCTGAGTGAACCTGCTCTCCCACAAGGCGTTCTTTATAACCTCCTCCCGGCTTTTCAATTTCGCGAAAATGTGATTCGCTCATCGAAAATGTCTTCAGTCACCGCGTAATTTAACTCTGGCATGATGTTACTAACTTGGTGCTCATCAATATTAGGTTGGGGAGGAGTACTGGTGCCAACCATAGAAACAATGACTATGCAATGGTTGAGGAGGAGGAGGAGGAGGAGATTAGTGTTTAACGTCCCGTCGACAACGAGGTCATTAGAGACGGAGCGCAAGCTCAGGTGAGGGAAGGATGGGGAAGGAAATCGGCCGTGCCCTTTCAAAGGAACCATCCCGGCATTTGCCTGAAGCGATTTAGGGAAATCACGGAAAACCTAAATCAGGATGGCCGGAGACGGGATTGAACCGTCGTCCTCCCGAATGCGAGTCCAGTGTGCTAACCACTGCGCCACCTCGCTCGGTGCAATGGTTGAGGAGGACGCTGCTGTAAGTCTACGTTGCCCCAGTGCGAGTACCCAGGCTGGTGTGATGCAGGATGACAAGGTGCAGTAGCAGCACCAGCTGGTTGCTCTCGGTCTCTGCTGCCCCAGAGCACCAGGGCTTAAGCAAATCTAGACGGCGGGTACACTTGCTCCAGACTGCTGTTGCTGCGGCAGTGGTGGTGCCTCCCACAGATGCTAGAGCGGGACCATGGGGGCAGCGGTGCTACCGTCTGCTGCTGTACGCTCACCACAGAGTACTGTGATGATGTGACTGAAGAGGGAGGAGGAGAATAAATATACATGTTATAAAATCGCCTGTTGCTCCTGTGGAGAAAAAAGGAACACTGATTATATACATGTAGAGCAGATAACTACCTAATTTGTCATCTCTCCAAGATACAATGTCGTCCCAGGTTTCATGGTCATCTGGGGCGCACTCTACCCACTCAAGCACTGGAGGGGAACTGGGATTATAATAGCCCCACCTGAGCACTATTTCCTCCATCCAGTCCGGCATGGGAGACTGGAGATGAAGGAGTTGCTGCTCATGATGACCCCTCATGGTGATCTACGTATGCAGTAACACAAACAGAAAAAATAAGAGCTGCCAACTTGTTTTCTGACATATACACTATGGATCCTGAATCTTCATACAATCACGTGATGTTTGCAGCTATGGTGGTTGCATCACATCTGGAGCTTGCTGTTGTCTCTCAGCGTCCAGCTGGGCAAGAATTTCGTGGATGCATGCTGAAACGGGCAGAAGTATTCGTTACTACGAAATTCTCAGGACAAAGTTACAGTTTTTATCATGTCACTGCAATTTTGACCATCAAACACTTGTGAAAGCACGAAATAATATACTTACACGATAATTCACTCTCCTCTTCCTGTATTGGTCATTTACTGTCACTGTCACTGGTATTGATGCTTGCAAAACTCTTCACCTTGCTCTGACTATCACAGAAACAAGGAAACTGACGGGCAAACAATCACAGCTGCAAAGACAGAATGAGGGAGGCTGTGTCAGGACCTGGTTTATATAGAGCCAAGCTCCACCCCATATTTTAGTGGCAGCCAATAGGAACACACAAAGGGTGACCAACAAGTTGGGGCAAGTCTGCGGATGAATGATGGGCCACACATGCATTGCAAGTCTTCGTCCTATAGGCAGCAAAATGCTAACATTCCCCTTCGTCTTTGACAAGCAGGAACCCACGCCGACTTCTACAGGGCTACTCTTTTCTGAACATACCTCTTCTCTGAGATAAATTATTGAGTTTCAGCCAAAACTTCGAATTACCACACATACAGAACGTAAGTGCATACCTTTAGACTCTTCATTGAAGGAGTCTGACAACAAAGTAAATGAAGAGGTCCAGGGAAGCCTTCGTCGGCAGTCTGCATCCCTCGCCGAAGGGTCTGTTGCCGTCTACATCAAAACCACTGGCTGTTTTATCCAATGAGTTTTAGGAAGGTCTTTGTTGGCATTCTCCACCCCTCCTAGGATAGCCTTTAGTAGTCTACATCAAAGTAGACAGTTTTACAATTTTCCTCAGACTCCTGAGTGTCTTTGAAGAATGGAGTGGTTCCTGGAAGTATTGTTCTTTGTTGGTGAGAGCAGATGTTCACCATTATTGATCAAGGGAGACATTTGAAAAACCTGCTGTAGGGTCAGGTGGCTCATGGCTACATCCCCCCTACAACTCACCCCTGCTGCAGTGATGGCTCTGAAGCAGCCACTGAATGATGAGGCAGTGCTGGTGGTTATTGTTCTTTGTCCGTGTTTGCCGGTCTTTCTAAGAGGACACTTGAAGCCACCATCACTTTAGAGTGGGGCGGTTCCGAAGGCCAGCACCATAAATGATGCCTTTATTCACATAGAACCATTCAGCTTCTTGGTATTTTACAACCATCGAAGGTAGCCACCTTCCCTCTGGCGGAAAAGTGGGGCCTCCCCACTGAGCTATTGTGTAAACACAGCTCACACTGCTAGTACTTTGCCTCACCACTAGCTGGTAGCTACCTGACTTGTCACATGAGTGTGCCACCACTGCACTGAGGCAAGCACCAGACAGCTGGCTGGAAGGCACTCCGCTGTCATCTGTCGTGATGTGTAGATGGCTAGAAGCTATGTGTTCCCAGCCTTCTGCAGACGCTTCACTCATGCGATTTGAAGGTGGTATGAAGTCGAGTGCTGGCACACTGCAGTGATGGGGTTTTTGTAGTGCCATGCATCCGCTTAGAGTTGATAATGGAGGGTGCATGTATTATTTGGCGTTTAGTATGTATTAGGTGATCTTTGCTATTTGTTTTAAATACCAATTACTGATGTTTTTAAATCATATTATGTTATGTAATTAGGATATGTGTTGCCAATACATGCACCTACCACACTGTCAGTCGAGCTCTTGCCTCAGAATAAATAAAGACCATGCTCTGCTTGTAACACCATAGCTTAGACACTACATACCTTTTGTTGATTCATTTAGCTTTCTATTTTGTTCAACATCTCATGGTTGAACCTCTGTAATTAGTTTACGATTAATTCGATACTGTATGAAGTGTAATCTCTGTAATATGCACAATATGAACAAATGATCTTTTGTCTTCCTCATATAATCTCTTTGGTTATCTTTAAAATTAAATAATTTTATCTAAATAATTTTATGTAGAACTTCCAATACATGCAAATGTTCTGTTTTATTTCAAATGTTTGTTTGCTGTTATGTAAATTGCTGACCTTCACTTAGGGTTCTTAGTTATTTTGTATGTAAAAGGTGTTGTGGTTCCCCTTGGGAACGGAACTGAGTAGTGCCCGCAAATTGTGGTTGGCCTAGGTAGACAAGGTGGAACCAGTAGTCAGTCGGGGACGAGCTACCAAACTATCAACTGCTCATGTAAAAGTTGTGTATTGTGCTGGTTCCGAGAGAGGTTTTTCCTGACGCTTTCCAATGCCTCGGATGGATGGATAAAGAGCTGGAACTATTCTGGAATTGGTATCTATCATCGCCACCAAGAAATGACAGGGTCGAGCAATTCTACCTGCAGATCCACCTACCAACATGCAATCGCCACCACACTGCGCAATCACTGTAATGGAACACTACAGTAATGTACAATGAAGGATCAGCTCATAGGATGTTATAGTGTACCCAAATATAAGGTAAAATTTGACTGACTTCTTGTACCTACCGTGATTTATCCTCAGCCACAAATCCACTTAGGGTCCCTCCCACGCTAAAGTGTTTACCGAGTGTCCTTTATTGAAGGCATATTAAAATTAATATGGCAATAGACTGTGCTAAAATTAATATTGTTTGTTGAAAGATCTTACAAATATCTCAAATTTGTGTTTCACTGCAGTAAAAGTTCAGAACTGCAACCGTTGAGAGTTATATGTTCATGCTTGCTAAGTGGTTGTTTCTCTAGTGTATTGAAAGTGTGTTTAGTTTGTTCTGCTACAGTGGTCAAGATTAAGGGCCCCCCTCCATTGAAAGTACTTCAAATGCACAAAGTTACTTAATTATAGGAAGGTTTAATTACTCTTGCTATTCAAGTCAAATTCTGTACAATATTGGGTTCCTCTTGTGTATTAAACGTGCATATTAATGGTGTAACAGGATCCACAGATTGTCTATTATGCCCATGCTAGGTAACGATTAATAGAAAGACCGCTATCTATGAAAACCGTAACTTCTTTATTCAAAAGACAGTGAATTCCATTTAATTTTCATTCTAAATAAAAAGGTGTTTAATAGTGAGAGACTTAATCTATGCACAATAACTAATTTTGCTGTACACCAGATCCATATTTCATGTCAGGTAGGAATATGTTTGAAAAGTAATACTGATCTTATGTCCAAATTTTGATTCTAAAATAAACTTTAATAGTAATATTATTGAAACCACTCAGTTTGACCAAGCCTTGAAAGAAAAAAAATGGAAGTCATTAACTGTTGTACTTATGCTAATACCCTTGTTTTTCTATAACTGTTAACACTTTCACTTTCTTTAACAGTAACATTTGATAATGACAGAGTTCGTTGCACTCTCGTGTGACAAAGTGTAGACTGTGTTTGTCCATTGAAGTTATTTATTTTCATTTTCAGGAGATAATGAAGAAGGAGGATATACTATTACTGATTACATTAACCATCACAGTGCTAGCACAATAGATAAGACATACATAGTTGTTTGGGATAAACTGTATGTTGGGAAGGAATCCCATAAGCTTAACCAGGCATTTAATACACTTTGAAGGGAAGGGGTCCGATATTTACAAAAACTTCGATTAATGGCACGTATTTCCCAAAAAAGATATGGCAATATGCTGAAATATGTGACTAACTCATGTAAGTGGTATGAAACAACACCCCAGATAGACGAATCCAAATCCTGAACAACAAGAAGTACATAAATATTATTAGACCTGCATTAGATGCTGCACATTGTTTGGGTGAAGGCATTGAAATCCAGAATAAGAAAATGAATAATCTGCCTCTGGAGTACATACTCTATAATGACCCTAACGAAGTCTTAGGGTGATTATGGCTGTTCACATCATCCATCACAAGAAATACTGCTCATATGAATGGAATCATATCAATCAGCTTCAAACAATTACGGAGACCGTCATCTGACAGAGTCATAAACCAGCATGAAAAATACTCCTGCATATTAATGTTATGATACGTGGTTTGGATAACGTGTAGCAGACAGATCTCATAGATATGAAGCAATATTCATGAGCAAATAAATGTTTCAAATGTATTTTAATAGTTGTAGGTACATATTCCAAAATCGCCTGGGCGCTACCCTTGAAGGTGACAGCTGGTAAGGAAGTTGCTCATATGTTTGAACAACTGCTGCAGACAGGGACAATTCACTGTCCAGGCAACCTTCAAACCAACCATGGAGCCGAGTTCTGCAATCGGTATTTCAGGGCAGTAATAGATTGATACAGAATACGCCACTATTCGACACTCTCCCACATGAATTATAAAGGTAATATTATTGACAGTTTACTAGTTGAATTACACATACCTGTGTATAATTATTGTGTAGTATTCGCGGTATCTGTGCAATGTGATGTGATATGCAATGTCCTTCAGACAGGCATGTATGTCTGACTGAACAGACATGTGGCGTACAGCAGCCATATGGAATGAATTAAACACATTTGCCATTATCAGTGCAATTAGACATCAGCTGCACAATGAAAATTTATGCTGCATCGGGATTCAAACCCAGATATACTGCTTATTGTGAACTGTAGTGTTAACCACTAAGGCTACCTGAGCAAGCCTCATGGACTAACCCAAACTTCCAAATATCTCTGTGTATCTTCATCTGTGCTTGCTCAATTACTTTCATTATTATTGTCATGGCCTTGTGTAGCCATGAAACAGTCAGCTTTGAAAGAGCATACCACACATCACCAAAAAATCTGCACACATAATCCAATCACAAGACTTGGTTATTCACTACACGCTGGATGGTAGCACTCGTACACATCAAGTTTCTGAATATGACTTCCTGTAAATGTATGTGCTATAATCTAACCTCATTGTTGTGAATTTTAAATGTTTTTGAGCAGTCAGCAGCATGCACTATGTGACAGCCTAGTAACATAGGTAGGGCCATTTGATTGTTGAAGAGAGAAGATTTCTTTGAGAAATTCTCATGTAACTGCCGCCACATGTATGATGAAAGCATAATATTCTTTCCCTAAAATGTGGATTTTCAGACACTATTAGAGTGCTGAACTCATGACAAAAGGACATGCCCAGAACTACACATTTACTACCACACGTATTTAGACTGAAAAGAATTGTGAACAGAAACACTTTTATACATGAGATATGTTCCAGTAACTACACTGGTGGTGGTGCCAACATCTGTGATAGTGGCAACTTACTGTCATTGAAGAACAGTTCTTTTATATTGTCCTGCAATGTATTGCCAGTGGACCAATGCTGTTGCTACACTGGAGGTTCAAAGTTGGATGAAACAGGTGGTGGAAACCTGAAGTCTGACAAACCGATAAGTGCTATGACTGGCTCCAATCAGTTGGGCTGGTCGACTACATTTTCATCAGGAGTCCACTGCATTGTAGGATAAGAAAATACTACTAACCATCAAATAATAATACTAACAAAAACAATAATAATGAGAGAGACAGATTGAGTAATTAATAGTTACATTCAAATGGAACAGTCAGCTTCTTTTTATTGTCCTCGGAGGCAGTGGATGATTTCTGACCCTTCACGGTGGTAGTGCCGGAGCGAGGTAGAGACTACAAATGCCAGATCTCCTCTCAGGATGCTGGGGACACTAAGAGGTGTGGTGGTTGGGGTGGACAAACAGGAGCATACTGCACCAGTAAGAGAAAGGAGACATCACTTACGGTCATAAATTACCAGCTTTATGAAGACAGTTATCACTTTAGGCTAAAAGCATTTGACAAACTGGCACCTGGGTGAACATGAGGACAAGTGTGCTACTTGACCACCATCTTGGTTATAAATTATGGTAATTATAATGAGAGTTGTGGACCTTTAATTTCAATTAGAATGATTGTGATGCCCATTAGTTACGTCTTAAATAAACAAAAGAAGAGCACAGTGAGCGACATGTTTACATATGGACACAAGGGCATGTGACCTGTTTGTTTCCACAAGGAGAGGTTGTCCCACAACCGGTATAGCACCTCCTAGTCATTTACATGGCACAAAATAACCAAGAATTGTTTTTGTTTCCTTCTAGTATACCGCCATCCCCCACCCACATACAACAGCACTTTTCTTGAGTCTTTCCTGGCTTTGCCTAGGTTGACACAGCTTCGCCTTACTTTGATGATTAACTTTGTCATACATCACTGTCGTACGGACAAATTTTCACACTCCAACAGAGCAGTTTGAAAAATTAGGAAAAGTCGTTCTGATTCATCTATTTTTCGCAGATGGATTTTCGATCCAGCGTCAAATGAAATGAAATCGCGTGAATACTGTAAAACCGTGACTACATTGTTTGAAGCTTGTCGTTGCATAAGTGCTTACAGATATGGATATGGTATCTGTTCTTTCGGACATGTTCGAAAGAACAAACACCATATCCATATAAGTATATCGTTCTGTCAATACCAGTCATGTGACCTTCTTCTGTGCGGATGCACGCATATTCCCCGAATTCTTACGGGACTTGGTAAGAATGTCTTCCACGAGTAATGAGTGTGTTTGGGTGGGACATACAAGGTGAGAATGTTGGTATCGCGAGAGGCGTGCCCGAGATAGTCCCTGCAGTCGCGCTATCCTGTGTCTCAGATGGATAGCCGGCACGGTAGCTCAGCGTGTTCGGCAGATGCAAAAAAAAAAAGAAAAAAAAAGATGGATAGAGCATCTGCCATGTGAGCAGGAGATCCTGGGTTCGAGTCCTGGTCGGGGCACATATTTCCACCTGTCCCCGTTGATATATATCAACGACCGTCAACAGCTGAAGCTATTAATATAATTCTAATTTAGTCCTTACAGAGGTCGCAGCTGGGCATGTGCCAATGTTGCTCAACTTATTTCATGATTTCATTCACTAATTCAATGTTTCATTGAGAAGGTTGAGGTGCATGTTTAACAACCTAATTTACACAAAGAAATTGCTTGAATTAGCTTTCGTATCTCATCCAGCGATTTTCAAACGCATCAGAAGTCGTGTTTGGATGCGCGGGGAGCTTTCATCCATCCTAGTAAAAATAATTCCCAAAAAATACCGATTTTCATCTGTATTTTCACTGAGATTCAAAATATGTAACATTTCCTCAGGTACACTCTCCTTACGTGCGAGGAGTGGTCATAAAGTTTTATTTATGACCTCAGAAAAACAAAGTTGCGTAACTAATTTTTTGTTTGTTTGCAGGTACACGTCTGCGGTCATTGTATACATTGAAAACACCGCGCTACAGTTAGGCAACACGTCGCTAGAGTGCAACTAACATTGGGCCATTTTGGCACTATCTTTGAAGGGGTCATGAAAATAAATCTATATTGGCACATAGAGAACCGATTTTCCCTCGTATAGTACAACAATGGAATAAGACAGACAATCATTAATAGTGATTGGTGTATAATATGTGAAGATGTAGATTCAGCATCTTGCGGAAAAGATTCACGCTTGGTTTGTCAGCATATGAATAATCTCCATTGCCTCGGAAAAAAACGTGATAGCTTGTTTACCTTGTGTATTTTAATCTTACAATGACTTTTGGCACGATATTTTTGAGCAACACTGTGCAATCTCGAAGGACATCGTTAGCCTAGGAATGGGCTATCTGAAGGATCTGTTCATGAACAGATGTGGATATTTTGGTACTTCTTAAACTGTCACTTCTGTCGAATACAGACAGAGAGAACTGTATTTACAGAGACAGGGCATCTCAAGAGCAGTAGTCAGTATTCAGAGATACGACAGGAACAATAGTTCCAACCAAAAGTCCAGTAAACATGGGCTCTAAAATATATACCATAAGACGTATGAGCACTTCTTCGTTATTATGGAACAAGTCTCTTCTACAGCAATCTATTTGTTTTCCGTATTTTGCGAGGAGGGAGTACGGACCGAAACAAGAATAAATAGTTTGTAATCATGGGCGCTAAGATGAATAACTTAAGAGCTATAAGCACTTGTTCAGTAGAAGAAATGTGTTTCCCAGTAGCGAAGATGAAAAAGTGCTCACAATTCTGAATGTATGCATTGTAGAGAGCATGATTATTAAGTTATTTTGCTTCAGTTGATCATTCCTGCCGTATTACTGGATATTTACCAATCCTGCTGGGACACCCTGTATGTGTGTGTGTTAGCGTGCGCGCGCGCGTGTCTGTGTGTGTGTGTCTGTGTGTTTGTTTCAGAAGTGATAGTCAATTTTCTGGGATATGAGAGGAAAGATCATTTAAATAAAGTAAACATGGTCTCTTAAACGCATACCTTCAGAGCTATGAGTAATTCTTGATCTTCGATACTGTGAAACAAATCTCTTCCGCAGTAGTCCGCCTGCTTATCTGTTGCCAGAACGGTAGCTCAGTGTGTTCGGTCAGAGGGATAGCTGCCCTCTGCAATAAAAAAACTGATTGAGTGGATCATCGAAGAACATGAACGGGTGTTAGGATACGTCCGCACCGAACAAATCCAACGAACAATATCGACCAAACAAGATTTTAAAAAAATGGTAATGTATTTGCCTACCATGGAGTGGGCCCGGGTTCGATTCCCGGCCGGGTTGGAGATTTTTCTCCGCTCGTAGACTGAGTGTTGTATTGTCCTAATCATCCTTTCATCATCACCGACGCCCAATGTGGCATCACCTGAAATAAGACTTGCAACCCGGCGACTGGGCTTACACGGACGGGGCCACCCAGACACCAATGCCACACGATCATTTCATTTTTTTTCTTCTACTGCAAGCTCTTTCCTTCCCACATTTTGGGAGGTGGTAGTATGAACCAAATCAAGAAAAAAGTGTTCTCTAAACATACACTCTGAAAGGCATATCTTAAAAGTTATGAGCACTTGTTCATCAGAAGAGTTGTGTTTAGAAGTAGCGAAGATGGACAAGTGCTGATAGTTCTTAAGGTATGTATTTTAGAGCACATCTTTACTGGACTTTGTTTCTTGTTCTTGTCCATACTACCACTTCCCAAAATATGGAAAGCAAAGAGCTTGCAGTACAAGAGATCTGTTTCACAGTACTGAAGATCAAGAATTGTTCATAGCTCTTAACGTATGCGTTTTAAAGCCCATGTTTACTTGACTTCTTTGTTTCGAATGATCATTCCTGTCATATCCCTGAATATAGGCGATCGCTTCTGAAACATATGTGGATAATTCTTGACAATTTTCTTTGTTAGTTAGTGCCTGTTTCCTATTTTGTTTCCTGAAACAGGGGTTTAGTGGAGTGTATCCTTTGATTTGATATGCAAACTTTTGTAACAGTAGTGTGTTTTGTGGTTCCTAAAGTTTTCTTCAGTTGAGTTTGTGTATCTATAGTGTATTGAACGGGGGACCTAGAAACGACGAGGGGGCTTTGTCCCGCCGTAGCCCTCAGTGGTCGACAACCCCACAAGAGGCCACAGCAGTCCACCCACACCACTGCTGCCCCACACCGAACCCAGGGTTACTGTGCAATTAGCCCCCAGTGTACGCTCCCTTCCCCCCCCCCCCCCTCCCCCCCCCCCCTCCGGGATCGGCTCATACCAGACGAGTGTACTCCAATGTTTGCGTGTACACGTGCGTGGAGACAGTGTTTGCGCAGCAATCGCCATCCTGTGTAACTGAGGCGGAATATGGAGAACCAGCCCGAATTCGCCGAGGCATATGGAAAACTGCCTAAAAGCCATCCATAGGCTGGCTGGCACACCGGACCTTTACACTAATCGGCCGAGCGGATTTGTGCCGGGAACCGGCACGCCTTCGCGCTCTGGAAGCAGTGCGTTAGACTGCGCTTCTTGTCGGGCGGACTTTCAATTGAGTTTAGTTGTTCATTAACATATTTTCTTTTACTTTGTCTAAGTATTTTACCTGTTTTCTTCTGACTTCTAAAAAATTTCTCTTCTATGGTTTCTACTTTGTCACAATTATAATTTAAGAAGGTTCGTTATCTCTCTTCTACTGCGTTATCATAATTTGATTTCCACCGTGGGTGCTTGGTTTTTTCTTTAATGGGATCAGTTCTCTTGTTTTATGTATCATTTTAGTTTGGAAATCTCTACAGTTGCTTGTAGGTTGTTTTTACCATACTTCTGTAAGTATTGACTCTTATAGGCTAAGAAATTTGAGATACGGAACCAAGGATCGTGAATCATTTACGATCACTACCCGAAAGGTCTGTAGTTCCACATATACTTTCTTACGGGATTAATGGATATAACAAGGATTCAGGTCTTTCAGTGCTCTGTCAAACTCTTCACGCAGTATCACATCTCCCGTTTCTTCATCTACATCCTCTTCCGTTTCCATAATATTGTCCTCAAGTACATCGCCCTTGTGTAGACACTCTATATACTGCTTCCACCTTTCTGCTTTCCCTTCTTTGCTTAGAGCTCTTGATATTCATACAAGTGGCTCTCTTTTCTCCAAAGGTCTCTTTAATTTTCCTGTAGGCAGTATCTATCTTACCCCTAGTGAGACAAGCCTCTACATCCTTACATTTCTCCTCTAGCCATCCCTGCTTAGCCATTTTGTACTTCCTGTCGATCTCATTTTTGAGACATTTGTATTCCTTTTTGCCTGCTTCATTTACTGCATTTTTATATTTTCTCCTTTCATCAATTAAATTCAGTATCTCTTCCGTTACCCAAGGATTTCTACTAGCCCTTGTCCTTTTACCTACTTGATCCTCTGCTGCCTTCACTACTTCATCCCTCAGAGCTACCCATTCTTCTTCTACTGTACTTCTTTCCCCCATTCCTGTCAATTGTTCCCTTATGCTCTCCCTGAAACTCTGTACAACCTCTGGTTTAGTCAGTTTATCCAGGTCCCATCTCCTTAAATTCCCACCTTTTTGCAGTTTCTTCAGTTTTAATCTACAGTTCATAAGCAATAAATTGTGGTCAGAGCCCACATCTGCCCCTGGAAATGTCTTACAATTTAAAACCTGGTTCCTAAATCTCTGCCTTACCATTATATAATCTATCTGATACCTTCCAGTATATCCAGGCTTCTTCCATGTGTACAACCTTCTTTCATGATTCTTGAACCAAGTGTTAGCTAGGATTAAGTTATGCTCTGTGCAAAACTCTACCAGGCGGCTTCCTCTTTCATTTCTTAGCCCCAATCCATATTCACCTACTATGTTTCCTTCTCTCCCTTTTCCTACTCTCGAATTCTAGTCACCCATGACTATTAAATTTTCGTCTCCCTTCACTACTTGAATAATATCTTTTATCTCATCATACATTTCATCAATTTCTTCATCATCTGCAGGGCTAGTTGGCATATAAACTTGTACTACTGTAGTAGGCGTGGACTTTGTGTCTATCTTGGCCACAATAGTGCGTTCACTATGCTGTTTGTAGTAGCTTACCCGCACTCCTATTTTTTTATTCATTATTAAACCTACTCCTGCATTACCCCTATTTGATTTTGTATTTATAACCCTGTATTCACCTGACCAAAAGTCTTGTTCCTCCTGCCACCGAACTTTACTAATTCCCACTATATCTAACTTTAACCTACACATTTCCATTTCTAAATTTTCTACCCTACCTACCCGATTAAGGGATCTGACATTCCGCGCTCCGATCCATAGAACGCCAGTTTTCTTTCTCCTGATAACGACGTCCTCTTGAGTAGTCCCCGCGCGGAGATCCGAATGGGGGACTATTTTACCTCTGGAATGTTTTACCCAAGAGGACGCCATCATCATTTAATCATACAGTAAAGATGCATGCCCTCGGGAAAAATTACGGTTGTAGTTTCCCTTTGCTTTCAGCCGTTCGCAGGACCAGCGCAGCAAGGCCGTTTCGGCTAGTGTTACAAGGCCAGATCAGTCAATCATCCAGACTGTTGCCCCTGCAACTACTGAATAGGCTGCTGCCCCCCTTCGGGAACCACACGTTTGTCTGGCCTCTCAACAGATACCCCTCCGTTGTGGTTGCACCTACGGTACGGCCATCTGTATCGCTGAGGCACGCAAGCCTCCCCACCAACGGCAAGGTCCATGGTTCATGGGGGGGGGGGGGGGGATGATTCTGCAAATACTAGACAGGAAACCGATTTGGAATTGAGGCCCATTTTCTTAACTAATGTAGGTGAGGCAGTTTCATTTATCCATAAGTCTCCAGAAGAGCTGAAAAATGGGGTAACCTCAAGTTTTCAAATCTAACAATTAAGTTGAAAGGCTTTCCTGGCGTACAACCCATTAATTCTGCACAGGATTTTCTTGCACTAGCTTAAATACTCTCTGTATTGAGCTACATGAATGTGTATGCTGTTCAGTTATATTGGTTTCCTGCTCTTTTCTTCTATGTATATGTATACATGAAAACAGGCCTCTTAGTGTGTACTGAAATATTAATGAGTTTGTACTCACTGAATTCTGCCTAAAGTAGCGCTGACGAAAAAATCTTGTTCAAAAAGAAATTAGTGTTTATATTTTACAATGAACAGGCATAAGTGAAGAGAATGAATTTTTTTGTGAAAAGACACCAGTGGCATACGGTGATGATGTGCTAATGTGCTACAGCACACTGTAAAATTGCACTAAAATTATGTCATTATCTTTGAATGCGAGTCGGAAATCACAATGAAATCTCGGTCTATCCCTTCCACTGTGAGCCGGAAATTGCGCTAAAAGTACGACACTTCTGTACGATTCATGCTGGTATGGAAATGACGTGACAGAAAACATGTTTTACAGCGCTATCTCAGCGATAACTAAAACCCACTCTCATGTTCTGAAATGACCGTCAGCCACGCTACAGTCTACACGGAGAAGGAAAGCAACTGTCTGTTTTTGACTCCGCATGCTCTGATGTGACGTCATTCCTGCCGGTGCTGAGGGTGCTATGTTGGGTCACAGCTCAAGATTAGGATTTTTGAGCACTGCATGTAAGGTATTGTGCAAGCATAGAGTATGAAGACTTTTAGAGGAGCAGCTGACATATTGGTGCCATACCCCAGTGGTCAGCCTGCTTTCAGCAGTGGTGAAGCGAGGACGCCTAACGTTGCGTCTTGGCTCTTGTACTGCTTACGAGCAGTGCGTGTTTGTTTAGTTCCGCATAGTGGCTCACCTACGTGGCCGAACTCACCAATCATCATGGCGTTTTCCTATCGCCAAGCCACGCTTAAATTAGAATTTTCTTTGGATCATGAACGACCAAAAGCGTATGAAGTAGAACGTTTTATATGGGACGAAATGCGTCTGCCACCGGAAGATGTTCTCAGAATTCATTTTTCAGTCGTTAGTGCCAAAGTGTACGTAAATCTGGTGAATGAAGAACTGTGCACCGACGTTGCGTGGCGCCATTTTAAAGATCACAAGTTGCGATACTCCGAAAGTTGAAGTTTTCGAACTCCCACTTGAGGTGCTCTCGGAGGTTGTAGTGGCCACCTTCAAACCTTGCGGCAACGTTGTCGGTCACGTTGCTGAAAAGTGAACGTCTTCGAAACATACTATATCCTCAATGGTGCCCGTCAGATAAAAACTGGGCAAATCTGGTCAGCCGGTAGGCTGCAGTGCTTTCGTCGGCCCCTATGATGTACAGCCGCGTACTTGTTCAGATTGTGGGCAGGGAGGCTATGTCCCTTCGGAATGTCTCCGACACAGACAGGTTCAGACGCTGATCAGAGACGTCGCTCTCCCGGAGTTGCTCAATGTGTTGTCTCTGTCTTAAGCGTCGGTGGCGGGGCTGCCTTCTGCTCCCATTCTGAATCAGTCGGCACCGGCGTCTACTCCTCTCGATGACACGATGAACTTCTGCCTGTCTCCTCTACACTGCCACCGGAGGCAGAATCGACTGACGATGGCCGTCAGCAGCCACAAGTTGTTTGTCCCGAACGAATTGTTGTGGATCATGGAGCTGTACCGATCTCCACTTTTCTGCCGTCTGGCCTCATGTCGGACGACAGGTGCTTGACACGGAACAATATGCTCGGAAGCAATAGTCGCCGACGAAACGGAAGATACAGCGCCGCACCTCTTCTGACGATTGCCTCCGTCAAACGTGTGCACAGGATGACGACCCTCCTACCGATGATGCACTGTCCTCTGACGCCCTGGCACCGGATGACAACGGGCTCCCCATCCCTATCTCCAATCAGCAGCCACTTACTGACACCGCCGACCTTTCCCCGTCCGTGGCTGATGCGGTTGCACTACTTTCTTGACTGACGCTGTCTATGAGCGCACCTCATATACACTACTGGCCATTAAAATTGCTACACCACGAAGATGACGTACTACAGACGCGAAATTTAACCGACAGGAAGAAGATACTGTGATATGCAAATGATTAGCTTTTCAGAGCATTCACACAGGGTTGGCGCCGGTGGCGACATCTACAACGTGCTGACATGAGGAAAGTTTCCAACAGATTTCTCATACACAAACAGCAGTTGACCGGCGTTGCCTGGTGAAACGTTGTTTTGATGCCTCGTGTAAGGAGGAGAAATGCGTACCATCACGTTTCCGACTTTGATAAAGGTCCAATTGTAGACTATCGCAGTTGCGGTTTATCGTATCGCGACATTGCTGCTCGCGTTGGTCGAGATCCAATGACTGTTAGCAGAATATGGAATCGGTGGGTTCAGGAGGGTAATACGGAACGCCGTGCAGGATCCCAACGGCCTCGTATCACTAGCAGTCGAGATGACAGGCATCTTATCCGCATGGCTGTAACGGATCGTGCAGCCGTGTCTCGATCCCTGAGTCAACAGATGGGGACGTTTGCAGTCAACAACCATCTGCAAGAACAGTTGGACGACGTTTGCAGCAGCATGGACTGTCAGCTCAGAGACCATGGCTGCGGTTACCCTTGACGCTGCATCACAGACAGGAGCGCCTGCGATGGTGTAGTCAACGACGAACCTGTGTGCACGAATGGCAAAACGTCATTTTTTCGGATGAATCCAGGTTCTGTTTACAGCATCATGATGGTCGCATCCGTGTTTGGCGACATCGCGGTGAACGCACATTGTAAGCGTGTATTCGTCATCGCCAAACTGGCGTACCACCCGGCGTGATGGTATGGGGTGCCACTGGTTACACGTCTCGGTCACCTCTTGTTCGCACTGACGGCTCTTTGAACAGTGGACGTTACATTTCAGATGTGTTACGACCCGTGGCTCTACCCTTCATTCGTTCCCTGCGAAACCCTACATTTCAGCAGGATAATGCACGACCGCATGCTGCAGGTCCTGTACGGGCCTTTCTGGATACAGAAAATGTTCAACTGCTGCCCTGGCCAGCACATTCTCCAGATCTCTCAGAGATTGAAAACGTCCGATCAATGGTGGCCGAGCAACTGGCTCGTCACAATACGCCAGTCACTACTCTTGATGAACTGTGGTATCGTGTTGAAGCTGCATGGGCAGCTGTACCTGTACACGCCGTCCAAGCTCTGTTTGACTCAATGCCCAGGTGTATCAAGGCCGTTATTACGGTCAGTGGTGGTTGTACTGGGTACTGATTTCTCAGGATCTATGCACCCAAATTGCGTGAAAATGTAATCACATGTCGGTTCTAGTATAATATATTTGTCCAATGAATACCCGTTTATCATCTGCATTTCTTCTTGGTGTAGCAATTTTAATGGCCAGTAGTGTAGTATTCCATTTAACTGGTGAGGCGTCTGTCTTCTGGGCGGACAACATCGATGTTGAGGATGGACATTCTGGAGGTGTGCAGAGCGATGGAGCGGCATTGATTGAGTCGGCCTCGTGTCATGTACCCCCACGCGGTACAGATACTCCCCATTCCACTATCCGTGGCCCGCCGCATGCTAGCAGCTTGGCGTTCATATGTTCACTACGGCTTGCTGTTCAAAATTCGGTACTAGGCTCTCACCTTCCGGCAGTGCAGAGGCGGTTTAGATCTGTATCATGTGCCACACAGAGCTTAGCTCTTTTCATCAGCTCTCATGTGGTGTTGTGGCACCATTTTTACAAGACCCTCACCAGCTTGTTGCTGGAGGTCCTTGCACTACGGTCCTTTTCTGCACCTATCCAGTTTTCGGACGTCCCGCCGCCATTCTTTTACTTCGGCCCTTTTTTTCCTTGAACTGAGCTATATCCATATCGCGATGCTGCCAACGCATTTGGTGTCCACGAAGGCATCCTATGGCTTTCTTTGGCAGAACAGATCACCGAATGTGGACGAAGGGAAGCATCCCCACGTCAACTGACATGCCATCTGGCGATCTGTGTGCGCTCTTGCCAATGGCAAAGAAGTATGCCGCTCACACCTTCATGGAATTCACCTTGCAAACATCCCACTGTGTGTCGCCTGTGATGTTCTGGAATTAGTCGAGCATCACCTGGTGTGTGGATCGGCGATGGTGTCTGGTCGTTGCTGCGACAGACTCTGGCCTTAATTAACCATACGAGTCCAGATCCTCACCTGTTCCTCTTTCCGGTCTCGGGATACTTTCCACAAACCAAGATTACATCCGTCAAGTGGATTTAGGCAGTTTCCTGTTACACCTGGTGGTAATAATAATAAAAAAATAAAAATAAATAAATAAATAAATAAATCTTGTCTCATTGACGTGCTTTGTATCTCTACTCCATGTTCCCTGCGCTTTCCTTAGTTTCATGGGGAGGGAACAGAACATTGTGTCCAAGCCTCCAGTTGCGACCTTTGCCCAATTTGCCCCCAACCCTCCCTTTGGGCGACAGAAAGGTTGTATAAGAAAGTGGTCGAATGTGCCAACAGGAAATTTGTCACGTAGGGTTCGATTGCTCCTGCTACCATCTGTTTTTCCTTTTATTTTAATCCTCGCAATGTTAAGCTATTAATTATAAAATTTAACACTTTGACTGCTACAGATGTGCTCTTTACATTCCGTGCTAAGAGCAGCTTTGTCGCTGTACTGCTCGTCTAATGCTGCCTGTGCCGAGAGATGGTGTTCCGGCCGATATGAAATATTTATCATCCAATTTAAGAAAAGTGTTCAGTGATAAAAATTGATTTTTACGGAGCTTACAGTTTGAGACCTTTGCTGTATAAAGAACTGCACTTCTTTTTGTTATTCGTCATAGTTAATGTTAAATAAAGTATTGCATGAAATTTTAAAGAGCTTACAGGAGAAAAAACGTTTTGCGTAAACTTTGCGTACGGTTCATTTTAGTCCATACATCGCTGAGTATGAAACGTAGAAGGGATATCGAAATTTTATTTGAAATTGAGATCATAGCGACATCTCTTTTCGTTTTTGCCTTATGAGTTTTTGTATCCAGTTGCTGATCACTTGCGAATGGCCATTTCCGTCCCTGCACATCAGGACTCAATTGGTCATAATAACCGTCAGACTTCATAAAGGTTGAAGATATCGAAGTAAGTTTTTTTTTGCAAATGATAGCATAAAAAGAGGCACACGTGTTTTATGCTAAGTACTCTAAAGTTTTTTATTCAGCAAGATGTGGAAGTAACTCGTCCACAGCAGTGAGAAGATCAGCGGAACAAGATGTGCGAACACATAATAGCACTTGAGTTCTCTAAAGAATTATGCATAGAGTATGAAGGATTTTCGATCAGCAGTTCGTGATGGGTCCCATAGCCCAGTGGACAGGTGCTCCGACTGCCAGTTTGTTGTTTCAGCTTCGATTCCCATTGCTAACATTTCTTTTCATTTCATTTTATTCCTCGGAACGTTAAGTTATTGATTATAAAATTTTAATAATTTAAAAAGTTCCGTTTGTATAAGTAAAATTATATTCAATTTAGTAACGATTACTACTTTTCTACGTCAGATGGCTGGAAGTCACCACATTATAACACACTGTTAAAATTCTACTCGAGGCGCCACTGAAAGGCACGTAATTACTCATCTGCTTGAAAGCTACGCCTGTTGCACATTTTTCCCACACTTGCTAATGTGTTTCATTCTAAGATAAGCGTATAAGAAGTAAAAAAAAGTAATATATTCCCAGTGCGTGTTTAAAATAGTCAAAGATAGTCAGAAGCTTTAATAAAATGCCTTACGTTAACTCAGGCAGTATGCTTCGACGAATGAGGGACTCAGTGGTCAGCTTACTGAACGGTTTGCTTATTATTCCAGAACATAGTGTATCTCGGACATCGGTTTCCTGTTTGTGTAACAATGTTGGGGTGCTTCCTTTATCACCATCATAATGATAAGTTAGCCAATATATTATATATGTAAGACTACCGACGGCTATATTGTTAATTTAGCCTTACAGTGCACGAAGTGTTACATGAATTAATTAAAATTTTTATAGTTACACATGTAAGTAACTCCTCCTCAAATACTGGAAATTACTACTCTTGTCGAAGCTGATAAAACTGTGGCGATTTCAAGCTGACAAGTTAGTCAGATTGAAGATAAAAATAAATGATCGTTATCTCTGAAATGAAGAACTAGAAATGTAGTTTATATCGTTAGATGTATGAAACGTATCTGTCTCTTACCGGTTCTTCTGGAGCATCCTTCTTTCCCGGTTTTGCCTTCTTTGGTTTCTCAGGCGGCAAAGACTGAAGAACAAAAAGAGATTCATCAACTCAAGAATACTGTAAAGTAAGGTATATTTGAATTATTTCGTTCGTTCGCACATTAAATGATGATATTCTTATGGTAGCACTAGTAAAAAATGAAAATGAACACGTCTAAAGATATGATAAAGAAACAATATAATTAAAGGTGGCCGCAGTATAGTCATCACTGAAAATCCTTATAAGTCTGACACAAAATAAGTTACCATCGTTAATAAACAAGAGAATTGCTTTTTAAAGGAATTGTAGGAAAAATGAAAACCGAGCTCGTCTAAACTATTGATGAAAAAACCCTATAATACAAGTTACCCACAATAAGATAGGGCTTGATAATGTCATACAGTATAAAGATTCTCCAAATTTGAAGGCAGAAAGCAACCTTTTGATCAGTACAATTTTTCTGAATTCGACGAAGATTTACATGGATGGATCGAAGGCCATCAACGACGGCGAAGTAGGACGTGCAGTATGCAACGCTGAAGAAAGTTATCAAGTCCTGTATCCTGTGTGTAAGAAAGCAACAGTCTATTACGCAGAAGCCATCGCAGTAAAATAGTGCAGATATGGCACAAGAAGCACAGTAGGGGCATTAACCGATTCCCTAAGCGTATTGAAGAGCCTTAAAAAGCCAGAATGGCACAAAAGTGCGTTGTCTGTAATTATAGGCATTATTAAAGAAATCGTTACAAATATGCATGCAGGAATAGTAAGAAATTTCATGTGATTCTAGGGCACAGTGGCATCTTTCATTATGAAACGGAAGACAGTTCAGCGAATCAAACAATGAACTTAGGAGATATCCTAATGACAGAGTTCCTTATCAAGAAACGCTAAACATAATCATTGAAAAAGGCAGAAAGGACTGGCAGAGACAGTAACTCGACCAAGATGTTAAAAGGCGTACATTATGGCCAGGTGCAATTCAAAACTGGATTTATTCTAATGGGTTATTGATTAGAACAGGAGCAGACGATTCATAAAAATGATTTCGTGGATGTACTTAAGTCATGCAAATTCTCAACCCACCCGCTCCAAATAAGAATGAAGGAATCTCTGTTATGTGATTTATACAGTGAAGAAGGGGACGTGAATGATCTAGTAGTCTCGTGTACCAGATACAAGACACAATAAAATTCCATTATGAGCTCATTAGTTGACGCAAAGATTTCTCTTCCAACATTGGCTGCAGTCTTATTATCAACTGAAAAGAGTGCACTAGCATTAAATGTAATGTTCAACCATTTCAATATGTGTGACCTAACTATCTAGAGACTCACATATGATGCGTGTATTTTTGTGTGACGTTATGTTTTCTTTTTTTATTGTTATTATGGTATAATAACTTCATGAATAATGTGTAGTATGAAATGCATCAGTCATTTATTCCGTGGTATTGTCCAAAGATCGCGGTCCACACAATTGGCAACGCGCGTTGATCCCATAGACATTAGTGATGTCTCGCTGCAGCACACAACAACGAATAGGAGAGGCTGGAAAAGGCACGCATTCTTTCTCACAAGGGAACCTCCCCATCGCACCCCCCTCAGATTTAATCACAAGTTGGCACAGTGGATAGGCCTTGAAAAACTGAACACAGATCAATCGAGAAAACAGGAAGAAGTTGTGTGGAACTATGAAAAAAATAAGCAAAATATACAAACTGATTAGTCCATGTGTAAGATAGGCTGCATCAAGGGGACTGTAAGCTCCTAAGCGCCGTGGTCCCGTGGTTAGCGTGAGCAGCTGCGAAACGAAAGGTCTTTGATTCAAGCCTCCCTCGTGTGAAAACTTTTTTATTTTCAGACTATTATCAAAGTTAAGGCACTCAAACATAATCAACTTCGCTCTCCAAAATTCCAGGACATGTTCAGATTTGCTTGGACACATGCAGGATTTGACGGTCTACACACGGAAAAATTTGAAAACGTTAGAAACATATGTTTTGACAGAGCACAGGGAAAACTGTGCGACTGTGAAACTGTTGCAGTCATTTGTTGCAGTTCATGTGACAAACTCTTATGTTTTCATCACTTTTTTGGGAGTGATTATCACATCCACAAGAAAACCTAAATCGGCAAGGTAGAAGAATCTTTTTACCCATTCGCCAAGTGTACAAGTTAGATGGGTCGACAACATGTTCCTGTCAGGTGACGCGCATGCCGTCACCAGTGTCGTATAGAATATATCAGACGTGTTGTCCTTTGGAGGAATCGGTTGACATATGACCTTGCGAGCAAATGTTTTCGGTGCCCACTGGACAGGCACGTCATTTCGTCTACTAATCGCACGGTTTTGCGGTGCGGTGGCAAAACACAGACATTAAATTATTACAGTGAACAGAGACGTCAATGAGCGAACGGACGGATCATAACTTTGCGAGAATAAAGAAAGTAAAATTTTCACCCGAGGGAAGACTTGAACCAAGGACCTCTACCTCCAGAGCCGCTCACGCTAACCACGGGACCACGGCGCTCCTAAGCTCACAATGTCCGTAATGTTGCTTATGTTGCATATGGACTACTCAGTTCGTATATTTTGCTTATTTTTTTCGTAGTTCCACAAAACTTCTTCTTGTTTTCTCGATTGATCTGTGTCCAGTTTTTCAAGGCCTATCCACTGTGCCAACTTATAACTAAATCTGAGGGGGGTGCGATGGGGAGGTTCCCTTGTCAGCACAGCAGTACCCTCGCATGGAGATCAATATAGAGCCGAGCATGGAAGCGCTCTGACCAGTTTGTAACCTCAGCTGAAGCAGTCAACACCAACGAGTAGGATTCAAGTCTCAGACGGAAATGTACTTCTGTAAATGTCGAAAGTTGTGCTTCAAGAGAAGAGCAATAATTGTATGCATCAAGTGATGCTTTAGTAGCCAATGACAGTTGTAAATTATCGAGCACAAATGTGGCAAAGGATTGCATCAAGTTAAGTAAATCTTTATTTCATTCATATAATTTCATACGTTGTACCAATGAGCCTTCATCCTAAGCATTCCTAAAACCCACGGCTATGGTCGGATGATTGCAGTTCCGTCATATATATATATATATATATATATATATATATATATATATATATATATATATCAAAAAGGTTTTGCATCACCCTGATTCCCAGAAATCCTGAGTCCTGAAGATAGACGTTGACTGTGGATATCGTATCACAGACACAGTTCCTTTGCCTGTTCAGAGATGTCACTAAACCCGCACAAAGATGTAAACAGCCATGCATCAGCAGCTCCTATTAGACGTAGGGGGTTCGACAGCCGATCAGTTCCAGTCATTCCACCAGGAAGGAGGTACACGGCTCGTTTTGTCTGTAGTTCGACCATGCCTAGACGGTCAATACCGCGGATCGATCGCGTCCGCATTGTTACTTTGTGCCAGGAAGGGCTCTCAACAAGGGAAGTGTCCAGGCGTCTCGGAGTGAACCAAAGCGGTGTTGTTCGGACATGGAGGAGATACAGAGAGACAGGAACTGTCGATGACATGCCTCGCTCAAGCGATCCAAGGGCTAATACTGCAGTGGATGAGCGCTACCTACGGATTATGGCTCGGAGTAACCATGACAGCAAAACCACCATGTTGAGTAATGCTTTTGTTGCAGCCCACAGGACGTCGTGCTACGACTCAAACTGTGCGCAATAGGCTGGAAAAGGGCCAAATTCACTCCCCACGTCCACTGCGAGGCCCATCTTTGCAACCACGACAGCATGCAACGCGGTACAGATGGGCCCAGCACTATGGCGAATGGACCGCTCAGGATTGGCATCACGTTCTCTTGACCGATGAGTGTCGTGTATGCTTTCAACCAGACAATTGTCGGAGATGTGTTTGGAGGCAACCCTGTCAGGCTGAGCGCCTTAAACACACTGTCCAGCGAGTGCAGCAAGGTGGAGTTTCCCTGCTGTTTCGGGGTGGCATTATGTGGGGCCGATGTCCGCCGCTCGTGGTCACGGAAGGCGCCGTAACGGCTGTACGATACGTGAATGCCACCCTCCGACCGATAGCGCAATCAAATTGGCAGCATATTGGCGAGGCATTCGTCTTCATGGACGACAGTTCGGGCCCCATCGTGCACATCTATGACTTCCTTCAGGATAACATCATTCGACTAGAGTGGCCAGCATGTTCTCCAGACATGAACCCTCTCTAACACGTCTGGGATGGATTGAAAAGGGCTGTTTATGGACGACGTGACCCACCAACCACTCTGAGGGATCTACGCCGAATCGCCGTTGAGGGGTGTGACAATCTGGACCAACAGTGCCTTGATGAAATTGTGGATAGTATGCCACGACGAATACAGGCATGCATCAATGCAAGAGGACGTGCTGCTGTGTATTGGAGCTACTGGTGTGTACAGCAATCTGGACCACCACCTCTGAAGGTCTCGCTGTATGGTGGTACAACATGCAATGCCTAGTTTTCATGAGCAATAAAGAGGGCGGCAATGATGTTTATGTTGACCTATATTCCTACTTTCTGTATAGGTTCCGGAACTCTCGGAACCGAGGTGATTTTAAACTTTTCTTGATGTGTGTGTATGCTCTTGATCCCTATTACGCTTGATTTGTCCCCATGACTGGAACACGTTGGGTTCCTAAACTTAGCTGACCTGGTCAATGTTTGCATAAACAAATGCAGATGGCGCAGACTAGTACATTTCTTTACAATAATCGTCTCTTGTGTATCCATATAAATGAAAGAATGAGGGACTGTATCGTCATTTAGAGAAGTTACACATATAATAATAATACGCTGTAATACAGCAAAGATGTTCCGATATTCCGATACATTTTGCTTTGGAAACTCCCCATATATTACTCTGAAAGTGGAAATATTTGATGCGCTCGTCTAGTTGGAGACTGATGCAACTTTGGCTAGTACGATGTGCACAGACTCCACGATTGCACAAAACTGACCAAGCACAAGATCGTGGCAAGTGGAGGTAGGGAGCCAAAAGAGGGAACTCCACTACAATGTCGTACTAACGCTAAGGAAGAAGAAGAAGAAGGAGAAATGTTGTGTATGACCTTATAGCAGAACTGATACTCTAATGTCAGAATGGTTCTCTTGGGACATAAGATAGTATTCCATCCCCAAAGCATTCTCCTGTGTGCAGAATATTCACTTTCCACGACAGTAAACTAAGTGGGAAGACATGGGACACCTCCACTACTGGGAAGATGCGTTTTACGGAGCCATAACCTGACTACTAACAACCCCCAGAGACGTGCAATGCCGATTTATTACCCGCTGTAACGATGGCAGTAGCCAACCGAGTTTTTTCCCTCTCATAAAGTCTACGTTCTTGAACCCTCTTATGCCTGACACTCTGTATTTCAGACGGTCAGAGAAAAAGTTCTTATTTAACCTGTCAGACTCCAAACTGCCAGAATCTACACTTTAGACACAGTAAATTCTCTCCTGAGCTTTCAAAGGTGTCAGATTTCAATGTTATATTAATGCAGGCATCAATTTACTATGGACAGTGTGATACACCTCTACGAGGAACGTATTTTATGCTTGTGAACCCAGAAATGCTACGGAAGTGCTAAGTATTGGATATACGTCCTAATCTCCCAGTCCATCTCCTGCTTCACCTCCGTTTGTCCATATTTTCATCCTCCCTCTCCCTCTCTCTGTTCATCACCTCCTTTCCCTCTCAGTCCACATTCTCTTCCTCCATCTGTCCACACCTTTTATCTCCCTGTCTCTGTCCACCTCATCTCCCCTCTTTATGTCTATTTCCTCGCCCCTTCTCTGTGCGTCTACTCCTTCCGTCTCTGATGTTGAGGCTTGTATATTGTTATTGCAAATTCAGATTCCTTAGTAGTGGTGGTGGTGGTGGTAGTAGTAGTAGTATTCTAATTATAAGCTGATGAGCCATAAATACAACTTTTTTGGTTTCTGTGGAAACTGACTGCGAAGAGGGAAACAGAACAGCACATTGTTGTGTACACAATTTTTTTTTAAAAGTATATAATAAGAAAGAATATGTATGGGAGAAACAATGTTTCTAATGGTTTAAATTCCCTACCATCGTAGTTCACATTGACTGTAAGAAGCCGCGCGGGATTAGCCGAGCGGTCTCTGGCGCTGCAGTCATGGACTCTGTGGCTGGTCCCGGCGGAGGTTCGAGTCCTCCCTCGGGCATGGGTGTGTGTGTTCGTCCTTAGGATAATATAGGTTAAGTAGTGTGTAAGCTTAGGGACTGATGACCTTAGCAGTTAAGTCCCATAAGATTTCACACACATTTTTTTGATTGTAAGAAAGAAAACAAAACTGCACATATTCACAGCTGAGTCAAGCGCAACAATTTACTTATTGTAATCGATTTTAGTGGAAACTTGTACAGGGTTGTTTAACGAAATACATAGCTTATGTCCATAAGAGTGTGCTGCAAAAAATTGATATAAACTTTTGGAGATTTTTGCTAACAACGTTTCGCTTTTATGTATTGTGTACATGTATATATATTATACGTATTAAAAATTATACAGGGTGATTCAAAAAGAATACCACAACTTTAGGAATTTAAAACTCTGCAACGACAAAAGGCAGAGCTAAGCACTATCTGTCGGCGAATTAAGGGAGCTATAAAGTTTCATTTAGTTGTACATTTGTTCGCTTGAGGTGCTGTTGACTAGGCGTCAGCGTCAGTTGATGCTAAGATGGCGACCGCTCAACAGAGCACTTCATCACTGGCCTCCAAGAAGCCCTGATCTTACCCCCTGCGATTTTTTCTTATGGGGGTATGTTAAGGATATGGTGTTTCGGCCACCTCTCCCAGCCACCATTGATGATTTGAAATGAGAAATAACAGCAGCTATCCAAACTGTTACGCCTGATATGCTACAGAGAGTGTGGAACGAGTTGGAGTATCGGGTTGATATTGCTCGAGTGTCTGGAGGGGGCCATATTGAACATCTCTGAACTTGTTTTTGAGTGAAAAAAAAACCTTTTTAAATACTCTTTGTAATGATGTATAACAGAAGGTTATATTATGTTTCTTTCATTAAATACACATTTTTAAAGTTGTGGTATTCTTTTTGAATCACCCTGTATAGCCTATTTCTGTTCGAGCATTTACTAGAGTAGCACGTAAAAATTTGCAGTTAATTGGTTAAGAAATTTTCGAAACTTTTGGTAACTTCGTTCCCCATTTCTATATTAAATATGTACTTATATATTATAAGATGACACTCCAGCAGGCCTATAAAATATGAATGTGTTCAAATGCAATGTTGCGTCAAAATTTCAAACCAATCGGTGAAGAACTTTCGGTCTTTAAGATTTTGTACAAATGTAGATTTACTTTTTTATTTATGTGCATGGTATTGCTACACCACAAAATAATGTAATTGGTGTAGTCGGGCAAATATTAAGATGCCTTTCTGGGTTACGCACAAGCCACAGGAAGGGAGAGTCCTGCGCAACGCTGTAGTCCGGGGCATTGACTTATACACATGTCACCAAGGCAGAAAATCGCCGTCATAGGATGAGAGTCATCGCTGTGTGGTGACTATGGACTATGAAGTAAGAAGACATATTGAGAGTACAGGAATGCTCATTCAGAAGCTCTGAAGAGTGAAGTTGGGCAATATTACGGCTCTGGCTAGGTTCCTTCAGGAGATGACTAAACAAGAAGAGCAGAAGGAATGAAGTCATCGCCAACCAATGGCGACATGCGATTACTAGAACCTGTTTCCTTTTCCAGGGTACGGCTGCTACTGTTGGCGGGCTATTGACCTGAAGATTTATGGATGCCCCTAAGTCAGATCCTCGCTATCAGATGTTCTCAGATGTGCTCAGACTACTGACACCCAGCTGCGAAGAGGGCACTATCTCGAACTGCCATTTACTCATCTAGCAGCCTACAAGTTTCCATGTAACTGGGAGTCCCACTGTAGGGGCTTGGCCACTGTTAGCCACAGCACTGCAGTTCATATCGAGTCCGATGTGGCAAACTTGGCGACTTTCGTCCAGTGGGCCTCATAGTGGTCTACAGTATGAGCCTGGAGATACGCAGCTGCTTGTCTGCCATTGCAGTGGCGAGTGGACTCCCTACTGCCTGCTTCTTCTCCTGTGAGCAGACTCCGATGCTGCACGTTGCCTCTCAAGCTTTGGGTGCCACGGTGTGGTCTGTTGCATTTCCGTGTACGCCATCCTGAGATGTTTGGCTGCCACTAGGCAGTGCAGCTGACACGCTTGGGAATAACCTGCCACCTCAGGAGCTGGGCTTCGCCTCTAATGTCAACCATCACGACAAAGCTGGCAGTGCGCTGATGACAGCATCCCCTTGCTAGGAGCATGCTGATTCTGATATACGTGTGCTGGCTGCCCAAATACTGTTTTACTCTGAATAATAAATGTTTACATTGTTAATAATGTTCCACAGGGCGTCTGGCAGGCATCCACTCAGCCTATCACTGCTCATCCTCGCCCTGAATGGTGATACATCGATCTCCTGACCTCGATCTATCTGTCACCACCAGCCATCTCAATGGCTCATCAACCCAATCATCGCTGTAAACTTTATGTACACTGCAGGCAAACCATGTTTTCAAATTTTCGGCTTAGAAAGGTCACTTACATTAATTACACTCACACAAGTAGCTCCTCATGCTCAATCCACCCCAGTATGGTTTCAGATCTCAAACACCTATAGACTATGTACTCAACTGACCATTAGAGATCATTTCAAACATGTAATACACATATGAGGTAGTAATACTAACTGGCATCGTTGCAATGTTCGACAACCTTTGGTGGTCTGTGCTATTGCAGGATTGAGAGAAATGTAAGTTCCTACTTGATAATATGAACACAGAGCTGCATAATAGATAGCAGACCACTAAAACGTCCACAGGGGTCGATGTATGGCTCCACACTGTGAGATATTGTCATCGAGTAGGTTTTAAACGATAAGGACAGAGTAAATGGGGTAGTAGCATATGCTGACAACCAGCTGGTCGTGATATCTGCCAACTACAGAGCACAGTTAGAAAACAAGACTATGCAACTTCTTATGAGTGTGAGTGACTGGTGCAAAAACAACAAACACACGATCGCAGCAGATAAAACAATGCACTTATTATTTAAAGGTGCACTCAAAAGAAATCTCGTCATTAAACCTGATACAACCAACATACAAAGAAAAGGAGTGACAGGATACCTGGGCATACACACTGACGAAAAAGTAACATTTTACGAGAATACAAGACTTACGATCTACAAAGCAACATATCAAATTCATAAATTGGAAGACTGAAAACTACACAATGTGGACTACCTAAAAAAAGGCAATGTGCACATATCACATTGCCCCCTTCGAGTCTATCATCTTTTTGTAGGGGATGCCTGGTTGAATCGACTGTTTTGTGACCTTGAAAAATAATGCGAGATGTGGGCAAAGAAGCATACTGCTCAGACTTTCTTTGGTTCAAATGGCTCTGAGCACTATGGGACTTAACTTCTGAGGTCATCAGTCCCCTAGAACTTAGAACTACTTAAACCTAACTAACCTAAGGACACCACACACATCCATTCCCGAGGCAGGATTCGAACCTGCGACCGTAGCGGTCGCGCGGTTCCAGACATTAGCGCCTAGAACCGCTCGGCCACTCCAACCGGCAGGCTTTCTTTGGATTTGGGCACAACGCTGGTGAAGGCACTGTGTGTGGTGTTGGGAGTGAGCAGCATTGACATCACCATCCTCAAAGAGGCTAAAGAGGGGCAGGTGCGACAATGTGCTGGAAATAACAGGAAAACATATGACAGAAAAGTGCCAAGTAAACGGTGGGCGAAATTACACCTGGCAAAGAAAATGAGAGGCACGTGGGGAGGGACGTCCCGTCTACTCCTTTTCCCCCAGAACCCGGGAATAGATGAGGCCAAAGCATGACAATACAACGCACGCCGTGGTCCGGATTTCGCAGGCTATTTCTCATACTCAGTGAATCTATAGGGTGTGGGGTTCAGTCAGACAGCCATACTTGTATGCACATGTTTAGACCACGGATCCCCTGAGCATGAAACATTACATTGCAACACGCAAAGAAGACCAAGGACAAAATAGAAGACATTGGAAAAATAATACGACAATCAGATAATTGATGTTATACACCGAGTTGATACATGGGATACTGATATGTACACATGCAAATGGCGGTAGTACAGCCTTCATAGGTATAAATGGGCTGTGCTTTGGCGAAACTGTCACTTGTACACAGGTGGTCCATGTGAAAAGGTTTCCGACGTGATTATGGCCGCACCACGGGAATGAACAGACTTTGAATCCAGAATGGTGGTTGGAGCTAGACGCATGGGACGCTCCACTACGGAAATCCTTAGAGAACTCAATCTTCCGAGATCCAATGTGTCAAGAGTGTGCCTAGAATACCTACACTTAACGGCCGTGAGCAGCGGCGTTTGCGCAGAGTTGCCATTGGCAACAGATAACCAACACTGCTTGAAATAACCACAGAAAATAATATGGGACGTACGACGAGCGTATCTGTTAGGGCAGTGCGGCGAAATTAGGCGTTAACGGGCGCTTGCAGCAGAGATCGACGCGAGTGCCTTTGCTAACAGCGTGACGTCACATGCAGCGCCTGTCCAAGGCTCGTGGCGTATCGGTTTGACCCTAGACACTGGAAAACCGCGGTCTGGTCAGATGAGTACCTATTTCAGCTGGTAAGAGCTGCTGGTAGGGTTAGAGTGTGGCGCAAACCCCACGAAGCTATGGGCGCACGATGTCAACAAGGCATTGTGCAAGCTGGTGGTAGCTTCATAATGATGTGGGCTGTGTTTGCATGAAATGGACGTCATGTTCCGAAACAACGATGGAGATTTTATGGATGCTAATGCGTCATGTCACTGGGCCACAGGTGTTCTGCATTATTTTGAAGAACGTTCTGGACAATTTGAGCGGGTGATTTGGCTACTCAGATAGCCTGACATGCATCTCATTGAACATTTGGGATATAATCGAGAGGTAAGTTCGTGCACAAAACCCTGCACCGGCAACACCTTCGCAATTATGGACGGCTATACGGCTATAGAGGCAACATCGGTTAATATTTAAGCAGGGGGAGGGGGGGGGGGGGTTCCAACGACTTTTTGAGTCCATGTCACGTCGAGGTGTTGCACAACACAACACAAGGAGTCTGACACGTCATTAGGAGGTATCGCATGACTTCTGTCTCTTCATTTAACAAGGGGCCATGAACCTTATTCGAGGCATACAGAGAAGAATGACCACCCGCAATAATTCGAATGGACACGCAAGAAACACATTTAATGACACAGACTCAGATGGCGAAGGAGTCACAGACAATGATATACATATACGGATTTAGATATCATATAACATTAAAAATTATATATTCAGGACAATCATTATTGTATCTATATAGCAACCCACGTATAACATCTAAGATAAAAGGTACTGTCAGTTTTGTTGAACATTCAATAGAAACAACGTACATACAACACACAGAGCTAAGTTTAGTTGCAACAACAAGCATAGTGCAATGACTGCATCTTAAATGAAGCACTCAAAACTTGTAATAAGTAGTAATAATTAATAGATAACAGAAACACATACACACATAAACACACATTATTTTACGCTAGTGAACATTAAAGGTAAAAATACGGTATGTTACCACGGATGAAACAGGTTCGATGTTCTACTGAGTCCTCACATGTGGTACAGTTTGGTGCTAGAACTTCTAATTTCTATCTACAGACTTTCCCATCGGCTTTTATTTCCTTCTTAAAACCAATAATATTATTTCCAGTTTCCCAAATTTAGAATTTTTTTAATACGATTTGTCTGTATAACAGAGGCAGGCACATAGATCCCGAATAGACTTTGGTGTCAGGACTCTACAACTAATCTATAATCTTCCCCATTATCTTCTTCAGTTTCAACAAATTCCTAAAGTTGTATCTTAATACCCTCAGTTTTCAATAATTAACTTAATTTTTCTTTGTAACTCATTATTATCGCTTCCAATTTTTGTTCTTGAAATAATATTTGCTTGTAGTGTTGAACAATTTTTTTTACTACATGAAAAATGTAATAAGTGCGACCTATTTTTGAAAGACCAGGTGACTGGCCTCTAAATACGGAATAAAATGAAATTTAGTAACATTTATTAATTAAAAATAATGCGTTTAGGTGCAGAAAGTTGAAATTAGCCCAACTAATTAAAGTGAAGCACTCAAGTGCGTGATTTGCAATCAACTGCAAGAAGATCAAATGTGCCAGTTGCAGGAAGGTAATTAAAGTAAATTACAATTGGTTTTAGTCCCATACAAAGCTTTATCTTTGACCGTGGCTTAATTGGTGATGGTTACACTTTGCAAAATTACTTAATACACTACTCTTAAATCATTAAACCAAAAAAATTAAACCAAAACATACATTCACGACTAAGTTTTAAAAACAGTAATATGTCCACTGTAGGATTTTTAGAGGGGAGTGGGTACATAATATTTTGAATAGGAACCCATGTCCGGAAACGTAGCGTTTCCGTCCAACAGCGGTTTCAATTCAGATGTTTAACTTATCCACTTCTGTTTGAAGAATTGAATTAGGTGTGATGCAGTACAGTTATTAGGTAACAATTCGACAGAAAACATAACGGAGCATTAATTTATCACTTAAGCACATTTATTTGTTTTAACACACCAACTGGTCCTGCATACTTGACCTTCCACAAAACGTATTGGATCCGTTCTTGGAATCTGTGCCACTAAATGCCCGTCTCGCAGCAAGGCAGAAGTTAGGTGACATCAGCGGTCTGTTAATTGCGTAACTTGTGCGTAGAAATCTAATTCCACATACCTGCACAAACCTACCATCAAACCGTCGGGTCCCTGATACACAGAATCTGTGACGTATGTCGTTCCAAAGACGGACAAGCAAGCTGTTAAGCAGGTGGCCATAATGGTTTAGCCCATCAGTGTATATATTGGTGGCTAACACACCATAAATAATTCAGCAGGCCGTAGTGGAATAGAATGAAGAACTGAAGAGCAAGTGATTGACAGTGACTTCTACACAACAGATTACACCTGCTTATATATAAGGTCCAGATGATATGACACGCTTTACAGCCAGAGTATGGAACGTGTCGAGAAGCTTTTGCGACTCAGATATTGGCACGATTATACAGCAGAAATGCGTATCTTCAACGAATTTGTTTTTCAGATGACGCTACGTTTACGTATCTCGAAACGTGAACAAGCACAATAAGAGCGTATGGGGTTCAAAAAGTCCACACGTTGCCTTCGATCACATAAAGGATTCCTCAAAATGGACCTCTCTTTTTGTCGAAAAATCAGTAACAGCTAACATCCATCTGGATATGCCGGAACATTTTGCAGAACTTCAAGTGAGAGACTCTCAGCCTGATGTGAGTTTCCAACAAGGTGCCGCACCACCACATTGGTGATTGAATAATTTTGAAATTTTCTTAATGAAAAATTTCCAGATAGGTTGATTGGGCCTGATGGTCCGTCTGCCTGGACTGCAAGATCACTAGACGTAACGCCTTTGGATTTCTTTTTGAGAGGCTATGTAAGGGAAAAGATTTACTCTTGATCTGAATTCAATTAAGAAGAGAAACAGCTGATGCTGGTGTTGCAGAAGAAATGTTGTCAAAGGTATGCCGGCACCTTTAACACATGTTGAAGTTTATTTACATCTTAACAAATACTTGTTGATTTACTCTTTTATTTGTCACAAATCACAAATTTGTAAGTTCTATAGTTTTCGTAAAATAAATATTTATAATAATACAAGAAGTTTAGGACCAGCATCTAATATTAGTTGTTCTGAAAGCATGTGTTAGTTTCCTTATTAAATTAAATGCTTTTTATGTACTGTATGTTACTTCTTAACAGTCTAGTTACTAAATAAAAATATCATGTGCAGGCTTTTCCTTGACAAACAAATGAAGCCACAACATGACTTGTATTTAACATGACGCTCTAATGGATAAATAAATAGAACAGTGAAAAGGTATCTACAAAAGGTAGTCATAAATATTCTGCAAATCTCGTCGAAAAGGTTAGGCTGTGACAATGAAACTTGCTGAAACTACTCTACAAATTCATCTGTCAGTTCGACACATTTTCTCCAACGATGCATGATTTGCGGAGATCTTGGTTCCAGATACAGGGTGTTAGGGGTATAGGTAACGATGTTGTGATAATTGTTAGCTTAACTTGTGCCTGCTTCTGTGTGTTAGTTGTTTTTCCTCTGCATGTAACAGTCTTCCCACAAACACATCACATAATTTACTACATAATTTACTACATTTTCTGAACGGTCGCAACTGCGCCATTAAGTGGAAAAGCCCATCAGTATAGACCATCTGTCTTGCATCCATATGTTCACTTTAATAGCTGATCTACCACCTAGGCAAAAATAAACATTAATGGCCTGCTTATGCTATGAGTATTTGGATGTACTAACCAATCTCAAAACATGCTACTCTAATGAAGTAAATACTGATGTAACATTGTTGAGCACACTGTCGTCAGTCATAAACAGAATGGCTACACTAATACATCTAATACCCTGTATGTACACTTTGCCTTTTCAAGAAACGTTCTACCCTGAAAATAACTTCGTTGTGTTCCTCGGAATGCCTACCATGCAACCATGCAATAGCTTCTTCATCCCAGGATAGAAGAAGTAATCACTGTTTGGCACATGAGGAAAATATGGGGGGCGGGGGGGTGCGGGGGTGGGGGTGGGGGGGGGGAGAGATGATATAAAATTTGAAAGCCCAAAGAAGCGCGATGCGTGACGTGACTATGTACTGTTTGGAATGAGCTGTGGTGTTGTCGTGGAGCAACGCTTCATCTTGAGAGATTCCCTTAACATTTCATTAGTGTGCTCATGTGGTGGTTTGCCACTTCCAAGTGTGCTGTTGGTACCACAGTTGTAAAAATTCTCAGTACCATCTTTTTCCATGTCCGATGGGTCATAGCTTTATACGGCGGTGATGAACCTACATGCTTCCACTGCTCTCTTTGCTCTTCCGCCTAAGTGTCACAGTGATACGCCCAACACTCGTCCACGGTGCTAGAGAAGTCGTCTGGTTTGGGGTGTGACAGCTGCGACATTACCGCTGCTGAATGGATTCGGTGGGCATATTTTAATGGGTGCAACAAGCCGGCGGTGACATTTCTCATGGCTGAAAATGTCGTGCAAGATACTGAAAAAGAATGCATCACTGATCTCAGGTTTTCTACGGGCGTGCGCTGAAAACTATATCTCAGATTTTTTGTGTCAAAACTGCTAAAGCTTTTTAAATAACACAAACATTATTAACATTCTACCTCTTTAGTCTACACATTAGCAGTCCTCTGCCGCTAGAGGGCTCCGAATTGTAGCGTGTAACTTGACGGTGCGTATCGTAACTATATCGGTGCGCGAGAAGCAACTTGCTGTGATCGAATTTCGAATGCGAAGAGATCGTCGACGCGTGGGACACATTCTCCAGCAGCATGACAAGTCACACTATACACGAGCGCTGCGACACCAGCAATGCGACGCCTTGTGTTCACCGTCATTCATCATCTTCCATACAGGCCCAACTTGACTCCAAGCGATTCTCATCTGTTTCCCAAACTTAAAGAACATCTTCCAGGACTCCACTTTGATAGTGATGAAGCGGTGCAAGCAGAGGTGAGGGTGTGCCTCCGTTAACCGAGTCAAAAATTACGCAGTGACGGTATAAACAAACTGGTCTCTCCTTGGGAGAAATGTGTTCGTCGTCAGAATGATTATGTTGAGAAATAAAAATGTAAACATGAGCAATAAAGATGTAGAATATTAATGACGTTTGTTTTACTTAAACAGCTTTAAGACTTTTCACTCAAAAAATTCGGAGGCATGATTTTTGGTTCAAATGGCTCTAAGCACTATGGGACTTAACTTCTGAGGTCATCACTCCCCTAGAACTTAGAACTACTTAAACCTAACGACATCACACACATCCATGCCCGAGGCAGGATTCGAACCTGCGGCCGTAGCGGTCGCGCGGTTCCAGACTATAGCGCCTAGAACCGCACGGCCACCCCGGCCGGCGCATGATTTTTCAGCACGCCCTTGTAGTATCAGCTCAACTGTGATACACGATTCCAGGTTCTTCGCAGAAAAGTATTCTACCAATTCATTCAACGCCATTCAAACTTTCTTGACCACAATGGCAGCGGCTGAGCCAAATAACCGCTGCTTCATATGATGGTGCATTATTGCCTAGCTCTTGCACTTGCTCAGCAATGATTGTTGCAGTTCTTGTTCACCTTCAAGTGAAGAGAATGAGTTATCACAGAACACTTCAGTTTCACAATATGCAGCGCCATTTTGTTTTGGCTGCTGAAGTGACACGCTACGGTACCATGAGACCTCAGTGTTTGCTAGAAATGCAGACAAACAAAAATATACAGTTACCTAACTTTATCTTTTCGAAATCGTGGCTGAAACCTAATGACTACCTCATGTATAACCTCGACCAGAAAATTTTCATCCAGTGTGGTGTAGTAAAAGCGTGTGCCTACTAGGAAGTGAACATCCACAAGTAGCTTGTAGATGCTACTTCTGCAAATTATTTGTCCCATCAAGTCGACTTTCGAAAGTTCCGTCAGCTTCCAGAAATTCGAGTGGTGTCCAATAAATAATGCAGCACATTTTCCTTTCTCGGCCAGTTTCTGTTGAAAAAAAATGCGGAATTTGCTGTGGGACATTGCAGAATATTCACGCATCAGACCCTACAGTTTCATGAAGATACGCTGGGTGGCGGCACTACAATAAGCTATCAAAATGGCCTCTCAAACGGAGGTGCGTTCCAAGCAGACAGGTATCACAGAGTTTTTTTTGGTGGAAAACCAGAGCATCTCACATATTCACCTGACAGTGAACAAAAGTACAACGAGTCGTTGAGCGATGAGTCTGTCATCATCGCAAAAAGGTGGCGCAAACCTCTCCGATTCCCCAAGTTCCCCTGCGCCGCACACGACTGTGACCCCTGCAATCTTGTAACGAGCGGGCACTCTCGTTCGAGGAGATCGACGGATCACAATGAAACACCTCGCTGCACAACTCGACGCCTCGGTTGGTAGTGCTGGAACACTTGTCCACCAATTGGGATACTCAAAGGTGGATGCCCGCTGGATTCCTCGGTTCCTAACATAATATCACAAAGAGCAACGAAGAAACATCTGAGCGGAGTTGCTTGCCCTGACAATTTCTTGTTGAACATTGTAACCAGCAACAAAACGGCGATCTATAGAGGGGCGCCACACCACCTCTCCTCCGAAGAAAAAGATCAAAGCCGCACCCTCACCTTATAAAGCCAAGGCGACGGTCGTTTGGAACTCAGAAGGGTTATTCTGTTTAATGTCGTGATAGGTCACGACGTGGGAAACAACTTTCGTTAGAAACACAACATTTGATGACGCTTCGCAGCGGCCCTAGGCGTTCTTTTGTGTTGTTTATGTTCCTGAGAGATGGCAGAGCATAGGCACTATGCGACATGCATATGCTGTGTGTGTTGCCTATATTACATTCATCTCCACCGTGTTCGCGGGAATATCGTCGTTCCACGGTCAGCGAATAATAAAGGACAACTAACATTGCCGGGAAGCCTCAGAGAACTTTCTGTTTCTGGCAAAACCTATTCCTCATGAAGGTATATGCCACCCATAGCCACTTGATGCGAAAACTTTAAAACAGAGCAAAGGAAGTGCGAAATGAATTTACCGATTACTTTGTTCCTCCAGCAGGGGAAGTAGAATGGTACTAAAGAGGCTTTTACATTTTAACTACGTTTTTATTGTTAATGTAAATGCATTACATTTCTTCTTTTGTTGCCAAAAATCTCGAAAAGTTCCTGACCGATTTACATCACACACTTAAACGACACTAATAAACATTAAGAAAGAAATATTTCATATAATTTCAAAGTTCTTGACCGATTTACTTCGAGTGTTTACATAATATTTATTTAAACAATAATGTACAATTTTCCTGGTATCCTGTTACCCTACTGCATACAAGGACAAGCAACTGCCGGCCGCGGTGGTCTAGCGGTTCTAGGCGCTCAGTCCGGAACCGCGCGACTGCTACGGTCGCAGGTTCGAATCCTGCCTCGGGCATGGATGTGTGTGATGTCCTTAGGTTGGTTAGGTTTAAGTAGTTCTAAGTTCTAGGGGACTGATGACCACAGATGTTAAGTCCCATAGTGCTCAGAGCTATTTGAACCATTTTTGACAAGCAATCTGAGACTATCGTCTTTCCCTCAGCAGACGTGGATGCATTACGTATCTGAATTGAAACCATGGTAGAACGCAAACGGTGCGTTGCTGGACATGGGTTTTTATTCAAAATATTATGTACTCACTTCCCTCTACAAGTCTAGAAGTCTGTAACAGGACTTTCTGAAAACCTTTTATATTCCTGCTACTTACATTAAACAAAAGTTATATACAGAACTATTTGCTGTTTTGTTTTCTTCATCACAGTCGGCTTTTACGGATGACACAAAAGTTGTATGTGTAGCTTATATCCTAATGGTTAGGATACTACTACATAATCTGTATCATGCGGAACTTCGTACTGTCGTTGAAGCCATTCTCCTACAGATCCAGCAGCAGGAGAGATCCTGGTATACTAATGATCCCAACCGATTTACGCATTTCTTTTAAGCAGCTTCAATTTGCAATAAGGTTTTCGTTGGCTATATCAATAAAAAAAGCCTCATGGTCATGAAAGGGGAAAAGAGGTGATGGGCAGAGAGCGGGGTCGGAGGAAATGGGCAAAAAGGGAAGGAAGAGACGGATAGAGAGAGAAGGAGGGGGGATGTGGAGAGAGATAGGAAGAAGAGGAAATGGACCGAGAGAGAGGGGGGGGGGGTGATTTACACAGAGAGGGTGGAGAAGTTGATCAGGACGTACATCCAGTCCTCACACACATTAGCAATTACAAAACATTGACGGGTTCGCTAGTAACATCATTAAATACCCTTCGCAAAAAAAAAAAAAAATCTCCTATGCTGCATATGAAGATTTCATTGTACAATAGATAAGAGATATTCGAAACTTCAATACGAGGTAATCAGAAGATTTTTAATCTGAAGTCCGCTGACTTCATTCAATAGCGTTTCCCGATAAGTTGAATGTGTGCACCTCTGTAGCCATTCCTTCACCGAGACATTTCACTTTTTTTAACTTTTTTCCTTCAGTAACAAAGCAGCAACGTTGGTGGGTGCCCTGGTTTTTAAACGAGACATTGTAAATTTCCGGTTACCTGTCTCACGGCGTGGAAACACTTCTATAAGCGTTTGCAAGCACTTCTGGAAGAACAGTCACTGTCGACAATCCACAGCTGTACAAACTACTTGGAAATTTATTCGTTGACTGCAAATTCCTTGACATCAGATCTATTCGGTATAGATATACTACCAAATAGTGCCAACCCAGGTCAAGAACGCGAAATAGATTTTGAAGTATTTCGTTCAGCTGTGGATCGGCAACAGTGTCTGCTCTTTCAAAAATGCCTGTAAGTATTACAAGCGTAACCGCGCATACCACGATAATAAAGTTGTCTCCGTTCCACGTTGTTTCATTATCCTTGTTGCCAGAATCCGAGTAATGTTGCGAGCATTAGGAGGTGAATTTAGTGGACTACGATATACGGATGTCGATAACCCGATAGGGTAGCCGAGAGCGCTAACGCGCTGCTTCCTGGACTCGGGTAGGCGCGCCGGCCCCGGATCGAATCCGCCCGGCGGATTAACGATGAGGGCAGATGTGCCGGCCAGTCTGGATGTGGTTTTTAGGCGGTTTTCCACATCCCTCTAGGTGAATACCGGGCTGGTCGCCATGTTCCGCCTCAGTTACACGGCACGCAGACATCTGAAGACTTTCGCACTATTCCATGGATTACACTCGACGCAGACAGTTGGGGTACACAAATTCCGTCCCGGGGGGTATGGGATCGCGGCAGGAAGGGCATCCGGCCACCCCTTAGAAAACATTAACATGCCAAATCCGATTAACGATGGCTGACCCTGCGTAACTGCAGGACAAGGCTCAAGCGATAGAGATAAAGATGTCGACAGTGTGACACATGGAAGTCTGGGTCAGTCCAGAGTGTGTGTGCGGATAGTCGAAATGCTAAAGGCGACCGCTTGCAAGAAGCGGGAAATTCGGTTTTGAGTCCCTGTCGAGCACAAATTTTCATTGGGTGGTAGATCTATACCTAACAAAACTGATGTCAAGGAATTAGCGGTTAGAGAAATAAATTTCCAAGCAGTTCTGCAAGTAACCGCAGCGAGTTCCTGAAACTGACCTGTCCAGTCGACTTTCAGAAATCGGCTTGAGCAAGTTCTTGTTCCAATGTAAACGCCTCAGCAATTGCTTGCAGAAGTTACTTGCGGAAGTTACTCTCTAGTGGCCACGCCCCTTGAGGCAGAGTACGTAAGTTGGGGTACCTGCTGGAGGACGACCTTGACCCGCACTTGTGAGCGGAAGGTGTCCCGCAAGGTGGAGAGGTCCTCCGCCGGCGCCGGCAGCTCCAGGGGCTCCGGGTAGGCCAGCAGCTTCGCCCAGGGTAGGTCGGGCGTGCGGAACCACGAGCTGGTGCACACTACCGGCTCCTCCTCCACGCCGTCCAGGGGGTCTGGCGGAGGTGGCTCCGTCTCCGCTGCCGCCTCGTCGTCAGACTGCGCTGCCGACTTCTTTCCTTTGCTGTCCTTCTTAGAGCCTTTTGCACCTGCAACCGAAAGAAGCTTAGCGGAAGGTCGGGTGGTATAGGACATTTAAGCTTTTTCGAAATTACACTGCACAACAGAATCACTTCCTCTAAACTTCGTAATTCCCAACCATTGCGAAGCATTGCGACACTTAAGCTTGAAATTTGTCTCAAAGGTGCGAACAACCTTCCGCTGCAACGGTGCAAAAGCGTGGCGCCCTGCGTCGTCACTTTCGGACCGGATGACGATTCAAACTGTAAGGCGTCGACACATGCGAAATAAAAAAACCAGAGCTCAGAAGTTCGTGTGACGTGTAAGGTGGATTAATGATGTCACATTGGCACCAAATTTCATCACAATTCTGCCCAACGCCACCGTGAACGTGTCACCCGATCGGGAGGTCTCACAACATCTCTTACCCAACTTTTCAATTCTTCTTTTGACGTCCCTGCGCTGAAGGTCAGGACCGTGATGCCCAGCGTTGAAATCAACCTGTTTTCTTAAGAGTGATCGAGGAAAACATTCCAGACACAGCGCGACTCAGAATAGGCACGGAAAGGCCTCATTGGTGGTATAAAGGGCTTCAATGAAATCACCCCTTTCACTGAGGTGTTGATTCCCAAACATTTCGCGGTCGAAAACGACAGTTGGCAATTTGACGAGCAACAGTGAAACCTTCCCGTCTCCTCTATCTCTCTCTCTCTCTCTTTTTTTTTTTTTTTACGCAAACTTCCCTTCTACAATAACCTATTAAACCTTTCCTTAGGATTTCTATCTCTCGCTTAATAATAACAAATGAAATCTTCCCTTTGAAATTTATTCTCTTTCTCAATCTTCGCATACAAATTTAATTGCTGCATATTAAAAGTGGTTTTCTGATTATTTCAACGAAACATAGAATGTGTCATCGTCGTGGCCCTCCGTCATTATCTGCAATAACCCAAAACTGTTGCTTACCTTTTTTACTGTTACTAGATCGCCATCTGACTGCTACATCGAACTGCGACATGAATATACTTACTCTGTTTTACTATACTCTATTAACTGATGGTGGGCTGTCATGATAAGTGGCTGTATTTATTACCAAAGCTGACGTTATTCTTCAATAGCAAAGCTGACGTTATTCTTTAATTAATTTGACTGAAGTTACGTAATTGATAGTTACACTTTTTCTTGACAACAATAAAATTTTTACAAAGTTTTACGTTGATGGTTTTTGGGATGGATTATAATCTGTAATTCAACATTACTGGCAAAAATTAATTATATTCTGAAAACGCTTCAAATATTTACTGTTGGTAATGAAATGATTTTACAAACGTTCAAATGGGACTTATTTTTTGCAATAATCTTACAACTAGCATTGCGCAAACATACCTTCAGTAGTCTTGATTTTCGCAAAGAAAATTAATTCAATAATATTAGTTCCTCTTATGATAATAGTTAGTTGATGTCTCTGTACATCCGTTTGTAATCTCTTGTAAATCATAGCTGGTGGCTGGGAGGCACACTGCTCCTCTCAACCTCTCGCTTCAGACCTGCTACCAACTCGCTTCACATCTCGCTTACTGCTGACTTCCTACGAAGGCTAAAGTGCGGTCTCTCCTGCCAACAATGCTTTCTGGTGCAGACAATCCCTGCTACCGTTACAAAATGTATAAATACGCGGTCTTTCCCGCTCTTTTCTTAAAATGTATCCATACGCGGTCTCTCCCACCCTTTTTAAAATTATATCAATTTTCGGTCTCTCTTGCCAACAATACTTTGGTGCAGACATTTACTGCTACCACAATTATTTCCAACATGACAGATATTAATAATTCCTACTTAATCCTATTAATAAAATATAAACATCTTTCATAAATTGTGGTCTGACAGTAGGCAATAGAAATATACACGTCTTACAACAGGAAGACGTTCTTGACAACATTTGACACTGCTGACAGCTTCAGGCGTTTCAATCCTTCTCTAATGACATTGTGGGACTGCATCCCCATCGAACGTGATCGCACCCGTTTGTAGCGCAACACGACCGCAAAGTTTCGCTCTCTGTAGTGGTTGGAACCACTAGGGACCGATCAAAACAATTCGGCGAAATTTGAGCATGAAAGCCCAAAACAATGCTTATGCTGTTTCAGCGCTCCTATTTTGTGTCCGGCTATGGCCTGATGACTGGTGGAAGCGACTCATGCGTGAATAAAATGGCAATGAGTTCCTCTGAGACACTACAGTTTGGCAAAATCCTGGGTGGCACCCGCCAACCTCTACTGAGAATATTAAAAATATACCTGTTCAACAGAACCTGTGACGAAGACCTAGGCACTTGAAGACTGACAAGGCCTTCGACGCTCTGATTCCGTATCGCTTACTATCAGGTGGAATGTATTGCGAATACATAGAAAGAAGGATCCTTTATTGTATGATTATATGATAGCGGAACAAACACTGGTAGCAGTTACTTCTGTAAAATATCTGGAAGTATGCGTGCGGAACGATTTGAAGTGGAATGATCACATAAAATTAATTGTTGGTAAGGCGGGTACCAGGTTGAGATTCATTGGGGGAGTCCTTAGAAAATGTAGTCCATCAACAAAGGAGGTGGCTTACAAAACACTCGGTCGACCTATACTTGAGTATTGCTCATCAGTGTGGGATCCGTACCAGATCGGGTTGACGGAGGAGATAGAGTAGATCCAAAGAAGAGCGGCACGTTTCGTCACAGGGTTATTTGGTAACCGTGATAGCGTTACGGAGATGTTTAGCAAACTCAAGTGGCAGACTCTGCAAGAGAGGCGCTCTGCATCGCGGTGTAGCTTGCTCGCCAGGTTTCGAGAGGGTGCATTTCTGGATGAGGTATCGAATATATTGCTTCCCCCTACTTATACCTCCCGAGGAGATCACGAATGTAAAATTAGAGAGATTCGAGCGCACACGGAGTCTTTCAGACAGTCGTTCTTCCCGCGAACCATACGCGACTGGAACAGAAAAGGGAGGTAATGACAGTGTCACGTAAAGTGCCCTCCGCCACACACCGTTGGGTGGCTTGCGGAGTATAAATGTAGATGTAGATGTAGAAGGGCAGCGGTGTAAGAGCCGAATAGTAACAGCGTAGCCTACCTGCAGGCGGCAGGAGCTCTCGTGGCTGCTTCTGTGTGTAGAGGTACATTTTTAAGGTGTTCAAAAAGGTGGGTGGGTGGCATTGAGGGTTTTGCCGAGCTGGATTTTGATTCACACATGTGTCAATATAGCAGCCCCTTTCCCCAATCCCCGCCCCTCCCCATGTTCACGCCACAGGAGAACGCAAAATATGAGAGACCAAAAAGCACAAGCACTTTGCACCACGTTCAAATTTTGTCGAATGCTTTTGAACAGTCCCTAGTGGTCCCAACCGTTGCAGAGAGCAAAAACTGCTATCGCACACTGCTGAAAACGAGTGCGATCACATTCTATGGGGATGCAGCTCCACAGTGTCATTAGAGAAGGGTTGAAAGGCCTGAGGCTGTCAGCAGCGTCAAATGTTGTCAAGAACGTCTTCCTGTTGCTCGTCGCACTGCCAGCTGTCGTTTTCGACCGCGAAATGTTTGGGAATCAACACCCCAGGGAAAGGGGTTATTTCATTAAAGCCCTTTATTCCACCCCCTGAGGCCTTTTCGTCCCGGTTCTGAGTCGCGCTGTGTCTGTAATGTTTTCCTCGGTCACTCATAAGAAAACCGCTTGATTTCAACGCTAACCTCCAGCTTAGGGACGCCAAAAGAAGAGTTGAATAGTTGGGTAAGAGGGGTTGTGAGACCCTCCGATCGCGTGGCACCTTCACGGTGGCGTTGGGCAGAAGTTTGGTGAAATTTGTTGCCAATGTGACATCATTATCCCACTCTACAGCTGATACGAACGTCTGAGCTGTGGCCTGTTTTTTCTTATAAGATGACATCTTACAATTTGAAGCGTCGTTGAGCGTAACGGTGTTTTCACAGGGTGCCGCGCTTTTGCACCATTACAGAACAATGAAATGTTAAATCAAGACCCAACGATGCCGACAGGCGTCGATATACATCAACGGGGACAGTTGAAAATGTGTGCCCTGACCGGGACTCGAACTCGGGATCTCCTCATTACATGGCAGACGCTCTATCCATCTGAGCCACCGAGAGCACAGAGGAAAAAACGACTGTAGGGGCTTATTTGCACGCTCACCATGAGACCCACATTCCCAACTTAATGTCCACACACTACATTCGTAGTGCCCCTGCCCATTACATTCATTACTCGCGGCAGACAATCTTACCGAGTCCCGTAAGAGTTCGGGCAATAAGTGTACATTCTCATAGAAGAAGGAGGTCAATGGCCGGTTAGCCTTAACTATATGAAGATGGTATCTGTTCTTTCGGACATGTCTGAAAGAACAGATACCATCGGTGACCATCGTCTCAATGGTTGGGAATTACGGGATTTCGAAAAAGTGATCCTTTCGTTCTATTGTGCAATGCATAATGTTTCTGATGTGTGCATTAGAAAATTTATTACATTAAACAACACTATGATACTCTTAAATAAAATTTTAAAACTCTATGTCATAAGAACATACGGTCATTGATCTTCTAATAGATTTTTGGTGTTACAATTTTTGCAGGGATTTGTGGGACCTGAAATAGTAATTAGTATAAAAGTAATTTTTGTTGCAAAGAAGTTTTCACTGGGTCGTAAATGGTTGTAAACTTCAACTTGTCCGGCAGATTACATTGTTTGGATAAATTATTAACTGAGATTTTGCAACATCAGATTTATCAGTCTCGAGCTTTTGACAACATGGTTCATTGTGATCATTAGGAGACTAGATTTCAGTAGGCCGTTAGGTACTCCAATTGGCCGAATTCTGTGATTCAGACGTCAAGAAATCCTGTGATTTGCATATGCTGCCAGAGATTATATCGGCGCCTGTGACTCAAGAAGAATGGTAGCGCTGATGCTTTCTTTAGATGGTCTATGACTCAATTCATTTCTCTGTTGACTTTCAGCATCAGGCGCTCGTTTCCATGCACCGAAACCTCAAGAACAAACACCCGATTGTGTTTAATAAAGCGGAAATATCTCTTGCACCTGCCTACTGGGTCTCTGTCATCAAAGAAGCCGTTGAGATCAGAAGCGGCTATACCCTTTGTGGTACATGGAAACGGGCGCTTGATGCTGAAAAGCAACAGAGAAATCAATTATCATCCACCAGTTAACGAATTCGGCATCGCTAGGAATGTCCTTCAGGCATAGATATCGACATAATCTCTGATGGCATACGGAAGTTCCGTGACTACGTGACGTCTCCATGACATAATTCGGCCAAATAAAGAACCTAAAGGCCTGCTGAAATCTAATCTCCTAACGAAGACGACGGAGGAGGCCGTCGAAACATCGAGAATGCCTAACCTAGCGCTGCAAGAACTCCGTAAACAGTTTATTCAAGAGTGACGCTGCGAAACACTACGTGGTCAGCTTGTAAGGTGTACTGCTGTCTTTGATGTCATAGCGCACTGAACAGTGTTGTCGGAGGTGAGAGCGTCTTTTCCATCGAGGTAGCATTGTCTTGTTGTATAATGACGATAATGCCCCAGTGTTAGCGGTCACGCGTCGTCTTGGAGTGTGCGGTAGAGTGATTGTTGGGTTTGATTGATTGATTGAGAGGGGCTATGGGACCAAACGGCGAGGTCATTAGTCCCGCGATTCTGAAGTGAGTCACAGAAGAAAGAGGGTCTGCTAAAAGTGGACAGATCCAGTCAGGGGAGTCAAATTGTAAAATAATGATCATTAAACACACGCAGTAATGGCATAAAAGGTGAAAACAAATCGAAAAACTGGAAAAAAGGGGGGCGGTATGGGGTGACAGACTGAGGAGACTGTAAAAGAAGTCCCACCACAACCAATCTGCTCCTGCTCCAAGACTAAAGTTGAACCGGATATCTGGAAACAAAAACCACTTTCACGGAGAAAACTGAGGGCCAGTTCAACCATCTGTGGATTGTCTGCTAATATTAAATTTAAGGAATAGGGAAGACTATACTTGGCACGAAGGGCTGAAAGAAGGGGACATTCCTCCAATATGTGAGATATCGTCAGTCTGGTTCCACAACCACATTGCGGGGGTGGGTCTTTAAGTAGGAGGAAACAATGGGTGAGCCTGGTGTGACCAACGCGTAAACGGCAGAAAACAGTGGACTCCTTCCTAGAGGAGCGGAAGGAAGAGCGCCAAAGTGCAGTAGACTCCTTGATTGTGCTGAGTTTATTACTATGAGCAGTAGCGGTCCAGATGGCATTCCATATTTGGGCAAAAAGCGATCTGACGAAGATCCGTACATCAGCAGCTGGAATCATGAAAGGAAATGGGGGATAAGTATCTGCTTCTCTAGCCAAACGGTCAGCCACTTCATTTCCTGGGATGCCCACATGACTTGGGACCCAGAGAAAGACGATTGAATAGGCGGCATGCTCAAGGGCAGAAAGGTCATGGATAGCAGAGACCAGAGGGTGAGGAGATTATCATCGGTCAATAGCCTGCACGCTTCTCATGTAGTCTGAACAAATTAAAACATTGTGTAGGGAGGCCTGAGAAAAAAAGGAGGGCTCTGTGAATGGCTAGAAGCTCTGCTGTGAACACACTACATGATCCCGGCAATAAATGTGTTCACAGCCTGTAGGAGATGTGAAAGCGTATCACATCTTATCGATTGTCTTAGAACCATCAGTGCAAAACATGCAGAGTGCTGTTGGCAAGTGGGGTGGGCTCAGCCCTTGTGAGGCAAATTGAGGAGCTACTTCGTTCCAGTCTCGGAAACTGACATATAGCAGGGAGAGCGGGTTGCTGACCACATGCCCCTCCATATCCGCATCCAGTGACGCTGATGGTCTGAGGATGACACGGCGGTCGGTCGGTACCGATGGGCCATCATGGCCTGTTGGGGAGGAATTTAGGTTTAAGTGTAAAAGATGGTGGCACCTTGGAACTCTGCAAGGATGCCCATACAAGACGCCAGAAAACCACAGGAGCGACAGAGACCTTAGGACCCTGGAATAAATCGGTCCTAACCATGGTCTAGGCGCCATCCAAGGAGGGGTATGGGAAAAACACATGGGGTGCAGTACAGTGAGTGGAGATGGAGATCGTGACAGTGAAGTGAGACGCATGACAACTAGCAATCCCAGTTATGGGCAGGTGTTAGTTAGCAGGGAGACATCCCTCATTGGTGAAGAGCACAGGGTACACAGCATGGGCAGGGAATTGGGGAATGGCGACTGTGTAAGAAACAAGGACTTGGTTCCGTCGGACGTGTAGAGCGGGAATCCCCGCTTCTGTGAGGAGACTATCAACAGGACTAGTGCGAAAGTCACCAATGGCCAGACACACCCTACAATGATGGACAGGGTCAAGGAGTTTCAAAGTGGAAGGAGCTGTTGAGCGATAAACCCACTACCATAATCTAGTCAGGACAATACCAGAGGACAATAAAGATAGAGAAGAGTGGAACAGTCTGCACCCCATGATGTGTAGGCCAGGAGGTGGAGAGCATTAAGCTTCCGCATACATGTAGCCTTTAGGTGGCGAATGTGGGGCAGCCATGTCAGCTTGTTATTAATAATAAGGCCCAAGAAACGGGACTGTGCTACAACATCGAGGAGCTGATTGCCTAAATAACGTTCTGAATAAGAGTGTACTGTGGGTCGACGACAAAAATGTATAACCCGCGTTTTGGAAGGAGGAAACTGGAAGCCATGGGCGGTGGCCAACGCAGAAGCCCGTCAGATGGTGCCTTGGAGCTGACGCTCAGCAGATGCTACCAAATGGAAGCTGCACTGGATGCAAAAACCGTCGACATACAATGCTGGGGTAACCAGAGGCCCAACAGAGGTCACAAGCCCATTGATGGCAATGAGGAAGTGTGTGCCACTCAGCACAGAATCCTGTGTGATGCCATTTTCCTGAATCTGAGGGGCGCTGAGTGGAGTGCCAACTCGAACCAGAAAGAGCTGGTGAGAGAAAAACTCACAGATAAAAACCAGAAGGGGACCACAGAAGCCCCAGTCATGAAGGGTAACTAAAATGTGATGGCGCCAAGCCATGTCATACACCTAATGTAGGGCAAAGAAGACCGCGACAAGGTACTGGCAGTGAGTAAAAGCCTGTCAGACGTCTGATTACAATCGGAGTAAATGGTCATTGGAGATGGCCCTGCCCTCATGCCGCGCTGACATAGGGACAAAAGGCCCTGAGATTCCAAAATAATCCGAAGCAGACCATAGTTTCGAGCAGTTTACAAAATACATTCATCAGGCTAATTAGGCGGTAGCTGTCTACAGATTTTGGGTTTTTCCCAGGATGAAGGATGGGGATAACTATACTGTCTCGCCATTGTGACGGAAAAGCACATGTGAGCCAAATGTGGTTGAAGACCCTCAGGAGATGTTGCCTCTGAGGAATGTCCGAGTGTTGGATCATCTGGTTGTGGATGGAAACTGGGCCTGGGGCTGTGTTTTGTGAAGAGCTTAGATCCTACACCAATTCCCATTCAATGGAGGGTGCATTATAGGGCTCACCATGGTGCAGGATCAAACAGAGGGGCGTCTGTTCAACTCTGCGTTTCTGGCAGAGAAAGGTAGTAGGGTAGGAAGAGGACGACGATGCCGTCGCAAAGTGCATTGTGAAGTGTTCTGCGAGGACCAATGGATCAGTGCACAAAGCACCTTGGAGTTTCAGACTGTGGACAGTTGACTGTCACTGGCAGCCCAGAAGGATATGGAGCTTGGGGCAAACGTGCGATGGAGGGGCATACGTCCCCAGGGAGGAAACATAGCGCTCCCAGCATACCTTTTTACTCTGCCTAATAAGGTAACGAGATGCTTAAAAGAGAGGAGGTTGGTCTGTGATGGATGTCGCTTAAATCGCTGCAGCGTCCTTCAGCGGTCCTGGACAGCGACTGTGACATTCTTGGTCCACCACTGTACTGGTCGACGATGAGGGGGACCTGTGGATAGGGGGACAGCAATGCCAGCAGCATGGAGAATAGTGGCAGAGATGCCTTGCATGACTACATCAATGGAATTCGAGAGGGAGGTGTCAAAGTTCGCAGTAGACGTATATCAAAGCCAACTGGCTGTGCAGAATGCCCAATGTGGGGGCCTGTCTGCCTGGCAGCAGCAGGGGAACGATACAATCACTGGAAGGTCACCACTGTCATAAAGGTCATCATGGGATGACCAATGTAGGGAAGCCACGAGGGCAGAGGAGGAGATTGTGAGATCGATAGCAGAGGTGCCATGAGCAGCACTGAAGTGGGTAGGGGAACCATCATTGAAGAGACACAAATCGAGGTGCATGATATGTGGGTCAATTAGGATACCCCTATCCACTGAAGTGTCACTGTCCCACACTGGATGGTGGGCACTGAAGTCCCCAAGGAGGAGAAATGGGGGCAGAAGTTGTTGGATTAAGGCAGACAGTGCAATGTAAGGAAGTGGCTACCTGGAGGAAGGCAGACATTGCAAATAGTGATTGCTGGAGTTGTTTGCAGTCGAACCACTATCGCCTCCAAGTTGGTATGTAGGGGATCCAGTCACTATTGACAATGAAGCAAACCAAAGTGCAGACCCCACCAGATGCTGCCCCAGGGAAAGCACGGTTTCAACAGAAAGCCCCATAACCATGAAATGTTGGAGAGTGGTCATCACAGAAATGCATTTCTTGAAGAACAAGACAGAACAGAGCATAGGAGGAGACAAGACGTTGAATTTCTGGTAGGTGACGATAGTATCTGTTTCAATTCCACTGGATGATCGTGTGGTGAGAGTCCAAGGTAGACATGAAGAAGCTGAGGAGAAGGTCAGGTCACTCGGTCACTGACAATGATGGGGCGACATCCATAAATAAGATGTCAGATTCAGGTTGCAAGATGGCACCTCTGGGGCACCGGGGATGCCTTGTCTGGGGATTTGTGTTTCTTCTTCTTCTCCTTCTGTGGTGGGGGAGGGCAGGGCACAGGAAGAGTACAGCCTTCTGCAAGCTCTGGAACCAAAAGAAAGTGGGCGACCCCGGGTGCACAGATGGTGCTCCTCGTGGTTAAGTGGTGATAAGAGTCTTCTGGCCTGAGAGACGCCAGGGAGATGGGTCCCAGAAGGGAGCGCAATTACCGGCAGATGCCGAAGAAAAGGGCCCTTCTTCAGCTGGGGAGGAGGAGCAGCTCCCTGATAGAAAGTCGTGGGAATTGCAGGGGAGGGGCAGGGGAGAGAAGTGTGCGGCTCGGGTAAGGACCAGAGAGGAGGAGGAAATGAAGTAAGAAAGGAAAAAGCTGAAGATAGTGACATGGGATGGAGTCTCTCATACTTTTGGCGAGCCTCGGCTAAGACATGCGATCCAGGAACTGGTATTCTTGGATCTTTTTTCTAACGTGTAAGCCGGGCAATCCCGCGTGTGAGGGGAGTGGCGGTAAGCACAATTGACACACACAGGTGGCAGAACACAGGGGCTTCCCTTATGGAGTGGGTGGTCACTCACCACACAAAAGGGTGCGCCATACAGTGGGAAGACATACGCGCAAAACAGAAGCACCGAAAGCACTGCATAGGTGGAGGGCTGTATGGCTTCACATCACATCTGTAGCATATAACCTTGACCTTCTCTGGGAGGGTATCCCTCTCAAAGCCAGAATGAAGGCACTAGTATTGGTGTGGTTGTCTTTGCGACCCGTCTGGACACGTTGAACAAAATGAATGCCACACCACTCCAGATTAGCCCGGAGTTCCTCATCAGTTCACAGTATGAGGTTCCTACGAAAAATTACTCCCTGGACCATATTCAGAGATTGGTGAGGAGTGATAATCACTGGGACAGTGCCAAGACGATCATAGGCGCGAAGAGCTGAGGAATGGGTGGCAGAAGCAGCTTTGATCAACAGGGAGCCTGAACACATCTTACTAAGAGACTCCATTTCACCAAACTTGTACTCAACATTTTCCATGAAAAACAATGGCTTTGTGGCGGTGAATGTGTCCCCATCCGTCCTAGTACAGACGAGGTAACGAGAAAAGGGTTTCATCCCAAGACAGCGAGCCTGGGCCTCCTCCCATGGTGTAGCCAGGGAAGGGAAGGTTGTTGGGTCATAGAAGCAGCATTCAATGATCCTTCACCATTCGAAGAGACGGCTGTTTGAGAACGGCCAGATTTTTGCAGCTTGATATGCTTCATGCGCCAAGCATCCGCCCTAATACAACCCTCTCCGACCAGGGGCTCTCTCCATGGGCGCTACCTAGCCACATCAAGGGCCATCTGGCACGGCGGCCATTGCCAGAACTTCCGATGCTCCAAGAAGATAAGCAACCACTCCTTGGCATACATGGGGAGGGAACAACTCAGGTATCAGCAGTGTGATCCCTGTGTTGTCAGGGGGATCAGCCATATGGGTACATAACAGCCCCTCCACACGGACTGGCTATACGTGCTGCTGATATAGCAGGGTGGGAGGGGGCTACAGTGGCAAAGGCAATCGTGCTGAATTATTATCCATTTATAAATCATTCATGCACATATAGGAGTAAAGTCATGCAGGACTATGCCTGCTTTCAGTAATATAAAGAGCATTTGCAATACGTGCATAAATGTACTGATTCACGATTCCTTGTTATACACTGCCTGACAAAAAACGTGAAGGACCCAGGAGTGGAGGAGTAAACGAAATGAAACTTCACGGGTTGAAAGGATACCTGATATTGTTGGAGTGATTACTAAATCTAGTAAAATTTACAAAGAACTAGGCAATATCAGCCCATTTATCAGTATGACGCTGCACTCCTCCTGGTCTGGATGCATGCACTGCCTCCATTCGAAAGCGTTTCAAAAAGCAAACTCTCCTCATTTACTGTTCCTTGATTATCTGTATACTGGCACTAGGAAGAAGATGACGTCTGCGTTGGTCTAATGTACGTTCTATTGGTGACAGATCTGGGGTCTTGCTAGCCATGGGAGCACCTCAACATCACACACACAGTCCAGAGACCCCTGTGTCCTGTTGGAAAATAGGACCGCAATTCTGTCGCATGAAATATATGACTAGAGGACGTACGCTGTTCGCGACGACCATTTTACCCTTAGAGTTCCCTCAGTCAGTACCAGCCGTGACCTGATGACATACTCGATGTCTCCCCACACCATGACTGCTGGAGCAACAGAGCTGTGCCTCTCCAAAACATTGGAAGAATGGAAGCTCTCCGCGGGTCGCCGCCATATTCGCCAATGATGGTCGTTCGGGGCAGCGCAGAACTGGAATTCATCACTGAACACAATGCGACGCAGTTTATCACAGTCCATGCATCCCAGTCACTGTCCCACTCCAAACTCAGCTGTTTGTGTTGTGGTGTCAACGGCAGCCTACGCATGGCACGGCAATTCCCTAGTCCGGCTGCTGCTAGTCTCCGACCAGACACAAAATGGTACAGCGAGTTCATCACTTGTTCTCTAATGGCAGATGCATAAGTGAATGGGTTATGGTGTGCTTGGTGCGCGATACGGCCATCTTCTCTTGTGGTGGCCAGAAGTGTTATACTCCCTGCCACGCCTGGTAACAACACTAATGTACTATGATGGCCGTTTTACCTGTTACAGAGAACTGCTACTCGAAACATTCACATATCCGCTGATAATGAGGAAGTGTACGAATTTACATTGACATCCATATCTTCTGGGTGCTTCACTTTTTTGTCAGGCAGTGTACCGCAATTACGCCTTGCCAGGAGTGTACCACAATGATTATTATTATTGCTGTTGTTCCTTTCTAAAGAAACACGATTCGTTGTAGATGTACTTGTGTTTGGTGGAACGTTATAGACAAAAGACGCAACTCAAACTAGGTATGGTCAGAGTAATCCGTCGCCTTAGCCTGTTGTCCTAATACCGCTGTTGAAGGCTTGCATTCTCGTACAGTATTCAACAGTGCTGCAATACTATTAATATGTTTGTTATCAGTTCCAGATAGCATTTGTTACTTTTGGTAAGAGGAATGAGGTCTTGCCTTAACTTGCATCCCCACTGGCATATCACCAACAGTCAAGTGGATGAACGATGTGAGGAACAGTGTTTATGAAGAAAAAGCATGTTGTTGGGATTGGACTGTATGTGCTGCAGTATATACACTGTCCAGTCACACTGATGTGACCACGCGTCAAAAACCAGATATACCACGCTTTGCAGCCCGGATTGCTGTGGAACGTGCAGGAAGCGAGTCAATGGGTTTCTGGCAGATGCTAACAATGTGGAGCCATGCCGATTCCAGTGCTGTGGCCAGCTGTGCTAGGGGTTGGGTTGGATTTTTTGGGAGGAGAGACCAAACAGTGAGGTCATCGGTTTAATCAAATTAGGGAAGGACGGGGAAGGAAATCGGCCGTGCCATTTCAAAGGACCTATCCCGGAATTTGCCTGGAGCGATTTAGGGAAATCACAGAAAACCGAAATCAGGATGGCCGGAGGCGGGATTGAACCGTCGTCCTCCCGAATGCGAGTCCAGTGTGCTAACCAGTGCGCCACCTAGCTCGGTGCTGCGCTAGGTTTCTCGGTTGAGGATCCATGGCGCCAACAATCTGATCGATGTGGTCCCACGGATTATCCATCTGGTTTAATTTTGGAGCGTTTGATGGGCTGGGAAATACGGTATACTCATCCTTGTGCTCTTCGAACCATGCACGTACATTGCGAGCTGTGTGACACATTTTACTGTCCTGCTGGTAGATGCCTTCATACCAAGAAAAAACAAACTGTATGTAGCGGTGGACATGATCCCCAAGGATAGATGCATACTTGTGTCGATCCACTTTGCGTTCCAGAATGATGAGATCACCCAGCACGCAATCATTTCCCAAACTACAACTGTTGCATGGCGTTTGCTTTCCGACGTTTCACGCCGTACACGGCAGTGGCCATCTGTCCGATGGAGCATTAAACGTGATTCATCCGAAAAGGCTACCTGCCGCCACTCAATGGATGTGCAGCTGCGGTACTGATGTGCAAGTTTCATCCTTCTTCGCCGATAAATATCAATCAGCATGGATGTATGAAGCATTAGGCCCATTCGCAGCAATGTTTGCTGGCCGTCCGTTGAGCACTCACTGTCAGTAGCCCCTTGGTCCATCTGGACCGCCATTTGCTCAAAAGCTGCACATGTATTTGCCCATGCACATCTCCACAGACGTCTTTTTTTCTTCATTATTGTTATTTTAGGCCGGCAGCAGCCTATCTATGCCGCTCTTCGGCCACAGAAAAACAGACAGTAAACATGGAGACAGAAAAACAGACATACTTGAATGGTAAAAACAGGAGACATACATAAGAAATGACATGAAGGTGTTCGTCGAAGGCACTGGTTATACAAGTAAGTTCAGCAGTGCACACAAACGGAGACAAACATTTTCACAGCAAACGAAGGAGCGCACTGAAGAAGAACATTGACGCACTTAGACAAAGAGAACACTGTAGAACATTGGTGATGATCTTTAGCGCACTGAACACACTGTGGAGATTTTTTTTGGGGGGGGGGGGGTCTGCCAGGCAGGGGGAAGGAGGGGGAGAAGAAGCCAATGGGAGAAAGGAAGGGTGAGGGGAAGGGAGAGGGAAGGGTCAGGTGTGGAAGCATGGGGAGGGGGTGGAAGTGGGAGAACAGGGAGAGAGGAGGGGGGAGGGAGAAACGAAGGTGAGGAAGGAGAGTGGGAGCCCTGGAGGAAAAAGGGGGAAGGTAGGAAAGGAAGGGGAGGATTACAGCTGATAGGAGGAGTAGATGGACGGAACGAGGACATCTTCAGGAAGGGGGAGTTGGCGGAAGCCACCTTGGGCATGGGTGGGAGAGTGTGAAGATGGAGAGCAGGTGCGACGCAAGAGTATAGGCGCAAAAGTGGGATGGGGTGGGAGAGGATTGGAGAGACAAGTGGGTGGCGAGGATTGAGTTTGTGGAAGGTGTAGAGGATCCATATCTGTTCGAGGAAAAGGAGGAGGTGCGGGAAAGCGATCAAGGAGTAAAGGGTCTGCGTGGGGGAGGGGAGGCGTATGTGATAGGCGAGGCGGAACGCATGGCATTCAAGGATTTTAAGAGACTTATAGTAGGTGGGAGGGGCGGATGTCCAGGTGGGGTGAGCATAACAAAGGATGGGGTGGATGAGAGACTTATAAGTGTGGAGGATTGTGGAGGGGTCCAGACCCCACGTTCGGCCGGAGAGGCGCAGACGTCCTTCACCTCGTCATCTATGACTTGTGGTGCAGTTGCCTCGGCGCCGGATTTAGATGCCGCAATTTCCCATCGACAGTATGCTTTAACCACGGCAACAGACGAGGAGATTACAAATTTAGCTCTTTCGGGGATGCTTTCAGCCTTGGCCCAACAACTGCACTGTTTTCCGCGTTCTCCGACACGGTTTATACACTCTCCATTGCTAGTGCTGCTACCTACAGTCTGTGAGTCGTTATCGAACATTGACGTCGAACCTAGGTGGTGGTGGCTGGACCGTGCAGAATGCACAAATGTTTGTCACAGCCGCTCTTTCATAAGAAACACTTCATGCAAGACTTCCTAAATTTCTTAAACAGAGGCAACAGTTATGCAGTAAACTGAAAAATGGAATTCAAATGACAAATAACGATCGAAGTGAACTTTTTTGTAACTACCTTTCGTACTCAACACGTTTAACGCACTTAACAATTGCGTCAGAAGTGATCACTGGTATTCTTGTTTATTCGGGAGAAATCTTAGAAAAGCAAGGAGCACTCTCGCCTTAAGCTATTCTCTCATACTGTGTCTAATAGTCTAATGCTAACCCTGTTTGTTTCCAAGCGATATTTTGAACATAGAATAGAATTTTAAAACTAATATACCGAGCACTGTGGTACAGTGGTTAAGCTATTAGACTCACATTCTAGAGAATAAGGGTTCATATTCCCATTCAGCCACCCACATTTATATGACAGCAGCTTATCGGTTGGTTCCTTGAAAAGGAATCAGTCGATTTCCTTTCCTATCCTTGTATGTAAACCATGAACTCCATTTCTACAGAAAGAATAGTAATGGTTATTCATTAATTTCGACTTTTAAATTATCTAGTCTTTTAATAATTCCTTCCTACATAAAACGGGAATTGCCCATTCACTCAATGAGAACTCGGCACAGTGAAGGAAAACATCAAATAACGGGTACGGAATTAGAAACCAAAGCAAAGTTATCGAGATCAGGAGTCCACTCTCGCATCTGCGTCACCTTTTTCCGTTGCCGTTGCAGACGTTATACGAACAGTACAAACTAAAACTAGCAATACATATCTCTGAAGTGTAATTATATTCCGTTATGAGTAGTTTCGCACAGGAATAGAAATCAGTCTCAGAAAGGTTAGCTCTATCAAAAATATGTTCCCAGTGGTAAAGTACGAGAGAAGCAGCCGAATTAGGAAACAAAAAACGCCGACGTTTGTTCACGTTTGAGGTATCAGACACCTATTTGTTAACAACGAAAAAGACATGAAATGAAAATCTGGCATTAGGTCCAAGGAATTTCACCATAATATGGAGAATATAAATTATTCATATGTAATCTACTAATTTCTTTTATCTCTTTCTGTGAGAACGATAGTTCACCGACATTCACCAGTGGAAAAGAAAGCAGATGAATACATCTCATAAGGGTCATCAGTGTATGCCTGCGATGCTATTACAAAATTACAAAAGTTTATCTTATAAAAATCGAATATTTTAAAACTTTTTTGTTTACTTCTGTTTACCTTTCAAAAATTTGTTACGTGAGGTGGTGCTAATTTTGTTCTGAATAGGACAGAAAAATGAATGATCCCTTATTATTTACCACATGAAATGTGAGGAAGGTAACAATCGTTCGATATCAGGACATTAGGATCATTAGATAGTAATAATTTCGTGTGCTCAGTGGCTTGGTGCACGTCTTTCTATTGGACGCCACTTCAACTTATGTGTCGCTAGTCTTCCCCAGTCGCCCATCCAGGGAATGGTAATCTACAGTTTAACGTGGAATCTGAGCCACATGTTATCTGGGGACTTCTCACAGCGTTGAGAGGTGAAGGCTAGGTTAAAGCGCAGACTGAAAAATCCGTAGTCCCACCGGGATTCGATCCCGCTACTTCTCGGTTTCAAGGCGCGCGCTTTAGTGATAGACCATTATTCCTAGCAAATCATTCGATAAAAATCACTCGTTTCTTTAAGGTAGCGTGTGCGGAGACATAGGCTGTGCCACTATTAAAGCAATGCTCTTTGTTTGATGTTAATTACGAAAATCAGTAAAATCCGAACGGCCGTGGCGGATTTTAATACTGTCCCTGTCGTAAAGGGTCTAGAGTTTGAATTACTGCGCGATCACTCTGGCGTATACGAAAAGCACTACAAAGCTGAAGTTAACCATACGTGGACTACTCCTTTCCTCTGTGTAGTTTTAAGGAAGAACGCTACCTGTCATCCTCGATATTTTACGGACGATGGCCGTCGCACGCTCTTCCGCTGCACAACGTGATTATCACATTGTCAGTGAAAAAACAATATATTACTGGTCTTGCAAACACCTCTCTTACCACCGTAGACATAAAATTATATTAATAGGTATCACAAGCTAACTCAGTTAGTATTCGACCACGAATCACTCTTTTTTAGCCGTGTTGCTGTTTGATTACATACCCCAGTTCCGTATCTGGACTGGTGGACAGACACCATTTGATGGCTCTATGAACTGTTCCTGTCTTCAGTAAATCTCTTTGAAACTCTACGGCGTTCAGCTTTAAAAAATAGTCTCTCAAATGGCTGCTTCGACATTGGAATCGACAAAAGGAATCCTGAACAGGACTTCCCCCTGCATCCAGTCACCCAATTACTAGTATGATCAATTCCTCTGGATCCCAAAACTAACGATCGATGAAGCAGAACCACTTAAAAACTATCACACAGCTTCACATACCAAATAACACTAAAAGATCTCACTTTCCTCCGTTGAAGCCAATACCTGACTCCCCTGCTGTCTGAGCACTGAGTAGCTCTTGAAAATTGATCACAAATGGTGCCGCGAGTTTAAAGCTAGCAAAAAGGGACGATAATTATGAACAAAGGATCGGGCGTTCCTCAGTTATGAGTGATGAGATGGTGAACAAGGTCGAAGATATGATTTATGACACTACCGATTGACCTTGGATAAGACGAACGTTATGTTTCCAAATATCTCAATATTTCTTCTGCATGAAATCTTTGCTGGAACACTTGAACGCTCGCTTTTCTAAACTATGAGCGAGAGGGAAACAGCTCATAGAGCGACATAAAGTCAACAGAATCGCATCTTCATGGGAATTTCTCGATCACTTCGAACTGGAAGATGAACAATTCCTTGGCTGTGTAGCGACTGGCGACGAAATGTGGTAGTGCACTGCATACCTGAGTCAGGACAGCAGCTACACACCACCTCATTAGCATAAAAATACAAAACCGTTGTTTCGGCCCAAAAGAATCATGGCCTCTGTCTTCTGGGACCTAAAGTGATTCTCCTCATTAATTGTTTTTTCCCAGGAAGTAACAACTAATGCTGCACAGTGCTGAAAAACCATAAAAAGCCGGAAATGCTTATCCTCCTATTTCCATCTATTGTACTATAAATTTTTTCCTTATTTTGTTACCTGAAGATATGACATTTCTGTGTCTTTATATATTGTAATTGTTTTACTATATATATATATATATATATATATATATATATATATATATATATATATATATATGTCGATGTGTAATTGGTTTGTTTTGGAAATATTATTTGCATTTTTACGCTGCGTCTGGCCTAGGGAAAACTATGCTATCGAACGATTACATCGATAGGTCGTGTGGAGAACCAAAGTGTTTAGGATCTTTGGTAGTGTTAACTCTGCCTCATGGAGCGTGGGCAGAGGGAGTCTGGCTGGAGTAGGGCGGTGGAGCAGGTGTGTTGTGTGACGCTCCCGCGAGTTGCCGCGCTTTCGGGGTTTGGCAGCATGTAATTGCGCTCGAATTGCTATGATAGTTTCTGACACAGTGTCGCGGACGGGAAACATTAGCTGGCGCGCATCAATAGCCCGTTTCGCCTGGTGACCATGTCGAGAAGAAGGCGCTCCAACATCCAGCTTCTGCAACAGCTACGGCCGACAATGAGTGACTGTCGCCACCTCCCCGAACGACGACTTCAAACCTTCAATCAACCAACAAGGAAGACTGGAAGCACGTAATGTTTTAGAACTGTATGGCAGACCTCAACTTTTCAAACTGTCCAATTTGTCTCACAAAATTACAGCAACGTAGCATGAAACTTTGTTGCACATTGTCCCAATTGCATTACCAAGCAGGGTCCCTTCCTTTTCCGGAATGAACCCGACTGTCATTGAAATTCAAACGCCAGCATTAAAGTAATATCATTCCATTTTACTTCTTTAATTTCAATGTTCAGTTAAAGTATTCATAGCTGGCTACAATATTTAGATTACACAAGCACAAATTAAGAGTGCGAGTTTTGTTACCATATTTTAGCTTACCTGTGACTGCAGCTCAGCTTGGTACGTACTAAATTTTACTATTGTTAATTGTTCAGAATCATTTAATTCCAGTTCAAAGTTAAATCTCTTATTTCTAAATTGCGTAGATTCAAGTAGCTTTTGAAATGATTGTTGAGGTAACCCAAGACTAACATTATTTTATTGAATTTCGTAGTGCTTCAGAAACAAAGTTCACTATTAATTTCAATCACTAAATTAACTTTCAATTTTCCGGTTTTATTAATTCTTTTGCTAAATTAAGTGTAGCGAAATTTATTACTTCTGACAAACATTCAGTTTTCACACAGCATGTGTCAACCTTCAGTTGCCACGCTTTTAGAGCTAATTATATGTGCATTAATCTTTCATTTTCGGTTATTATAGTAGTTGTCCATAGGACTGGCGACCGTAATTTTCCCCAAATCTCAAATATCTAATTAACGCCAATTAATTGTTAATGTAACGGCCGCACGTTTACTTTCTTTATTAATTTTACTCTTTTCTCAAAATTAATTTCCACCAATTTCATTTGCATTTTTCCTTTTATTTAGATGTAATCCTTTCCTCCATCCTTACCGACAAATTAACTTCGGCGACGATTGCTTTTCCCAAATTTCCATTAGGTGCACGCGGTTTAAGTTTTCACTGTCATTAAGGTCGATAAGTGAGGGGGAGGTTACAGGCGGTACAGAACAAAACAATGGGAATGTTAATAGACGGTATGTGGTTGCTCCATAACAGTGCAAGTCCCCGCACCGACAACGCACTCTTGGATAGATTCGCTTGAGGCTTCATGAACCACCCTCTTCACAGTCCTGATCATCTTTTCACCTTCCTGGAGTCGTTTATGGATGCCGTCAAAGAATGGGCGAAAGAAGTGGTGGAAGATGGTTCAAATGGCTCCAAGCACTATGGGACTTAGCATCTGAGGTCATCAGTCCCCTAGACTTAGAACTGCTTAAACCTAACTAACTTAAGGACATGACACACATCCATGACTGAGGCAGGATTCGAACCTGCGACCGTAGCAGCAGCGCGGTTCCTGACTGAAGCGCCTAGAACCGCTCGGCCACAACGGCCGATGTGTTGGAAGACGTTTATAACGAAGGTATAAGAAAGATCATGCCTCTGCTCACAAAGCCAATTAGCGCTGCGTTTGGAGACTGGTTGTCCTTTACCTGAGTAACAAATATTCCTTTGGTGCTGCCCTTCCTACGGATATTTTACGTTTTACATTTGGTGGTGTTCCATGGTAGTTCGTATCATAGCTATTGTTTACACTCTAAAGTCCGGGCAGGTTTCTTCTGACATCATAGTAAATCGTTCGAAGCTTCGTTTAGCAGAAACGTTTCTGAAAAGATCGTCCAGCGATCTCTAGGAATCTTCAAAAAATTCAGCTACCCCTCAACTTCGGAAATTCATCTGCTACTTACGGTTGCCAACAAAGAAAAAGCTCGACGGAATGTCACACCTAACGGCCCGGGTTCGATTCCCGGCTGGGTCGGAGATTTTCTCCGCTCAGGGACTGGGTGTAGTGTTGTCCTCATCATCGACACGTAAGTCGCCGTAGTGGCGGCAACTCGAAAGAGTTGCACCAGGCGGACGGTCTACCCGACGGGAGGCCTTAACCACATTGCGTTTCCATTTCCATCCTCCCTTCTGCCAGTAACATTTATCATGTCATCTCCATAAACAGTTTTGATTTCGTTACAAAAACAGAACAGAGCATTTCCTATTGCAAGAAGGAACTACAGTAGGTTATGCTCTTTCCTTAGCAGCTGGTGGGATTCGGAATGCAGACACATTCATTTCAACATGATACCACTGCAACGGGTTTCAATCAACTGAGACAAACGAGAGTGCTTTCCACTGCCAACATCCTATTCACTAACGCAGTGCTGGCAACTATATTCATCTTTGAGCGTCAGAGGATCAATACTTTTCCTTTCTAAACATGCCTCCCATGTAAACTGAAATAATGGCAAAATGCAGTATTACGAAAACTCGTACCCACAAGACAGGGAAACGATAAATTGAGGAGCATTTTTCAAATCGCGGTAAATGCAAAATATTTCTAAATTGAGTGAGGTGTGGTATTGGCATGATGTTGGCCTTTTACATCAACCATGAACTAAGTTTTAGCAAAAACCGACTACTGCTTCCTGTATGAATATCCCAAATCACAGCCGGCCGAAGTGGCCGTGCGGTTAAAAGGCGCTGCAGTCTGGAACCGCAAGACCGCTACGGTCGCAGGTTCGAATCCTGCCTCGGGCATGGATGTTTGTGATGTCCTTAGGTTAGTTAGGTTTAACTAGTTCTAAGTTCTAGGGGACTAATGACCTAAGCAGTTGAGTCCCATAGTGCTCAGAACCATTTGAACCATTTGAACCCAAATCACAAAGTTTTAGCGAAACACGATATATGCGTTCTTATAGCTACAGCAAAGGTCGACAAATGTAATTTAATTACTCTCTCGTATCTCGGCTCTCTTTTTGCAGCAAGCAAACAATAATGGAGCATACTGGTTGCTTTAAGCCATGTTACTCGACCAGACTTCATTGTTATCGAAATACCTCCAGCTTACTTTTAGTCAACTATTCACTTGACGCTCACGTGTGCGTCAACAAAGAAGTATTGCAAGCGGAAGCAGCAAGGATGATGATTCTTGTGATTCTCAATACGGCATACCGGTGAAAAAAATTTCCGATGGGAAAAAATCTCTGATTCAAGAAGAGCTTAATCGATCTGAAACGCAAAGCAAAAAGTGTAGAAAGGAAGCTATCACTGAATGCAATTACAGACTTGTGGTTCAACCTTCAAACGCTAAAGGAAAGAAGCAATGGAAAGCTGCTGAACTCTGCTATGAAGATATTTCGCACTTTCATCATCAGGTGACATTAAATAAAATGGATCAATACAAGTTTCTGTTAAAATTTCTTAATATTTCATCAACTCAGCACAGAGTAGTGGACACCCAAAATGCAAAGAGGAAGAAAACTGTGACAGTGAAGTATAGCATTAGAAAAAGGAATGGTGAATTAGCGCCTGTTCGTGCTGCCACTTTCCAAGGAGTATCTAGCATATCAAAGGATATGTGAAGAAGGAAAAAATTTAGTCTCTGTTGATCCATTGTTGACAAGGGACAGCGGCTGGTCGATTACTTAACAAAAAAATTCGCCTAACTGCCGCGCAATTGAGAAGTTATTTTATTTTATTTTAGCTACTAGTTTCGGCAGTTCATTATGCCATCCTCAGGGCCCCGCATAAAAAAGATTATACATGTAGTGTATATCAAGGTGTCGCACAGCAAACTTTACAGGAAGTGACCGGTACAGCACAAAAGAATAAAATATATTTACATAATTGTTAGTCTTTAAACTATATTAAAATCACGGATTTATAACAGAATATATCAAACATTTAAAAGAAAAAAGAAAAAATAGACAATATACAATCAGAAGCTCCGCCGAACAAAGCCTGCCAATTTGTTTTCTTATATAAAAATCCTACACAGTTCAACAGATGAGAAAAACCCTGGTACATATGAGGATGTATCCTCATTGAAAGTAAAAGGTCATACTATAATCTATGAAGTGCACAATAATGTGCATATAAACGGCTTTAGTATTATCACTGCAGGTGATATAATTAGTTGTCACAGCATCCAAGATACAACCTGACACAAAACCCAACGGCAGACAACGTATTAAGTGAAAAGCGGAATTCAAAGAATACGAGAAGAATGTCCAAAAAATACCTTGAGAGCATCTGTTATATACCAGATCGAAATAAAAATGTATGACTGAGTCCCTTACATCACTTAACATGCGGGCAATACAATAGCGGAACAAATAGGGACCTCAAATCCAATTTAACTAAGAGGAGTCCTCCAAAATCTCAGCTGACAATGCCAACTGTTTCCCTGGGCGTGTAAGGTATCAGACTAACGACCTATCTATAAAATGACGAACCCATCTAAATAGGAACAGATACACAGCGATTTGTATCGCGACAGATAATGCTGGTGTGGATGAATCTGAAAGATAGGTAAGTGTGCGAAGACGAATAAAACACCAAGTAACATACTTGCGCACCAAAGGAGGGCAAAGATTGTGAGCGAAAGAGAAGTTATTAACTGGCATCATATTATAATCATGGAGTGAACAAGATTACTCAAAATGTAGCAATTGATGGAGGATCTCAAGGCGATGAAAGAATGTGTTGGTAGATGTCTAAATCGTAGAGAGTCTCAAACCGCTTATGGTGCCACAACAGTAGCCCACAAACTCTAAACTCATAACTCAGGTCGACATCAATCAGAAATCCATAAACACCATGAAACGCGTATCAGGTAAAAACATCACAGCATTCCTCATAAGCTGTATGGAGTAGTAAAGGAAGAAGCTGAAACTCTGATAAACTAACCGAGTCCTACTCGTGAGCTGCAGTCAAGAAGTAACGAATATCCCAAACATGAATTGGGGAATGTGTCAATTATGGTCTAAAAACGAAAGCGGCTAAAAAGTGGTATGCAAATGAATAGATAACACCAAATCTCATAATAAGGAACCAGTAAAATCTTCACCGTCCTACGTAATAAGACGACCTCACTGGCATAAATAAAATCCATTAATATAAGCGTATAAGGTAACAAACAACAAAAAAACACAAAAAACAAGATACAAAGAGTTACGGAAACAAAGATCTATGAGCTAACCCATTTCTCATAGTAAGCGGACCTACCATATGTCAAAGCCAAACAAATCAATGCATTTCTGTAAAGGTAAAGAAAAAAAACCTGAATTAATAAAGAGGTACACAGATATAGGTAAACAAAGGTAACCCTACGAGTCAAAGAAAACCACAGAGTAACAATATGAATGTTATTAAAATAAAACACAAAAATGACAATGTCGAGACAATAATGTGCCAAACTCATCATGAGTTATTCTAGCCAAATGAAATCAGTAGTTTAGTTATAAGGAAAGAGAACGCCCCAGGCGAATACGTACTATAATAAGCAGCTATCAAACTACATTCCTCGCTCACAGAGCCGACTATACCACGGCAGATCTGCTACAAAGCCTAGTATTAACAAATATGAATCACCAAAGAAATGACGGAAGCTTAACCAGAAACAGGAAGCCATGTATTCCCAATAAAAATCGCAAAAGCGTCGCGCTCTATCAAAAGTCAAGTCACTCTCTCCATTCCTTTACGCGGCAAGCACTTATATAAGAAACATTACCGCTAGACTACCGCTAGGAACACCCATTGACAAGACTATCGTGGGAAGGACAAACCATTCTGTACTTAAAAAAGTTACGTTATGTGTTGACCAGTATACGTAAAAAGCCATGCGACAGCCTATTAAATCTCAGGTCAAGTACACTTCATCACAGGATGTCCAATATTTCTAACCAAACTACAATGTGTTGGTTAAAGTAGGCAATAAAAGAAACACAACAGTGCTCCACTATTACAGAAATTGATCCGTCAAAAACGGTCATCAAACTATGACAAAACCTACTGTTTAAACGGAAATATGTAAAGGAAGACTAATAAGAACTAACTTTAATTCTTCAGGTGTCACACAAACCCATTTATTCAGGATCTAAAACAACAGTATCATTACGTAACACTTCCAAATGAAATCATCACTGTGAAGAGAATCGTACGATTGTACTGAAAATACACGACACACCTCTGTGCCCAGAAGTATATGACCACAAAATAAGTACGATACCCTAACTAACTACCATAAACCAGTGAACAAACATAGGAACAAAGTTAATAAAATAACTACTCTATGCTATCAAAGAGCAAAAATTACTCACCATTTAATTGACACTGGCATACTGGGGACGTATGTTTCTGGGTGCCGTGAATTCTAAAACGAAAACACAAAGTCAAGTAATAAGTCAAAATGAACATCGAGCTCATACGTGCTAAATGCCAATGTACCATAGCTCAAGTGCTTCCGTCGAAGACTTGTCTGCAACTGAACACACTTGCACTCCAAGAACGTGGTCGAAGATGGTACCACGAAGAAAAAATATAAAACATAACTGTCAGTGACATAGATCGATACATCTTATCGTCGTGGACGGCAGAATGCGTAAAACACAAACAAACACAACTTGACACAGACGGCGGGAAGAACTAATACGCAAAGGTGACGCCCATTCAGTGACAGACTTGAAATTCACGTACACGCATTAGTCCGAACGTACAGCGTCCAAAGGTCAACTACGAAGGAAACTTCAGTCATATAGAAAACCTAAGAAAATCCAGAAGGAAAACATAATGTCCTTTCAGGATTCCAGGAATAAATTCACAACAAGTTGTGAAAAACTGCGGAAAAGAACTTTTTCCTTGATTCCGTTTGCTCATTTAAAAGGTTTCCATGTTCTTTTTCCGAATGAACATAGATTTCCAAGTATTCAAGAAAATCCATTATCCCTACTTTACCAGTGATGTGCAATACCTCCAGATTGTCACTATACTAACGAACGTACGTTTTGTCGTTCGTAAATGTTCCTTAAAAGCAGAACGCTTGATGATATGCAGAGCCACGTGCTCTCGAAATCTTTCTTTGAAAGTCCTACCGGTTTGCCCAATATATATTACATCACAGTAACTGCATTTAATTTTGTAGATCACAGAACTCATAAACGGATCGTGCCTGTCGTTGGAATGAAGTGCCTTGGATAATGTCTTTTTACTAGTGAAACCAATTTCAATGTTGATTTTATAGAATGCCTGTGCAACTTTATAGGAAATGAAACCTTTTAAACTATATGTTTGATTGTATTTTTTTTTCACTGGTTTCAACTCGGATGAGAGTTAATTTTGTGCAGCAAATTAGAGTATTCAGTTTTATCTTGGTCGGTAAACACTGTTCACCGCTATATTCCTTAGTCCTTTCTATTTTTTACGATTTCTGCAAACTCTAAAGGGATTTTATTGAGCTGGCTAACAAGATTATAGATGAACGAGGTTTTGTACCTATTGAAATGCATAGAATCCGCGGGTATGATAGCATTTGAAGTTGTGGGCTTTCTGAAAACAGCAAAACTATGTCCATCACCCTTGTTCGTCACAGAAATGTCAAGGAAATCAATTTTATCATTAACCTGCTGTTCATACATGAACTATATCTTTTGGCTAAGGTTGCTGAAAATTCTTAAGATTTTATCGAGGGCATCATTCTCCTCTTTCTACAACATAGTAGTGTCATCCACATAACGATAGGAGTATAAAATGATGTTACCCAACTCAGGGTATTGTACAAAGGCAGATACTTCGATATGGTTAAGAAAAATATTGGATAATGTCCCAACAAACAACATCCCATAGCTAATCTGTCCTGTTGTTGGAAAATTTCACCACTGAAGTGAAAGTAATTATAAGACAGTAACTGTAAAAATTCTTCGATTTCCCCTACATATAGTCGCTTAAATCAAAAGAATTCTTCTTGACACGGCCTATGGTTTCCATAACAAGCACATTAGTGTGTAAGTTAGTCACATCTAAGGATACCGATTTGCAGCCAATCGGGATTTGTATGTCTTTCATTCTGTTTACTAAATCACAAATATTCTTCACAGAAAAACACCTCTCAAAGATGTAATTATTAACAAGAATTTCACTGAATTTGTCACAAAACTTACAGGCAGGAGTAGCAAAATAACTAACGATTGGCCTTATAGGGCCCTCAGGTTTATGTATCTTAGAGTGTGCTCTTAACCCCGGGGCATACGGTTTCATTACCTATAAAGTTCTATAAACTCTATCATCAAATAAAAAAGAGATTCCTTAGAACACATTTGATCTCCTTCGAAAAACATTTAATAGGATCAATATTAATTTTGGAAATCCATTCTTCTCAAAGAATTCATTTATCTTACTTACTTATTTACTTATATATAACACAACGAGGATATTCCTTTTATCTACCTTTATGACAACTACCTAAAGGGTTTAGAGTTTCTTATTGATACTGTGCACAACTAATGCACAACTAACTCTTCATTTAAGTTTTACTTCTATTCTTAAGGCAATTTTTGTTTGTACTACGAAGCGAAGGCATTGCTTCAGCCACACTATTTTTTTTTTTTTTACCAAGCAAAATCTGAAGGGGTTTGCTGACCTACTGTAGTTCAAAGTTCTTTTTATCTAGAATGAGATTTTCACTCTGCAGCGGAGTGTGCGCTGATATGAAACTTCCTGGAAGATTAAAACTGTGTGCCGGACGGAGACTCGAACTCGGGACCTTTGCCTTTCGTGGGCAAGTGCTCTCCCGAGTTCGAGTCTCGGTTCGGCACACAGTTTTAATCTGCCAGGAAGTTTCTTCTTATCTCTACAATCTATGATTTTATATCATTATTATGTAATGATCTGTCTGCTGCACACTTATTGCCTGTCAAATTCTCCCTTATTGAAAAAATGTCAGTGTTGTTAACTACTCTGTCAAAAAACTTCTGACTAATAAACTTATTCACGTTACTGCTGTGTAAATTTTGTCGTCTTTTTAGAATAAAAATTTCTTTATGGTGAATGTTAACAATATATCCTCCTTCGTTTTCTGCTGCACACTCAACATATTGTGACGAGATATCATGTTCATAAGAACTTAACAACTTGCTGAGTTTTGGGTGATACTAGTAAAGACGTTTACCAAGGTCATCGTGTTTGCAGTACAAACTTCTAATTTACAATTTCATCCACAACTCTTCATTCTTCGTCTCGACAGTACGACTAGTTCAGTCACGTTTTCTGATCTTGACTTGTGCAGACCTAGTACTGACACTCTTGGACGTACACTTCCTAATAGAGTCAACAGCAGTTGTTGTTGCCATCAGTTGAATTTTGTTGCTGATGATATACATTTTAACATATTTCATTACAACGCTTTATTAGTGTCAGTGAGATCTAGTAGTCCTGTAAAAGTTTTAATGCTCAAACATATCTATGTAGGTGAGAACAGAAAAACTAATTTTATGAAAACCTGTATTTGTTGCACTTATCAAGTTTAAAAAAACCGCTCCTCAAGTATTCATACTATATGCTATCTTACTGGATGATGACTGGCGAGAGTTCCACAACATTGCTGCAGTTACCTGCATCGCCCTTCTTGCCTTCGGCCGGAGGCGGTGATGGGGACCGCTCGGGAGGCGGTGTTGGGGGCGGAGTGGGCACATCCTGCCACAGCGCCGGATCCATCAGAGGGAGCTCCACCTCCACGTGGAATGTCTGGATCACCTTCTGCGCCCCAAACACACAAACAAATTCTCCACTCAGCAGGTCCCAATCTTGTTTTCACGCATATTTCTTTTAACTATCAGAACCCGGCAGTTTTGGTAACTTAGGATGAACAAACAACGCATGGAATAAATCATGAATAGGAAACTAGTAATCACTGTAATGGTACTTGAATTACGTAACCATTACGGCACGTCACCTCAACCTCTCGATACCAGCACTATTCTACTGTGTTTCTGTAAAATAGTTAACATATTTCTGTGACAACATTCAGATTTGATTTCATTAATGTAAAGGTACTTAGATACATCGATATGTATATACTGCAATGATATTATTCTTATGTGTATTCTTTCTTTTGTCACAACGATCATTGACGTACTTGTAACTCTGAATTTTGGGCGTGTAAGCGGTTATTAGTGAGTCAAGCTTTGGTCGTCATGTTGAAAAGACGCAAATTGTAGTCAGTTTATGAAATGTGAACTTTAACAGTGAGGAAGATATTTCCAAGTATGTTTTATATTGTGAAGTGATGTTGCAACAAAAGTAATAAAAAAGAAGTGTAACTTAAATTCGGAGTGCTGATTACTTTCTTACATCATCATAGTCCTAACTTGCAAAAGTTTAATCTTCAAGAATTGTTTATGAAATACATCTATAAAACTTTTGAATATTGCAGAATAACACCTAGGCCTCTTTGCATCCGGGCTTGGAATCATCACTACCTAGATTTTCGACGATTGAGCCATGAGTTCACAACGAGACCAGCGTGGGAAACACGAAAAGATGAGTGCCTAGTTCATCCATTATTTCAAGAAATGACTTTATTAACTGTGCTCTAATGACACCTGCCACATAATATAACTTTGTTGTTGCCCGAAAATGCTATATTTAGCAGCGTGCGCAAAACTACAATCGTAATTAATTTTTGACCTTTGTTGTGGTAGGGTTGTTAGATCACGTATCAAAATCGAAAAAGCAAGAATTTCGTGCTCACATGCGTAGACTTCAAGAAAGCCTATGATTCAGTAGACGGACCAACAGTGATTCAATTTTGGGAGGAGATGCGTTTGTATATAAAATCAAGTGAACTGACACCTTAGACAACACAAAATACAAGGTGAAATTCAGAGGAAAGCTTTCAGAGCCCTTCAAGATGAAAACCAGTATTGGACAGGGAGAGGGATTCTCCCCTTGACTCTTTAACTATGTCCTTGACAAGATGATTAAGGGAATTCTGACGAGACGTGAAGGGAGTCGGTGGAATACTATTCGGGTGCAGGAAAACAGGTGTTGGTGTAGACTGTAATTCGTATGACTTCTTATGTTTTACATACTTGTATTTTAATTTATTTGTTTTACATAGTGTTATGTTCATGTAGTTTTGCGCGACATCTGGTTATCTTTTGCCACATTAGCGCTGTCTGTGCTTACTAGGCTGTCGTACACATATTTGTGTGAGCACTAAACTCCCTACCGTGCCGTGCGCAGTGGATACCGCGCTTATACGCTGTGCTACTGTGGCGGCGTCTGCTGATGTGCTATAAGAAGCAAACGGTGTATTGAAATTTTATGAAGTTTACCCGCCTCCTTAATACTCGGGGTGGCTTACTATCGTATTGCCTTTCTTTTAATTAGTTCCAACTTTCATTCTTTATGTTTCTATGACGGATGGGCTTCATATCCAGTTACTTTCGTGTAAGTTTTAATAAACGTTTTAATTTATTTACTCGCGTAGTCGTACTAGACAGGACAATGCCCCCAGCTCCCCCGTTCTTTATTTGTTCTTAATGGACTGTTTTCTTGTTTTGAAGACAATCTGGTGATGCCGCAGAAGGGCGAAAAGCGTAATTGAAATTAAATAACTTTGCAATCTAGACTTTTCTTCAATTTGAAATAACTCAAAACCGTTGCTGTACCAGCCTGCCAGAATGGAATGGAACCGATTTTATTTTAGGTTGTTGAATGCAAGCTAGTAATGTGTGATCTGTTACTATCACTTGTGTAGCCTGAAATGATTTTAATTTATGAGGGTACCAAAATAGTATCGAGCAAATTGCGCCCTGAATTAAATTGTAGACACTGTGAAATTTATGTAGCAATAATGCATTCCGGTTTAAAATTCTGCTGTACTGTAACTTCAGTTTCTCTTGATTATTAATACTGTCTTGACACGCCTTCTGTCGACAAGATGGATTTGTACCGTTTGTTACTTCCTAACGTAGTCAGTGAAACTTTCATATAAAGAAGAAACTTAAAGATAGGAATTGTCACACCTGAAACACTAATTAACTGTTTGATACAAATACTGCAGCTGCAAGTGCACGTTTATGATTGGAAATGCTGTAAAGAACAACTGTGGTTTTATAGTTGACTGCATCCCACTGTTAAAATGTCATTGATAAAATGAAGTAAGTGCAACTGTAATACTTGAGATCAGATGATGTGCAGATGGCAGCACGGGCCTACTGCTGGTAAAATGGCTACTGAAAAGGCTACTTCAACATTAGTATTTATTTGAACATTTTTAGTTGTGAAATAATGAAATTTCTTAACTATATTTTAAGCCACTGGAGTGTTTGAGGAAGAAATGTGTGAATAGCAACCGAACATGCTGTATAACTGAAGAACAATAGACGGAAAGTAAAGATAAAGTTTTATATTGATATCACCTCATCAGCAATGATATCCACCAGTGATAAATGTTAATAGTAATTATCAGTTACATATGACTGGATGGTAGGTCTGTAGAAAATATTATTCTATATTGTAAATAGTAGATTTCAGCTATCAGTCGTCCTTTGGAATTTTTATTGGAAGAGCTAGATTATGGCTAGAAACTAGCCATTGTCAATGCATTATCCTTTTTTTTTCCTACCTACTGGATCAAAGTAGTCCAAAGACCGTGTTACACACGGGAAATTTACACGCTTCTGAACGCTAAACCCATCCAGCAAGACTCTAAAATCGAACGGTTTCATTCATTTACTGAAGACGGACTCCTTCATTTGGAAGGTAGATTTCAGTTTGTAGACCTCAACACTGAGCAACGGCGTCCAGTACTCTTTGATGTGCCACGTTACTTTACGACACACCTCGTCTCTCACACAGATGTTAAACTTCGTAATCTTAGTGTCCGGATTATGTTATCCGAACTTGTAAAAGAATTATGAATACTTAAAGGTCGTCAATCCATTAAAAGGATCCCACATACATGTTTACGATACATGAGCATGAAGACTCAAAGACGACAACAAACTGGCGCTTCCAAATCCACAGATCGAATGAGACCATCCAAGTGGTGTACTGTCACTGGCACATACTTTGCATGTCCTCTCTAAATCCAGATAGACATTTTCATGGAAAAGGCTTATATAACTCTCTTCATTTGTACAGTAATATGTGCTGTGCATTTAGAACTCTACTCCAGTACGAACATCGACACACTTTTGGTAGCCTTACAGAGATTTGCTAGCAGGCATGGATTGCCACATGCTATGTACACTGGCAACGCAAAGATCTTCCATGTCTCAACGCAGAATTGTCTGAACTGTGGAACTGACTGAACACCTAAGAGACACATCGCTTCCTCGACACAAACGAAACCACTTGGAAGTTCAACGCCCCACGGGCATATAGGTGGGGAGAATGGTGGGAGAGGCTGGTGGGCACCGCCAAGCGATTCTTGTGGAAAATGATGATGATGATGACGATGTCTGATTTGTGGGGCGCTTAACTGCGCGTTCATCAGCGCCCATACAAATTCCCAATCTGTACACAGTCCAATCTAGCCACTGTCACGAATGCTGATGGAATGATGAAGACAAAACAAGCACCCAGTGCCCGGGCAGAGGAAATCCCGAACCCGGTCGGGAATCGAACCCGGCACCCCATGATCCAGAGGTAGCAACGCTAGCCACTTTTTCTTTTTATCTCATTTTGTTCGTAATTGTTCGTTGAATATGTTCGAGGCGGACGTCCCATGACACCTGTTGAAGTTCGTCGTTGATCCGTTCACTCAGAGTTTTTTTTTTTTTTTTTTTCCTCTGACCGCACACGCTGAGCTACCGTGCCGGCGCCACAAGACCACGAACAGAGGACTTTGTGGAAAATGTTGGGATGGAAAATGTTGAGACGATGAAGATTACCAGCAGAACAAGTCCATGCCACCTTGGTCAGCATAATAGCTGCACTAAACTCGAAGTCTATCTCGTATACGTGGAACCTCTGACACGGGCACACTTTCTGGTCGGTGACGAACTATTGTGCCCACTGGACCAGAACCTACTGTCACACACGGTCTGACCAAAGAATTCAAACTACGCCAGAAGTTGGCAGACGTCTTCTGGGAAAGAGGGACCAAGAAAATATCATGGAGCCTAGAAGCTTTCACGAGTTAGCTGTACGTCTGCAAGAAGTATCGACTTCCAATTTGGTGACCCGGCTTTGCGTACTCCAGAAGGACAGCAGATAGCACCCACGGAGGTTGACAGGGGTGGGGAAGATTCGGTAAAATGATACACACAAAAACGTTTACGAGGATATCTTTGACTGATGTAATGCTAGTATCTGTGATCTGGTTTACTGCAAACTCCTTGCATTAAAAGTTCTGTGACGGTAAATAAAAAGAGTGGTATACTGAAACAACTGCATTCTATCGACATAAGTCGACCGACAAGAGTATATGAAAATGGAGTTTCAACTATCCCACTGAATCAATTCATGAACGCTGTTTCATGGTTTCAGACCAAAAGTTAGTTCATCAACTGTTTCATTCCGAAACCTTGACGCATGTAAATTATATAATGGAACGAGACACAGTATACACCAATCTTTGTACAATATCATTAAAGCAACAATGTTAAACAATAACATAAAGAGGAAACAGTATTCGTACCACCAATATCTTTGATATCGTGGATTTGCCATTTAGTTTTTAAAAAACTGCAATTTTATGTCACTGACATATAACAAGTAAATAAACAAGGCTCAAAAACATCCTCTTGGTGATAAGGAATCTATTATCGCGCACAAAAAAATAAAGAACAAATAAAACTGCATATTTTATTTCGCACAGAAGTTCGGCTCTTTTAGCCACATCCCATATCATATATTATGTTTTTATGTTAATGTAAAGAAAGTTTGTTCATTTTCCCGGGGGGACATTAATTTAGTTACATCTTATCACTATTAACAGATAAGAGATCAGAAAAAGTGTTGTACATCTGTACATAAAACATTCTGTGATTTAGCTGACAGTTATTGTTACTCACTTATCATACAGTACAGGAAGTGCAGAATTAGTCGAAACTACTGACTGGCCGAAGTTGGTGAATACCAGCTACTGCTACAAAGATAATTAAATTGAGAGTCACTTTACAGAAAGGTGCATGAGACATGTTGTTTATTGGTACCTCAAAATGTAGTAGATTTCTTCCAACTTCTGGTCTCTGACAAAATGATCAGGACTTCCTCCCTTACGTTGCTAGGGAGTGCATTAAGCGCTTCCTTTTGATGCTAGAAAACCGTTGAAATTATTCAACGTGGCTCTCGGAAAGATAATAAGGGAATCGCTCCAGAAGAATATTAAAGGGAACGATGGTGAGAAAATCACAAATCTCGTATCGGTCGGCGACGTTGCCCTGTGGTCCAGATCTACACGTAATTCCTGATGCGGGTGAGTGAAGATGTGGAGGCAGCAGTGACCAAGACTGGTATTCTGGTGAATGAACTGAAGACTGAGTATCTGGTGACGAGCAGAACTGATTTCAATAAAAAAGATTTACTTCAGCCAGTGTTAATAAGAACTTGACCCTACAAAATGGTTCATAATTTTAAATATCTGGGGGAAGAGAGTAATGTTAACGAGGGTGCATCATGTGAGGCAGAAATCAAAACGAAGTTCCAAGACTAAAGCATGCGTACTTCACTACTCAGTCAGTTTTTTTATGTCGGGTAGTCTCTCAAGTCATTTCATACTCCAGCAGAAGGAAATGCTGATCAAATTCGTAGGATTGTGTAGTTGCGAAACTAGGAGTGTCCGGAAACAGACTTAAATAATAATCTAGTTTTCGAGTGGAAATACTTAAACAAGATCGGCGGCTCGGTACAACATGAGATCACTGGAAAACGGAGAATCCAGCACAATTGTGAGCTGGATGAAACCTACACAGCCAAAGTTTTGTTGGCCTGATGTAAACCATCTGTGGTGTCACCGCCAGACACCACACTTGCTAGGTGGTAGCCTTTAAATCGGCCGCGGTCCACTAGTATACGTCGGACCCGCGTGTCGCCACTGTCAGTGATCGCAGACCGAGCGCCGCCACACGGCAGGTCTAGAGAGACGTCCTAGCACTCGCCCCAGTTGTACAGACGACTTTGCTAGCGATGCTACACTGACAAATACGCTCTCATTTGCCGAGACGATAGTTAGCTTAGCCTTCAGCTACGTCATTTGCTACGACCTAGCAAGGCGCCATTACCAGTTTATATTAAGATTGTAATTATGTATCATCAAGAGCGATGTTCTCCAATTATGGATTAAAGTTAAGTATTCAAGCAACTACGTACTTTATTTACTAGACTCAACTCCTTTAACTGTTCCAGACCTCACGCCAGTCTGCGTGAGCTTAAACGCGTGCATTTCGGCCTCCTCTAGCAACACGGTGTCGGCTGTTCTGCCAACACATCACCACCCGCTTATATGGGTACGTCATACCGCTAAGATGGATAAACACTGAGGGCCTTTCACATCCACAGATTTCAATCCCCATGGAAGAAGATCACTAGGTAAACTGAAGGTAAGTTGGAGTGATGGTATCGATGAGAATTTGCTGTAGACCAGCTTAGAGGGTGATTGGCTGCAGAAAGCAAGAAATAGAATCCAGTGGAAGAGGAGCGTTGTGGCTGTGCACGGTGATCTGGCCCTGATCGCGGAAACAAAACTAAGTAAGACTGGTAATGCTCCTCCATGCTGAGCTATGAGACGTCGTCGACAGAGAAGGTCGACTACGCCATACGCTCCAGATTTCCAGTAATTAATTCTTTCTCAGTAGAAATACAAGTAAGTACTTGTCGGCCAAGTTCCAGTTGACTAAGCAGCAGTTATGGCATGATCACGTGTATAAATCAGGTCTGCAAGCGATCAACGCCTCCACGATTCTCCACCAGCACCAAATATCGTCTTGGGAGTGCAACTGCCGCATCTCATTCGCTTATCAGCTCTCTTTGCCTTTAATTTACGGAAGAGACCATTGTCAGTCTTCTTTCAACGTTAACTTGAAAGACAAAACTCGTAGAAGTACAATGTACAATGAGAGTCAAAAAGATTGCCCGGCCCGAAAAATTTGGAGTCCAAGAACAGAGCACTGCGCATGCTAATGTTCAGAAGTGCCAGTGTTCACAACTCTAGTGGTCTGTGGAGCTTCAGCTTTGTGTTTACATCGTCAAATAGAAGCAATATAATAGTCAGGGTACACTATATGTCGAGATTCATTGCAATTTAACTCATCGTAACTTTTCTTTTGAAAATCATTATTCGAGCACTTAGAAACGGGTGAAATATAAGAACTGCACGTAGGTTAAATTACTACAACTACGAACGTTTCACATAATTCAATGGCTGAGCGGATGCCGGCGCCGTAAATCAACGTGTACTAGCAGCTGGTGATCTGCCCTCTCTAATTAAAAAATTAAAAATCCTGAGTGAATGGATCAACGATGGACTTGAACGGATGTCGTGAAACGTCCGCTCTGAGCAAATGCAACCGAAAATAACGAACAAAGCAAGACTAAGAAGAAGTGGATATAGGCTGACGATATACGAACGTAGAGGACGAGCATTAGAATCTAACTGTGGTCAGTTATCACTTTTTTTTATTATTTACACCTGTGCAGGTAATATTTTGAACCTTAATTCACTACAAATTGTGCTGTTGTAGGCTTTTCTAGGTTCCACATCCGTCCAAAAGATTCATTTTTATAATAATCTAATCTTTAAACAAAAGGACAAATGGTCATAGTAAAAATATCACAAATCGATGTATTTATTTGTAATTACATCGACCGCCACTTGGTGTCTCTATAGTTTTCTATTAAGAGAAACGTATAAGCTGATTGGCTTACGGGACAGGTCTGCTTCATAATGGCTGATATGAATATGTGTGAGCGACTAATTGCTCTCTTTGAAAACAGTGCTAATACATCTGAGGCAGGACGGTCGTTATGGTGTTGATGCTTCCTGTTCTTGTTTACTGTACAGATGAGCAACGAATGGCGCCCGCTTCGCAGCCACTTCCGCTAGAAGCGGATACATGAGTTTGAAATGCTGCGGCTGGATGTCTTACATCGGTGCAGGAAATCTGGGACGTATCCAAGGCAAGCTCAAGTCAGCATGCTACGAACATTTCCTTGAAAATACAATCATCCCTGTAGCTCGGCTTTGGTACGCCAACGTGATAATCATCCATCACACACTAGCATCAGGACTCAGAGCTGTTTTCAAAGGGGGACAGCATTATCTATTGCTTTCTGTGGCCTCAGAAGTCACCTGATCTCAGCTCCATAGAGCAAGAATGGGCTCAACTTAAAGAGACTCTGCGAGACAGTTGGTGAAACCTCCCTTCAGGAACTGTGAATACCCTATTGGATTTAGTTAATTCTTCATGGGAGAGAATTGCTATGGATGAGGACTTTTTCCACAGACTCGTAAATTCTACGCCCCGGAGGATCTAAGACGATCTTAATGCCAATGGCATGTGGACAAAATACTGAAGCTATATCTAACCTTCTTTTCATTTTATTTTATTTCATTTTTCCGTAAAAGGCCTACATAGTTATTAGGCCAACAATATTAATTTCAAAATACGAGGGCAGTTCAATAAGTAATGCAACACTTTTTTTCTCGGCCAATTTTGGTTGAAAAAACCGGAAATTTCTTGTGGAATATTTTCAAACATTCCCGCTTCGTCTCGTATAGTTTCATTGACTTCCGACAGGTGGCAGCGCTGTACGGAGCTGTTAAAATGGCGTCTGTAACGGATGTGCGTTGCAAACAACGGGCAGTGATCGAGTTTCTTTTGGCGGAAAACCAGGGCATCTCAGACATTCATAGGCGCTTGCAGAATGTCTACGGTGATCTGGCAGTGGACAAAAGCACGGTGAGTCGTTGGGCAAAGCGTGTTTCATCATCGCCGCAAGGTCAAGCAAGAGTGTCTGATCTCCCGCGTGCGGGCCGGCCGTGCACAGCTGTGACTCTTGCAATGGCGGAGCGTGCGAACACACTCGTTCGAGATGATCGACGGATCACCATCAAACAACTCAGTGCTCAACTTGACATCTCTGTTGGTAGTGCTGTCACAATTGTTCACCAGTTGGGATATTCAAAGGTTTGTTCCCGCTGGGTCCCTCGTTGTCTAACCGAACACCATAAAGAGCAAAGGAGAACCATCTGTGCGGAATTGCTTGCTCGTCATGTGGCTGAGGGTGACAATTTCTTGTCAAAGATTGTTACAGGCGATGAAACATGGGTTCATCACTTCGAACCTGAAACAAAACGGCAATCAATGGAGTGGCGCCACACCCACTCCCCTACTAAGAAAAAGTTTAAAGCCATACCCTCAGCCGGTAAAGTCATGGTTACAGTCTTCTGGGACGCTGAAGGGGTTATTCTGTTCGATGTCCTTCCCCATGGTCAAACGATCAACTCTGAAGTGTATTGTGCTACTCTTCAGAAATTGAAGAAACGACTTCAGCGTGTTCGTAGGCACAAAAATCAGAACGAACTTCTCCTTCTTTATGACAACGCAAGACCTCACACAAGTCTTCGCACCCGAGAGGAGCTCACAAAACTTCAGTGGACTGTTCTTCCTCATGCACCCTACAGCCCCGATCTCGCACCGTCGGATTTCCATATGTTTGGCCCAATGAAGGACGCAATCCGTGGGACGCACTACGCGGATGATGAAGAAGTTGTTGATGCAGTACGACGTTGGCTCCGACATCGACCAGTGGAATGGTACCGTGCAGGCATACAGGCCCTCATTTCAAGGTGGCGTAAGGCCGTAGCATTGAATGGAGATTACGTTGAAAAATAGTGTTGTGTAGCTAAAAGTTTGGGGAATAACCTGGTGTATTTCAATGCTGAATAAAACAACCCCTGTTTCAGAAAAAAAAGTGTTGCATTGCTTATTAAACTGCCCTCGTACAAATCTGCCTGCTACTATACTATTTGTTTTTTACCGGAGGTCATAAAAATATCACCTACCAAGGAAAATTATTTTTATTTTTATGGGAGGTCAGATAAATATTGCCTTCCAAGTAAGGTTATTTTTAGACATCAAATTCACAAACCATAATTAGTTATTTAGTGAAGAGAATATTGAAAAAGGTAAAAAAAGAAATTATAATTTAATACCTAAAACATAGTAAAACACAAAACATTTGCAACGCGATAAAAAATGGCTGTTGTGAGATTCGATGAGTCGATCCGACACATACGGCAGCCACCAGTACAATAAACTGACACGCTGCCAAGCAGCTATCGATGCCTTCTTTTGCGCATAACTGTCGAATTGGTCTACAGTAGCTGGAGAATAAATATTAAACTGGAAACAACAGATACTGGAAGGCACAACCACTCTCTCGCGTAAGCCGCGGGTAGGGTTTAGAGAAAAATGCCAGGCAGCTGCCATGTTTCTCTTAGCTGGAAGCTATAGACACACGAGCTGGCGGTCGACGTAATTATAAATAAATACATTCATTTTCAATATTTTTACTATGAGCACTTGTCTGTTTGTTTAAAGATTGGACTATTATAAAATGGAATCTTTTGTATGTGGAACTTAGAAAAGCCTAGAACTGCACAATTTGTAGCGAAGGTTTAAAATACAGGGTTATTACAAATGATTGAAGTGATTTCACAGCTCTACAATAACTTTATTATTTGAGATATTTTCACAATGCTTTGCACACACACACAAAAACTCAAAAAGATTTTTTAGGCATTCACAAATGTTCGATATGTGCCCCTTTAGTGATTCGACAGACATCAAGCCGATAATCAAGTTCCTCCCACACTCGGCGCAGCATGTCCCCATCAATGAGTTCGAAAGCATCGTCGATGCGAGCTCGCAGTTCTGGCACGTTTCTTGGTAGAGGAGGTTTAAACACTGAATCTTTCACATAACCCCACAGAAAGAAATCGCATGGGGTTAAGTCGGGAGAGCGTGGAGGCCATGACATGAATTGCTGATCATGATCTCCACCACGACCGATCCATCGGTTTTCCAATCTCCTGTTTAAGAAATGCCGAACATCATGATGGAAGTGCGGTGGAGCACCATCCTGTTGAAAGATGAAGTCGGCGCTGTCGGTCTCCAGTAGTGGCATGAGCCAATTTTCCAGCATGTCCAGATACACGTGTCCTGAACCGTTTTTTTCGCAGAAGAAAAAGGGGCCGTAAACTTTAAACCGTGAGATTGCACAAAACACGTTAACTTTTTGTGAATTGTGAATTTGCTACACGAATGCGTGAGGATTCTCTACCGCCCAGATTCGCACATTGTGTCTGTTCACTTCACCATTAAGAAAAAATGTTGCTTCATCGCTGAAAACAAGTTTCGCACTGAACGCATCCTCTTCCATGAGCTGCTGCAACCGCGCCGAAAATTCAAAGCGTTTGACTTTGTCATCGGGTGTCAGGGCTTGTAGCAATTGTAAACGGTAAGGCTTCTGCTTTAGCCTTTTCCGTAAGATTTTCCAAACCGTCGGCTGTGGTACGTTTAGCTCCCTGCTTGCTTTATTCGTCGACTTCCGCAGGCTACGCGTGAAACTTGCCCGCACGCGTTCAACGGTTTCTTCGCTCACTGCAGGCCGACCCGTTGATTTCCCCTTACAGAGGCATCCAGAAGCTTTAAACTGCGCATACCATCGCCGAATGGAGTTAGTAGTTGGTGGATCTTTGTTGAACTTCGTCCTGAAGTGTCGTTGCACTGTTATGACTGGCTGATGTGAGTGCATTTCAAGCACGACATACGCTTTCTCGGCTCCTGTCGCCATTTTGTCCCACTGCGCTCTCGAGCGTTCTGGCGGCAGAAACCTGAAGTGCGGCTTCAGCCGAACAAAACTGTATGAGTTTTTCTACGTATCTGTAGTGTGTCGTGACCATGTGTCAATGAATTGAGCTACAGTGAATTTATGAAATCGCTTCAATCATTTGTAATAGCCCTGTATTACCTGCACAAGTCTAAGTAACAAAAAAAAAAAAAAAAAAAAATGACAATTGACTCCAGCTGGATTCCAACGCTCCTCCTTTAAGTTCGTAACCCATCAGCCTATCTACTCAGCCACTGAAACAGATAAAAAACGCTCGCCGTTGTAGCAGTTATACCGACTTGGAGTTCTCATACGTAAACCGTTTCTACGTGTCCGGATAATGATTTTCAAAAGAAATGATACGATGAGTTAAATTGCAATGAATCTCGACACACACTGCATGCAAACTATTATATTGCCTTTATATGACGATGTAAAGACCAAGCTGAAGTTCCACAGACCACTACAGTTGTGAAGACTGGCACTTCCGAACTTGGACATGCCTCTGTTCTTGGACGCTAAATTATTCGGGCTGGGCAATCTTTGTGCCTCTCAATGTACACAAACACCAAGCCAAACACAATTCCATTCACTGTCTTATTGTGAATCTAGAACCTCATTCACCTTGTTATAACAGGTAATATCTTGTCTACCTTGTAGGTTTCGAGGAATCTTAAGATTATTGTTCATTATGAATAAGGTATCCGAAAGCTGGAAGAATCCAGTAGCAATATTCATTACAGTCTTCAAGGCTGAGAGGTTGCGGCCGATATATAAAACTGTTGTATTCACTAAATGCACTTGACGTCAAACAGATAAATGTGGCATGAAGTGAAGGTGGTTTGCTTCCACGTTGCAACTGCGCGGATTCAACACAGGACCAAATGAAGATAACCATAGCTATGACAAAAATAAGTCGCACCGAAGTCCAGCAATAATTTAAAATGATTTATTGACAGAAGAATTAAGGTACTTAAAAGCGGCATGAAGATTGTGCGTCGCAATATAGTTCAGTTTTCACTTGCAGCAATCTGTCGAAATACAATAGACAATAACTAACACTGGTTGTATAATATCCAGTTTGCCCCTTCTTGGTGGCGACTGTAGATGAGATCGGAGACACTCGATGAGACAGGGTCCTGTTACTGTCTGCCGACTGTCCGAAGATTGTCCTGCTGTGCTACCGACCGAGTGTCCACCTCGACATCTGAGTGGTAAGCGGGACTATCTGTCATGTGGAGGACTAGAGTTTGATTCCCGGTACTGCCAGGAATGTCTTCTTGGTAGGAAGATTGGAACGGGCTGCACTGAGCGTTATGGTGCCAACCAAGGAGCTACTTCTTGACCGTTATAAGCGGCTCCAGGTCGCGAAAACTGACAAAGGCCGGGAGAGCGGTGTGGTGAACCCACGTCCCTCCATATCACATCCAATGACGCCACTGGTGGAAGATGACGCAGCAGTCGCTCAGCACCTACGGGCCAACCAGGGCCTGCGCAGGGAGTTATCACCATCTACTGAATGGAATTGTGTGTCTGCTTATATTCAAGTTTGGTGGATGAATGTCCACTAGACAACTATTACCATGATACAAGGCACATGCGTGTCATATTTCTTTTCCTCTAACATTAACCATCGCAATACAAAGAGTTGGGGAGAGGCGGAGAGACTTTATGCCCACATTTTGGAAATATTATGATCTAGTTAGCTACTTTATATTTTAAAATAAATATTTATTTGTTTTTAATGAATTATTCTGTCAGATTTCATAAATGTTTTAAATTTTTCAGTTAAACTTAGGCCAAAAATTTAAGTTTTAGTAGTAAATATTACTTTTCCCGATGAATGGCGTCTTTCATATTTTCAGGTTCAGGACCTTACTTATACATCAATGTTGTGAGTAAAAGCAAACAACAATTAACCAAAAATGCATTTTTCAAGTTTTTTACGGGGGACATAAAGAACCACCCCGTTGGTAATCCACATTATTGGGAGTGCGCTGATATTGCTAAGAGTGTGTTGAAAGATATTTTCGGGTTCTGTATCCTATTTACACTTCTGTATCGCTTTAAAAAGTATGTTGTTAATGTAAGTCAACAACAGTTACCGCATTTTCGATGGGCATAAAGTACAGCCCTCCCCCTTAGTAACGCGCATTAAGGAAAATGCGTTGGTATTGCAGGCGTTAACCATGGTAGTGCCGCGCGGGGTACCCCGCGGTCTGAGGCGTTTTGCCACAGTTCGCGCGGCAACCCCCCCCCCCCCCCCCCCGCCCCTCTCGGATGTTCGAGTTCTCCTACGGGCATGGGTGTGTGCGCTGTCCTTAGTGTAAGTTAGTTTAAGTTAGATGAAGTGGTGTATAAGCCTAGTGACCGATGACCTCAGCAGTTGGGTCCCATAGGAACTTACTACCACCACTATGTTACGTCTAATCCGTAGGCAACAACGCTTTTCTACGTAGGCCGGTCCCATACCTTCTGGAGAAGACAGCAAAAACTACATACTGACCTTTCGCCCCCATCTTTCGGAGACATCTTCAGAGATAAACTGGCAACTATTAGTCCTCTTCTTTGAAAACGGGTTCTGCAGATGGGAACGAAACGTCAGTGGATAGTTTTACATATAGATCTGACCTCTGTGCCAGAAATCTTGACTGAAGTAAACACCAGCTGCGAAACCATTAACTGTGTTACATTGTTAATCGTCATATTTTTTTTCAGAGTGTAACACTGTTTGTGGTAATCTGTGTGCTGAGGGGAGGAGCTCGTCTCTGTATCGTCCTTGATGACTATCAAAGTGCGTAGGATAGCAAAGATACACACTTCATGCAATGTACTTAGAAAAATTTAGACCCATTTCAGCATATAAGCCATTCCGCCAAAAACCGCCAAAGTAGTTCACAACATTACTGTTTGAATGAGTGACATGGAACAGACTGTAGAGACAGGCACAGTGTTGCCTTACCTTGCCAGACACCACCATAGGGCGCGGCTGCGGCAGCCCTATCAGCCGGTAGCAGAAGAAGAGCAGCACGCCCTTCGAAAGGTGGGGCCGCATGTCCAGGTCGTCGGGCACGTATCGGTCCATGTTCCACAGCTCGATGTCGTCCAGGAAGTGCAGACTGGGCGCGTTCAGGATCACGGCCTCACGGTACACCTCGCACATCTGAAACGGTACCAAGGCCACTGTTCAAAGACTCTGGCCGCATATCGTCTTGTACGCGATATGTTGTTGTTGTTATTGTCGTGGTCTTTCATCTCGGTTCTATGCAGCTTTCTGCGTTAATCTATCCTGTGCAAGTTTCTTCGTCTCTTCTTAACTACTGCTACATACACTAGTTGTGCAGAAACACGGAAACAACGCGAGAAAAGCGTGCTTTAACATAAATGCAGGGTGTAGCCAAGCCTGCAGATTTCGCTATTCTACGAACCATGAGCAATGAACTGCACTGCGCAATGTCTTCATCGCTTTGCATGTGTCAGTCACGTCGAGAACAGTGTTTCGCTTGGTTGTGATTGCATTATGTGGAAGCCAAGTGATTTCGAACGTACACAAACTCTTGGTGCTTCTCTGGTGGGTGCTTCGGCGACCAAGGAAGCCGAACTGTTTCGTGTTTCGAGAGCCACCGTATCGAAGATGTATAGCGCATACGGGAAGAGCAGAAGAACGTCATCCGCTAAGTCACAGCGCGGACGGAAGTGTTGTTGAGTGATCGTGACGGGTAGAGAATTGTGACAAAAAATAAGAGGACAATTGCTGCAAAAGTCACTGCAGAAATGAATGTCGCACTCGCGACGCTTGTCAGCATCAAACGACGCGAAGTGAGTTCCATAAGGAGGTAATTGAAGGACGAGCTGGAATTACAAATCCACTCATGCCCGTGACCGGAGAACGTGTTGCCAAAGCCATAAAACCTGGACTATGGAGCAGTGGAAGAAACTCATTTGGTCGACTGAGTATTGTTTCGCACTGTTTCCAACGTCAACATAGTTTCAAACGACAAGGTGATGCCACAATATGCTGTTTTATTAACAGGCTGATCTGGTGGTAGCTAATCAGCTGGTTTTCATTTGTAGACGAAACGAACTATTCACGTTTCGGTAGTTCACTTCTATTAATACTGGCATTAGTGCTCTGTATTGCTATTGCTTCAAGTTGAGGAAAGTGTGCAGCGTTTAATAGGGTTTACCAAATAACTTCAAGTTTAACTTGCTATTTTTTTCATGTCGTCAGTCTTTCGACAGATTTGACGGTTTCCTCCATCTTTTTTTCCTCTCCCGCTTTGTTTTCGCTTCGAAAATCTAGGCATTTTGTAATTTTTGTTTACTCCTGCAACTGTCTTCTCCTTCTTTTTCTTGTTGCATGTTGTTTCGGATTTGGTATTCTTAATGGTAGTGGATAACCGTATGTCCTTCAGACGTCACCATTCCTCCCTCGCCCCCTCCCCCTCCCCCTCCCTCCTCCCGTGACGGAGTTTGTGGACCCCATCCGTCTTCACCTAGTGTTATCTTATGTGCAAACGTAAGAACGTTTTCTGAATGTTTGTGAATCCTGTAACTGTGGTGGAAAGTAGATACCAGTCCGGTATTCACCTACTTGGATGTAGAAAACCACCTAAATACGACACTGAAGCTGGGGCAGCACACGGCCCTCGTCGTTAATCCGCCGGGCGGATTCGATCCGAGGCCGGCACGCCTCCCCATCTCCCGGAAGTGACCGCTTTACCATACTCACCTATACGTAACTATACCTACAGCTTTCCTGCTTTACCGCGTCTTCACTCTCCACATTCAGTCTTTCGCAAGGATGCTGCAGCTGTGCACCAGATATTACACTAGATGCCCATTCCCTTGCTAAGGATTTTTCTCGGCCGTACCTACAATTACCCGTTCATTTCAAACGTACTTGTACACGTAATTTTTAATATCCCATTACAACATAACTTATCAGATGCTTCCAGTTTCTGTTGTACAGTCACCTCTTGCCCATGATTCACTTCCGTAACTGCCATGCTCCAGGCTTACGCTTTAAAAAACTTAGTATTTTAGCCATCATCAGCAACTGTAGATGTATATAACGAAATAATAAGCAAACTGTTGCATAAAAGAAATTTAATTTGTTTACCGGTTACGAGCACGCAGTGCCCTCCTTTAGAGGGCTGTACGGGGAAATACACTACAAATAAGTAGAGATCAGAGAAGAATATTAAAATTAAGGACGAAATGCTTAAAACTTTTTAAAAATTTAAAGCTAAAATTGTACTTAGTTATACCAATTGCTTTATTTGCAAGTATCAACAATAACATGCATGTAGTAAAATGTTGTGGTCCTAAAAATATAGAAGCAGTAAGTAATACAATATTGAATCCATTCACACGTACAAAAAGAGGTCGTAGAAGCTTACATGTGGTTCATGGAGCCTGTACAAATTCAATGAAGCGCCAAACAAACTGGTATAGGCATGCTTATTCGAATACAGAGATACATAAACAGGAAGAATATGGCGCTGCGGTCGGCAACACCTACATAAGACCACAAGTGTCTGGTGCAGTTGTCAGAACGGTTACTGCTGCTACAATGGCAGGTTACCAAGATTTAAGTGAGTTTGAACGTGGTGTTATAGTCGGCGCACGAGCAACAGGACACAGTATCTCCGAGACAGCGAAGAAGTGGTGCTTTTCCCGCACGAACATTTCACGACTGTATCGTGAATATCAGGAATCCGGTGAAACATCAAATCTTCGACATCACTGCAGCCGGGAAAAGATCCTGCAAGAACGGGAACAACGGCAACTGAAGAGAATCGGTCAACGTGACAGAAGCGCAACCATTCTTCAAACTGCTTCACATTTCAATGTTGGGACATTAACAAGTGTCAGCGTGCGAAACGTTCAATGAAACATAATCGAAATGAGCTTTCGGAGCCGAAGGCCCACTTGTGTACCCTTGTGGACTGCACGACACAAAGCTTTACGCCTCGCCTGGGCCCGTCAACACTGATATTGGACTGTTGATCACTGGAAACACGTTGCCTGGTCCAACGAGTCTTGTTTCAAATTGTATCAAGCGAACGGACGTGTACGGATATGGAGACAACGTCATGAATCCATGTACCCTGCATGTCAGCAGGGGACTGTTGAAGCAGGTGGAGACTCTGTAATGTTGTGAGGTGTGTGCAGTTGGATTGATATGGGACCCCGGAAACGTCTAGATACGACTCTGACAAGTGATACGTGTGTGCATCTTATCCGATCTCCTGCATCTGTTCATGTCTATTGTGCGTTCCGACGAACTTGGGCAGTTCCAGCAGGACAATGCGACACACCTCACGTTCAGAATTGCTACAGAATGGCTCCAGGAACACTCTTCTGAGTTTAAACACTTTAGCTGGCCACCAAACTCCCCAGACATGAACATTATTGAGGATATTTGGGATGTCTTGCAACATGCTGTTCAGAAGAGATCTCCACCCCGTCGTACTCTTACGGATTTGTGGACAGCCCTGCGGGATTCATGGTGTCATTTCCCCCTGCCACTACTTCAGACATTAGTAGAGTCCATACCACATGGTGTTGCAGCACTTCTTCGTGCTCGTGGGACCTCTACACAATATTACGCAGGTGTACCAGTTTGTTTGGCTCTTCAGTGTTGTACAAAGAAGCGAAACAACAAGTGCAGACATCATACCAGAACAGAAGCTAATCAACTAATAAGATACGCATCTTGAAGTTTTTCTCAGGGTGGGGGTGAAAGTACGATAAAATAATAAAAAAAAAACTGTATTTGTCATAAGGCATAAACAAAAATGTAGGTGGACATAAGTAGCGTAATAAGTAATATAAAAAAGTAATATAAAAACCTAATGATAAATCAAATAAGTTAATATCAACGGCAAGTGGCGCTGTGGATGAGAAATCTGGGAACTAATCTCGAAAGACCCGCAGCTTTTTCAGGAGCACGGCATTTTGCTGTATGATTTTTATTGTTGCACTCTCAAATAATTCAGTAGGTATAAGTATGACCGTTTTTTATCTTTAAAAAAAATTAAAAATTATTAAACTTTTCGTTCTTAATTTTAATATTTTTATCGGACTTCTACTTATTCAGACTTCTGAGAAGGGCACTGAGTGCCCCAATCCGGTAAAGAACTTAAATTTCTTCTATGCAACACGTTCATTATTATCTGGTTATACAGTTTAAAGAGTATTGTTCTTACTTCGGTGACAATGTGTGATAATAGTAATATTCTTCTGTTGAAGTGCACTGTTTCTCCTGGATGGACATAAATGTGAAATGTATAGATTACATGTCTTTACGATAAGTATTGTATGACTAACTTGCGAGTTTTACCAAGGAACAATATATTATGCTACAATGTATGCCTGTTCCATGGAATTGAGATTCTGTGTTTGAACTCTGACCTCTTTTGTCATTACTATACTTCTCCTTGGCTTATGATCTGGACGCGAGCCGTAAGGAGCGTTTAACGAAGGTTCATCTTGCTGATCAGCCAAAGTGAGTTATTAACAATACTGAAAATAGAGTTGTTTGTGATTTAAAAATTGTGTCCGTGTTGAAATCATTTGTAATCCTAAGCCTTGGTTGTTTCGAGTAGACATGGGCCTTAACAGAAATTCTTCATTGTTAGGCACCGTCTTAAAAAATAATTAAGAACTTTCTTTCAACTCATCGTAGAGACGTGCTGCCAGTTACAAAATTAAGCCTTTCTTTCAGATTCTACGAGCCTGGCGGTCACTGCAAGTGATTTAATAAGATTCACTTTCAGATTTTCTCAAAATTACAAGATTATATCCCAGGCAGGAAGGCCTGGTCACAGGATTCTAGTTCTGGTATAAGATTTTATTTGCAAAAGCTACGCTTGTTATCTTGAATCAAGAGGAGACCACGTTTTTGAGTTACGGAATTTATTGTTGTACAGTGAACAGACTGGTGAAATATTCTCTGGTGCTATCAGCACACGACTTTTAACTTGACGTCGACTAGGCATATATTGAGGAATAACTGTGGTGTTTTAATAGTTAAACAAATGAGTATTTACAATTCCATAACTCCTGAGGACTGAGCTAGTTTACTGAGTGCTTATACTCGTCGGGATAAATTAAACAACATATTACACTGTTAATAATATTCCTACATTAGTTATTTCTCTTTTATGCTGAGCCATTGCATTAATATGTGTTTATTTTTTATACAAATCACGGCTCATATTCATTCTATTACATTATACTGCGAGTAAAGAAAAAGAGACAACTATTTTTATTTGATTACATTACAGAAGGAAGCTTTTTTTAACTTGCCGGCCGCGGTGGTCTAGCGGTTCTAGGCGCTCAGTCCGGAACCACGGGACTGCTACGGTCGCAGGTTCGAATCCTGCCTCGGGCATGGATGTGTGTGATGTCCTTAGGTTGGTTAGGTTTAAGTAGTTCTAAGTTCTAGGGGACTGATGACCACAGATGTTAAGTCCCATAGTGCTCAGAGCCATTTGAACCATTTTTTTTAACTTCACTTTTATTATTCCTTATTTCGGCCATGTCATGTTATTCCACTTCTCGCCAATATGCTGCTGATATGGTTGCACTATCGGTCGGAGAATGGCATTCACGTATCGTACAGCCGTTACGGCGCTTTCCATGACACCAGCGGCGTACGTCGGCCCCACATAATGCCACCCCAAAACAACAGGGAGCCCCCACCTTGCTTCACTCGCTGGACAGTGTGTCTAAGTCGTTCAGCCTGAGCGGGTTGCCTCCAAAGACGTTCCGACGATTGTCTGGTTGAAGGCATATGCGACACTCACTGGTGAAGAGAACGTGATGCCAATCTTGAGCGGTCCATTCGGGATGTTGTTGGGCCGATCTGTACCGTGCTGCATGGTCTCGTGGCTGCAAAGATGGACCTCACCGTGGACGTCGGGAGTGAAGTTGCTCATCGTGCAGCCTATTGCGCACAGTTTGAGTCGTAACACGACGTCCTGTGGCTGCACGAAAAGCATTATTCAACATGGTGGCGTTGCTGTCAGCGTTCCTCCGAGCCAAAATCCGTAGGTAGCTGTCATCCACTGCAGTAGTAGCACCTGGGCAGCCTGAGCGAGGCATGTCATCGACAGTTTGTTCGAACAACATCGCTTTGGTTCACCCCGAGACGCCTGGACACTTCCCTTGTTGAGAGCCCTTCTTGGCACAAAATAATAGTGCGGACACGATCGAACGCCGATATTGACCGTCGAGGTATGGTTGAACTACAGACAACACGAGCCATATACCTCCTCCCTGGTGGAATGACTGGAGTTATTCGACTGTCGGTCTCCCTACGTCTAATAGGCGCTGCTCATGCATGGTTGTTTACATCTCTGGGCGTGTTTAGTGGCCTCTCTGAAAAGTCAAAGTGACTATATCTGTGATACAATATCCACAGTCAACGTCTATCTTCATGAGTTCTGGGAAGTGGGGTGATGCAAAACCTTTTTTTGATGTGTGTACCTTGAAATCGTTGCCTTACAGACCCGCTACTATGACAGCTCGGATGTTGTGCGCCTACCCTCTTAGCGGCCCGCGACGCAGTTAACGACGCCTAGCCCCTTGCGCTGAGGGGTGCGGGCATGGGTTACTATGTGGATTGTTTGTTATGAACCACTGTACCAGTGCTCTCATTTTTACTTTCATTTCAGGTACACTTGTATACTGTGAAGCTACTGTGAGTATTCCTATGTCCTTAAATGTCTGCAACATAAGCTTGGGTGGGCTCCAGCTATTATTCTGACGTTAAGTGATTCGTTGTTCTTCCTTCTACTGTTGTTTATCGCTTTCACGTTAGCTCAGAATACGGAGTAAGAGTGAAGAGAAATAAATATTCTGTTCAGCAAGTGTTATAGGTTTTGTTATTTCCAGTCTCAATAGATACGTCACCTGTAAACATTAGCATTGATAACTGTTCACCCTATACTGTTACTTGTTTTCCTAAACCTTTTTTCACTCCTTTCTCAGCTTTGTTAACTACTTCTTTTTAACACTCCATTTTTGTCTCCCCCAGCGACAGATACTGGAGATTACTCAAGTTAACCGTAAGGCGTAGACCTTTAATACTGTTAGTCTCAGACTTTTGAACATCTCATTCTGCATTAGACTGTTGAAGGCTTTCTCTGTTTCACCAAAGCATATACAGACAAAAGCTGTCCTGACTTTCATTATACTCCTTCTACGCCAAGTAGGGTCTGGTACCCTGGTACCTTTACCTCTCCTACAATCAAACAGATCATCTTCCAGAATTCCATCACAGTTTCCTCCTACTTTCCTGTATGTTTGTCGTCAGCACAAACGTTGTGTGCAAGGCTGATAGTGCGACACTTTTCACATTCCCCCCTTTTCTTATTTCTTCAGTAGAACGATCAGAGTGCTTCTTTGGAAATATTATTGCCGTCCTCCAGTTTCGCCTATTTTCGACACCATATCACATAATAATCTTCTACTTTATGTACCTTACACAAGTATCAGTAACGTAGAAGGAAGGTTTTTTGAACTCAAATAATTCAACACGCCGTATCTAAGTCTTTGCAGAAGGAGTTAGTCATAATGCATCATCTTAGCTTCCGATGATGTCGAATACAATTAATCCAAGAAGCGAAACAATGGTCTCATTAAAACATGAAATTTACGGAGAAGAAAGTCTTTGTAGCTATTGGAGTCCTTGTTGCACAGGAGGAAAAATTCCATGTTACTGTTTCTTATGTTTCTTATTGATGTAAATAAGATCCGTAGATTAATTACTTTTGGTAAAAAACGTTTAATATATCCTTTCCTCTAGGAATCAACACACACACACACACACACACACACACACACACACACACACAAGAACAGAAAATTAATGGTTCAGTAAACGAAGAGTATTGTGTAAGAAGTAGAATCTCACCATGAGCAGTACATGCAGAGAAATTTTGATTTGAGTATCCTATGTTATGAGCCTATTGAAGGACTTTGTATAAGGGAAAGAGTTTGGAAAACCGTAAAATGAAAACACTTACAGAGCAGGGGTTTCCCTCTAGACGTAGGCTGCGGAGATGTTTCAGGTCCCGAAGCGTAGTTAGTACGTCGTCCAGGACACAGATGTCGTTGTCGCCCAGGTCGAGCGTGCGCAGTTGTTTGAAGCAGTCGCCCAACAGATGGAGGTTGCTGTCTGTAATCATAGTCACGGCGCTTACACAGGAACTAATGTATGACTTGCTCGGAATTATTATGCTATTTAGTGTACCTTATTTCATCTGCTAGTTAGTATGCCTTGCAACGATATACATAAACTGCATGGCAACCATATTTTCGTAAGATGTACTTACATCAGTGTATCACTAATTTCATACTTTAATACGACAGATATAGTCAATCAGGATAACTATTTACCGGTCAGGGTATTTTTGTACTACTTACCACTTGAGTTTCAAATGGCTGCTACCCCACACACTCCGGTTATTTAATACTGAAAGTAACAGTTTTTTTACCTCTGTGAGTTGCAGTTATTATTTACGCTGTCTTTACAACTTCCTACAAGCTGTTAGGCTTTTGATTATCCTTTAACTGAATTGACTGTGAAGAAAGCAGTGATTTATGTTGAACAATGCCAGTTTGATACAAATATCTTGATATTTCAAAGTAAACCTGCAGTACTGAATTAACAATGTTTGTTTTTTCTTCTTATTAACACCTGATTTCCTTCTGGAAAGATCTAAATTTACCCAGAGCATAAGATACAGGGAAAATTCTTTGTTTTTTGAAGATTCGTCTTAACTTATCCTGAATGACAATGTAGCTTTGTCCCGGCATTAAAATCGAAATTTTATTCTAAGAGTTAGTACTAGTTAGTTCTAGTTAGTACTTTTTTTCAAATTTCCAATCACTCAATAACTACAGGTGTAAAATGTTACAATGTCTGTTGTGATGTGTAATTTATTCTCTTTCGGTATTTTTAAAAAATCGTAAAAAGTGGCACAAAACTAGTGGCTGCCAGCTGGGAATGTTAATTACAGAGTTACTTATCAAATGAAGTGTTAATGAGAATAAGCCTTCGTGTATGCGAAGAAATGCTGTAGAAGACATGAAATAGTAACTTAAAGTTTACTGACTTTTTTCCTGTATATGGGTGTGGATAAAGTATGGCATGAGAAGGTTTCGTTGGGCTGCATGCAGACTTATGAAACCTCGGTGCCTGATGGTATATGTATTTCCCATACCATCCAGATGATTACCTGTTCAGATAATTCACTTTATTCCCTCCATTCGAAAAAACCTTAATGGCAAGTGAACTTCGCTAAAAAGCAGGTCGATGAAGTATGTATCCAGCTTCTAAGTTGTTGCCTCTTTTATTACGACTAAATTTCAGTAAAAATTCTGTTTACATTCACCAGAACGTTGGAAACTAAACAAAATAAAAGTGTACTACTTATTTAATGAAGAAGAGAATCAACTAATCGGTAAAAATATTAGAACATTACCTTTTCAGTCTAAATTAGAATTTATGGTGATGGCAAAAATCGGATAATAGTTACTGTCAAGGATATTGCAACGTCACCAGTTTACTTTCAAGACGCTCCAGACATTTTATAACGATTATAAAGGCAGTGTCAAAAAACACACATACCTCACCGTGAGGAATAAGTAAAGCGCTTATCATTTTGAAAGTTTTCCTATATTCTTTTCTGTTAGCGTACTAAGTTTTCATTATGTATGAGACGACTTCCAAGGAAAGTTGCCTAAAGTCGTATGCCAAAACATACAGTGTGTGTGTCCTTCGCCGGCCGCGGTGGTCTCAACTAGTTAGTTCTAGTTAGTACTTTTTTTCAAATTTCCAATCACTCAATAACTACAGGTGTAAAATGTTACAATGTCTGTTGTGATGTGTAATTTATTCTCTTTCGGTATTTTTAAAAAATCGTAAAAAGTGGCACAAAACTAGTGGCTGCCAGCTGGGAATGTTAATTACAGAGTTACTTATCAAATGAAGTGTTAATGAGAATAAGCCTTCGTGTATGCGAAGAAATGCTGTAGAAGACATGAAATAGTAACTTAAAGTTTACTGACTTTTTTCCTGTATATGGGTGTGGATAAAGTATGGCATGAGAAGGTTTCGTTGGGCTGCATGCAGACTTATGAAACCTCGGTGCCTGATGGTATATGTATTTCCCATACCATCCAGATGATTACCTGTTCAGATAATTCACTTTATTCCCTCCATTCGAAAAAACCTTAATGGCAAGTGAACTTCGCTAAAAAGCAGGTCGATGAAGTATGTATCCAGCTTCTAAGTTGTTGCCTCTTTTATTACGACTAAATTTCAGTAAAAATTCTGTTTACATTCACCAGAACGTTGGAAACTAAACAAAATAAAAGTGTACTACTTATTTAATGAAGAAGAGAATCAACTAATCGGTAAAAATATTAGAACATTACCTTTTCAGTCTAAATTAGAATTTATGGTGATGGCAAAAATCGGATAATAGTTACTGTCAAGGATATTGCAACGTCACCAGTTTACTTTCAAGACGCTCCAGACATTTTATAACGATTATAAAGGCAGTGTCAAAAAACACACATACCTCACCGTGAGGAATAAGTAAAGCGCTTATCATTTTGAAAGTTTTCCTATATTCTTTTCTGTTAGCGTACTAAGTTTTCATTATGTATGAGACGACTTCCAAGGAAAGTTGCCTAAAGTCGTATGCCAAAACATACAGTGTGTGTGTCCTTCGCCGGCCGCGGTGGTCTCGCGGTTCTAGGCGCGCAGTCCGGAACCGTGCGACCACTACGGTCGCAGGTTCAAATCCTGCCTCGGGCATGGATGTGTGTGATGTCCTTAGGTTAGTTAGGTTTAAGTAGTTCTAAGTTCTAGGGGACTGATGACCACAGCAGTTGAGTCCCATAGTGCTCAGAGCCATTTGAACCATTTGTGTGTCCTTCGTCCTCGATTGCGAGAGACGTCTGTTGAGATAGCCGTTTTAACTTCGAACGTTTCTCCCACAGTCGTAGATAACGGCAGGGAATAGTTTTATATGCTGATCACGTTCTCTCAGCTCGAATGTTTTTAATAAAATGAGAAAATGTGCGAAGTTGTCACACTATCAAACCTCCAAAGGGATCTGACTAATTAAGTAAAATCAGCAGCTCGTTTCTTGAACTCGAATATCTGTGGATCATGGACAGTAATTGGATACGTAAAAAGTTAAAATTCTTTACATGGTTCTCTGATAATTGTTTAGTAATGTTTATAGACGACGTCTCTACAATTTCGAATTTTACGCCGCCTTTCGTTGTATTAATTTTTTTCAAGATAAGATTCGCTGATTTGGGGTCGGCGGGGGGGGGGGGGGGTTGTGGTTGGGGTTGCTTTGGGGAAGGAGACCAGACAGCGAGGCCATCGGTCTCATCGGATTAAGGAAGGACGGGGAAGGAAGTTGGCCGTGCCAATTTCAAAGGAACCATCCCGGCATTTGCCTGGAGCGACTTAGGGAAATAACTGAAAACCGGAATCAGGATTGCCGGACGCGGGATTGAACCGTCGTCCTACCGAACGCGAGTCCAGTGTGCTAACCACTGAGTCACCTCGATCGGTAATTTTTTTTCACTTACTGTGTACATATACCCTACGATTATTAGGAAGTCAGTCATAAACGGTGGTTCGCTGTTTTCATAGTTATCGAATAGCCCTTTCGGCAAATAATCACCATTAAAAAATGTGTGTAGTTTACTGTTCCATATCATATTTCTCAACATATCCCGTCAGCTGTTCAACTTTACATAGGCACGTCTGATTTGCTCTACACGTTCCTTTGTTTGTAGGTAACATGTTTTCCTGAAATTATGTTTCCCACATCTATCTCACATGACGAATGATATCTTCAAATTGTTTATGGATCTTTACAAAATGATGCATGTCAAATACTGACAGGAACTGTCTGTGCAGCTTAGAGAGAAAGAGGTACAGAAAGACAAATAGCCTAAGTTATTGTTTATTATTCCTGTGTCATTTATGGTGTTTTATCAGTCACAGTTGCTTATCCTTCAAGAGCTCCCATGTGAACTGATCCTAACTTTGTTCTATTTTGAATACTACTGTGAGTGGCTGCATTTGACAGCCATTAGCGGTTATTAGTCGTTTAGAGATAATGTATAATCGAAGAAAAGATATCAAAATGCTACATTTCTGTCATTGTATCGTATCTCTCTCGCTAGGAGTTCTCGTATTGAATATTTTCGTGCAGCCCACATGAAACTCAGAAATTTTGTAACAGGAATTCATACCACATAATTAAAAAGCAATCTGCCTTTAAGGAACAATTATACTTTGCTATGTGTCCCACACAATCCGGTGTTCAAGAACTTCACCAAAGATTTTATGACTATTCACGTTTTATAGTTAATATAACCCGAGGTGCTTAGTCACAGACGATTATGTGCCGCAAAAGAATTTCAAGGTATTTCGTTCAAAATTTGTTAATAGTTTACTGGTCAGAGAATAAAAAGTCGCAATTGCTATGTAGAAGTTTCTTTTATAACTGGATGTACTCCAAGTTATTGTCAATAAAATCTGTCGAAGATTTTAAAAACTGGAGACGCATCTACTCATTTACAAATTAAAAGTCAACGAGGCACAATGTGACGCGTAGGACAGTTTTTCTACGGCGGGAGATTACATGCTCCCTTGCCGAAGCAAACAGAATCTTCCTTGTATGGAAATTATATAATTTCCTTTGAGATCAAATCTATGTCGTTGCTCTTAGAGTGTAAATATTGTCCTTAAAGTACTTGATAAGCTATTAATATATGAAAATGTAGCAAATAATCCAGTTAACAAATTATTTTTTTGAACAAACTGCTTCATTTTTATGTTCCTTTGTTCTGTTTTCATGGTTTAGCTACAAGCAAAATTTCACTTTTCTCTTTTAGATGTTGAGCACCTTTAATAATTCTAAAAAAGAAAAAAAATCAAATATATCCCGAAATAATTACTCTATTTCTCAGAAGTTTAAGGTAGACCACTTTTAGGTTATTCAATATCTGATGGATACTTTGATTTTATGGTATATACTTCGCCGAAAACTGCACAATAACATCACGCCATTCATATTACTCGTTTCACTGGCTCTGTGGATCAGGGGTAGGAGAAGTGAAGCACAGGCCAAGAGGCTTCGAATAGCAATGACAAAGTGTGATGCCGTGAGCATCTCCAGGTCACGGTTGGATTTAGGGGGGAGGGTGAGGTGCGAAAGGGAGGGAGGTTCTAGACCCGGGCCTCCAGGTGGATGGAGACCTCCATTCTGATCGAGTTCTCAGCTGGCTGGCTAATAACAATCATTCAAGGTACAGTCGTCATCATAGGATAAAGTACGACTAAAAACATGCAACAAATTTACTCGTTTGTTACATTCATCATCTTAATAAATTAGCATAATCAGTTTTAAAGAAGAAGATCGAATATAGTGCATGATAATCGTCATTCATACTTTCTTGTTGAAAAGAAGTGTTCCGCAGTCTCATATAGTTACCGAATATCTAGCTCCAATCCAGCGAAAAATTAAGTCACTGCTTAGTTGTGTAGTAGGATATATTTCTTTCATGTCAATAAGTTCCCTCCGCATACACGGAGATGGGTAGAATTTTTTGACCACAACAATAGGCAGATAACTTCAAACGCTTTTTTGAGCCGTGAGATACACTCAATCCCACTGCCCTTCTTTCTGTTGTTCGCTGTTTTTATCTCTTGTTTATTGTTGTAGAGCTGAACAGTTAAATTGTATGGCAATATTGTATAGAGCGTTGTAATGTACTGTATATTTGCAGACTGGCTGGTGTTAGTACCTGGCACGACATTGTTTATTCCAATCAGTTAGTGAGTAACCCATCCTTGAGTTTCATTTTTGGTTTTAGATGCTCGAATGGAATCTCATCACGTGAGGAAGTTTTCCAGTGGCGGCAGCAAAAAAAAAAAAAAAAAGTCACAGAAAGAAGCAGCTAAATTTGTAAACAAACTGCAAAAAGTGATTTCGTATTTATGAAGAAAGATTATTCCATTGTTAGTGTTAATGAAGTTTGTACTGAACCAGAACATCATGTACCTGTGCATACTTCCTCTAACGAGTGTGTGACAAGTTCCGGTGAATCTGAAATTTTTGTAAGTGAGTCGGTGTGAATGCGAATGTTGAACTAGGCGATCATAAAACCGAGACCGGTGGCAGTACTCACAACGAATTAGTGAAGTCCCCAACATTGGAGGAATATCCGGAGAAACAGAAAAACGTGAGAACGAATTCGTGGAACTATATTTGGCGAAAGGTTTAGACTATTTTAAGAAAAATGTAGATGATCTAAGTCCAGAACGTGTCTAGAAATCACACAGAAGCTACGCATCCAAAAACTTGTTCTTCAGAAAACTGCTAAATGGAAAGAAAAATGAAAGAAAAGGCTGTTGTACTCTACAGGAAATGTACTCTATAGTTTCTCTAAATTATTAAGTGACAACATGGACCTTGCATAGTCAATTTTCAACCTGTGGAGTTCCTCATTGGAAAAAGGGGGAAGAAAAAGCGGCGTCTCATCGAAACAACGGTAATCATCGCAAAAATTCGGATAGAGAAACGAAGGATGTATCGACGATGAACTGCAGTATATGATTAAAGCAGAGGAAAATTATTGGCAAGGGGGTGCTTCGGGACGTTGCAGAAGTAATTCAATATTTAGCAGTATGAGGACTTGGTTTTCGTGGTGATAATGAAATTTTTGGAGACCAAAATAATGGTAACTATTTATGTTCCCTTGAACTAATTGCTCATTTTGACCCATTTTTGCAACAGCGCATCCAAGGGCATGGCTCTGAAGATCGTGGCCAACAGTCATATGTGTCCAAGACTTTTTGTGAAGAATTCATCGGCCTCATGGGAAACAAGGTACTAAGTAAAATACTTGGAGAAACCCATAAGCAAAATATTGCGGACTAGTTGTAGATTCAGAGATACACACGGCACATGAAGATCAATTGGGTACTGTAGTAAGGTACTGATTCGAGGGAAGAGTTGACGAAAGATTTTGTGTTTTGTTCCATACACATTCAAATGGAAGGAAGTGTTAGGAAGTTTACTCTAGATCTCTTTGGAAAATACAATATTAGGATAGAAGGTTGTCGTTCTCAGTCCTATGGCAATGGTCGAGGTGGCCGTGCGATTCTAGGCGCTACAGTATGGAGCTGCGTGACCGCTGCGGTCGCAGATTAAAATCCTGCCTCGGGCATGGATGTGTGTGATGTCCTAAGGTTAGTTAGGTTTAAGAAGTTCTAGGGGACTGATGACCATAGATGTTAAGTCCCATAGTGTTCTGAGCCATTTTTGTATCAGGAATATAGCGACGAAAGGAAACGCAAAATAAAAAGATTATCTGATGGAGAAAGAGTTGAGTGGAGTGGAGTGGATGTGATAAATTTCGTGTGGCACGTATTGTAGTCGTCTATAAATTACAAGCAGAACTATAAAAGCGAGAAGTAAAATATTGCGAAGTAGTCGATCTTTTCCTACCGTTAACAAACAATATAGTAAAGCAAGAAGCTAAAGAACTCTTAACAGAAACTTTATGAAAAATACCGAAGTGATCACGATGAACAAAGTTTTCGTTGCTAAATTCTTCATTTTAGTGAATATTTGAAGTTTTCTTTCAAATAAAAGACTGCTCAACATTTTACCAGTCGAATTGTATGATAATGATCTTGGTGATGTACCAACTGCGAATTGTGAAGCTGAGAAAGGATTTTCCAAAATAGCCCGTATCAACAAGAAATTATGTAGTACAACGCAAGAAGAAGGCATTTCCTCTCTCGCCTTGTTATCATTCAAACAGGGCGAGGTGGCGCAGTGGCTAGCACACTGAAATCGCATTCGGGTGAACGACAGCTCAAACCCGCGTCCAGCCTTCCAAATTTACATTTTACGTGACTTCCCTAAATCGTTCGAGGCAAATGCCGGGATGGTTCCTTTGAAAGGGCACGGTTGATTTCCTTCCCTATCCTTGACGTAAACCTAGCTTGTGCTACGTCTATAATGACCTGATGTCGACGGGAACTTAAACCCAATCTTCCTTACTTCCTTCCTTATTATCACTGAGCTCGAGGTGACGAGTTCCCTAGACTTCCACGATGTGGTGGAGGACTTCGCTAGGGCGAAAGAGAAGAAAAGAAATTTGTGAGGCACTCTTTTTTTATTTATTGATTACATAATAGGGTAACAATGTGTATTTTTTAAATGCAACTGTATGGTCCATTAGGTATAATATCATCTAATGGATGGCATGTTTTGCTGTCGTAGAAGTACGTGTATTCCGTTATTTTTCCTATTGCACTTTCACAGAAATGTACGTATTAACTTTCACGAGTTAAACAGGCTCCACACATTTGTTCTAGTCCCGGACCTCCACATGGCTTAACCCAGCCCAAGCTCCGGGAAAACATAAATTGCAGGTACTTGACGAATGCTGCAGTAGGACAGAACAGAGAAAAAGGATTGGTGCCGTCTTCTCGTGGACGTTGTATTCACCTGGGGTGTTGACGTTGAACTCGCGGCCACATACTCCGCGGGTCGTGGCCAACGTGTACATGTCAGAGGACAGATAAGCACAACTCTGACAAGATAAGACGAGTCTTTCCTTTAAAAACTCTTCAGTCTGCATCCATAAAGATCAAACGTCCTGTTCGACTTGTGACCCATGTTAGTGTCAGCTTTCGTCCAGCCAAATACAAACATTCTGATAGTAGGGCAGCGGAGTCCTAGTTGGGAGTATTGTGGGAAGGGGCTGGTGGAGGGATATTTCTACTTCCAGTTTTTTCCTTACAACCAAGGGAATCCCCCCCCGGAAATAATATGTTCCATACAAAAATCTGACATGCACAGTGTACCTACGTCGCTGTTGATCAGGCAGTGTGATCGACGATGACTCAGTACAGTGAATCCAGTGGGCCATGTAAAAGTTGAGGCTAGCCTGTCCTCTACAAAACATGCTAAGGTGGCTCCTATTTTTCCGCTCCCTCCGCGTTATCTTTTTTCTGTTAACAAAACAACGAACTACTCTGGTTTTTAAGTCAATCAAACAAGCGACCCCCGACGAGCATGAATGTCTGAAATCTAACCCCGTCCGCCTCTTTTAGAACTTTTTCTTAAATGGTTTCATTTGAATTTACTTGTAAATTCTAGTGATAAAAATTAGTGCGAGTTTTCTTTAATTTTTGTGACATACGACATTTATTTCAAATAGCACACCATTTTTCCTTTCTTAGATAATAACAGAACACACGAATGGTCTTACATGCGAACTATTTTACACGTTTGTTTATAAATGTTATTAGACCTACTTCTATTGTTATTAATAGACTTAAACTGTTACTATTATTTGATAAATTTATTTTATAATTTCTGTATTTTACACTCTTTTGTATCTTGTTTTCTTATTTATCTTTGATGGATGATTTTTCAATTATTATTTCAAACATTTTGTGCTGCCCTTGCTAATGGACTTCTGTGGTATATTCCTATAGTATAACATGTCGTCAGCTCATTGCCTTAGCTCTCCACACAAATTAAACAATAATTTTGACACCTCTCTTGTTGGCTACGTTTTCAGTCAAATCGTTGGAGCCAAACAAGTACGTGTTACAAGTTTCCTTCTACAAACTGAGAGTTATAAGATTACATTAAAGGAAAATGCAGCATTGATGATTCAAAAAGTTGCCACTTTTTGGAAAAAAGCGCTAATTGCTACATGAAGAAATGACGAAGGCGTTGTTAAGTTATCAAAACGGCATAATAAAAAATTTATAGAAACATTTGAATAGTCCTGGAGATAAGGGAAAAATATCTTTTTATGGAAATGACTGATTATCAATTTGACGTAGTTCAATTAATGCTTTGGAACAGATGAAAAAAAAGAGTTTAAGAAATTCCTAGAGTTTAACGCCAAATGGAGCGACTGGCCTCTTTGGTAGGTATAGACCAAAAACTAAACTACGATGAAGAAGGACAAGTAAAGCTCACTCCAGTGGAAACTGCCAGGACAGAAGGGACTTACGGATCAATGAAGAAACTTCCTGCCGTTCGTCAGTTTAGTGCATCTGAAACTGATTATTTAGCACCAACTGCTGAAAGAAGTGATGCTGGAGAAGGCAGTGAAAGATTGTCTATCATCACCCAGCAAATATCAGAAACATCAGGAAAAAGCAGCAGCAACAGTTCAAGCAAGTTAAGGTAGACTACAATCTTTTACTTAGGTCTCTGGCTTTGTCATCGCTGGTTGGTGCAACACCACTGATATAAAGCAGATTTACGTTCTAGTGGATGTTGAGAACCTTTCGGGCACCATAGTGAAAATCAGATAATAAATCGTACAGCTGTTCAAAGGCTCAAAAGAATTAGAGTAATGAGACACGGAAAAAAGGCGCGAATTTAAGCTTCACAACTGCCAAGAATTTGTGTTGCATTGCGGTGGAAAGCTGCAGCACACATACGTGTTGAAAAGGTTGATAGACCGGCAATAACAGTAAATTTTCAAGGCAAGGAGCTAATGCTGGTAGTCTCTTAACAGTATCACGAGAAGAGCAACCAGTGACTCTTTACCAGAAATTCACATCTCCATGCAGAAGCAAGAGAAAAACGAGTCTCTCGAGCTTCTGGAGGTAACTGTCGGCATTCCGAACGATGGCAGATCAGTTCGTGTACCAGCAGCCGTAAGCCATGCTACATCAATGACAAAGGCAGTTTTCGTATTCAAGACACACTTCCTCAACATGTTTCTCGTAGGGGAAAAATCTATAAGAAGAAATAAGGTGTAATGTATGTACGAGCCTTGTGCCTGACATAAGAAGCAATTAGATCCGGTGATCATGATTCCCTATTTATAGGTCAGCTGATAAATTATTAATATATCGATCTAGAAGACAGTTATTTTGCTACAAAATTTCCTACCATTTCTGGTTATGAGTCCTGAAACTGTCCTTCTGTTGTTATCTGATGATGACGTTCCAAGAGCGGTTGTAGTAAATGTGATGCAGGCAGACGAAGCAGAACAAAAGGACGAAGAAAAATATTAATCCAAGAGGTACAATCTGCATCATAGTGATTTTTATTCTTCACGATCATCCAGTTACCCTTGGAACAAAAACTTCCTTTAGCTTACTTTTACATAACCATAGCCTCTCGATACAGAGCCGTCTACGTGGAAGAATTATCCTGATTATAAAAGTGAAAATGAAAAATTTAGAAGTCAGTTGTTTGCAGAGAGAGGTACTAAACAGGTACAAGATTACAATGACATCCTCAATATGATTAAACTGAGAAACAATTTGTTTTACAGATAGCTGTTGACGTGTGTGACAAACCTATAATAAATACTTTCTTAGGAAAAAATAATATTCGTTTGCCTACATCATAAAAGTTGGAAATAAAAAGCTATTTTTCCTACATGAGTTGTCTAAACTGTTAACGAAAACGTAAGTTTCTGCGTTTTTTCAGAAATTATGGAAAACATCTGGTTTTCGAAATTTTAGTTTATGATGTCTTTTAACAAGTGCTGCGGTGGCCTTGATGTATTCGCTTTAATTTCTATTAGAATGGACTAGGAAAACGTGGAGAGGGGGCGAGAGTGTACCACATGTGAACAGAATTAATCAGTACGTATACTGCCCTAGTAACATCAACCAAAATGGTCTTGCTGTACTCGTCTTGCGAACGGCTGGAAGAAAGGCAAAACTGCAGTCGTAATGTTTCCCAAGGGCAGGGAGCTCTACTGTATGGTTGTAAGATGAACATAAAAAAAGGAAATGGAATGTAGTCGAATTAAATCAGGTAATGCTGCGGGACTTAGATTAGGAAACGCGACACTGAAAGTAGTAAATGAGCTTTGCTATTTGGGCAGCAAAATAACTGATGACGGCCGAAGTAGAGAGATTATAAATGTAGATTGCTAATGGCAAGAAAAGCGTTTCTGAAGAAGAAATTATTTGTTAACATCGAATGAAGATATAAAGGTTAGGACGTCTTTTAGGGAGATATCTGTTTGGAGTGTAGCCATGTATGGAAGTGAAACATGGACAATAGACAGTTCAGAGACGAAGGGAATAGAAGGTTTTGAATTGTGGTGCTACAGAAGAAAGCTAAAGATTGGATGGGTAAATAATGAGAAGGTACTGAATAGAATTAGTGAGAAAAGAAATTTGTGTCATAAATGACTAAAAGAAGGGATCGGTTGGTAAGACTCATTCTGAGACGTCAAGAGATCACCCATTTAGTATTGGAGGGAAGTGTGGGTGTAAAAACCGTATAGGGAGACCAAAAGATGAATACAGTAAGCAGATTCAGAAGTTATTCGGAGATGAACAGGCTTACACAGGATACAGTAGCATGGAGAGCTGCATCAAACCAGTCTTCGGACTGAAGACAACAACATAAAATGTTTTCAAACCTCAGAACGTTTTAGGTTCACCTAAAAGTTGTCATATTCAGAAGAAATTTTTCATAGACTGTTTTTTATTTTTTTTAAAAGGATTATTTTGTGACAATATCAAAATTTTACCTTTGAGAAAAATATCTACAACTAAGGGCCCCCTAATATACTATATACACTGGCCGCATGCTGCTAAGTGGAAGCCCACCACTCGGGTGTAATCCATCACCCCAAGTAAACACGACCACTGTGACATGGCGACGATATCAATGTCCACCATTACAGATTAAGTTTAATAGTTTAACTCTCTTGATGTATTATATTTTTAATTGAGTCGACATTGTATTCTGCTCTTATTGTTGTGATCTTCACTTCAGAGACTGGTTTGATGCAGCTCTCTCCACGCTAACCTACCCCGTGCACGGCTCTCCACTGCGAATAACTACTGCAACGTACACCACTTTAAAGCTGCTGATTGTAACCGTCCTTGGTCTCTCTCTACATATTTTGCCCCTCACTTTACTCCATTACCAAATTAAAGATTCCTAGACACATCAGGATATGATGATATGTAGTTTCTCCGTCAGAAATAAAGAAATACATATTTCAGCATTTTTGAAAATTTAACCCTGTAGGGGTGAAATAGTGTGTGAATACTTTTGTTGAAAATATATCAATATTAAAGAACTACTCAAGTATTTGTAAAGCTACATCTGTGAACAATGGTATTTGACTTCTCGGTTACAAATGAAAAAATACCTGTTTCAGTGTTTTTGTAAATTGAACCTTTTTGGGTTGAAATAGGGGATTAAATTTTTATGAAAATATTTTATTATGAAATCATTTTAAAGCTAAATCTATGAAAATTTGTATTTTGCTTCTCTGTTAGAAATAAAACATACGCATGTCACCAGTTTGGGAATTCAACCCTGAAGGAGGAGAAATAGGTCGAGGCTGATTCAGTGACTTATCATCGCCCAGCCCAAACCGCTAAGGATGGAAAATTGAAGTTTGGAGAAGGTGTGGATCTCATACTGTAGATATCGTTTAAGAAGGGATTGTCAGAAATTCCACTCCGAAGGGGGTGAAATAGGAGATGAAATGCTTTTTAAAAGTATGTCGCTATTAAGGAAATTTCTAAGTTAGAACTACGGAAACTGGTATTTGGTTTTTCAGTCAGAAAATAAAAAAATACGTGTTTCAGCATTTTTGGAAATTCAACCACTAAGGAGTTAAAATAATGGGTGAAAGTGTTTTTGAAAAATAAATAATTGCTACAGAACTACTAAAGGATTTTTAAGGCTACATCTATGACAACTGGTATTTAACTTCTCGGATATAAATAAGAAAAATACATGTTTCAGTGATTCTAGAAATTCAACCCCTAAGGGAGTGAAATAGGGGATGTAAATTTTTAAGACAATATTTCATTACATTCAAAACATTTTAAAGGTAAATTTATGAAAATTGGTATTTCACTTCTCAGTTAGATGAAAAGAAATATTTGTTATGGGACGAAAGTTGCTATGGAAATGTCTTCACAAGAACGCCACAGGCACGATTAACAATAACTTTGGACTCCAGATGGCAGAATCACATTTTTGTGAGAAGTAAATCCGGAAAAGAGCATGCTTATATGGCCTTAATTAGCGTGAAAAGTTTAAAAGATGTTGCAATTTGTGAACAACATAAAAATTCGAATTAATAAAATAAACATCTCTGCAGGCCATACGGTCTACATGAGGGAAGCACCGGGCGCTAAGCTAGCGGCCAAATAAAACTGAAAGTGCCAGGTGAAATAGAATCCTGCCCACGATGTCGCATTTTCCTTAATCTGTCTTCCTGTCACACAGCCTGTACCCAGCACCACACTATAGAAATAAAGACGTAACTTCTATGTATACATCGAAGGTGTGCCTGAGAAAGGGTTTACAGGGATAAACAAATATTTAAAAAGGTGACTGATTGTAATGTTATGTTAAGGAAGAAAAACGTAATTTCTAACCACAGAGAACACTCTTCTACGCATGGAACACTCTCCCCTTCAGAATGACAATCCAGATTACACACGAGGTCTTCGACATATGTAACAATTCGACTCCTTCGATTCACTGTCATCTATTATCCAGCAAACAGTCTCGGCTTCACCCTATCTGATTTTCATCTGTTTCCAAAACTTCATGAACATCTTCGAGGACTTCACTTTGATAGTGATGAAGCGGTGAGGTGAGGTGAGGTGGTAGCTCCGTCAACGAAGTCAAACATTCTACGGAGACAGTGTCAACAAACTGGGAGAAATGTGTTCGCGACCAGGGTGACTATGTTGAAAAATAAATACGTAGCCATAATGAGTAAAGATGGGGAATGTTAATAAAATTTGTTTTATTTAATCAGCTTTAAGAGTTTTCGAGTAAAAATTCAGAGGTATTACTTTACAGCATGCCCTCGAATTATTTTTACAGCTTTCATTAAAGACAGTAGCACCATGTTGTTTTTAGATGTAATCTTCAAACCTTAGTGTGAAAGCTTATTTTACTACCGCTGCCCATGGGCCACAGTTTGTTTTATTCAATGCAAGCGACTTCACTAAAATGTTTGCACTACTTAGCCTATGCCACGTTCTTATACGAAGGAATCTAATGTGAGACTATGTCTCCATGTCCTTTCCAAAAATATATTTGTTTGGCAAATGGTTCAAGATATCTAAACGAAGTTTTTGGCAAGTGCGACTACGCTGAGTAGTCAGTAAGTTTGTTATATGTTTCATCTCTTTCAATTCTTGCATCAGCCGATATACAGGAATATGCATGCTTTTTTTATAATGGTAAGACTTAAACATGCTGCAATTGAAAGGCACGGCAGCCAGAATTGGCTAGTGCGTTGTAAACACCGTCAAGTGGGGGTCTCACGTCAGGCTTCGCCTTTACAGCCAGCAGCAAGGTAGGCCTACGCAGCTTAGCACTTAGCTTCCCGCTGCCCACGCTGTATGCGGCTACGAACCGCCCACGTTTGGAAATGTTGCGGATATTGTGAAAACAGGCAGGCACTGTCCGCCACTCCTTTACAACATGCTGCAAATGCCGTCATTTAAACTCTTAAGATATTTGTGATGCACACGGGGACTGAAAAAAAAAATTAAGAATAATACTTAGCCCTAAGGAGAGTGACTTAACGCAAACATTTTCGCGGAAAGTTTGTAACGCCACAGTTTTTGGGCGTCTGGTGGGATCTCCATCTACATCTAAATCGACATCTACATCTACATTAGAGGGTACGTCCCATTCACTGTACCAGTTATTAGGCACTTTTTCACTTAGGAGGCGCGAGAAGAATGATTGCTTAAACGCCTCTGTGCGCTCCATAATTAGCCTAATTTTGTCTTCACAATCCATATAGAAGTGATAAGAAGGGAGTTGTAGTATATCCGTAGAGCCATCATTGTTCAATCTTTATAAGTAGACTTTAGCGTGATAGATGAAATCTATCGTCAAACGTCTGCCATTTCAGTTCTTTCAGTATCTCCGTGACACTCCCCCGGTGGTCACACATATCTGTAACTATTCGTACTGCCCTTCTGTGTACACGTCCAATATCCTCTGTCAGTTCAATCTGGCACCGGTCCCACACACTTGAGCAATATTTTAGGATGGGCCGTACGAGTGTTTTGTAAGCAATCTTCTTTGTATGCCGGCCGGAGTGGCCGAGCGGTTCTAGGCGCTACAGTCTGGAACCGCGCCACCGCTACGGTCGCAGGTTCGAATCCTGCCTCGGGCATGGATGTGTGTGATGTCTTTAGGTTAGTTAGGTTTAAGTAGTTCTAAGTTCTAGGGGATTGATGACCACAGCAGTTAAATCCCATACTGCTCAGACCCTATTGAACCTATCTTCTTTGTATGCTGATTGTATTTTGGTGATATTCTAGGAATAAAACGAACGCCGCTACCTGCTTTATCGACGACTGACCCTATGTGATTGTTCCACTTCATGTCCCTACAAGTTATTACACCAAGGTATGAGTTGAGCAATTTCAGCTGCGACTCACTGACGTTATAGCATTGTATAGTAGGTTCTTTTGTTTTGGGTAACGCATAGTTTTAAAATTCTGAACTTTTAAAGTGATTTTCTTATTTCTGAATCACTTCGAAACTTTATGAAGATCTGACAGAAAATTTCTGCAACTTTTTTCAGACAGTACTTCGTTATAAATAACTGCATCATCTGCGAAAATTCACAAGTTACTATTCATATTGTATGAAATATAATTACTATACTACATGAACACCAAATCTCCCACCACACTTCCGTTGGGCATACCTGAAGTTACTTCTTCACCTGCCGATGGCTCACCGTCCATACATTCTGTTCGACATACACCATTAAGAGATCACAGTGTATTCTAAGATTCCACAACAAACGGATGTCAAGGATATTGGAAGGTAGTTTACTGGATGATTTCTGCTGCCCTTCTTGTAGGTGTGTGTGACCTGTGCTTCATTCCTCCCATTGGGAAAAACTTTTTATTCGAGGGAGCAACGAAACATTATGGCTAAAAGAGGGACTAACGCAGCTGCAAATTCGGCATAGGAATTTCATCAGCCTCTGGAACTTTGTCCAGTTTTAACGACTTCAGCCATTTCTCAACACCAGTGACGCTAACATTTATTTAAGTCATCTTTGAAGTGGTACGAGAATTAAATTAAGGCATTGCTCCTGGGTTTTCAATTGTAAAGGAACGTTTGAGAAAGGAATTCACAATTTCTCCTTTTGCTCCATATCGGACCCTGCCTCGTTCATGACTGTCTGAAAATAAACTCTGGTGCCACATCCAGCTTTTACATAGGACAAGAATTTGTTGGGTTTTTTGAAAGATCATTCGATAGTATTCTGTTACGGTGGTCACTGAAGGCTTCAAGCATTGCTTTGCCATTCAATCCACCATTACTGTCAGTTCTAGGTATTTTTCAGAGACGACGTTTAGTAACGTTTCGTAAGATCTCTTGTCAAGCTGACTATTAGCAAAACTTTAATCATCCCAATTGATTGTTGGGTGATTAAAGTCTTCTCCGATGATTACAGAATGATTTTGGAACTTACGTACAAGCGGACTGAGGTTTTGACTAAAATTTTTGGTTTCACCTGGAGGTAAGTCTGGTGATCGATAGATGTATGCGATTGTAAGTTTATATCCACCCTTGTTTCTGAGTATTTCCCAGAAAATCGCACATGTAGTTTAATTTTCTGGATTTCACAGCGAGAAATACACCACCTCGATATTCCATTAACTTAACCTTTTCGATTGTCCTGCTCCGTACCCAAGATCCCAGCGTAGATGGCTACCATGTGGAGGACCTAGGTCCCATTACCGCTCTGGTAGGCCGGCCGGAGTGGCCGAGCGGTTCTAGGCACTATAGTCTGGAATCGCGCGACCGCTACGGTCGCAGGTTCGAAACCTGCCTCGGACATGGATCTGTGTGATGTCCTTAGGTTAGTTAGGTTTCTAGGGGACTGATGACCTCAGAAGTTAAGTCCCATAGTGCTCAGAGCCATTTGAATCATTTTTGAAGACCGGTACAGGGTGCACTCAGCCTCGTAATGGTAATTGAGAAGCTAGTTCACTGAGGAGAAGCGGCTCCACCGCCTGGAAAGTCGGAAAGACGGGAGAGCGGTGTGCTGACCACATGCCCCGACATACCACATGCGCATGACGGCAGTGCGTGAAAGGATGACACGGCGGCCGGGCGATATCCCTTGAGTCTTCAGGGCCTGAACGCGGAGCTCGTTATACTGTCGATATACACTTAAATATGCTACACAACTCTCAATGCTGTAAATTTCGGGTTTTAACCATCTTTCGATACCTAGTCTTCTGTGAGTTTGATTTTTTGATACAGATATTCTGATACTGATTTTTTGCCACGTTAGTTTGCTTACTGTTCACTGGAATATCATGCCAGATAGGTCAATTTACTGCTGCTTTTGGAGTTGTTGGCCCACTTTCTCGGGGTTCTGTGATCTGACAAGGACAGTATGGTTCAGACTCCTTCCACATTCAATCCTAAAATGTTATTGCACAGATTTTGTGAATCTCTCTTCCACGTGTTCCCGTAAGTACGAAGTTTCATTAAAACCCTTGAGATGCACAGCCGCGCCATAACATAAAACTAGCGATATGCCATGTGTTTGCTCGGGTAGTACTAACAAGGGAACCTCCCCATCGCACCCCCCCTCTGATTTAGTTATAAGTTGACACAGGGATAGGCCTTGAAAAACTGAACACAGATCAATCGAGAAAACAGGAAGAAGTTGTGTGGAACTATGAAAAAAATAAGCAAAATATACAAACTGAGTAGGCCATGCGCAAGGTATGCAACATCTAGGAGAGTATCAGCTTGCGAGCGCCATGGTCCCGTGGTTAGCGTGAGCAACTGCGGAACGAGAGGTCTTTGGTTCAAATCTTCTCACGAGTGAAAAGTTTAATTTTTTATTTTCAGACAATTATTAAAGTTCAGGCACTCACACATAATCAGCTTCGCTCTCCAAAATTCCAAGACATGTTCAGATTTACTTGGACACATGCAGGATTTGACGGTCTAGACACGGAAAAATTTGAAAACGTTAAAAACATATGTTTTGACAGACCACAGGCAAAACTGTGCGACTGTGAAACTGTTGCATTCATTTGTTGCAGTTTATGTGACAATCTCTTATGTTTTCATCACTTTTTTGGGAGTGATTATCACATCTACAAGAAAACCTAAATCGGGCAAGGTAGAAGAATCTTTTTACCCATTCGCCAAGTGTACAAGTTAGGTGGGTCGACAACATATTCCTGTCATGTGACGCACATGCCGTCACCAGTGTCGTATAGAATATATCAGACGTGTTTTCCTGTGGAGGAATCGGTTGACCTATGACCTTGCAATCAAATGTTTTCGGTTCCCATTGGAGAGGCACGTCCTTTCGTCTACTAATCGCACGGTTTTGCGGTGCGGTCGCAAAACACAGAAACTTAACTTATTACAGTGAACAGAGACGTGAATGAATGAACGGACAGATCGTAACTTTGCGAAAATAAAGAAGGTAAAATTTTCACCCGAGGGTGGATTCGAACCATGAACGGACAGATCGTAACTTTGCGAAAATAAAACTTTCACCCGAGGGTGGATTCGAACCAAGGACCTCTCGTTCCGCAGCTGCTTACTCTAACCACGAGACCACGGCGCTCATCAGCTAAGATTGCCCTTGATGTTGCCCATCTTACACATGGACTACTCATGTTGTATATTTTGCTTATTTTTTCATAGTTTCACACAACTTCTTCCTGTTTTCTCGATTGATCTGTGTTCAGTTTTTCAAGGCCTATTCACTGCGTCAATTTATAACTAAATCTGAGGGGGGTGCGATGGGGAGGTTCCCTTGTAAGGATCGACGGCCAGTCGGCTTGTGTGTCGTAGCGGTAACAAATTAACTCACAAACTTTCATCATCAGTCAGTCTATGCATTAGTGAAAACCCTATTAAAATCCCTACCGTAGCTGCTGTGGTTAACGTTCACATACAGACACAAAAATTTAATTTACTAACATACATCTTCTCTCTTTAGTGTTCAGCCCTGAGCTTGGTTTGCAGCATACGCCATTACCTTCTTCTGTCTGCCTCCCTCTTTTTATTCCGCGTGTGTAGCGTATCCCACATAATTCAGTCTGCTGCATTTGTGACAGCTTGGCAGTCCCCAGCGATTTCTTCCCTCAGTAGCTCCTACTGCTATAGGTCCAATGATGTTACTGTATCTTCAAATGCGTGCAACGAGTTGGCCTCCTCTTCTTTGGACGTGGTTCCACAGAGATCTGGTTTCTGTACTCCTCTCAGCACCTACTCGTTGGTAACTCTGTCACATCACCTATTTTCAGCACTAAATCTCCTAGGTTTCTAGCCGCCTTCTCTCTTGTTTTCCTGTTGTCCTGCTGTCACACCTATATAAAGCCACACTCCAAATAAACACTTCCATAATCCGTTTCTTCATTTCTAGACTGATGTTCTGACTGGTGAGTAAGTTCTATCTTGAATTAAATGCAAGTTTGGTCTGGTGTATTCTGCTCACAATTTTTCGCAGCTTCTACCATCCCTTGTAATGTTGCTTCCCAAATAGGTGATTTCCACTATCATTTTGACCTTCTGTCTTCCACTTCTTATTTTCAGAGTTTCATATTCTTCAACAGCACTGTATACAATCATTTCGGTCTTTTACTTGTTTGATCTCATATCATACTGATTACAGAAAAGCCTTTCCATCGTGCTCAGGACATATTCTAGATGTTCTCTCGTCTCCGTGACCACAGCGGTATCATCTGTTAACGCAGCATGTCTGTCTTCTTTGATCACCACCTCAGCATTTTCACGACCTTGGTCTATAGCTTCCTGGGTGTAAGAACTGAACATAAGAGGGGAAAGAGCACATCCTTCTCTTACGTCTTTTCTAATTTTTGCTTCTTATTCCTGATGAAAATCCTCATCAGGCCACTTCTTTCTTATAGAAGGTGTGTATCACCCTCATGTCTTTGTATTTTAGGCCTGTTATGTTCATCACTCTGAACAGTTCTTGCCAGATAACATTATCAAATGCCTTTCTAGATCTACAAAGAAAATATAAGTTGGTTTATTTTCCTGTGTTCGCTCGTCGATAAAACCTCAGTGCCAGAATCACTTCTTTCGTTCCTAATCCCCTCATAAATCCAAACTGGTCTTCAGTCAGCATATCCCCCACCTTTTCTTTAATTCTCCTAATAATTATCCCTATTAGAATTTTTTATGCATACAATATTAGGCTTAAGCTTCGGTACTGTTCACAAATGGCTCTGAGCACTATGGGACATCTCAGGTCATCATTCCCCTAGAACTTAGAACTACTTAAACCTAACTAACCTAAGGACATCACACATCCATGCCCGAGGCAGGATTCGAACCTGCGACCGTAGCGGTGCGCCGTTCCACACTGAAGCGCCTAGAACCGCTCGGCCACCAGCGGCCGGCTACTGTTCACACTTCGTAGCTGCCACCTTCTTCGGTGGAGGGACGATGATGCATTTCTGGAAGTATATGCACATCTCCTTACCATTCTACACAAAGCTCGAAATCGACTAAAACTGACAGACTGAATTTGGATTCTACACCCTTCTAGAATTATCGTCAGCTATGAATACCTCATCCACCACAACCTCACCTAAGGCAACATTGCCTGAATCTCCGCCTGCCCTAAATTCTACACGTCTCTTGAAATCTTCGAAAGGCATGCGCTCCGCCTCGCCTTCCAAATCCACCTACCGATCTCAACCAGCATCCTATACCAACTCTTCTACATCCCACACCTTCTTCTCTTCCTAGAGCACCTTCGGATCTGATAAATTAATCGCAAAACCCATTACCGGCACTCAGCTTCCCACCCCCTTATCACAAACCCAGGTACCTTCCGCAGCACTAGATTCATATTAAACATTCCATGCATGTTCATGCCTTATCCATCCCCTCTCGACGGGATTTCAACCGTCTCCCACTCCACAACAACGAAGTCCGTACCTAGATACATCCGCTTTCCAATCATAGTCGCAATGTCCATCTAACGCGATCCTCCCATTTTTTTCTCCCACCGTCCTCCAACTTGTTGACTTCTAGACACTTCCTGTGGTTCTACGGGCCCCGTAACTATACTCATCATTTCACCTTCATCACTACCATTATCATTGTCATGAATCACCAGTATCACCATTACACCATAGTATCATTCATATTATCATCATAACTATAACTCAACTGAAATATAAAGTGGTCACACAAGTTTTTGAAAAAATCATCAGTGGTTTCCACGCATCTGTTATTTGAAAAAAACTTCGTTTATTGTCATCCGTTTTTAGATAAAAATGATAAATATCGTCCATTAACGTATTTCTAAGGAAAATCATCTGTTCTTGTCATCTTTTTATGTATTTTAACCATCTCTTAATCACGTGTAACCTCTGGCGGTTTGTGTCCTTTGCCAGCCTGCTTTCTTTGTCGGCAGCTGAACTAACTATTAAGGGAAAAAAATGACTAATATATCTCATCAAATTTCCACCTCTCCTCACTCACACTGAACACCTCCGAACAACCTACATCATACGCGAACTTGACTCGAATAATCATGTTGTTTCCCCTCTAATTTCCAATCTTACCGACACTTCCCACCAACCCTACAGCAGCACACCATCCATGTCCTCTTCCAACGCAATTTCAACCGTCTTCTTCTCCCAGGCCATTAGTTCCATCATACATTTACCCACCTTACCAACTATAAATCCACCCCACCCATTCCATTTCATCATGGCTCCTTTCTCCTTCCCTCCCCATATTTCTCTACAGCTTTTCCCCTTCCCTCCTACTCTGTCCACCTCCTTTTTCCCTTACAGATTATGGTCTTACTGATACCCCCAACTACCCCTCACTTCTTGTCACCCAACATTCACACCTACTCCGTCGAATCTACGCCATCAGTCCTCCATCCTTGAAACCTAGCCTCCTGCTCCCTCAGTGCCCAACCTTCTCCCCTTCAACAACAGACGACCTTTCCTAGAGCGGGTCCTTCCAGTTTTAGTGACAGAGAAGTTCTTCTCTTTAAGATCAATGTTTAACATAGTATTTTAAATGTACTCTTATTGTTTTTAATTTTACCTTTGTATTATTGCTATTGTTTAAATTAAAAAAGAAGAAATAATTGTTCCCAGAATGAGATTTTCACTCTGCAGTGGAGTGAAAATCTCACTCTGGAAACATCCCCAAGGCTGTGGCTAAGCCATGTCTCCGCAGTATCCTTTCTTCCAGGAGTGCTAGTTCTGCAAGGTTCGCAGAAGAGCTTCTGTGAAATTTGGAAGGTAGGAGACGAGGTACTGGCAGAATTGAAGCTGTGAGGACGGGTCGTGAGTCGTGCTTGGGTAGCTCAGTTGGTGGAACACTTGCCCGCGAAAGGCAAAGGTCCCGAATTCGAGTCTCAGTCCGGCACACAGTTTTAATCTGTCAGGCAGTTACGAAATAATTGTTTTTTCTTATATACAAAAACGTGCATTGCTTGCACCTTTAAATCTGTCATTTATGTTAGCGTTTTTGATCGTGTATCTTAGTTTTACCTGTCCGTTGGCCGAAGAGGGCGTGGTATGCACCACTAACAATCCCCCCCCCCCCCAATTCCCCGCACCGCCAATGTGAGGCGAGAGGAGGATGAAATAAACAGGAAAGAAAAAATAACTAAAACCGACGTTGCGGCCGTGTTGCAGCTAGAGGTTTTCATTCCTATATACAGTATGACAACCGGTGTCATAAAAGCACCAATGTCAATATCTTAAGTTATTAGTTGACCCTTAATAGTACATGTCGCAGAAGAAAAGAAGGGTTATACGGGAAGCTATTAGTATTTCGAAGCTTGCCTATAATTGGTAGCTCACAGAGAATGATGGACTTACAGGATCGCATTTCTCTGTTCGTATTCACGAGAATACATCGCCAGTTTTGGCCTTGCATTTACTTTAAGACGGTCACAACAATGTCCTGTGATCAGCTGCCTAGCAACTGCTCGCAGACAGTTGACAGTTGTGTAAGCATTGCTGACGTCCAGGTGGCTGAGAGCCTGCTAATCTTCCTGGGATGCCTCAAAATTTCGATCGCCTCACTTATTTTAAGGTAGAGCGCACACGGTTACCTCGGAAACAGCAGGGCCTACCGGGACTTGACGGCCCGCAGTCACGACGGTGAGTAGATTTCGCCGATTTATGCTGTCACAGTCGAAAGGAGCATTCGTGTTCTGCTGCCCGGTGACTAACAGATCTTCTAATTTCCATAATGTGGGCGACACTGGACTCGCAATGTCACTCGTACTCGCCTGCACTACTGAGAGCTTCTGTGTCATCCTTTGTCAAATCTTTGGAATTCTGGACCCTGCAGTGGTTTCGGAATATTGCTTTTATACCTTGACGACGAAGCATGTTCATTAATCGTTTTGCCGCACGGGATTAGCCGAGCGGTCTAAGGAGCTGCAGTCATGGACTGTGCGGCTCGTCCCGGTGGAGGTTCGAGTCCTCTCTCGGGCATGGGTGTGTTTGTTTGTCCTTAGGATAATTTAGGTTAAGTAGTGTGTAAGCTTAGGGACTGATGACCTTAGCAGTTAAGTCCCATAAGATTTCACACACATTTGAACATTAATCGTTTGCTGACGCTCTTGGCATCAAATAAGCGCACATTCCGAAGCTAGTGGTGTATATTATATTCTGTTTGCTCTTGCCGGACATTGTAATTCTTCTTCGTGTTCTGGTGTCGTATCTGTTGGCTCGGAAGAAATTTTGTAGGCGATTAGTGCAAAGTTCGATTCCACCCGCCTGCTTTGACCAATGACGTCATATTTATAATAAACAGCATAGTTTACACCGGTTACTAAGACAACCATAGATAACATTTAATAACAGGTCGCTTACATCCTTCAAGATGGCGACTAGAAGATAGACAATTACTACTGCAAACAAACATAAACAGGACGTCACTGATGAAAGCAGACGGGTGCAATCGGACAACGCGTTTGATCCCTATGTAGTTCTCTGAGTTGATCCTACATATATCTTTAACGCTGTGGGCTCGGCTATCTAGTACGCGCAGAACACAGGACCTCTGGGCCGGATAACAATAGCGTGCAGCGGTGTACGTATCGATTTTTGGGGGGCGGGGGTGTTCCCGATTACTTTGGAGGCATCCACGCACAGCAACGGAGACTCGTTGTTACTATCTTGTTCCTACTCAAACTGTATGTTTTTGATAATTGGTTGATAGAAGTATCGCAGCCAGTGTCCAAGTGCGTGGAATTTATTGCAGTTCGCTCAAAAGACTGCACGAAGATGTCGGTGCTACAGCTAGTGGGGGCACTAGCTAGTGTCGGCCCTGACTCTCCGTCCCTTACCTCATAATTTTTATCACGCCAGGTGAGACAGATTGGCGTAGTACCACAACAAGGTGGTTTAATATTTCTAAAATTTAAAAAACCTCTCTCACACCGGCCTGATTTAGCTTCACTGATCAGGATAGTAAAAACATGCGAATATTAAGGGAATTTTCATTGACAAAGCAGGCTTATCACATTCACACAGTTCACTACTGTTCTATCCTGATTAAATTAAGCTTAACTTAAATTCCATAAGGCAGTGAAGCAATTTCGAAGTCTCGGTGCGACGAAAATTGTCAGTCGATCTCCTGGAAACATTTGTAATAATTATTAACTTTCGGTGATCACATGAGGAAGACCGGAGATCTGCTGGTAAGACCGTGTTAGCCCATTTATTTGAAGTAACTGGATATCTTGAGCATACAAAACGGCAGGTTCGTCCAGTGTAAATCAGACGTTCCCCACTGATCCCGTGCAACACACCGTAGTAAGCAGACACTGTCAATAATAATAATCCGTTAAATAATACGCGAACACACTTACTTTAGTTTAGTTCATGTATTAAATTCCTTCTCATACAGAATCTCATCAAGATGGCGACTAGCTCAACAATACATACATATACATCCTTCTTTTACGACTAATCGGCAAGAAGTCCTCCATTCTTTTTCCTAAGAGAAAAACATAGATAGCAGAGAAGCTATTCCATGGAGTAAATGGACGCTCCAAGGAATAATTGGGCTTGAAACTACTTTGCCTTGATAATCGGTAAGATAAGAAGAGATATTTCGAGATATGTACTGAGTTATATGATTTATAAAATTTCTGTAAATATCGCGGAGAGAACGCTGCAAGAGACATTACATCGGTAACGTCGGTTTTTTACTATAACGCGGCAGTACACCTAAAATAATTTTAATGGAGTCAACACTGGGTACGGGAACATACCTTCTTGTAAAGCGAGGATTCTTTCAGCACTTCGGTGCAGAAAATTAGGGAGGAATTTGTAAAGCGGATGGTAACGATGAAAATTTAACTATTTTTTAAACTTATTCCAACAGTAGTTTAAGTCTTGTTTTCCGCTAAGACAAATAATACGTCTTTGTAATCAACTAACGATACAGGCATTATTTCTGACAGAGTTAAATATGCTATATCTAGAACGTTGGAGATAAGTAAACAACCTCTAATTACAGACCTATACCACTCCATCCATTCCCTTCAAAGGTGTTTTAGAATGTGGCCTATCACAGAATAGGGACTCATTTAACTGAACATAACACTTTACTTGCCTCGTACTTCGTCTTTTGTAAGAGGTTCTTCACAAAAAAAGGAGCAATACAAGTCAACAGAAGTAAAGTGCTAGCAGAGGTAAACAAAAAGAACTATCCCGTTGGTATAATTTGTGACATTGACAAAGCCTTTGACTGTACGGATGACAGAAATCTACTAGTCAAATTGAAATTTTATGGCATCAATGATATCCCTCTCCAATGGATAAAGTCTTACCTTTTTAACAGAAAACAGAGCGTCTTATTGACAGTATGTGTTTCAGGAAAGGAACTGAACTCACAAAAATGGCTTCAAATGGCTCTGAGCACTATGGGACTCAACTGCTGTGGTCATAAGTCCCCCAGAACTTAGAACTACTTAAACCTAACTAACCTAAGGACATCACACACATCCATGCCCGAGGCAGGATTCGAACCTGCGACCGTAGTGGTCGTGCGGTTCCAGACTGTAGCGCCTTTAACCGCTCGGCCACTCCGGCCAGTAACTGAACTCACAATTCTGGAACATAAGATGTGGAATACCGGACGGATTGATACTGGCCCACTCTTGTTTCTAACCTAAGTAAGTTCTTATTACTGGAACGTTCATTGGAAGTAACATTTATTGATGAAACGAACATACTAATAAAGGATCGAAACACAACATCACACACAGCAAAACTCCACCTCAGACACGGCTTAGTATATAACTGAACAGGTCTACAATTGTGCGCAGCTGACAGTTTAAGTATTAATCTGACAAAGACTCATAGTATGTGGTTTAAAACAAGTGGTAATGACCTGTTATCAGCAGAAGTACTCATTAATGTTCATACGCTGAACACAATATCCAGTGTGAAATTAGACGACGTTTCCTGACATGGGTTCCTATGTGAGACTTGATGTACTAAGTCCCGTGTACAACTTCTAGAAGAGCGGTAACATGAATTCTGGAACACCCTGCGTCTGTTATTGGATTCAGTGCCTACTGCCATCAGTTTCTTTTCCCTTCCTTTTCTTGTAAATCAGTAACTCGTCTCACTTTCGGTATTGATAAAGGCCCATTACGGAAACTAGTTAATACATCTTTTTCAATAAGTTTTGAACTTCATGTCCACATCGCGTGATATTACGTACCAAAACATGAAAAAATGTCTAGTAGACGTTTTCTCTAAAATGCATACCTTGAGACCTATGAGCACTTGCTACTGTGAAACACATCTCTTCTACTGAACAGTCGAACACAGCTCTTTTCGTCTGCGATACAGAGTGATGTCAAAACGACGTCACGTTTGCACGGAGTCTTCTGAACAGTAAGTTAGCGGGGGCAGAGACGTTCGCCGCCTGCAGTGATTGGTCGACACGTTGCTGGGAGCTGAGACGGCTGCGGTGGGCCAAGATGTCACAGCACGAGGGAGGCCTCACCGGGAGAGGGGGCAGGGCAGGGGTGGGCGAGCAGGCAGCAGGGCGGCCGGACCATTAATCTCGGCCCTGCGCGACACCGCGGCCCGCCTAATGGGCCGCGTCATTGCCCTGCACAGACCCAGACACCCAGCCACAGCCAGAGCGTCTCTTCCCTTCCAGCTCTCTCCAGGCGACACGCCGCCTCGGCCACTGTTTTTCCACTCCACTCACGTTGATCGTCACTCGCCTGTGGCACTCGATTAAGCAGTTACGTAACACCGCGTTTGTGTATAAAGGTAGCCACTGTTCACAGACCACCATGTGCAATGCCCTGCCCTAGATCTTGTTGTCCATATTGGGGATTATTTCCTTGACATTCTGTCTCTTTATTTTACTATCGAGCTAATACTGCTTAGCAAAACCAAACCTCATCGAATTCTACCGTTATCCACTTTGTTTATTTTTCTCGTGCCTTAAAAGAAATAAGAGACAAAGCTACAATTTTCATGCTTTTAAGTTGAAATTATTAAAATGTTCTTTCACATATTTTCTGTTCGTTGTCCATTACTACTCGTTCCGGTTGTCAATACAGTTTTGTCTGAAAGGATGATGTCGCTGATTGCAAATAAAATACAGGTCAATAAATGAAATATCACAGGCCTTTTGCTTTAACTTCGCATATTTTATTGGCAAATTTTGTCGCTAATCCCATACAAACGACACAAGGTCCACAATACCATATTTAACAATACAACTTTCGCCAAAATTTTACATAAAAAATATTACGATAGAAAGTTGTCCCAATACTATCAAAGTTAACATTTTAACAGGAAAGACTCTCACTTACAGCAAATGTTTCGCTTAGGATTACCAAAAGTTTCAATAATCAACATTAATAAGAATTCTAAACTCAGTTTAACAGAGAAAACTAAGAAAAACTATACATCTATACATAATATGCTCAGTAATGTTGTACTGATATCGTGTGACTATAAAGACTATTTATATATAGAGATCCACAAAATTGTTTCATAAAAGTATTTAAATTCAAAATGAAAATACTTGGCTAGTTTTTCTATTGGAGACATACGTACAAAATGGTTTTAAATAAAATTATTTAAATACAAAATGCAAAATACTTATTTTCAAAATAACTTTATTCAAGTAAAGGACCTCTAGTTAGTGATAATTTTACACGCTAATTATTTCACTGGTTTTAACACCAGGAATTGTTGAAACATATCATATTTCATGTTCCGCTCATATGGCCTATTATTATTCCACCAAACGTAAATAGTCATTCAACAGGAGCAAAACTTGGTAAACAAATGTTGCCGTTATCACTGTCTGCACAAGAGTCCTCAACAAACATATAATAAGGTTCAACCTTGTTTTTAATCTGAATGTTGCAAGTTCTTCCCATCTTGTTCTTCTTGTTTAATCTTCCGCGCTTCTGAAATAAACAGTTCTTCAACCTTTCTCTGCTAGTCTTTTGTACATACTTCAGCTTGAAAAAAGGATAAGATATGGATTCTAATACGCCAACTTTGCTTTTAGTTCCTCTAATTTAGGGTTCCTCTAATTTATAGAATCCTTCAAAACTCCTATTAAGACTTTCTGTAATAACTTCTGTCAGCACACCCCAGTGCATAGGTTTATCCAATTGAAACCTGCCTAGCGTTGTTTGCACTCTCATTACTCCTCGTAGAAGACATCATAGTAGGTATCTTTGTCCCCTTTCAAAGCTCTGACGCGTTGAGCAACAGGATATGAATAGATTATGTATCCATTAAGAAACTGTATTTCTATTTGTTTAAAACCTGCTAATACGAGTTGCGTTAAAGTTTTATTTAATGTATCGTTGACTGTGAGTAGACCTTGAATAGAATTGCAGCATGAATTGCAGCCATTTTGACATGGCTGCAGCATAAACTGTTCTCTATGTATTACTCTGAGATGTCGCCGCATAAAAATCTCTTGATGGTACTAAATGCAACGTGTGTGCCCTCACTCTCTCCTTCATTCAGTTACTTGGGCGTTATCAGACGAATTTTGTACGCTTTACATAAACAATAATGGTAAATGTATTACGTGTACTCTAGTGTTACTGCATTTTGCATCATAAGGGTCATGGTCATATTCATTTGAGACACCTCCTGTATCCATTGTAGAACTACATTGGTTTAAACAAACAGCTTATGAAACATATCAAAACTATGAAGTACGAAATAAATAATTTCCAAAGAAGCATTTTGCATTTTACGTATGCATAATATCTATATTTTAAGTATTGCAAATAAAATAGGAAATGCTTTTTGAAAAAAGTATTTCAAATGCAAAATAAAAATACGTATTTTGTATTATGTATTTGCATTTCAAATACATGTATCTTACGTAATTCAAATCTTTATTAATACATATATTTTGCTTTGATCCATACGTGAACATGATGTGAATTACGGTACATATGCAAAAAATTTGTTGTATGTGAAATTTTATTGGATCATGTCAAATGCTAATCCAGTCTATAGAGTTTTTTAATAAATACTGACAGTGTATCGTTGACCAGTTACATTACAACACGGAGTGTGAAAAATTACCTCCAGAACTGAAAAACAAAGCTTTTGTCTGCGCAACAAAGAACTGCTGTACATGTCACCATGTATTATTTGGAAATAATCATTAACAAAACTGTTCAATTTGTTATTTATTTCGATGTCTATTATAGTCATGGTGTGGTAATTGTTCATATAAATGAATCAGCAGAATAAATTATAAATGGTAGGTCACCATTGCCACTTAAAGGATTAACGAACTAAGTGAACATTAGCCTTGGGACATTTGACATACAGTAACCAAAAAAATTTAATGACACACATCTTGATCATCAGTGGTTGGCTGCTCCGAATCTGGATCTATTAGAAGCCAACTTCTCTATTTCTGCATAATTAGAAGTTCTTGCAATATGTATAGCTTGTTATGAAATTTAGATGCGATCATCCTTGGGCTATCTATTCATCCTTGTACTGTTTCTTCTAGGATATTTACGGGGAACTGGCTGTATCGTGTTGCACAACCAATCCATTCGAGATGAACATTTTTAATCATAATAAAACATCCTGCACACCAAAACAGGAGGGAAAATGAATGTGCCATGATCGACATTGAGCTGTCTGCTCTATATGAACAGCAGCAAATTTATTGGCAACCATTCCTTTTTCTCTGATTGTGATGTAATTGTATAAAATATTATAATTAGTGAAACCAAAAAAGTGGCACACATTTTTTCAGCACATATGTGCTCTGTAGTCGCAGAGACATCGCTGACCAATCTGTTTCCTGAGTATCTTCGTGAACGAAATCTTTACGCAAAATAGTAGCTCTGTGAGGACGGGCACAATCATCTATGAAGAGCAACTTTGGTCGACATGCAACCTCAGAAAACTCGTATATGTGTTGCAGTGTATACCTTCGGACCTTTACATTATTCCTCTGATAACATACATATTCCTGAATCCAATCACGATGCGGTGTTCCTAAGCAGGGTAGCTCCAAGATTAATTTCCATGATGAACTTGTGGTTCTGTTTTCCACAACTTTCCTGTGCAACGAATGTATGAAGAGAATCAGTCTGAAGTGTAAAATCGCATTCCAGTATTTGTTCATGGTACAATTTGGCTGATGTCGACACCGTAATAAGTATCTGGTCAGTCGCGGACGGGATACACACTGTCAGACATGTGTCACACACACCAAATGCTGTAACCGATGACGAACAGATCCTTGGAAAAGCGCATCTCTTAAGGAAGGTTAACATCTGCAGGCATTTTAGTAGTGGACATAATTCCATTTCGTCGAGCAGTTAAGGTGAGGGATCTGTCCTGCTATGAAGTGATTGCTTTTGGTCGAATTTGTAGTACTATGTGACAGACATTTAAATGCGAACATTTTTTCTTAGTCCATACCGTGACTGTTATTGATATCGAATGAAACAACAATTTTGTTTTTGCCAATCAGTGCTTATTTCTGTTCTGAAATAGCATTCCGTTTTTCTCTATTACAGACAGCCACAGATTTCTCCAAAGTCGTAACATACATAGTACACACATTCCATATTGTTGTTGTTGTTGTTGTGGTCTTCAGTCCTGAGACTGGTTTGATGCAGCTCTCAATGCTACTCTATCCTGTGCAAGCTTCTTCATCTCCCAGTACGTACTGCAGCCTACATCCTTCTGAATCTGCTTAGTGTATTCATCTCTTGGTCTCCCTCTATGATTTTTCCCTCCACGCTGCCCTCCAATACAAAATTGGTCATCCCTCGATGTCTCAGAACATGTCCTACCAACCGATCTCTTCTTCTAGTCAAGTTGTGCCACAAGCTCCTCTTCTCCCCAATTCTATTCAATACCTCCTCATTAGTTATGTGATCTACCCATCTAATCTTCAGTATTCTTCTGTAGCACCACATTTCGAAAGCTTCTATTCTCTTCTGGTCCAAACTATTTATCGTCCATGTTTCACTTCCATACATGGCTACACTCCATACAAATACTTTCAGAAACGACTTCCTGACACTTAAATCTATACTCGATGTTAACAAATTTCTCTTCGTCAGAAACGCTTTCCTTGCCATTGCCAGTCTACATTTTATATCCTCTCTACTTCGACCATCATCAGTTATTTTGCTCCCCAAATAGCAAAACTCTTTTACTACTTTAAGTGTCTCATTTCCTAATCTAATTCCCTCAGCATCACCCGACGCTATTCGACTACATTCCATTATCCTCGTTTAGCTTTTGTTGATGATCATCTCATATCCTCCTTTTAAGACACTGTCCATTCCGTTCAACTGCTCTTCCAAATCCTTTGCTGTCTCTGAGAGAATTACTATGTCATCGGCGAATCTCAAAGTTTTTATTTCTTCTCCATGGATTTTAATACCTACCCCGAACTTTTCTTTTGTTTCCTTTATTGCTTGCTCAATATACAGATTGAACAACATCGGGGATAGGCTACAACCCTGTCTCACTCCCTTCCCAACCACTGCTTCTCTTTCATCCCCCTCGACTCTTATAACTGCCATCTGGTTTCTGTACAAATTGTAAATAGCTTTTCGCTCCCTGTATTTTACCCCTGCCACCTTCAGAATTTGAAAGAGAGTATTCCAATCAACATTGTCAAAAGCTTTCTCTAAGTCTACAAATGCTAGAAACGTAGGTTTCCCTTTCCGTAATCTTTCTTTGGAAGTAGGCTGTTTAGGTTTTTTTTATTGGTAACGCCACCTCTGTATGAAAATCACTGGGTGTGCTGTGTGCAGTCTGTGGCTGCTTTGCATTGTTGTAATACTCGCCATTGTAGTGTCAGGCAGCTGGCTGTGAACAGCACGTAGCGTTGGCAGTTGGAGGTGAGCCGCCAGCAGTGGTGGATGTGGGGAGAGAGATGGCGGAGTTTTGAAATTTGTCATGAGCTGCTATATATATTATGACTATTGAGGTAAATACATTGGTTGTTCTCTATCAAAATCTTTCATTTGCTAACTATGCCTATCAGTAGTTAGTGCCTTCAGTACTTTGAATCTTTTATTTAGCTGGCAGTAGTGGCGCTCGCTGTATTGCAGTAGCTTGAGTAGCGAAGATTTTTGTGAGGTAAGTGATTTGTGAAAGGTATAGTTTAATGTTAGTCAGGGCCCATTCTTTTGTAGGGATTATTGAAAGTCAGATTGCGTTGCGCTAACAAAATATTGTGTGTCAGTTTAAGGACAGACGTGTATAATTGTTAAGAGGGGAAGTTTCATATGTCGACCCTTAGCCTAGGATACCTCACTGGAATCTTCTGATTTTTTCTTGTAGTTTGTGTAATTAGTGTAGATTTTGTTTATTGCTAGCGCGTAATTGTAGAGAGAATCTCCTTTGTAGTTGCAGTCTTTCATTGTTGTACAGTAAAACAGTTGTGGCATGCATGTAGATTTGCACCAAGTATTTCGCAGCTGCAATTAACTACATATTATTTTCAGTGCTATGTTAATGTGTTCTCTTATTTTTGCTCTTCAAATTGTGCTTTTCTGTGTTATCGTGTGAAATATTGTGACAATAATGGCGTGTGAAAAACGTAACACTAGGCTCCAAAGTAAACTGAGAAATAATAGTGACGACGAGCGTAGCTTGCCAGCACCACTGTGTAATGCATTAACAGACGTTCAAAGTAGTAATTTGGTAACTGTGCATAGGGAAATGGAGCGGGCTAAAAACAATGGCGTGGACAGTGAAACAATTAGTGAAGAGGGAAGCATTATCGATCGATCGGTCGGCAACAGCTCGCCTCAGGAATCGGGAATGACAGGACACAATTTTGCAAATATTGTAGACTCAGGTTTTGGGTCCTCACCGTTTTCTCAAATGAGTCAAGACACATTTTCTGCTTGTCAAAATGTGAATGTTGCCGGTGAAAATGCACTGCAAAAAAGCATAGAGAAACAGATTCCAGACACTAATACATTATTATTGCAATTAATGCAACAAATGGGACAAAATCTTCAAAAGTTAGACACAATGGAACAAAATCTTCAAAAGTTAGACACAATGGAACAAAATCAGAGACAAACACAGCAAAAGCTTCAAAAGTTAGACACAATGGAACAAAATCTTCAAAAGTTAGACACCACACTTGAACAAACACGTGAAGATTTAACTACTGAGTTACATAAAATCGAATCGAAATGTCAAAAAGTCTGTAATGACGTAAAAACACAAATTTGTGAGCATTTCCAACCTATTTTTTCGCGTCATGAAAATGCATTACAGAATCATGAAGCAGCCATAAAAGAACTGCAAACTATTGTTCATGAAAATCACGACACCCTGCAAGCTAAAATTGATTCAGTTGCATCTACCGATTCGGTTACGCAACTTGCAAAAACTCAAGAAAACTTAAAGGACACAGTAGATACGATTTCAACACAAATGGACACTCTGAAACTTGGTTCAGAAAAACACACTGAGGAAATGTGTTCACTATCAGAGAAAGTAGCCGAACTTTCGGATCAGGTCACTAACTTGTCTACAAAGGTAGATGATGATCTGAATGACACAAGACCTGTAGCCTTCACTGATACAGAAGAGTATGAACAAATTAGAAAATTCAAACAAAATCAAAATCAAATCAACACACAGTACAAAAGAGAAATCCGGGAAGTACAAGATCAGTTGACGCAGGTAATACAAGAATTACATATTTCAGAGGACACTCGCGCTCCAACACGGGAAGAGGGACTTAGAAATACGGAACACCCACAAGATAATAACACAGGACACTTCGGAAATTATGAACGAAATTGGCAAGGTGCACAGAATTTTGAGATGGAACCGCCGACACGACGTAACAATGACCGATATGCTACTCGCCGACACGATGATTTTGACTATAAGCTGTTCATTACTACATGTAAATTCAAAACATTTAAGAATTCTGGCAACGACATTCATCCACAAGCGTGGCTCCATCAATTCTCTCATTGTTTTCCTCCCAACTGGTCGTTAGAACACAGATTAGAATTTATGTGTGGCTACTTAGACAATGAATCAGCTGTAAGAATCCGATCGGTCATTCACGATTGCCACAGTGAAGGAGAGTTTTACCATGCCTTCCTCTCAGCATAGTGGTCTCAAGCCACACAAGACCGAGTAAAACATAGCATCATAATGATGAAACGTTTCGAACAATCTGAATTTTCCAGTCTTATGAAATATTTTGAAGACATGTTGCACAAGAATCAGTACCTGACAAACCCATACAGCCCCTCAGAACTCATCCGCATTTGCTTAATCAAATTACCTGAACATTTACGACACATTATTTTAGCAGGACGTTGTAAAGACGACATTGAAGCTTTTCAGGGACTGTTACAAGAACTGGAAATTGACACTGACAATCGCGGAACGCAGGAGCACAACAATTACAGATCACATCCGTCGCAATTCCGCGATGAAAGAAGTAATAACTGGACACGACAAGGCTGTTCTTTCAACGTAAATCGTGACCAAAACAGACACCACCCGTATGACAACCACTGGCAGAGTAACAATAGTTACAGAGAAAGATCGCATTTCCGTAGTAATGAATATGACAGAGATTACCTTAGAAACAGACAATATGGGAACCAAAACAATTATTATCAAGGGAGACAGAATAACTTCAGACCCAACGGTCCAGCGCGCAGTTACGATTCAGGGAGAAATTCTCCACCACGTGACCGACAAGAAAGAAACTGTGTAAACTACCGACAAAACGACAGACCTGAATTCTATCAGAACTGGCGGGATTCAAACAGAGCAGGGCCCTCTCGGCAAGGCGAATTTGTAGAAGTTAGGTCTCCTAATCCTAATAACGACGCGCGCCAACAAAGAGGCAGACTCGCACCGCAGGCAGCCACCTGCGCCGGCTGGCTCAGAAAAAAATAACATAGACGCTAACCTTGAGAAAAATTCCAGTATTCTTTACCGACGCATACCGCATGATAATTGCATTCAAGTTCAAACTCTGAGTACTATGAAGAGTAAAGGATTGCACCACACTTCACATGTAAAACCGCTTACTGAGAGATAATCTGCTTTTTAACTTTGTCTTTGCCATATAACTTTTCACTTTGCATTACTAGTATGCTTTGTAAGACTTAAGAAACTGTTAACATGCAACAATGTTTGAAGTTAAATATCCAGTCAAGAACCAAGAGAACTTATTTAAACAGAAATTACGAATGCATTGTTATTGTGAACAGACGACACAGTGTTATTGTATGTGTGCATTCTTGCTTGTTTGTTGCACGATTACGTAACGACTATAAGGCTCACATACTTAGAACATTTACCAGTACTGCTAATGAGATTTTAATGCAACATTTTGGTTTATTTGAAAATACATTCTGAATTTAAAGTGCTTTCTGAGAGATACCAGATGACACAGAGGTTAGTTTATGTGACAGCTACACGATTTTTATCACGACACTACTAATGAGTGACAATTTACAATGTTGCTTTTGCGGTGTATCTGTTTTATATCTGCACAGTTTTCTGTATTATTCTGGAAAGTAAAACATGTTTTAGTAGTAACTTTTGTAGTATAGCTACAATGAGACAGGGTTTTCTGTAGCACAACAATACGTTACAGTACAGTACTTTCTTCATCACAACAATAAGCGTAATAACTACGATATCTATACACAAAGCATTTCACTTTTGTTTATCATGAGGTAAGTAGATTGGCTTCTGCAGAATTTAGCTTTCGGAGGACGATAACTACGAGACTTCCACAGAGATTATCTTACAACATGACGCACAGTTTAAGGCTACAGTACACGTATTTGAGTGATTAATTTCGCACTTAAAACATTTATTTTTTTTAAGATATTTGAAGTGCAATGATACAAGGGTTTTCCGTGATATATTTCATTCCATTGCTGTAATCTGTAACACCTGAGGGTATAATTACATTAATCCTCAGGGGGGTACACGCTTACTTTGTGTACCATGTGTTTGGCAAGCACAAGGAGCCCTAGCTAATATGGTATTTGCTTATACAACTTTACACATCGGTACCATATTTCTCTAACACATAAATTACACAGCTACCTGATCATTTAACAGAGAAAGAAACATTTTTTTCACTACGTCAGTGACAGATGTTTACGTAATTACACAGTTGGATAACTTCACACTTACGAAATTGTATGCTGTTTGTACTTTGTGAACTGTTCATATTTTTTTGGAACCATTGTGATACTATAAGAGCTTTGAATGATATATTTGGTATGGGATCACGATTTTTAAAGTACGTTTGAGGCAGATGACACTTTTGACATGAGCAGAGAATTTTTTTTAGGTTTAGAAATTATTGGAGGAAGCTACGACGATTTTGAGAGTTGACTGAGGTGTTATGATATTATTACGATGACTATGTGTATTATGCTGTTGCGGTATGTTTATGATCAATAAGCTGATGCTATATGAGTTATTTGAGTATGCTACCTATCTGTTATCATAAAATATTGAAGAAGTGTCGACGAATAAGGTAAGCAATAATGAGTAGTGGTTAGGGACTCACTCTGCTTTGTGAAACAGGTTGTTGGAAAACCAAGAATCGTACTTTAAGATTTATGAAATGTGAAATGTATGTAAATGCGTGAATGTATTACAATGCCGACGAAAACTTTTTGGACACTGTTATATCAGTAGGATTTTGTTTCTACACATTTTTAACCAAATCCTCAACCTGTGAATTTTTTTATATGAGACTGCCACTGTAGCGGAAACTTCTGTCGCAAATATTTCAGTAAGAAATGTAAGTGACCGTGACGTAATGCGTTGCGAGCGGCCAGGTGTGCCAGCCGCCTGGAGAAAAAGCCATTAGGTGGAGAAAAAAAAAGAGGCCATTAACCTCGCTTCTGCCATTCCTTTGTAGAAAGCATCGCAAAAACGGCACGGTCGAACTTGAAAACATATGATTACACTGTGGAGCTCTTAATTTATGATATTTACAGAAATGCCTAATGAAATGACGAGAAATATTTTTACATCTGCACACCTGATTATGACAAGCGTCTTTCTATGAGAGTTGAGAGATTTTCTGTACTACCTTATGAAATGCCCTATGGCTAATGAATGATGTTTCATGCCTTCCTTTGTACATATTTACTCATTTTGTTTAATATCTAGTTTCTAGCTGCACTGCAGCATTGGTTAAAATAAAATTTAATAGATGTACTAGTATAAATATTTTATGCCTACAGATCCAGTAAATAATTTTATGATCTATTCAAAAAAAACGAAGGAGCATAAAAAGACATTTCCCTTCACAGGAACTGCATTCATAATTTTCTTTTCAAAAATTTGGTAATTTCTTTTGTAGAATAAATTGTGATGCATCACTCTAGTGTTAAGATGTGACATAGGTATTAGACATGGCCATTTTTAGTGTAATATTTTTTCTGCTTGAGCTATGTCATGTTTAGATATAAGTTTTTTTTATTTGCTGCTGCTGTTTGCCAGGCATAGTGCTACTGAATTTTAATTTGTGTTACTCTGTTAAGCCAGTTTTACTACTGATTTATTTTTCTTGTTTGCTGCTCATTGCCTTATATTAGTTGTAATTTATGCTGCTTGCTTCGCCATTTGTATTTTTGATCATTGCTGTTTGTGATTAATTGTTTTGAGCTGCTGCGTTGCCTCGTCCCTTAGTTTAGCATCTGAGCTCAGTAGATTTAAGTTAGCTTAAGAGGGGGTAGACTATATAAGAAACTAACTATGATGAATTGGAAGAAATGCATTGAGAAGACATAAGAAAATGGTTTGGCCAAAAAAAAGGGTAGTGTACAGTGGAGAAAAACTATTTTGAAAGAGGATGTGAACAGAATACAGAAAGCCGGCCTAGATAGTGCTTTTGGGAATAATGATGAACAAAGGGAGATCTCCATGCAAAATACTGCAGTAAAACAAACCCTGTCCTTTCCTTTTGTGTCATCCCTCTATATGTTTGTGTACCCTTGTGTATTTGTGTTTTTCCTGTCTTTATGTGTTTAGCTGATGAGAGCTATGTTGTAGAATTTTCCTAATACTATGTTATTTACTTTGTAAAGATGTTGAGACATTATTTATTCTGTTTTGTTGCTCATATGTGAAGGTGATGTTTCAAAAGTTATTCTGATATTTTATGTATTTACTTATGTCATAATTCCTGTAACACTGGTGTATATGTTTATTTCTATTCTTTTGTAAAGCCCCTATTACTACAAATATTATCTGTATTGTTATGTTCTTTAATGATGTATTTTGTACCTTTGTTATTGTGTTCTTATGTTATAAAATTGTACTTGACACCAGTTCATCAAATTAAGTAACTTGTAAGTTACATTTCACTGCACACGTTTCTGTTGGTCATAGTATATGGACAATATGTGAGAAGTAGGGACTGTTAGTGTTTGCACGTGTGTTAATAATTCAGCAAGGGACTGGATAACAGTATTGCTGGTTCTGAGGACAATTTCAAAAACTTTGTGAGTGCACAAGTGGTGGTTATGGACTTGCTACATTATCCGCAAGACTCTTCGATGGTGATTGTGCACCTGCACAGTCGCAGCAGATGGCTGCTGGCCATCTCTACAAGGACTGCAGTGGGTCTACACCTTTGCTGACTCACCAGTACCATTATTTCTACAAGGACTGCAGTGGGTCTGCACCTCTGGTGGCCCACCAATACCACAATCTCTACCAGGACTACAGTGGGTCTACTCTGTGATGACCTACCTACCAATATTCTTCAAAACTTCGACTGACTCTGCGGTGGGTTTACTCTGTTGTGGCCCATTATTTGTCTGCATATCAAGAGTCAGCACTGTCTTTCCGTTGGAAGGACACTACTTCTTCAAGACTGCATGGAAATCCACTACTTCTGTATGCATTCTCTTTTACTGTTCAGACTTTGAAAAAAAAAGGAAAAACACTGTAATTTTACTGTGATGAATCAGGACTGTCTTTATGGACTGTGAGAAAATTTTAGCTTTTGACCAACATTGTATCAATAAGTGTGTGCATTTGATTTCTTTGTTATTGTAATTACGATTATGAAAAATTTTAACAAATATGTATTGCCCAGTGCCCAAAACAATTTGTAAATTTTTTTTTGGGGAGCATGGGGGCTATGGAAGTAGGCTGTTTAGGTTTTTTTTATTGGTAACGCCACCTCTGTATGAAAATCACTGGGTGTGCTGTGTGCAGTCTGTGGCTGCTTTGCATTGTTGTAATACTCGCCATTGTAGTGTCAGGCAGCTGGCTGTGAACAGCGCGTAGCGTTGGCAGTTGGAGGTGAGCCGCCAGCAGTGGTGGATGTGGGGAGAGATATGGCGGAGTTTTGAAATTTGTCATGAACTGCTATATATATATTATGACTATTGAGGTAAATGCATTGGTTGTTCTCTATCAAAATCTTTCATTTGATAACTATGCCTATCAGTAGTTAGTGCCTTCAGTACTTTGAATCTTTTATTTAGCTGGCAGTAGTGGCGCTCGCTGTATTGCAGTAGCTTGAGTAGCGAAGATTTTTGTGAGGTAAGTGATTTGTGAAAGGTATAGTTTAATGTTAGTCAGGGCCCATTCTTTTGTAGGGATTATTGAAAGTCAGATTGCGTTGCGCTAACAAAATATTGTGTGTCAGTTGAAGCACAGTCAGGTATTATTGTTCAAAGGGGACGTTTCATCTTCTAAGATAAGTCGTAGGGTCAGTATTGCCTCACGTGTTCCAACATTTCTACGGAATCCAAACTGATCTTCCCCGAGGTCGGATTCTATCAATTTTTCCATTCGTCTGTAAAGAATTCGCGTTAGTATTTTGCAGCTGTGACTAATAAATAAAACTGATAGTTCAGTAATTTTCACATCTGTCAACACCTGCTTTCTATGGGATTGGAATTATTATATTCTTCTTGAGGTCTGAGGCTATTTCGCCTGTCTCATACATCTTGCTCACCAGATGGTAGAGTTTTGTCAGGACTGGCTCTCCCAAGGCTGTCAGTAGTTCTAATGGAATGTTGTCTACTTCGGGGGCCTTGTTTCGACTCAGGTCTTTCAGTGCTCTGTCAAACTCTTTATGCAGTATCATATCTCCCATTTCATCTTCATCTACATCCTCTTCCATTTCCATAATATTGTCCTCAAGTACGTCGCCCTTGTATAGACCCTCTATATACTCCTTCCACCTTTCTGCTTTCCCTTCTGTGCATAGAACTGGTTTTGATATTCATGCAAGTGGTTCTCCTTTCTCCAAAGGTCTCTTTAATTTTCCTGTAAGCAGTATCTATTTGTCCCCTAGTGAGATAAGCCTCTACATCCTTACATTTGTCCTCTAGCCAACCCTGCTTAGCCATTTTGCACTTCCTGTCGATCTCATTTTTGAGATGTTTGTATTCCTTTTTGCCTGCTTCATTTACTGCATTTTTATATTTTCTCCTTTCATCAATTAAATTCAATATTTCTTCTATTACCGAAGGGTTTCTACTAGCCCTCGTCTTTTTACCTATTTGATCCTCTGCTGCCTTCACTATTTCATCCCTCAAAGCTACCCATTCTTCTTCTACTGTATTTCTTTCCCCCATTCCTGTCAATTGTTCCCTTATGCTCTCCCAGAAACTCTGTACAACCTCTGGTTCTTTCAGTTTATCCAGGTCCCATATCCTTAATTTCCCACCTTTTTGCAGTTTCTTCAATTTTAGTCTACAGTTCATAACCAACAGATTGTGGTCAGAGTCCACATATGCCCCTGGAAATGTCCTACAATTTAAAACCTGGTTCCTAAATCTCTGTCTTATCATTATATAATCTATCTGATACCTTTTAGTATCTCCAGGGTTCTTTCATGTATACAACCTTCTTTCATGATTCTTGAACCAAGTGTTAGCTATGGTTAAGTTATGCTCTGCGCAAAATTCTACAAGATGGCCTCCTCTTTCATTTCTTAGCCCCAGTCCATATTCACCTACTATGTTTCCTTCTCTCCCTTTTCCTACTGACGAATTCCAGTCACCCATGACTATTAAATTTTCGTCTCCCTTCACTACCTGGATAATTTCTTTTATCTCATCATACATTTCATCAATTTCTTCGTCATCTGCAGAGCTAGTTGGCATATAAACTTGTACTACTGTAGTAGGCGTTGGCTTTGTGTCTATCTTGGCCACAATAATGCGTTCACTCTGCTGTTTGTAGTAGCTTACCAGTACTCCTATTTTTTTATTCATTATTAAACCTACACCTGTATTACCCCTATTTGGTTTTGTATTTATAACCCTGTATTCACCTGACCAAAAGTCTTGTTCCTCCTGCCACCGAACTTCACTAATTCCCACTATATCTAACTTTAACCTATCCATTTCCCTTTTTAAATTTTCTAACCTACCTGCCCGATTAAGGGATCTGACATTCCATGCTCCGATCCGTAGAACGCCAGTTTTCTTTCTCCTCATAACGATGTCCTCTTGAGTAGTCCCCGCCCGGAGATCCGAATGGGGGACTATTTTACCTCCGGAATATTTTACCCAAGAGGACGCCATCATCATTTAATCATACAGTAAAGCTGCATGCCCTCGGGAAAAATTACGGCTGTAGTTTCCCCTTGCTTTCAGCCGTTCGCAGTACCAGAACAGCAAGGCCATTTTGGTTAGTGTTACAGTCAGATGAGTCAATCATCCAGACTGTTGCCCCTGCAACTACAGAAAAGGCTGCTGCCCCTCTTCAGGAACCATACGTTTGTATGGCCTCTCAACAGATACCCCTCCGTTGTGGGTGCACCTACGGTACGGCTATCTGTATCGTTGAGGCACGCAAGCCTTCCCACCAACGGCAAGGTCCATGGTTCATGGGGGGAGGACATTCCATATTAGTCCACAAAAACCACCTGATGAGGAACGGTTAACCTTCTAAAAGTGATGTGGAAGTAAATAAACAGTGACTGGTAATAGTAAAGCTGTAGTTTTATTTGATGAAAGATGTTTCTTGTCTTTCGGAATTGTTCATAAAATACTGAGAGTTGCTTTGTGGCACAATCATGTTGCTTAGACTGAGCATGTGTTCGATCTACTGCAAGGCACTGAAGTGGGCTGCAGGGCAAAAACTGGTCTAATCGCGTTTTTGTCGTTTTACGGTATAAATTCCAGAAAAAAGACTAAACTCTACTCACAAATAAGCGTACATCCGATAGCGTCAATACGCATCTACTCTACAATTTATTACTGACTTTCAACAACGTGCCAATTAGTAGTATGGGTTACTCATTTCCTGTACAGATATCCCAAATTCGGCCTATGGTGAAATCTGCATGATAATTTAGATTTTTTCTTTCTTTTTCTTACTTTTACGATTTTTCTTGTAGTGAAATCTATTAAGCCCACTATCTTATGTGGTGATGGGTTTATTATCAAACTTGTTTTGTTGTTGTTGTGGTCTTCAGTCCTGAGACTGGTTTGATGCAGCTCTCCATGCTACTCTATCCTGTGCAAGCTTCTTCATCTCCCAGTACCTACTGCAACCTATATCCTTCTGAATCTGCTAAGTGTATTCATCTCTTGGTCCCCCTCTACGATTTTTACCCTCCACGCTGCTCTCCAATATTAAATTGGTGATCCCTTGATGCCTCAGAAGATGTCCTACCAACCGATCCCTTCTCCCCAATGCTATTCAATACCTCCTCATTAGTTATGTGATCTACCCATCTAATCGTCAGCATTCTTCTGTAGCACCACATTTCGAAAGCTTCTATTCTCTTCTTGTCCAAACAATTTATCATCCATGTTTCACTTCCATACATGGCTACACTCCATACAAATACTTTCAGAAACGACTTCCTGACACTTAAATCTATACTCGATGTTAACAAAATTCTCTACTTCAGCAACGCTTTCCTTGCTATTGTCAGTCTACATTTTACATCCTCTCAACTTCGACCATCATCAGTTATTTTGCTCCACAAATAGCAAAACTCCTTTACTACTTTAAGTGTCTCATTTCCTAATCTAATTCCCTCAGCATCACCCGACTTAATTCGACTACATTCCATTACCCTAGGTTTGCTTTTGTTGCTGTTCATCTTATGTCCTCCTTTCAAGAGACTGTCCATTCCGATCAACTGCTCTTCCAAGTTCTTTGCTGTCTCTGACAGAATTACAATGTCATCATCGAACCTCAAAGTTTTTATTTCTTCTCCATGGATTTTATTTCCCACTCCGAATTTTTCTTTTGTTCCTTTACTGCATGCTCAATATACAGATTGAATAACATCGGGGAGAGGCTACAACCCTGTCTCACTCCCTTCCCAACCACTGCTTCCCTTTCATGTCCCTCGACTCTTATAATTGCCATCTAGTTTCTGTACAAATTGTAAATAGCCTTTCGATCCCCGTATTTTACCCCTGCCACCTTCAGAATTAGAAAGAGAGTATTCCAGTCAACATTGTCAAAAGCTTTCTCCAAGTCTACAAATGCTAGAAACGTAGGTTTGCCTTTCCTTAATCTATCTTCTAAGATAAGTCGTAAGGTCAGTATTGCCTCACGTGTTCCAATATTACTACGGAATCCAAACTGATCTTCCCCGAGATCGGCTTCTACCAGTTTTTCCATTCGTCTGTAAAGAATCAGCGTTATTATTTTGCAGCCGTGACTTATTAAACTGATAGTTCGGTAATTTTCACATCTGTCAACACCTGCTTTCTTTGTGATTGGAATTATTATATTCTTCTTGAAGTCTGAGGGTATTTCGCCTGTCTCATACATCTTGCTCACCAGATGGTAGAGTTTTGTCAGGACTGGCTCTCCCAAGGCTGTCAGTAGTTCTATTGGAATGTCGTATACTCCCGGGGCCTTATTTCGACTCAGGTCTTTCAGTGCTCTGCCAAACTCTTCACGTAGGATCATATCTCCCATTTCATCTTCATCTACATCCTCTTCCATTTCCATATTATTGTCCTCAACTACATCGCCCTTGTATAGACCCTCTATATGCTCCTTCCACCTTTCTGCTTTCCCTTCTTTGCTTAGAACTGGGTTTCCATCTGAGCTCGTGATATTCATACAAGTGGTTCTCCTTTCTCCAAAGGTCTGTTTAATTTTCCTGTAGGCAGTATCTATCTTACCCCTACTGAGATAAGCCTCTACATCCTTACAGTTGCCCTCTAGCCAACCCTGCTTAGCCATTTTGCACTTCCTGTCGATCTCATTTTTGAGATGTTTGTATTCCTTTTTGCCTGCTTGATTTACTGCATTTTTATATTTTCTCCTTTCATCAATTAGATTCAATATTTCTTCTGTTACCCAAGGAGTTCTACCAGCCCTCGTCTTTTTACCTACTTGATCCTCTGCTGCCTTCACTATTTCATCCCTCAAAGCTATCCATTCTTCTTCAACTGTATTTCTTTTCTCCATTCCTGTCATTTGTTCTCTTATGCTCTCCTGAAACTCTGTACAACCTGTGACTTAGTCAGTTTATCCAGGTCCCATATCCTTAAATTCCCACCTTTTTACAATTTCTTCAGTTTTAATCTACAGTTCATAACCAATAGATTGTGGTCAAAGTCCACATCTGCCCCTGGAAATGTCTTACAATTTAAAACCTGGTTCCTAAATCTCTGTCTTAGCATTATATTATCCATCTGATGCCTTCTAGTATCTCCAGGCTTTTTCCATGTATACAACCTTCTTTCATGATTCTTGAACCAATGATTAAGTTATGCTCTGTGCAAAATTCTACCTGGCAGCTTCCTCTTTCATTTCTTCCTCCCCCCCTCCCCCCCAGTCCATATTCACCTACTACGTTTCCTTCTCTCCCTTTTCCTACTATCGAATTGCAGTCATCCATGGCTATTAAAATTTCGTCTCCCTTCACTACCTGAATAATTCCTTTTATCTCTTCATACATTTCATCAATTTCTTCATCATCTGCAGAGCTAGTTGGCATGTAAACTTGTACTACTGCAGTAGGCGTGGACTTCGTGTCTATCTTGGGCACAATAATGTGTTCACTATGCTCTTTGTAGTAGCTTACCCGCACTCCTATTTTTTTAATTCATTATAAAAACTACTCCTGCATTACCCCTATTTGATTTTGTATTTATAACCCTGTATTCACCTGACCAAAAGTCTTGTTCCTCCTGCCACCGAACTTCACTAATTCCCACTGTATCTAACTTTAACCTATCCATTTCCCTTTTTAAATTCTCTGTCGTACCTGCCCTTTTAAGGGATCTGACATTCCACGCTCCGATCCGTAGAACGCCAGTTTTCTTTCTCCTGATAACGACGTCCTCTTGAGTAGTCCCCGCCCGGAGATCCGAATGGGGGACTATTTTACCTCTGGAATATTTTACCCAAGAGGACGCCATCATCATTTAACCATACAGTAAAGCTGCATGCCCTCGGGGAAAATTACGGCTGTAGTTTCCCCTTGCTTTCAGCCGTTCGCAGTACCAGCACAGCAAAGTCGTTTTGGTTAGTGTTACAAGGCCAGATCAGTCAATCATCTAGACTGTTCCCCTGCAACTAATGAAAAGGCTGTTGACCCTCTTCAGGAACCACACGTTTGTCTGGCCTCTCAACAGATACTCCTCCGTTGTGGTTGCACCTACGGTACGGCTATCTGTATCGCTGAGGCACACAAGCCTTCCCACCAACGGCAAGGTCCATGGTTCATGGGGGGATTAGCAAACTTAATAAAGTTAATTTACATAGATATTATAAAACGTCATCGGTGTGCTGCCTGCAGTTGTAATGAATAAAACTAAAAGCACGAGGTACAGCCTTTATTTCCACAAAATGTATACATTTGTGATCTAAACAAAATTGATGGAAGTTAATCTTTCTTCGAAATCTCTAAATTACAAAGCAAAATTTAAAAGAAAACAGTGCTGTAAATCATAATCTCATCTTTCGTGACCGTTCCTGAGATGACGGTATTTTCTCATTGAAAATGCGTTTCATTGTTTAGCATGCTCTTTTTGTGCCATCATAATATTTGGCAAATGTTTCTAAATGTTTTCTTGAATTATCCCACCGAAATGTTTGAAGTTGTTGATGCTTTTAAAAATGGTTCATATGGCTCTGAGCACTATGAGACTTAACATCTGAGGTCATCAGTCCCCTAGAACTTAGAACTACTTAAACCTAACTAACCTAAGGACAGCACACACATCCATGGCCGAGGCAGGATTCGAACCTGCGACCGAAACAGCAGCGCGGTTCCGGACTAAAGTGCCTAGAACCGCTCGGCCACATCGGCTGGCGTTGATGTTTTACATTCGCTTTATGTTGTTAATAATTCTGCGAGTAAGCAATCTCCTTTTCCCTGCAGCTAGTTTTAATCTCTTTCTTCCAAGAGAGTGATTTATATTTCTTAAGTTACATATTCGATTTTCATAGGAAACTTATCATAAATCTACGGCAGTTTTCTTAAAAGCATTTCTTGGGTGATTTATCGATATCACTTGATATTCTTTTAATGTTTCACTCCAGTTTATATTTAGTTGTTCTTACGTCGGCTATTTTCGAAGAACGAGGCGGGACTAGTTGCCATTACATAACAGTGGCTCCCCAATTCCCCTGTACAGTGATACATTTTACTCTCTCCACTCTGAAAGAATGTCATCTCAGGACTTGATGGGATAGCTCGACTTTTAGCTCCTGGCAACGAAGATGATTGTAATGCTAATATTCCACCACTATTCATGCTGACATATCGTTCAGCAGTTTCTTTCATTTTAATGGAAAATATCATGTCGCAAAACTAAAACAACAGCAGCAGTTTCTTCTTAGCGTGTATCAATATATATGAGGTCTTCCGGAAGCAATGGTCAATATTTGGGGATATGACGGGAACAATCGTTTGAAGCAAAAAACTTCATACGGACATATGCGCTATTCCGAATGAATTCCGAGGTGGAAGAGATTTAACGTACATTGTAATTTATTTTCTGTGTTATTCAGTACATTGTCGGGTTGAAGCATATAAAACAGTTGGTAAACATTACAATATGCCTTTTAAAAAGTACCGACTGAAAGGTACGTGCTTTTAACACATTCACTTCTAAGCATTATCATACACGTCACATTACAGGTGTTGTACAACAATGTGTTGCTGTTCCCGCACAAGTTGTTGGAGTACACGTTGAGAAGAAAAATGAGAACTTGGAAGAAAACCTGTTTCACGCAATGTGCTGAAAACTCTACGATCTGGAATTCGACGTGTGGGAAAGCGCAGATGGTATCGTCCGACAGCAACAGGAGCACTACCATCGCAGAAACTCTCAGTCCCTCGCAACACTTCACTCGCAACACACCATGGACAACTGCGCGTTCAGAGGGCTTGTTTAATGGCAGAAGGACATCCCGAGCCAAGAGGCTGAAAGCAACGAGGCAGACTGGGCTAGAGTAAAGCGTCAGAGAGATCGAGTGGGCAACACATATACATGCGGTCCACTAGCCCAAAAACAAATGTACTACAGTAGTTCGGAAACCGTTCGGATAGCGCATAAGTCAACATGAAATTATTTGCTTCAAATGAGGGTTCCTGTCAAGTCACTGAATATTGACCACTCCTCCTGGGACACCCAGTGTAAACTGCTAGACATCAACATTGCAACACCAGGGAAGACAGCAAACAACGAGATCTGACTTACAAGTATAAATGTTAGTAGGACGAATATGCGATTAAACTTGTAGTAGGTTCAGGGTGTACGAGTCACGGAATTTAGGAAACAGGGCTGTGAGCGGTGTCGTGTCAGTCTCTTCACAACCCATTGCCAGATATTTTCAGCGGGTGAGAGATCTGGAGAACGAACTGGGAATGGCAACAGTCCAGCATACGTTGCTTAGTGTCGGTCAGAATACAGGGTGTTGCATTTTTTTGTTGGAAGATAGGGTCATGGAGTCCTGTAAGACAGGGTACAGCCACCGGTTTAAACAGGCCAGAAATCTAAAACCTGCTGTGATAATTGCCAGCTATGTAAACCAGAGATAATATCCACATCCCATACGTTGATGCAAGGTACTCGGTCCGTATGAAGTAAACGAATGCAATCTAGCAGCATTCATTCATCTGATGGTCTCCAAGACCATCTTCAGACCATACAGGGCGTCCTGGGAGGAATGTCAATATCCAAGGATATGACAGGAACGATCACTCAGAGCAAAAGAGTCCAATACACATAGGCTCTTAAATGTATATCTTAAGAGCTACGAGCACTTTTTAATGATCGATACTATGAAGCAAATATCTTTGCTTTCAAAATTTTGGAGGAGAAGAAATTGTCAAGGAAACATCGGATCTAAAATGCGTACCTTAAGAGCTAAGAGCACTTGTTCGGTAGAAGAGATGTGTTCCACAGTATCGAAGATGAACATGTGTTCATAGCCCTTAAGGCATACGTTTTTGCAGCCCATATTTAACACAGATTTTTCTTTCGAATAGTCGTTCCTGTCGTATCTGAAGAGTGACCATTCCATCTGGGATACCCTGTAGGTATTAAGAGTTACTGTTGTACGCCTGGAGCCCAAACTTAATACACAGAAGGGTTACTGGGTAGGGAAAAACGAAGTGAGGGAGGGGTAAGACCTCTGTGCCACCGCTAGAAGTGGGGATGAGTAAGGATGACTGTATCAGCTATAAATTACCCAAAACATTCCATATCTGTGGCAACAGTGTCGATGACACTTCACCCCTAGCTGTGTGGTGAGGGTGGAGGTAGAAAAGGGATGATATAAAAATAATCGGGAACGCTGTACATTAATATCGAATCCATTATATTCGGGATTCCTAAGGTAGAAAGGGAAGAGACATGGAAAAATAATGGAAAGGACTTATATTATTGTCATACACGTTACCCTCTGGGTCTTTGGCTAGTAGGTGATAGTGCTAATGACATTTCACCCTTACTGGTGGGGCAAACGATGTCATTCACTTCCCCATTTAATATAATTTGGGTACGTAAGTAACCAGACAACTCCGAGAAATCCGCTAACTCTTCTGCAAGAACCATTTTTTTTATAGCACGTTTCACTCCCTCTCCTGAGGGGAGAAGGCGCGCTGTTTTAAGGCTTATCTCAGTGCCCTTCAACAGCCAGAGGTTTACATATTTATTTTATTTATTTTACATAACTTATATTTTTGAATATGCTATACACAATATGTTTTTTACTTCATTAGCATATAAATAAGTGATTGGTAATAGTATAAATTAAAATAATTGAAATATAAATAAGAATAATTAAGTGATTTACCATTAAGTAACGGTTTACATTGTTTAGGGTGCTTACATTAGGGATTAGGGTGATTGCGATTTTTATCATAGTTTTAGTACTATGGGAGAGGTGCGTGTTTTTTTTCCTTTTTGTTCTGCTTGGTTGTGCAGGAGTGTTATGTGTTGTGATGTCGTGTTTGTTGTGGTGTTCGTATTCTTGTGTCTTTACTTACTTCTAGGTTACAGGTTCTCCTTTCCTGTTACTACAGTACTCGGAGTTGGGTACTACAATATTTTCCTTAGTCTCTCATCCTATGATTGTTTTTGTTCTCCTTTGTTGTGTTTCATGTATATTGATGTTGTATTTTTCTGTATGATACTTGTATGTTTTGTGTGGTGTGGAGCTGTTGCGGTGTTTTGGATGTGTCATGGGCTTTTGCTATGTTCTTTCGTCTATGTGAGGTGGGGTTGTTTAAAGATGGGTCAGTTGTGTCATTGTTGGTGCTAGGTCGGGGAATATTCTGGAGGTGTTTGAGCTACTGTACGCGCTGGGTATATGTATTTGAATTTTGGTCGTCGTGTCGTTGGTGGTTTGTTTGTCAGTATGTCTTCAATGTCCGGTCTTTTGTGGAGGATATGGGATCCATATCTTGCTCTGACTTTGACGAGTCTTGTCTGGAGCGGTGTCATATCTGTGAATGCTCTATTTCTGTTAGATCATGCGAATGTCATAAATTGTTAATATTATTATTGGCATGTACTGTTCATGTACTACACGTACTGCAATGTTAACTCACTGCTGATGTCTGGTTAGATTAAGAGGAGACCTGATGACTCTAATCTTGCCAAATGAAACAAATAAGTATCACACTCTGAAATAAATAAATATCACATCTATCTAGCAATACTGTATAACAGACGCACATACTCTGTAGGCATTTTTTAAAAATAAATTCCATACGCTGTCGTTATCTTACAATCCACGTCTCTACACGTTGTTGTTGTTGTTGGTATTAGACATTAGTGAGACACTGCTGGACAAATTCTTCTCCCAGCATGTTCCACTGATCTATGACCTGTAGTATAGTTGCCACGGCAGTCCTCCACCTTTGTCTTCCCCCACTACTTTTTCCTTCTTGGGAAGACGTAATTTTCTCCACCTGTCACCATATCTTCTTGCGATGTTTCACCCATTGCCATTTTAGTAGTAGTTGTTCCTTATATCTTTACTTGTGACTTGTCTCTTCGTGTTACATTTAACACACAATCTTCTAATGTCCTCTGTGTCACTGATTTTATTTTCCTATTTACGTGTGAGACACCAAGAATGACAGCTCCTCTATTGTTCCAGTGTTCTCACTCCGTTACATGCTGCAGTATTTCGGCCGTCGTAATGAAATTACAGCGCGCGCAGGTGGGCTGTGGAGAGCTGAGAACCACCGGCGGCCCAGGATCTGGTCGAGTACGTGTCAGAGACAGCGGAAGTATCGATCACGACGAATTATCAGCCCTGGCGGATCGTGGGCAGCCGGACGCCAGGAATTAGCACTCGGAGCCTAATTCACGGAATGATGACTAATGATGTGTTCCGAGTGACGTGCGCCGCAGGACTGGACAGACGCTGGTGTTTCATTTGTCAGGAGCGAAGGACGTGACGCGTCTGCAGGACGCAGAGCGAGGAATGAGAGTGGCAAGCGGCCTCAGGCGAGCTCGGCCTGCGTACTTGTGGCTTGTTTATTGCCCGGGATCCGTGGGCCACTGTACGTGTGGAACAAGTCAGAGTGTGTACTGATACCCCACGTTTTTCTCTCACACAACTGCCGATATACGAATTGAGAGTGTTGCGTCAAAAATTGTTTGCACATACCGAACCATCATGTCTGTGGGTATTCCATCGCTAAAGAATCCAGAGGAAACTTCAGCTCCCTAATCGTATAATAGCGAGCAAATTACTATTTTCTAAGAGACAGTGAAAACCCTGATTTATGGGGACCCATTCTAAAATTATCCTCGTAAAACTGACTACAACAGTTGCTGTATTAACCTAATTTAATTATACTGTCTGCACCGAACAGCTGACGCCTATTTGATGACATTTACCGTTTTAAAGCAATGGACTGAAATGCAGACAAGTACTTGTTGCTAACTGAAACACGTTGATTGATTTTCGCAGGGAAAATGAACTGAGTCCTCAGCGAGTATTACAGATAACCTAGAGCCTAAGCAATCTAACAGAGAACTATCAAACAACGCTGATTTTCTAAGCTTATCAGAGCAACCATACTTAGTATTCACATAGTTGGTAAAGGTATAAATACTAATGTCAACGACATAAAGTGAAAACTTTAGAGTAAATTTTGTTCTTAAATGTTCTTTCATGTGGAGAGATTGCTATAATGTGTTGCAGCTTACAGAAAATATCATTACGAGCACGAGTGATGCCAGCATCAGTACTAGCGACATTGAGAAACAAATAAAGTCGCCAAAAATCAAAACCCAGAGAATTTTTTTTAATGACAACATTATTCCACTAACATTATTCAGTTAGTGGAATTTATGTCACAGCAATGTTGAATTTCTGATAGAGATGAATCTTCATGAGGTAAACAGGAGCATAGCCACAGATGTATGTCATACGGCAAACAATAATGTTTTGGTCTGGAGGTTAGCGGACCTTGTTTCATCATGCTGCATGCAGAGAGATTTGGTGATTCGCCATCCGAATGTGTTCACCGTAAGGCTGTCTATGAAGGTTGTTACTCTATGGGTACTCCAATTGAATGTCTGCATTGCACACTGAGATATACTCTGATTGACTCCTTTAATATTCACGAATATGGAATTAATTGATTCTTGAGTTTCTACCGGCGTATTTGATAATCAAAATATCCACGAGTGTACTGCCGGTCTACAGTGTCCAACGGGCACAATATTTCGGCGATCATACATGTCGCCATCATCAGGTGAACTGACGGACTGAGCTCCTGTGAACGTGCCGGCACGGAGATCAGTACACTGTGGCTGCTCAGGGGGAACTGGGTTCGGTCGCGGCGGCGGCCGATTTAAATACCCTCCGCCCGCGGCGCGCTCACTCCGCTGTCCGCGCCCCGCGCCACGGTCCCGCGGTGGAACAGATTGCGACGGCGTCTGAGATGACGTCTGTGTGATGGCTCTGTCCGCCGTGGTCGTCACAACTATACATTTGCTCGATTTACTCTTGATTAACCCAATCGCTGGTTCCCAAGCCTTGCTAAGATTATAGCCACAGTCACGGTTGATGAGGTCGTCATTGGTGCGAATTTCGATGGCCTCTCTAACAACGCTGTCCCAGTATCTCGATGTCTGTACCAGAATCCTCGTGCGTTCATACTCCACAGCGTGATTTTCCGACAAACAATGTTCAGCGATCGCCGACTTGCTTGGATACATCAGTCGAGTGTGCCTCTGGTGTTCACGGCATCGATCCTCGACGGTACGCATCGTCGGACCAATATACGACATGCCACATTGACACGGAATCTGGTACACGCCGGTGTTCCTCAAACCGAGGTCATCTTTGGCGCTCCCCACCAGTGCACGAGTTTTATTCGGAGGGCAAAACACAGTTCCGACCCGGTGTTTCTTCAAAATGCGGGCGATTTTCCCCGAGAGTACGCCTGTATATGGGATAAACGCAGTGCCTACCTCCTCCCTCGTGATTTCATCCATCTCCACAGGTTGTGCTGTAGTGGGTGGGCGGAGAGCACGTTGAATCTGCCACTCTGAGTACCCATTTTTTCCGAAATACAGTTCTCAGATGTTCCAATTCTTGGGGTAGACTCTCTGCGTCAGAGATAGTGCGCGCCCTATGTACTAGAGTTTTAAGCACCCCATTCCTCTGTGAAGGGTGGTGGCAGCTGTCTGCGTGCAAATACAGATCAGTGTGCGTTGTCTTCCGATACACCCCATGGCCTAGGGTGCCGTCAGGCCTTCTCTTGACCAAGACGTCAAGGAAAGGTAGTTTACCCTCCGTTTCAGTCTCCATAGTGAATTTGATGTTGGGGTGTATGGAGTTTAGATGTGTAAGGAAGTCAAGGAGTTTATGCATACAATGTGGCCAGATGACGAACGTGTCGTCCACGTAACGGAAAAAGCAAGTAGGTTTCCATTCGGATGACGACAGGGCTTCCTCCTCGAAGTTCTCCATGTACAAATTCGCTACCACCGGTGAGAGTGGGCTACCCATGGCGACTCCCACCGTTTGTTCGTAGTATTCTCCATTAAAAAGAAAATACGTGGAAGTCAAGACATGCCTAAAAAGTTCAGTGATCTTCTCGTCAAACTTCTGACTAATCAATTCTAGTGACTCTCACAGGGGTACCCTCGTGAACAAGGAAACGACGTCAAAACTCACCATGATATCTGACTCACCCAACGTGAAGCTATCAAGGCGTTTAACAAAATCCACGGAATTACGGATGTGATGAGGGCATTTACCCACATAAGGACTTAATACTCCCGTCAGGTATTTGGCCAACAAATATGTAGGTGCCCTGATGGGGCGTAATGGTACCCCCTCTTTGTGAACCTTCGGAAGTCCATATAGTCTAGGCGGTACCGGACCTTGGGGTAACAATTTCTTAGCGTCATCCTTCGGTAAATCTGCGTCCTTGAGAAGCGACCTCGTCTTGTTGTCCACCTTCTTTGTAGGGTCAACGCTGATCTTCCGGTAGGAATCGTCATTTAGCAGGCTGTGCATCTTATCAGTGTAGTCCTTATGGGAGAGAACAACTGTAGCATTGCCTTTGTCAGCCGGTAAGACAACAATTTCAGAGCGCTCCCTCAGATCACGAATGGCCGCCCTCTCTTTACTAGTGACATTTGACTTCATCGGCTTGGATTTCGTCGCCGGCCGCGGTGGTCTCGCGGTTCTAGGCGCGCAGTCCGGAACCGTGCGACTGCTACGGTCGCAGGTTCGAATCCTGCCTCGGGCATGGATGTGAGTGATGTCCTTAGGTTAGTTAGGTTTAAGTAGTTCTAAGTTCTAGGGGACTAATGACCACAGCAGTTGAGTCCCATAGTGCTCAGAGCCATTTGAACCATTTGAACCATTTCGTCAACGCACGACAAGTTTCACGACGTATTTCCTCAGCTGATTCAGGCGGAAGTCGAGCTGCAACCTGTTCAACAGCACTAACAATTTCTGCCACCGGAGTGAACTTGGGGGTGGGAGCGAAGTTGAGACCTTTCTGCAAAACCGAGAACGCATCATCACATAACACCATGCCACTCAAATTGATGACAGTCTTGCCCGGAACCTGCAGAGATGGTTTGTCAAGGAGACGTGAGAATTTAGCTGTTTGACGTCCCGTAGCCTTCTTATGGGCGGAATCAGCTGACACCCAGGTGACACCATCAATCCAATCCCAGGAACAAGAAGTGAACTTACTAGCCAGTTGCAAATGTAGTTTGAGTAATTCCTGTGAGATAAACTCAAGGCTCCGGCGGGTGAATTGCACTCTCTCACGTACCAATGCGAGGCTGGCTCGTTTCTTGATTCTCTTAGCTGCTGCAGAATCGATGTGATGCATAACCTTCAAGAGAAGGCCTGACGGCACCCTAGGCCGTGAGGTGTATCGGAAGACAACGCACACTGATCTGTATTTGCACGCAGACAGCTGCCACCACCCTTCACAGAGGAATGGGGTGCTTAAAACTCTAGTACATAGGGCGCGCACTATCTCTGACGCAGAGAGTCTACCCCAGGAATTGGAACATCTGAGAACTGTATTTCGGAAAAAATGGGTACTCAGAGTGGCAGATTCAACGTGCTCTCCGCCCACCCACTACAGCACAACCTGTGGAGATGGATGAAATCACGAGGGAGGAGGTAGGCACTGCGTTTATCCCATATACAGGCGTACTCTCGGGGAAAATCGCCCGCATTTTGAAGAAACACCGGGTCGGAACTGTGTTTTGCCCTCCGAATAAAACTCGTGCACTGGTGGGGAGCGCCAAAGATGACCTCGGTTTGAGGAACACCGGCGTGTACCAGATTCCGTGTCAATGTGGCATGTCGTATATTGGTCAGACGATGCGTACCGTCGAGGATCGATGCCGTGAACACCAGAGGCACACTCGACTGATGTATCCAAGCAAGTCGGCGGTCGCTGAACATTGTTTGTCGGAAAATCACGCTATGGAGTATGAACGCACGAGGATTCTGGTACAGACATCGAGATACTGGGACAGCGTTGTTAGAGAGGCCATCGAAATTCGCACCAATGACGACCTCATCAACCGTGACTGTGGCTATAATCTTAGCAAGGCTTGGAAACCAGCGATTGGGTTAATCAAGAGTAAATCGAGCAAATGTATAGTTGTGACGACCACGGCGGACAGAGCCATCACACAGACGTCATCTCAGACGCCGTCGCAATCTGTTCCACCGCGGGACCGTGGCGCGGGGCGCGGACAGCGGAGTGAGCGCACCGCGGGCGGAGGGTATTTAAATCGGCCGCCGCCGCGACCGAACCCAGTTCCCCCTGAGCAGCCATAGTGTACGGATCTCCGTGCCGGCACGTTCACAGGAGCTCAGTCCGTCAGTTCACCTGATGATGGCGACATGTATGATCGCCGAAATATTGTGCCCGTTGGACACTGTAGACCGGCAGTACACCCGTGGATATTTTGATTATGGAATTAATTGCTCTCCCGTTCTCAATTGTTATTTGTATCTCTTTTCCAACCCAGACGCTCTCTAGGTGTTTAATAAATTTATTAGTATACTACAAAATTTATTCACTCTCCATACACTGCTGCAATCTTTTACCGTAGTACTTTACTTACTTCGATAAATGGCTATAATCAAGTCATGTGTCCACCGCCTTAACCTCGCCAAACCTGCCACGCAAGAAATGTATTCGCAATTGCGAGTATGATCGGACCCGAGCAGTGCAATATATTAGTGACAATGAAAATTTATGGCGGACGAGGGTTCGAACCCCGTTTTCGCGCTTTATGCAAGCGATCGCCGTTACCACCACGCCCATCTGAACACGCCTCCAGGACCAACCCAAATTGCACTGGCACTACCTCTGTGAATCCCGCACGGGAAGAGACTTAAGATTATTGTCGTGGTTTTGTATTTTTTGACGTAATATATTGTAATACCTGTGTTTTTGCGATGTACTTTCCAACGTCCTTCAGACAAGCATGCATGAAGGACACTGCAGGCTATATCGTAAAAAATAAAGGCACTGCAATACAGTAAAACTACCATGTTTGTGAAAACAGTTCAAAGATAATGACACATTACTAATAGTACTGGAGATATGCCCAGTGAATGCTCTAATTTCACAATAGCCAGCGTCACAATAGAGATATGGGAATTCGACAGAGTTATCCAGAAGTAACGTAAGTTCACGTACCATTTGTTGGACTACAGTGGGTGGTCAGATGCAGTGTGGAAAAAATTTGTAAGGGTGCTGCAGGGGAGGTTGCGCTGAGAAATACGCATTAAGAAAAAAATTCTATACGTTGAGCCGTTTCAGAGTAATTTAATGTTGAATTTAGCCAACCAGGTCGTTGTGCGCGCAAATCGAGGCACCTGCACGAGCTAAAATGCGGCATGCGCAGACATCTGTCGGTCAGTCAGTTACCACTTCTGCAAGTTGTCATTAAGAGTTAAAATGTGCCGTTTTCGCAAGAGGTAGATCTAAGCCAAGTGAGCGAAACCTGCGTTTTTTCGGTTTGAGGAAACCAAACGAAGGACACATTTGGTGCCGTCACCTATGGCAGGTAGCTTCAATTTTCGCGCGACCTGATTCGGTAACCATCAACGCCAAATAACTTTGAAACTGCGCACTTTATCGAATTTTTTTCGTAACAACTATTTCGCGGCACAGCCTCTCCTGCAACACCCTTACATGCTTTTCAGACTGTTTATGAGCACTCTGTACACTGAAGCGACAAAACTTTTTGGGACACCTGCTACTATACACTGATAAGCCAGAACATTATGACCACTGCAAGTTTGGATGCCTTACAGTGGCGTTGCGAGCACGTGACGAGATAAGGAAAGTATATAAACCGAGCAGAGAAAGATGGGGGACTACCCCATCGAAGATATGCGCTGTAAATGGAGAAATCCGCCGAGATAAGCGACGTTGCCAAAGGGCAGGTTATTATTACGCAGAGCCTGTGAACGAGTATCTCGAAAACGGCGAAGCTAATGGAATGTTCACGTGCTACTGTCTTCAGCATGTAAAGTGGTAGAAAGGCAGTGAAACTACCACTAGGCGCTAAATGGTTGGACGTCCACGACCCATCACAGTACGTGGGCTTGTCTGCTGTATAAAGTGGGATAGAAGGTGATCCGTGGCATCTATGGCGCAAGAGCACAATGCCGGTGGACGCACATGTGTTTCGGAGCACATCATTCAGCGCACATTGTTGAACAAGGGGCTCCACAGCAGACGGTCCCTGCATGTTCACATGATGGCCCAACGGCATCGTCAATTACGATTGTAGTGGGCTCGGGATTATCGAGATTTGACCGTATATCACTGGAAGCGTATCGGCTCTTCGGATGAATCATGTTTCTGCTTCACCAGATCGATGATAGTTTTCACAATATCCGTCATCCAGCCGAACGGCTGCTCGAAACGTGCACCGCGCGACGGACGTAGACTGGTGGTATCAGTGAAAATGAAATGATCGGTTGGCATTGTTGACCGGAATGTCCCAGTCGGGTTCGGTCGCCAAGTGCAAGTCTTATTCCATTCGGCGGCCATTGGGCTATTGGGCGACTTGCGGCTGGTGATGAGGATGAAAGGATGGTGAGGACAACGCAACACCCAGTCCCCGAGCGGAGAAAATCTCAAACCCGACCGGGAATCGAACCACTGAGAAAATGACGATGGCTAAAAAGGCAGTGCCCAATACGTAGCATAGTTAAAATGACCTCCTCCCGGCGAGAGGGCCGAGAGGAGATCGTACAAGCCGCTGGGAGAGGCTTTATAAACCGGAGCTTATTCCCGTGAAGGGAGGACCATCGGCGATGCCAAAGGGACACCACGTCCTGACAGACGGCAACACAGAGATCATCAGAGGGAATTCGGGCTGAGGTACGAGGACTGCAGCCTTGGCAGCAGCGTCAGCAGCCTCGTTTCCTGGTAGACCGACGTGACCAGGAACCCACAGAAACATCTCACTGGCTCCACCAAGAGTGAGCAAGTGACAGTTTTCCTGGACCCGCTGCACTGAGGGATGGGCGGTGTACAGCGCACATAGACTTTGAAGGGTGCTGAGTGAATCTGAGCAGAGGACACAACTGTAAAGGCTGTGTCGCCAGATGTACTCCGTGGCCTGATACAGGGCGAAGAGCTCGGCTATAAATACTAAGCAGTGTGCCGGAAGACGATATGGAAAGATACGGGTGCCAATTACGAAGGCACACCCTACCCCACGATCAGTCCAAGAGCCATCAGTGTATTCATAGGTACTATCGCGAATTTCCAAGAGAAAGGTCGTGAAAGTGAAGGCGATAGACCGAAGCTGGAGTAGTGTCCTGAGGAAGCGAATGAACGCCAAGGTTAACATGGGCCGCTTCACGAAGCCAAGGTTGTGAAGGGTTCACACCCACTGGGAAAGTTGCAGGTAGTGTGAAGTTAAGCTGCCGTAGCAAGTGGCGAAAGTGGACTCCATGAGGTAACAAGAGGGACGAGCCCCATACTGACGGTCTAAGGAATCCTCAAAGAAGGAGGCGTAGGAGAGGTGGCCAGGCATGTCAGATAAACGGCATGCATACCTGCTGAGGAGAAAGTCACGGCGATAGGACAGTGGTAGTTCAGCAGCTTCAGCATACTGACTCTCAGCTAGGCTAGTGTAAAAGATGCCCGTGGCCAAACAGATTCCATGATGATGGATAGTGTTGGGACGGCGTAAAAGAGTGTGCAGATGCATAAACAAAGCACCCATAGTCGACTTTCGAAAGGACAAGGGATCAGTACAAATGCAGGAGGTTGGTTCGATCGGCACCCCAGGAAGTACCATTGAGGAAACGTGGGACATTGAGGTACCGGGTACAGTGGGTTGCCAGGTAAAACACATGGGAGGACCAAGAGAGTTTCCAATCGAGCATGAGCCGCAGGAATTTCGTCTAGTTTCAACGAACGGAAGGGCAACATGCCCACGATGTAAAGATGGTAGGAGAAACCAATTGCGTCGCCAGAAATTCATTTAGACAGTATTGTCAGTGGAAAAGCGGAAGCCATTGTCGAAGCTCCAGGAGTATATACGATCAAGACTTCGCTGAAGCCGCCACTCAGTGACATAGGTCCGTGGAGAGCTGCAATAGATGGCAAAATCGTCGACAAAAAGGGTACTGGAGACGCCCGGTGGGAGACAGGGAATTATAGGGTTAATGGCGATAGCAAAGAGGATGACGCTCACAACGGAATCCTTAGACACACCATTTTCCTAAATAAAGGCGACCTGGCGGGCGTCGGTGCTGCGTGGACGTCCAGAATCAAACCTCGTCTACGAGTGTGAGGATTTTCACGTGACCATTGATACCAGCATCGTTGCTCAAATGACGCAGCACGTCCAACTTATGTGCAATTCTCCGAAAGTACTATCTCGTCACCTGGAAGGCCACAATTTGACCCGTTTAAAACTCGCTCAGTTGCCTGTAGGATTAAAGAGTATATTTCCGATGCATGGCTGCTTGCTTGCTTCACACGTTTGCATCACACTGAAACTTCTAGCTGTGAGCATTCCATGTTAAAGGGTAGACACAGATGGCGATCTCACAGCTATGTCGCTATTCTATGTGTTGGCGGACGACTTTGAAACCATTATCAGTACATCTAGTGCCGTCATTGGATCGAAACCGACTTCGTCTTTCCAGGTGAACTAATTTTTTTCTGGCAGTGTATATTGTGAATAATTCAGTCATATATTTGCGTCTTGAAAGTCATGAACCTTGTACTCGTACTATTACATACGTAACTGCAGCATTCAGTTCCAACAATGCATACGCACGCATGTTTATATCGTTAGAGCTCTTGTGGAACGTTCAGTTTGACTTTGGCGGTTTACTATGTAATGTAATCAACCAAATATGGTGTCTTGATAACTAAACTTGATGATTTTGTAGGGGGAGGGACAATTTGATAGCCCAAAGAAGTAGCATGTAGGACCGTGTCCTGTGCAGAATGAACTGGCGTATTGTCGTGGAGCAACGATTCGTCTCGAGAGAATCCTGGAAGATTCTTTTACTATGCTCCTTCCAAGCATAATCTGTTAGCACACCATGGTTGTAAGAAAATGGAAAAAGAAAGAAAAACACTCAGCATCATATTGCCTGATGACGGTTTGGTCGTCGCCTTTTTTGCTGGTTGAGAATCACATCTTTCCAAGTCTTGCTTTACGCTTGCGTTAATATCTTACGTTTTCGTTCATGTTATTGTATTCATTACTTCTATTTCTCATTTTGCTTGTATTTGTCTTTTACTTATAATCTCTTCTGTCGTTTAAATCTTCATTTGCGTTGTTTTGTCCATAGTGCAATAAAAATTAATGTTTTAAAAGTTTGTATGACGATTACCAGCCACGAAAAGTACATCGTGTAATGAAAAATTTTTGACACCACTGCACAGCCATTACAAATAGATTATTTCGTCTTTTGTTTTTTATCCGACAGATTGGCGTTTTACAATGTTTAAATATTAATATTGATGAATAAAAAGAATTAAACTTACGTCCACAAAAATTCCAAATGGAGAAACAATGATGTAAAGAAAAATGAGTGCAACTGAAAAAGTTAATACAATGATTCAAATACTGTGACAAAGCAAGAGAAACAAAAAAAAGTTATTCTTAAACCAGTTAATTGAATAAACTGTCAATGATAAAATCCGCTACATTTTACAACTGTTGAATAAAATCCTCTACAGTTGTAAAATGTAGTGGTTTTTGTCATTGTCAATGAATAACAGTTGCGGATGTCGTATCACGAGAAACGTCTGTAGCTGAATAAAAACATTAATCAAAGTCATTTCGATAAAGATCTTAAAGTAAAAAATGACAAGGCATGTGACAAGATTCGAAATCAAAACCTTCTGGATACTGTCTTAACCAACACACTACACAACGAGTCTAGTAAATATTCCTTTCTTGAAGCTGTGGAGACTCACGCGAAATTCCGTATGGAAAGTGTAATTCCTGGGAGCTTAACCTACATCACCATATAGATGATATCAAAAAGTCTGTCCGACCGCTGGGTCCTCTCCTTGTAAGACTGCAGCATTGCACTTGCAACCAACAAAAAACTAATAAGCAGCTGCAATCTTTGGAGGTGATAATTACATCTGATGCCTACCCCTTTAATTTCCTTGAATTATTTATCCCCTTTCATTCTTTTTAAACAGAGATTGTGATGATGAGTTGCTAAGGAGTCGAAACAAATGATGATACCATTTGTGTGATCTGATGCTGAAATATGTAATTAAAAATAACATTCGACCGAATGGCACGCTTACAAACAGTTCGCATAACGAATACGAGCCAGGGTTCTCAACGTGGCCGGCTGGCCACAGGTAGCTGAGTCCCGGAGTGCGACTGCATGACGGCTGCTCACAACTCACCCGCGCCTAACTTGTAAGCCGGTCCCGCTGACCACCGCAGCGCGCGGAAACATAAATTGGCGCGTTGCCGGAAGCGGGCCTGGACTTCGATTCCGGTCGCATGTGTGGCCGTTGTGTAGCGGCGCTCATTTGGCTGCCGCCGTTCTCCACAGCCGTGGCCGATAAATCCACGCACAGTGCGAAAGCTGGGAGCGTGGATCGCAGGTGCCGCAACTCCCGTACCCGCTGCGACGATTGTCGGTCTCGCTCGCTGCAGCCCGATTTCTCTCAAACCACGTAATAGCAGAATTCTTGAGCAAGAGACCTCAAGAAGCTCGTCTTTCCCAGTATTATCACAGGAGCCTAGTTTATTCTTGTGAGCGACTACCACTGTAGTATTTTTAATTCAGACATAATCATTTCGTCTTTATTACAGGCTCTGTTACTCCAACTGCCAACTGGACGGGACGATTGCCATCGGTAAAGAACGTGTTTACGACCCGTCGCTCATCAATTTCACCTGGAAAGGAAATTTTTGTTCATGTGTCACGCTGAAGCCAACTGTCAACTAACATCATGAGAGGAAACTTAGAGGACGTGCGGTGGACGCTGGTACAAAGGTGACAACCATCTACAAAACTATCAGCATTTTTTAAAATTATTTTGTCTGTCGTCTACAGTACCAGTCAGCAATTCTATGGACACAGCTTCCCTTATCACTTCATGGCACTCCAAGTCCTTTAATAATTGCAATATGTGCGGCATGTTCAAATCTTCAGCCACAGGAAGAAGTTGTTGGATATCACGTATCAGAACAGAAAACCTTCCCTTGATGCAAAATGATGATTACAGAATAGGGGGTGATAGGTTACTAGGCAAATCTTACTCTGTTAGCTGTACATTACAAGTTGTCTTCGTTTTTCTGCCTCTTTTTTTCGCAGTTGATCATGTACAAGTTGTGTAGGTTAACTGTCGTCTTTTGCAAATGTATGGTACTGACTATTCGAATTAAGCGTAGTGCAGAACAAGGCCTCCGCACTGACTTTACAGTGTTCATAAGAATGCTAACTAGAACGATGAATACCTGCGTTAACACTTACAACAGTCTACGGGTGCCAAATTTCCGGAAAAAAAATTACAAGAATTAGGAGTACGGCCAGTAAAAGCTGAAACAGAAAGCGCAGGTAAACGAAGGTCAGACGAGAGAATACTCCTGAAATGCCGATTGGACATATGATCGCTATCTTTTGTTGACGTACAAATTATATTACAGAACCAGTTTAAGAAAACAAAACATTAAAATACTGGAAGGCAAGTAAAATATTTACGTCGTGATAACATAAACTGATCAATTTACAGCGTAATCTAAGAATTACTACATTTGAAGTTTACTAAATGATATGCAGGATCGAACAAAAGATACAATAAGAAAATTCTCTAGTGAGTACGACATACAACAGTGCCGTACCGAAACTACAAACCTGATCATGACGCTATCTTTCAAGTATAACGAAAAGAGCTAAATTATTAGTTTTAGATAAATATCCAAATAGATAAATCTTCGTAATAATTTTACTGATTCAAAAAACTTGCGCAACGTGCTACATTCGCGATGTACAAAGTGGGACTGCCCAGTAACAAAGTCATCGTCACGCAAAGCTCTAGTGATTTTTTGAAATAATGTCACAGACATCGAGAAATCATGCTAATATTCTCTTCAGTCTCTCAGAATGCGGTGACAACGAAATAAAGCCTCCTCTTTCCAGCTGTCAGCCTTTGAGGTAAAGTGTTAAGCAAGTTTTCAGAGAAAGACATGCCAGCTGGCATGGCGTCATCTTATCAGAATCAATTACGTGCACGAGAGTCATGTGTGATAACTTTCCCCAACGGCCCGGAACGGTCCTACCTCTCGAGAGAATGACTCAAATCGTAGTTTGGAGCACATATGCAGTCCTGTCGCTGTGCCATAGCATCCTCTGATGTAATAAATTTAAGACTACTTTTATAATTACTTTAATTGCGGATGCTACGATAAACACATGCGGTTGTATTTCATTTCAGTAACTGTGTCTAAGAACGTGAAGATGAAGCCATAATACGCTTCGAAATCGAATGCAAATAAACAACTAAAACACATGACTTGAAAATGTGTGCCAGACCGTGACGTGAACCCGGGACCTTTGCTTTTCGAATTGAGCTATCCGAGCACAGCTCGCGACACCTCACGATCACAACCTTCTCCGAGTAGCTCGGTTGGTAGAGCACTTGTCCACGAAAGGTAAAAGTCCCGGGTTCGACTCCCGGTGAGGTACACAGTTTTAATCTAGCAGGAAGTTTCATATCGGCGCATACTCTGCTGCTATGTGTAAACTAATTCTGGAAGAAATTAGTTTATTGCATTGCACAAAGCTCGACTAGTAGGTTCTGGTATTTCAGTTGCAGAGTTATTCCACAATGGGAGTCGGTCGGGTTGGGGATTTTCTTTGCCGGGGATTGGGTGTTTGTGTTGTTCTCATCATTTCATCATCATCGTCATTCGTTACATTGGCTAGACTGGGCTGCGTAAAAATTGGATCGTGTGAAAAGTGGGACTTCGTACAGTCGCTGATGACCGAGCAGTTGAGCCTCCCACAAACCAAACGTCATCCACAGTGGGAGTAGCTCTCTAAGATAAGTGTCAGTCTTTTATAGATAACGACTCCCTACCTCAAATCGATACATTCTTTCCTGCATCATCATCCCTGAAAGTATCAAAATGGGAACACCTTGCGTGTATGTGTGTATGCAGTGAGACGAATCAAACCTCTGATAGGTCAGTCAGGGACGTTCAGGCGATTCAGCTAAACGGTTCACATAGATTACTTCTCGAAAAGTTTAAGATACCGCAATTCTGTTCTCACCAAAATGAATTGTGAAAAAGTCTTCACTAAACGACATTTAGTCTCTCTTCTCAAGTATATTAAATACAGAGATATCGTTATCGCCTAATTTCAACTGGAACTGTTTGTAATTCCTGCTGCTTGTTTCGTAGTCCCAAAGGAGGCGAATTCAACGGAAGATTACTATTTTGGGAGTAAGTTCAGTACTTATAACTACGCTGTTTTGAACTTGAAACTGATTGTTGTCTTATACGGCTGATGGGGCGCTTCAGCTTTATTCAACTATGACAGTCTACTTACAAAAGCAGCCTAGTGGATAAAAGTTTAATTTAAATCTGATGCCAGTCACATCTGGCTACATGCGGTTGTTCCAGCGCTCCGACTGGCAGGCAAAGGATGTGACCTCTAAGGATGATACATCAGTTAACTTCGGTAACACTTCTGCTCTTGTTTCTGCCAGAGCCTTCAAAGAACGCGGTACACGAAAAATTGAAAGGATTTGTAAAACAGGGAATTGAAATATAGTGATAATAAATAATAACTTCGCGTCGTGAGTTTAGTGTCAAGATGCACAGTTACATTTAACATTAGATCAGCAACATCAATCAAAAGGAAATAACAAAAGAATTTGGTCACTAACACTCCCTTAAAATTCCATTTGTGCTATCAGGTATCGAAATGACCACCATCTGCTGCAAAGCACTTTTGCAGTCGCTGGTGCAAGGAATTCTGGACAGATGAAATTGATTTCTTCGATACCACTGCATATGCAACAAGAATGATATGTTTTAAACAAAGCATACACTTCGTCTTTGAGTTTACCACAGAGAAAAAAGTCCAGAGGTTTCATACCAAGCGAAAGTAGAGACCAGCTGATATCACCACGTCGTAGTCAGCGACCGAGCAGGGTTGTGCAGTAGACTCGCTTTCAGGGTGACGACAGTTCAAATCCCCGTCCAGCAATCAATATTTAGGAAAATGGCTCTGAGCATTATGGGACTTAACTTCTGAGGTCATCAGTCCCCTATAACTTAGAACTACTTAAACCTAACTAACCTAAGGACATCACACACATCCATGCCCGAGGCAGGATTCGAAACTGCGACCGTAACGGTCGCGCGGTTCCAGACTGTAGCGCCTAGAACCGCTCGGCCAAGTATTAGGATTTCATATGTGTTTGACACTGTGCCAATAGAGGGAGGCGAAGATAATTGTTGTATTATTCTAAAATATAAGGTACGCCAAGATCACTTGTAAAACTTTTTATTGATTACAGGTTTCGGCACATCTGTGCTGTCATCATCGCATTCTGTAACATACTAACAGAAGTTCACGATCTTTATAAACTTGCAAGTCACATGGTTATTTTGCATCGATTCACAATACTTATCACCAGAGTCCCCCCCCCCCCCCCATGAGCCATGGACCTTGCCGTTGGTGGGGAGGCTTGCGTGCCTCAGCGATACAGATGGCCGTACCGTAGGTGCAACCACAACGGAGGGGTATCTGTTGAGAGGCCAGACAAACGTGTGGTTCCTGAAGAGGGTCAGCAGCCTTTTCAGTAGTTGCAGGGGCAACAGTCTGGATGATTGACTGATCTGGCCTTGTAACATTAACCAAAACGTCCTTGCTTTGCTGGTACTGCGAACGGCTGAAAGCAAGAGGAAACTACAGCCGTAATTTTTCCCGAGGACATGCAGCTTTACTGTATGATTAAATGATGATGGCGTCATCTTGGGTAAAATATTCCAGAGGTAAAATAGTCCCCCATTCGGATCTCCGGGCGGGGACTACACAAGAGGACGTCGTTATCAGGAGAAAGAAAACTGGCGTTCTACGGATCGGAGCGTGGAATTTCAGATCCCTTAATCGGGCAGGTAGGTTAGAAAATTTAAAAAGGGAAATGGATAGTTTAAAGTTAGATATAGTGGGAATTAGTGAAGTTCGGTGGCAGGAGGAACAAGACTTTTGGTCAGGTGATTACAGGGTTATAAATACAAAATCAAATAGGGGTAATGCAGGAGTAGGTTTAATAATGAATAAAAAAAATAGGAGTGCGGGTAAGCTACTACAAACAACATAGTGAACGCATTATCGTGGCCAAGATAGACACAAAGCCCATGCCTACTACAGTAGTACAAGTTTATATGCCAACTAGCTCTGCAGATGATGAAGAAGTTGATGAAATGTATGACGAGATAAAAGAAATTATTTAGGTAGTGAAGGCAGACGAAAATTTAATAGTCATGGGTGACTGGAATTCGTCAGTAGGAAAAGGGAGAGAAGGAAACATAGTAGGTGAATATGGATTAGTGGGAAGAAATGAAAGAGGAAGCCGCCTTGTAGAATTTTGCACAGAGCATAACTTAATCATAGCTAACACTTGGTTCAAGAATGATAAAAGAAGGTTGTATACCTGGAAGAATCCTGGAGATACTAAAAGGTATCAGATAGATTATATAATGGTAAGACAGAGATTTAGGAACCAGGTTTTAAATTGTAAGACATTTCCAGGGGCAGATGTGGATTCTGACCACGATCTATTGGTTATGAACTGCAGATTGAAACTGAAGACTCTGCAAAAAGGTGGGAATTTAAGGAGATGGGACCTGGATAAACTGAAAGAACCAGAGGTTGTAGAGAGTTTGAGGGAGAGCATAAGGGAACAATTGACAGGAATGGGGGAAAGAAATACAGTAGAAGAAGAATGGGTAGCTCTGAGGGATGAAGTAGTGAAGGCAGCAGACGATCAAGTAGGTAAAAAGACGAGGGCTAATAGAAATCCTTGGGTAACAGAAGATTTATTGAATTTAATTGATGAAAGGAGAAAATATAAAAATGCAGTAAATGAAGCAGGCAAAAAGGAATACAAACGTCTCAAAAATGAGATCGACAGGAAGTGCAAAATGGCTAAGCAGGGATGGCTAGAGGACAAATGTAAGGATGTAGAGGCTTATCTCACTAGGGGAAAAATAGATACTGCTTACAGGAAAATTAAAGAGACCTTTGGAGAAAGGAGAACCACTTGCATGAATATCAAGATCTTTGATGGAAAACCAGTTCTAAGTACAGAAGGGAAAGCAGAAAGGTGGAATGAGTCTATATAGGGTCTATACAAGGGCGACGTACTTGAGGACAATATTATGGAAATGGAAGAGGATGTAGATGAAGATAAAATGGGAGATATGATACTGCGTAAAGAGTTTGACAGAGCACTGAAAGGCCTGAGTCGAAACAAGGCCCCGGGAGTAGACAACATTCCATTAGAACTACTGACAGCCTTGGGAGAGCCAGTCATGACAAAACTCTACCATCTGGTGAGCAAGATGTATGAGACAGGCGAAATACCCTCAGACTTCAAGAAGAATATAATAATTCCAATCCCAAAGAAAGCAGGTGTTGACAGATGTGAAAATTACCGAACTATCAGTTTAATAAGTCGCAGCTGCAAAATACTAACACGAATTCTTTACAGACGAATGGAAAAACTGGTAGAAGCGGACCTCGGGGAAGATCAGTTTGGATTCCGTAGAAATGTTGGAACACGTGAGGCAATACTAACCTTACGACTTATCTTAGAAGAAAGATTAAGAAAAGGCAAACCTACGTTTCTAGCATTTGTAGACTTAGAGAAAGCTTTTGACAACGTTAACTGGAATACCCTCTTTCAAATTCTGAAGGTGGCAGGGGTAAAATACAGGGAGCGAAAGGCTATTTACAATTTGTACAGAAACCAGATGGCAGTTATAAGAGTCGAGGGGCATGAAAGGGAAGCAGTGGTTGGGAAGGGAGTGAGACGGGGTTGTAGCCTCTCCCCGATGTTATTCAATCTGTATATTGAGCAAGCAGTGAAGGAAACAAAAGAAAAATTCGGAGTAGGAATTAAAATTCATGGAGAAGAAGTAAAAACTTTGAGGTTCGCCGATGACATTGTAATTCTGTCAGAGACAGCAAAGGACTTGGAAGAGCAGTTGAACGGAATGAACAGTGTCTTGAAGGGAGGATATAAGATGAACATCAACAAAAGCAAAACAAGGATAATGGAATGTAGTAAAATTAAATCGGGTGATGCTGCGGGAATTAGATTAGGAAATGAGCCACTTAAAGTAGTAAAGGAGTTTTGCTATTTGGGGAGCAAAATAACTGATGATGGTCGAAGTAGAGAGGAAATAAAATGTAGACTGGCAATGGCAAGGAAATCGTTTCTGAAGAAGAGAAATTTGTTAACATCGAGTATAGATTTAAGTGTCAGGAAGTCGTTTCTGAAAGTATTTGTATGGAGTGTAGCCATGTATGGAAGTGAAACATGGACGATAACTAGTTTGGACAAGAAGAGAATAGAAGCTTTCGAAATGTGGTGCTACAGAAGAATGCTGAAGATAAGGTGGGTAGATCACGTAACTAATGAGGAGGTATTGAATAGGATTGGGGAGAAGAGAAGTTTGTGGCACAACTTGACTAGAAGAAGGGATCGGTTGGTAGGACATGTTCTGAGGCATCATGGGATCATAAATTTAGCATTGGAGGGCAGCGTGGGGGGTAAAAATCGTAGAGGGAGACCAAGAGATGAATACACTAAGCAGATTCAGAAGGATGTATGTTGCAGTAGGTACTGGGAGATGAAGAAGCTTGCACAGGATAGAGTAGCATGGAGAGCTGCATCAAACCAGTCTCAGGACTGAAGACCACAACAACAACATCACCAGAGTGGTTAGCCGGATAGCCATTGTGCTGGCACGACATATGCCTTCGGTCCAAAAAGTTTCCAGACTGTATTAATATAAAATAGAGAGAAGTTAAGATGGTGGATCAAGTGCTTCAGGTGTTCACCATAGTGTACCACCATTTGAGTAAAACGCAGACAACGTTCATACAACCATAGGAACGTGTCAGAAAAGTCCTTCTTTGGGTTGTTGTTCATCTGACGCGTCAGACTGGCTTGAATGACGGTTATGTGTTTAAAGCGTTGACCCTTCATGAGAATTTCTGGATTTTGTCGTTTTGTAATAGGTTCGTACTGATAACACGAGTATCGACACCCTTGATGTTTTTTTTTTTTCGGATAAGAATTGTCTGAATTTCGCATTTCAGTCAAGTCACGGCAGGTGTTCACGCGTCATGGTTTTTGTTCGGCGGTCGCAGCGAGCGGGACAATCTTTGTTCATACTTTTCTGTTTTTCAAAACATTCTCGAGAATTTCTTAACACATGAGTTAGAGATTTTCAATTCGATGGTACGAGTACTTTTTTTTTAGACACAATAACGTTGACACATTACGGATACACGCCCAAAACTGTGTTGATATTTATTCATGTGATCAGCCTGCTCTGACTCACTACGATACATGGTAGGCGATGTTACTACAAACAGGGAGAGGTCCCCAGCAGTGCGATCAACTTTTTGAAACTATCTATATGCTGATGTAGGTTAATATCCCACGTATCACCTTGCAGCCATTCACCATGGTGTGCCCTTGTTTGCTAGTTACTGAAAAAAAAAATCGGAATTTTATGTGACACTCAGTGCTGTTAAAAAAATGCAACACATGGTCAGATTGCGTGGTGTAATGGTCAAAATAAGAATTGTCCCCGTTTCGCATTTCAGTGAAGTCACGGCCGGCGGTTACGCGTCATGTTACAAGTTGTGGGTTCCAATCAGGTCAGATAAAAGCAGAAATTTTTATTTTTAAATCTTTAACGAAATGACTTTCATCACCATTTTTATTAAATTATCTGATTTAAATGTAATTTTTTAATTCCATTCGTTTGTCACATAATTTTGTCGTATTATCAACTTCTTCATTTGGTCTCATTTTATTTCCTACCATTCTTTCTCCTCTTGAAACCTGTGTTCATGTGTTCTTAATTAATTTTACGTATTAATTTCGATTTAATTTTTTGTTTTGTCACTCTGTTTCTTCATCCATATTGTTGCGATCATTATATCTATTTTCCATTTTGCTTGAATTTCGTTTTACTTACTATGAAGCGCCAAAGAAACTGGTAGAGACATGCATATTCCAAAACAGAGATACCTAAACAGGCAGAATACGGCGATGCGGTCGGCAGCGCATGTATAAGACAACAAGTGTCTGGCACAGTTGTTAGATATGCTACTGATGCTACAGTGGCAGTTTATCAAGATTTAAGTGAGTTTGAACGTGGTCTTACAATCGGCGCACGATCGATGGACACAGCATCTCTAACGTAGCGACGAAGTGGAGATTTTCCCGTACGACCATTTCATGAGTGTACCGTGAATATCAGGAATCCGGTAAAACATCAAATCTCCAACATCGCTGCAGCCGGAAAAAATCCTGCAAGAGCAGGACCAACGATGACTGAAGAAAATCGTTCAACGTGACATAAGTTCAACGCTTCCGCAATTTGCTGCAGATTTTAATGCTGGACTATAAACAAGTGTCAACGTGCGAAGTATTCGACGAAACATCATCGATATGAACTTTCGGAGCCGAAGGCCCACTCGTATATCCTTGATGACGACACGACACAAAGCTTTACGCCACACCTGGGACCGTCAACACCGACACTGGACTGTCGATGACTGGAAACATGTTGCCTGGTCGGACGAGTCTCGTTTCAAATTGTATCAAGCGGATGGGCGTGTACTGGTACGGAGACAACCTCATGAATCCATGGACCGTGCATGTCAACAGGGGACTATTCAAGCTGGTGGAGGCTCTGTAATGGTGTGAGGCGTATGCATTTCGAGTCATATGGGACCCCCGATACGTCTAGATATGACTCAGACAGGTGATACGTACATCAGCGTCCTGTCTGATCACCTGCATCCGTTCCTGTCCATTGTGTATTCCGATGGACTTGGGCAATTCTAGCAAGACAATGCGACGCCTCAAACGTCCAGAATTGCTACAGAGTGGCTCCAGGAACACTATTCTGAATTTAAACACTTCCGCTGGCCATCAAACTCCCTAGACATCAACATTATTGTGCATATCTGGGATACCTTGCAAAGTGCTCTTCAGAAGTTATCCACCCCCTCGTACTCTTACGGATTTATGGACAGCCCTGCAGGATTTATGGTTTCAGTTTTCTCCAGCACTACATCAGACATTAGTCGAGTCCATGCCACGTTGTGTTGCGGCACTCCTGCGTGCTCGTGGGAGCCCTATACTATATTATGCCGGTGTACCACTTTCTTTGGCTCTTCAGTTTACAAACCCAGCTTTCATTTAATTCTTCGTCTGTGTTACTTTATCCACAAGGCAGTAAGGATTTAGGCTATATTTTAAATGTTTGTATGATGATTACCCTCAGCTAATTCCCTCAGTATCACCCGATTTAATTCGACTACTGATGGAATTAGATTAGGAAATGAGACTCTTAAAGTAGTAAATGAGTTTTGCTATTTGGGGAACAAAATAACTGATGATGGACGAAGTAGAGAGGATATAAAATGTAGACTGGCAATGGCAAAGAAAGCGTTTCTGAAGAAGAGAAATTTGTTAACATCGAGTATAGATTTAAGTGTCAGGAAGTCGTTTTGAAAGTATTTGTATGGAGTGTAGTCATGTATGGAAGTGAAACGTAGACGATAAATAGTTTAGACAAGAAGAGAATAGAAGCTTTCGAAATGTGGTGCTACAGAAGAATGCTGAAGATTAGATGGGTAGATCACATAACTAATTAGGAGGTATTGAATAGAATTGGGGAGAAGAGGAGTTTGTGGCACAACTTGACAGGAAGAAGGGATCGGTTGGTAGGACATGTTCTGAGGCATTAAGGGATGACCAATTTAGTATTGGAGGGCAGCATGGAGGGTAAAAATCGTAGAGGAAACCAAGAGGTGAATACACTAAGCAGGATGTAGGTTGCAGTAGGTACTGGGAGATGAAGAAGCTTGCACAGGATAGAGTAGCATGGAGAGCTGCATCAAACCAGTCGCAGGACCGAAGACCACAATAACATTTGTGAACCATACATAGCAGGCCGCTGTGGCCGAGCGGTTCTAGGCGCTTCAGTCTCGAAACACGCAACTACTACGGTCGCAGGTTTGAATCCTGCCTCGGGCATGGGTGTGGGTGATGTGCTTAGGTTAGTTAGGTTTAAGTAGATCGAAGTTCTAGGGGACTGATGACCTCAGATGTTAAGTCCCATAGTGCTCAGAGCCATTTGAACACCATGGTTGTCAGGAGGCATACACTAGGGCGACGGAATTCCCGGCGCAGATGCTGCAGGCTGAGAAGCCGATCAACTTCGTCACGCAGCCGACAGCCACACACCGGGAGAAGAAGCCGTCAGCATTGAGGTCGTCTCCTGCGACCGTTATTCGCATACGAATCGACGTTCATTTCATTTAACGCGAAAATATTATGTAGGTTTTATTAAAATCAGTTCATGCATGCACTCTGACATGAATACAGCCATTATGTATATCAGTGCTAACATGTAATAGCATACAACAGATATGAGTATGTGCTGTGATTGGAAAAGTTCAAAACTGTCTTCGAATTATTTCGATGATTTGTATATTAATGAAGGTGCTGAATTGTTCTACGGAACCATTTTGCCTGAAATAAAAGCTTAAATGATACTTCGACTGAAGTAAACTATAACGAAATAAGTTACATCTTTGAAAATGATGCCCCGTGGATTGAAAGTTCATGTTCAGTATTATGATGTTTGTGAAGTGAAGATACTTCACACAGTATCTTTAAACGGCCTACTGAAAAATGTTAGATGCGAATACTCTCTTCGTTCAGATGAAATATGTTTGAAAATATTCTAAAGTTGCATCTTAACCATGGAGTTTACAATAGCAATTGCGATCTTTACCGACTGTGACTTTTGTTCAAATGGCTGTAAGTACTATGGGACTCAACATCTGAGGTCATCAGTCCCCTAGAACTTAGAACTACTTAAACCTAGCTAACCTAAGGACATCACGCTCACCCATGCCCGAGGCAGGATTCGAACCTGCAACCTAGTAGTCGCGCGGTTCCGGACTGAAGCGCCTAGAACTGCTCGGACACCGCATGACTTTTGTGTAGCGTCTATGGACAACACAGTAACGAATAATATTGAAGCTATTTCACTTATGATTCACGTTGATCATTAACCATATTAGATTAGTTTGTGGCCCTGATGCGTTGAACGTAGGGCCTGCAGCGTTAAAGTTTCTCGAGGAAAGATAAAAGTTTTTGTGCCCAAGGGTTGAAGTTTGACATGCTATAGCGGAAGTCGATGCTTTTGAATTAGACATCGAAGAAGTTCAAAAATGGTTCAAATGGCTCTGAGCACTATGGGACTTAACTGCTGAGGTCATCAGTCCCCTAGAACTTAGAACTACTTAAACCTAACTAACCTAAGGACATCGCACACATCCATGCACGAGGCAGGATTCAAACCTGCGACCGTCACGCTCAGCGCGGTTCCAGACTGTAGCGCCTAGAACGGCTCGGCCACTACGGCCGGCATCCTAGAAGTAATTGATACAGAGCAATTTCGAAAGGTAGTTTGGACCGAGTGAATACCACTTTGTGGAATTATCCTGTTTCTGTAACTACTGAAATTCACCAAAGAGTAGTTATACATGTACGACGAATGTAATCAAAACATGTGAGGACGTCTCACACGTACCGTCTGATACTCTACGGTGCGCAACCGCCGCACTACTTACCATTCCTTGCTCACAACTGACTGATCAAAGGCACATCTGTTGTTTGCAGTTGCTGGTTCGCTTAAGTCGCGTATATGGCAGGAATGAAATTACTCTCCGAATTTTTTGGACGGGCGCTGGACGAGGGCTAATCGGAAAGTAATGTCCGTACGGTTGCGAAATGGAAACAATCTTGTAAATCAAAACTGTTTTATCTGCAACAGTTAGCTACACCTTCCACCTACATCTCTACGTAGTCGTCGGTCCGACTGATACATCTGACGTAACTTTCCAATGTCCTCAACATAAGAGTCAGCTGCCTGTGCTTTCTGCCAATTCTCTAGCCGGCTCTGCGGCTTTTTGTCTGTGCCAAAATGTAGTCTTCATGTCTAGCTGTTCATGTGAGCAGAGATGATTATCAGAGGTAGCTGAGTAGGGGCCGTATCGTGTGTGATCAAACACTTCCCACCGGAAACGCTGCAGGAGCGTCCTCTTTGTCCGTGTAGTGTGCGGCCGAGAATTTTCATGGAGAAGGAAATGCATGACACTTACGTTGTGTGGGCTGCATGAAATCAGGCGAAATCTCTCACTGGCACTCATACTTGGCTGTAGACATTATTTTCTAGGCAACTTTACGTGCTCGCTCTGCACTCAGAACTGAAAAGAGGGATGTGACGCGATCGTTGTCCTACACATCGATGCATAGCTTCACCGGGTTTTCACTGTGGTTTCCATTTCGTGCCCGATGGGAACTTACTTTCCGAATAGCTCTCGTACATCTCTGTGTTTCAAGTGGCATTTCCTGTAGGGAAGCTCCTACCACTTCGGTGAGAAATTATGTGTCTCTTTTGTCCGCGAAGGTGACTTCAATGAAATAAGGAGCAATCACGTAGTACCTAATAATCGCGCACCAAATGTCCATATTACACTGCCTCTGATGTTCAACTTGGAAGGGTTCGCAGCCGTCCAACAATGCATATTTCTTACATACAGCTTTCCATGAATTGCAAAGGTAGATTCATCAGCAAAAAAGAAGAAAAAAATTTATGATGAAAGAACCAATCGTCCTGACGTAGCAGCAGAACCAAGCTACAGAATTGGTTCAAATGGCTCTGAGCACTATGGGACTTAACATCTGTGGTCATCAGTCCCCTAGAACTTAGAACTACTTAAACCTAACTAACCTAAGGACATCACACACATCCATGCCCGAGGCAAGATTCGAACCTGCGACCGTAGCAGTCGCGCGGTTCCGGACGAGCGCCTAGAACCGCGAGACCACCCTGATCGCCTGACATGAATCCCACGGAAAATTTATGGGACGTAAACGAGAGGTCAGTTCGTGTAAAATATCGGAAGGCGGCAACGCTTTCGCAGTTATGGTGGTCTATAGAGGCGGCATGGCTCAGTATTCTGCAGGGCACTTATAACGACTTGTTGAGTCCATGTCACGTCGAGTTGGTACACTACACGGGGAGAAAGGAGGTCCGACACGATATTAGGAGCTATCCCATCACTTTTGTCACTTTGTGTCCTCTAGAGCTACGATAATAGAAGCCGAAATCACTGCAGTTCAGTCTGAAAAACCTAAGTTGAGACCCATTTCTCCGTAATTAATATAGCTGTAAAAAGAGATTGTACGTCGTTAAGTGAAGACCCTCTCATAATTAAACTAGGTGACAACTGAATAACGAAATCTTAAATCATTCCGGAAATATTTGAGGTGAACAGTTTAGCAGATTAACCGTATATACCACCACTATCCAGGAGTGATTGAAAAGACTCTATATCATCCACAGTAAGAAACGTCTAATTATGGAGGTAGGACGATGCCTTTATAAATGACACAGGACGTGAGCGGGAAAGATATAGATGCTTGTTGGCTGAAGGGCAGCAGACATTAAAAGCTTAAGATACGAGGCGGGGTAAAACATTCAGCCAGGAAGGGTCTGCCCCTGCCTAGCGCTTGTTTATGATGCAGTGTAGGCCCGAACACACGCAGGAACCATAAATTACGTTTCTAACATCAATGACGCGTGTTACCGCTCCCCTCATCTCTATTAGAAACAGGAGAGAAAGACTTCACTAAATATCTCGCGTTTATGAACAATGTTCTGGGTGTTACTCGACAAAGCGAACAGTGCACGCGGCCACAGTGAGAACGTACTTTGTCACTTTCGAGTTCAGTACTGCACCACGTTATTTCGCAGTGCAAGTAAAGCAAGTGATAATGCAAAATGAGAAAAGAGCGACAATGCCGACGGACAAGGTGGCAGAACGTGGAAGCGAAGTGTTCAAGTTATGTGACTCGATGTTGTGAAAATTTCCGAAGGATGCCAATAGGAGGTGATTCATATTTCTATCCCAAAGAAGAAAAAGTAAACAGAACTAAATAAACATTCCACTGACGCTATGGGTAAATGTTTTACTACGAACAAATTGGGTGATGTTGTTTACATTACATTCTCATAACTAACATTGCGAAAAGTATAGGACTTTTGGCGCCCAAAACTGATCTTTGAAGCGAACAAGGGAACTGTCAGTCCAATGTTTCTGTCTATTGGATTTAGTGTTAAAGATTACCAATTTGAAAGAGTCACCACGAGCAAACGAGAGGATATGTTGCAAAAAGGTCCCAGTACTTTAAATTTTTACGATATACAAAATAACAAAATTATTATTCAAAACGGGATTCATACACATAGCACAACGAACAAATGATGGCAAGACGATAGTGTGGGAGGACTATTGTCAAATTAAAGTGCCGGTCAACGATTAATTGTTGTGCATAGATGTGGTGACATGGGATTTTTTCTGGGTTCACTTCTCTTATAGGGCTTAAAATGCAAGCATTTCAACTAATAAACAGTGAAATCTTAAAAAAATGCATAGAGACTCACCTATATTCCAAATTTATGTCCTACGTATATAAACGTTCTTGATAGTGCCCCACCTCACAACAATCTAGACAATAATACATCAGCTACCCTTTTTGTAGTCCTCGGTTCGAAGACTGGTTTGATGCAGCTCTCCACGCTTATGTATAATGTGTAAGCCTCTTCACGTCCGAATAACTACTGCAACTTACATCCATTTGAAACTGCTTGCCGTACTCATGCCTTGGTAACTCTCTCAAATTTTTATCCACCACACTTCCTTCCGGTATCAAATTGACAATTCCTTGATGCGTCAGAATGTATCATACCAACCGGTTCCTTATTTTAGTAAAGCTGTTATAAATTTCTTTTTTCCCCAATTCTATTCAGTAGCTCTTCACCAGTTACTAGAACTAACCGTTTAATATTTAGCATTCTTCTGTAGCACCACATAGCAAGAGATTCTACCTTTCATTTTCCGAATTCCCTTTCGTCAAAGTTTCACTTCCGTATAAAGCTACACTGCAGACAAATAGCTTCATAAAAGACTTGCTAAGATTTACATTGATACAAACTTTTCTTTTCCAGAAAAGCTTTTCTTGCTATAGCCAAGCTACATTTTATATCCTGTATACATCGTCAGTTATATTGCTGCCCAAACAGCAAACATCATTTACCATTTTCAGCGTCTCATTTCATAAAAGACTTCTCACAGCATCGCACAATCCACTTGAACTACATTCTATTATCTTTGTTTTAATTTTGTCGATGTTCACCTTATACCCTAATTTCAATCCGTTCAAGTGCTCTTCCAAGTACTTTGTTGTCTCTGACAGAATTACAATGTCATTGGTAAACCTCAAAGTTCTTATTTCTTCCCCTTGAATTTTAATTTCATCTCCAAATTGTTCTTCTATTTCCTTTACTGATTAATCAATATACAGATTGAATACCATCGGGTACTTTCTACAACATTGCCTCACTCCCTTCTCAAGCACTGCTTGCCTTCCATGATGTTCCATTATTCTTGTAACTGCAGACTCGTTTCTGTACGAGATGTACGTAATCCGCAGATCCCTGTATTATATCATTGTTATCTTCATAAATTCGAAGAGTATATTCCAGTCAACATCCTGAACAGATTTCGGTAAATGTGCAAACGCAGTCTATCTTCTAAGTCATAGCGTTAGTACTGCCTCTTGTGTTCTTATATTCCTTCGGGATTCAAACTGATATTGCCCACGATCAGCTTCTACCAGTTTTTCCATACTTTAAATAATTCGTATCAGTATTTTTCAAACATGACTTACTTAACATTAGTTAGATAGTATTTGGCTCTGTCAGCACCTGACTTCTTTCGAAATGAATTTCTTACATTCTTCATGAAGTCTGAGGGATTTCTGCTTATTCATATATCTCGCGCAGCAGGTGAAATTGTTTTATCATGGCTGCCTCTCGCAAGGATCCCAATAATTCTGTGGGGACTTCGCCTACCCAAGGGGCCTTACAGACATTCGACACTGCAACATCGGACAGCACGTCACGTACTTTGCGCCAGTGAATTTGCTTGTCTCTTTTTTCATGTTCTAATATAGAAGTTGCAGCCCATTACCTTACATACAGTATTTAAATTAGCAGTGAAACCCATTACAGTAGTAGTGCTACAGCCAACTGCTACGTTACCACAGTATCATCATGTCTGATTCTTTAATTTACATTTAGTTACACTTATAGCAAGAAATAAATATAGCCAAACTTATGTGAATTAATTATTTCTATTTTCCTACCTCCTTACCTGCAGCAATAGAAGTTTTTGAAACTGCTATAGCTAGATTATTTATCAGTCTTTTTAACACATATGTTGTGCCTTCAAGAAAATGTCGTAATCACTTTGGTACACCCATCGCTCTGATACACGGGCTAGGACCGGTAATACCAGCTGTGGTGTATCCAACTCGTAATGGCGATAACGCGATAGACTACTGTCGCGTGAGGGATACATACAGTCATTCCAGGTTTTATGGAAATCACGTTTTTGAGTTTAGTTTTATTGCTAACTATGTTCTTTCCCTGATAAAGCCCTCACACCTCCAGATGCCTGAGCGTGTCTTACTTGTTAGCGCAGTTGCTACGTCTATGCCCGTAGGGCACTCAAACACGACGTGCTCGGGAGTGCTCTCTACTTCCCCGCGATGAGTCTCTCTTTCCCGTGCTGCAAAGATATGCGGGGTAGCGCCCATCACAGGTGAAAATTGCGCTAGTCCCCTTGTGGGCTTTAGATATTTGATTTTTAAACACTCTTAGACACACGGCAGCATTCTTTGACGGTGTCTTCTCCATCCCAGTATTCTTGCCACAGGTCTAGTATTATAACTTCAATTTATTTATTGTTATTCGCATAAAGGCGAGAACCTTGTGAATTTTGTCGAAGTTTTGCCACAGCAGCAAGTAGTTCGCTGTCTGCCCTCTTATAGTGAAGTCTAGAGGGCATGCTCCGTGATTATAGTGATGTGCTGTTCGGAGGAGTACGATATACACTAGTTGATCGCAGTAAGGCGTTCTCCTGGACTCATTCCACGGCCATAGCGTGCTGCAGCAGCGTGCGCTTTTTTGCCCAGATAGATGCGCCATATCCCAGAATCGATGCCAGTCGCTGATATTGTATCATTCCACCAAGTACGAAAACAGTTGAAATCTATTTTATCCTACGGTTACGACCTCGTTAAGTGGATAGCAGCTCTTTGCGTTACTACATCGATACGCGCCACAAAACCACAGCTCTCGTCCAGGATAATTCCGAAGTATCTGGCGTCTCTCTGTCTTCGAACTGGTGCAAATCAACACATACTTGGGTTGCGTGCGACTTTTCCTTTCGGTAATTTGTGATTTGATTTTCTGACGGCCAGAGTTATCTCAGTTGCTTTCTAATAGGCGGACATTACGGCCATAGCTTCGCCTGCTTTTGTCTATTTATTGCCGGCCGGGGTGGCGAAGCGGTTCTAGGCGCTACAGTCTGGAACCGCGCGACCGCTACGGTCGCAGGTTCGAATCCTGCTTCGGGCATGGATGTGTGTGATGTCCTTAGGTTAGTTAGGTTTAAGTAGTTCATAAGTTCTAGTGGACTGATGACCTTAGAAGTTAAGTCCCATAGTGCTCAGAGCCATTTGAACCATTTTTTTTGTCTATTTCTTGGCGTGTGTCCCTTCCCACCCGGACAAGAAGGGCATCAATGTAAGATACCACTGCGCTTTGTTTCTGTAGATGATCCATCAGTTGCTGCATGCGGATTACTGAGGCGACAGCATCCATGATAGAGCTCTGTGGACATCCCTTCTTTACTGTCTTACGTGTTCCAATGCTCCAAGATATAGCTGAATCTCTCTTTCCGCACAGAGGCTCCATCTCTGCAAGCAGGTGAAGAGCGAGTACCACCACAAACTGTCAAAGGCCGTCGTTACGCCGACAACATACTTAGGCGTCGGTGAAGGGTAAGTTCTATCCGTGAGTCAGTCTGGCGTTAAGAACCCAGTGCAGAAACTGATCTGCCACCTGTTTATTCCGCATAAGGACCAGCGAACCGTCAGCCTTCCGCACAGTAATTTTTCAAAGAACATCTAGAAGATTTCGCCAGTTTCGGATCTTTGTCTTTGTCTTTCCGGGTAGCAATAGTGTTATCCTTTTTCCAAATTTCTGGAAATTTCCCTAGGAGCAGATGTTCTCTGAACAACTTGGTTAGGTCTGGGACCAGCGGTAGGGCGAGGTACTAGCGTGCTCTCCACACAAAAAATGTGGCGATGTATGAAACACTACAGACCGTCAGCACTGTGATAACTATTGGGATTTCTCCTGACAGCGCAGCGGTGTGCCCAGAGACGGCACTTCACACAGGGGTGGTACCAAGTTACTGGTCACTAAATCATTACGATTGATGCATCCATGTGCAGCTCTCCGAGGAGAAAAAATGTTATCAGCCTGCATTCGTAATCGCCACACGGGCTCCATGCCTGACGTGATGGTACGGGGTGCCATTGAGATCACCAAGCCGGAAATTTGGACAGCAGGCACTACATTTCTAACGTTTAAACGCCGGTAGCTGGGTCCTGCCTTCGAGATTTCATACCGTTATCATTCAACAAGATAACAACTGCCCTGGCTAGCACGTTCTCCAGATATCTCACCCACTGTAAACATCAGGTCATGAGTTGCTGAGAGATTGGCACTTCGCCACGCAGCAACCACTGCAACTGATGGATTGTGGCAGAGAGCTGAAGCAGCGGAGCATGACAAACCAGTACCTGTTAACCAAACTCAGTTTGACTCGATACCCAACCAGATTAAAACGATTTTTGCTGCCCATGGGTGGAAGCCGTTTGTACTAAATTTCGTACTCTGTGTTCCCTCAGCTCACTTACAAATTTAAGTACGTTGTATTTCTACTACACTATACAAAGCGTAAAAAAACTATTCAGTTTTTCAGGGGGTGACTGTACGCATCAAAATAAGAAAAAGAGTCTTATAACCATGCGTCCTGCAAAGCGTACATTCTGACATATGACCACTTCTTCAGGAAAGGTGCTCAACGTGATATCCATTCATCTCAATGCATGCTTCTGCCCTTCGGTGTAAGAACTCACGCACTCTCTGAAATTGCCCTGATTGGTTCCGAATATGCTGAGATACATTGTATAGTATCTGCACGTCGTTTATTGGAGGGACATAGACCAATTGCTTCGTGTGTCCCCATAACCATACGTCTAGTGGAATTAGGCCCGACGAACGAACACACCTAGGTGTGGGACCTCCCCGTCAATCTACCGGTTTTCAAATGACCTCGTCAGGTACCGACGCACAATGCAGAGCAAATGTGCTGGTGTGCGATCCATCATAAACAACCTCGATAGTCTGTCTTGACATGGCACATCCTGCAGCAACACAGACAGTAAGTTCTTCAGAAAACGGTGATAACGAGCCCCGGTTAATGTCTGTGGTAGGACGTATGGCCCTAGTAACCTATCACCAAGAACGCCTACTCATTCATTGATTGAGAATCGATCCTGATGCCTTGTTTCTTGAACTGCATGGGGATTTTCATCGGCCCATGCGTGCTGATTATGGTAATTTACAGTGACATCTCGTGTAATCCCTGCCTAAACAGTAAACAAAATCTTGGAGGCAAATTGTGGATCTGCACCAAACTGCCGCAAGAACCGTTGGCAGAACTGCGCACTGGCAGGTTGTTGTGCCCTAAGAGCTTGGACGCGTTGAGTATGGCACGGATACAACAATTGCTCATGAAGTACCACCGAGACCAGAGGATGAATAACACCTTCACCTGCTGCTATTAGTCGGACACTGGTTCCAGGATTGTCGTCCACGGCACCTAGAACGTGCGCCTGCATTTCAGACGTGCGAACTGAATGAGGCCTTCCACTGTCTACTTCGTTGGGTATTACGGAACCTGTTTCCGCAAGACGCTGGAACAATAGTCTGAACAGCTGGAAATCATTCAGTGTACAGGTAAAGGGCTCACAGATTAACTCCATCTTCTAAATCATAGCATTAAATCAAGTCTGCCATTTCACTTGTGGAATAAAAGGCCTCCATTGCTACTTTGTCTCAGAGTATCTGCAGGAGAGAAAACATGTGGTACCACACCTCAAACATCACAGTAACATGTACTTTTAACGTGACCTGTAAATAGGTCAAACATCACAGTACGCACCTGGAGTTATGAGAAATGTGCACGAACGTAAAAAGATGTAGCAAGACTACGGTACAATCACACAACGTAAACAGAACAACTCATTGCAAACCACCGAGCCATTTAACGTTTACATCGATACTGCATGGCAGTATCCCAGGATGCTGTTGACCCTGGTATGACGTGGAGTGCCAATGCAAGAACGGTGCTCATATCCGCAACGACATGTTTGTGATGCCTTCCTACCCCGCAGTATCCCATGCTACGGGTTTTAATTACTGTTAATTATCGGGCAGTCCTCTGTAGTAGGAGAAGTAAAGCATTACCATGAAAGACATCACAAGAACAAGTGTTCATATATCATGTCAGAATGTACACCTCGTAGGACACATCGTCATATGACTTTTAGACTTTTGATGCATATTTTCATCCCCCTGAAATACTGTATAATTTTGTTAACACCCTGTATATGAATACTCTACTCCGTCCGAACAGGTCTCGGAGAGCCCAACGTTACCGACCGATCGCTGTTTCAGCCTCAGCGGACAGGTGCTACTGGATGTGGATATGGAGCGGCATTAGTTCAGCACACCGTTCCCCCGGTCGTTGTCAGTTTTCGTGACCAGAGCCGCTACGCTTCCCAATGAGGTAGCGCCTCATTGGTCTCACGAGGGCTGAGTGCACCCCACTGTCCGCCTCCGGTAGCTGAGTGGTCAGCGCGACAGAATGTCAATCCTAAAGGCCCGGGTTCTATTCCCGGCTGGGTCGGAGATTTTCTCCGCTCAGGGACTGGTTGTTGTGTTGTCCTAATCATCATCATTTCATACCCATCGACGCGCAAGTCACCGAAGTGGCGTCAAATCGAAAGACTTGCACCCGGCGAACGGTCTACCCGACGGGAGGCCCTAGCCACACGACATTTACATTTATTTTAGTGCACCCCCACTTGCGAACAGCGCTCGGCAGACCTGAACTGTGACCCATCCAAATGCTAGCAAATCCCGACAGCGCTTAACTTCGGTGATCTCACGGGAGTCAGTATTACGACTGCAGCAAGGCCGTTGGCACGCTATACAGGGTGTTACAAAAAGGTACGGCCAAACTTTCAGGAAACATTCCTCACACACAAAGAAAGAAAATATGTTATGTGGACATGTGTCCGGAAACGCTTACTTTCCATGTTACAGCTCATTTTATTACTTCTCTTCAAATCACATTAATCATGGAATGGAAACACACAGCAACAGAACGTACCAGCGTGACTTCACGTTGTTACAGGAAATGTTCAAAATGTCCTCCGTTGGCGAGGATACATGCATCCACCCTCCGTCGCATGGAATCCCTGATGCGCTGATGCAGCCTTGGAGAATGGCGTATTGTATCACAGCCGTCCACAATACGAGCACGAAGAGTCTCTACATTTGGTGCCGGGGTTGCGTAGACAAGAGCTTTCAAATGCCCCCATAAATGAAAGTCAAGAGGATTGAGGTCAAGAGAGCGTGGAGGCCATGGAATTGGTCCGCCTCTACCAATCCATCGGTCACCGAATCTGTTGTTGAGAAGCGTACGAACACTTCGACTGAAATGTGCAGGAGCTCCATCGTGCATGAACCACATGTTGTGTCGTACTTGTAAAGGCACATGTTCTAGCAGCACAGGTAGAGTATCCATTTGAAATCATGATAACGTGCTCCATTGAGCGTAGGTGGAAGAACATGGGGCCCAATCAAGACATCACCAACAATGCCTGCCCAAACGTTCACAGAAAATCTGTGTTGATGAGGTGATTGCACAATTGCGTGCGGGTTCTCGTCAGCCCACACTTGTTGATTGTGAAAATTTGCAATTTGATCACGTTGTACAGTACATACTGAAGAAACTAAAATGAGCTCTAACATGGAAATTAAACGTTTCCGGACACGTGTCCACATAACATCTTTTCTTTATTTGTGTGTGAGGAATGTTTCCTGAAAGTTTGGCCGTACCTTTTTGTAACACCCTGTATATGGATAATAAGTCGAACTTGGTTATTTGCTGTCCTTAAAAGCCAGGCAGCGCTGTATCATTTTGTAGAGACCGGTCTAAGCAAGCATTAGCTATCCCAGTTGAGTATCTGCTACGCAGTTAATGAAACAACGACAATTTCAGAATGTCACGATGTTTTCAATTGGGCAGAGTGTCATGGTGTTTTGAATCGGCGACAAAGAGCTGCCTGATATCTACGAATTCCGCAGTGGCCTTCAGTGACCGAATTAGTACAGGCGCCCTCGGGGAAAGACACCATTGCATACGATTACCTGTGGCAATCAGCTACGCTCCCTGCGCTCCCAAAACGTGGGTGCGTGGTGTTATCGGCGTTGTAGCGGATGGGAGGCCCACCGTGTTTACAGCCTCGCTTACAGCGCTGTACACGGCTTTTATAAGCCCGCAGTCGTCGCCGCGGCACGCCAAGCGGCCGTTTCGCGTTCCCTGTGTCACGCGATAGTCCCAGAGGAAGGAGCAACGTTCACCGTCGGAAACAACGGCTTCGCCATTTCATTGTTCGATCCGGCTCATTGCGCTACGAACACAAAGCTGCTGTCATTGTTAGGAAATTTCAAGTCTGTATGCAGGGCGGGGTTTCACACTGCCATTTAGGAAGCTTTCAATACCAACAAGGAAACTTATAATTAAATTAACAATGCACGACTCATTGGGTGCACAACAATGTACAATTGATAGAGTGCACGTATCTGCTCATGATAACACACTGAGTTTTCCGCATCGTAGGACGCTCCCTCGTGATATACGAGGTGCGGCTAGAAAAAAACCGGACTGATGCTGGAAAAAACATTTATTTACAATTATTTACAATTTCATGTTATCCCCTTCAATGTACTCTCCTCCTCGGTCTCTACACCGCTCCATACGAATTTTCCACTGTTCATAGCAATGTTGCAGATCATTTTCGGTAAGTCCATACATTACTTCCGTCGCTTTTTCTTTTACTGCTTCAACAGTCTCAAATCTAGTTCCTTTCAAAGCTGACTTGACTTTAGGGAAAAGAAAAAAAGTCACAGGGGGCCAAATCAGGTGAGTAGGGTGGATGATCTAAGATGGGAATGTTGTGTTTTGCCAAAAACGTCTTCACTGACAACGCACTGTGAGCTGGGGCATTGTCTTGGTGAAGGATCCATGACTTTTTTTTTCTCCACAAATCGTTCCGTTTTCTCCGTACTCGCTCACGTAGGCCGGCCGAAGTGGCCGTGCGGTTAAAGGCGCTGCAGCCTGGAACCGCGAGACCGCTACGGTCGCAGGTTCGAATCCTGCCTCGGGCATGGATGTTTGTGATGTCATTAGATTAGTTAGGTTTAACTAGTTCTAAGTTCTAGGGGACTAATGACCTCAGAAGTTGAGTCCCATGGTGCTCAGAACCATTTCATTTTCGCTCACGTAGGGTAGCCAGGACGCTAATGTAGTAATGCTGATTCACTGTTTGTCCCTCTGGTACCCAATCAATGTGCACAATCCCTTTGATGTCAAAAAAAAAAAAAAAAAACAATCATCATTGCCTTGAATTTCGATTTTGACATTCGTGCTTTTTTTTGTCGTGGAGAACCAGGAGTTTTCCAATGCATCGATTGGCGTTTAGTTTCGGGATCGTAAGTAAAAAACCACGATTCATCGCAAGTAATAACATTTTGTAAGAAGGTGGGATCACTTTCAATGTTTTCCAGGATGTCAGAACAAATCATTCTTCGGCGTTCCTTCTGTTCAATTGTGAGACACTTTGGAACCATTTTTGAACACACTTTGTTCATGTTGAAACTTTCATGAAGAATCTGCCTAACACTTTCCTTGTCAACCCCTGTTAACTCAGACACTGCTCTGATTGTTAAACGGCGATCTTGTCGAACAAGTTTACCGATTTTTTCAATGTTTGCATCAGTTTTTGCTGACGATGGTCTGCCAGTGCGAGTGTAATCACTGGTGTCTTCGCGGCCATCTTTAAATCGTTTAAACCACTCAAACACTTGTGTTCGCGATAAACAATCATCGCCGTACACTTGTTGTAACATTACAAACGTTTCACTTGCAGATTTTCCTAGTTTGAAACAAAATTTGATGTTAACACGCTGTTCTTTCTGTACACTCAACATTTTCCGACGCACAGACAAAACGTCAACTACTTAAAACAGACGCCACGGGCAGACTGAGTGCAGGAGGCCGATGAAACTCGAGCAGTAGACGGAGCGAGAGTCACGTGACAGGCCACGCGACTTTCAGCCTTATTGCATTCGTTTTATTGTTTCACCAGTACTAGTCCGGTTTTTTTCTAGCCACACCTCGTAATTAGAGTCTATAAACGTCTTCATATGGAGTAAGTGATTACTAGCATCGCCTGTAGCCGAAATTTGACCAACTGTGTTTATAAATTAAAGTAGCTCAATTTTCTAAATATCAGTAATCGGAATTTATTCGTAAGCAGATTGGTAGTTCTTACCTGAGCACTATTCAGATTTTTAGTTTTCACCTGAATGTTATAAAGGAATGAGTAAGGAAGGGCGAAGAGGTGGCATGAGAGACTGAAAGACACAAATGAAGGAAATACCTTTTTTATTCTACAATTTGACGATACAAAACCTCAGTATAAATAATATTTTTAATAACTGTTGTTTCGTAATTCGCAAAGTGTCCTCGTTCGCTATGTAGACAAATATAACATTTCAAACCATCGAAAGATCGAAATATTATTTGTTGCAACGTACAACTGAATGACGTAAAAATTGGTTATCTTAGTAAAATCTTAACTTTTTAGAATGTTTGTTGTGACTCAATGGTAACAGTAATTGCAGAAATAATTGGGAATTGTGTTCTTTGGAACTGAAAAGGTAAAACAGTGCCCAAATAAGTCATATATATATATATATATATACGTGGAATCCAAATTCTCTTACCTTTTGTGATTCCAGTTAAAGTTGGCAATCACAGCATTATTATATACACATTAGACACATTCTGTTTCCATTAACTAACCCTTCGTTCGTACTTATACTTCTAATAAGAGGAACAATGCAATTAATTTTTAATTGTAATTTGTGTGGTGGTAAACCACTTAGAGACAGAGAATTCAAAAAGTCTACTTGGATAGTAATTGCTTATTTCGTATTCATTATCACAAATTATTTCATTATAGCTGTGACAAATTTTTGAATGACCTAACATAGTATTGAGAAAATCGTTAATTATTATGGCACTGTCCTCATTTTTGTATGCTAGAATAACTGAATTTGACATGAATTGTGATAAACTATTTTCTGTAATATTGCCTTAAATATCATTAATGATATTATTTTTATCACCAACTAATGGCTGTAACACTTCAATAATATTGTCACCAAACTTTAGAAATCTCCTTGCATGATGGTTACGAATTCCTTTCAAAAAATTTCACGTACAATATGTGTAAAGCCCTCGCATTTTCAGTTAAAATATGATAATGAAATTTATGAAACTCATTCCAAGTTGTAATGTAGGTCTCAAGTAAAGAGGCACATGATCCTTGTGGTACAACTGATAAAATTTGTTGAAAAACACGGCACAAAACAAGTTTTATCTTCAAAAGTTTTATGTTTACTACATTATTGTGTACACACATCTCTAAATAATCTGTCTATAAGTTTTAGTATTTGAAATGAACTCATGGAAACTTCATCAGTAAGAATGAATGAGATGAATTATTGTTTGACCATAGCAACTCTCTCATGTTATATTGAGGTACTGAATTTTCCAAAATGAGAATGGACAAATTAAATGCATTGTGCAAGTTTCTACCTTCAACTGGAAGAGTTGAAGCTATGTCACTAAAGGCTGTTGCAATGCAACGAAGATGCACCAGATTTAATTTATGAATAATTGTAGTTTGTGTCAATGTCTTACCACAAACTTCATGAGCAGTTAAGCAAAACACACTTAAGCCAGTGTCATGGTACTCAACTTCACGAATAAAACAGGCAATTAACTCTTTCATACGGTTCATTAAATAGTAACTCTTCATGGATTGGATTTAAAATACCTACTTCAGGAATTTCTGGCATTAATAGTGCAAGGGTAATCCAGGTAATTGACATATCAGATTATGACCACTGAAAATATCATTAATTTTTAATTGTACTTTGTTGTAAGAAATTCCTTCATTGTGTTCCCTTAACAAATCTCCTCAAAGACATTTTCTAAATTCAAGCCACAATGTTAAAACATGTGCTGCTACGTTTGGTGCACAAATTATACCAAATAAATAATGCATTTGCTTTGGAGAATTCAGTTCCTTTGTTTCATTTAAACATTTACGCCATCCATTGTCATTTGGAGCAATAACATGAGTGTGGCATGCTTCAGTAAATGCATTGCAAATAATTCAGTTGTAAGTTCTAGTAATTTCAAATAAATTTGGACTACAAATGTGGGATAACAGCAATCATAATCGAGAAAGTTCTACGTCCCTTGGAAACATTACATACATGAGTGTAACAATTTTATCACCACCTCACACGCTCTTCATCCATTTTTTTCAGCATCTACCCAAACATAGTGCAAAGGAATGTCAGCATAATGTTTCAAACTCCATCCCAGTCTTATTCTACTCTGAAGTAAACTTTGTTTGCATAGTAAATGAATATCAACATAATTTCTCACTTCATCAGTCTGAACTTGTTCATTCCCACGTGTTCTTTCATTGCCTAGTTCTATAGTAGCACTATCATTTCCTTTATTTACATAATTATGAATGTGTTTAACACTTTTAACTGTAGTACGAACTTCAAAATTCACATTGCAATCAAAATTAGGAAGTAAATATGGATTTTACAGTACAATGTAACATTAACGCTATTATTATTACATCGTCTTTCCAATGGATATGCATTAGCCGATTTTCATGTGTTTTCACATAAATCTTTAAGAAATTCTTTCGTGCGTTTTCCATCTGTCATTCACACAGGGTTTTGATTAAATTCACCATGTGACCCATGCATCATATGTTTCGTGTTATGTTCGTATAGTTTACGGTGTGTTAGAATATCTGGATTTTCTCTGCCCCGTGATGACTGGGTATTATGTGCCGTCCTTAGGTTAGTTAGGTTTAAGTAGTTCTGAATTCTAGGGGACTGATGACCATAGATGTTAAGTCCCATAGTGCTCAGAGCCATTTGAACCATTTTTGAATATCTGGAATTTCCCCATAATACGTACATACATGGTAAGAATCCACTGAATAAGTAATTTTTGTGAGTGATGTAAAAGGCTGAAATCACCTATAACTGAAAGATGATAGCATGAATATTGCAACATAGTAACTTTTTTGTAGGCTGTCTTACAATGGACGTATTTAGTGTACTATGGAACAAATTAGCATGCTATCGAATGTATGCGTTAGGAAATGACTGGATATGCTAATGGATCCACTGAGGAATCTGAAACCTAGATAATGTGGACTGTACCAGTGTTAAAAAAGTTTTTATTTCGAATGGTAACTCACAATCAACCGTTATAAAAATAACAGCCACATTAGTTTTGAACTGCATCATTGTAACGCTGAAGGTGTCAGCTTTTATTAACCGTAGTAACCTCATAAATTTCTCTTTTCTTATTTTCTATTCTGGCACAATAATCTTTCATAGGAGAGAAAGAACTCACAAATGTTCAGTAGCAATTTCATGCATCACATTGTTATCAGTACTTAACGACTGATTTGATTGTCCATTCAGTCTACAGCGAAGAACAGTGTCGATGTCAAAAAAATTACACGTAACAGGGTGAACGACTTTATTTAGAAGTCATTAGACCTCATCTATGATAAGAATGTCGTGTGTCTTAAAATTATACACTCCACATAAAGCTGTGTCCGAAATTTAGGCCTCAGAACTGTTCCAGTGAAATAATTCTTTGATTTCTCTGTAATTCTTGGATCATTTCAAGTGTGTCCTAGGTAAAGTGCTTGAAAAATAAATTTTGTGTTAACGCCGACAAATTAATTTAGCTCTTATGACAAAACAGTGTGAATGCCATTGTATCATGTACAGTAACCTCTGATTTTAAACGTTTTGAATTACAAAATTCTTCAAACTACAATTGTAGCTGTCAAAATTATGTGGCATTACCTTCAGTGCACATTTAAATGTATCGTTTAATAAAATAGTTCCCATACCGTTATGAATAAAACAAAGTTCATAGTAATGGGAAGAAGAGCTCAGTTAGGGCCAAACCCTCTGACAATCAGGAACCTTGCAGAAGACGGACTCATTCTCTTACCTGGGTGTCAACATTAACAAAGAAAATCTTTTAGAACAAGAGATCGTAACGAGACCTTAAGCTGAGGTAAGATGTTTAGGAGCTATCCAGAACATTATAAGATCTAAGTTACAACCCAGACAGACAAAAATAAACACATATCAGACCTTCATCAAACCAATAGTGTGCTACTTAAGCAAGACATGGATCCCGATAAAAAAATAGAAAGAAAACTCTTCGCCTTTGAAAACGAAGTATTGAGAAAAATATATGGACCAGTCAAAGAAAATGAACAGTGGAGAATAAGGGAAAACAGAGAACTCAGACAATTAGAGACGCTACCTGACGTCGTAGCGGGCGTGAACGCTAGAAAACTCAGGTGGTACGGACACGTGAGGAGGAAAGGGGAGAACACGGTAAAAAAGGAAGGGATGGATGGAGAAGTCGAAGGAACGAGACCACTAGAACGGCCGAGAATTAGATGGAAGGGTAATACCATGGGAAACTTGCAGATACTGGGTGTTGGAGATTAACATTCAGCTGACACTAAGGTGTGTAAGGCTGAAACGAGTGAGGCCAAGGATCGACTGCGGTTTTTGTGGCCAGTATAAATATAAATACCATTTCTATTACTTTATTTACTCAAAATTTGTGTCTGTCTAGCTCTGCATCTTTTCATCTGATCTGTTAGCATTCTCTTTCTAGTCATAGCCTAAAACAAATGTGGTTTCCATATAATAAAGGAAGTAGGAAGTCGTAGTTATTCAGAATGAAGAAACTGAGAATTAGGTACTTCAAGTTTTCTGCTAACTGCGGTAAATGAACAAAACATTAGTGCTACAGGAAAGTAAGCGAAATAACGAAGCCAATAAATAATGTTATTTACCGACTTCGTTACAACGATGTTTTGACTCCACTGCTGACAGCATCATCGAAACAAGCAGTTGTCGCATTTTAACTGCCTTTTATGCGTGTGTTAGTGCAAATGAACCACATAAACATGAACGTCTCTAGAATGCGATTTCATGAAACGTTACTTTTGTGTGTCATTTCTACCACAGCACCTGATAGGTACACAGTGCAGAAGTTGGTAACACTTCAGTTTTAGGTCACGTATTTGAGATTTTAACTACTAGAGGGTGGTCGGCACAGCATTACCACAGAGCTGTCCAGGGAGGCCAGACCACCGTTACACGACATTCTTGTGTCACAGTTCAAAGCTACCACTCCTGACGATATAAAACTATCAACAGACTAGGCGCGTCGATGTTGCGGCCGGGATGGCACATCCCTACAAGTCTGGAAGGCGTGTCGGACTGCCTTCTGGACGGCTGTGCGTCGGCTTGTAAGGCCAGTCGGCGGATAGAGCTTCGGGGATTATTTTCCATCACGTGAATGGCGTAGGAAAATAATCCGCTTGTTGGTCGTGACCTCTGGCGCTGCTGTCGATCAGCGGTGCTCCGTTCTACATCTACATTTATACTCCGCAAGCCACCCAACGGTGTGTGGCTGAGGGCACTTTACGTGCCACTGTCATTACCTCCCTTTCTTGTTCCAGTCGCGTATGGTTCGCGGGATGAACGACTGTCTGAAAGCCTCCGTGCGCGCTCTAATCTCTCTAATTTTACATTCGTCATCTCCTCGGGAGGTATAAGTAGGGGGAAGCAATATATTCGATACCTCATCCAGAAACGCACCCTCTCGAAACCTGGCGAGCAAGCTACACCGCGATGCAGAGCGCCTCTCTTGCAGAGCGGCCCGTGGCGCCGTTGGATGAGACGCGAAGCTGTGTTTTCGTCTTCGGTAGCGGCCTCGGCCGTACCGTAAACATCTGCTTTGGTTTCAGTTGCTGTGATGAAGGCATCCCGCATATCTGTTCTGTCATGCGGGATGCTGATGTCGCAGGCGGAGGACAGACGCTCCACATGTGACTGCAATGGTGCCTACTAGAGATTGGAAATACAGTAGCTCTGTGTACCCGCCTTAAACTTGCCAGCAGATTCAACGACGTCATGTCCGAACTCTCGTCGTCTCTGTACGCTCGGAAACTCTACTCACTAGCCTCCGCCCCTGTCCATTTAACTGAAAACTCGTCACTTAAGTCTGATATTCGCTACTGGTGGGCTCTGCCAGTGTAGAAAAGAGAGCGAGTACACTAGTACGCGAGTGCATTGCCGCTACATACACAACAGTTCGGCATGATGACTATTATGTTCCAATACAGCACGCATCACTTAGCAGTGAATATGTTCCTGTTCATAGCTTCATAGAAGTATATGTACATATGTTTATACCTGGATTTACAAATCCCGGGTGTTTCTATTAGAAGCCGTCAAGAGCATTTTCTCTCATTTTTCGGCAGGTACTTGCAGTATTGTTTTTGCATTGTGCAGTTGGAGTCAGCCCAAACAAGTACTGTCTATCAAGTCTTTCATGCAACACCCTGTGTCGACGGAAAGCGTCGGTTTGCTTCCTGTTTCAAATAAAATTATGTTTCAAGCGGATTTTTTCATGCCCATTTGAGAGAGCCATCCCAAATTAGTCTAATGCGATATTCATTTCATAGCTATCTATTAACAGGCACAGTAGAACAGGTGGAATAACAAATACTCCAGCAGCGACTGAGCAGCGCTGCTGTCTGGTGGTAGCAGCCAGCGCGGGCCTGGGTAGTGCTGCTGCTGCTGGACTACTGGCTGTTTATTCTGCTTTACTGTCTTTTTTCATACATATCGACAAAACGAATGACGCACAGACTAATTTGGGAACTCCCTGTCTAATTGGGCACCTAAAATTCCGCTTTAACAATCATATTGTTTGTAGCAGGAAACAAATTGACTTTCCGGAGACAATGGGATCGCATGAAAGAAGTGATGAGCAGTATTTGTTAGGGCTGACTCTAACCACAGATTGCAAAAGAAAAAAGAAAAGAAAAAAATTGATAATATCTGCCAAAATATCAGAGAAACTGCGCCTGATGACTTCGTTAATAGATCATAATCAAATGCAGCGTCCAGTGGATATATCTACACGTATAAACTTTTCTCCATTTCATTTTTAAGTATTATGGTGCCTTCATTTTTGACCCATCCCTTTCGATGATTAATATAGGATTAACGTAGTTAATAGTTCATAATCAAATGCAGCGTCCAGTGGATATATCTACACGTATAAAATTTTCTCGATGACTGCTGTAAGTTTATTTTAGTACTAGCTGTTACCCACTGCTTCGCTTGCGAATCAGTAGTTTTGTTACGACGAGTGCTGGTGAGTAAGCAAGCTAGTAATTTTACGATATACCTTCGTATACAGTGGTGTAAGACATATGTATAATAATGTTTTCCGTACCAATATGTAGGTACGTAATGAATCTATTTCTATTATTTTGCTGTATGTCGCATCTGAAACCATGCATTATATTTTCCAATTATATTTAAAAGATGCTTCGATTCTTTACATTCGTGGAGAAGTTGAGTTTTTAGGGGTTTAACTGGCTCACCTAGTAATGGATGTGAGATTTTGCCACCAGAGCAACACATACCAACCGTTTCTCCGTTTCATTTTTAAGTATTATGGTACCTTCATTTTTGACCCATCCCTTTCGATGATTAATATAGGATTAACGTAGTTAATAGTTCATAATCAAATGCAGCCTCACCAAAAGCCTCCCTTCTCTCATATGTAAAGGTAGGACATTGTACAGCCTTTAAATGACGCCGTCGTTGAGAGTCTTCAAGAGTCTTGGAAGCTGCAAGAGATACGTGACGTTTAGAATTTTCCATGCGACAGACTTGTGGCTGTTCTAATGCCTCTGTAGCTTTTAAGGCCGCCTCACGTTCTGCATCCAAGTTTCGGTGGACATCAAATTGCTCTGAGGTATGATGGATTCGAGTAACTTCCACAGCTTGAGTTCCCTTGGAACTATACGTTAAATCAGATTTACGTTTGCAAGGCTTATAGCAACAGTTTTAAATATATTTATCCGACTTACTGTCTTGTTTTATTGCTATATCGCAAGCAAAACTCTGTAGCCACGACAGGTGTTGTAGGAACTCAGCATCATAAACCACGCTGGATTTGTACTGTGAAGGAATAACCGCAGACCATCGAGGCAGCGTTGTGTGCATGCCACTCACGTAAACCATATTTAAAAATGTTAATAATACTTAAAAAAAAATAATACAGCTTTCTAGAGCAGTCTATCGTCTTCCTCAGGGTTCAAGCTATGTCCATACAAAATGAGACACCGGCTAGGCTGTCCGGAAGTTTGGTGCAAGTCTTTTTAGTCGACTCCTCTTCGGCGACTTGCGCGTCGACGATGATAAAATGATGGCGAGGATAACTCTTACATTCAGAAGCGAGCAGAAAACAAACCGACCTTAGCAGGAGTTGAACCTCGGAACCCATCATCGAGAAATAGCAACGCTAACCACATGACAACGAACTATTCACGCAAATTTGATCCAACAAAGAAGTTATAAGTGACGTATGACGCACAGCGCCTAAAATGTGAAGGGCTCTTGATTGATATTAGTATGAAAGTATCGGTTAAACACGTAAATGGTTGTATAAGCATTGTATTTATTACGTTGATTCGTATTATGTAGAATATATCAAACAATAAACACATTTTCACATATATGATAAAGTTAAAAATTCAAAGAGTAAATAGCTTTTTCAGAGGGTAATTACTGTTCCATAGTTCGCGTTATATTCTTCCAACCAATAAATTCCTTGTACTACACACGTTCTAAAATTAACCTATGTTCTTCGTCAGTGTTCAAGCTATCCCCATATCAAATGTCATCAAAATCGGTTCTGGGTGTTTAGTCTCAAAGAGTAACCGACACACTTACTTTCGTATTTATAACATTAATATGGATATGAATTTAATCTCTATTCACAGAATGTCTAACAATTACGTTGAAGTACGAACACTTTCAACAAGTTACCGAGCCTGTGACGATGGACACTACAATGAAATGTATACTCTAATGCTGATTAATTATTAAAATAAATTCACAGAAGTCTTCTAACAAGTTACAGAAATTCATGAAAGCTACACAGCCCTTCATTAGCCCATAAACGCAACGTGGCATCACCGAAAGACTGCAGAAACAGCACACTTTTTGGTAGCAGGAACATAGCCGAGACGTTGCTTTATGTACAATTTTCGTTTGTCGAAGCAAATATTTTCTCGTGGTGGAGATAGAATGAACAAGAGCACAACCACTTTGTTTGCAATGAACTTTGTCTGAACGGTGGACCGCAGCGTCTAACTTTTTCCAGATATCAGTCTTTCTCTAATGGTGCAAATTTGTAACAGTATACCCCGCATCGTACACCCTTCCAGCCGCGTCAGATGGTTAAAATCCCACGAGCTTTCGACCGAGCTCTCCCCAGTCATTGTCAAGTGGTAAGACTGACTGCTGTGTCACCGTGGCCGCGTCGTTATATAGCCGCACTGCTGGCTGTGACGACAACAGCGCTCTCTTCCTCGCCATGTATGGTAATGTTTTCATCCCGCGTCCATCGCGCCCGTTTTAACCTCGCGATGGCCGCGTCCCAGGCTGTGCTGAGCTGCAAACCGCCGTCCTTGTTGATGTTATTTTCAGAGACTTTTATTTCAACAGCTTCTTTTACGACGCTATCCCAAAATCCCTTCGTCCTCATAACGACAGATGTTTCGTCGAATAGAATTCAGTGTCCATTTTTTAAGGCGTGTTCTGCCACGGCTGATTTCATCGGTGTTCAGGCCCCAGCAAAAATTCGACAGCTCATGAGGCCTGTGAAGGACGATCTAGGGCTTAGAACGCCTGGAGTGTACAAGATACCATGTAACTGTGGCTGTTACTACGTCGGCTAAACAGTAGGCACAGTGGAGCAACGCCGGACGGAACGCGAGAGGTGCTTACGCCTACGCTATCCAGAAAAATCTGCCGTGGCAGAACACGCCTTACAAAATGGACACCGAATTCTATTCGACGAAACATCTGTCGTTATGAGGACGAAGGGACTTGGGATAGCATCGTAAAAGAAGCTATTGAAATAAATACCTCTGAAAACACATATCAACAAGGACGGCGGTTTGCTCGTGGGATTTTAACCACCTGACGCGGCTGGAAGCTCCAGAAAATTTTATTAATTCATATCGCCGCGAAACCATGCATTCATACATCACATACCCAGTATTTAGTAACGTGTTTCGCTTCAGATTTAGGAACAGGTGCCCATTCAAAAGTAAACATCAGTGTCTACTGAAGGAAAACTGTCATAACCTGATGAGCCAAACATTATGATCACTTTCTTGTGGGAAGTCATTTTCCAGCGTAGGCTGTTTTATTTCGAAATAACCACTTTCCTTCTTATTTGGCGATTAAGTAATAACGTCCCCTTGTGTGTTATCACTCGAGTTGATTGTAACAACAGTATCACAAATTATAACTTCTAGTAATGTTTCACCAGCAGGTAGTTTGATAATACCCCGACAAACGAAATTATCTAATCACTAAAGAGTGACTTAAAGACACTATTTCAAAATCCAAAAGCCTACACAGGAAAATTATTTCCTTCAACAAGTTCACCGCGGCAATGGATCCATACATACAAAAAATTATAGCAGCAGCACACCACGAGTTTTAATGTCGCTTAGTGACGTTGCGAGACATTCACCTGGGCTTCCGCGGGACTGCACTAGTAATCACAGGCACCGTGATAGCTGTGCACTGCGTAAGTGTTACTGCGGATCAGTTGCATCCCTTCATGGCAGATTTCTTCCCGACTGCGATGACATCAAATGGTTCAAATGGCTCTAATCATCACTATGGTACTTAACATCTGAGGTCACCAATCCCCTAGACTTAGAACTACTTAAACCTAACTAACCTAAGGACATCACACACATACATGCCCGAGACAGGATTCGAACCTGCGACCGGCTCGATCACATCTTCCAGCAGGATAACTGTCCCTGTCACAAGGCCAGAATAGTGTTATAGTGGTTCGAGGAGCCCGCTAGTGATCTCACGTTGGTGTCTTGCCCACCAAATTCTTCCGATCTGAACCGATGTAACACATCTGGGACGCTACCGGGTGGGACCTCCTCGCCCACAAAATTTCGGTCCGTTATTTATAATAACTTGACCAGTACGTAGACTTCCGGTACCACGTACCTTCGGAAACCTAGAAAGTTCTTTTTGAATCTGTGGCACATAGAACTGCTGCTCTTTTTTGCCCCAGAGTTGGACCAACGTTCTATGAAGTAGGTGGTCATTAAGTTTTCACTCGACAGTGTAATTTATTGGCAGCTTCAGTCATCGATAGTGGCACCTCTGACCAAACGATCTCACCTGTGTTCAAGAGGTGCCTGAATTATTTATGTCACTTGATTATGAAAGGAAAGGAAGGAAGACAGGATTTAGCGTGTCGTCGACGATTCCATCACTACGTACAGGGCACAAGCTCCGATTTCGGAAGGATTGGAAAAGAAATCGACCGTGTTCTTTCAAAGGAATAACCACGAAATTTGTGTTAAGCGATTTAGGAACATTATGAACAACATAAATCTTGGTGGCCGAGCAGGGATCTGAACCGTCGTCCTCCCAAATGCGAGACCACTGTGTTAACCAAAGTGCCAGCTTTGATTACGAGTAAAATGTACTTAAGTCTTTGCTTAATGCAACGCTTACTTTATCGATTTCTGCTGCGTGTCAGGATGTTGAACGCCAGTGCAACGTATGAGTGAAGCATAAGTGAAATAATACGGAATCAATCTTCGTATCAGCCTGTCAATGTTCGAACGACAGTGGAGTTTTGAAACGATACGGCATCGTCTCACCATTTTGTTGAACTAAATCGGAAAGCATTTTCAAATGGTTCAAATGGCTCTGAGCACTATGGGACTTAACATCTGAGCTCATCAGTCCCCTGGATGTAGAACTACTTAAACCTAACTAACCTAAGGACATCACACACATCCATGCCCCAGGCAGGATTCGAACCTGCGACCGTAGCAGCAGCGCGGTTCCGGACTGAAGCGCCCAGAACCGCTCGGCCACAACGGCCGGCTGAAAGCATTTTCTGTTTAATTCTAGTGACGTGTCATGTTCGCCATTAGTTAGGCAGTATACGATTTACGAGGATCTTCGTTCCACATGCGAGATAGCCTCTTTAGATAGAGGTCGCTGCTATTCCCAGTAGACCGGGGCGTTGTAGCGGATCTACAACTGTATCTACATAAATACTCCACAGGCCAGAGTACGGTGCGTGGTGGAGACTGCCCTGTACCACTGTAGCTTTTTCCCATCCTGTTTCACTCGCAGATGGAGCGAGAGAAAAATGACTGTCTATATGCCTCTGTCCGAGCCCTAATTTCTCGTATCTTAGCTTCGTGGTGCTTATGCGAAACGTATGTTGGCGGCAGTAGAATCGTTCTGCAATCAGCTTCAAATTCCAGTTATCTAAATTTCCTCAATAGCTCTCAGCAAAAAGAACATCGACTTCCCTACAGGTATTCCCATGTGAGTTCTCCAAGCAACTCCGTAACACTTGCGTGTCTTTAGAATCTACCGGTAACAAATCTAGCAGCCCGCCTCTGAATTGCTTCGATGTCTTCCTTTAATCTGATCTGCTGGGGATCCAAAACACTCGAGCAATGTTCAAGAATAGATAGCACTAGCGTCCCGTCTGTAGTCTGCCTTTCAGATTAAACACACTTCCCTGCGATACTCCCAATAAACCGAAGTCGACCATTAGCCTTCTGTACCACAACACATTTCGTATCGCTTTAGAACGTCACGCCCAGGAATTTAAACGAAGTGACTGTGTCAAGCAGGACACAAATAATGCTTATCCGAACATTACAGGTTTGTTTTTCCTACTCATACGCATTAACTTACATTTTTCTACACTTAAAGCTAGCTGCCATTCATCACACCAACTAGAACTCATGTCTAAGTCATCTTGTATCGTTCTACAGTCAATCAACTTCGACACTATTCCGTACAAATGCTTTTCGGTGCCCGCCGCTGTGGCCGAGCGGTTCTAGGCGCTTCAGTCCGGAACCGCGTGACTGCTACGGTGGCAGGTTCGAATCCTGCCTCGGGCATGGATGTCTGTGGTGTCCTTAGGTTAGTTCTAAGTCTAGGGGACTGATGACCTCAGATGTTAAGTCACATAGTGCTTGGAGCCATTTGAACCATTTTATGCTTTTCGGAAATCTAGGAGTATGGAATCTGGCTGTTGCCCTTAATTCATAGTTCGCATTGTGCCACGTAAAAAAAAGGGCAAGCTGAATTACCTATGACCGACGGTTTCTAAAACTGTGCCAATTCGTGGAGATAAGTTTTTCGGTCTCTAGGAAATTTATTATATTAGATCTCAGAAAACGTTCTAGAATTCTGCAGCAAAACGATGTTAAGGATATTGGTTTGGAATTTTTCAGGTCAGTTCTTCTTATATACAGGTGTCACCAGCGGTTGTATTCCATTCGCTTGGGACTTTGCGCTCAGCGAGAGATTCGCGATAAGTGCAAGCTGTATAAGGAGTCAGTGCCTTATAGTATTGTTTGTAAAGCCGAATCCATTCCATCCTGACCTGGAGACTTAATTGCTTTCAGATCCTTCAGTTGTTTCTCTACGCCAGGGATGCTTATTACCATGTCCTCCATACGCAAGTCTGTGCGATGGTCAAATGACGCTATGTTTACGTGATTCTCCTGCGTGAACGATTTATTAAACGCTAAATTTAAAACTTTTGGCTTCTACTGGCACCCAGAATGGTCAACGAGTGAGTTGATACAAGCCTTAGACTCGCTTATCTATTTTATATAGGGCCAGCATTTTCTCGGGTTCTTGGCCAGCTCTTTCTCTAATGTATGACATTGATAGCTGTGCTTCGCGCTTAGATCTTTTCACAGATGCACGAATCTCGACTAACCTTTGCCTGTTCCCATTCTTTTCACAGATGCACAGATGCACGAATCTCAACTAACCTTTGCCTGTAGTCATTTGCACGTTCTCTTTTGAACCTAGAGTGCAACAGCCCTTGTTCCCTCAGTATTTTCAGAACTTCGTTGCAAACTCACGGTGGGTCTTTTCTACCCTAAATCCACTTACTAGGCACATACGTATCCAGAGCACGATCTACAAGCTGTTTAAGCTTTGTCCACAACTCCCCTATTACCATCATACCGGAACCAAATGATTGGATTTCACTGTCTAAGTGTGGTGCTAACAACTGCTTATCCGCTGTTCCTGGCAGAAACACTCTCCTAGTCTTTTTGACTGATTTATGAACTGTCGGAACCATAGCCGTCGCTTCTACTCTGCCTGTAGTGATACCCGTCTGCTCCTTGCCCTCTGCTGTAACCAGCAGTAACGGGTGTTTTCTCCCACCGCGGAAGCTGTGAACTCCCATTATTTCGCAGTACGCGATTCCGAAGGTCAGGCAGCCACTTTAGTCCTTTTTGGCAGTCATCATCGATGGTGATTATTTTTATGTCACTTATTTGAGATTTTGTGCAATGTTTGTAATTTTTCTAGTTTATTTTTAGTATTCAGGGAAAGTATGGTGACCTTTCTATTTTCATTGGATGTATCTTATTTCATCTTTGTAAGGTAAACATTTTTCAAACAGAGGCTTTCAATAGACGATATGTGTTGCCACAGAGGTTCTGCGTACAAGTAGTGTGATCGTTGCTTGCTAGTAAAATTGTCGCTGCATTCAAAAAGCAGCCAGAGAGACTCGGGTGTTAGCCATGCTACTGACTGGATGGAAATAGCTTGCAGAGCACAGACATAACGGTACAGTGAAGGATGAACTGTGAATTATGATTCGATAAAGATTATTTGGACAAGTGAAGATTGTGAGGTAATATTGTTGCTGCACTGATTGCTTACGCGTAGTTATGATGTGCTTGAATAACGGAGGATTTTAATGAAATGTTTTTTTACTGGTTTGAGTTAGTTACATTCACTGTCCGGACGTAACAAAGTAAAGTTATCGGTTCAGATGGCTTGCTCTCAGAAGTTAACAGTTTTATCGTGCTTTACCAATTCAATAATTAAATTCAAGGTTCACTAATATTTCTTCTAAAAGAAAAATTTCTGTAAATATCATTTTGAGGACTTTGACTGATAGTTTTCATAAAAAAGTTTTTAAAGGATAAATTACTCTCAGTCATTTAGCTAGTTCAAATTCCACCACTGTCTCCTCAAGAACGAATTTCACATATTCTGACTTTGTGTGCCGCGGCATTGTACTTTGCTAAACACAGTAACACTGGAGCATGAGCTGTGTAGAATACCTGCATGGCCTTGCAATGCACTGTGCAGGGCCTTTTATTTCCTATTTAGCCTAATTAAAGTGATATTTTTTCTACGAGGATAATCCCAAAAGTAAGGTCTCCTACTTTTTTATAAGTGCAGAGCTCTGTTTGTGTGGCAGTTGTTCACACTCTTATGAAGAGTGTTTCACGCGCTGTGTGTAAGCATGCGCATGCCGCGCTGAGGTGCTCAGTCTTGGCTTCGCAGCCGTTGAGAATGAGGCTCCCGTTGGATGTTACCGCCAAAGTGCGAATTGCGCGCAGTTATACGGTTTCTGAACGCAAAGGGCACTGCGCAGATTGAAATCCATCGCCAATTGACGGAAGTGTATGGTGAGTCGTCCATGGATGTCAAAAATTTTCGTAAGTTGTTGTAGAGAGTTTGCAGCTAGTCGGAGCGAAATTAAGGACGAAGAAAGGAACGGCAGACCGTCAATTTCTGAGGAGACAGTGTTCAAGGTTGAGCAAAGCATGCGTGAAGATCGGCGGATCATCCTGGATGATCTCTGCACGTTCGCTCCTGAGGTTTCCCGAAGCACCACTCACAGAAAATTTGACGGAACAATGGGGTGCCGAACATGCTGACTAAGGACCACATACGGCAAAGAGTTGATGCTTGCCGCCCATTTATTCACCGCCTTGCAGTCGAGAAGGACAACTTCCTGGACTCAATTGTCACGGGTGACGAAACCTGGGCATACCACTTCACACCTGAGACCAAGCAACAGTCACGCCAGTGACGGCATCCTTCTTCGTCAAAGCCACGGAAATTCAAACACAGTCTGCCGGTAAAGTCATGACAACCGTTTTTTGGGATCTGAAAGGGGTATTGTTGGTCGGCTTTATGCCCACTGCGACCACAATTAACGCTGACACGTACTGTGAGACTTTGAAAAAACTCAAACGGGCAATTCAGAAACGGAGAAGATGAATGTTGAGCAAGGGCGTACACATTCTCCATGACAACGTTCGCCCACACATCGCTCGGCAAACCGTTGCTGTCCTGCAACAGTTTCAGTGGAACATAATCACCCACCCACCCTATAGTCCTGACTTGGCGCCCAGTGACTATCACCTGTTCCCTAGGTCAAAAGAACATTTGGGTGGAAAGCGATTCATCTCCGACGACGAGGTGAAAGAAGAGGTTCATAACTTTCTGAACAGCATGGCGGCGAGCTGGTATGACATGGGCATACAAAAACTGCCACATCGTCTACAAAAATGAATCGACAGAAACGGTGATTATGTCGAAAAATAGCTAAATGTTCAAGCTGTAAACTGATGTAAACCATTGTAGAAATTAATAGGTCTATGTATTTATAACAAAATAGGAGACCTTGCTTTTGGGATTATGCTCGTATTTTCTCTTTGTAACCTATGTTGTTCAGTGCCTGATTTAATAAACATAATATTCAATACATATATTTTGTATTATGAGATGTGTGGAATTAAATACCTTACACTATTACTGGCGCCAACTTACCCCACTTACAGCATCATTTTATCCGGTACGTCGGGTATGACACAATACAGTGATGTCAATTATAAGTTTTTTTCTAAAACGTGTAGTTGTATATTTATGGTTTTACGATGTGTTACAGTTAACAGATGCAGCTAAAGTGGAACGAAAATTGGAGCCTCTAGGTATTTACAGTGTAAAGAATATAGTCAAAATGCCTTATTCGCGCCTAATTCCCCTACTTTCCCCTGTCATGTCAGTTTAAGTAAAGTTCATTTCAGATCTCATATCATATACAGAGAGTCTTATTCTCACACTGAAATGTTACACTTGCATGTATATGATTTAGTGTTTGGAAGCTTTTTTAGTCAGATTACACATGTAAAAATCACTGCATCATTTCACTGAGACATTCGTGATTATTTATTCTTCCAAACTTTGATTGGAATTTTATGCAGCATTTTTATCCTTTTAGTTTGCGTGTTAGAATTGCAAATCACGTATTGGAACGTGACGCATTGCAGCACTGCTCACTGACCCGCACAATACAGTTCCACGGGACAGCCTATTTAGTTTACAGGTTTGGCCTTCCGACTGATTTGGCTTAAGTTAGTTAAAGATACAGTTTCATTTTTGGCGTCTCATTTTATCAGATAGCCTTTTCGTAACTACACCACTTGCATTACAACATAGATGCACGAGTTATAAAGAACAGCAGTTTAGTTTATTCTAGTTTCAGTTCACAACACTAAACATAGAAAACGATCGAACGCTGGTTCGCAGCACGATCTTTCGGAGTGAACGATTTCTTAAGTTCATAGTTTATGATTTCTACTTTCCGTTTGTTGTTCGTTTGGGCAAACTGATCCACCCGTGAATGCGTCTACGAAATATGATCCTCTAAGTGGTTTTACAGACGATCAGAATTTTATGAGTTGCTCTGGAAGGTCTTTTGCTAGTTCCAAACTGTGTAATTGGCTAGACACGTCAGTCAAAGCACTTTATAAAGAATTAAATTAAGTGTTATACGTCGACGAAGTTTCCTTTCATCTTGTGATTGAAGTTCACTTATTGCCCATCTTTGCTTTCTAATACATAATTATGGAAACACCGTTCTGCCTTGAGCAAACGCCAAGCCTTCTCGTTTAACACCCAAACATGTGTCGGTGAAGTTTCCCCACCTTCAGTGAGTTCATTCGTTTTCTGTCAAATAACATGTAAAGTAATTTTGCATGGTAATACGTACAGTTTTGAGATCACGGTACTTAAGTTTATAAAATCAGTAACAGAAAATATCAACAGAAAAATATATACCTTAGTATCACATACTGACGGTTGTGTACCTTCTGATATTTGCAGTACAGTTGATATTTTGTTCTAGTGTCTCGGCTACGATGAATGAAGATTTTTCAGTGTTATGCTACGTACATTTACCAAAACGTAGGACTTAAAATGAAAGTATTGTTGTTTTCATACTGTTAGGTTGCGTTACTCTCATTACAATTTGCTGTCAACACTGATTTGTTGTTTTGTCTTCTGACTATCGTCAGTTACGTGGAACTAATATTTTTCTAAAATGCTGTAGAGATATGTTGATAAGAAATGAGCTTTATATATTGAGGAGTTGGAGGACTGCCTGTATATCAAAATTGAGTATACTTACGTTCACTTGATTGCGCTTTGTCAAGCATCTACAGGGTATTTAAAGTGTTTCTTTGTACCGAGCGTGCAACATACTTGAATTTTTTTAGTGTTTTCAGAACGTTCCCCTTAAATGACAACAGTCCTCCGTTTTTTGTCATTTACCTTGCGACACACTAGTTTTATTCATAACCAGATGACGACATCGGAAATAAGCCACTACTGGGGAAGCGAAAATCCATAATTGTTACCTTAAATCTGTTTGACATCCATATGCAGGCTATTCTCACCGATACAGATAATATTTCTGGCTAGCCAGGAACATTAGGGTTGTGCGTTCTTCCTACCATTTACAACTTTCAGGAAAAAGTGATATCTCCGTCAGAGAATAACGTTGTTAGAAGGTAACTGGAAATTAGAATTCTGTGCAAGAGTCAGAGCTCTCGTCTCGGATGTTCTTGCGTTAGGTTTCTGTAGTGTATACTGGATAATAGCAGTTAGGTCTGATTATTTTGATGCTGGAAGTTATTGTATAGCTCCTAGGGATTAAGTGACACAAGCTCTTGCAACGTGGTGACGCGCGAAACCAACGACTCTTGCTACTGCTGTGACCTAAATAAAAGTTGACACATAACCTGTAGGCATAGGAGGGGAAATCAGTGTAATGTACGCAACGAAATGGGTTTCTCGTGTTAGGGGGCCATTATCATATTTCACAGTTCATTTGCAAAGGCAAAAATATATTACACGCAGACGGTAAGCGGGGCGCTAATGAGCCATTCATTCATAAATTTCGCAGTCTCCACAGCGGCCCGTTAAGACCGACACGCGACCGGGGAGCAGCGGTGTCATGGGAACTGCAGGCTGCCACGCCGGTTCTTTCGGAATATAACTGACGCTTGAGTCATCAGGTTCCTTAATCACTTCCTGTACGTTAGGAACCGTCTCCTTCACAAATCATAATAGACGTAACATATTCTGACTGAACGTGTTCTAGTATATAGGATGAGTAACGGCCTAACACTCGGGATGGAAATTTGCGCCAGAAATATGTGACTGTTTGTAAATCACTGAGGTCTGATAAAGATGGGTTGTTGTTGTTGTGGTCTTCAGTCCTGAGACTGGTTTGATGCAGCTCTCCATGCTACTCTATCCTGTGCAAGCTTCTTCATCTCCCAGTACCTACTGCAACCTACATCCTTCTGAATCTGCTTAGTGTATGCATCTCTTGGTCTCCCCCTACGATTTTTACCCTCCACGCTGCCCTCCAATACTAAATGGGTGATCCCTTGATGCCTCAGAACATGTCCTACCAACCGATCCCTTCTTCTGGTCAAGTTGTGCCACAAACTCCTCTTCTCCCCAATCCTGTTCAGTACCTCCTCATTAGTTATGTGATCTACCCATCTAATCTTCAGCATTCTTCTGTAGCACCACATTTCGAAAGCTTCTATTTTCTTCTTGTCCAAACTATTTATCGTCCATGTTTCACTTCCATACATGGCTACACTCCATACAAATACTTTCAGAAAAGACTTCCTGACACTTAAATCTATACTCGATGTTAACAAATTTCTCTTCTTCAGAAAGATGGGTATGGCTATTAATTTTGATTGTTAGTTTGATAATGTTCACATGTTTTAATGTTATTTGAGATAGTCGTTCGAGTCGGACATCTAAATCTTCATCCATCAGAGCCACCAAAGAACTATCGCTCGCTTTTCGATATTTTTTTCCTTTATCGAGTTACGATTCCCCCTAAGGGGGCGGGCTGGCAGCAGCTTAGTACGCCGCTCTTCAGGCTACAGATTTTTAAAACAGAGGAAGAAGATGATAAACAATAAAAGCAGGCGATAAAAAAGGTGACTTAAATTGTAAAATGGCGGAAAAATTGTGGAAGTTAAAACATAAAACAAAGGGTTGGCGATGGTAATAAAATACACAGGAAGCAGACAGGGAAAATAGTAGACAGACAATTAAAAAAAACACTCACTTAAAACACTGCACTAAAAAGTTGGCATGAAGATGATACACCACAGCCAAGGGCAGATGGGAAGGGGGGGGAGGACCTGTACAGATGAAAAAAGGGGGAAAGGAGAGGAAAAACGAACTTGGGCGGGGGGGGGGGGTCTTTTCGATTCGCAGACAAAGACCTATAGAGAATCCCGAAGCAGTAGAACATGAGAGACCAAGTAATGGGATATATCCTACCTTTCTTAAACTATACTTGCAGCTCTGTATCGGTAAAATATACATGGTTTCTGGGTTGATATCTCGTTAACAGCACATGTCTGTACTTACCCATACGAGGGTTACAAGCTGAGGCCACCCTATGTGTAGAATACAGTATCAGGTCAAAAGCATCCAGGCAACCCAACGAAATGCGAAACTGGCCACTAGATGTCACAAGAGGCGGGCCCACCAGTATAAGAGAAAGCGGGGAGAATTGTGTTGTCAGTCGAGGAGCTGTAACAGCAGGGTGGGTCGATCAGGAGAGCCCAGTTCCTTCGAACGCGGAATAGTCATTGAACGTCAATTGAGTAACAAATCGATCAGGAACATTATTCGACGCATCTAAAAGTGTCGTTGGTAGTGTGATTGTGCGAAGAAACAACCACCCCTAAACCAAGACCAGACAGACCTCATGTACGTCAGGGTCTGTCAAGCATTGCAGATGGTGACTGCAAAATATCTGATGAAGTCAGCGGAGGGAATCACTCATGAGCTCCAAAGTGCTACCTGCAGTACAGCTAGACAGTAACTGTGCTTAGGAAGTGAAAAAGAATGGCGCAAAATGTTCAAACAGCTTCTCATAGCCCACACATTTCTGAAGTCACTGTTAAGTGAGGCTTGAGCTGCTGTAAAGATCGACGTCGCTGGACAGTGAAAGACTGGAAACGACTGATTTGGAGTGATGCATCACGCTATAACCTTTGATAGTCCGATGGAAGGGTTTGGGTCTGACAAATGTCTGGAGGATGTTACCTTCTGTCATGTGTAGTGGCAAAAGTGAAGTACATAGAAGTTAGTGTTATGGTACGGGGATATTTTTCGTGATTAGTGTGTGATCCCCTTATTGCGCTTAAGATAATGCTAAATGCAGAAGAATATGAACCAATTTTACAGCATTGTGTTCTATGTACACTAGAGAAACAGTTTGGAGAGGGCCATTGTTTGTATCAACTCGACAATGCAGCGTGTCACAAAACAGATTTTGGAGGCAATTGTTTGTGCACAATAACGATCCTGAAATGAAATTGACTTTCCACAGCCCCGATCTGAGCCCAATGAAAGGGCTTTTGGCAGGATCAGTACGTCAACTTCGCTTCAGAACTCAGCGCTCGACATTCTCTAGCTTCGGCTCTTGAGGCAGAATGGGCTCCATAGACATCGAGAGACCTCACTGAAAGTCTCCCCATCAGAGTACAAGCTGTCAAAAAGGCAAAGGGTGGAAACACCCGACATTAATGTCCATGAAAACCTGTTCGGATACTTCTGATCAGAGAGTGTAAGTTTAAATGTTAGGAAGACCTCTCGGAAAGTACTTGTTGGGCTACAGTATTGTACGGAAACTGCACATCACAAGCTCCGATATATTCATTTGTTGACCGGATGTGAGGGGTTACTGGTCCCCCATCTGGCGCCTTCTCAGGTGGGAGGTAGGGGAACGCTCACCAGGATGAATTAAAATACTAAAATAGCCGGGGTAGATCAAAACCAGTAACTGCTACTTTGCAGAGAGAGAGGACCCTCAGAGTGTAAGAGAGAGAATCTCAACAGAAAATTCCTGTGAGCTCGATTGCGGTCAAGAGAGCAGCCCTTCCATCGAGCTATGGTGTATGGACTAATAACCCATGAACCTGAAACCAGCACATCACAGAAACTGCAACAGAGAATACTAATAATCTGACATAGTTAAAGATCATAACCTTGACAATGAAAAAGGTGACACGAATAGGGTTCTGGAACGTGAGAACAGTATGGCAAACAGGAAAACAAACGGAAATGGTACAACAAATGGAAGAATACAGATTAGAAATTTTAGGATTAAGTGAGCAAAGAATAACTAGATTTGGAGAAAGAAGGACATAACCTCCATTATTCTGGAAGAAAGGATGAAACACATAGTGAAGGAGTGGCATTATGGTTAGACCGGAAAGTAAAAGCAGTCTTCGATAGAATGGCACCTGTGGGCTTACAACCTGTGGGGTGAGATTAGAATGGCAGTTTCCCGCCGCAGAGCACGTGGTTGGCGGTTGCTACGGGGCCGTGGCGAGCGACTAGCGTTTACACGGCCTTGGGAAAACCCGAGTGGACGCTTGCCAGGGGCGCGTATGGCCATGTCAGCGCGCTTTCTGTAATTTATATACCAGAGAAAAATTGATAAAAACAAATCTAAGAGCGACACGGAGGTGCGAGTTGGAACTCATGGACAGAAAAATATGTAAAGCTAAATTATATGTAATATTTTGAAAGTTATTATTGTGTAAAAAATTGTAAATTTATGAAAGTTTAAAAGCTAATATCTCGGAAATGCTTTGGCCTATTCATATGAACAAAGTGTCTACGGATGGGGCTAGTAAAAAATGGTTCAAATGGCTCTGAGCACTATGGGACTCAACTGCTGTGGTCATAAGTCCCCTAGAACTTAGAACTACTTAAACCTAACTAACCTAAGGACATCACACACATCCATGCCCGAGGCAGGATTCGAACCTGCGACCGTAGCGGTCGTGCGGTTCCAGACTGTAGCGCCTTTAACCGCTCGGCCACTCCGGCCGGCTGGGGCTAGTAGAGCTGCATCGAGAAATCATAGCCGATTTAGCAGAATCTGTAAATTTTTTAATGAGAGGTCGGAATATGGGATTCGACAGAGAGAAACTGTGCTTTTGGTAGTAAATAAATTTAAAGAGACGAAACTAGCGTCAGCATTCTAAAGTTTAAAGAAGTAGATGAGTAATTAAATATGTATTTTATTTGTTTATGCATGTTTGGTATCAAAAATTCTGGAAAAGCAATATCATGCCACAAGAACATTATTTGTGAAAAAATGGTGGCAGATACAGAAAATTGGACTTTAAATTGTTATTGCCCGGAAAATTTCCATATTTTTCAATATGTCATATGTGTTTCTGTGCTTAATTTTAGAATATTCGTAAGTTTTGTCAACCATTGTTTTGAGTTAGGCAGTCGTTTCGAGGGTTGGATAGGGCTGCCATCTTTGAGGTCAGCTGAGTTTGAGCGAGGCTAACAGTTGGACGTGCCGCCCGTCTGGGGACAGGGAGTTGGTTTTGAGCGACGCTAAGAGTCGGATGTGCCACGAATCTGGCGGTAGTAGTGGGATGGTAGCCACGTTCGGGCACAAGTATGTATGTAGCGACGTCCGAAAGCGATCAAGTGGAGCGCAATATAGTGGTTTAGGACAGCAGACAACAGTGTATTTTGTGAATTGTGAACAGACTGTCGAGTGTCGTGATCGCGACATATGAATTTTATAGTGAACTTTTGTAGCATCAGTTGTTAACGGCTGCCATTTCGTAAAAGCCCTTCAGACTGCATTTTAAGTGTTTAGTGAATATATTGAAGAAAAATAAACTACCTGTTCAAATTATAAATCAACGTGAGTGACTCAATAATTTAAATTTCACAGCAATACCTGCCTGCATTGTGTCGTTATATTTTGTTTCAGCTTAAAAATTGAGTTTACGACAGGTGTGAGCTGGCACCCTACGACGAAGAACATAGCCAAATATTGTGACCAGCCACATCTCTGGGCCACTCAATTAAGCTGAGTGTAGCAAAGTATATATTTTCGTACCGTAGCATGTGGGGGCTCGAACCAAACCACTCAATCTTCAATGTGTAGTGCCCAGTACTTTCGTACACCCAATTACAGAGAGAATCATAGTCGCTCGCTTTACAACGAGGGTAAGACCAGTGACCATTGTACGATGTTAAGCACCGGCAGAAATGATTGAGGATGTAGAGAAAGACAAGTTTTACAGCAAACTCCAAGAAACCCTACAAAAGTGTCTAAAAAGAGACAGTCCCCTGCTGAAGGATGCGTTTAATGCAAAAATTGGGAATGATAACCATGGGATAGAGCAGATTATCGGACAACATGTGTTGGGCACCCGAAGTGACAATGATGAACATCTCCTGATCATTGGAGGTTACATTTACCCCCATAAACAGTTTCACAAAGTGTCGTGGGTGCACCAGACGGCGGAACAGAGAACCAGATAGACTACTTTGCAATTAGCAGGATCTGGCGAAGATCATTCCTAGATGTGAGGAATAAAAGATGGGCAGGTGTCGGTAGCGACCACCACCTTATGCTACCAACAGTCCGTCTAAAAATAGCTGCATACAAGAGACATTGCGGTCACAAGAGGACTAGATTTATGTTTGGAAACTTGGAAAATACAGTAGTCCGAGAGGAGCTCTTGATCCAACTGGGAAACGTTTTTTAAGTGCTTAGCAGAGGAATCGAAGAAAACGACATTGAGGGTCAGTGGGACGCAGTGAAAACGGTCTATGCACAGACTGCTGATTAAATTTTTGGAACAAAGGACCGCGTCAGACAAGAATGGATCCTCGGACCATACTTGGGACGCAATACAGTGGAGGAGGAAGGTAACACTCCGGCTAAATTGGGCACAGACAACGGAAGTAAAAACATAAATCCATCTGGAACTTTAGTATTAAATAGGATGATGAAAAGGAGTTCCAGAAAAGATAAGAGAACCTTCATCGATAATCTCGCAGGAAAGGTGGAGGAACCAGCTAACAGATGCCGTAGCATGACCCTACATAACATCACAAGGAAACTGTCAAATAAGAAATTTGGTGGTGATATGCCAATCTAGGACAAGCAAGGAAAACTACTCATAAATCGAGACTAACAAATGCACAGGTGAAAACAACATTTCGAGAATGATCTGAACTCTGAAACTGCAGATGACACTGCAACTCAGCTGAAAGTGGAGGGGGAAGGACTCTCTCAAGATATGCCAATTAACGTAGGACCGCCATCCGAAGAAGAAATCGCTAATACAGGCCAACAAATAAAAACTGGAAAATCTCTGGGCCTGGACAATATTACTCCAGGGCTACTCAAAGTAAATCAGTCTACAACAAAAGAAATTTTACATCCTCTCCTGAGAGCCATATAGATGAATGAAAAAGTACCGAATGATCGGAACTCATCAAACTCCCGAAGAAAGGAGACCTATCGGTTTGTGATAATTGGAGTGGCATCACCCTGCTGTCAGTCCCAAGCAAGATCCTCTCACGAATAATTCTAAATGGGATAAAAGCATATTTAGACAAGAAAATAAGAAAAGAACAAGTAGGATTCATGGAAGATCGCTCTTGCATTGACCAGATAAAGACCTTGAGAATAATAGCTGAACATTGATATGAATACCAGTCGCCGCTTTACATGCTGTTTGTAGACCTTGAAAAGGTCTTCGCCTGTATAATTAGAATAGAGAAATGGAGGTCACTGCAAACTTTTGGAATTCCCAAGAAAATAACTGCTCTTGAAAAGTGCGCAGTGAAAACTACACTTGCCAGGTTCAACATCAGGGTCTGCTTTCAGATCCGATAGCAGTGAAAACAGGAGTTAAGCAAAGCTGCATGCTGTCAGTGATACTGTTTAACAGAGTAGTGACGCAAGCAATGGATAAAGTGAGAGGAAAAAAGTTGACCAATGGAACACACCTAAAAGACCTAGATTTTGCACGTGACCTTTGCTTCCTATCCCACAGCCTCAATGATATGAAAAAGAAACTAGAAGATCTGAAATCTGCAGCGAAGAAAGTCGGTTTGAAAATTAATGTGCAATAAACAAAAGAAATGTGGAGAAATGATAACAAGACTATAGAGCTAAAGCATGGGGGCCAGTTAATCGAAAGGGTGGATAAGTTTTGCTACCTTGGGAGCGTGATTACACCACATGGTCGTGCCACAGAGGACGTTAACAGCCGCATCAAGATCAAAAGAAATAACACTGAGGACAAATTTACGGATATTTGAAACTAGTGTATAATATGTGATTCTATATGGATGTGAAACATGGAAAGTGACAAAGCAGCTAATGCATAATCTGCAGACATTCAAGAACAGATGTCTGAGGAACGTCCTTGGGTATGGTCAAACGAAACACTCTGGAAAAGAACCAACCAGGAGCCAGTTGAGCTGCAAATAAGAAGCATGAAATCGGGATGTTTAGGACATACGCTGTGGAGACCAAATGAACATATTGTGACGGCAACACTTTATTGGACCCCTCAGGGACGATGGAGACGAGGCAGGCGCAGAATGGCGTGGGGACGATCAGCTGAAGCAAACGGTCAACAGCAAGAAATAGGATGGGAAGAAGTGAAAACACAAGCAGAAGACAGAACAGGGTGGCGATCGTTGAGCAGCGCTATGCCCCACATAAGGAGCTAAAGGAGTTAACAAATAATACTTCAGGCAAATAAGTCCAACCTAAATTTTCTCCGTTGAGCGGCGATTGTTCGTCGGCTCCTAAGGCAGTAGCAGAGACAGCGAGACGGAGGGCACTGTTCGGATTCGATGACAAATTATAATTTGCTGTTGTGTTGCGTGTCTGTCCTCTGACACAATCCGAAATTATCAACAGACACTTCCTATCACGAAAACGTGGTTGTCTACGGCAGATGACCTTCGCTAGAACGGTTTCTCCCGACGTCGAACTCATCACGGTATGCTCTTAATACAGCGACACTTGAAAACTCTGTGCCTGCAAGCTTCAGAGATGGAGCGTCCCAGCTGGCGGTACCCACAATGTGGTCACAATTAAGCTCGCTGACATCACGCGTTTTGCCTATTCTGTGCTCAACTATCACGGTGCCGATCAGTGCAAGTCTTCACAGTGTGCCAGACACGCTACACAGTCAACAATTCCGTTTGATGTGGCAATAGAAGTGCCCTTTATCCTGTACAGCAGCTGTCTGTTGAGTCGCATGCTTGTGCGGGAAGTTAATGTGTGTGTTTACACTTGTGCCCCTTGTGACTAGTCGCCGTGCGACTGCGCTTGCCCACGCGCAAGTAGAGGGATCCCATTCACACCCATGTTCACACTGGGCGCCTCTACTTCCGTGTGGAGCGAGATGCACCCGCACAGCGACTAGGCGCAAGGCGCACAGGCCCAAACGCACCTTTACTCCACTCTTCTGAAACACTCAACAGAGAGAGAGAGAGAGAATAGGACGAACGGTACTCACTGTCGGAGAGCTGGTTGCGAGCGAGCCCGAGGTGCAGCAGCCAGGAGGGGGGGTCCTCGGCGAGCGAGCTGAGGTCCTGCAGGCGGTTGGCGAACAGCTCGAGGGAGCGCAGCGCGCTGGGCAGGCGCCGCCCCGGCAGCCGGTGCAGCCAGTTGCCGGCCAGCGACAGCAGCTGCAGCCGCGACAGCCGCCGCAGCCCGCGGTCCACTTTGGTGATCTGCAACCGGGGCGGCAAGGGCCTCTAAGCACACTGCGGCAGTGTCCAGGCTACCGATACCAGCTCGCGCTTTTTAAGTCTGCAGCGCACGGTGCACAAACGACTGAAGAGAGTTAGCAGCAGCTAGCAGCACCGGCGGAAACTGGGGATGAACCTCAGGAGGAGGCGGCCCTGGCTATTTTTCCGTTTTGTGGGGCCTTATCCGGAAAAATTGGGCGCATTTTACGTAAACACCAAGTGAAAACCATCTTCCGTTCTCCAAGCAAAACCAAGAGCCTTCTTGGTAGTGTCAAGGACAAAAAAAAAAAAAAAAAAAAAAAAAAATGGTTCAAATGGCTCTGAGCATTATGGGACTTAACATCTATGGTCATCAGTCCCCTAGAACTTAGAACTACTTAAACCTAACTAACCTAAGGACAACACACAACACCCAGTCATCACGAGGCAGAGAAAATCCCTCACCCCGCCGGGAATCGAACCCGGGAACCCGGGCGCGGGAAGCCATAACGCTACCGCACGACCACGAGCTGCGGACTGTCAAGGACAACCTTGGTCTACGTAAATGAGGGGTTTGTCAGATACCTTGCCAATGCGGTAGTGTGTACATAGGGCAGACCATTCGTACCTTTGAGGACCGATGCCGAGAACGTCAACGGCACACTAGACTGCAGCAGCCCAGTAAGTCGGCAATCGCTGAACATTGCCTGTCGGAACTCCACAGCATGGATTATGACGAAACCAAAGTCCTGACACAGAGTTCCAAATACTGGGACTGTGCCATCAAAGAAGCCATAGAGATCAGCGTAAGGGAGCCACAACTAAATCTTGACAGCGGTTACATCCTTAGCAATGCATGGGAACCCGCGATCACCCGGATTAAGAAGAAAAAGGATATTGCCCAGAGTGTGCCGAGGAGGGAAGAATAACGAGAGCGGTGCGGGCCTAGGACGCACCGCCAGACGGCGGGAGAACGGACGCTGTACCTGGACCGCACGCGGGGCGCGGACCGCACCGACTCATAAGAAGCGCCTGATGGAGGAGCGGGAGGGAAATTGTCCTATATATACATGGTGCCGGCCCACCGCCGGTCAGTACATCAGCGCACCTGATGATGGCAACGTGGTCGATTGCCGAAATATTGTGCCCTATGCACACTCACACCATGCTGTTCACCCGAGATTTATTTCGTCATAAAATACGCCTGGAGAAATTGAAGAATCACAACTTTCCGGTATACATAGTGAAGTACCTAAAACGTTGACCGCAAATATTTCGATAATGGAAGCCGTAATTGATGTGCGGACTTCACAGATTGGAATGATAAGCAGGGGCCCGCATTTGCAGCCCATACACAGTGTTATAACTTCCAAATGTGTGTTTATTTACAAAAGGCACAAATATTTTAATTGAAAAATGTCTATAGACAGCACCACAATTAAAGTAGACTAAGCCGGCCGCGGTGGTCTAGCGGTTCTGGCGCTGCAGTACGGAACCGCGGGACTGCTACGGTCGCAGGTTCGAATCCTGCCTCGGGCATGGGTGTGTGTGATGTCCTTAGGTTAGTTAGGTTTAAGTAGTTCTAAGTTCTAGGGGACTTATGACCTAAGATGTTGAGTCCCATAGTGCTAAGAGCCAAAGTAGACTAAATTAGAATGTCCATTGTGTTTGTTGCAGGAGTATAGTGAAAGTAATTTACGAGTTATCACATTTTTAACGTTGTAAACACTGACAGTTGTTTGTTTCATATTGTAGCACAAACTAATGTGATTTTCACATGGGTGCGTACGTGGCGCCCTGCACAGATGTTAATACGTCTCCGGAGGTGCAGTGTTGTCAAATGTAATAGGACAAACGAAAGCCTAACAAGGACTAATACCTCTGTGGGGTCTGACACATAAATAACCTATGTACCCTGGAAACCTCTGCTCAGATTGACCACTGCCAGCGTCATTACAACCTTACACTCTGTCATGCAACGATTGCTGCACACTTCCTAGCATTTTAGGGGAAATTAGACAGCAAGCACTAGTAATAGGCCGTAATTGGTGAAGAGGTTTACATCTATTGGGATATCTTTCGGCGGACACGTTGCACGACGAACGGCATACTCCCTACATTCACCATAAACCATGATGATACCCGCTTTTTTCGCATTAGGAAATACCATCTTCCAAATATGTCCTTCTACGTTCACTATCAAACATTACGTGACAGGACTGTCGGAATTAATCGAAGAGTACACACAACACAATGCAAACAACATAACGTCATCGCCTAGCACCTAAGCAATAGGATGGAACAAATAGCTGTTAGTGTTCACAATGTTCGCAAGACGATGACTCGTAAATTACTTCCACTAGGTTCCTGCATCAAACACCACTGGCATCTAATTTACACTGTTTTTAGGATCTTACTCTCAACAGCATTGTCCCATTTAAAAATTTGTAACTGTTGTAAAAAACTGCACTTTTGTCAACCTCTTAAAATCTGTGTGCTGGTTTCAAATACGCATCCTTCCGTACAATTCAGTTCCATGAAAACCGCGTATCGATAATGCCTTCTATGTCGGAAATATTTGCGGCGCAAGCGTTATGTGATTCACCCTGTATAATCCAGTTAAAAGACAACTATCTGACTCGCTAAGTTTAAGGGCTTAGGTTGTTACACAAAAAAAATTTGTACAAAAGGTTTAAGATGACTTTACAAGCTTTACCAGTAATTCTGCGACTTTTGATGATTTGCTTCACATCTCCAGAGAGTACTTATGCGAGGTTGCATATAACGACATCGTAGGGGTAGCTGAATGATCCTGTATATTAACCTTTTCAGTGGATTAGGCAGGATGAACAATAATAAACCCGACAAAGTGCAGACGCGGATTCCTGACTGGAAATGGAGGAAGAAAGGTCCTTAGAACATGTGTCCGGAAATACATCGTCACCATGATAGATCGCGCTGACGAATGACAGCTCCTCTGACCGCGTGCCGTGTGGCTGTGCGACTGACTCATCGTACTAGGAGCAGCAGAATGGTCCCTTTTCGCGTCGGGAACAAGCCGAGATAGTGTTTGTGTACGGCCAAGCAGATGGAAACGTTCTAGAGGTAGCAGAGCTATACCAAAACAAGTACCCTTATAGACACCAACCACTTCACACAACATATCAAGTACTTTTTGGGGGTGTGTGTGACAATAGGTCCATTCAGACAGATGAACGTACAGGGAGGCGGCGAACTGTGCGTACACCAGATTTGGAGGATCGGGTTCTACAGGATATTGAAACGAGCCCAGTTACAAGCTCCAGCTGTCCGCCGCCTCTCTGCACTTTCGTCTATCTGAAAGGACCCGTGATTACACAAACGCCCGAAAAGGGCTAGAAATGTTGTGTGATGTGGTTGGTGTTTTTGATGGTACTTGTTTTGGTATTGCCGTGCTGTCCCTCGACTATTTCCACCTGATTGGCCGTACACAAACAACTGCTGTTTACAGTACGCTGTGTCAATCACACAGCCTGCAACACACAAGGAACACGGAGCACATGGTCAGCGCATGTACCAAGGCGAGGATGATTTCCGGATACATGTTCGTAGGATCTTTTTTCCTCCATTTACAGACAGGAATCCGTCCCTGATCTTCACGTTTCCCATTTTGTTATCTTCTCTTAATTTAGTTGTTTTCGATAGTGAAATAGACTTTATAATACAATGTTTCTGATACATTTACGAAAGATTAAGCACTATAAACTGAATAAACGTACAGAGACATCCAAAATCTGTATGACTACAACACTAATTAGACAAAGAAAGATTGGAGACATTGGGTAAGTACGTCGAAGGTAAGGTATATCTTGATCCAAAAATACCATGTAACTCATAGGCAGTCGCCACTTGTATTTCTTAGAGTATGATTTCGTTTGCTAACAGTCGCCCAAAACTCTGAGAGTGAACTAGCATTGATTATGTGGTTGTTGGATACCGGTCCCGATACACATATAGTGCAGGTTGCATAAAATGGATCGGTAGTGGCTGCTGAGTCACCCTGAGTCGACCGTGAAAAGGTACTTCTGGTCATCACGGAGCTATTGATATTGCCTGAACTGAATGACAAAATCTATCACTCCTTGTCGACTTGAATGCATAACAGGCTGTTTCACTGGAGCACTTTGTGAATGCATACAGTGACTTGGCTAGTTTTTAAATTAGTCAGTGGACCATAATTGTAAAAAGAGTCACAGTGGCTGTTCGGCAGTCTACGCTGGCAGGGTATCACGTACAATGTGTAACACATTCTCGCAATGTACGGTAATATTTCATGTGTCCACATACCACGAAAAGTGTTACTGTTTGTACGAAAATCTCGAGTTCATTCTAATTAATATCAATTTTAGATTAAGGAGCTGGATTACGATTATTAAAGGTTGGTCCTTGAATAGCGAGAACAATTGTAATTTAGATATGTCAATTTAAAGGCCGACCTTCAATAAAAGTCATGTTTTGATAGAACAATATAAAGGCAATATTATGAGCCCTATTTGAAATAATTAACGTTCTGTGTGATATCTGAACAGTTTAAATTTACGATTAAGTTCGTTAAATGCTAGAGTGATCCTAACAGTCTGCTAGGCAGGCAGTACACGCTCCAACTCCCTGCCCGTAGGTTTGCGCCAGCTCTTACCATATTCAGCGAGGATTGCTGAACTCTAAAAATAACAGCTATTGTTATTAGTGGTTACGGATTTCAATACGGATTTCATTGTTGTGTGATATTAAACCTGCGCAAAATTAACAAACGTACAATGATAAATTAACAAACAAAACAATAAATAAATACTATTAAAAGACAGTATGCTCGCAAATACGAGGATGGAATACTGATGAACATTAATGTAGTTTTCAACGTAATTGTTCCAAACATCTTAAAATTAATTTTCTTATAAATGTTCTTATATTTTTCCAGAATTTTGTTCGTACACTACACGAAAAATAATCTCATCGTTAACAACAAAAATATTCACCAACTTATCACTGTTAAATGTTAATGATTTCACTCCTACAGTTGCACTACTGTGCGAGAAGGTAACCAAAAACGACATATTAAAAGTTCGTTTGTATTTACCAGTCGACTTAACCCAGTGAAAATTGTGTCAATGAATTTTCTCATTACACTCACTGAGAAGCAAAGCATAAAAAATTTAACACAGAAATTAGACTCCTGTGAATTTAGAACTTCAAAAATGTGTGCGCCATGTCATTTTGGTGCACCTGATGGGCTAAAATGATTCTTCTCTCCTGACAGAGTTATTCCTTTTTTACTGCTACATTCCTGTAAAGATGAAACAAAGAATACCCGAGTTAAAGGTCAGAATTGTGATTCTAGCTAAGTGACAAAGTTCATTAATAAAATTTATAACATCTTATGTTAAAATTCCATGAGTGTTCAAAGTTATGCACAGCATTTTCAGTTGAGATAATGACACAATGCAGAGATGATGAGCAGAGCACACAGTTCTTGCTGTCTATTTAGAAATTACTGTGCAGTTTACGTGGATCCATTTTGAACAGATCATGCATTTCAACCACACCTCCCTTTGTTCTGATCACCCGAATAAATTGTAGCAATGTAAATAAGCTGCGTGTTCTTCACCACACCTAAAAGTATTTATATCTGCTCCTTCATCTTCATCCTGTAGAGGAACCATTACAAACCATCAATTAATAGCTACACTGCTCGATTTTCTCAGTTCGTTATCCTTTTTCTGAAACACTTATTCTCCCATGCTTGCAGGTTAGCTGTTGAAGTGAACTCTTTGCTGTCTTGACAACTCTACATTCTTGGTCTCTTTTGAATAGGAATTATTTAGAGAAAGCTCTAACAGGATTGTTTCTGGATTCTCTGTGGACGGCTAGTTGTCATGAGATTTGCTGGTAAGTTGTTCTTCTTGGCGCATTCAAATGCTCTTGGCGTCACGTGAAGTACTTTCATAAGTCGAAGAGGCTTTAAGACACCCTTTATAACGACACAATGCTAGAAGATTTCAAGTTGCTACCATTCCATGATAATCTGTCTGAAGCCCAATTGTAATTATTCATCATTGCCTCCAAAAAAATTCAGACAGACTCAAAAATTGTGTACATAGTTGCTATTTACTGTTTTAATTTGTGAATGAAAAGTCTATAAGCAATAAGCTTGTATTTGAAAAATTAATATTGTGTATTTTTTCTCAAACATTATTAACACAAGGAGGTTGAAACTTATGGCTTGATCACAAATATTTCTAGGACAAAATGTAATAGAACAAAATTGTCATACTTCAAGAGTTTTAATTTTATGCTTCCATAAACATTATTCATAAATCTACAATTTTTCACTTTAAATTGTTTTTGTCTTTTTACTGGTATAAAGTGTTACGAAACTAGTAGGTTGTATGATAATGGGGAGCAACAAATGTCAGTCATTTCACTCGATGTTGATGAGTAGGTATTGAGAAATGGTACCTCACGTAAGCAAAAATGTAAGTTCAGAAAAAAAGGCATTTGAACAAAAATTTCAAAATTTGCAGTATATTTAAACGTATACCCTAAAATATGCCATCTCTGTAATCCTTTGTTACAGATTATTTTTACTTTCTCTCTTGTTTCTTTTTCTGGTTACGCTTGATTTCTTTTCATTCTGAGGACCCATGTACATCAATTTTCACCTTTTTTATTCGCATAATATCAAGGTTTTGTAGATCTGCAATTCACCAAAAGCCTGCATCCACACTCCCCATTTCATAGGGAAGTAATTTGAAAGATAGATAACTATGACTGAAAGCAAAAATCGAACTGTTTAAACGCATCCACACGAAACGACGGTCGGTGGATGATGTCAATAGACAAAGATCGCGGAATCATGCCTACGTGTGTTAGGGACCTTGTAGTGGAAAAGAGTTAGCGCTGTTTGTTTTGTTTAGCACTAAGGTACACAACTTGTTTAGTTTTACTCTTTCTACTTTTGCGTCGAAGTTGTATTTGTGCTTTTGAATTTAAATGTCCTCTCTGTACGTATTAGCACAGTAATGTTAAATCTCGATAAGACAATAGCATCAGAGAAACGAATCTGGTGGTTCACTAGTCCCAGCGCATGATCTACTAACAGTTTGTTTGTGTTGCGAGGATGACAATTGTTCTTGTGTGCTTTAAGGCGAGAATTAATGTTTCTTTTTGTAGTTTTTATGTACACCTGACTGCATGCGCAAGGGATTTCATTTACTCCTGTTGTGGCAAGCGGCGGTCAGATTCCTGTGCAACGTTCAAATGTTCGTGCACCTTTCCTGTTGGTTCAACCTTCGTGCCGATACAGTGTTTTCTGAGTACGCCGCTGATGATGTGTGACTGTGCTTAGGAATCGCAAGAAAACTTTCCATTTAGGTAATTATTATTTATTAGAAGCTCCTGATCTTTTAGAGTGTAATGCACTATTTATCTCTTTGACAAAATAGCCGTTTCCTGTGAAGGCAGTTCTTAACTCATAGATCTGGTCCTCCAAGTACTGTAGTTCACCCAATCTCTTAGCCCGGGCCATCAGTGTCCCAATCACTCCTCTTTTCTGCTTGGGACAGTCATGAGAAGAGTTGGCTTACCGTAAAGTTCCGTCAGGTACTCTGTATACCCGTACATCCAAAAAAGAAATTTTTCATTTTTTCTCTATTTCCGCAGTGAAATTTATATCAGAACTAATTTTCTTGAGAAATCCTGAGAGTTCTTTTTGTGCTAGAGGCCATATAACGAGAATGTCATCAAGATACCGAAAGCAACGTGAAGATCTCTTCTTCGGCATCTGAAGAGCTGCTTCTACAAATTTATCCATATAAAAATTCTTTGCAGCGGTGCTGAATGGGTTCACTACAGCCACACAGCCACGCATACAGTTTAAAAAAAAAACTGTGTGAAATCTGATGGGACTTAACTGCTAAGGTCATCAGTACCCAAGCTTACACACCACTTAATCTAAATTATCCTAAGGACAAACACACACACCCAAGCCCGAGGGAGGACTCGAACCTCCGCCGGGATCAGCCGCACAGTCCATGGCATACAGTTTGCTCAAGGAATTTGTTGCCCCATTTAAAGCCGATGGTATCAATAACAGAGTAAAATGGCGCATCTATAGCAACACGTCGCTAAGACGAGGTCAGGACAAGTTCGTCAAAATGCCGTGGCTATCAGTTTCGAGAGGGCAGACTTGTGTGCTGCTGGAGAAGGTGGCTGTGAAGTGGTGACGTGAGTCCCGGCAGTACCTGGCAGTCGTTGAGCGTGAGCGCGGGCACCAGCTGGCGCAGCTGGTCCACGGAGAGCGGCCGGCGGCGCGACTTGCGGCCCTCGCCGCCCTGCCAGCGCAGCACCTCCCACGCCAGCAGCTGCAGCTCCTGCTCCTGCCGGTAGCTGCGGTGCAGCTCCTCGTCCAGCGCCAGCTCTGTACGGGCACCCAACACAGCTTCACTCTCCACGCACAGTATAAACAAATTGTCTTTCTCGCTTCTCAAATTCTCAAACCTTAAATATTTTTGTACTCATAGTGTCCTGCAGCCTTCATGAACAACACCACACACACACA